>NC_141465.1:126980732-128279898 GCF_009769465.1 Tauraco erythrolophus | reverse complement strand
GGAAAGACAACTTAGATAGCTGTCAGGATGTGAAGAAGGATCATAAAATCATCCCTGGATGATGATGATGAAATAATTCCAATTACATTATGGATGTAAATTTCCATCTTTTTGATTTCCTCTGTCTATTTGTGCCATTTACTCTTGTTTTTGCTTTCCTGGCTTTGCAGTCCATTAGGCTGCAATCGTGCTACTCCCCTCTACAGAGCTGAGTGGGGATGTTTTAATCAGCACTTGAGACAGATGTTCACAGGAAAATGCCAATGGGTTTAAAAAAATTATATCAGTGACTGCAAAAGAGTCACTGTCAAGTGCTTGTAATCAGCATGACAATTATCGGCAATATAATTAAGGAAGACAGTCTTGAGGTACTTGTTTTGATGAATATAAACAGAAAAGTGTCATCTACAACAATTTCTCTGGTCTAAGATAAACCTTTGAATGCTCACAGTGCTTATCCCATATAATAGTCTCAGTGTTTCCATCAACATCATAGTCTGTACTCAAAAATGATGTATGGGCAGTGGGCTTTTGTATGCCACAGGAGACACAGGGACTCTTATTACTGTTTGTGACAAAGTAGCTCCCAGAAGATGAGCATGTCACTGTGCTGTCACAGTAAGAATGTATGTTAAGAGAGTCTAGACAGCTAAGAAAGCAGCAGGTTAAAGAAAAAAAGCAAGGATCAGAGGTGACTGACTAAGAGATCACACAACAAATTAACAGCAGTCAGGAAAAGAATTATGTTTTTTTAGCACACGGGTCAGCTCACCAGACTGTACCACCATCCAAGAGGCCTAGAGTGTCACAGCCTAGTCATCTTCCATGCTAATAATGGCCAATGCTGAGCTGAGTATTGTTATTTGGCATCCCAGAAGTGTAAATTGCCCATTTTTACGTGAAGTAATCTAAGATTGCCTTCCTTTGCCTTCAGAATTCACCTATATGCAAAAGCCACTTATTTCCCACAGGCAGTTGAAAGCCTTCTTTCACACTCTGAAATACTCACAAAGCAAAAGGCAGCAAATCACATGGATCAAAACCACCCTTAACTGATCTCCTACGCTACCTAGTTGACCTAGTTGTTAATAGGTCATCAATAATTGCACCATAATTTTGAACAAACATGTGAAGTAGTTATTCTGCTAGTTGCTGTTAGTTGTAGCACATGGGTTCAAATATTTCACATTTCCCCTCAAAATCAAATTTTTTTCCTAGCTCTTCTTAACTAAGAGCATTCTCTCATTCTCAATGATGACATATCTTTAACTTGAGAAAATGAAGTGTTCAAGGCCAGGTTGGATGGATCCTTGAGTAGCCTGATCTAGTTGAGAGGCGTCCCTGCCCATGACAGGGAGGTGGGATGAGATGATCTCTAAGGTCCCTTCCAGTCTATGCCATTCTATGATTCTATGAACTTAAAAATAGTGATATCTTTGAGCCCTGTTGCAACTTCACCAGTAAAAGTCCCCTCATGACTCAGTGTGTGTAACCAAACAAAAGGCAAACGTGTCTTTAGTAGATTTCTTTCCCTTCCCACACTGCTCAATTTTTGCTTATAAATTGACGACAGTTTAGAATTGGTTTTGTTTATAAACCTACAGCAATATCAGAGAATCATAGAATGGTTTCGGTTGGAAATTGACCTTAATTTGGTGAATTTCTGCAAGCATAGCCCTACCAAGGTACTCAACAGAAATTCTGCTCCTACAAAGCTGAAGGAGGAAAACAAGCCAACATTTCACAATACTGCAGCAGTTTCTACAGAACTGCATTGGATCAAAGCTTCATGTCTCCAGTATTTATAGTAACCTTGGGATGAAAGCAAGAGTTCTTTTTATCTTGTTAAGGCCAAAAAATATTAGCCATAGTAGTGAGCCAAGTTGTGCTGAATTTGGCTTTATTCATGGCTATTGTTCTAGCACAGACCATTGAGCAAGGGAGTGGAAAAATGAGCCTCACATTAAAAAGATGTTTTTTCAATATCTATCCTGGAGTCTGACAAACAGCAGCTTTTTTTTTTTTTTACCACACTCAGAAGTGTGGTTCCTACACAACTGACCACCAAACTGTTTTACTGGATTTCCCCAGGTCTCTTAACCAGTGCGGTCAGCAGTTTCTCAGAGCTGAACGAAATCATCGTTGCCACCAAAACCTGGGGAAGAGGTGATACTTTACAGGCACTTAAGTCATGGCTCTTCACAGAGATACAGAAAAGGACAGAAGAATTTCACTCAAAATATTTAATTTCTTTTCATTGGCTACAAAGACAACTCAAGGCAAGCTCATATGTACATGACCAAAGTTAGGCAAAATGGACTGGATAGAGAAAGGATTGAGGACGGCCCTGAGGAGAAGGACTTGAGTGTCCCGGTTGATGAGAAGCTCAACATGAGACGGCAATGTGCGCTCACAGCCCAGAAAGCCAACCGTATCCTGGGCTGCAAAAGAAGCGTGACCAGCAGGTTGAGGGAGGTGATTCTGCCCCCCTACTCTGCTCTCGTGAGACCCCACTTGGAAGACTGCATTCAGCTCTGGGGTCCCCAACACAAAAGGGACATGGAGCTGCTGGAGCGGGTCCAGAGGAGGGCCACCTAGATGATCTGAGGGCTGGAGCACCTCTCCTATGGAGACAGGCTGAGAGAGTTGGGTCTGTTCAGCCTGGAGAAAAGAAGGCTCTGGGGAGATCTTATAGCAGTCTTCCAGTACCTAAAGGGAGTCTACAGGAAAGCTGGAGAGGGACTTTTTACAAGGGCATGTAGTGACAGGACAAGGCATAATGGTTTTAAACGAAAAGAACCTAGATCTTGATTAGATCTAAAGAAACAATTTTTCACTCAGAGGGTGGTGAGGCACTGGAACAGGTTGCCCAGAGAAGTTGTGGGTGCCCCATCCCTGGAAGTGTTCAAGGCCAGGTTGGATGAGACTTTGAGCAACATGATCTAGTAGAAGGCGTCCTTGTCTGTGGCAGAGGGGTTGGAAGTGGATGACCTTTAAGGTTCCTTCCAACCCTAACCATTCTATGATTCTATGATTTCTAGCTCCTAGATTTCCTTACGCTTTTCTTTAAGATTTCCTTCAGTAATCCTGTCCCTTCTGAGTTCCTTCACAGTAAAAAATGTAAAGTCTGCTTACTTCTTCATACAAGTATTTCCCTTTTCACAGATCTATAGTCTCTTTCCAGATATTTATTGCCTGGTACAAGGCAATCATCCCGATCTCCTGCATCTTTCCATTTCACAAACAGATTTACTTCATTTCACCTAACTTGTCATAGTTGCATTCATTTTACAATAAAGGAGTTCTGCTTATTTGAGTTATGACTTAATTTTCAAATAATTATTAACTGGGAGGTGATTCATTACATGATAATCTTACATATTAAATATGATAAGATATGGATGTATAACATAACAAGACAGAGATAATGAATTCATATTTGACTTTGAAAATTAGGTTAGAAGAATAATGTCTTTAAATGATTCTTGCAATGAAACAGGAGAAAAGGCTGACAAGCTCATATACATAAGAAAATGGTTATTACACGAAAGAGCCATTCAAGAAGAAATTAAGGCAAACCCAAACCTTAACAGATGTGATGGCAAACAACAATTTTATGCCACAGGCTACTGAAAAATTGTAAGGCAGCCCAGTAGTACTAGCACTGAAGAGGACTGACCTGTGGAATAAAACTGAGAATCCAGGAGACTTGGTTTCCATTCTTTTTCTGCTTCTTTCTTACAACTTCTTTCACCTCCATTTCTACTTTCATTTAATGACTATTCTATTTCTTCAGCTTGCAAAAGATAGTACTTCTTTAGGGCTTTGCACAGTTTTTTGTTTGTTTTTTTTTTTTTTTGTAATCTATTGGTTAGAAATATCAGTGGTCTTATTTGAAACCTAACATTCCTTACTCTTTTCGACACAATTTGAGTTTGCTGTTTAAAATCTGTATCTTTTAGTTTGAATTTTGCTCATATTCTAGCCTTTAGACCTTTTTGTGCTCTACAACATTGAAAAGCCTGATATTATACAGCATTTCCCTGAGTAGGTTAATGTAGATAATCATCTAAATGGAAAAAAAATAAAGTCATTTTTATTTCATGTGTTCAGAGAAGGAGCATGGTTTAGCAGTTGGTGGAGAGAGACAGATATCCCTACATGACAAGTTATCCTACTGATTTAAGATTGAGCTCTTTGGAACTGATTGACTGTGGAAGGGACTTAAGACACTGAATTGAAGTGGGTGATCAAATTTTAAAATTGTGAGCACAAAGTACGATGAATCCTGCCTTTGCAGAAGGTAGGAGTTCACTTGTTCAAAGACATGATGGGAGCAAATAATATACAAATCTGAAATGTCTGAAAACTATATTAATTAAGGATTGAAAAAAAGCTCCTGATATAGAATCAAAATAATCTAGCAGTCAAATTTTCGAATTTAGATTAAGTGTGTGATTGTTTTGTAGTATAGAGTGGTAGATTAGGAAGGAGATGCAGACAATACAATTATACTATGAAGTAACTAACTATGACACATCTGAATTTATACATAGGCAATATGATTGAATGCCATGACTTCTGAGATCTCCACATTGCCACCAGTTTGGAAGTAATTGGAATCCAAGTAAATTATTTTGACAGATGGCACCAGATCCTGACAGATGGCAGCATAACTGAGCTAAATTCCAAATTTCAAAACCTAATCACACATATGACAAGCTAATAGTTCAAGATACAAATGCACGCTAGAAGAAGAAAGAAGCAGGGAAGGAGACAACAATGGATTCTGCAATTTTAACCAAATTAGAGAAGATGATATCAGTTTTTAAAAGGAGAAATTGCTATTGGTTTTCACTACTGACATAGTGGACTTCACTTTTTCCTTTTGTCCACCTGCCAGTTCTCGTTTCTGCTTTACCATTGCTTTGCAGAGGGTCCCTGCAGCCCTGTGCCCTGATACTGTCTAAGCGTTTGAGAGATATGCTGCTGATCATCACTGTGCATGCCACATGATATTTCACACCCCTACATCTGTCTTTTTCTGAAGGGTGTTATAGTGCTGAGTGGGTGTAAACTGAGAAGAGAGTTAGCTGGCTAGCTTATATCTTTGTTATAAGCCTCCCCTGGCAAAATATTCTGTGATATTTTGCTCTAGCGATCCCAGGCTTCCCAAGCACTGTAGATGTCATTGTTATTACCACATTTTCTTCTCTCTCTCTTAAAGCTATCACAATATTTGTAAAATCATATATGGAGAAAAACATTATATATTGAAAGGTTTTCGCATTTGAGATTTTTTTTTTTTTGCAAATTTTCATTTGCCAGGGGCATTTAAAGAAAGAGTCCTAGACATTTAAGTTCAGCTGAATGTGCCTTTAAAAAACCCTTCCAAATGACTTTGTTATCAAAATTTCTAGTCTGAATTCTTTCAGTTCCAGTTTTGTAATAAATCTTAATAGAGATCCCTGGAAAATTAAACCTGCACTTTCAATCTTTGGAAAAAAACACTTTAGTAGTTTTGATTTCCTCAAACTTTCCTACTACTCATCTGCTCTTCAACCACTTACTGAGAAACTCTCAGATGCCAATGGCTCTGGAAAAGCGGTGTGAAGAGATGTGATGGAGTTGTGGTATCACCCCTTACCTGCCTACCATGTGTGACTGAAAGTTGGTAAGTAAGGGACCAGGTAAAGATGTCTTCTTTGGTAAGACCAAGTAAAAGTGTGTTCTCCAACCACAGAAATGCTAAAAAGAAAGATCACCCATTGGTGAGACCAGAGCTGATGGTTGATATGGGGTGCTGTTGAACATTTTGTCACATAGATCTATAAATGTTGGGTTATTCTATGACTGAAGATGCTCAATGGCTAGAAAAATAGGTTAAGAATTTGGGGTTTAAAATAGGGAATAAAAATTTGGGAATAAGTTTAAAATCAGGTTTGACTGTTCAGCCTGGAGAAGAGAAGGCTCTGGGGTGATCTTATAGCAGCTTTCCAGTACCTAAAGGGGGCCTACAGGAAAGCTGGAGAGGGACTTTTTACAAGGGCATGTAGTGATAGGACAAGGGGCAATGGCTTTAAACTGAAAGAGGGCAGATTTAGGTTGGATATAAGAAAGAAATTTTTCACTCTGAGAGTGGTGAGGCAGTGGTACAGGTTGCCCAGAGAACTTGTGGATGCCCCATCCCTGGAAGTGTTCAAGGCCAGGTTGGACGAGGCTTTGGGCAACCTGATGTAGTGGAGGGTTTCTCTGCCCATGGCAGGGGGGTTGGAGCTAGATGATCTTTAAGGTCCCTTCCAACTCAAACCATTCTATGATTCTATGATTCTAAGAATCAAAGGGACAGTAAATAGCTGGAGAAAGGTGAGAGCTTGAAGCATTGGTCAAATGGACAGCAGAAGTAAGAAATGGGCACAAGTTAGAACAAAAAGGTACACATTTTGTAAAGGCTACAACTATGATCATAGAATCATCATAGAATAGTTTGGGTTGGAAGGGACCTTTAAAGGTCATTTGGTCCAACATCCAAATATATCACGGAGCAAAGACGTATCATGAGCAGGAAGAAGTTTAACGAGGAAATTAGGAAAAAATCTGAGGAACTAGCTTTAAAAAGCTGTATGCAAAAGTCTATAATGTTGACACAGTAGTATTGAGCAAGCGGAGCCCTGCTGATGCTCAGAGTACCCAGTGCCTCACTGTCTTTGCAGCTTGCAGATCTTTCCTGTCCTCAGGAGTATTTGAATTCTTCAGAATTGTTAGTGTTGGCTGAATAATTGCCAATAGGAGCTATGTTATTGTTTTTGAGAGTAACGCTTTCGTTGCATCCAGTTCAATTTACTTTATGCATAACACAAAAAGCACGCTACAACTTAACTAAGATAACACTTTCATGAAAAACAAGGAAGACCGGGTCAGATATTCTTCTCAGATTTGGCTTAGTGCTGCAGCTTCTCTGTGGAATTACTCTTAATGATTTAAGCGTTCACACTGAACTCATGAATTGTTGAAGGATGGTTGCAAAATTGTGCAGAGAATTGATGACAAGTCATCATCTAATTTAAAAACACTATTTTGATAACTTCCTTTTGTTATGCTCAAAAAACTTATTTATGGGCAAAAAGGAAACACATCATATATAAAAGTAAAACAAAGAGTTTACTGTTAGTATAATAGAAATCTTAAGAGTCTAATCTTTATTAGTGCAGAACTACTTGTTACAGAAAAAGAAAGAGTTATAATGCATTTGCAATAGTTATACACATACTTCTTGGTTTCTACCCCCTTTCCTGGTGTTGCAGTCACCCTTCCTGTGCTCCTCTGGGTCCTATGGTTAGTGACGTTGTTATGGTGGATGGGTGGATGGGGATGTTACGAACAGCTGTCAGCATCCAGAGTCCTTCACCAGAAGGAATATGATGGTCATGTTGATAGTTTCTTCTTTGTTCCCGTAGCATCCGCTTAGGGACATTTTCATATGTTTGTTAACATGTTTTTTCACCTTTGTTTTTTTTTTCTTTAGTCTGAAGCTTCATGATACATCTGAATTTATCATATATGATCATTTTACACATGCTAGATACTATTCCTTTATTCTTTTTATTACCAGTAAAGCCTCTTTTGCCCATGCCCAGGATGGTTTTTAAAACTGATCTTTTCTGAGTTGCTTCTAGTGTGAGGTCCACAACACCAGCCTGTGCCCCATCTCTTATCATCCCACACCTGTACTCTTCTATGCTTCATCCTATGCTTTGACTTCTCAGGGCCTCTGCTATTGTGCCAGGTTTGTATTTCTGTAAAATACGTCAGTGTGTTAGGGTCATAAATATTTTATTCCACACATAACAACTGCTTGTCACCTGTATCTATATAAAACTGCAGTTATACCACACAAAGATAACAAAAGTAAAGCAAATCAGCCACAGACTCCTAATCAATTAAAGAAACTGCTGTTACAACTAAATCAAGTCTGGGTGGGTCAAGAAAGGTTGAGACAGAACAAGCCTGGCAAGCCTCAGTCCTGAGGCCCTGCACACTTGGTACAAGGCATCTGGGCTGCTGCTGGCAGTAGCTGTACAATATTACACGGCTGCGGTCACGCTATATTCCAAGTGGACTTTTTATGAAAATACAACTCGGGAACTCTGAATTTTTAAAGGAAAGCATAATTTCAATTTCCTTTGGCCAAAATTCAAGCTTGTTTATGGATGAACACCTTGCCTGTATAAAGCAAGTGAAAATGCCAAGCGATCTGATAACAGGGATATGTTTTATGACGCGAACCTCTTTGTATGACAAATTGCTTCAGATAATGCACTGAGTTTCTTTACTGGAAAGATGAAAAGCTCTCCTAAACCTTTATTGCTGAGTTTTTGCAAGAATGATGTCTTGGTGGGGAATTAATCATAAAAAAGTGTCTATTCTTAAAAAGGAAGGATACAGATGTTTGTATCGAAGAACTGGTCAGCTATGAAATAGACTAATTTAGAATCATAGAATGGTTTGAATTTAGTTTCCTCAGTCTGCTGAGATGTGGATGTTTTGTGAACCATATTGAGTCACAAGGATATTTTTTGTGATGGAAGTAACCAGGTGCAACTTTGTGTTAGAGATACAATAACTACAAAGATTTTGTGGTAGTCTACCATATACCTCATATTTGAGGTATACAGAGCATACCATTCCTGTGCTCCTTGAAGTATATGGCAGTTCTTCTTCTGATTGTACTCTGCTGTATTTAGCTGTACAGTTTTCTACTGATGTGAAACACTATTAGTCTTGCCCTGGACCTGATATTCTTTTTTTCTCCCTCATACTTGGTCTTACCAAAACCAGAGCTCCTTGAAAACAGTTCCTTATCAAATAAATAATATCTAAAATGCTTTATTTTATTTTTTATTATTTATTTTGGCTGCAATCCAGCCAGCTTTCTTGTTTTTAATCTGTGGATCCATTCAGTTGAGTGGGTCACTTTCTTACTCAGTGTTCCACTAGGTAATCTGAAGGCAAGTGAAAGACATAGCAATCAATTAAGCCTGGGTTATCTTTATGTATATCATACTAATTATGCACAACTGGACCTCGTGAAAGTACCATTTATTTTGTCCTTATTTCTTTAATTTCCTTTATAATATTTCATTGTACTTATTTTATGTTGAGAATGTAATTTTTCCCTCTCCAAGCTGCTTCTATTTCCGGGCATGTTTTTTCTGAATAACATCTCTCATTGTTGCTCAGACAGGCAGGATGTGAAATACACCATTTGTTAATTAATGGATGCTTTGTCTGTCAAATATTTAATAATAATAAATACAAAGAGTCTGAGCAAATGCCACAGAGTTTGTACTGTTTTTCTAATGGCTTACATCTACCTTAACTAGCTGCTAGCTGACCTTCAGAAAGATGGGGAATATATTCTATAAAATATTTATATTTTAAAATATTAGCCAATTATAAAGGCTGGCTGATTGCCTGACCCAAGGTGGTCCTATGGGCTCAGTAAGGGCTGGGCTAATTTTGCTGGAAGAAAGCATTCCTTCTAGGATGCTGCTTTGTAAGCAAGTAGATGGGAATGGCATAGGCTGGGAGGCTGTTCAGCCTTCAGCACGGCCATTTGAGAGGTTAGCTGCAGATGGTGAGTGGATGGTTGGATGGATGGATGGATGGATGGATGGATGGATGGATGGATGGATGGATTGATGGATGGAGGCATTGTTCATCTGTAGACCATAAATTTTAACGGATTAGAACTTGACTATGTCCCTGCTGCACCTACACTTAGAGAAATACTGTAACAATTAAGAAGTTAATGGAGAAAATCAAATGTTTACTGGTATTTTTTTACCCTTTTTCTAACAAAGCTAGGTATCTTTCAGACTACTTCCCCTCTCCTCCAGCTGTCTAGTACACCAACACCCTTTCCAAAAGAAGTTATGCAAAATGTTAGAAATCTTTCTCTTCCTGCTTATTAATGTGATAACATTGGAGTCATCCACCCATGCAGAAAAGGTAAAAGAGAGATGCCTAAAGCTATAATTCTCAAGTTTCTTGTTTTTCTTTCTGCTAATGCTATTGATTTACCAGCCTCAGATTTGCAGTCAGATAAAGTGATTTTCAAATTAAAAAAAATATCTATTCTCAGTCAGTTACACCTATTCATTCATACCACTCAAACCACATTAGATATGCCTTTGAGCTCAAGGAATTTGGAGAATAAATCCTAAGTGGTCTCTCAGGTTCACTTCACTCATTCTCTGCACCATCTCCCTGATGGAGATTCCCATGAGATCTTAATGGAAATTCCTAGAATTCAACCGAACCAGACTGTCACACTAAATAACAAACATCACCTCCCCTGAGTCACCATTGTGCGTTTGCTTCATCATGATGTTTTGTATGATAGAAAATACCAAAGATACTGTTCATTGTAATGAGGCTTCTAAGTGCATTTGTACAAAAGAAGGATGTTAGTAGAACTATACATTTTCACATAAAATAAAGATGATGGTGAAAAGACAACAGTTGTAATTTTGAAGGTAGTTGAAGGTGTATTCTGTACTTTAAAAAAGGGGGAAATTTGCTAATGCTTAGAAAGTATGTAATAATAACTGGAAACTGATTCAAGTTTTTCCAAAAAATAGGGCAATCAGGAATGACATCAACATTTGTGTTCGCCACATCAGCTGCTATAAGTCCATTTCTTAGTGTCATGGTTTAACTGGACTGGCAACTAAACACCATGCAAATATGTGCTCACCCTCCACCACCCCAGGAGACGGGGAAGAGAATTGAAGGGGAAAAGGGAAGGAGCCTCGTGGGTTGAGATAAAAATGATTTGTTAATTGAAATAAAATAAAGCTATAACTAATAATGATAAAAGTAATAATAATAAAAATAGTAATAAGAATTATAATAATATATACAAAGGAATGCACAGCGCAATTGCTCACCAACCACTGACCAAATCTGAGCCTGTTCCCATCTAACAGTCCCGAAGAAAAGAGATCCCTAAAATGTAATATGAGAGAGAGAGAGAGAGAGAGAAAGAGAGAGAGCACTTCCTGGTTAACCCTCATCTATAAATTAAGCATGATGTTGCATGATATGGAATATTCCGTTGGCCAGTTTGGGCCTCCATCCTAAACCTAAACTCAAATCCTAAAATAGGAGCTGCAGGTCCGTTACTCTGGCTATGCTCCCTCCACATTAGTTATGTACCTGCACACTTGCGAAACGTGAGAAGCTGAAAAGTCCTTGATTTTCTTAGCAACAACTAAAAACATGAGTATGCTGTTACCATTCTTCTCAAACCAAATCCCATACTAAATCCAAAACACAGCACTATTCTAGCTACTAAGAAGAAAACTAGCTCTATCCTAGCCGAAACCAGGACACTCAGACATTCAATATTTATAGATCAAGGATTTATTTTTTTTATAATCATCCGGCGCTTCATTAGGGTTTGTGTGCTCACCATTTTTTCTTGAAATATTAGGAGTTAAATAGTTTTCCAAAAAGCTGATATTGAAAGGAATTGCTGTATGTCAGAGATCTAACATTCTATCTTTATTTATTTTATTTATAGATTTATCCATTGAGTAAATCAAATTCCCTGATTACCTCTTAATCACTACTGGATTTAGCCTCCAAATACCGTTGCAGGTTAGGTAAATACTAAATATCTCCAGTTTCAAAAAGGGAAAAGGAGATGGCAAAAGATTAGTAGCTTAAGTTTTCATGGTATTGAGCAGCTGCTTTTTAAAGATGAAGTCAATAGAAACAGCAGTTCTCAGCACTTCTGAAAATCAAGAAATAATGAACTTAATTAAGTCACCAAGTAAGTCAGTATCAGAGCTAAGAACACAGCTGTTTTGTAACTGCCTGTTAGATTTCAAACACAAAACTTACTTCCTTTTTTTAGTCAGCAATCAGAAATGAGCACTGATTGCAATAATTCTAATACATATGACTATCAGATTAACTACAGTACATTACTATCTGCTTTATTTTTTTTTTCCCCACAGGACAATCTATTATTTAAATCAACTGGCTGGTTTATAGAGTACCAAAATGCAGAGAGCAGAAAACGATTAAGACACGTGCAACTGTACCTTCACGTCCTACTCTAGGGAACTAAGTGATCTTAGAAATGTCCAGGGAAATTATATGAGGCACACATCTCAGATGTAAATAGTCAACACTTCATCTCCTAGGAAACATTATGTTTCAATACCTTAGTAAATATTGGATGGCAATATCATCCATTTCTTGATGTTATAGCAAGTTTGTTTTTTTCCATGTCCTGAAATCAGAATATGCATTTCCAGTGCTTTAGGTATTTTTAATGCTGGGACAAGCCAAGAGTCAGAATTAATCTGCTCTCTTGGCCCCCAAAGTCAAGCTCCTAGTTCATTTTAATGGGAGTTTTGTCTGTGTAAGAATTCTCACTTTATTATTCTTAAATATTTCACTGCATTAACGTTGAACAGCCCCAGTTGTGTCCCCTCAACCCTGTGATGTTAGGCAGTCCAAAAATACAGATAGATCTGAACTGCAGAGAATTCAAAGTTTAAAAGCGAGACTTAGCTCACCTATGCTGAGCAACTAAACACAGCCTATAGTACAAAAAGGTCCTGTAGTCAAGAGATGGCAATACATAGCCCCCGGGTGTAATTATGATCTGAAGAAGCTTAGATTGCCTGAGCTCCTTGCTTATGCTTCCCATTTGTGAACTTAAAGTTAGGACAGGCGAGTTTGGGGCTAAGTCGTCGAATATGGCAGATGACTTGCAAGCCCAGTGTCACTTGGAGTTGAAAACATGCTTGGTAATCTCAAAGTCATTATCATCCTGGAGAATCTCATTGTCATTGTGTTAAATTGCAATCAAGAACTACTACTAAGCCTTATGCATTATTCCATTATACATTGTACTTGATTATATAAAATGTTTTCACTTAATGATGCTTTTTTATGATACATATATTTCTGAATGTGACAAAGGGTTTCATGCTGAGATCTGAGTGTTGGTATGCCAAAAGAAAAATAAGTTAATGACTTGATTATAGTACAGTTAAGAACTGGTACAATTCTTTGCAGGATCTATTCATCATCAGGACCTGAAGGAGGCTTTTAGTCCATCAGTAGGACTGGGATTGGGCTCCAGTTTAGGGAGTCTAAATGTAGATGTCTGTATGCATGTCATGTGGTTAGGGTTCCCTTAGAGTCAAAGAAGAAATCTAATCTAGAGGTAAGTTCTGTTGCCTAAACATAAGCAACTAGTGTTGTTTGAGATACTCCAAAGCATGTGAGATATCTGCACACATATGAAGACACAGGACTTGCTGCACACTTGTGACCTTGTGGAGCAGGAGATGTCAGATAAGTTGCAGCATTGTGAATAACAATGTTTGTGTGCAGGCAAAGAACTGAGTTGAGCCATAGGTCTTCAGGTCTTGTAGTGGGAGCCTAGACACTAATCTCAGCAGGTGGATTCCTACATATATACATCTAGATGTAGTTTTTCAAAAGAATGTTATCTTACAGCCTTAATCCAGCTCCTGAATTTCTACAGCTGAGTTAGATGCCTACACTTGGCCTTGCAACCATAGGTCAATGTATAGTCAAAGGAAAATAACAGTACCTTTGGGTGTTATATTTAATATATACAACATTTGTTTTTGTGAAATGACTCATACTTTGAAACATCACTTTCTCCACACTGTCTATAAAGGGAGTCTAATTTGACAGCACAAATGAGAACATCTCATTTATAAGCAGTTTTATTTAATCAGAATACCAGCATAGACGATAGCAAAAAAATCATATTGAAAGGGTAATGCATTTTCAAAATATGAACAGCCATTAACTTGGTGGTAGAAGGATTAAAACTACTTTGACAATTATTTATTTATTCATGAAGGAATCCTTTCTGAGTAGGAGGATCTAAAGAATCTAAATCTGAATGGAACAGCAAGGCTTGTTAGAATACAAAAAAAAGTTGTATGAGTCCTCAAATCACATCATCATCTAAGAAGACTAAGACAAGGAGAGAGGTCGTGCCCAGTTATCAGATCCTCAGGTGTGCAATTTTGTTAAGAACCATCTGAGAATGAGCAGCATACATATATAAACATATATGCTGATATAAATAAGAGGCAACTGTAAGCTAGATTTTAATTTTCTTTCCATGTATCACCTTCTAAAAGATTTGCATTATGTGTACTTTATCTGTGCAATCCAGAATTTACTCTTGCTGCTTCCAGAGAGCAACAATTTGTGGCTGTGTTCCCTGTTGATAGAGAAAATCAAGTTTAAGATAAAACTTTAATTGCAACTGGAACAATTTTATGACAGGTAGTGTCACATTAAGATACCTAGAGAAGGCACCATGGATGTATGATTGTGTTAGCTAATGATGCTCTCTCCTTTCATTGTATTCCCTTCTAGAAGTTCTCCATCATCAATGGACAACAACAGCAAACATGTCGCTGATCCATGCAACTGGATAATTATTACACTGATTTGATTTAGTTCTGCAGAATAACTGCAGTTTTATTGGATGCTTTAAATAGGGTAACAGTAATAAATATCCTGCACTGTCCTTTCAACTGCAAATGAATACACTGAGATGTTTTCAAGAAGTGAAAACAACAAGCTGTACGCAGACTAGCAATGTAAAATAGAACAAACCATGAACCTCGCTTCTGAAAATGTACTTCCATTCTCTGAAAAGAAGGCTTTTAAAGTGTGAGGCTGCTTTTGGAAGTATATGGCTTCACAATAGCTTTTTACTGTTTTCAGGCTTGTATTATTTTGCTATGTTTTCCACCACTGACAATGAAAGCTGAACACTGTTTTTTATTCCTACTTTTCTAGTGAATTAGCTTCAATGTCTCTTATCCCTTTCTTCTGTCTGACTCTGGAGGATTGGATTTGAGGAACTTCCATAAGAATATGGTACTTCTAAAAGAAAATAAAGAAGCAAAACACGTTAATATCTGTCTTTTTGTCACAGGAATGAACTTAGCATTTGGGAATTTCGGGCTCTTGGTTAAGACGTGTCCACTGAGAGGAACACACACACAGGCACTTGCCCACACACATTTGTATATGATCTATAACTGCAACTGCATCTTGGTTTTATGGGTGAACAAATAAGAATTACATCTGTTCGGTGAAAACTTAACTGACCCTTTGGTTTGTCAAAGAGGGGGTAAAAATTGTGCTGTCATCACTAAATATTGTTCTTTGTTTCTGTCTGTTCCTACCAGAATCTATATCCCCAAAAACTAAAGAAACTGCAGTCTATTTCAAAAGAAGATTGAAACACTTTTTTCATACATTTCTTAGCACGATCTTTCATGCAGTATTCAAATCTGCCAGACTCGCCAGCAGCAGCAATCCTACCGTAATCCAGTGCACACCAAAACAAATGTTGTACTTGCCAAGGCATCTTCACAGCCATAGCAATTAGTACTCCTACAATATTACCAGCAAAACCCATGGTTCATACACTTTTACACCAGAATTTGATATACGTCATACAGCGCAAAAAATGTCCTCCTGGAAATTGTGTGGGTGACTCTTAACAACCGTTATACATCAGAAAGAACTCACACAGAGAACTGGTAAAGGATAGAAACACACAGTTACCAATGGAAAAGCATTTTCCACTAAACAACCACTTCACTTCCTAATGCAACAGAAACCTGAAAAATAACTTCTAAAGACAAGCCTAGAAAAGGAATTCATAACCACTGGATTATGAGAATTATGATCTCAGTAGAAATACCAGTTATGGAGTTCAGTATAGATTTTTTTGTGCCCTCTTCTGTTTTACAATCAGTAATGATATTTTTTTCTCACTGTTCCTGTTCTCTCTTCCCCTGCCAATAACCCAGAGATACTAACCATCCTCTTCTGTGTAAATGATTAATATAATGAGGATGGACTAAGAGCAATTGTGGGCTGTCTATCTTGGACTTTGTTGCTTCATATCACACTGGATGAAGGCCATCCACTTTTCCCAGCTAACTCACCTGGGTTAAAAAAAATGAACATTCTCCTAAAAACTTTGTTCCTGCTAAATTACTTTTACATTGCACCAATGTACTCTCCTTCTTGCTGTTTAAATAAGGACAGTTACTTTCTCTCAAACCTGTATCCAGTGTAGTCAGTGCTGAAGGCAAAAAACTAACTGTACTTCCAACTGTGTCTACAAAACAACTTGAGGGAATATGACATTCAGGAGAGAGCTTGCCCCTGGAACTAATGAAACTTATCCATAGGAACAGAATGGAAATCATGTCCTACAAAAGCTGGTTGTCCCTGGGGAGAGAAGAACAGGCTGTAGAATGGAATGTGATTGTCTGTGTTATTCTGAAGTGATGTTTGACTGCTTTGGTCTGGAGGTCTCCTAGGCTGATCTCTACAGAGGATTGTTAGAGTCACAGTTAGAGTTTGAATGGGATTAGCAAGGAGCAACGCATACAAAGTTGTCTGGCCATCTAGGCCTGCATGGCTAGCTGAGGCTAGCAAAGGATGGCAGGCAGTTGCTATTTGGTTACACAGGAATTCAGAACACTTTAGTTCAAGTCTCTGTTTTGCCAATGGCTCTGTGACATGTTTAGGATGGTATTCAACAAACCATTTAGCACTGAGGATCCCAGGAAGAAGTTATCTTCCCCCTCGCTTTGACATTTCAATTCTCTAATGAAACAGTCTTTCAAAAGCAAGTGATCCCTGGCTGCCAGTATAAGAGTAGTTGAGTGGTTTATGTCTGCATTTGTCAAGACTTGGCTCTGCAGAGCAGATTGGTCATGACTGTACTGTGTAGGGACTGTCTGGCATCTCTTTGGAGCCTTTAAGTCTTAAAAGCCTTTTATTTGCTTGTTTGTTTGTTTGCTTGTTTGTCTATTTGAATTGAAAGTACCTAATTTGCTGCAGTAAAGTGTTTTCATAACCCACCAGGCAAAAGTGTTGCATGGACTGAGGTCACACACTGCCAGGGAATGTGAAGATGTTGAAAGGAACAAAGCCTGCTGGGACTCTTGGGTCTGAGGACTTCATGGGAATGTAAGAGTCGAAACTGATATGTTCTCATCCATTTTGTCTGAAACAAATTTCTTCAATCAGAAATTGCTTGAGTAAACTTTGCTGGATTGCACATAGGGATCAGCTGAGAACATCCATTTCAGAAGGGAGCTTAGAATCATACAATCATAGATTCACAGAATCATAGAATCATAGAATGGCTTGGGTTGGAAGGGACCTCAAAGATCATCTAGTTCCAACCCCCCTACCATGGGCAGGGAAACTGTCCACTACACCAGGTTGCCCAAAGCCTCATCCAACCTGGCCTTGAACACTTCCAGGGATGGGGCAGCCACAACTTCTCTGGACAACCTGTTCTAGTGTCTCAGCACCTTCTGAGTCAAAAATTTCTTTCTTATATCCAATCTAAATCGACCTTCTTTCAGTTTAAAGCCATTACCCCTTGTCTTATCACTACATGCCCTTGTAAAAAGTCCCTCTCCAGCTTTCCTGTAGGCTCCCTTTAAGTACTGGAAGGCTGCCAAAAGATCATCCCGGAGCCTTCTCTTCTCCAGGCTGAACAACCCCAACTCTCTCAGCTTGTCTTCATAGGAGAGGTGCTCCAGCCCTCGGATCATCTTCGTGGCCCTCCTCTGGACTCGCTCCAGTAGCTCCATGTCCTTCTTGTGTTGTGGGCCCCAAAGCTGAACACTGTACACCAGGTGGAGTCTTACAAAAGTAGAGGGGCAGAATCACCTCCCTCGACTTGCTGGTCACGCTTCTTTGGATGCAGCCCAGGACACGGTTTGCTTTCTGGGCTGCCAGCGCACATTGCCGGCTCATGTTGAGCTTCTCATCCACCAGCACTCCCAAGTCCTTTTCCTCAGGGCTGCTCTGAATCCATTCTCCACCCAGCCTGTACTTGTGCTTGGGATTGCCCAGATCCACATGCAGGACCTTGCACTTGGCCTTGTTGAACTTCATGAGGTTCTCACAGGCCCATCTTTCCAGTCTGTCAAGGTCCCTCTGGATGACAAACTTGCATGCTATGTGGAGGATCAATGGAGAGGTGGAGAGATTTAAACGGAAAGCAAAAGGTGAAGAACCACCTCATTCCACCAAGTTTAAGTGCTTAAAATTAAGCAAAGCAACCCATTGACTACCTAAAGAGCATAAACAGGTAATAAAGGAGGTTTCATTTGTATGAGCTGTGTACAACAATATCGCTAAATCCAGTATTCTAGTAAATTAAATTTTCTTGGAATGTTTCCTGGCTCTGAGGTCAACTGGTTGTTCATTGAAATGACCTGTATCCATCTTGTTAAACTCTCATGCTCTCTAAAACAAGCACCCATACCAAGTACTGGGAGTAGTTTCTGGCCTGTCTTCATGTCAAAATTGGATCTGAGTCTCTCTGGGAAAATGGCAAGTGGCATAGGAACAAACAAACATATTTATAATATAAATAATTGAATTCCAGTGCGTGGAAAATTCCTGTGCACTGTTTAATTTACCAGTGTGAGTGTAGTTTAGGTTTCTAAAATGTAGATGCAGGCAAAGCACCTGCAGAATTTCACAGAAATATCACTGAAATGGGTGAGTCCAGGAGAGAAATTCAAAAAGGAACTCATTTTCTGCCTGAACTGAGCCTGCACCTGCCACTAAACACAGTCTATTTGGCATATTGATCCCCCACGGATCCAGCCTGCAGACTTGACCAAATCACTCCACGGATCTGCTGTGGTATCTCTACTGGATTCTCTTTCTGTGGAAGTCAGGATGTGGAGGAGGTGACAGCAGATGCCTAGGTCTCTGTCTGACCTGGAATCAAGATGAAGCTGGTCATGAAGCTAGGTCCAGGAGTACAGAAATGTTCTCATTCACATAGTTTATGTATAACAAGTGATGTAAAGCTTGGGCAGCAAGATTCCTGTGATCTAGCAAATTTGGGAGCACTGAAAATAGTAGAGTTCAAGCATGTCATCATCCTTTAGTTGTCCATCTGTGCAGTGGAGTTAACAGTATTTTTCCATTTGTAAGTATACATGGAGGTCCCATAGTGATACAACTACTTTTGCACTGTATTTTCTTTCTAAGATCAGAATCTTCAAAATTCAGTATTAGATATTACTAATAAGATCCCAATAATTCAGCCTAATTTTCTAGTGAATGTTGAGATGGGAAAAACAGCATTAAAAATTCAGAATATTCTGACTGCCACCAAGCCAAATCTGACAGCATTAAATTCCAGATGCTTCTGAACTCTCTAATGATACAGCCTTTAAAGCCTTTGATAGTTGCTTTGATTCAAAAGACATTAGGTGGCTGCTTTTCCATGCAAATACTCTATACCTATAAGCTTCCAGATTGGAAAAATGTCTGAGTGGGAGGAAGAAATTTTCAGAAAAAAAAGTTCCTACAGCTCTTGTTGCTTGGCAACCACTGCCTTTGCCTCTGCGTGTTAAGAAAAACAGCATCCTTAGGAGTTCAATTCTCAAGCTTGGCTTGAAGGAAAAACAAGGGGAAAATAAGAGGAATGCATGTTGTAGGCCAGGTTTCACACCAAATGCGAGACTGCAAGGGGCCAGGAGTAATTCCAGAGCCACTCTTCATCTGTGCCATCCAGCCAAAGGAAACAGGAAAGGCGGAACAGGTGACAAGGAGTGAGGATTCATGACCCTTCTGGTTGATCACAGGAAGAGATATTTACAGAGTCCTTCAAATGATGCAAAGGCATAGAAGAAGTCTTGTGGTGAGAGACTAAAAGAACTCAGCAATTTCATGCAATGAAAAGAACATGGAAGATCTATAGTAGATAAGTAAATGAATGGGGAAAAACATCTTGTATAAAAGAGCTCTTCTGTCTAGGAGAGAAATGTTAAATGGCAACCAGTTCCAATGCCAGATGAAGGCAGACATATTTATGTTCAAATTAAGGATCACATTTTTAATGATGACAGCAGTTAAGCACCAAGCAAACTGTTCAGGGAACCTCGTTCTGTTTATCACTTTGAAGTCCTCAGGTTGAGATGGATGCTGTTTGGAAAACACACCTTAGCCAAATAGATTAAATACAAGGGAAACAAGCTGAAAGGAAATGTTGTGTGATACACAAGGGATTGATATGGCTTTACCGTACATTTGTCTTGAGACTGACAAAAACAGACGGAATTTTCACTTCAGTTAAAGTGTGCTCAGAGTGACTTTCCTCTATAGCACCTGGTGCAGCCTGATGCAATGACCTCACGTCTGAAATATGAGGAATGACACAGTGTGGGTTTATTGCCTTGTGTCATATAGGAGAATTTTAAATTTACACAGGTAATAAAGTGACTGTTGGCACAGCCCTACTAAATTTCTAGGATACGTTTGGTTCTATTAGAAAATGTGATATAGCTCTGTAAATTTTTTCCCTATTCTGTTTCGCTTGTACTAACTCATAGTTCTTGTGTGTGAGCTTGTTTAATTTTCAGCCCTATGAAAACAGCTGTTATGACCTTTTATACTTGGACATCCAAAGGTATGAGGTACAGTACAGACAGAAGAGGAGGAAACTTAATCTAGAGTTACTTCCTCAGTTTCCCCTACTGATTGTTGTCTCCTGATTTTGGAGTGTAACTATCTTCAGTTTTCATGGTTGGTGAGGGAGAGAAGTTGTGCTCTTAAAATGAGTCTCCAAGCTGTGATGCCTTGCTGTTCCGTAAGAGCATTTGAAAGCTCTTATAGAGAAGCACTTGAGCTTGACTAGGGCACAGAATATGGGAGAACTAATTCAAAGGAAGAAAAATTTCTATATCTGTAAGAAACTCAAAGCTTCAGAAGGCTTTCAGACTTTGTAATTTTCACCACAATTAGCAGAAGCTGCAGTTTGTATTAAAACCGGTTAGCACAATTTCATACCAAAAGCCTCTGAAGAAACTCTTACATATAAAACTTGACCCTCATGTAACTTGCACAAATACCACATTGTCATGGTTTAACTGCTGTAGGTGGTGACGCACCACACAGCCACTTGCCCATCCCCACCACCCAGGGGCATGGGGGAGAGAATCTGAAACGTAAAAGTGCAAAAACTCATGGATTGGGATGGAGCAAAAGCTACACACTCAGGCAAGGCAGAATAAGGAATTCATTCACTACTCCCCATGGGCAGGCAGGTGTTTAGTGATTTCCAGGAAAGCAGGGCTCCATCACATGTAACGGTTACTTGGGAAGACAAATGCCATTACTCTGAGAATCTGTCCCTTCCTCCTTCTTCCCCTCAGATTTTATTACCAAGCACAAGGTTGTATGGTGTGGAATATCCCTTTGTTTAGTTGGGGTCAGCTGTCCCAGCCGTGTCCCCTCCCAACCTCTTGTGCACTCCCAGCCTACTTGCTGGTGGGGCGGTGTGAAGAGTGAAAACTGTTCAGTAATAACTAAATCATCACTGTGTTATCAACGCTGTTTTAGCCACAAATCCAAAACATGCCACTATACAAGCTATGAAGAAAATTAACTCTATCTCAGCCAAAACCAGTACACATATATAGACTTCTCAGGATGAACACATAAACTGTAACTTTAATTTTCAATATTTTGAAATCATGTAAGGCTATTAACTTATATGGACAGAGGTATATATGACAAAGTTAGATGGAAAGGAAGACTAGATTTAATAAAGTTCTAGCTTAAAAAAGAAGAAAAAGAGTTGATTCTATGGATGTATGATGACCTGAGAGCAACAGTTTTGACAGATGGGTTAGGGACTTTAAACAGGCAGTCTGCCTAATAGCATTGCATTGCAATTATTTCTATCCATTCCCTCCATCATAGAGGTGAGGGTCACTCAGTCTGGAAATTAGTTTTAAGTTGCAAATAATCCTCCTGAACTCAAACATGAAATATAGTTGTCAATTTAGACACCTAAATTAGACAGTACAGAGAAAATAGGAAAATTTACTTGGAAAATAAGCCAATTATGCACTTATAAAAATTTGCAACAATAAAAACATCCTGCCTATAATACATTATTTCTTGGTTTCAAGATTATTGCTCAAATTGGTTTTCATTGTTTTAGGTAAATAATGTATCTTTCATTTGGCTCCTCGCAAATCCGAATTAGATTTATCATGGATTGCAGCTGGCATTTACAGGAAGATACTTACCAAAACACTGTGAAGTGTCAAAACAATTCACAAATGCAGCATATTTAAATGTCTTGCAAGTTAACTTTTATCCATAAAGTGTCAAGTTATGAATGTTGTTTCAGATCATGAATGTGTTCCAGCTGGTTGCACGTAACTGGGGTATGTGGCCAAAGTCAGTGACATGCAGATGAGAAGGTAACCGCAGCAAGTGGTAGAAATGATGGCAATCCATCTGTCTGCTGGTGATCATTTTACATTTCCAGATAAGACCAAAAAATACACTAGTCTTACTACAATTGAGATGAATCAATTTAGGGACTGAAATCGTTATGACAGAGCAACCTAAGATGACATCCAGCCCAAATATGTCCTCAAGCCTGAAGCAATGACAATGCCAAACAAAGATTTATGTTCTGATTGGAGAGGGAGTAGAATATGAATATTGCCATGGCCATAGGAGCACCCTAAACACTTTACTGTAGAGATGTATTCAGTTACTTACTTGCCGTGTGGCTGTAGCTGATATATTTAATTACATCGTATAAAGCAGAACAGCTTTGATATGATGGCGAAAGAGAGTTTTCCCCCAGTTTACAATGAACCTGGTGATTAGACTAATTGCCTCAAGGCAAAAAACAGGTAAACCAGGTAGACATCTAGCTTCTGAGGTGACTCTCCTAATGACAGGTTGTTTTGGAAAAGGCGAACGCTCCTCCTTCATCTGGTGTAGGTTTGGTTCGATGGTAATCTCTGAGATAAACTGTAACATCTGATGTGGTGGGTGGGGGTCACTACCTTTTTCGTGTCTCTTGGTAGGGTTGACTTTCCAGCATCCTCAGACCTCGGCAGTCCTGGGCCAGAGCAGATCTGCAGGAAACTTTATTCCTGGTCTGTTGGTGCTGCAGTATGACATAGCAGCCGAGTGACTAGAACCTGAGAAAAATCAGAATTGGACTTTGTTACACACAAAGACTCTTAGTTAGGACACAGACATTTGACTCCTTAATGGATTTGGCTCTCGGTGAATTTTTCTTGGTAATAATACTTGCAATAGTCCTGAACTGCTCTCATTTTTCTTGCTATATTATTTGAGTAGTGGGGAGAAAGGAAGATCATTGTAAATGATGATAATGATAGCACCACCAGGCATTTCCGATTCGGAATTATTTTCAGAACATGAGAAAAAAGGGCAATAAAGTGAATTTAGAAATGAAGTATAAGAATGACAATACATTTTGAAAGGAGATGTGGTTTAGGAGATGTGTTAAGGCTATAAAATGATTATCATTAATAGTCCTTCTTTTGGTCTTCAGGAACAAAGTAAAAGAGAAAAGGAAGTTAAAGGATCAAACATAAATGCAAACTTCTATGAGATATACACATAATCTTTTAGTGTGACCTCTGGGTGGAAAAAAATTTTACCAGATCCATTTCTCTACCCATTCTCAATTCCCAGTTCAGCAAGATAAATAAAAGCATTGACTCATTCAGCAGTCTATTTCAGAAGGGACATCTGAGGGTCCTATGGCTGAATCCTTGCTCAAAGTAGGGCCAGCTAGATCAGATTGCTCAGGGCCTTGTCTGGTCAAGCCTTAAATATTTCCCAGAATGGAAACTCAACAACCTGCCTGGGAAATTGCTCTAATATTTGACCACCTGCATGGTAAAACAAATACGCACACCCCCACTCTAATTTCCCATGTTCCCACTTGTGTCTGTTGACTCACAGTTTCCCTGTGCATCTCTGTGAATAGTTTTGTTCTGTTTTCTCCGTGTCTTCTCATCAGGTAATTGAAAGTGCACCGGGGGAGGTTTAGACTGGATATTAGGAGAAATTTTTTCACCAAAAGGGTTGTCAAGCATTGGAACAGGCTGCCCAGGGAAGTAGTTGAGTCACCATCCCTGGAGGTATTTAAAAGACATGTAGATGTAACACTTAGGGACATGGTTTAGTGGTGGACCTGGCAGTGCTAGGTTAGTGGTTGGACTCGATCTTAAGGGTCTTTTCCAACCTAAATGATTCTATGATTCTATGAAATGCATGTCTTGAATTTGAAACATTTTTCATGAGAGTTTGTCAATGCACTTGTTAACTTCACTGAGATTGCAAGCTTAGTCAAACTACTCCTTTACCTGATCAGTATTGGTGAAGTTGTCAGTAGCAAGTGATAGAGGTAGTCTATTCCCAGCAGAAGAAACAGAATAGAGAAATTCAGTCTATACTCTCCGCCTTAATCTCCTTGTCATTGGAGGTAGGGAAGGGCATTCCTCACCTTGGTCCTTCCCTATTGCAGATAAAGATCTGGCTACAAGTTGTCTTCTTAACTGCCAGAGAAGAAGAGCTATGCTGCCAAGGAGGTTGGACTATTTGGAAAAAGACAAAGAGCATGCTGAATATAGCATAAGCCAGTCTCAGATGTGGGGGAATGGATCAGGAAGACACATGGATGCTGAGAAGACACTTGGAGGCCTGACAGAGACATTCAGACACAGCACAGCTTTGAGAAGTTCACAAAGCAAATGAAGAGAGTGACGTTGTCAAACTTGGAGTGAGGAAGGCTAAGAGAAACCTGTATCAAGCTTTGGGATTAAGGAGGGTTCAGACTTACTGTTTATGGGGCTCCATGTACAGGCTCTGGTAGTAGCTCAGTAAGTGGTAACATCATTAATATATCATGGCATGTAGCATTTCTTTTCTGAATAATCTGGTAACTTCACAAAATTTATGGAAGGGGGCCACAGTCACCTGCCACTACAGAGGGAATATAAGGATGGCTTAATGGACATAGCTTGTGTATGAAACACAACCAAAATCTGCAAGTGTTCAGGGTCTGAAGACTGCAGCCTCTATAGTCACATTGTTGTTTCACCTTAGTCTACAAGTAAAACTTTGTAGACTTTCAGCTTTCTTTATATTTTCACAAATCCATTCATGGGGTTTAATTGGTTTTTATGAACTGAGAAAGTCGTCTCAGAAGTTCGCAAAACCAAAAGATTTGCCCACCTCTGGTATAGCTTTGAATAATTGGAACAAATTGGATTGACTTTGTTTTGCAGAAGAAGAAACCACACTAGATGTTCTTAGGATTGCTTTTCAAGTATTTCCTTTTGATCTAAATGTTCTCCAATTGATGCCAATTAATGTCAAAATGACTGCTTTCTATTTTCCCACCATTTCTTAAAGCCTTTCAGAATAATGGTCAGTGGACTGTGATGTCTTGCCTGCCCATATCTGCCCAGCCTTACACACTTTTTGGATGTAGGCAGAATTGAAACTTTGAAGATATTTATCTAGTTCCGAGGCAATGGAAAAGCAAATTAATTTCACATATTTTTGTAATGGCTGTAAGAAAGCTGTTATAAGATAAAAGCAAAGTTTCTTTTTCTTTGGAAATTGAACAATAGCTTAAAAATTCAAGATCAATCAAATTATGCCTTGGCAAAACCCTTTTTATGTGTTACAACAGCACACAACAATACACACACATAAAAAAGATCCAAAAAGATGTTTTTAGACAACATCTTGAAGACAACTTCTTGAAGACAAATAGCATAGAAATACTCACCTGATTTTTACTGATAGTCTATATTTTTAATAAAGAAGAAACATTTTCCTCTTCATTTGCCTATCTTTGCTAATAAACCAAAGTGATGCGCCTGGCTAGAGCTGAGTGCAGAAAGGGGAATGACTTTCTGTTAGAGGACACAGGCAATCATCTTTTGCTGTGCCACTTTTATTATTATTTTCATATTTGCTTCATATTCTCAGAGAAGGAGTACTTTTGGGCTGAAACTACAAATTCTTAGATGCTGTAGAGGAGATTTTTTTTTTAAGTTTATTTCCTGTTGCAGGAAGTTTTGAGTTTATTCCTGTCTGAAGAAAAAATGATCATGTGTCTAACAATACAAAGAGAGGAAACCAAACCTTACGTTTTTGTCGACTCAGAAATACAACTTTGGTATAGAAGGCTGAAGCCAGTCCCAGCATCACACTATTAAAATTGTTGATGAAAAACTGCAAAGCAGACCCACTTTCTCACACTACTTGCAGCCTATTTGTAGATATGCATATGATATTGCTGAAGCTAAAAGCCACAGGAGAGTAAGGTGGTTTAAAAAAACCCACCATCTTTTATCAGGATTACAAGGTTATTCAGAATTGCAGGAGTGGACATCAACAAGGTCATGCAGGGGATTTTTAAAGGAAGTTTCAAGAAGGGCAGGCTTATGCCTTGCAGAGTGTGGAAGGAAGAGGCAGAGGCAAAGTGAGAATAAGCATGTGGATGCTGAGAGAGACACATCTTTAACTTTTCAGAGCTCAGGGTCTCTGATGCATGTTCTCCACCACTAGTTGCCTCCAGCTTCTTGCCACAGCTGGCCACAGCCTCTGTCAAGCAGAGGATATCGGACTAGCACCATAATTGCTTTGATAATAATTCTTGAATTCCTACTGTATGTACTGCAAGATATAAAAGAACCGATGAGCAAAACTCACGCTGACTTTCAGCTGAGGGGGCAGGAGCTCACTGTAATTCTTTATTGCCAATCTGAAAAGAATCATGTCCAGGAAAAAAGCTCCTTCTGTCACCTTCCCAACCTCTATAAAATGGCATCTTAAACCAGATGCAAGTTTGGCTGTTGAAGCAAGAAGGACTGAGAGTAACACATTCAGCCCTGTGGACAGAAAATAGGACAGAACATTCGACCTGTTAATTCTGTAGCCAGTTTTTGCTGTGACAGCTGTATAAAGCTTTTAAAAATCAGAAAGAATCAAGACTTCAGTCAGACATGAACACTTTGAGAGGAAGATGAATTACAAGTATCCCCTTGCCTATTATAAATAACCTGGACCTAGTTTCCTAAAATGATACCTCAAAAGCCCTCTTCCTGTTCTGATACTGCTAAAATTACAATAATTTTCAGGGCTGTAAGATGTCGATGGATCAAATGTAGTGATTTCCTGAACCCTCAACTCTAATTAAAATTCTACAGGCTGACAACATAAAATATGAGTCAAAGTAATAATCCAAGGTCATTTTTATGCTGCATAAAGTAACTTACTCGAAGTGTCATGCTGATCAGGAATATCGAACAGAGGACACATGCTCCTTCCCTGTGCTTATGGTTGTGTGACTTATTAGCTTGAAGGACAGCTTTCTGCCACCATCAAACAGACCTTGTCAAAGGAGAGAAAAGACATTTTGAAGTCTGAGTAGGAGCCTGAACAACACAAAAAACTCCTCATCATGGGCAATCTATTTAAAAAAACGAATCTATTCCTTATTTATGATAATGTGAAGTATTTGTAACATTAATAAAATATATTGCTTACCATAAGGCAGATGTATAATGAGCATGGTGCCTTGAACTCTCCCAAGAAGGGGGGCAAAAAAAAAGGCATGTACAGACATATCTGTTCTGTCAATTCCCATTTTCTGCCTGTTCTCCTTCCAGGGACTGGCATGTAGTATTGTCAGTGGTTTGACTTTAATGAGATGTAATGTGGTTGTACATGTGAAACCCCAGTGAGTTATTTATAAATAAAATGTATGTTAGAACAACAGCAGAGCTCTTGTCATGAAGGGTGAGCACTGAAAAATGACGGCCATCTCTGCTGAAGAGATGTAATGTCTTTTTTTCTGATAAAATGCTACATCATGCACAATACATTTACCCCTGAATCACTATTAACCCTGGCAGGTTGTTCCAACATTTAAATCCAACATGATGGAAAATATACAGCTATTTTCGTGCAGCAACAGCAGAGTCATAATGAAGTTTTCTCAAGTGTAAGTTACTTTTCCATTCCTCAGAGGCTCTGAAAACAGTTGACTTCAAATTAAATTTTCTAAGCCTATTCTCACTGCATTCATCATGTTTGTGGACAGACAAATTTCAGAATATTTGCCTTGGAGAATTGAGTTTTGTGCTTATTCAATAACTTTTCTGAGACTAAATTGTTGGGGCTTTTTAAAATCTCCAGTTTGAAATTTGTGATTATTTTAGAAGTACAGTCCTATCAGTGCTGATACTTGCCCTCAAGATCGTAATCAAGGTAACGGGAGATGCTATGCTAGGGAAAAAGAGAAGAATGTTCTTCTCTCGGGTTGTCAATAATAACTCCTTGTAGATCGATGGCGAAGACAAGGCAGGCTGAAGTTTCTAAATGCAGTAACAGTTGGAATAGGCTCCAGGCTTGTTTATAATAAAGAGACTTTATGTTTCACTGTGTCTTGATCAGGGCAACCTTGACAGGTCCTGTCATCTCTTTTTGGAATCTAATGTGTTTTTCAACTCACAAGGGGTATAATTACTGGGCATTTTTACTTCTGCATTTCTTCCATTTTCCTGTCATGTACTCCCTTGGTTCAAGCAGTTTGCTGGATATTAAGATAAAGGTATTTGTCTTGTGTCAAGAATTATCTGGCTTGGTAGTCTTATTTAAAGAGATGAGCTTCACGCTCCTGTAGCAGAGAATACAAGTGCGTTTGATGCTACCTTGTCTTTCCCTGCCTTGCTTATCCAGCTTTGACAAGGTGCCTGACTTGGTATGTAAAAAAATACCCTTCTGGGTCACTGTGGACATTATTTGTAATTTCCAGTGGATTTTGTGTGTTTATTTCACTGAATCTATTGCAAGTCTAAAACTTTGTGCCTCTGTTTTGTGCAGGCGGTGTTTGCACCAAGTTAGAAGTGAAGGAATTGGGCTCTGTGGGCTATGGCTAATGACATTGTTGATCTCTAGCATTTGGTGGTGTGAGTGAGCCTGTGCTTTTATATAGGAATTTCACAGCTCTCTGCAGTCCTGGAAAGTTGTTATGCCTAGAGTTGTCTGGGCTTTCCCACTAGCTCTGCCTGCAGAGTTGCACACTCCAGCTGGAATTCAATTTCCCTCTGAGTGCTTGTCAAGCTGACAATTCAAATAGCACCATGTTTGAGATACAACTCCTCTTTCTAGGAAAGGTGAAGCCTAAAAACTGCTTTTACTTTGCTATTTCAGTTTTGCCTTCCAGACTGACAGTCAACGTGTTTAATTTTGCATTTAAAAAGTAACATTAATATTATGATGATGATGTGGCTCCTCAGAGTACCACAAGCAAAAGATAAAGAAAATACTGAGCCACGTTGCAAACAACATGTTCTGACAACATAAGGTTTTGCAGCTCTTTTTCTGGCTCTATCACTATGTTCCCATGGGAAATATCATGGGAATTTTGCAGTGTTCAAGGATTTCCACACCAGCTGCTGACCTAGTAAGGAGGAAACGTGGATTATGTGCCACCTACATGTCTCGAGAGTTCCTCATCCAAACCAGTCCTCTGCCTTTGTGCAGCAGCAAATTGAGATCAGGTATTCAGTCATCAGCGTAAAGTGTGGAAGAGTAAAAATGGGCAAAAAAGCTCTATTTATTTTGCAGCCCAGAAAGCCAACCGTACCCTGGGCTGCATCAAAAGAAGTGTGGCCAGCAGGTCAACTCTCAGGTCAGCTCTCATGAGACCCCACCTGGAATACTGCATTCAGCTCTGGAGTCCCCAGCACAAGAAGGACATACAGCTGCTGGAGCGGTTTCAGAGGAGGGCCATGAAGATGATCTGAGGGCTGAAGCACCTCTGCTATGAAGACAGGCTGAGAGAGTTGGGGCTGTTCAGTCTGGAGAAGAGAGGGCTCCAGGGAGACCATCTAGCAGCCTTCCAGTACCTGAAGGGGGCCTCCAAGAAAGCTGGAGAGGGACTTTTTACAAGGGCATGTAGTGATATGACAAGGGCCAATGGCTTTAAACTGAAAGAGGGGAGATTTCAATTAGAGATAAGGAAGAAATTCTTCACTGTGAGGGTGATGAGGCATTGGAACAGGTTGCCCAGAGAAGTTGTGGCTGCCCCATCCCTGGAAGTGTTTAAGGCCAGGTTGGATGAGGCTTTAAACAACCTGGTCTAGTAGAAAGTGTCTCTGTCCATGGCAGGGGCATTAGAACTAGATGGTCTTTGAGCTCCTTTCCAACCCAAACCATTCTATAATTCTATGATCTATTTTAATTTGTTCCATGATCTGGGAGGTAGAAGGTCCCTGTGAATGAATTGCTTGAAGGACAGATTTCCTCAAACATCAATACTTTTTGTGTATGCACATGGACTTGGAAGACATTCGTACTTAGCTCTTAGCACATGTTGCATTTCTTAAATTCCCAGAGCATTTGCATACCTTTTATAAATAGTTTGAACAGGAAAACCAGACTGAAAAATATTAGGTAAATTATTCAGATGATAATGATTAAAAATAATTTGAGTTCCATTAATATGGTTCTGTAAAAACAACAGATGGAAAAGTCCTGGAATGCAGTACGAAAAAGAGATCTGAAAGGTTCAAATAAGCTAATTACATTTCATTCATTTTGTACTGCAAACTTGATCATGTTTTAATATTTTATTTTGTTAAGAAAAAAAAACTGAGTGTCATTTTGTCATATCTACCTTTGCCACAATTAATTAATTCTGAAATTCCTAGATTTAATTATTGACAGATTTTACATTTAGTTATTACATAACTTAAGCTACAAAATTATTATGTTGAAATGTTTGACCTTGCATAGCGACAAGAAATACTATAAAATGGGTGAAATCCATCTCTTATGCATCTCTAAATCAAATCAAATTTCATTTTTCTGGAACAAGACAAATATTAAAAAGAAAAATATTATTTTTTCATTAAATTTATTATCACAGGAAAAAATGAAGATGATATATCATGCTATGTGTAGGTGATTTTCTATTACTGTTTTCCAGCAGAAATAAAACCAGCAGAAATAAAACCAGGAAAAGTTTTTGTCCCAAACCATTTGGTATAAAAGAAATATATATCAGAAAAACTGTAGCTGAGAAATTGAAGTCCTGAATTAAAGGGCTCTTGGAAGGGATGGTACAGAGTAGACCTTGTTACAGGGTATATATTAAACACTTGCTGAAGCTGAGCTAAACCTTACCTTGACAACACTTACCATAGATGCAGGTGTGTTTCCCACAGAGCAGGGGCCACTAGACAAGTGCTCAGCATATTGGATGTTCTGGAGAGTGGGAAGCCAGGAGAGTAGTTACATATATCAGGGAAATGTGACTGAAATAGAGAACGGACCAAAGCTCTGAAACAGAGAAGAAGCTTTTCTCACAAACTGCACACCTCTAGTACCTGGGAGAACATGAGAAAATAGGTTTTCAAACCTGGATGATGCTTGACAGAGGTCTAGAGCTGCAACCTGGGAGATACCATCTCTCTGCCTGCTTCACTCATCTTCTGTTCAGGAGAGCAAAGACAAGAAGAGCCTGATCTCCATCAAAAGCCTTGGTTTTCTCTCAAGGATATATCATTCTGACTTGCTGCTTGGCTCAGAAGGGCCCAGATGACACATACCATGCTACTGCTTTAAGCTGTAAGCAATTACACTTCTCCGCAGCTCAGAGATTGATTTACTTTTTTTTATGATAGTCCCTCTGGGTGCTCCAGAAACCTGGTCCTCAAAACATATCTCTTTTTCCTTGGCACATTATGGTAGAAACTGATTTGACCATTGGCTCACAGGACTCAGGGTGGTCACCTGTCCCCACACACTGTGTACGAACACCTCTGCTGTTGCCAATACTGACTATGGTCTGCAGTGGAAGAGTATGAGAACATTGTCACTATTTCTCCTTCCTTCTACAGCTTCCTCACTTCCTCACTATTCCCCTGGGAATGATTCTTCTCTCTTCCATTTTTACTGCCAGGAGAGGCACCATTGTTCATTTTCTTAGTGTTTCATTCACTTAACTACACCTTGGGCTTCAGGGATACTTCTGCCAGATCAGGCTTGAGTATTTACAGTAGAGCCAAAGCAGGGTCAGTACCTGATTCTGTCTGAAAATTCACTATAGTGTTTTTCTGAGTATTCCTAAATGGTCCTTAAAATGGAATGTATTTAAAAACCTGCTATGCAGTTCATGATGTGCCTGCACTGTACAGGATAGCCTGAACACAGCTCTCTAAAGTAACATCAAACCGCACAGGTTACTGACAAAGTGGGTGCTACAATTGTGTATCTATTTGTGTCAAGAAGGGATATTGCTGTGTTCATTGCATGCTATCCCCAACAAACGTGTTTTTTCAGGTTTGGAGTGGCTCATGCAGTGCCACAGTGGGTACCTAGATGTTGGTGAGAAGGGATGAGACTGCACATAGGTAATTTGGAAAAAACCCATACCTGGGTCTGCACTGCTTGGTAGTTCTGTGTTTCTTTAATACATCCTGAGACACCTAAGTGTTCAGGCATTCAAGAAGTGCTCCCACAGTCAGGAACAATCTTTAGCCGGTGTATTGTTAATAATATTTTGAGATTAAATATTTACTGTATTGATTTCCTCAGACTGACATAGACATCCATTAAATATACAACTATAAAATATCTTCACACTCTTCCAGTCATCCATCTGCTTAGTCACATCCATCAGGAATAACTCAGAAGCACAGAACAGACAAGTATGTCCTCACCTGAGTCTTCCAGCCCTAGCAAATGTTCTGCAGTGCTCCCTGCTGTCAGCAGGTGAAGGATGACCTCCAAAAAGGAAAAGCTGTTACAAAATGTGAGGTGTCCGTCTCATGGACTGAAAGTACATGTCCAGTTTATGGGACATTTGGACAACAGTTGAGAGGCACAGAGAGGAAGCAGTTTTCTGGGTGAGGAGTAGGTGATTCAGAGCACCTCCAGTTAGAAGTGACATTAACAAACCTACTTGGCAGCCAATAAACAGCTACTCTTCTACAAAAGTATCTTGTAATTTTTAGTAACAAGGGAACAGGGCAAGAGATGGCTGAGGAACAGGACAAAGTGGTAATAAAACCTTTGTTTGACTATTACTTCCCTGTAGCCTGCCACAAAGATGAATTGTGTTATGAGTATAGTGGCTAGTTTGATGTAATGTGCCTCAAAGGTGACACCCAAGGGCACTTCTTTAGCTTCTTTTTTGTTACTGTTGGTTTGCAGTTAGTTTTGTGTTCATCCCAGCAGTTGTCTTTCCTCACTTTTTTTGTCATATTTCCTCTTAATTTTCCCTTCTCTTATTCACTTTTCTTATTTGATTCCTCATTTCCTCTCTCCATAACCACAAGAGGAAGCTAAAGTGTCTTTTATTTCAACATCTGCCTAACTGTTTGGCTCAGCAGCTTTCATGGGCAGCTAGATTTCCTTTTGAAGTTGAACACTAACTTCCAAAGTCAGATTTGGAACCATTTTTAATGCTCCTTTACTGAACTTCTTAATTCAAAGCTAAAATTTAAGCAGGCCAGCTCTCTTAGAAGCCAATGCCACAGGCAGGAAGAAGGGTAAATGTGATCTAAGTTGCTTTCCAAGAGACTGAACATCAAAGAACCATCACTACTCATTTCCCAAGATATGCAAAAGCCTGGGTTTCTCGGGCAGATTGATTCTTATTTGAAAATCTTGCTCTCAGGACAAAAGTTTTCAAGTGAGATTAAATTTTTCAGTATCCCAAGTAACAATGCACTGTTGTGACCAGTCAATAGGAGTAAAGGTTTTTGTTATTATCTTCAGATTTTTGTTTCTGTAGTTTAGCTAGAAGTTTTCAAACCAAATGGGGTTTCCCTTCACCCCAATTACTTCTTCCTGCTCTTCTTCTCCAGCCTGGGGCTCAGAAACATTTCTAGCAGCTTGTCTTAATCGCTAGTTTCTAACAAAACTAAGCTAGTGCTACTTGTTCTGTTCCAAGTTTCACTTTTATCAGGCATTCATTTATTTATTTTCAATATTCAAGTTTAGAAAGTCACTCTCTGAGCAGAGCAGAGGAGATGGAAGGAAATAAAGAGGAGAGGAAGATTAGAAGAGCTGGGCTTCTTTCTTTTCTTTCCTTTCTCTCCTTTCTTTCCTTTCTTTCTTTTCTTCCTTTCTTTTTTTTCCTCTTTCTATTTATGCAGCTCTTGTTCTGCTGTCCCTGGGTGCCTTCTCAAAGATAAACTCTGTACCCTCAAGCTTGTCTGTAATGGCAGAGCTTGCTTTTTGCCATATTAATGGTCCTGATGCATCCGAGAAGTGAGATTCAAAAGTGCTTGTGTCACCCTGTCCCTCTCTCACTTAACAGAAGCTGCAGATCAGCACATCTTTGAAAACCAGTGACAGAGTGAAGGAGAAAAATCAAAGAAAGATTAGCCTTTTATATAAAAACTACCATCTTAACTAGATGGAAATTACAGTGGGTTGCGAAATTAGCTAGTGGCAATATGTGGTTGGGAGATAGAAATGTAACACGTTGGTAACTGTTAAAATTTGCTTTTTCCAGCGCTCGGCTTCTCATGGCCGAAGCAGAGGCCAATGCTCCATCAAGGCCTGTCAGGAGCATCATGTGCAATCCCACCCAAGGGCTGCTCTGCAATAAATTCAAGAGCTTTTGAAATTGTATTTTGTCCTATCACATCTAAGTTTCTTACTTGCAAAATGGAAATAGTGCCTAGCAGTGTAGAAATAATGCCTTTTATCACAGCTTTTCTTTGTTTTGTTTTGTTCTGTGTCTGATACTATTGCCAATTTTGGGTTTTTTTTTTTTACTTAGTTTGAGGAAAATTCAATCTCTTTCTTTTTTTTTTTCTTGAATAATCTTGAAAAATTCAGCCAATTTTATTCATAAATTAACTTTTATGAAATTACTTCAGTTCATGTTTATGAAAAATGTTGTATAACAGCAATGATATATTGACTAGGTACACATCTGACATGTTCAAGTGATAGTTTGGGGTAATCCAGACCAAGTTCAGACCCTGACATGGGTGTGGGTGGTAACTGAGCTTTGATTGCTCATGGAAGAGTAAACTGAGCCCTGGGTTTAAAATTACATTTGAATGATCTTTTCTGGCAAACCCTCACCTACTCCTAGGATGGACTTAGTCCTATCTTAATGGGAGACTAATTTTTTCAGGTGAGATATTTAGGGTTTTTTGGCGTCTGATGAGTTTACATCATTTAACTTATTCATATGTTATCACTAGCTATAACTATGATTCAGTGAGCTGCTTATGCATTCACTTAGCTTTAATGGGTTGAGGTCTAGTGTATCAAAACTCAAATACTAATTGGGCTGGCACACTTAAAACCCATCAGGTTTTGTGGCCAATCACATAAGGGGCACTCTTAGTGGGGTTAGGACTGTATCTGGTTGATTTTTTCTCCTTCACTCAAATGATTAACACATGTTTACAAATAGCTCAAGCAGATGCAGCCATCAGTGCAAACATTGCTTGCTCAAGCCTCTTCACACGTAGAGAAGACACGCTACTTCTAACACTGCAGTTACTCGTACAATCCTTTTGTAATATGTGGAATCACTCACTTGTAGTTTCTTTGTTAGAGCTCCTCCTTTCATTAGAACCTAACTTCTATTAGACAGTTACGTTTCTTAATAATGCCATTTTGGTTGGACATGTAATTTATTTACTGAAATAAAAGTCCTGCATAAAAATACCAATAAATAGAAAAAGCTACACTAAGATAAGTGCCTTATTCCATGGTGGGAAGTTGGTGCCACATTAAATAAAAGTAGCTTTGAACACCCCAAGCAATAAAACTCTCAACTTAAAAAAATTCTAGGTAATATGTTGTTTCTGAAAACTTTCCATGAATTTAAAATAACATTCTGATTAGCACAGCCGATGTAGCAAAGCCTTGTTCACAATGACCTCTTCCGATTCAGGTAGGAGTCATGTTTCTCTCTCAGTAGCAACCAGAAGCTCAGAATTTTTGAATCTCTGACAATAGTTTGCAGTACCTGTTCAGGAAAACTTTTCTCTTTCCTTTTTTCTTTTTTTTTTTTTATGAATTATATTGCTGAAAAATCATAAACCCTTTGCATCTCCAAGAAACCCATGTCAGGGAAAATGAGAAAAGAGATAATCCTAGACTAGACATGAGTACACAGGAGATGAATTTTAGATGCTAATATTTCTTTTCATATTTGGATTATTTGGATGATCTGTTTTCACAGAAGAAAAAAATATCTCCTTGCAGTTTGTTCCATAAATAAAAAACAAAAACTTTTATCCAATATCTGCAGTCTTAAAAGACCAATAATCATCAAAGACAAAAGATATCAAGGATACTGACTCTTTATAATGACACTTCAATTAAAGTGAATTTTTATATTTTTCTTTTCTACAGAAAAGACATCAAAAGTTTCCATCATTATCTATATGAGGAAAATGCATTCTTTTTCTTCTGATTTAAAAATTTCCCACTGTTTGGCATCCTGCAAAGTAGTCTTATTGAAGTGATAAATTAGATTTTATTGCTTACTGAGCCATGATTGGACTTTTGCTAATAATTTGTAATGAAGCAAATCTTGTTAACAGTGGAGCTGCAAGCAAATCAATGCAAGTAATTTTATTTTAAGGAAGCCTGTTTGTAAATTAGATAGAAGAAACTGAAAATATTTTTTCAGTTTGATATAATATAAAGGATTAGAAAGGGCATGACACTTTTCAAGTATGGGGCATGAAACAGTTTTTGCTAGCACCAAATTCCCGGTGAGTTTTTGTGTCAGAAAATACAAACCAGTAAATGCCTATGTAAGAAGAGAGGATTAGTTTTTTCCTTTTGTTAGAGGAACCTGTGTGGAGACAGGATACTTCCCTGTATATTGTTAATAGATGATGAGATCTCATTTCACCATCTCAATTAACACCTCAGCCTCAAGCATTCTCAGGATTGCTTGCTAGTTATTAATATTTTAGATAAGGTGAACAAAGTCCCCAAACAAATAACACCAGTGATGCAGTACTGTCCTTGGAGACATTTCAGACCATGGAAAGAAGAAATGCAAATACATAAAGTGGCTGAAGTTTTCAAGTTTCCCTACCCATATAATCTTATATTTTCCCCATCTTTGTCGAACACAGGACCTAGGTCTAGACCCCAGGTCCAGCATGAGGTCATCAGGCAGCAATGCTCAAGTAGTATCATAGGTGTGTTCTATTGGTCCCAGTCCTCCTGCACCACAAATCACCAGTAATCACCATTTTTTTACTTATTTCCCTCATCTTTCAGATATGAAACCTTCATTAGTCCATTTTTGCTACAACTGTGCTCTCCATAATGTGCCTAATCTTGCCCCTGTGTGCAGCTGCACAATATTTATCAGACAGAAAACTCCAGGAGCTGATGGAATTGTTGTTAATGTTTACCTTGCTGAATTAAACATCTTGATAGTAGCTGTGTGCCTGGCACAACAGCTTGTATGGATTTAATGACAGACTACATTAATTGTGTTTATCAAAGAGAGCATGAAAAGACATCAGCAGGAAAAGGAAAGTTTAAGAGGAAGCAGCAGTATGGAAAAGCCCAAGTATCTTTTCTTTTTAGGCTTGAATTTTTTTTGAAATTCAAAACAGTTCTGTTTTGAACTGTTTGGGTTTTTCTTACCTCTACAGCAAAAAAATTTCCTGAAAGCACCTAGCTCCTCGGACTGGGAATGGGACTGAGAGTTGTTATAGAGCTGTTCCTCGTGTCTGGCATTTAGCTGTTTATTTCTACAGTTGGTTGATTTGTTATATGCCAGGAGGGTTTTGGCTCTTTGGTTACTTATCATGAGTCCAGTAGCCAAAACCTAAGTCAAAAAAGGCTGTGCTCCTCAAAAAGCTACTGTTGATGTTATTTGTTGATGTGGATGATGGTTAAAGGCAGGCACCCGCTAAATCTTTTTGACATATGACTCTTTGAGGACTTCACATAAAGATCCCATGGTGAGTGATGTGCTCCCTGAACAACTAAATGTAGTTGCCACTTCAGCATCAACATGAAAGAAAAATTTGATGAGGATCAGTATGGATCGTGAAACTAAGGAGACCATTTGTTTTCATTTTCCTAAAAATTTTCTTGACTTGCTTTGCAACCTGAATTTTTTTTGTCTGTTTCCAATCTTTTTTCCATATCACGTATTTTGAAAGTGAATTTGGAAGAACTTTGGAAGAGTTTTAGAGAATCTTGGAAAGTTCTCTGAGGAAATCCTTCCTATTATTTTGCACAGCGGCTCACATGAGAGGGTCTGGACAGTGCTGTAATATAGTAAGCGCTGCTGAATGTCCCCTTCACAGGGAATCAGTAGATTTCAGTCCTTCTCTCTCAGGCTGAACTTCCCCACATGCACTTTTTGAGGCTATGTGGATAAAAGGTGCATCCAAGGACACACAATTCTGAGTTGTCATCAGTGAGAAACACAGGACTCACCTCTTCCCTCAGCCTCCACCTGCACTTGAAAGACTCTATATTTCATGATATATTCATTTCTTCTTACTGTGGCTTTACATGTCTTATTTAGAGCTCAGCAGAAAGCACTGATACATTGACACTGAGCTGACAGGGAGCATCCAGCCCAGGATGCTTGAGTCCTTGTTTTGATAGTGGCTGATGTCTGTGCCTCTGTAAGAGGGTATTAAAGCCCTCCTTTCACTGCTGCATCGAGCTCCCCAGCCCAAAGTAAAACAACTGCTTTTCTAGGTCTACTTTGCCTTTTCCTTAAATTGCTTTGAAGTTAATCTAATTTCATGGACTTTTGCATTTGCCTGGTAATATAAAAAAAAAAAAATCGCACCTGTCAAAATAGAAGGTTTTCTAAAAAAACATCTTCGTGAAGCAAAAATTTGACATGATGACACAGCCCAGGCAATGATATAGGAAGTGGAATAGGGCACATGAAAGGCTGGTTACATCTGTGTATTAATTGCTTAATTATGTCAGGCTGCTAAAAAAAACCCTCCTAACAGAAGTAATAACAGTCTTGTTGGTACAGTAATAAAACATGCTCTGCTTACTGCATCTGCACTTTTGTTCAGTGGAATGACAAAAAGTGGAAGCAGTAATTAAAACATAGAGAGAATTTGGCTGAATATGTAGCATGTATTTCTGTGTTGTTCCTGGTGTCACAAACCAACAACAGTCCAACTTTCTTTCCTCAGTCTTTCCTTCTACCCTTCCCAGTATCCACATGTGGTGAGAGTTGTTTGGCTGTACAGTAGATATCAAGAGGCAGTCAAGGGAAAAAAGGGCCACTCCAGTGTATGCTGGGCTGTAAACAGCTCTGCAGGACCAAATTATCACTGCTGGGACCCCTGGCACGTTCAGTTTGGTGTCCTGCTTGTTCTTGGTGTGGCAGCAGAGTTTGCTGGAGAGCAGTCCGCTGCAGGGAATAACTCTTCCTGGGGCCATCTGCTTCAGCCCTCATCTCTCCAGGGTGCCAGAGCTGGTAGAACTTTTCAGTGTAGCTGAAAAACATAGGTCTAAACTATTCACCTGGACTTGTTTGATAGCCAGCTGGAGATCCTTCCAGAAGGTGATTCATCTGACTTTCTCAGACAGCTGTCCCTGAAAGTGCCTATCTCTTTCCACTCACTACAAGGCAATCTTGGACAATTAGATGCAACTACTCACATTCATTTTAGATACATAAGTTTTGGCAAGCTAATGGTGAAAGTTCCTGCTTAGAAGGGAACGCATTGGCCACATAGAAAGTATTATCATCATCTCCATTTTATAGATGGAAAAGCGAGGCAAAGAGGCTACTATTTGCTTACTCAGTGTCCTGTAGTCAATTTATGGTGGTAATAGGTACCCCATGTACTTCAGTACATTAACCATTAAGTAAACTATTAAGTTACCCAGGCGCTTAAGTTTATATAATAGTCAGCATGACATGGCTGATTGCGGGTTGCTTTTACACATTTATAACTTCAGTGACTGAATTCATGGCTCAGATATGAGTCTCTAATAAAAGCAGAATCTAATATTTGGCAAATGATCTCCAGATTGCTGTTATTTTTCCTACTGATGCTTAAATATTTTTGAAAGATTGATAAGTAATTTTGAAAATGGTCAAACTGCATCTGACTTCAGCATTTGGACATAATGATTTGACTGCAATGGATGTCATGTTTATGTCAGAATGATGCATGAGTCACGCTATGCTGCCATGTTAAAGGAACACTTGTTATTTTTAGAATTTGGCTTATAAACCAGTCACATTTCCATTTGCTGCCCAAGGGTGAAAGAGTAGCTGTCATTTTACTGACAGCACGTACTGCACCATATGTCCGTCCCTGAACTCCTGCAAAGTTGGGTGAAAAAGGCAAATGTAAAGTGAAACTTTCCTTCTGTCTCTCTCCCTTTGTCTTTTCAAGCATGAGATCTTTTGGAACTTGTTTTCATGGTTAATCTGGTCATTCCTCCAAGCAGAGACCAAAAATGCAGTCTACGAAGGGAGCTGACTTACGTTTTTACAGCAGTTTTAAAAGCAACCAGGATTTTCAGGGGTTTGTACTGTTGATCCACAAGACAACAGCATTATTGGGAATGGAAGTTCTAAGGTTACCTAACTCTGTGTCGCCACTGCTGACAAATTTACAGATTTGTCGGAACTCGTGTCTGGTACATAGTTTTGTAACTATAATGTCCCTCAGTTTTACCTTTTATTTCAAAAGGATAAAATGTGTTTTTATATGACAGCTCCCTGTCCTTTTGCTATTGTTGTTGTCTCACTGAGAAAGATTTTATAAGAAGAAATAAATTTAAATTACCTAGTGCTCTTTAAGAGAAGAGAGTTTTCAGTATCTGGAAAGAAATTAAAATGTGAAGAATGTTGTGTTATACTTCAGAAAGCACAAAAATTTCGTTTTGTGCCCCTTATTTTTTATGCTGCTTGACTACTTTCAGGTATTTTTCTATCTAATATAGCTCCTGCAGACATTGTTTATCTAAGCTGGATGTCCTAATCTAAATTAATTCTTGATGCAACTCTGCTGGTTTCTCCCAGATTGCAGCAGGGGTGACATTATCCATTATTATCCATTATCCATTATTATTGAGGATAGTGAGGCACTGGAACAGATTGCCCAGAGAAGTTATGGCTGCCCCATCCCTGGAAGTGTTCAAGACCAGGTTGGATGAGGCTTTGAGCAACCTGGTGTAGTGAAGGGTGTCCCTTCCCATGGCAGGGGGATTAGAACTAGATGATCTTTGAGGTCTCTTCCAACTCAAACCATTCTATGATTCCACGATTCTATCCCAGCTTTCCATTCATTTTTTACTGTAATGAAGAAGTCATTCCGACCAAAATACAATACTAAGAAAAACTGAGCTCCCCAGAAAATTCTTCACAGAAAATGAGGTTTGATGGACCAATTGGAACAACCAAAATTCAATTTTTCCTACATTAGAGGTCCAATACTAGCATTGGGAGTAAACAAGAGGGAGACGAGGCATGAAAGAAAAAGCCTATATGAATGGCACAATTATGACTGAGGATTTTTAAAAAGAAGTAGATATCAATTTAGGAAAGTAAGAAGTCGATCGAAATTGGGAAAAGGGAGTAAAGAAGACCTGGCTGGGAAAAGGGAATAAAGAAGACCTGGCTGCAACGAAGACCTTATTTCTGTTCCTTGCTTGTCCTCATGCAGAACCTAACATAGCTCTATGCATAATTTTAAACCTTCTCTTCAAATGTGGACATTTTTTGGACTCAAATATATTTATATGTTTGCAGATAAGCAGACGTCTTAGTGCTTACTCTGAAGGAATCTCTGTCCAGTATAAGAGAGGAATAGAAAAGTGAATTTGGGAACATGCAAGCATTCTGTTTCTGATGCCCAAATTACTTGTCTGAAGTTAGTTGTGCTCTCAGAGCAATGTCTCTGAGCCCAAATTCCCCAGATGTGTCACATATCTGTAAGTTAATGGAGATGCTGACGTCAGACAGATGGCTTTAGCTGTTCATGTTAAGGCTTGGGAATTTTACACTGTCCTCAAACTGTATGACCCAAATGGAGTTAACCATATGACTTCCAATAAATGTCAGTTTCAATAGTAATTAAATGGTGTTTCTTGTCAGATATGAAACATTTGAAAAATGTAACTATGCCTTATTATTAATATTATCCTCTAAATTGAAATCTGTCACCTTTTCTTCATTGAGTAGAGATAATTCATAGCCACTATCTTTGGCCAGCTGTTGCTTTAAATCAGCTTCATATTACTCAGAAAAATGTTGTGCTCAGTGATTTATCTGTAATTTTCTTCTACCTGCTACCATCGACAGGTCTGTGTTAGCTTTTTTTACCTACAATAGGCTTCTGTTTGGAAGGAAAAGGAAACATAGTAATGGCTTTTTTTCGGCTACCGAAGAGTATTTGATTCTACATAACTGCAAGCAAGGAGAGTTTGACAGAGTTTGAGTCCTAGTCCTGGCAGATCATAACTGTGCTGAATGTAGCTTTTATGTATCATAGATCATGAGACTTATTATGCCAGGAAAGAGGCTCCGGCAGCATAGAAATGACTCTGACTCTTCCTAACGCCAAGAAACTATCATGTTCACATATACATTTCCCACTAAACTGTGGCACTTCAAATAATTAGTTTTATTGACTAATATGGTTTAGGGAGTGCTCACTGGATAAGAGGCAGCAGATCAGAGAGGTGGTAACTCACAGCATGGAATTAGCAGTGATCCAGAGATGCTCCTTGTCCATCCATGGGAGCTGCAATAACTCCCCAGCTTCCATTCTCTAATGGCCTTTTTCTAACTGCTGGGAGGGCAAAGACTGAAAATATAAAAAGGCACTTCACGCCTTATGAAAGAGAAAGTAAATGATTCTCAAATGTGTAATTTAAAGCATCATGAATGGAAGTATTCTTTAACACTCAGGACTGACAATATTGCAATGTAATACTGCTGTAGTGAGATAATGTCCTGTGCTTAAAAATTTCATGCATCACATCAGATATAATTATTTTTGTTTAAGAAACGTCTGTTTCTATCACTGAGTTAATAACTCACACTGAAAGCTTTATTAGGTTTAATTATGGGAAGACCGTGAGCAAACCAATCCACCTTTTCTTCCTTTACGGCGCCAGAGCAGGCATTGCATCAGAGACTGATGTGCACTTAGACAATGAGGAAAATCTGTGAGTCTGAATCTTTTAGTCCACTCAGGAGCTTCATTATTTTAACTTTTACACTGCAGATAAACTAAAAACATCTACGCTTTTCATCTGAACATCCATCCAACTGGCACAACTGTTATAGCTTGTCCTGGGAAGAGAAATTTTATGAGTACTGTTTTGCATTTGCCTATATGTTAAAAGAAACTAGACAATAAGTATTTTTTACTTTAAAGCCTATATATGAAAATAATGAGTTGTTTTGAACTATTCTTTGGAAGTTTGCAGCATATTAATATTTTTTCCAGATTCCAAATCTGGTTTTCCTCTCATAAGCTGTAAGCAATGCCAACAGAATTATACTGGCATAAAAAGTGACAGGAAAATTATTTGGAATGAGGGAAAATGACTGTATGGAAATTTCCTTCTGTTTATGGATGGTTAATAGACCGAAAGGAGGTGAAAATCAGTGCAGTTGCTGTGAATTATTGCACAACCCCAATCTCAGCAAACTGTCTTGGGTGCCTTTGGAGACCTGAGCAGTGAGCTAGTTCCAGTATGCTTCCTTTATTAGAAAAATCCTACCCACACAGAAAAAGAGAAGGTAATGGTTTAGTCATCAGCCAAAAATAATGAAGCAGGTAAAGACTGAATAAAGGAAACCTAAGAATTTCTGTAAGAGAGAAAATAATGGTGTAACAGGAGATCCTTCCCTCCCTCCTCCCACAGGAGCCTTGCTGGGTCCCAACACTGACCCATCAATCTTAATGATCAAATGAGCTTCTTGCTTTAGTTTATAAATGATAAAAATCTGCTTTTTGGGAGTAGAAAAGCCTGGGTCGTGCATTCATAGCTGCCATGAGGTTCTTCATGCACCACGATGCTGTGCAGTCAGAAGTGTTATTTGGGGATCGACTCAGCATATCCTGGAGCATTGCAGAAATGCAGCAGGAAAAATTTTCTCTAAGTCTCATTTTTTTTTGCCATCTGAAGCTGGCATGGGCAGGGGAAGGGGGATGAGGTGGCTCAGAGAGCTCCAGTTCCCAGCTCTGTCTGTTGTGCTGGCAGTCCATTGGCATTACCACACAGAGAGCCCCAGTTAGGGCAGGTCTTGGTGGTCCTGGTCTGCACTGGCTAACAACAATGCTCCCTCACAGCTACAAAAGCATTTTATTTTCTTCCTTATTTCCTGCACTAACCTCAGCATGAACACAAAGAATGGCTCGGGCCAACCCTGTGCAGATTTCCTTATGGGACCTGATCCGAGTTCTTTATTGAGTGGCTTTTTCTTAATTTCAGAAGTAATCTAAAAAAAAGACACTTGCTTCACTCCGCGTATTACAAAAAAGATTCATGGAAAAATGTTAATATTTAATGTTACAAAGGAGAATGGGAAAAAAACTGTGAAAAACACTAGAAAAAGACCAATAAGGGAAACAGGTGCAAAATATTGGACAGCTGCTTCTTTTTTATTTCCGTAATTCAATTTACAGACGACAGTCTAGAAGGCACTGAATAGATATAGACTTGAAAAGGAAGAAAAGGGTTTCGGTGATGGATAGGATTTTACTTGAGGGACTTCTTGGTCCTCTTTCAGAGATGACTAGGAACATCTGGTCTCAGGCTGAGCATTTCTTGGGATCAGGTGCTGCTGGGCCACACTGCTTCACCTGTGAAAGCAGTATGTAAGTCTCTGGGTTTTGTGAAGTCCCATTATTATGAGAAGAGCGTGTCAACATGCAGGAGTTAGAGGTGATATAACAACAAGAAAGTTTTATGGGTAAGAATTTTGAAGTGATGCACTTTGCTATAAAAAGATTAGACAAGTGAATGTATTTTTATAACTGCAATGCAGTGTTATTAAGATTTTCTTAAGCTTTTTCTAATCTGTGATTCACCTTGAAAATCCAGCTGTGCTCCATATCCTGTTGTTTGACACATGGCTTGATCATTAATTTTTATTGACATCTATTTGCAGCTAAACAAGACTGATTGTACAACTAGAGGCTCTTACACTAAATATTTATTAATTGTACTTTCAACAGATGAATAAAGAAATGAAATATTAGTTCAATTTTCTTCTACATAATTAGACCTTGTGTTAACCTTTACAATTTACATATCAGCTTTGATTAGGTTATTGCCACCTCTAAGATGAAAACCAGCAAGAACAGCGGCAGTGATGTCCTCTGGTTTTAGGTAGACATAAATTTCTTGATAGGCAAAAATTAGAACTTATCTTAGCCTATTAATGTAGTGCTTATTGGACCTAAAAATACAGAAATGTCATTGTACTGGACAAGAAATTAATAATGCAAAAATACATGGATTGGTAGCTAATAATTTTATGTTTCTAACCTTCAGATTTTGCAAGCTATGAGCAGAAGATGGGAGAAGAAACAAAAGCCTCATGACCTTCTCTGTGGATCTCATAGAGATAGACACCACTAACATCAGGCGCCCTGGTGAAAAAGGCTGGGAAAAAAAGCTCAGGTTCCACTTCATGTACCAGCTATTATATAGTAGTTTAAATACAGTAGATCAACTCAACAATTGTAGATGCCACTTCAAAATGACTGAGTTACCACAGAATAAACCTCAAGTGTGAAATGGTGGAGAAGAAGCATGAACTAGAGATACCAATCTTCAAGTCAAGTTACCTCTCTACTTCAAGGTAATCCTAAAGAAAACCATATCCCACCTAGCTGTAGATACATCCTGTGCGGATTTTTGTTATGTCAACTTCTATTGTCTCTGCAAAACTTGCTGTTGAGAATTTCAACTTATGGCTGAGTCTTCATTCAAATATGACTTCATATAGTGTAATAAAATACATTATTCAACTGATGACACAAACTCATAGGCAGCGATTTCTGCTCATATGTATGAAGGAGAACTATCTTTCTCCCTGGGATATCTTTAAATATTTCTATTTTTTAGTTTACTCTGTTATCTTGGCTATGAAACTCAAGAACTTTGGGAATAAATATAAATATTTCAGGAACCAGGAGACTCAGAGAAAAAGCAATATGATAGGCATACCAGTTATTTCGTGAAACTTGGGACATCCAAATTATTTTTTCCAAAGCAGTATAAAAAATGATGTTTAAAGAAACAGACATACTTTCTGACACAGAAGTGAAAAGACTGACAAGTTCACAGCGTCTGAGAACACTGGCTCATTCTGCTCTTCTGTAGTCCCACTGTATAGCAATACACTATTTCTGCTATTTTATGGAAAAGGCAAAATATTCATATTTTAATCCTTTCTGCAGAGCACAAGTTAGGAGATCAAACTTCCATTTTTTTCTCAGACATTTTAATATATTCTCTTTATTATATTGTCACAAGTCCATGGGGTTCCATGCTCACTTGCTGAGTGAATGGATGTCTTAATCCTATGCTGAACATGGCTATTATTTTGCCGATTTAAGAGCAGGATTAGCTCTAGCAGATTGCTGTCCCAAATGCTATACTAATGCAGAGGGATTATGGGAGTTACAGTTTCGGGAAGAAAGTGGAACTATAAAGCAGTAGCAGAACTTTCTAGGAAGAAAAAGCCCACCCTATTTACATGAGTCTGGAGGAAGAAACTAGGTCGGTAACATGGTATTAGGGTGGTTTCTGAGAGAGCCAGAGAAGAGCAATTCAAGGAAACTCTCGTATTTGCATTTGAAAGTGAGAGCAAAAGGTTCTTATGACATTTTCTTCCTCATGAGAGACGAACAGATGAAAGATTCCATCAGAATGGGAGTCACAGCAGTAATCTAGATGAGAGATCCTTGAGGAAACAGGAATCAAGTGAGGAGTAGGACTCTGTGGAATGTTGTACCTGGCTTTAATAAAGTCACACAGAAATTCTGGAATTAATAGAGCCATCTCCTGGGCTCTCATTTACCTCGGGTTTGCTACACTCATTTGTTTACTAATGTGCAGTTAAACTATAGGTTGTCTCTGCTAGACATTAACAGTGATGTCCTTGTGGAGATTCTCATAACCTCCCCTTACTTCTTGAATGTTGAGGAAGAGAAGGATAGAGAGGGCAAGAAAGTGAAGACCTTAACCTGTAGCTGTGATTTCCACCAGCAGCTGAATGGGAGTAGACTGCTATTTCCTGCCAGATGAAACTGAGATTTACAACACTTTCCTCTTCTACACCGCAACGAGTTTGCTATCCTTAAAAAAGCATCCCATAAATATCAGCTGTTGACTCTCATTCACCCAGAACACCCTGAAGCTCAGATGTCAGGACACTGATGTATCAAGTGAGAGGCAGAGATTCAAACTCTTTCCTAGTTTAGTCAGAGAAGAGACCCAAACATTCCCCAAATCTCATGCATGCAATTTGGCTTTGCCTGCCCTTTTGTCCATGTTTAAGGAAAAACACAGATAACCTCATTTACTGATCGATGCAAAACAGTTACGGACTCACCTTGGATTTCTCTCTTGACTGCTAATGTTTTGGTTCTTATGAAAGAGCATAAACAGTGGTTCTTATGAAAGTCCATCCTTCTTGCTGACAAAGAAGCATTCAGCACATTAGTGTTTTTATTGGATATAAAAGGTGAGGAAAATGACCAAAGGCAATCTTCCTTTAGATTTGAAAATGCCCTTCTAAGCCAGAGATTTGATGTCCTCTCTGGCTTCTCAGAGGTAGGCTTTCTCTCAAATGAGTGAGCTTTCTTTAGGAGAAGAAAGGCAAAAGAACTGCAACGTCTCCACTTCAAGTATGTATCTGAGATCATTTAGGTAAAATCTCCACTGCTGTAAACATCTGATTCCATGTTTTCTGCAAACTAGAGGACGGAAGGAAGCAAAATGGAAAACTGGTGGCTAAAGCCTACTGTTCTTTTCCAGGACATTTACCCTTCTGTGAGTCCTGGTCTGGAGTTCTTACTCCGTAGGTTATTCCTAGAAGTGAAAGGATTAAATTAACTGTCTTTTTACAAAGCATAATGCTATTGGTCAGTGTCCACATACTGCACTATGGTTAACTGCTAACTTCATTCCACATATGTGGCCAAGGATGGAATAAAGCACGCTTTCTAGTAACACTCTTGTATATAATATTGTTTTTCAATATTAAGCAATGCCAAAGCTCACTTTACAAAAATAAGTTAATGACTGAGTGTCCCTCCATAGACAAATTCATACTGATTCATACAGCAGTCAAGGTAAAACAACTGTGAGCTTACAATCTTAAGTATTTGTATGTTGTTTGCTAGAAACTAGTTATACGTCCCCTAGTTTCCATCTTTTACTAATTATTTCCCAAATTTTCGTCTTTGTCAAGCTTCCTGCGTTCTTAGTGGACAGAATAAAATGTCTCACACAGAAGCAGAAAATGTGTTTTTCTATCTGTACTGGTTTTGGCTGAGATAGAGCTAATTTTCTTCATAGTAGCTAGAATGGATCTATGTTTTGGATTTGTGCTGGAAACAGTGTTGATAACATAGAGATGTTTCTGTTACTGCTGAGCAGTGCTTACACAGAGTCAGGGCCTTTTCTGCTTCTCACCCCACCCCACCAGTGAGTAGGCTGGGGGCACACAAGGTATTTGGAGGGGACACAGCTGGGATGGCTGATCCCAACTGACCAAAGGGGTATTCCAGACCGTATGATGTCATGCTCAGCTGGGAGAAAAAGAAGGAAGGAGGGCACCTTTGGAGTGCTGGAATTTGTTGTCCCAAGTAACTGTTATGTGTGATGGAGCCCTGCTTTCCTGGAGATGGCTGGACACCTGCCTGCCGGTGGGAAGAAGTGGATAAATTCCTTGTTTTGCTTTGCTTGCGTGTGCAGCTTTTGCTTTACCCATTAAACTGTCTTTATCTCAACCCACATGTTTTCTCACTTTTACTCTTCTGATTCTTTTCCCCACCCCCCTGCAGGGGAGTGAGCGAGCGGCTGGCTGGAGTTAAACCACGACAGTCCTTTTTGGTGCCCAATGTGGGGCTCAAAGCATTGGAGGTAACAACAGGTTTGACTGGAATGTGTGAGATCAAATTTGTAGCTGTCATTGCTGCTTAGCTATTAATCAGCAGGCTCTTGTGCTTGCCATGGGGCTTGCTTGCATCGCTGTATATTAGATCCTAGTGCTTATTAGTGGCTGCTTTTTACTTTCGCTGCTCGCTGCACTGCTGTGCTGCTTATCATCCTGCTGTACTGTGCAGGATGTACTGCACTGAACTTTTTGACAACAGCAGTGGCGATGGTGCCTGGGCTGGCAGATGGCCAGGGCATCACTGCTGTTCCTGTGATGTTGTACTGGACAGGCTGGAACTCCAAGGTGAACTCGAGTCGAAGGGACTGTGACCTTTGGATGAGCCCATGTGGGAGCAGGATGTTCCAGAGCATCTGTGACTGTGGATAAGCCCATGCCAGAGCAGGTACATCTTGAAACGTCTGTGGCCATGGTAGTGCCTGTACTGCAGCAGGTATATCTCTGAAAGACTTGTGACCCAAGAGTAAGTCCACGCTGGAGAAGGTACATCTCGAAGCATCTGTGGCTGTCGATAAGTCCATGCTGCAGCAGGACTCCCTCATCCCACTGCAGGGTAAGTGAGCAAGCAGCTGGGTGATGCTTAGCTGTTGGCTGGGGTTAAACCACAACACTATCACTTAAATAAACTGATTTCAGCAGAAGGCTCAGCCTGCATACAATTCCTGGAAAGAGGAAATGGAAGATTTTTGAAACTTATTTGTGCAGAAATGAAATTTAACCACCTGTACTTGAATGTCTCTCCAATATTGTCGAACAGCACTTACAGTGCCAAGAAAAAGAAGAAGGCCAGTTGCCCTGGGGGAAATCTTTCCTGTATGATCTTTTTCCTTCTCATACATCTTCAGTTCAAAATAACTTGTGTGAATCTCTTCTGGTTACAAGTCATAGGTTTGCTTCTTTAAAGCAATCTCCCTATAAGTTCTGATAAAAATGTCTCTACTCTGCCATGTCTCCTGTCTGTGTCATTATATTTTGTTTTTTCATTTAAGAAACAACACTTTCATTTAACAGGCAAAACCCCAGATGTTTTGAAGTTTAAAATGACCAGTGCTAATACTCAGATATGGAAACACAGCTATAGCTCAATAAAAATTAAAAAACAATAACAACAAAAAATAATTGTTTTGTCTTGCAGTGATCTTCCATTCACTTACAGTTTAGGGTTTTCAGTTTTGCAACCACTCTGAAAGCATATTAGATGTCTCTTAGAACATCCCTTGGCCCTTGACAAGGAAGGACAATGTTAGGTCTCTTAGCCTTCAAAATAGGGTGCTGTGTGCCAAACGACTGCTGAGGATGCTCTGTGGAGATTAAGATTCCTGAGCTGTGCCAAGAAAACATGCTAATGGTTTACAACTATAGACTAGCATGTTTCAATGCCCAAGTATATTCCTCGGCACCATTTTAATGTAAAGTAGCTACTAGTACAGACTACTTTGAAAGCTTGGCCTTTCAGTATCTAAAGGGGGCTTACAAGAAAGATGGAGATGGCTTTTTTACCAAAGCCTCTAGTGACAGGACAAGGGCAATGGTTTTAAACTGAAAGGGTAGATTTAGACTAGACATGAGGAATTTTTTAATGGTGAGAGTGGTGAGACACTGGAACAGGTTGCCCCATCATTGGGCATGTTCAAGATTAGGTTGGATGGGACTTTGAGCAACCTGATCTAGTGGAAGATGTCCCTGCCCATGGCAGGGGGGTTGGAACTAGATAATCTTTAAGGTCTCTTCCAACCCAAACCATTCTATGATTCTAATTGCCACGTCTAAAGAGGATCATACTACATCACTCTCTAACAAAAGGCTCCCCAGTTAAGAAACACAGTGTAAGTAAAGATCATTAAAGCCCATATTTTCACACATAAAGCTTAGGAACTGCTCAGTGCGTTAGGTTCATGAAGGAACATGACTTGATTTGCCAGGCTTCAGATAAAGTATCCTCAACTCCAAGAGTTATGGCTGTTATGCTGTGAAGTGTGCATTGCTCCCTTTATAAGTCATGGGCGGTAGGGAAAAGTAGTATCTTTTATTTGACTAACAGAGTTGGAAGAACAGGTAAGCTTTAAAAACACAAGCTCTTCTTCAGACCTGAGCAAGAAGCAGGACATTTTATATCAAGCACAGGCTGAGAATAGTAGCTCTGAACTTAACTTTTTTATGATAGTCCATGAAACAGTTAGGAAGAAACAGTTGTCTGATATTTTCAGAACAGAACATGGTGTTAGTAAACGGAGGTGTGATGAGGTTGTTGCTTCCTATGAGATACAGAGAGGGGTCGGAGCGAGCAGAACTATCTTCTAATTCGACAGATAAGCTGTATATTTGCATCCATAACTTCTAGCAGCCAGACAAATTACAGCTTCAATTCCCAAGGAGTTTTGGAGGAGATGGGAGAGCTGTTTTGTAGGTCACCCTCAGGGCTCAGAACTGGAACGCTATAGAAAGAAAAATGTTTTCCTACTGGTAACAGGCTCCTTCTGTCCTCAAGTGATGCTTCCACAACTTTGCACAGTAAGTGTTCAGTCAGCTACCGAAATGTTTATGCTAGGGAGTGCAACACTCATGCAATAATCTACAAGGACTGCGAAGGCTATTCATACCTGTCCTTGAGAAACTGCTGTGTCATCTTAGATAACTGAAGGGGATCAGGAGTTTTCTGTGAGAAGGACCACATTTCTGATATGGTAGCACTTTGACCTATCACTTTTGAAGCAGTTCTGCTCTCCTGATAATTTTTTTTTCCCCAATCACGAGGCAGCACTTCTCTTTTGAATTTTCCTGGAGGTGTCCCATCCTTGGAAAAAAGCCCAGAATCATATATCATATGAACATACATAATGATTTTTGAAAAGTTAAGGGTGTTTCTTTCTCATCTTTTTTTTTTTTTTTTGGAACCCTCTTTCAAATATGATATATTTTGATCTGATATATTCTCTGCTGCTTTGCTTCAGGTAACAATTTCTGAAGGAGGAATTTTCATTGTGTCAATAGGTTCTTGTTGCCTAGGAACATTTTTCAATTTGCCACTGTGTATTTAGGTCACCAGTGAATTAATCTTTTTAAAATTATAGCTACGTAGTCAATCACCAATTCTGAATTATCCCATTGAGAATTGGCAGCACAGTACTTAGTTGCTCATGGATTGAAAAGTTAAATTGAATGTTCTACTTGTAAAGAAATTCTATGAAAAAGGAAAGAAAATGGTGTTGGTTCATAATAAGAAAATGTCTGCGCTTTGCAATAATGAACTCCGATGTTTTCAACCTAGACTGAATTTACCAGTGTTGCCTAAAGGATAGACCTCGCTCCCATTAAAGTTTTAGCAAAAATCCATTCACTTCACAAAAGCAGGCTAAGATCTTATCAGAGGAAAGGGAATTCAGTTGTCTGTCTTTGAAATCTTCTTCTTAAGAGCAATTAAAATTTTCCATATTTCATGTTCAGATATATGGAAGTAATGACCATCCTCTGTAAAGGCTGTTAATGCTCATTGTTCCTGAAACACGTGAAAAGAGCAGAAGAAAGAAAAATTGCTCTAATTAGCAAGAAAGTTATTTCGTATGTCAATACTGTATTTTGAGTATCTAGAATACAGGTCTTCTAATAAATTAAGCAAGTTTCATATCTTCTACTGATTGCTACCTCGTTTTTAACCCATTATTAGGAAACGTGGTTTGTAATTGAGACTCATCTTGCCACTACCTTGATAACTGAATCTGGTCTTTCCTGGAATACTCTAAAGGAATAGAAATAACATTGGATAAAAGATCATCTGGAACATGCCTAAAGTCACCTATTGTCCCCTTCAAAGATGAATTCTGCCTATTGCCCTCAATATCTCACCACTGGGCCTCAGAGCACTCAAGGGATGCCCAGAATCAAATGTCATATCCCAGGCATGATTGTGATAAAATACAGAGAAGGATATTAACTGCCTTGCTCTGCAGTGCATCTCTGCACATGCCCCACAGATTGGCAAAGGGATTTGAATTATCCACAGATTAGTTCAAAACGATCAAGGAGGTAATGAAATGAGTGTAATAGACACAGAATGCTGTTCATTCCACTTGCACTGAACTGTTCTGTCCTCTCATTATTAAAGAAATAATGTAATACTGAATCTAGGAAAAGTTATGAACTCAAACCTCTGCTGATGTTTGCCTTACTGGTGCCATATTTGATCACATCACTAGGGATCCTTCCCCATTTCATTGTTACCATAACTATGTGCGTGGCAGTAAGAGGAGAGATCCAAAAGATGACATAGGTAAACGGTTCAAAATAAGTCAAAGTTTGCATTCAGAAACACAAATGACTCACACTACAGAAGAGTTTCCTTTGGATGAATTAAAAGTGTAGTCTTTAAGCCACATTCAAGTCACTGCAGCATTTTTGAAGTATTTTTCCTGGCATTTCATGAGGAACAATTTTAGGAGGATTTGGTTATCTATGTGTTATGCTATGTTATGTCTTATTTATTTTCATTCTTTTTTCTTTTACGTTTTTTATGATGAAGGTGAGTATCAAGCAAAGTGGTATGTCAGACCTTCCAATCTGAAAAAGACACAAAACAGGTGAAAGGCACAAGAAAGTGATACAACAGAGACTAAAGTAACAGCTTGGTAGCTTGCATAAATAATCAAATCTTCAGGACTCTTATAAATCCTTGTCTCTAAATCAGAGAGATATAGATTTGACAGATGGAATACTAGTTGGATAAGAAATTGGATGGATGGATGGTCCCTCTTAAAGAGTTGTGGTCAATGGCTTGATGTCCAAGTGGAGATCAATGATGAGTGGCGTTTCTTAGAGGTTGGTATTGGGACTGACTCTTTTGTCGGTGGCATGGACATTGGGATCATGTGCACCCTCAGCAAGTTTATTGATGACACCAAGCTATGTGGTGTTGTGGACATGCTGGAGGGAAGGGATGCCATCCAAAGGGACCTTGACGGGTGGGAGAGGTGGGCCTCTGAGAACCTAATGAAGTTCAACAAGGCCAAGTGCAAGGTCCTAGATGATCTTTAAAATCCCTTCCAACTCTAACCATTCTATGACTCTATGATTCTACGAAATTTAGTGTTTCTATGTTTAAAGTCATTCGGCTAAAAGATGCTGTGACTGAAGGAGGGGAGAAGGAGAATGTGATGTAATAAACAAGAGAAAGTCTTCTGCCAAACTCTTTATAGTGGTAATTGATGAACTGATACCCGTATTCTAGATGGAAAAACTTAATTTTCTTTGTTGTAAGGTTTTCTTGTCTTTTTCATTGATTTTTGCCTTAAGACTTCTTCCAAGACCTACTGGAAATATCTCCTAACTTTTTTTTCATTTTTATACCTGAAATTGTATTACTTTGAGGGATAAAACTCCACTGATCTCGTTTGCTCATGTCAGTTGGACAGAATCAGGATTATTAAGCCTCCTGTTTTGTCACGATGGTAGAGTAGAAACTGAAGGGGGAATGACCTCTCTCATGAGATGGGAACCCCCTGCATCTCCCTTTGTCCCCTTGAGGAGTTGCACAATCTTTTGCAGGACATTCAGACCATTTGTCAAGTCTTATCTGAATGCAGCAACAGTAATTGAATGTTGACTTTTGAAATTCAATTTTTCGTTTTGTTATAAGACAAATAGTAACAAGGTGATATCACAGAGTAGTTGTCAATTGCTCTCCAGAGGCACCTCGACAAGGAATCGTTGCAGATTGTCATTTGTTAAGCTCCTTGGGAAACTGGCATGAAAAGGGTTATATACACAGTGCTTGTTTACTTTTTAATAAAATGACGCAAACATTGAAAGGAGTTAGCCTTCTCAGGTGCAGAAGAGAGGAGAGGATTTCCTTATAAACACAATTTTCGCTTGCATTTGTTTAGCATTATTCCAAACTGACCTGAAGACACATAAGAGTGCCGCATGTTTAAAGGCTTTCAGCACTTTTGAGTCAATGCAGACACTATGGGGGAAGATTTCCATAGCAACAAAATTAAAGAAAGGCAAATATGAAAAGTCAATTGGGATAAGTATATGAGAATATACATATATTGGGAGTGGGAGGGGTATGGAGACTGTGGGGTGTTATAAAGCAAGGAACTGAGAGTTGATTGCTCATATTTTAACTCATATTTTAAAAGAGAACAAAATCACCACAACTCCCCCACTGTCCATTTAATCAGATTTGCATAAAAGATCCAACTGATCATCCCACTCCGACTGAGGTTCTTAATTCTAGGAAAATTAAGATATTAGTTATTTATTAATTTCTTAAAGGATAACATTTCTTTACAGTACTAGGTTTGCTACATGATTGATCTGTTACATAAAGTGTTATAAGGCACTTAATTGTCAAAGACCTCAGAGAAAGCATGAACCTATGTTCTCATCTTTCCAATTACCAGACACTCATTCAGGTGTTCCGTTGAGATGTGTTTGTTGTTTATAAATCGCCATCACATCATAAATAAACAAATTATTTAAAATGCAAGATAATTCTTGTATTTTATTAGATGTTGAATATCAGATTGCAGATTATTATAATAATGGCTGTAGAGATTATTATTGAGTAAGGTCCATAGTCAAGACAGCATGAGGACCAGTCTTGCACTAGGACAAAGAGCGAAAGCCCAGGTTTGCCCAGCTGCGGTTCCACCTTCTAAAACTTGTAGTTTTCACTGATGTTTAAGTTTCAATGTGAAAAAAGTGATGACTATCTTTATTTGCTAAGGAAATTATACTGAATACGAGACCGTACTGTGTGCGAAAGGATGTTTTGAGGCCACCATGGGATGCCTATGACAGTCATTGGGTTTGTGTCAAAACAGGAGCCCTGTTCAAATTTCCTACTGTGCTTTTAGCCTGGTTACCTAAGGAAATGTTCTTCAACATGTAGATATGGATGTTGTGGAAAAGATTTTAAGCTTCTAACAGCTACAGTCAGCAAAAGAGGAATTTCTCTGGGCTGGAGAATGAGTGCACATTCCTATAATTATGTTGCCACTAGTTAGAGTCAGATCTTACTTCCCCGCCTTGAGGTACAGAGTGGTTACTGTCTCAAGCTTTCATGAAGAGTGATGAGACATTTGCATACTAAGTGACTTGCTTTCTGAAAAGAAATAAGGAAGAAATAAGAAAACAAGCATGGGGGGGAGTAAGAGCAAATGGATGGCCACAGGGGAATGAGGGCCTGGAAATTCAACAGATGTCTCTTACACTTATGGAGAAAGGAATGGGGAGTATGGCAAACTTATGGCTTGCAATAGTGAAAGGCATCCTGCAGAACTCCTAGCAGGTCAGTAAGAATTAAGAGAAGTTGCAGAGAACACCAGAAATAGGTGATCAGAGATAAGCCCATACCTACGAGAGGATGAGAGAATGTGAGAAGATCCTGGAAGGCAACGATCTGTGCACAAGCAAGAAAGCTCCTGCCTGCAAGGCAATAAAATAAACCAGTCAAAAGTCATTGTTGCTGCACACCAGAAATGTTTATATTTATACATGCCTTTTGTTGTAGAGGCACTATTTGGAATAGACCGATTGTATTCAGCTAATACATTCCTTGGCAATTTTCCTAATTAGTTGCCTACTCTCACGTTGCTCCTGCAGAAGTACAAAAGCTGCTCAACTTGGCTGTAAAATCTGCATCTGATATAGATGACCTGCAACAGACATGAGCTAGACATGTCTTCAACAGTCTCTATAAATTGTTATCCCATTCCTGGTTATAGCTGGGAAAGAGTTAGCTCTTCTTTTTAGCAGCTAGAAGAGCTCCGTGGTTTGGTTTTACTCAGAGGCTCGCTCTGAGAGGAATGTTGATAGCAAGCTGATGTTTGTAGTTGGAAGTGAAACTCCAAGGACTTTTCAGTGTGCCGGAGTGCAGAAGCACGGCGGGATAAGGGGGGAGCATAGCCGGGACAAGGGGGACACGATTCCCCTTGTGATTTGTGGTGGAACTTAAGATTGAGGGCCAAACTGGCCAATTAGTATTCCATATCATGCAGCGTCATGCCCAGTATAAAGGTGAGGGACAGCCGGGAAAAAGGGCTTTTTGTGCTTTGCTCTTTCGCCGTTTTTGCTCCTTTGCGCTTCTGCGCTTTTGCTCTATTGCCTTTTTTCCTCCCTATTCCAGTACTCCCACTCTCGGAGTACTCTCTCTCTCTCTCTCTCCCTCTCTATTTCAGGGCCTCGCGTTCATCCGGATTGCAGCTTCGGGACGAGACAGGCTTCAGATAAGAGGGGGTGGTGAGCATCTACACTGTGTATTAAATCATCTGTATTAAATTGTTCTTATCTCAACCCACGGGTTTCCCGTTTATCCTTTAATTCTCTCCCTCATCCCTGGGGCTGGGGGAGGGTGAGTGAGCGACTGTGTAGGGTTTGGTTGCCAGAGCGGCCTAACACACGACATCCCACCAACAAATCTGCTTCTCCCCCTAACTCACAAACCTTGTTGTGAATCTTTGCCTTTTTCTCAGGCAGGCTGGCGAGCAACAATACAGAACAATACCGACTTACTGCTTCTCTGGTATCTGCCTTTTCACAATCTTGAACAAAGTAGTTATGGCTTCCTTCATGTTTGGTATATATTCTAATGCACTGTGTTGGTTTTGCAAAGTCTTTGTAAGCATTTCTATGTGTCTCTTGTGCAAACTTGCAGACAGACACACACATATTCACACTCCAGGCAGTAGGCTTAGTTGTGCATCTGGTGTGTTCTTGCCATGCCTGGACCTGTTCAACCTTACAAGTGACCTTTTCTGAACTATTTTCTGCTATGACTGTCACGCTCCTTCTAAGTTGTCATGTATAATTTTACAGACAGTTAGGCATGCTGCACATTGGTTGCCTCTTTCCCCCATGGAGTTTATCCCTAATTTCCAAATAGCTTTGCTTTCTATGGGCATATGTTGTACAAGTGTAGGATGGAGGATGGCATATGATCTTCTCTGCAGAAGCCAGGTGATATTAAGACAGTTATGTTAGTTCCATCTCGAATGAAAGGAGCCTGTAGACTTTTACGTCAGCTGCAGTATTGTGCTTTCAAGAGGATGACAAATTCACATACGATCTTTGCTTCCATCTCTGGACTATCTTTTTTCATCTTTTGCAAACTTTCTTATTACTTTTCCCACCTCTGGATCCAGATGTTCACAGTCTCTTTTCTTCCAGCACATCTCAATGCCCATGATGTCTTCATCTCTAACTCTTCATATCTGCTCGCTCCTATTCTACTTGCATTGCTTACAGTTGAAACTTCCACCTTCCTGATGTCTCTATATCCTACCCTGTTTTCTTCCTGGTTTCCCACTGATTTTCTTCCTCTCTTTTCAGTGAGCCTCACTCATTTTTAATAACTTCCACATAATGGACTCAGTTTAAACTGTCCATCATGTAACTCTTTCTATACCTGACCTTCATGTTGAGACTGATTCTCACTAATAACACAGATGACCTTCTTTTATTTTTCCTAGATCTGGTTAAAATATCTTAAGTTTTGGTTAAGAATTCAGTGAAGTTTTTATTTTATCTGATCTGATTTATCTTTATTTTGTCTTTAGAGATTGCAAATATAAAAATCCAGTCTGTTTTCCTGCAATTTCCCAATGAACTCTAAAATTAGAAGAAATGTCATTAAAGGAATGGTGGATAACAAGTGTCATTCATGAGGTAATTGTATAGTTTTTTGAGTGATTGCAGAAAATACTGAAGTCCAGAGAAAATTACAGGTTTGAACATCTTCTATCTTATTTAAAATTGTACTAAACTCCAACTGGTCCAGGAAAATTAAGATCATATTCTTTATGAACAGAAAGCAGTATGCTGCATTAACTTGTAAAATACAAATTGTAAGGAAAAAACAGCTAGCAAGATCTTATTTCAACATAGTTACAGGGATGAATTGGTAAAACCTGTCATAAAAAATCATTCAAAGAACCAGTGACAGCAAAGTGTCTGACGAGAGGTGCTTTGTAATCGTTTAAACAAAATGACATTGGCTTCCTCAATAATTTCCTCCAAGTGATACTGCAGTTAAAGACATGAGTAGCTTATTTTGACTTCTACTTTCCTCTGGGGAGTATCTGTGTTTGTGTTGAGGTTCATTTGTCAGGCTGGTTATACGTATGCTAATAGCACATTTAAGAAAAACTCAAGGTACAGTGTTGATAAACAGATTTCAAAGCTGATGACACAATGAGATTATTTAGATGCCCTGTGACATCCATATTTACACTCACAAGTGTAGTCTGGTGTTTTCTGCCTATTTCCAGATATCAGGCTGCAGAAGCCGAGAAAACATTTGGGGTTTTGGCACAGAAGCACATGTGATATGCAACTATCCCACCTTGCAAGGCAAAAGCCCAACTAGTACTTCTTATGCAATCTTCTGGAAATACAAGGCCGGGATTACAGATGATCTTTGAACAAAATCAGAGAAAGTTGAACCAAGAGATGTCACTTGCTTTCCCTACCTTAATGCTCCAGTACTTATATTTACTGAGATGATGAAGACAAGGAGCTTTCACTGCACTAACTGAGGAACAGTTCTACCAAAAGCATAGATCCATAGAATTATAAAATTATATAGATTGGAAGGGACCTTAAAGATCATTTGGTTCCAACTCCCCTGACATGGGCAAGGATACCTTCCACTAGATCAGGATGCTCAAAGCCTCATCCAACCTGGCCTTGAACACCTCTGGAGATGAGGCATCCACACCTTCTCTGGGCAACGGGTTCCAGTGCTTCATCACCCTCACAGAAAAGAATTTCTTCTTTAGATCTAATCAAAATCTCCCCTCTTTCAGTTTAGAGCCATTGCCCTTTGTCCTATCACTACTTGTCCTTGCAAAAAGTCTCTCTCCAGCTTTCTTGTAGGTCCCCTTTAAGTACTGGAAGGCTGCTAGAAGGTGTCCCCAGAGCCTTCTCCTCTGCAGGCTGAACAATCCCAACTCTCACAGCCTGTCTTCATAGGAGTGGTGCTCCAGCCCTCGGATCATCTTCGTGATGCTTCTCTGAACCTGTTCCAACAGATCCATCTCCTTCTTGTGTTGGGGACCCCAGAGTTTAACGCAGTACTGCAAGTGGGGTCTCACAAGAGCAGAGTAGAGGGGCAGAATCCCCTCCCTTAACCTGCTGGCCACACTTCTTTAGATGCAGCCCAGGAGACAGTTGGTTTTCTAGACTGCGAGCACACATTGCTGGCTCATGTTGAGCTTCTCATCAACCAACACCCCCAAGTCCTTCTCCTCCGGGCTGCTCTCAATCCATTCTCCACCCAGCCTGTACTTGTGCTTGAGATTGTCAGCAAACTTCCTGAGGGTGCACTCGATCCCACTGTCCATGTCACTGACAAAGATGTTAAACAGCGCCAGTCCCAATACCGAGCCCTGACGAACACCACTAGTCACTGGTCTCCACTTGGACACTGAGCTGTTGTATGCAATCATACTTGCTTATAACTGGTGTAACTGGAGAGAGAATCAGATTGTCATAATTACTTTGCACTTGCACTGGGTTAACCATGGTTAACCACGGTTTTCTTGACTATACTGTGTAACAACTATCTCAACTATCAGCCATTATGAAACTGTACTACTTCACCATGATACTGTAAGTTTTGTTTTGCATTGCAGCTGGAAGGAGAATTTCCAATAGGATTTCTTACAAAGTTTGTGCTGTTATGTGACTTGTACAGCACTGCAGCCCTACAACTCCTACTTGGCTTAAGCTGCAGTTAAATGAAATTTTAATACATCTTCTTCTACTTTAAAGAGCATTCAGATTTAAAACAAATGAAGAGGAAATAGCCAAAGAATCTTAACCGAGCTCTTCAGAAATGATCCTTTAATTTAGTGACTGAATAGCAGTTCCCTTAAAAAAAAAAAAAAAAAAAAAAGATTTAGGAATTTTAGCTGAAGAGCACCTAGAATGAAAAAAAATAAACAAACAATAATATAAAAGTGTAATTCAGGCTAAACTTACCTTCCAAGTTTATACATGAAAGTCTCCAGCAAGAAGAGATCCCCTCCAGTTCTTCAGTTATGAGTGATTCTAACTCAATAAGACTTCAAAGTATCAAGTCCTCTGCTAAATTTTCAGTGCAGGTATTGTCAGTTAGAACTCTCATGGAATATACTATGGGCTTCATCCAGATTCTTCCCAACACTATGGTAAACTCCTTGTGCGAATATCAGGCCTAGATTTTGTAAGAAAAAGATATTTCTTTACATCACAACTTGTACATTTAAAGGCAAACAATTTCCGATCAAAAATTTATTGTGTGAGTCTCAGAGCTAGAACAGCTCCAGCAAGGCTGACTCAGCAAAATCAGCATTGCCTAACTCACAATTTTATTGTGAGGTTTTTGTGGTTATTTCTTGGGAATTTGGATTTTCTGTTTTCGTTTGGTTTGTTACAGAATCAGGTAAGGGGATTGAGGTGGGAAGGCACTTCCTGAGATCACCTAGTCTAACTCCTGTGCTCAAAGCCAGGGTTCTGTGGAGCAGGTAGCTCAGGGCTGCGTCTAGTCAGGTTATGAATATCTCTAAGGATGGAAATTCCACAGCCTCTCTTGGCCATCTCTTCCTTTGCATGACCATCCTCACATGTAAAAAGGCTATTTTAAAGCCTAAATGGAATTTTCTGCATTTTAATTTGTGCCCTGTCCTGTCACAGGGCGCCACTAAGAAGAGTTTGGCTCCACTTTCTCTACTCCTCCCATCAGGTATTTGTACATATTAATAAGATCCCCTTGGCCCATCTCTTCTTCAGGCTGAACAGTGCCAGCTCTTTCCTTCTTTCCTTATATGACAGATGCTCCAAGCCCTAAATCATCTCCATGGCCCTTTGCCACTCCAGTGTATCTGTGTCTCTTTCATACTGGGAAGTCCAGCACTGGACACAGAGCTCCAGATGTGTCTCAGTGCTGAGTAAAAAGGAAGGATCACCTCTCCCGTGCAGGAATGCAGACCTAAACATTTCCACCCCACAATCAAATACAAAATCTCTAAGGTCTCTATCTCATGAACTCTTAGTTGACCTCACAGTTTTGTAGCCCAGTTTATGATTTATGAACTGTATTGGCAGAGTATTTCTTATGGACAGCTGTGAGGCATTCTTCAATCTCTTTATATGCTTTCTGATCACTGTCCATCTTTTATCGGCATGCAAAAAACTTTGCCAGTATAACCAAATGGAAAGAAGTCTCTTCCTTTCCAGGAAAAGAGTCAAATTAGATAATGATTGAGACTATGAGAAACAGAGGAACAGAGAAACAGAGCTACACAGCCTTTCTCTCTATTCCTCTGCGCTGAACTAAAATTCTGTTCATTTTAAATAACATTTAAAACAACCCATAATGCAACAGAAACAGCAGCTGTACTAAATACCCTTGCTCATCTTGACAGCGTTTGTTTCTCTTATTTTTTACTTTTGCTTCTTCTTTTTCTTTTTTCTTTCGCTTTTTATTTTTCCTTTTACTTTGTTTCTCCTTTTACTTTGTTTCTCTGATTTACATTTTTTTCTCCTTATTTTACTTCCCACCCACCATTTTAATTCAATGCTCGGCCTGTTGCTCCTTGTGCTGAACAATTTTGAATGCAATCCTCTGTGCCGGTTTGACAGAGTTGAAATACAGCAGGGGAACCTATTGACTTCTTAACATTGCTCTGAATAAGCTATTAAAAACGCTTCAGATGTCTGGGTTTCATCTGCAGACATGATGCTGATTGTCCACAGACACCGTAACAATACATAAGAAACAAGCAAGCCCAGCTGAACAGAGAATTTAACTTTTTGTGGGTGCATAAGGAGTGCCTTGCTGACCAAACACAGGCTGTCCTCATCTCTGAAGCTATATGACCCTCTTCAGCTGTGCCCATTCATGGGGACTTCTAAGTCTTCACTAGACATAGATGTTGGTGAGAAGTCATTTAGACTGTTATTCCTAATATTCATTCCACCCCTGCAAACAGCAGCCTAGTTGGAGAATGGGACATAAATGACCTGGTGTAATCAAGTGGATTTTTATCCCAGCACTTCTCCATCAGGTTTTACGTTGTGCCACAGGATGGTATTTATCATGTAACTTCAAAGGGAGAGAGGTGCACAGGGAAAGTTTTGACCCTTTGAGTGCTGCTTTTTTGATATCACCCTCTCTAAAAGTGCCAGCTGTTGGAAATAATTCCTTAAATTGTTCTCTTATTGGTGCTCTGGGTAGAGTAAGGCACAAATGTGTGGAGATGGCAAAGGACAAATATTTTGTTTCTCAGACTTTTCTGATTCCTTAGGTCTGTTTGATGAATGGTTTATTGGAAAGGGGCATTTTGGTAAATGACTGAGCATGGGGATCATTGCTGATTTCTGTCTTAAGTGAAAACTGTACGTTTTGACAATATTAAAAGAGGGGAAATATCTGTGTTTTAATCAATACGGAAATTATTGAGATATAGACTGTTATTCATATTGCAGGTTGGAGTCACAGAGTCACAGAATCTGTTGAGCGCTGTCATCTCATACCTTTTCCAACCTGGAAGGCGAATTATGTTACAAACAAAAGGCGAGGAAGAGGAAGGATTTATCACAGTTTTCCAGATAAAGAAAAAATGCAGAGAGAGTGTATGGGATGTCATCCTCACTCATCCATGATCACAGCTGTGTTCAAGTTTTCAGGTGTTCAGAGACCTTTTGAAAATGTGGCTTCTTGGGAGATGGGATCCCATAAAAACTCCACCACTCACCTGTACATGTTGAACTACCTGCAAAATTTGGCTACAGGCAACTGTAGCTACACAAAAAATGTGAGGATACCTGAACTGGCATGGCTGCTTTCTTTTTTGGGTAGCAGAATTTGCTTACTTTGAGTAGAGAAGAGAGAAGGAGGCAGAACTGGGGGGGGGAAATAATTTTTTGTAGAAACAGTCTGGGCTTGGTGATTTCCCACCATTTTAACCCATTCTTTGTGGATCTTCCATAACTAAAAGAATGACTAACTAAATAAAAAAATAACCGAATAAGTAAAAAATAATGAAATAACTGACCTGTCTTCCTGCAATCCAGCAGCAAGTGACCCTCCAAAGAATGAGTGCAAGTAGCTCCCCATATGCCCTGGGTATGGCAGTGGCACCTTATATTTGCACAGGGAGCGTCACGGCCAAAGGATGACTGAACAGGGCTAGTTAATGAAATACACTGACCACCAGGCAACTGGTTAAAGATTAATTTGCACACTGAGGCAAAAGTGCAGCACTGCATGTTACCTCTAATCATTTCCTTTTAACATCTCTTAAATACGCAAGAAGTCAACCTGCAGGGTTATATATTTTAAGCTATTATAATCTGTAAATCTGAAATAATGTGTTTTACACACCTTTGTCTCGTGTAATTCTTTCATATTCAGCGCACTAAGATCATTCACACTAAACCCCATTTTTTAAAAAAACAAGTAGTTCAAGTACCAGTTAAACAAACAGTCAATGCTATAGAACCATATGAAGCAACTTCTATTCTTAGACCCTGTCATGAAGGCAGTATGCAATCATATTGTACTGGATAAAATACTTGAAGTTTTTGCAGTGTATTAACATGTCATATGTCGTAATGTTTGTGGGGCTCTTTTTCATCACATTATTTTTTTGTGTGTGTGTTTGTTTGTTTTGTTTTGTTTTGGTTTTTTTTTTAATGAAAAAACTGTAAAACCTGCCTGGACACTCAACCAAAATAAAACAGTAGCTGTTTTTACGTTGTAGGATCTTTGCCACTGGCTATTAGTTAGAGAATAAATTAGTTTAAATTACAGGTTTTTTAGGAAAAGAGCTTGCTATGGACTTTATAAAAAACTTCCATTAGCCTTTGTAGAACTTCCACAAGCAGGACAAAGGAAAAATGGTTGACAGAATTAGCAATATGAAAACCATAAATTGATCTTTTGCTAGTGCTGCAAGAAGGAGTGATAATACAGACTTGTGTCTCTAGAGTGACTTGTCTCAAATGACAGGGCATCTATTATTTGTCGTCTATACAGCAAAACTCCAAACATCTGAATAACACAAAAAATTGTGGTTGCTAGGAGATTTGTTAATCAATTATTGAATAGAAAAGATGGCAAGAATTATTCTTGGTAAATGAATGTGCTTGACAAGGAATAATTAATACCATCATTTATTTTGCCTTTGGTAATGGCTTGAAAGTAAATGAGGAATAAAATAAGATAAAATACATATTAATTATCTTAATCAGGAAATATTCATGGTATAAGCAGAAGCTTCCAAGCACCTTTGTAGAATGGTTAGCTCACCCACAACTTTTAATTTGACTTTTGAGCTTTATTGTTGTTGTCAGGGCCCTGAGGACCTGTGTTCTCATTGGGGTTTGGCTGTGTGGGCTTGGGGCCAGCCTTGGGAGTGGGTTGTTGGCCCTTGCATTGGTGAGTAGTGAGAAACCTCAGTGGGAATGTGTCTCACTTCTTCTGGGAGTGCTTTTAAGCTCAACCTTCCCTGTCAGTCTCTGTTTGAGGTATTTTGCAGGTGGCTACTTGATTCTGACTCTGATCAGACCTGCAGTCAACTTTTTCCCAACTTATGTCTTTCTTGTTTCACTGAATTGGGTGGATAATTGTGGTTCCCACAACTCTCGGATAATCCCGAGCCCCTTGTCCCCCAGTATTGGAGAGTTCTGGATGGTTCAGCTTTAATGACTCTGGAAGCAGACACACCATCTATTATAAATTTTAAGAGGCAGGACTGTGAGACCTAGTATAAAATATAGACAGAGGGTTCTTCTGGGAGTGATAGGAATTTTGATTCAAATTGCCTTTTGTTTCAGAGAAAATCATGGTAGAGTGCTTGTTAGAGAGAAAATATCATTTATTCAGATCTTGGCACAGGGTGACAACTCGCATGGGCAATCAAATCTCTTGGAAAGGACAATTGGTAACTGATCAGATGGCAAAAGGAGTCACTGTTGCACTGGTCCTCACAGTGGCATCTTCAGTGAGATTGGGAGAGCCCAAAATCACATTTCTGACCAGTTCTTATAAACCAGCTGGCTACTTGACCACCCCAGCATGAGCATAGCTCATAGCTTTTGACATAGCTTAATTAAATAAAATATATCTCCAAATATCTTAACTGCATACAGAAGATTGTCCTACATGAAAATTAACTCCATCCCAGCCAGGGCCAGTACACCATTTCTGCAAGAACAGTTTCTGTTGACTTTACAGACGTCTTATCTGTGCTCAACTTGATCTCTCCCGATTCAGGAACCACACAGGGTCTGTGTCTGGAGGGAAGGAACAGGAGAACATCACTTTTAAGGCTGGGCCGGACACAGCAAGAGCTGCCTGAGGTAACTGCTAGAACCGTCTGCAATTCCTACCTGTAACGATAGGTCAAGCATACACTTGTGATGGTTCAGTCAATCACCAAGCTTCGAGCTGATCCTTTGTCTCAAACCAGTTTATTGGCTCATCCCGTAGATGACAAGCTCCTGGACCACTCAGGAAATTTATGACTTAAGCACATGGGTGTCCATGCCTGCACAGCTCTCTTACCCAACTATGTCACACTTATAACTGAAGACCAAACTTTATTTTCCTCTGTATGACTCATTTATAACTTAAATGCCAAAGGTCATGTTACACTTTGACCTTAAGATGCATTTAATTTTAGAGAGACATAGGAGTTCTGCAGTGGGGGTACCAGCTAATTACTGAACACTAATTCGTCACGTGAAAATGCAATTTGGGAAACAGTTCCTAGATATTTAATATTACATGTATATTATGCATTATTGCTGACTGGTGGGGCTATGCTCCACACAAGCCTGGGCTTGGGTCTAAATCCTTTCTGTCTTGCAGTTCTTCCTACCCATTGATACGGCATCCTTGCCTGGGGAAGCAATGCAACACCCTGAGGTTAATGCTTGGTAGTTTACATGTGACGTTCCTTTCTTCTCTACAATGCTCACAGCATCTGAAACAAGAAATCATCTGCAAGCGAGACGTGTATGTTTTCTTTTTTATTTCCTTCAGGTAAAGCCCTCTCTGACAAGCACAGAGGCTCGATCCAGCATGTCACAATTATTTATTTGGTTGTCAGAAGCTTTAGCTGATCAGGAGACCAAGCAGACCATGGTGTTACATGTGTGTGTCTGTATGATGTAAGACAAAGGGAGATACAACTCATGTTAGGTGAAAGTGATGGGAAAACATCATGACTGAATTGGCCCAGCTCATCAGTATATGGATGAAAATAAGTGTGGCTGGATATATCCCCACAAATATTCAAAAGATGCCATCATGTTCTACAGAGCTAGAACAAGATATATTGCTACAATGAAGTTAGTGGGAGGAGGGAAGGGCTTTGACTCCGTGTGCCGCAAAAATATTACAGTAGCAATGAGAGACACATAAACACATTCATGTTTTTCCTGAAACAGATCTTTAGCATTGTAAAACAAAGAAAAATTTCCTGTCCAGGAGGAGCTTTCAGGTTTCTGAATGCCAAATGAGTGATTTCTTTTCCAGGGGTTGTTTAAATAAATACAAAAAGTATACAAAATGTCTTCATAAAAATAGGCCAAAGTTATTTACACAAAATTAATGAACTGCAAATAGTGGTTCACTGTGTGGAAGTAGAAAAGAGGGTTTTTAATAATACTTTTGAGTCTAATGCTGTGTCTGACAAGACTCATTTTTTTAATACAAGAAACCATTCAGTTCCATTCAATGTAATAAAATTTGTTTTTCTCTTAGAAACAAATCTTTTGTTCTGAGAAAAAAGTTTTAAGAACTGTTTTTTCTTGTGAAGAATTTTCCAAATTGTCTAAGATGTTCATGTTCCCTAAAGCTTCTTAGAAATAAATGAAATTAAATTACTATTGAATAATTAAATGTGTCAGTATCATTTATCAGAAATGGCATTTGGTAAACAGAAAATGTTGAAGACAGTTTCCAAAACATTTTCAGTAATGCCTGTGAATTCAAAATAAAAAAAATAATAAAAAAAGAAAGCTAAGAATACTATGTGGCTTAAGCCCCATAATTCTTAAGACCCTGAATTCTTAATGAAGCTGATGTTTTACGTTTTGGCTGGCTCTACAGACTGTGGACTGGATGAAACACAGATTTACTCTGACAGTTGTTCCGTAAGCCTCTTGATTAGGAAAATGACCACACAGATAATACCTTCCTGGTCTTCTCTCCGCCACATCACTCTAAATATTCAGCAGACACTTTGTAACAAAACAGTACAAACCCAAATTTTTCCTCATAGATATCCCTCTATTTCTTTAATGTGTTGCCTTTGCATCAAGCACTCACTAACAATGGTTTATGTTAGTAGCATATGTTTATGTTAATAACATATTTTCAGTGTTGCATTCTTACTTCCAAGCCTATTTTATTTCAACAAACTGAAGCTTGTATGGACAAGCGTAGTTTAGTCTATAGTTACTATGAAATTACTTAGAGAAATAGCTAATAAAAGGTCAGTTTGGTTTTTTTTCGTTTTTTTGTTTGTTTGTTTTTAATATGTGTCAGAATAAATACAAATCAATCCTTAGTAAATATTCGTGTTAAGCACATGCAAGGCTTATATTCTCCATTGAAATCTTATCTTATTAATACATAGAGTTTAGGCTTCGTTTGTTGTTTTTTTTTTAAATGAGGGTGGGTGAGATTTATTCCATAAGAAGCATCTCCTATAAAATACAGAATTTTTACTTATGAAAAAGTATGCTGAGAGAAGGAACAGTGCTCTTTATATAACACTGTTGGGCATCTGTTAAAAAATAAATAGAAAAAAATAGTAATGAGTCAGTGTGTAGGCTGTTAAATTTCTTTAAAAGGGTTTAGTAAAACCATAAGGGAAATAAAGAACAATTTGAAATGACATTTTAGCATCTTTCAACCGTGACAAAGGTCATGTTTTGAGAAAATATGTCTCTAATTCTCATAGAAATGTATATGCATACCACTTGGTGTTGTCAGAAATCTGTTACACTTCGCTGATGCTGTGGTTTTCATTAAGTATTAAAACACTACTCATAGACAAGACAGTACCACCATCTATGTACTAGCTTCCTGAATAAGCCTTTTATAAGCTGGTTGTATTACGAGAAAATGTAGCTTAAATATTCCTTATATGGAACACACTAACATGATGCCAGGGTGAAATCCAGATCTTAAAAGTTCACTGCAGGGAATCAGGAGTTCATCTGCATTATTTTACACTGACAGGCCATAGATAACAAAATATTACCCAAAACAGAACGAGATTTCCTATTCATATTTTACGTGACAGAAATCTTTCACTGAAGCCAGGTACCAAACTGAGAGTTTTTTTGGTGACTTTAGCTTTGTGTCTAGCCACCATCACAACATCTTGCAAGCATCTGTCTACAGGACAGATTGCAGGAAGATTGTAAGAAGGATAAGTAGTCCTGCTTTCCTCACGTACCCAATATGACAAGGTCTACATCCTAAGTATCATTTTCCTTGCTGTAAAAGAGAGAGTCAGCTGTAAAACTAGTAGTCTAAAGAATGTACACTGAATCAAAAGATCTGAGCTCTTTTATTGGTACTCTTCCAAAGAAATATTATCAGGCTGGCATGGATGTTATCCCATTGAGCATGACAACCAAGACAAAGCTAACACATGCCAATTTCTAGTGCTCGTCAAGACAAGATTTCTGCTGAAATCTTTGAAACAAATGCAGCTCATTGTGTGTATTTCCCAAGCCAATTCCTTGGAATTTTCTAAGGAAAAGTAGGACACGTAAAGTAGTGCAATACTTGTACAATTGGTACATCTGTGCTCATATGGACATAGGATGATATTAGAGCTATGCCTTTGGGTCTTGTACCTTGTTCAAATCAATATGTCCCAAATGTTGACTCAGTAGGTCCTAATTTACATAAATATGAAGACACATATCTCCATCCTCATCTCAGATTCGGGGGTCCTATCTGCCTGGTGAAGGACTCATCCTGCTGGCTATCACATATGCAATGGGTACCCACACTAGAGGATCGAGAAGTTCACAAGCTTCCTCCTTATTTTTCTAGTCCCTTTTCTGATCATCTCACTGGATATTCATCTTCTGGCAAGAGAAGAAGCCTACGCTTGAGAAACTGGTGTTTCTGTGTACAATGCCTGGTGCAGAGGATCTCTTCCACATCTAGGGTGTGCAGCCAAGGGACAATGAATTGACCTTTCCTTTCCCTCGTCTTCCAGTTTGCATAGTCTGATAAGGGTTAAGAGGGAAAGCTTGGGAAAACAGTTTTATTCCTAATCCCTGGTGTGGAAATAGTGTCAGAGGCGTTGTTGGGGAAGCAGGAGGCTTGGCAGGTGGAGAGGGAAAGCGGTAAAGCTCTAGGATCTACTGCAGTGGGGGCATCTGTTCCATCCTTTACAGGTGTGAAGGAGGAGAGGATTGTCTCTCCTGGGAAGAGCAACCACAGAGCAGTGCTGTGCCTAACACAGAAAGCCCCGTTCCTGAGTTTCCCTGTGAAGATTTATCGCTGAGCCTTTGGCACTTTGCTGCAATGACCGATGCACATGGCACAGCAAGAATGGAAATATTGTCCCAGTGTGATGGAGATAACGGCAGAGGGCACTCACTGATTCTTCATCCTTCACCTTTCAGCACACTCTGCTCACCCAGACACCGCTGTGTAACTGGAGCAGAGCTGCTCTAGGGGTTGAGGATTTATAAAAGCATAATTCCTAATTTATTACTGCATATGTTGAGGTACAGTTTTTCAGTGGGGGGTTCAGATCCTATCAAGCAATTTCCGTCATCAGAAGAGGGGGAGTCACACGAGTGAATCCCACAGCGTGTTAAAAATGGTGTTGTTTCTGCTTCTGACCACTCCACGCTTTCCTGTTTATTTTTCCTGCCTTGTGTCAAAGTCTGCTTTAACGCAAATCTGGCCATTCTGTTATTTGTGTTTAGCAGCAGGATCTCCAGGTTAGTTCCCTGCTTGATGCTTTACATTAATCCACTTTCTGGTTGGAAAAGATGTGAAATTTACTCAAGAATGAAATTGTATTCCACATCGTTACACTGTTCTCATTAAATCTATTATTTCCACATCATCGCCCAAGAAAATACCCGATGCGAGAATCCTCCGAGAGTTCACTTCCCTAATTCACAGGACAATTACAAAATTGTTTTTTGCCACAGTGGGAAATGTTGACTGCTGGGTCACTTAAATTCTTGCCGTGCCAGCTAATAAAAAGAAGCACTATTTCTCCTTGCAGAACTAGAATGCAGCAATGCAGTCAGAGGATATGAAAGGGCTTTAATTTGACTTTTTCCTTTATTTTGTTGTTTGATTTTCTTTCATTCTGGAAGAAAATAAGTTTTCTCAGATAAATATATGAGATTTATTTGCGAGGTTTCTTTGAGGTTGTTATGTTTGTGTCAAATGAAACAAATTTGGTTTTAAATCAAGCATCTAATTTGGGTAAGTAGAATGCAGTATAATATAAAGTATGATCCTAAAAAACTATTTTATTCCAGCATCCTCATGATAGAGAAGTAAACCTCCTATAATCCTTTTTAAGAGCATATTGACACATGTAAAAGCTTTAACAATAAACTTGTGGGATTTCATCTCTTTACATTCTCTTTCATTCTATGCTAGTTATGAAAACACGCACAGAAACCTTTTCCTGCCTGTCACAAAGATTAGAGTATTTTTGTCAGTATTAAAATGATTGAGTAGTCCCTCCACGCAGGGCTGAAGAAATCTCACTGCAAGCAGCTGTGTGGACTACAGGCTAATCTGTGTTATTCTGAGCAGGAACTCAATCAGCAAAACTGCTTATAGGTCCAGATGAAGTAAATGGCAGAACATAGCTTATTGCTTTGAGTGAAGAGTAAGGGCAGCTTTGAGGATTTTTGGACATCTCACCTTAAATTCTCAATGTCCAAGACTGTGCTGGAGAAATATAATCTGGAAAGACAGTTTGGTTTGGCAGTTAGTTTTTGTCGTGCAGATGTCTTGGAAAGGCCAATTTCTCTTCCAGAGGAAAACCGTGGGACAGCAGTAGGTAAACATGGAAGGCTACAGCCCTTGCATTAGACATTCATATACAAAACTACTTGTCTAACTTTTGCTTATAGAGACAAACATAGTACTAAGCCAAAATTAATTTCAGTGTGAAACAAACAGCTTTTCTAAACCCTGAGTCTCTGCCCAATGTCTATAAAAGTGACTGTTCAGATAGACCCTCTGTACTGTGGGTCTCTGACATTAAGGAAGAAGATCCCTATCTGATACTTAATTAACAGAATGAAAAGGCACTTTGCTTCTTTATGATTTCCTCTTAAACTTATGACGTACCGAAGCAAATTCAAGTCAAAGAGAGAAAAGATATTGCATTGTATAAGCTATAGGAAGAACTATTCTCTAAAAGGAAAAAAAAAAAAACCCAAACACAAACAAACAATAAAAAAAAAGTCCACCAACAAAGAAATAGTATTTTCAGTTTTATTTTTTATTCACGTTAATAAGGAGGAAATTAGAACAAGAGTTGATGCCTTGTATAAATACATATACATATATGATATCTATTTATATATATGTACACATGCATGTGTCTGTCTATAAGATCTCCTGTTTCTTCACGATATATAAACTACTGATTTTGCATATGCAGACGAAGTGTGCACTGCCTGCATGCCTGGTTTTCATGTGTATTTACCAGTCCTTACAGATATTAGGGCAAGATAAAAGTTGCACACTTGTCGGAATAGGTAAATCTCTTCCTGCTCATAGCATCCTGGCTTGTACCAGACATAGTGTGGCCAGCAGGACTAGGGAAGTGATTGTCCTCCTGTACTAGACACTAGTGAGTCCACACCTAGAATATTGTGTTTAGTTTTGGGCCCCTCACTAAAAGGATGACATTGAAGTGCTGGAGTATGTTCAAAGAAGGGCAACAAAGTTGGTGAAGGGTCTAGAGCACAAGTCTTATGAGGAGCAACTGAGGTTGTTTAGGCTGGAGAAAAGGAGCCTGAGAGGAGACCTTGTTGCTCTATACAACTACCTGAAAGGAGGCTGTAGAGAGGTGGGGATCCGTCTTTTCTCCCAAGAAGCAAGTGATAAGATAAGAAGAAATGGCCTCAACGTGTGCCAGGGGAGGTTTAGACTGGATATTAGGAAAGATTTCTTCACCAAAAGGGTTTTCAATCTTTGTAACAGGCTGCCCAGAGAGATGGTGAACTCACCATCCCTGGAGGTATTTAAAAGACATGTAGATGTGGTGCTTAGGGAGATAAGAAAAGATGGTGGGGAGGTAGGGGAAGGGCTCTTTACATTAGTGTTGGGTGACAGAACAAGAGGAAATGGGTATAAGCTTAGTCAGGGGAGATTCAGGTTGGATGTTAGGAGGTATTTCTTCTCTGAAAGGGTCGTCAGCCACTGGAATAGGCTGCCCAGGGAGGTGGTTGAGTCCCCATCCCTGGATGTGTTTAAGAATAGGGTGGATGATCTACTTAGTGATATGGTTTAATGGGGATTAGGGATGGTTAGACTCGATGATCTCTAAGGTCTTTTACAATCTAGAAATCTATGAATCTATGATTTAGTAGTGGACTTAGCAGTGTTAGGTTAATGTTGGACTTCAGGATCTTAAAGGTCTTTTCCAAGCTAAGCTATTATGTGATTTGCATTATTACTGTTTGTGGATATAAAGTCTGTGCTCTCTATGTATGCTTAAAAGAAGGTACTGATAGATTGAGATTAGCCCTGAGGAGAAGGACTTGGGAGTGCTGATGGATGAGAAGCTCAACATGAGCCGGCAATGTGCGCTGGCAGCCCAGAAAGCCAACCGTATCCTGGGCTGCATCGAAAGAAGCGTGGCCAGCAGGTCAAGGGAGGTGATTCTGCTCTCTGTTCTCTGCTCTCATGGGACCCCACCTGCAGTAATGCATTCAGCTCTGGGGTCCTCAACATAAGAAGGACATGGAGCTACTGGAGCGAGTCCAGAGGAGGGCCACGAAGATGATCAGAGGGCTGAAGCACCTCTGCTATGAAGACAGGCTGAAAGAGTTGAGGCTGTTCAGTCTGGAGAAGAGAAGGCTCCGGGGTGATCTTATAGCAGCCTTCCAGTACTTAAAGGGGGCCTACAGGAAAGCTGGAGAGGGACTTTTTACAAGGGCATGTAGTGATAGGACAAGGGGCAATGGCTTTAAACTGAAAGAGGGCAGATTTTGATTAGATGTAAGGAAGAAATTCTTCACTGTGAGGGTGGTGAGGCAGTGGAACAGGTTGCCCAGAGAAGTTGTGGGTGCCGCATCCCTGGAAGTGTTCAAGGCCAGGTTGGATGAGGCTTTGAGCAACCTGTTGTAGTGGAAGGTGTCCCTGCCCATGCCAGGTGGGTTGCAACTAGATGGTCTTTAAGGCCATTTCCAACTCAAACCATTCTATGATTTTATGATTCTATGTATTTGCATGTTCACATTAACAGCAAATACAGTGACTAGCTTGGGTGTTTCAAATTTGATTGTGATCAAAGACTAAAAACACTAAAAAGAATTTGAAGAAAAATTAGTAATCATGAGGTGAGGCTGTACAGCATTTCTTTATCAGGAGTTATATGCATAGCAAGAGAGAAAATGCATGCATTTCATCTTTTTCTGAGTGAATGTAAAAGCAATGATATTTTTGAAACATATTTATTAGCATGAAAGATCCGCCCTACCCTTACCATATATATATTTATATATATATATATCCTCATATTCTCTTTCACTAGTACCAGATGGTAATTTTTGTTTTGTATCCAATTAAGTGTTTTATACCGCAGTGAAAATGGAATAAACAGATATTTTTTTAAAAAAAAACCCAAAACCAACAGCCGTCTTTATAACCAATTCAGTGCTATGAAACTAATAAAGGAAAAAACAGTCTTTTGAATTGTGCAGACAACTCAGGTGCACTTAGTGATGATTTTCAAGAAACAGAATATTGGTACAATACATACTATTCAATCCCATAAACAAATATATTCCTTGTGTGTCCAAGATTAATACCTAATATACTCCCAACAGAGTGAAGTACTTTTATGTATAGAAAGCAGCAGGTGAACTACTATCAACAACTCATTGTGAAAAAGAATTGCTGCAAATTTTTCCTCATCTGCCATGGAATTATCTGCTGTATTATTCACATGTGTCATATTTCTTTGGATGCTGCTGGTCTCGTAGTCAGTATTCTTTTTTACATTTAGGGGATCTGCATTTAGAAACCCTGCGATCATTATTTTTTTAGGAGTTTTTTTTATTATTGCTGAAAAAAAAGATGTCTTAGCCCTAATCTACATCTTTTTGTTGTTTCCAAAACAGTTATTTTAAGTTAAAAGCCAGGAATCCAGATTCTTTTCATCAGTAATGATGTGTAGTCAACATGTTGGAAGGAGAGGGAATGTTTTGTTTCTGTGGTGGATTGACCTTGGCTAGCAGCTCAGCTCTCTCACTCATCCCCGCAGTGGGATGCAGGAAATAATGCAGGAAATAATCAGAAGGGCAAAAGTGAGTTAAAGTTCATGGGTCAATACAAAAACTCAGTGAAAAAAATAAGGAAGGAAAAAAAACCCAACCCAAATCCCAAACAAGCAATGCAAAGGCAACCACTCACCATCATTACCAGCAGACCAATGCATAACCAGTCTCTGAGCAACATCTACTTTGGAAAAAATCACCTCCTAGTTTTATTGCTGAGCATGACATTGTATGGCATGGAATATCCATTCGGTTAGTTGCGTCAGCTATCCTGGCTGTATCCCCTCCCAGCTTCCTGCTCTCCCCAGACTACTCATTGGTGAGGGCAGAATGAGAAACAGAATGCCTTGATGATGTGTCCAGCAATAACAAAAACAATGGTGAGTTACCTACACTGTTTTGGTCACAAATCTAAAACACAGCACTGTATGGACTGCTATGAAGAAAATTAAGTCCTTCCCAACCAGAACCAGAATATCCGTAATATCCAGATCTTGAATCATTAATTCCAAGTACAAATATAGGCTGTGTGGAGAATGGATTGAGAGCAGCCCTGAGGAGAAGGACTTACAAGAGGCAGTTGATAAGAAGCTCAATATGAGCCAGCAATGTGTGCTTGCCAACCGTATCCTGGGCTGCATCCAAAGCAGCGTGGCCAGCAGGTCGAGGGAGGTGATTCTGCCCCTCTACTCTGCTCTCGTGAGACCCCACCTGGAATACTGCATTCAGCTCTGGGGGTCCCAACATCAGAAGGACATGGAGCTGCAGGAGAGGGTCCAGAGGAGGGCCACAAAAATGATCCAAGGGCTGAAGCATCTCTCCTATGAAGACAGGCTGAGAGAGTTGGGGTTATTCAGTCTGGAGAAGAGAAGGCTTTGAGGAGACCTTCTAGCAGCCTTCCAGTACCTAAAGGGGGACTCCAAGAAAGCTAGAGAGAGACTTTTTACAAGGACAAGTAGTGATATGACAAAGGGCAATGGCTCTAAACTGAAAGAGGGCAGATTTTGATTAGACGTAAGGAAGAAATTTTTCACTCTGAGGGTGGTGAGGCACTGGAACAGGTTGCCCAGAGAAGTTGTAGATGCCCCATCCCTGGAAGTGTTCAAGGCCAGGTTGGATGAGGCTTTGAGCAACCTGGTGTAGTGGAAGCTGTCCTTGCTCATGGCAGGGGGATTGGAACTGGATGGTCTTTAAGGTCCCTTCCAGCCCAAACTGTGCTATGATCTATTCTTTCTTTTGCCAAAACCTGTCATTTTTTCCTCATCAATAGCTAAACCAGAGACCTAGGGAAGCATGCTGCATATACGCTCATAGCTCACTCATCCTCCTTGGAAGAGTAGTGTGCCACCAGAAAAAACTCCATGGGATTTTTTAGATCTTTAGCAACGTTCCTTCAAAATTACCTGTTCAAGGTTTTTCATACACTGTAGGATTAACAACAATTTACACATCATCTTAATGTTAATTTTTTAATATATTTTCTTCTAGGTTTCAGTAACATATTGGATGTTGCAGAGTACTAAGGAAGTTGCTTTGAAATGCCTTTCATATTCTAAATGAGAGGAGTCCATAAATATTTTAGTACTAGAGGTTTTTGCAAATGATGGTTTTTAACATGCCTAGTAAATTCCGGCTCCTGCATATTGCACTCTCTCGGTCGACATGCAATATGTCAAAAATATTCCTGCAGATTTTCAGGTCTTAAAATATAGGAGATTTGAAATTGTTGATAGACTGGAGGTCTTAGTGAAGCTGATTGGAAAGAGGGTAGTGAAAATGTACAATTTCTTTCAGGTTCCACACATACATTTTCATCTTCACAGTTACATTTTACCTAAAATTTGCTAATGACCAGTTGTGACAGTGTGCTTCCCCTCACTTTCCCTATCCTGATCTTTTCTCATAACCCTTTCCAAGAAAAAAACATCAGTGGTGATCATGGTGGATGTGTTCAGTCATGATGGCTGCATCTGGCTCAAAGTGGATTTGGGGAAGATAGATAGCAACAAAATAGCCAAGGGCTAATTTATGATAATATGCCCACCTGGCCACAACACTGGTCGATTACTGACTCAAGTCAAATTTGGAAGAAACTGCATCTGGATTCGGTATGGAAATATGACTATGAGTCAATCACCTTGCTCCATAAACAGCGAGCAGCCCAAGAGCCCTTGGAGCTCTCCTGCACAGCAGTGGGCTACACGCCAGGATCCCCCCTTGAGTAAGGACACCTTTCAAAGTTACTCCTCGAGGTGGAGAGATTCCTTGCCATAATAGTTCCTTGGTAAGTGACTAATAGCTGGCTAAGCTTTGAAGCTTTGTTAAGATTATATCCTTTAGACATAAACTGTTGACCAAGTCTGTGACTAGGATTGGATCCAGTTGCACCTAGACTGCTCTCTGAGAAGGAGATTACATAGTAAAGGGGTGCTTTCTGAACCTTGTGACTCAACAGTAGGGTGTACCTCATGGTTTTGTCTGACCCTGTCCTCTATGCAGTAAATAATCCAGTGTGCCTTGCCATCAAATCTTTGTTAGACTACTGTTGCATTTACAATTGAACTTTGCTAACTCACTGTCTTACATCAATAAAATATATTGCTGTTTCTCTCTTACAAGTGAAGTGCACCACTTATCTGTGACACCGGTTAATGTTCATAGTGTTGACTGAGGAACTCAAGAAAGTGTAAGTACTCAATGTACGTTAAACAGACTCAAATTTATCTGAAAATTTAAGTCAATTGAGAAAAATGTTCTATCGATATTGTTAGGAAATTGACCCATTTTATAAGGTAAAAGTGTCTAAGTATTTACTAAGATCATACGAAGCAATGTAAGCTGTCCCAAGGGGATCTACAGTAGCTGTACAGTCGCAGCTCTATATGGCCAAACTGCTGCTTGTATTGTAATGCCAAAGAAACCCTTATCGGGGTATATGTAAAGGGATAAGGTTTGTAATGTTACGGTCTTTGATTAGAAATTTGCAACAGCTGGTTTGGTAGACAACCAGGATTTTCCTTGTAAATCAAGAATTATGAAGTATATTACTAGAAAGGCAACATTTGTAGGAGATTAAGTACCTTTCATGAAGTCAGATAACAAACTTGGGAAAAAAAAAAAAAGCGCCAAACAAACCAAGCAAGAGGTTTAAAGAAATGTTGGTGTGTCTGAACATTTTGTCCTTTTTTTCCCAAGTTTATCATCTCACAAAGGTTAATACTCCTCATTAAAAACATTGCCATGTTGGTATCTTTAGGCCACTGGCCATAACACCTCCCTTATTAAGATTTCTAGGAGTAGTATAATTTTAAGCCAGTTCCAGTTTGTATCAAGAAAGTTTGTAAATCCATCTTAACTGTCTTTTGAATCCAGTGGAGAGTGAGTAAACTGGGCAGGGAACTGAGGAAGTGTCACAGTTTCTTGCCCTTGTTGTACCGTGTGCTTCCTGGCAGGTTCTTTTTACTTAAAGAAAAGCTTTTCTTACTTAAAAGTATGTCAAAATATTTTCTGGTTATGATACCAATGCACATAAATCTGGAAGAGATCCCTGCACTGTCTCCCATTCATAAAATTAACCTATTTGGTCAATGTATACTGTCTTCAGGACAATGCATTAATTCCACTAAAATGCAAACGTAATTTTTTAACTCTAAATTTGTGAGTTATTCTGTACTGCCTTAAACACCCCTGCAAATATACCGGAAACAACACTGTACTTTGGCCTAGTCTTCAGATAAAAAATTTTAGTTCATAACTTAAATCCCCTCCCAGCCAGGCAATCACTGTCAAAAATATGATAAAGTCATCTTATTAAAGTCAGTAATAGGATAAATAATTATTTTTTTTTAGGAGATAGAGCAGAAATATTTCTCTTGCTGTCTTTTTAGCTGACCTTGGTATATATTTGAAATTCAGCAGTCGTTTTCACAGAAAAAAATGTAGAACTTATCAAATATGTTTGATAAATATTTAAACTATGGGTTTATAGTTTATCACTCAGATCACAGTTAAAGAATACAAACTATAATTTCTAAAACACACTAGTTTTTTTACAAGTTCACTTTTGCTATGTGCAACACCCAGTGCAGATAAAAACCTTGTTTGAAACTGAACATTTATAATTCTTAAGAAAAACAAAACCATAGCTAATAGACACTGTTTTGGCCCCCTCTGTTCATGTTGCTTGGGTTTTCTACTCTGATCCCTCAATTAAGCATCTCAGTAGTAATAACTACTGTTAATTCTGTTATTTCTGTAGTAACAGAACAATAACTTTTCACTCCATGATGAACAGTGTACTCTTGCAATAGTTCATAAGAGTTTTCAGGTATGTATCTTTGAAACAAAACTTTTTGATATGAAGAGTGGGAAATAAATAAACATCCACAAAAATATCCTTAAAATAGTATCCCATCATGTCACATCCAATGAAGACTGTGTAATTACAAGCAAGGGCATTATCATCTTGTCTAGTACATCCCTGTCGCAGATTTGATGTGGGTTCCTCTTGGCTCTTTTATCTGTTTCCTTAATTGGGTCTTTTACCTGAATTGGTTCAGAAATCCATTTTGTATTATTATGATTTTCATGGTTACTCTGCTATGAAGACCTCTTTGATGTAGAAGTTGAATAGGCCCTATATTTTTAAGTACTGCACGTACACAGCAGGCATACATGATCACAGACTCACAGAATCAGTACCATGCAGGTTAGTTTTCAATTAATGACGACTGGAGTGTTTATTTTAGTGTGACAGTTTTGAGTTCAACTTTGTTGCTTTATTCAAGGAAGCACTCTTCTGCTTCTAGTGCTGGTTAATAGAAGAAAAAATATTTTAAAAATTTGAGAGAAATATTTTTCATAGGGGAAGTCAATGTCATGAAAATAGAAAATATCTGGTAAGAATGTGCTATTTTAGGCAAGGATTTTTATATGGGAAATTTATTCATAGGTTTTTTTTACTTTCTTTTGAATATTTAAACCTTCTTTTTACTAATATTTATTACTATCATAAATAGATACAATATATAACAAACCTAAATCAAATAAATTCAGATAATACAATAGAATCATAGAATGGTTTGAGTTGGAAGGGAAATCAAAGATCATCTAGTTCCAACCCCCCTGCCATGGGCTGGGAAACCCTCCACTATATCAGGTTGCTCAAATGAAGAGAGAGGTGCTTGATAGAGCCTAGCTGGATATTGCCCATGGTTACAGTATGATTTGGAAATGCCAGATTTGTTGGCTCTGGCAAGCAAGGGACTGTCTGCAAACGAGTGACAGTAAAAGCTGAGCTTAACGGGGTTTCATTCATGTGAGAGAGGCTCAGGATGCTGCTCATTTCATTCTGTGGTTGTTTCTGCTATTGTCTTGATGGTGAGACACACAGACCAGCGTAACAACACATTAGGACATTCAGACATCCCTTGACTGTTCAAAACCATTCAGTACTTTCTACAGAAACAAGATTTAGGGAGCTAGGCAAGTTAAATATATGTGTTGTGGGCAAAAGAAGTTTAATAGTTTATTTCAACTTTTTTCCTGGAAAAAACCCTGGCTCATTTCTGTCTGCAAATTGTATCTGGGATGAAAGACATTAAATTTGGACTTGACTTTTAAAAAGCTCTTTCATAAGAAAATGTAAATCTTATAAATTCAGGCCTCTACTGTCAAAATCTCAGCAAAACTATCACTAAAATTGCTCATGTGGCTGCCCTGTTGCAGACTGGTTTGGAGCGCATTGCAAGGTGTCTTGTGCAGACAAAAGCACAATCCATGAACCAAAGCTTTGCTGCTTGGAGATTTCTTTACACAACACTGCCTCGTCAGTCAATTTGTAGGGATTTTGAAAAGCTTTTCCCTGGCTGCTAAAGTTTCAAGGGGCATCAGATAGTGTTTGCAATATTTGATGACCTGGGTTAGCACTAAGTGAATTTTCAGAACATTCCTAGACCAAAGAATGAGATTTTTGTGGATGAGATCCACATCTGTAAGAGTCAGTTCATTTCCCACAGGCCAGGGAGCAGCTGTGAGACGGTAATAACTCTCAGCCACTGTTGAATGGGCCCAAATTTGATCCAGATGTGAACAGGTTTTTATTTTTCATTTGAAAACTTCCGAGTATGTTTTTTCACAGCCTCTTAGTACCTATTTTCATTACCAGTTGCTTAATTCTCTTGTTTCTGTTAATTGAAACTGCTCACAACTGAAATATAGATGTCTGTATTGTAAGAATCCTGGCAACTGTAAAAACCAACAAAAAATATCACAAAACAGGAAATATTGGGGCAAGAAAATTGAGCTTTCTTTGGTTTCCCACATTAACTGAAAAGGCTTAATATTATAAACTGGAACATTTCTGTGGTGTATTTTTTTTCTGTTCCAACAGTACATAATATGTTTAATGGATACTACGAAAAGTGGTTAAACAGAGAAAAACTGTTGAGTGTGAAGTTCTAATTGTTATTTATTAAGCAAACCCCACAAATGTAACGACTGTTCCTTTGCAAATGTAATGACTATCATCTTTGTCATTGCAGGGGAATTAAAACCAAGACCCACAGGGTTAGAGCATGCACTTACAGGGTCAAGTTTTTTTAATGAATAAAAGCTCACAGTCATATTTTCCTTCATTTCCAACTTTTTTTTTTTATTTTCTAAAAATATAACTTTGTATAATGTAGGATTTTCTGTTTTACCACAAGGGAAAAAAAAGAGTAGAGAAATATTTTTTAAGTATATTTTATAAAGGAAATAGGCAATTTCTGTCAGGTATAGTTGAGTTCCCTCCAGACTGTATTTATAAAGGGATCAGCAGTCTGGTTGAGGGATTTTTATATTATCTAGGGAATAAAGAGGGAAATAGTTCCCAGGGTCTCATTTTCCATCATTTGGAATTTGATACGATATAGGATGTTTCAGACTGACATGAAAAATCCCATCTCTGTGGTCAAAGCAGCATGCACTGAACATTGAACCTTTGGAAATCTATTTGCTCGGAGCTTCAGTAATCTGTTCCTGTATGGGATGATGATTTACATGGTTCTTTATTGATCTATTTCTCCACTTTTCTGTTTGAAGGGCTGCTTAAAGACAACTTGTTTTGAAACTGCATGTAAGTCATCTTCCCCCTGAGAGTTCTGCTAGAGAAATTTTCGGCACTGTAGTGAAAAAATCAGGTGATATATTAATAAAAGGGGGTGTGTGGTGTAAAAATTCTCATTGCTCTTTGCACTTCTTATGTTCTGAGGAAAGATGATCATGTGTTTTAGATCAAAGCTTTAATACAGGTTATAAAAGTCTCAGCAGACGCCTGATCTCTGATCAGTTTAACCAAGAATATATCTAGCTAGGCATTGCTATATCTTCAGCCATTTCAGTATATGCAGATCAGAACTTTTTATAGTAATCATATTACAATGTCCATAATATATTAACTATTTGGACAATACAGGTTTGGTATATCGTGTATGTGGCCATTTGCACTATTATTATACTAATGGGCTTATGCTGGTGTTTCTTGTAGGGCTGAAGGGCTGTAGTATTGATAAACTTCTTGAATTTTCGGCATTGTTCCTGCTCTGTGAATGATTGTTCTGGTGACAGTTTTATTTCAAAGTATTATGTGAAATGCAGGAATTGTGCACAAAAGCATTTGCATTCCATTAGGAGTGGTTTTTTTTATTTTTCGCTGGATAAAGGCTGCATAGATAAAGGACTGGTACAGGACCCAATTTTTTTGGATACATATGTTATTACAGAATTCTAGTTTATGGTGAACTCTTTCCATCCATGTTAGGAAGTTCATTCAAGGGGTATTCTGATTTAAAAAGGTTGAAATAAGTATTTCCTCTGTCAGAGGAGGAGACAGAGGAATTCTGTCTGTTAGAATTCAGACAGAATTCTGTATGTATCCACTAAGGCCAAGGATGAAAACTGGCCACATGTGCTTCCTCCCCTGTTGAGTGCATCTTAATTTTCCTTCCCTGCGAACACTCAGATGATGAAAACTGGCTTCTGCATAACTATATATGGTGAATTTTTCATCACTAAGTTCTATCCCTTGGCCTCTGTCATGACAGAATAGAGGGAAACACTAGCTGAATAGTTGCATACAAAAGCAAAAATCAATTTTCTCATGCATCATTGTTATTTAAAGCCTTATTACATTTCAGATATCTCTGAATTCTTTTCCCTTTCACACCTGACACAAAATTTTTATAACAAGTGCCTGTAAATAGAGAAATATTTCTTCAATTTTTAACTGTAAATTTATTCTACTGAAATTTTAATGTATACATTTTCTTTCAAGTTAAAATATTTAGAAATACTTCTGTTCTTGATCTTCTATAGACAATCTGGAATCTACAAACTCATGTCATCTGTCTTTGGCATGGTGATTAGCAGGATTTGAGACTATATCTTGCATACATTCACCAAGCACTTGTTCTTACTTCTTAAAGACAGATTTGTCAAAAAGCCTTTTCTGATGTTGTTATCTTTCCTAACACATGTTCTAGTGTTGTCAGAGTGCAATTCTCTAAAGAAAGGTATTTTTTCAATAGCGAGGAAGAAAATTATGCCCATGATTTTATAGTAACATAGATAGTCAGTGTTCTGTGCTGTTCCAGAACTTTATACTTATGCTATAAAGTTAAAAGCCTTACATGCAGGTTAGTGCTTTTTTTTATGTATTCAATATGTTCAGAGTAATCTTTCCCTTCCCTTATATCTTGGGAACTCCAACTAAGTTGTCTCTTTGATTTGTTTCTGCTGTAGAATGTCATATAAACACTTCCAACTTCAGCCTGGCCCGTGTCTGTTGTTTCAGAACAGGTGGAGCTGTTTGCTCTTGGACCAGTTCCAAGAAATTAACTTGATTTCTGCGGATAAATGCTCATTTCTCATCGTCTTATTAATTCCCCAAGGGAAACCTTAAAACTGTGGAAAAATCAAAACCTATGAGCTTTTTGGTTGGTTTTGTCAGGTGAATTCCTATCCATTACCAGGCAAAGAATGTGTCTCAAATCTGATTTTGCTTTGCTGGTGTATATCATGTGCTCAGCATTGGCCACATCCCCGCATATAGCTGGGATTTTCATAACTCCATGTTTTGGGCAGGGGGCATAGGAAGGGTTGTTTTGGACATTGAGCAGCATTACTGCATTACTAAGCCCATGATTTCCCCTTTGGTTTTCCCTTAAGGAACAACCCTGGGAAGAATTTACTGTGGTCTCTCCTGTTACTTCAGGCATAGACCTTCTTCTTCATTCTCCATTGACTCTTGTGGCTTATGAAAACAAGAGGTAGCTCTACTTGATTTTTGAATGATTTGGCTAATTGAGGGTTTATATCATCCTTCTGAAATGGCTGTCACTGGAGATGGTTTGGAGACTCACTCTGTCACTAGCTTATTAAGAGATATCAGTCATTTCTCAAAGTCCTTTGCTTCGTACATTGCAATTACGTTATGTACATTTTTCTTGGCATAGACGATATCTGCAGATAAGAAGTAGGTGTCAAAATGAAGATCTCAGTTTATCTGAAAACAAAAGTAGAACTAAACATGTTTTCTACTCACATTTGATAGTCAAGTCTGTAGCTTCATAATTAAGCTGAATATCCTGCTGTCCTGATGAGTGCATTTTTATGAGAAAAACCTATATGTTTTTATCACTTTTTTCGGTTTGGCTTGACTTGTTTCATAGAATGCAGTTGCATAGCTTATGAGAAATAGGACAGAATATTTTTGTCTGCATATTCTTTTTCTATCAGGTTCTTAATATTGCTTTAATATGTTCAATGACTGGGGTGTCTGCATCCATTTTTCATCCCTGTTGATTAATATGTCATTGAAACAAATACTAGTTTATTCTTATGAAGTAATAAAGATTCCATCTATCACACTTGCTTGTGTGCCACTTTTCAAGGTTTACAATGGTTTACTAATAATGCTTTAAGAGCTTTCTGATTTGTTTTGCCAAAATTTGAGCTTTTGCTGTGGTGTATAAGGCATTTCAGTGAATAATGCAATCAGTACAGTCAAACATCTGTCTTTAGAATAATTCTATTATTCAATTATTGCAGAGTCATCATGCATTGGAATTAAGTTCTCAAAGACATATTTGTCTTTAAAAAGGTTAATTTTTCTATGTCATGAAGGGACAATGTAGTTTTCTTGTACATATTACACAGGTATCGAAGGTAATTATTAGTTTTCAGAAAACCGGTCCAAAAGATTTGGAGACACAAGAGAAAGGCTCATCAAGATTCCTGTTTCCTATCATGTACCTGTAGAGTGAACTTTGCACCCATGCCACTCAGGTGTATCTGCTGTTTGATTTGGGTTCTTTTTGCCTTTATTTCCTCACATTCTGTTAGGTATAGCTGCTGTATCTTTCAGAGGTTTCAGAGTCTATAGAAACTTAGATATAAGTGTTTCAGGCAAACTTTCATCATTTGCACGTTTTGCTCTCTGGAAAATATTTGTGCCTGTCTTTAAGCACTCTGCCCTCAGCTTGCTTCATTAACACTACAAAGAGTTAAGGTGCCTAAGAAATGTTAGTTCTGATGTCCCACTTTAAAAACTGCCTTTTTAGCTCTGCTAACCACCAAGAGAACACGAGCTGGCTAGCTCAGTGGATGGGTTCAGCTCTTGGTACGTCCTAAAAATATACCTTCAAAGGGAGAAATTTCATCCACATGTCCTCACAATTAATTTCTTCCTTTTGCCACTAGTCTATATGCTCCAGAACTCCCCAACATTCAGAACAACCTTTCTAGAGAGCAGCATTAGCATTCCCTTCTGAGGCAGTCTAAGGAGACTTTTAACACAGACTAGTTAAGCAATCAATAATTTCTTGGCACATATAAAGTAACTGCAGTTTAAATGCAAATGTTAGAGGGGAATATCTAGTTTTACTTTCTGGGAGGTAGAAGTCCATTCAAAAACATCTGTGAAAATAACATCAGTCAAAGCTCCTAGGCTGGTATGATAGAGATTTTTACACTCAGGCAATAAAACTGAATGTCTTGACATGCTGCTGAGTGTTTCTTTCCAATTATACCCGTATCACCATTTTCCATCTGCTAAAGTATGTGTTGCTGACATCTTTTTTTCTTTTTGCTAAATTCTTTATTTCCACAATAAGAAGAGCACACGGCCTATATGTATTTCTCTATAGATCAAAGTTTTCCTTCATTTTTCAAACGCGGCAGTACTAGAACAGACAGATAACATTTTATTTTATTCCAGAATTGTCTTTACTGAAGCTGCTCTTTGTCCGCGGTCTGTATTTCTTCCAGTGGAGTACGAAATCAACAGGTAGTTCTTTCCTTTATTGTAGCCTCTTTTGAAAAACTTGGATAACCGTAGCCTGATATCTCTTTGCATTTTCAGATGTCTGTTGTCAGGAGTAGTGCATTTGGACTCACAATGTGTCACCAATTTGACATAAATTTGCAATATTCTTTTCAAAATTCTGTTTTCTTTAAAAGCAGCATTATGTAAGTCTTCCTTGACATATGATACGGTGTTAAATATTTCCCCTTCCAATGATTATCCCTGTGTGCAGTCAACACAGACTGTGAGACATGCCCAATCTTTTCAGAGATTTTTAGTTCTGTCAGTGCATATCAAGATACAGAAGTCCCACATTGTGATCTCGTGCTTCTTGTAAGATATTTTACTGCTACCCAGGCTTGTCCCCTCAAATGTAAACTGAATAGCTGCTTTGTGTCAAGCATTTTCAGTGTTTCCCTTGAATGTCCATCACTGTCACTGTCACGGCTGACTGTCATGTTCTTTTTGCCCTCTTGCTCTGTCTCCTCCAAAGCTATCTTTCTCCGGAATTGGTTTTGGTATTATGATTGGTCACAATGCGCATGTATCACCTTTCCATCTCTAGGTGGGACCAGTTGCTGACTTTACTCCTAAGAAATTGTAATTACTCTTCCAGTCATAGAAGTGACTTCTTTCCCCAAATGCTCACCCATGTTAAGTCAGTTAACTCAAAGTCAAGACTGTATTCTCAGAAGACTTTACTAGGAGCTTATGCCACAAAAAGTGCTACCATGAAACAGACCAGAAGGGCATATTGATCCTTATAACACTGATGTTTTATGCTGGATTGAAGATTCAACATCAATTGTCTAGTTGTTTCCAGATCATTCAATACATGGTTAATTAGTTTTAAACAGGAAGTTGGAGGCACTCAAACTCTCTGTGTCTGCTTTGATTTATGGTTTCTCAAGATTTCAGCTCTCTAAGGGAGGCAAGCTGTCACCCTCTATGCTTTCTGCAAGAAGCCAATCCAGTTTCACTTGCAACTGAAGTGTGTACTTTCCACCCTGTCGCTTCTCACCAAAGAGTCAGCCAAGTCTGTGCCTGGCTTTGCTGACGCCTTAAACAGACTGGCACTGCCTGTGAATGAAGGGATTCTCCTGCCTGCCTGTGTGGTCTGACAGGCAGCAATTTCATGTTCAGTCACATCAGTGCTTATGTAGAAAAGAAATTTCTCATGAAAATGCTGATTTAAAAAAAAAGTATTTACACATTCCTACTCTTTTATCTTTGGTGGTTCCTGAGGCCTCAAAAGGATGATCATGAAGGATGACTATAACTAGATATCCTAAAGGTCCCATTTCAATAAACCTCACGAAATTTCCATGTAGATATCTTTATTCAAGCTCAGGATGCTAAAATCCCTTTATAGATGATGTAGAACAAATTATACACCTAGGGTGTAACTTATTAAATCCCACAGTTGGTCAGATGACTCACCTCTTAGAAGTGACTGTTTCTGTTGCCTACAGAGGAGTTCAAAGGGGACAAGGCTGAATGCAGACATTTACATTATAGAAATCACTGGACTTATAAATTCACTCTAAATTTCTTGATTCCATCACAAATGTTCCAGAACAGTGGCCAGATGCTGCTTTCTTGCTGTACGTAGAAATGTCACTGTGCATCTTGAAAAGTTCCCAGTTATTGGGAACATTTTTCAGTGCGGAACCCCCCCAAATATTCTTTGGAAGAAAAAATATTAAAAGGGTTTCATTAATATTTTACAGGTAATTCCAGACCTCAAGTTTTAAAGGAGAATGTTTTGAACTGTTAAGCATCATTCAGTTTTAATAGGTGATGATGTCTCCAGCTGTTCTGTAAATAGCCAGGAAATGAAGACCAATTGGTTCCCATGTGCAGTCCGAAGCTAGATGAAATCTGCTTGCATGCTTTACAGTTAAATATGAGCTTGCAGCATCTTTAACATCTTTTCCTCTAATTTCTGAATCAGCACAGTCATTAGCTTTTTTGAGTGGTTTAATGCTCTATAGAAAGTAGGAAATTACTTTTTTTTCACTTGTGTCTCATCTTCAGTCTTATTGTTGCACCAAAACATTTTTGATGTTTGGCAATTCTATTAATTAAATTTTCTTTTTCTTCTTCCTTTTTTTGTGAGATGTTAGCTTATAACTAGAACTGAGCTTATCTTATTTTTCTCTGGCAGATATATTTTTTTTCTTTCCACAGATATGAGGAACTCTGATGCTACTTTTATTTAAATACCAGAACCTGTCCTCAATTAAATACTAATCTTTGCAGAAAATACCAGTTTCTTTTGTTGTACTACAATTAGGTCTTCTACTTTGCTTTCAGTGAGGTATTTTTTTCAAAAGAGCAAAAAAGATAAGAAAGAAAACAATTCTCTCATCATTTTTTCTCTTTTGAAATATCTGGGTAGTCACAGATCTTTCTTCCTCTTCAATCACAATTATCTGCTAAAATTGGATTATATGGGACAAGAGTCTCAATCTATATGCATATGGAATTGTTTTTGATAATTCTGTTCTCTCTCTGAAAGGTCAATAATATTGTCAGTATCTTTCTTGGCACTTGTGGCGTCACTGAAGATATAAGTATCAGAAGATGATTCTGTCACTTCTTTTCTTTTCGAAGGCAGAAGCTTATTCCAGCATTTTTGTAGAAGGAGCAGCGATGAAGACTGAACTCCTGATACATCAATGATCTGATAAATAAATATAAAATATTTATATAGATATATATAAAAATAAAGCTGAACAATGCTGAATGCTGATGAGTGAAATGTTTATCATCCTTCCTCATCCGTTAGTCCTCTGAAAATGAGTACAGGTGGTTTACACCCTTGTTTTTATCCTTAATGTTAGCTGATCTTTGCCAGGCCGCCACGGTCTCCATCCATCCAACATATTCTCTGTATGTATGATTTCTGTTGCTCTCACTCTGTGGCAGTTGAAATCATTAGCCCACCATCCACACTGTACTGTCAGAAGGTTGTATGTGGTTTTCAAATCTATCATACTCAGCCTATTTTCTGTAATTACTGGTACTAGACATTTCCTAGTCTAGATTCCTCTTACATTCTTGTTTTCTGAAGAGAATTTAAGTCTGATGCAATTTTTCCTTCTGTTTTGCTAAAACGAAGAGACTGTATTCTACGTTTCTTTATGAACTGCAATCTTTGCCTTCTCCTGAGGTAAAAGTGACTTCACAAGCACATATGCAACCTGGTTGCCTGTTCCTGGCCTACCAAGTATTCAGGCAGGCTCTATAGAAAGTAGGAAATTACTTGTTTCACTTGTGTCTCATCTTCAGTCTTATTGTTGCACCAAAATATTTTTGATGTTTGGCAATTCTATTAATTAAATTTTCTTTTTCTTTTTCCTTCTACCTCAAGACACATACCCAAGCCATTTGCCTTCTCCTGGCAAACCTTCATCTCTTATAACTAGTTATTATCTTTATAGTCTTGTCCACCTTACAATCAGTAATCATTTCTTAAAGACTTGTTCTTCTGAAACTACTGTTGTTGTTAAGATCTTTCTTGACATATGCACTGTTGGATAGATTACTGAAAACATATGGTTTTGAAAGACACAATTCCATTCAAACTGGTATTTCCAACCAATATTTGTGACATTGTGACAGTGAATTCAATGTCTCTGCAATAGAATTTTAACCTCGCAGAATAAAAACTTCTTTAGAAATACCATGGGACTGCAACTTCTCTGTTATGTATCAGGAGACGAAGGCAACTGACTGTCATTCTTGTTCTTTCGGCAGTTTTTGAGTTAATTCATGACCAATACCTGATTCTTTTAGTATCTGATTCCTCATTTCTTCTCCCCTGAGTAGAAGGAAGCTATGGTTTTATTATGATATTTAACTTACGTAAATTTGCATAAGGATTTTTTTAGATACTCGAGTCTCTTCTGTAGACTCCTTGTTAGTTTTGATACTGCTAATTTAAAGGGGTTTGATAGAACCCACCGGTTCGGTATGGTGTCTATAATTAAGATGACGCAGCATAGACTGAAAGAACATTTCCACCATTATTCAGAACAATGTTCTTCACCTCTGGTATAAAACCTGTGGCCTCTATATTCTACTCCCTTACTTTCCACAGGGATTCCACTAACCTCGAAGGCTGAGGTACTCAATGACTTCTTTGCCTCAGTCTTCATGGGCAAGAGCTCCAGCTGCACAGCCCAAGTCACAGAAGGTAAAGCCAGGGACTGAGAGAATGAAGAATCACTTACTGTAGGACAAGATCAGGTTCGAGACCATCTAAAGAACCTGAAGGTGGACAAATCCATGGGACCTGATGAGGTGCATCTGCGGGTCCTGAGGGAACTGGCAGATGAAGTTGCTAAGCTGCTATCCATCGTATTTCAGAAGTCGTGGCAGTGTGGTGAAGTTCCCAATGACTGGAAAACAGGAAACATATCCTCCATCTTTAAAAAAAGGAAAGAAAGAAGACCCAGAGAACTACAGGCCAGTCAGTCTCACCTGTGTGCCCGGCAAGATCATGGAGCAGATCCTCCTGGCAACTATGCTAAGGCACATAGAAAATAAGGAGGTGATTGGCGACAGCCAACATGGCTTCACTAAGGGCAAATCCTGCCTGACTAATTTGGTGGCCTTCTATGAGGAGGTTACAGCATTGATGGATAGGGGAAGAGCAACTGACATCATCTACCTGGACTTATCCAAAGCATTTGATACTGTCCCACATGACATCCTTGTCTCTAAACTGGAAAGACATGGTTTTGATGGGTGGACAACTCGGTGGATAAGGAGTTGGCTGGATGGTCGCACTCAAAGAGTAGTGGTCAACGGCTCAATGTCCACGTGGAGGCCAGTGACGAGTGGTGTTCCTCAGGGGTCAGTACTGGGACCAGTGCTGTTTAACATCTTTGTCGGTGACATGGACAATGGGATCAAGTGCACCCTCAGCAAGTTTACAGATGACACCAAGTTGTGTGGTGTTGTGGACACGCTGGAGGGAAGGGATGCCATCCAGAGGGACCTTGACAGGATGGAGAGATGGGCCTGTGAGAACCTCATGAAGTTCAACAAGGCCAAGGGCAAGGTCCTGCATGTGGGTCGGGGCAATCCCATGCACAAGTACAGGCTGGGTGGAGAATGGATTGAGAGCAGCCCTGAGGAAAAGGACTTGGGAGTGCTGGTGGATGAGAAGCTCAACATGAGCCGGCAATGTGCACTGGCAGCCCAGAAAGCCAACTGTATCCTGGGCTGCATCCAAAGCAGCATGGCCAGCAGGTTGAGGGAGGTGATTCTGCCCCTCTACTCTGCTCTCGTGAGACCCCACCTGGAATACTGCATTCAGTTACGGAGTCCCCAACACAAGAAGGACATGGAGCTACTGGAACGAGTCCAGAGGAGGGCCACGAAGATGATCCGAGGGCTGGAGCATCTCTCCTATGAAGACAGGCTGAGAGAGTTAGAGCTTTTCAGCCTGGAGAAGAGAAGGCTCTGGGGTGATCTTATTGCAGCCTTCCAGTACTTAAAGGGGGCCTACAGGAAAGCTGGAGAGGGACATTTATACAAGGGCGTGTAGTGATAAGACAAGGGCCAATGGGTTCAAACTGAAAGGGGAGATTTCGATTAGATCTAAGAAAGAAATTTTTCACTCAGAGGGTGGTGAGGCACTGGAACTGGTTGCCCAGAGAAGTTGTGGATGCCCCATCCCTGGAAGTGTTCAAGGCCAGGTTGAATGAGGCTCTGAGCAACCTGGTGTCGTGGAGGGTTTCCCTGCCCATGGCATGGGGGTTGGAACTAGAAGATCTTTGAGATCCCTTCCAACCCAAACCATTCTATGATTCCATGATTTACCAAGAAAAGTTGTGATGCTGTCTAATCAACAAACCATATGTCATGTCCAGTATTTTATGAAGTGATATGAAATAAATAATCAAACATTGATAGTGCAAGTCTGCAGGATTTCTTGAACAATGTGTGGGGTCACAGGTTGACAATGTCTGTGTTTGTAATAATTTACTATTATGGCTGAATGTGGTTTTGAAGTTGATTTGTCACAGGCTCAACATCAGTTGGATGCATTTCTCAAAGTCCCATTCCTCTTTAGAAAGGAAAATTACTGTTGTCAAAATCTCCCTTGAAATTTAAACTATCATTATAAGTGAAATGCTGGTGTCAAAGATGATTTCTTTTTTCCAGACAGCAAGTTCAGCCAAGTATTTCTATGGAAAAGGAAACAATCGGTGTTGCTGAATTCCCTGACATGTTGGGTATTGTTGGTAATATGTGTTTTCTTTTTTACCCTGTATGTTCACGTCTCTGCCTTCTCCAGTAAGCTATAGTGACTAAATTCTCATTTTTGTTTTGAGGCTGCTTTAGAAATACCTCCAGGCTCTATGATGAATCATCCAGCTTTTCCTTAGGCATTATATCGGTCTTCTGCAGGGAGCAGACAGCACCATTACCCCTTTCACACTGTTTTCATAAGATTGCCTATTTCTTCTCAGTCAGAAAAACTTCAGCCCCGTCAATCTTCATTCTACTCCTAAAATGTCTCTATTTCACATAAAAAATGGCAATACATTTTGTTTTGGGAAAATGCCCATCCTTACTAATTCTGTTTCTTACTCCACAATGATTAAGAACTTGTACACCAGTTTTCCGAATTACCTTAACTAAGAAAAATGGTGAGAGTCTCATTTATGCCATCAAATGAGATATTGAATAAAAAATGTCCCTCCTTGCCTCTTATCCACCAAGCTAGTCACTTCACTGTAGGAGGCTACCAGGTGCTCTCCTTTTCTTCCTGGGCACTGCTGATATCTATTATGGTTGGAAATCATAATAGTCCTGAGCAGGAGGGTTGGACCAGATGACCTCATCAATCCCTTCCAATCTCAGCTATTGTGTGATTCTGTAAATTTGTGAAATTGTGAAACCCCCCATGGCAGAGAGGTTGGAATTAGATGATCTTTGAGGTCCCTTCCAAACCTAACCATTCTATGATTTTATGATTCTATGAAATTTGGAATATTTCAGATCTTTCACAGACTTGCAATGCAATTCCACTCATTTCTCAAAATCTTTTTTTTTTTTTTCTCATAGATCAATTGTTATTTTTAGAGACTCTAATGGAGAAGTTCTCTGTTTTAGGTAACACACAAGAGTCTAAGATGCAACTACTGTTGGCACATTCTCATCTCTGAATTTCAGCAACTGAAGACCCTATCAAATTTTTTGCTTGTTTTGGCCATGAACAGCATATGTTTATGAAACACTTAATAGTGTAGTATAATTATGTCTTTTTTTCCCAAAATGCTCATATTTTGGAAATGTCACCTTTACATAAAGAGGAAGTAATAAATTATCTTCATTTTCAAATTTCTAAGAAAATGATTGCAGGGCAGTCAAAAGAGGATTGACACTCTTTTTCTGTAATCTTTCAAATACTTTCTATACTTTTTATACTTATTTCAAAATGTGTGAGGTTTTGAGGGGGTATAAGATATCAGTCGAAGACTTACATGATGTAAAGCATTCTTATGTACACTTCTGCTTGCTCACTTTGTTCTTCACATTGAAATATTTTACCAAAGTTCCAGATCATCCCTGGGAGTTTAGCAGGAACTCTATGAAGCTCTCTGTTCTCTAGGCCCACCATCATTCTCTGAATGATGTACAGAATCAGATTTCCCCTTTCACAACTTTTGGACCACCACTAGCTGATACAGTCCACTTCTGGAACTGTCATATTTTGTTATTAGTGGAAGATTCAGATCTAATATTTTTCACAAAACTTAGCACTTTTTTTGATTTTTTTTTTTTAGGAGTCCTATTCCTTTTTCAGATGAGCAGTTAAATTGCTTTCTCTGTTGGCACAAAGCACGGATGTCTGATTTGATGTCTTTCTTTTTTGCTGAATGAAAGTCATAAAATAATCATTCCAGGTTTCCTAGTCATCAACTTTCTTAATTTTCAGCAGTAACTTTGTAAAGAAAGGCTGGCATTGTTCTAGGCTAAATAAGAAGCAGATCTTGTCCTCAGTTCACTTTCTTTCTCATCCACTCAAGCTTTCTCAGAGTTTCCACTGATGGGAGAACGTCAAACTGGCACTGTTTTTTGATCTGTGTCTTCCATCCCCCATATAAACACAAGCATATTTTAGGTCGTATTTTGTTTAGTACTTTTCTTGCCTTTGTGGAAGGAGAGAGATAAGAAACATTATTTCCCTACAGCTTGCCCCATCTTGGGTACTGAAACTTCCTTTTTGGCTTTTTGGCTTCAACAAAGCAATACAAAATTCCCTCATTGCTGGTGCTCAGGAGAAACCCCATTACCCAGAGGAAAGCAGGACTGTAATTTTCATACACACAGCTGTTGTTCTCTTAGTGACGGCTGCAGGGCAGTACCAGTCTGCTTATGGACCTTCTGGCTTCTTTTCTACCTCACAGAGATCAGGCTTTGACACCCCACACACCCTGGAGAGAGAGTATCATAATTTCCTACACATGCCGTGCTCTTTCCTGTTGTCCTTGCCACTTTCCCACATCCTGAATAGGAGAAAGCATTTTTCTACCATCTCGGGAAGGCAGGAAAAAGGCAACAACCCCATGATTGTCACAATAGCTTTCTTCTGTCTGCAGGGAGGGAGTGATGTTTTTTTCCTCCTCCTTTAAGCTTTGTCCTTGTCTCCATGGCATGACTGATCTTAGCCCTAAAGCCTTGAATTTTGCACTATGATCCTACTAGTACTTCACCTGCTTCTCTTCTGTTTCACGATGATTTCTGTTCCCACCTTTCCTTTTTTTATTCAAACTTGTTACAGCTAATTTTCCGCCTGATTTCCAGTTTCTTGATAATGGCAGCAGAGACACAAAGTATCCCTTTGCTTCTCCACTACACTCACCTGCCCTTCCCTCCAACACTCGTCCTCCCTTCCATGTTTTCTTCATCAAATCCTTCCCATGACTGAAGCAAACTGACCATGCCTTCTCATTCAAGATTGGAGTGAGAAGTCAACTCCACTCAGGCCCTTCAGGCATGGATAGAAGTAGTCTTCTCCAGTGTTATTTATCTACAAGCACAGAATAGTGAACAGACAACGATAAGCAAATGTCAGTTTTATTAGTTTCTTATGACTGTGTGAGGATGCTTTTGCTCTCCTGAACCAAATCAACTCTGTATGTTTCTGGAATTGAAAGAAGGCACAAAATCTTCTCATAAGATATTGTTAGCATACTAAATCCACTCGATTTAAGACTACAGAAAGAGAAAAATGACATACTGCAAAATATTTCCCTCCCATTTACTTCAAATACTCCAAAGTTCTGTTTAGGCTCTTTTACCATGTATTTCACTATATACATTTGCACATGCATCCATATACAAGGAGAGTTTTTCACAATTAGTGAACTCCAGACCAGGCCCATCTATCCCCTTCCTACCTCAGTATAATGACTTCGACTTTATAAATGAACTTGTTTCCTGAAGTGTGCAATTTTAATGTAGGTGCATTAAGTGCCACTTCAGTTACTCGGTCTCTGACTGTCATTCCAGAAGTGTGTGGGTCTCCTATAGGTCCAGTGTCATACTTGGCTGCCATGTGCGGATATCTCAGGTATCTTAGGTTGTCTTAAATAGCGATAGATGCCTATTTTGACCTAAACAAATCCAAAGGAGACCAGAGCTACTACTGAATAATTAAAGATGTGGCAATCTCAACAAGGTCAGCAAACTCAATAAGGTCTGCAAACTCAATAACATCTGCCTCAGAACAATAGATGTCATTGTCCGCCAGTTAAATCATACTTCACCATATTAGCAGGCTCTCTCTCTCCTGAGCTTATATCTTACAGGGTATTACACTTATCACATCACTTATGATCATTCTTTGTTCCTCATTCCTAACTAACATGAATTTCATAATTTTAAGACAATTCTTGCTCTCTGAACTCAGAAATCTCTGTTGACTGCTTCTTCCATGCTCTGTCTTCTACACAGTTTTAATTAATCTGTTCCACTAAGAAAAAACGTTGTTAATTAGCACCTCAGGAGCAGAGATGCTCACTCACTGCACCAAGCTGGCATGTTCAGAGTCTATGCCCCATCTCTTCCAGAGACCAGATTTCACCAATTTTGCCCAGTCACAAAGTTTGACTCAGTGATAGATTTGGATTCATTTTTAGGACTATTTTCCAACAGCATGGATTACAGCATACGGAGTTTATACAGTTACTGAACAATGAATAACAGGGTTCAACTGCCCGGTAACTTATATTTGAAGAACTCTTGACACGGCTTCTTTTTTTAGATATTCAATCAATTCCCTGCATTTTGTTATTGATATTTTCTATGTGTCCAATACATACTTTTAGAATTGTTTAATTACATTATATTTCAAGTATGCACTCACAGAGTAGTAATCTGGGATCTTCAAAGTACATTGACATTTTGCTCTATCCCTTCAACTGGATGAACTGTTATTGCAGATACTCTGTCTCTGTAAAACATACTATACCCATGTAGCCCTGTAATACAGTATTGCCACTGGCAATAATTTTTTATTGAGTTTATAAGGTCTCAGGACTCAGACTTCCTCTGAACTTTTCCTGACCCATCTGCAATTTTATGTGACTTGATTTAGCTGTGACAGCAATTTCTCTGCTTGATCAGTTGTTTCTTGCTATTTTTTTTTTTTTACTTTTGTTCATCTTTGTGTGGTACAGCTATAGTTTAATACAGACAACAGTAGCAACCAGTTGTTTTAGGTGGAATTAGATCTTTATGACTCTAATGCAATGATGCAGTGCAAAAAAATTCAGGTCTGATACAAGACCAGATACCTTGAGATGAGGAGGTGCAGGATGTGAGGCAGGGGAGTGCAGGCAGGGGATGGGACACAGCCTGGAACTGTAGATTCTGCATGATAAACAACTCAGAAATAGTTAAAAACCTGCAGATACGCAGCTGGACAAGACTGGGTTTAGGGGTAACAAAGAGAACAAAGAAATAACAGATGTAAAAGACATCATATATAGTGCATTTGGGTGCAACCTGGTGCTGCAGACCAATGAAGAAAGAAAAATATAAAAATATATGTATAAAAGAGGAGTGCTTTCTTTTTACCTGTAAACAAGTTTTTGAATATGACCACACAGATATAAACTAGAAGAATAACTGGGACTCTGATCCACACTGTGATCAGTTGAAGGTATACCAGAAGGCTTAGAATGGAAGAAAAGAGTCTTATTTCAACAGGAATGGGAAAATAGATTTCACCAGCCTAAATTTCATCCATTGTTCGGTTCTTGGCATTATTTAATGTAAATCGCTTTTTGCTTCAAGTCTTACTATAAAATACCTCTCAGTTAATATGAATTCCTATGAACATTTTATCCTGCTACACTGTGTATTCTGTGCCACTGTTGTGTTTATACTGAATCATTAATTTTCTTGTGTGACTACAGTAAAGATGCATCTATTATCCTGAAATAATTTGAAAATAGGATATTTACTGCTTGCATTTATTTCAGAACATCAAGGCAGAAACATTTACGATCGATTCCCTCAATTTTCTACACATTCAATGCTGGGTTGCTTTTTGCAGTAATTTCTCCTCATTATTTGTAGATATGAAATGCTGTAGTTTATTGTGCTGACAAGATTCAAAGGAGTTTCCTATCATTTTTTCTTCCCAAGGGAAAATGCAATCTGTAGCAGTTTTCCACTGCTGAATTTTCATAAAAGCAATTGTCTTGGAAGATTTTTATACTAGTCTATTAGAGTAGATAGTTTTATTGCCAAGGAAAGAGAAGCAGGAAAGGTATTCAAAGCTCACAACTGCACACTCACTCTTTCTTCCTTCAAAAAAGCAGAGTAGTAAGTATTATTTATTCCCTTTTATAATGATCAGGGAAACAGTCAATACACAAAGAACAAAATAATCTTTTAATAAGTGTATATTTCTCTAACTCATAAATAGTTTGTAGTAATCCACAGCAGGGATATCTGTCCCTTGTAATTATATTCTTTCTTGAGATACATGCACTCCAGGAATGTTTCATTAAACTTTCTGTGATGGGATGTTTTTACTGCTGTACAATATGCAATCATCATCTGAGCCAGAAAAACAAAACAAAACAAATCTTCAGGTCAATTTTACAAGTAATTGTATGTATGTGTGTGAGTCTGAAAATTATATATATTTTTATTTCCACATGTAAATTACCATACTGTGGGATTTCAATTGCAGATAGAATTCTTTCCAGAAACCCTTTTCTCACAAAATATTCTTCCTGCTTGTTTCAGATGTAATTTCAGACATTCCTAATGAATGTGACCAACTGCTGGGATCAGTTTTTGAATGTTCCAGTTTTGGCTCATCCTTTGACTGGAAGAGGCAGACAAGAATGCAGACTTTTACATACAGGAGAAGTAATTTAGTTTTACTCATATTTATATGAGAAAGTATAGTCTTTCGTCTTCCTGGGGCTGAACAACCACACTCAACATTTCTCTCTGCACTTTCTCTTTGAGTGCTGCTGTGAGATCCATGTATCAAAAAGCTTCCACTTCTTGTGGACGGTGAGAACCATAGATCCAACTATACAGCTGTTTCAGATGTTTTTGACAAAATTATAAAGTATGGTGAACATTCCTTTAGCAATTGTCCTGGTCGTCAGAGGAAACAAGACTGAGGAGTCCATTGTCATTTGGTTCCTTATCATCTAGCATTTTGAGGAAAGTCATCAAGGAAAGACTTTGTTTGTTTGTTTGTTTCTTTCTTTTAAATATGACAGTTAAGACCTTTGCTGCATGGTAGATTTGGATATGAGACAAGCTTTGATTTAAATTATGCTTAAAAGTGGCAGAATTCCATGCTAAGATTAAGTACGAGATTAAGACATCTAGCTTTAGGCTACATTAATATTAGCAAGTAATTTGTCAGAGCAGAAGTAGATCAGCAGTATGAGACACATCATACTCATCTATAAGGGCTCAAAAAAGGACCCAGGAAATTTCAATCCCTGGGAAAGTAGTGGAACAAGTCCACTTGTTACTAATCAGATGAAGCAAGTGATTGGGAAAAACAGCAAGAATTTACCAAAGACAAATCATGCCAGACTAAATTGATCACTTTCTGCTACGGAATAACATCTTCAGTTGACGTGAGGAGAACAGCGGATGACATTGTGTTTGACTGTGGATCCCACAGCCTTCGCCTGGACAAACTGGCAAGATACAGATTGGATGGGTGGTCTGTGAGACAGGTAGAAAATTGGGTGACAAGCCACACTCAGAGGGTGGTGGTCAGAGGTTTTAACTCAGTCTGTCAGCCTATCACAAGTGGGGTCTCCCAGGGATCAATACTGGACCCCACTCTGTTCAACACATTCATAAACTATATGGATGTTGGGATTGAAAACATCCACACTAAGTTTGTGATGACACCAAACTAGGTGCTTAGGGAACACGTAAGAAGGGAGAGCCATTTTACAGAGAGATCTCGACAGGCTGGAAGAGAAGACTGTCAGGATAGTATGAAGTTTAACAAAGACAAGTGCAAAGTCTTGCATCTGGGATGGGATAACCAAAGAACCCAATACAGGCTAGGATCTGTGTGTCTGGGGAATAGCTGTGCTGAAGGGACCTGGGGGTCTTGGTGAACAAACTGAACATGAATCCAGCAGTGCACTTCCGTAGTAGCAAAGGCAAATCAGATCCTGGGCTGCATCCGCAGGGGCAATACTAGCAGGGACAGCAACTTGATTATCTCACTCTGTTCAGTGCTTGCCTCCATTTCTGGTCCCCACAGTTCAAGCAAGATGTGGACAGAATGGAGAGGATCCAAAGCAGGGCCACAAATTTCACAGAATAGAATCATAGAATGATTTGGGTTGGAAGGGACCTCAAAGATCATCTAGTTCCAGCCTCCCTGCCATGGGCAGGGAAACCCTTGACTACAACAAGTTGCTCAAAGCCTCATCCCACCTAGCCTTGAACACTTCCACAGATGGGGCAGCCACAACTTCTCTGGGCAACCTGTTCCAGTGCCTCACCACTCTCGGAGTGAAAAATTTCTTACTTATATCTAATCAAAATCTGCCCTCTTTCAGTTTGAATCCATTGTCTTATCACTACACGCCCTTGTAAAAAGTCCCTCTCCAACTTTCCTGTAGACCCCCTTTAAGTACTGGAAGGCTGCAATAAGATCACCCCGGAGCCTTCTCTTCTCCAGGCTGAACAGCCTCAACTCTCTCAGCCTGTCTTCATAGGAGAGATGCTCCAGCCCTTCGATCATCTTTGTGGCCCTCCCCTGGACTCACTCCAGTAGCTCCATGTCCTTCTTGTGTTGGGGACTCCAGAGCTGAATGCAGTATTCCAAGTGGGGTCTCACAAGAGCAGAGTAGAGGGGCAGAATCACCTCCCTTAACCTGCTGACCATGCTTCTTTTGATGCAGCCCAGAATGTGGTTGGCTTTCGGGGCCGCAAGCACACATTGTCGGCTCATGTCGCTGGCTCAAGATGATCAAAGAGCTAGAGAACTGTCCTATGAGGAAAGACTGAAGAAGTTAGGTCTCTCCTCCCTAGAGAGGAGAAGGCTCAGAAGGAATCTCATCACAGTTTTCAGTACTTAAAGGTTGGCTAAAAAGAGGATGTAGGCTCTGTTTTGACAAGGAGCCACATGGAGAGGACAAGGAGCAACAGGTACAAGCTGCACTGGGAGAAGTTTTACCTCAACATAAGAAAGAAAATTTTTACAGTAAGAACCATCACTCACTGGAACAACCTCCCCAGGGATGCAACAAATTCCTCATCACTGGAGGTTTCAAGATATGATTGTGCATGGTGTTAGATAATTTCATTCAGGCTTCCTTTCCCATGAAAGGTTGTACTAGATGATCTTTCGAGGTCCCTTCCAGCCTAGGCTATACTATGATTCTATAATATAGTGTTACCGCCACTGTATCTATAGTATTTGCTGCTTAATGGGAATAGAATAGAATAGAATAGAATAGAATAGAATAGAATAGAATAGAATAGAATAGAATAGAATAGAATAGAATAGAATAGAACATTTCCATTGGAAGAGACCTACAATGATCATCTAGTCCAACTGCCTGACCAATGCAGGGCTGACCAAAAGTTACAGTATGTTATTAAGGGCATTGTCAATATGTCTCTTGAACGCTGACAGGCTTGGGACATCATTTATTTGGATCAAGACTTTCTAAGGAGTTATGGGTCAAAGGTGCCCATGCTGATGTCATATGACATATGTTCTCTGAATGACCATCCATCGACTCAGTCCCTCATGTATACGTTCAAGGTAAGACTGTTTTGTGAACTGAACCACAGCGTAGTAAGTTGGAGCAGCTTGAGAATTAAAGCCAAACTACTACTCCAAGGTTGTTAGATACAAACTTAAGTGTCAATGTGTGAACTCTGTGCCTTGCTTTCCACCACAGTCAGCTGAGATTGAGGGTGGACCAGGTGCCTAGATTTAGGTACATAGCACCATTTCAGGCACTGAGGTATCTTGCTTGGCTTTAGGTGTCACTCCAGAAGAGCAGTTGTCTTCTACAGGTCTTCCATCAGATTTGCCAACTTCATAGTCTTTTTAGCCTTAGATTCTATAGGTCATGCCCTTAGGCATCTGCTTTTGGATGAGATGAGTGAGTCCACTGATACTATTGACTAACTACATTGGCTAAAGCATGAATTCAAATACTCATGTATATATAGGCAGCCATATTGCAATGTCTTGTTTTGAAGCTGAATCCCACCCTTGAAGCTCAGTTCAGTTACTTGTTGAACTCATGAAGTTCAACAAGGCCAAGTGCAAGGTCCTGCATGTGGGTCGGGGCAATCCCAAGCACAAGTACAGGCTGGGCAGAGAGTGGATTGAGAGCAGCCCTGAGGAAAAGGACTTGGGAGTGCTGGTGGATGAGAAGCTCAACATGGGTCGACAATGTGCACTGGCACCTCAGAAAGCAGATCGTATCCTGGGCTGTATCAAAAGAAGTGTGGCCAGCAGGTCAAGGGAAGTGATTCTGCCCCTCTACTCTGCTCTCGTGAGACCCCACCTGGAATACTGTGTTCAGCTCTGGAGTCCCCAACACAAGAGGGACATGAAGCTACTGGAGCGAGTCCAGAGGAGGGCCACGAAGATGATCTGAGGGCTGGAGCACCTCTGCTACGAAGACAGGCTGAGAGAGTTGGAGCTGTTCAGCCTGGAGAAGAGAAGTCTCCGGGGTGATCTTATAGCAGCTTTCTAGTACCTAAAGGGGGCCTACAGGAAAGCTGGAGAGGGACTTTTTACAAGGGTGTGTAGTGACAGGACAAGGGGCAATGGATTCAAACTGAAAGAGGGGAGATTTCGGTTAGATATAAGAAAGAAATTTTTTACATTGAGGGTGGTTAGGCAGTGGAACAGGTTGCCCAGAGAAGTTGTGGATACGCCATCCCTGGAAGTGTTCAAGGCCAGGTTAGATAAGGCTTTGGGCAACCTGGTGTAGTGGAGGATTTCTCTGCCCATGGCAGGGGGATTGGAACTAGATGATCTTTGAGGTTCCTTCCAACCCTAACAATTCTATGATTCTATGATTCTACTTAAATTCAGGCATCTAATATTATTTTAGATACCCTAGGCTATGTGAGATATATTCACAAGGCCAGAATATATGGCACAAGATTTAGAGGAGTCTACACTTATCTAGAGCAACCAAGAGAGGACGGGAAAGATGTCCTCACACAGAAGAGCCTATGTTTTGGAAACAGAACTGAGCTGCTGATGTAAAACCTTTGGTTCATTATGTTTCCATTATGTCATGGCATGAACATATCTAGAAAAGCAAAGCTATTCTGTTCATGACAAACCCTTCAAATTCTTGGATCTTATGCATTGTGACATAAATATCAGGCCATTCTATAAATCCACTTTGTGTTGCTCACATCTATAAAAAGTTAATAATTTATTGTAAAACGAAAACTTAAGCAGTCAAAATGTTATACATGAAGTAGACTGTGAAAGGTGAATAAACCAATAAAGTCCATGAGCATAAGTAAGCAGTGAGATAGCATAATCCTCTTTTATCCCTGTTGTTATATATCTCCAGGAAACAATCACACCCTCTCCAAAGACTGTATTTGGTTAATCTACACACTGTAAACACAATGTGATATTCAGTCTGCAAGAAAGACATTAAAAATTATGTGGTCAACTGATAGCTGTTCTGCCTATATGAGACCATGTCTTAAGTCTGCTGAAGTTAATTGGAGCATCTGTGGAGAGATTTTGAGGACAAACTTTCGTTTATTGTTACTTAACATCATTCTCTTACACAGCTCTGTGCACATACACTGAAGGGTGTTAACTCTAGTGGAATGTGAGTGTACCATTTTTGAAATGCATGAGACCAGCTGGGAAGAAATAAACCCATCGTTGATTGTGGAAAATTTCTTGATATCTTTCATAACAAAGTCGCAGTTATTTTGGCATGGTACAAAAATGATATTTTTCAGCTGTCAATGGTGCTTCAAAGAGGGAATAAAAAGAGTTGAGGCAATGATTATCATTGAATCACTGCAGTTTTACAACTCCAGCAACAATAGTTTACATCAGAATTTCTGTAACTAAAAATGAAGTATTTGTGAAAGAATGTGTTCCTAGCTGGCTTCCTGGCTCTGTCTTTTCCATTTACAAAATGAAAGGGAGAAATATTCTGAAAATAATCTTTTTTTTTTTTTTATAAGAACGCAGCATTCTGTCTGAAAGCGTTATGCATTCACATCTTGTAACATTTCCCTGAAGACCTGTATATTATCTCTACAGTAACTTCTTGATCAATAACGAGTATTACTTTACAAGCTTGCACCACAATTAAACCTTTTGCCATATGGAGGTGACTCCATTCTCACCTATGAGGAATCGAATCTGTTGAGAGCTCTATCTCAAATTCTCATAATCTTTTGCAAAGTGTGATGAGTCATAAACAGATGTCGTCTGTCTTTTGAACTGCCATCTGTTGTAACTGGCTGGAAGATGTTTGGCTATTTCTGTCAAAGTGTATAAACTTTTTTTTTCTGAAAAGCCTATTCCTTAGACAGCATGCGTTAAAGAGTAGCCCTGGAAAGACAGCAGCTGTTTCTTCAGCGCATAGCAAGGCTCTGTTTCTGTTGATGTATATTTTTTTAGTCCTTTCAAAATGAAAACTGGTTGCCATTCTCATTCATCCTGAAAGTTTTAAGAACTGCCCAGGCTGTATAATTAGAATTTCTTCACAGTCATCTTCTGCTGCATGGTTTGCTACTGTTGAAACAGATGGAGCCATAACAGCTTTCTGAGTCATTCTTAAGCTGGTACAATGTCATTGATAAATGTTTGTATGTGCTTGATGCATTTTTTTCATCCAGGAGCCATGGCTTTCCAGTCAAAGGAGCTTCTACACTAGTCTGTAAATTTAGCGTCATGAGCGTGATGATAGGTAGGCACTTTACGTGAATAACATGACTATTATGCGAATATGTCTATCCACATTATTTCAGCCTTTCAAACAAGACCTTATAGGAGCCACTAACTTTCTAACTTGCAGAGACAGCAACATAATTTTGGTATGCAGCTGAGATATTTTTGAATTGTATCTTGAATTGTTCTGTATGAATCGTCTTACCATGGCAGTGTTCTTACTCCACTCAGTCTAGTAGCTTTCAGGATCAAGTTGCACATATTCTACTGTTTTTCCCTCTACATAGAGAAGAATGTGATTTCTGTAGCCTCAACTCTTCTTTCTTTCTCGGTTTGAACACCACAAATTACACGTCAGGGAAAGACAAATTACAGTGGTGCTTTAATTGTGAGTAAGATCACTTGTCATAAAAATTGCCAATCCTTTCACAAAATTAGTTAGTGATAAAAGATATCACATCTTAACTGCTACTTAAAACCTTATCCTCAGCTTCCAAATACCAGATGCTCTGAATACCATAGATCCTGTGTTCTTGTAATAATGCACAGAATTATTGCCCTGTGGTCCAGTGACTTTGCAGAGCTGCCTATTTCATTTGCTGGCCCGAGGGAGTTATGGGTTGTCATTTCCAAAGAACATCTCTTTACACCATTCCCTCACATTGAGGCTTAATATCACTGCTCAACAAAAAGTTGATTCTCTACATCAGGAGAATACTTCAAGGAGCTTGAAACACACTTTCTTTTTAATTTCCAGCTCAATGTATAATTCTTCAGCATTGTATCTACTTTTCTTCTTTCTGTTTTAATTTCAAATACATTTCTGTGACATATACTAATAACTAAAACTAAAAGATTTTAAACATGATATCTTCATGTGTGTTCTGCAATTTCCCCCATACGCCTCTGTCAATCTGTCCGTTCATCCATCCACTTACCTACCTGTGATGATGGAAGCAAATACGTACAACTTGGAAAGAAAAAGCGGTGTCTTTCCCATGTTTACAGAATATTATTGCATTTGAATATGATTCTTACAGATCAGAGTTCAGAATAGCTCAGGATATTTCATGTTGTATTACAAAAGACAGGTTACAAATGACATTTTCTATCTAATATTCATATTCATACAGTCATACAAGTTTCATTTAGGGAAGATTTTATAATATATTTGAAATAATAGTGGTAAATGTAAAAGTAAGGATATGAATGTGTGAAGCAGAGATATGACCTGAGAATGAAAAATAAAGAAAAAAAGAGAAAGTAGAGAAGGAAAAAAGGGTTGGGAAGGAATAATTCATGAAGAATAGGAAGAATATGTTTTGAAACTTTGCAGTATTTCTTCTTTTTATTCATGCTCCTATTTTAACAAAGCGAATCACTTATTCGAGGACTAAAATCAATTTGTTTCTCTATTGACAAAATATAGACACGGACTTTCAGTTTAAATAACTTCAGATATTTTGTTCAAAGGAAACAACAACAAAGAAGAAAGATAAACATCTGCAAGAGATCACAATTCCGTATTTAATTTTGTGAGCTCCTTAATGAACCCTCCTTCACAAACACTCCTTCACATATGAGTGGCTAATGCCTAGAAATGTAAGAGGTCACTAGAAAGGAAACCAAAATACTGACTATAACTTCTTCACAGCAGCTAATAAAAAGAGTTGCTTCTGACTCAATAAACTCAGGACAAGGAAAAGAATAAAAAGAGTGTGATGTATACGGCACTGATAGAACTGTACGTCCTTTGAAAATGAACCAAGATAGCAGAGGTAGAAAAAATGTTGACAAAGTAATGACCAGAAACAACGAAAAGTAGAAATGCTATTTTGAATACTTACCAGCCTAGCCAAACCACTTCTCTGTCTTCCCTTATTTTTATAGGATAGAGGAGAAGTTCGTCCTTCCTCGTGTCCAGAGACCTAAGAAAGAGTAAGACAATGTGCTTAGCCTGTGAGCCACAGGAAGCTGTTACTGGGCCTAAGGTACTCTTTTTGCAAACCTTAGCAAAGTTAGGATGAAGATCTAAATCCCTAAAGCTGCTTGGATTTACTGGGGATGCTGCAATAACCTTCAGCCCTCCAAATCTAATATTATTGAATTGTAATATCATTATTAGGTAATTATATTCTCACTATCAGTCTGTGGTGTACATAAGCAGATGAGAGCTTTTTTTTTTGTTGGAGGAAAATCAGAGTATAGGGGAGTAATTAGTAGCCATAAGTTTAGAGTTTAGGACTTCACAGTAAATATATCTGTGTTTCTGCTCATTTACTGTGGCTTCTAAAGAAAGAGAGAAAACAAACGTTCCACCTTCAGGTCAAACAGCTCAAGGCTTTTCACAGCCCTCCTGGCACTTTCTTTCCTGCCTTCCAGCATGGTGTGATGACAGAGTCTGTCTCTGAGGCACAAAGTGTCAAGTTCAGTTGTAACTCATCAGCCAGGTGAGTTCAGAGTTTATTGGTAGTGATGACCAGCACATATCAACAAAAACATCCTGTTGTTCCTTGCTACAGAGTTGCATCCATGTCTAGAGAATCATTTAAAACAACAGGAAAAGTAAAAAAGTTTTTTTTTTTTTTCTTTTAGTTTCAATGTTATCATGAGCATCCTGAGAGAACTGAGAGGACAGGGGACAAAGAGTCACTCTAACTTTCATTTTTCAGCATCTCCTATTGTGTATAATCAGTTTCTAGGGCTTTGAGAAGATTAATGTTTTTTAATAAGTATTCTTTTCTTCTTCTCAAATGCTGTGTCGATAAGCTTTTTAGATTAGCAGATAATGTAAAGGACTTCAAAGGCTTATGCAGGCATTCCCAGTTGGCTTCCTGAATACAGCTGGGAGTCAAACTAATTGGCAGTCTGCAGTGAGGCAATTAGCCACAGGATGAAGTAAAATGGAGACAGAGACCTAACATTATGTATGCATCATTAGTCGACTATGTGCTTTGTGTTGTGGGAGTAAAACTGCTATCAGAGTATTAAGATAGTTTTAATACACGAATAACTGAAATTCATCTGGGGGGAAACAGGATTGAAACCTCCATTTGCGTTCTGTAGGTAAAGTGGCCATCCAAGCAGGGTAAAAATATTACTTTTAAAAAAGGTATATTTGCACTGCAGACTTTATACTTGGTAGACTAGTATCAAAGAAGGGAATGGAGGTAAGTCCTGATCTCAGTCACACAGTAAAACGCAAAAGAGCTGTATTGACTTCAACTAAGTTTTTCTGGTTTTCCTCTAAGGTTGCAATCTAATTCATCTCCACTATAATCACATTGTAGTCACACAGAAACAGTACTAAATAAATTTTCCTTGGGTACATACTGGCAATAAGATAACAGGGCTGCTTCTTTCCTTTTTTCTTCCTCCAAGATCACAGGGGCTGCAGCAAACATTCAAAGAGTAACATTCTTTTAAAAATGTAGAAATTTAGTGGTGCCATTCAGTGTAACAGATTAAAGGATTTGAAAAATTTCATAAGACTGAAAACATTTTCACGTTATTGTCAGCAGTGCTTATTAATCATAGTTCTCTGGTCTTCGGGGAATTGCACTGCAGTCATTTGCAATGAGAACAAGGATAGCACTCATTGCTTGGGGACTGGACAGCAGAGCAATTGGAGTCGTTACCCTGAATGATGCAGATTCAGCAGAACAAATCATCCCCAGGAAACAGAACCTCAACTTGAGACCCTTGCAGAGGCTCAAAGGAAAATATTTTTTACCACAGAGATTTTGTAGGAAAGGAAACACTGCTGCTATGCAAAGTTATTTCATGGCCTTGAATTGCTTTAACTTTTCAGGAATTATGTTACTATTTATTATTAGCTATTTGTTCTTTCCATATGAAGAGCTTCACATTTTACTGGTAGGTGAGGTGCTTCTTGATATAGTATATACAGGAATCCATATCTACAACTTTCCATGAGACAGCTGGGAGTCAAAGACTATAAAGAAATTTTCCTTAAAAGGAAGGCTGGAGTCCGGTCACCAGTGGGGTTCCCCAGGGCTCAGTGCTGGGTCCAGTTCTGTTTAACATCTTTATCAATGACCTGGATGAGGGGATTGAATGTACCCTCAGTAAATTTGCGGACGACACCAAGCTGGGAGGCTGTGTCGATCTGCTCAAGGGTAGTAAAGGCCCTTCAGAGGGATTTGAACAGACTGGATAGTTGGACTGAGGCCAATGGCATGAGCTTTAATAAGGCCAAGTGCAGAGTCCTTCACTTGGGGTATAAAAACCCCAAGCATCGCTATAGGCTCGGGGAAGAGTGGCTGGAGAGCTGCCTGGCGGAGAAGGACCTGGGGGTGTTGGTTGACTACCGGCTTGATATGAGCCAGCAGTGTGCCCAGGTGGCCAAAAAGGCCAATGGGATACTGGCGTGTATCAAGAATAGTGTGACCAGCAGGAACAGGGAAGTGATCCTGCCCCTGTACTCGGCACTGGTGAGGCCGCACCTGGAATATTGTGCCCAGTTTTGGGCCCCTCGCTTTAAGAGAGATATTGAGCTCCTGGAGTGAGTCCAAAGAAGGGTGACTAAACCAGTCAAGGGGCTGGAAAATAAAACTTATGAGGAGCGGCTGAGGGAGTTGGGGCTGTTTAGCCTGGAGAAGAGGAGGCTGAGGGGAGACCTGATTACGGCCTATAAATACTTGAGAAGGGATGGTGGGGAGGTAGGGGAAGGACTCTTTACATTAGTGATGGGTGATAGAACAAGAGGAAATGGGTATAAGCTTAGTCAGGGGAGATTCAGGTTGGATGTTAGGAAGTATTTCTTCTCTGAAAGGGTTGTCAGCCACTGGAATAGGCTGCCCAGGGAGGTGGTTGAGTCCCCATCCCTGGATGTGTTTAAGCATAGGGTGGATGATCTACTTAGGGATATGGTTTAATGGGGATTAGGGATGGTTGGACTCGATGATCTCTAAGGTCTTTTCCAGCATAGAAATCTATGAAATCTATGAAGGAGACATCATTGAAGCTTGATCATTAAGTTAAAAGGCTGCAAATCCAGAAAGGCAACCCTGAAAGTAGCTTATAGCTGGGAATGGGAGGACTGAGGCTCTGCTCGGGGGAGTGAACACTAGAAAATCAGGAGTAAGAACTCCCTATTGTCTTATTGCTGAGTTATAAAATGTATTTCCCTCTTGCTGCTTCTCTTGCGGTGGCTTACCTCCAAAAGAAGATGTGGTGTGAGCCATAGTCTGCCTGTTTAGTAAATAGAAATATGTGGCTGAATCTGTGTTTCTAAGCTCTGGGCTATGATATAGAATAAGTTCACTGCTGCTGCTCTTCCATCTCTTCCCCATCATAAGCTGAAATGAAGTACTTTTTTCGACCTCTGTCTTAGACCTCTTGATTTCTCAATATACGCTTCAAGTGTATATTCCATTTCTTTCTCAAATCTTTATGGAATATTAATACTACAAGTTTTCTATAAGCCTCTTTAAATATCTCTCTAAAACTGACTGTTGCAACTAGCAGCGAATAGAGCTTTGCCAGTTTAGGTTTAGCCATGGGAAAGAAACAGTACAATAAACACAATAAAATATGGGTTAATGAGATAATGCACTACTTGACGGTGGCACGTCAACTTACAGCCTTGTCATCACCAGGAATTTAACTAGGTTTGTTAGGTATTATTCCACATCTAGTTTGGAATTACCCTCAAGTGACCACTGAATTCTGAAGTAAAAGTGGTGTAATCCTAAAATAGATATTCTTCTCATGAAGTGGCTTTGAACGTTTCCGAATTAATTACTTTTATTTCAAAGCAGAAAGCCTACAGGATTTGTACAGAGAGAGCCAAGTTGGTTGCTTTCCACCTTGTGTCATTAATATCCACATTGCATTTTTCCACCCACTTTTCCCCCTTGAACTGAATTTCATCTGTTTAACAGGGTTGCTAAGAATGATTGGAAAATCTAGTGGAGTATTGACACAGTCTTGCTGCCAAGAATAGGAAGTCGTTCCTCCAAGTTGTGGCTTGTCTCATGGGTAGACTAAACTTATCTAGAATGGGACAATTCAGGAGGAACACTCTGTTGGGATACCTGATGTAGATTTTTTTCCTTCTTAGTGTCTTCAGTAATAGTAAATGAAGAGAAGCTCTTATAAGGGAAGGTCATCTGAAAGGTCCTGTCCACCTCTGTGTTCTTTATGATGTCCTATTGTTATTCATGACTTAATGGGCTAATTTAAATACACTACAGTTTACTGCAAAAAGAGGCAGAAAAGTTGGAGGGGAAAATGCTAGCAAAATCATAGAATCATAGAGTTGTAGAATACTAGGCTGGAAGGGATCATCTGGTCCAACCTTTCTTGGCAAAAGCACAGCCTAGAAAAGATGGCCCAGCGCCCTGTCCAGTTGAATCTTAAAAGTGTCCAATGTTGGGTAATCCACCACTTCTCTGGGGAGATTATTCCAATGGCTGATTGTTCTTATTGCGAAAAATTGTCCTCTTATGTCCAATCAGAATCTGCCCAGGAGTAAATTCTATCCATTACCCCTTGTCTTTTCTATGTGACTTCACTGGAACATAGTGATAAGGTCTCTCCTCCCCTAAGCCTTCTTTTCTCAAGACTGAACAAACCCAATTGTCTCACCTTTCCTCATATGGCAGCCTTCCCAGTCCTTTGATCATCCTTGTGCCCTTCTCTGGACCCTCTCCAGCCTGTCCACATCTTTTTTATACAGTGGGGACCAAAACTGAACACAGTATTCCAGGTGAGACCTGACAAGTGCTGAGTAGAGTAAGATAATGACTTCTTTATTTCTGCTGATAATGCCCTTGTTGGTGCAATCCAACATCCTGTTGGCTTTCTTTGCTGCAGCAGCACACTGTTCACTCATGTTGAGCTTGCTGTCCACCAGAATTACAAACTTTTCCCAAAGTAAAATGCAGCGTCATCTTCAAAAACGAAAATCAGTTTTAAAGTACAGAACTCTTCAGGTGTAACTGACTCCAGAAACATAAAAAAAGCTCTTTGCAGCAGTTTATGACTTCAAATTAAAACTATGCCTCTCTTGGTTGCTGTTTGAGTTTGGGACATGACTGTGTAGACTGAAAGTTAAAATAATTTGGCAACAAATCCTACGATAAAATAACAGAAATAGCAGACAGGCTGCATTTTAACAAAACTAAACTGGCACTATCACATAGTTCTGAGATACCTGCCATTTACGTCCTCCAATTTTGTCATTAATCATGCAAGGAAGACATCAGCTCTGCCACCTCATTCGTTTTTCGATAGCAGCTCAAGGGCTCTGATTCTCCAAGTTCAGTTTTAGACTTGTAAAGGAAACTGAAGTTTTGAAACGTATCTACTTTTTCTCAAATACCAGATCCTAATTAAACCAAAGGCAGTTGCTACCAAAAATTTTTGGTCTGGTGGGGTGGTGAAAAATGACATTTCTGGCAAAATTCTTTATTCAACAGGTTAAGCTTTAACCCTCTCCCACAACTGTGGTTTTTGTAAAAGTGAGTTGAACCTTTCTAGGTTTATGCTCTTCCTAAACTATCACTGCATACGTTTATCACCAGCACGTTATTATCTAAGCCAGCCCACTCTACCGATCAGATCACTTCCCATTATGTGTAACTGCATTTATTAAAAAGGCAAATACGCTGTTTTCTTTGTGCCTTTGAAAATATTTTATTGCACCCTGAGCACAGATATGCCATATGTGGAATTGCACACTTTAAAGGTTCCGGTAGCAGATTAACTTGTGCTATGCTTCCCCATTTAGCTTTTTAAATATTTGTTTGGAACTTTGTTTCTGCAGTGAACAGGATTTAAAACAATATAAAACCAATAATGAAGCAATAAAGTGCTCCCCTATGCAGAGTTCATACCGCATTTAATTGGCACAATGGAGCAGTTTATGGCGAGTATTCTTGGATGTGTGAAAGTTTACTGTTATTGTGCTGCAGATGTTTCTAGGTAACCTTTAATAAGAGTGGGAAATATAGATCTTTGAGATTGCTGTTTGTGTTTTATGAGCATATTTTATAGAAATCTATAGAGATGAGATTGACACAAAGTAACGGTGACATTATTACCCAAGAACAGGGCATCATTAATGCGTCTCTATGGGAGTCCAATAAACCCCACAGTCATGGTGCAGCTTAGTGTGAAAATCAAGTTTAGCTTTTGCAGGCGTGGAGACCTGCAGAAAATCAACAGAGGAAAAGTACAGGAAAAAACAGGCAACGTTGGAAGAAGGAGCAGTGAAGCTAATTCAGAGACAGGATAAGAGAATGCATAATGTGTTTATTCTAAAGTATAAAGCAGTTACATATATTTATGTCTGTATATGTACAAAATGTATATGTGTTCTAAATGGTTACTAAATGTGATGCTTTTGCTAATAGCAACAGCTGCTTAAAAGCAACTCTGGGAACAACTGGGTGAAAATTTTGCAACGCAATACTCTGTCTTTTTATTTCTGTTGTAGCTTGCTCTGGACTATTAGCCATGGCAATGTAACCTGCCTGAAGTCCCTAGAAGTCAGTAAACCTGATTAGCAATGGCTGAGATGTCAGCAAAGGAGATCTGCAAATGGAGTTGTCTAGGTGTTTTAGAAGAGCTGTACGACTTTTCATGTTTTGGAGGCCTTATCTCTTCACGCTTTTTTCCTATGGTGTTACACTACCCTGCTAGCTGCTTTTGTCATGTCATTAAGTAACAACTTTACCAACGTGGAGTCCACGATGACTCACTGGGGCAAGGGACAGTAGTCTGAACTCAGGCTCAAGGAACTTCATCACAAAGGACTGTAGCCATGGAGAATAGATACACATATGTTCTTCCAGAAAAAAATAATTAGAAAGCACTGAGGATATTAATAACTAAAATTCAACAACTGCAGAGTAAATCAGATATCTAAATATAGAGTCATATATATCATGTAGATTGAAAAAGACCCTTAAGATCATTGAGTCCAACCATAAACCTAACATTACCAAGTTCACCACCAAATCAGGTCCCTAAGCACCACGTCTGTAAGTCTTTTAAATACCTCCAGGGATGGTGACTCCACCACTTCCCTTGGCAGCCTGTTCCAATGCTTGACAACCCTTTTGGAGAGGAAATTTTTTTCCTAATATCCAAATCAGACCTCCTCTGGCTCAATTTGAGGTTGTTTCTTCTCGTCTTATCACTTGTCACCTGGGAAAAGAGACTGACACCCAGCTCGCTACAATCTCCTTTCAGGTAGTTGTAGGAGCAATACGGTCTCCCCTCAGCCTCCTTTCTCCAGGCTAAGCAACCTCAGTTCCTTCAACCACTTCTCATAAGACTTGGTCCCTGGATCCTTCACCAGCTTTGTTGATGTCCCTTCTTTGGACATACTCGAGCACCTCAATGTCTTTCTAGTGAGGGGCTCAAAACTGGACACAATATTTGACATGCAGCCACACCAGAGCTGACTACAGGGAGACAATCACTTCCCTGGTCCTGCTGGCCACACATTTCTGAATCAAGCCAGGACACTATTGGCCTTCTTGACCACCTGGGCAAACTACCAGCTCATATTCAGCCAGCTGTTGACCAACAGCCCCAGGCCCTTTTCCACCAGGCAGCTTTCCAGCCACTCTTCCCCAAGTCTGTAGTGTTGCACGGGATTGTTGTGACTCAAGTGCAGGACCCGGCACTTGGCCTTGTTGAACCTCATACAACAGCCCTGGGCCCATCACTCCAGGCTGTCCAGATCCCTCTGTAAACCCCTCCTACCCTCCAGCGGATCAACACTCCTGCCCAACTTGGTGTCATCTGCAAACTTACTGAGGTTGCACTCAATCCCCTCATCCAGATCATTGATAAAGATATTAAACAGAACTGGCCCCAGTACTGAGCCCTGGGGAACACCACTTGTGACCGGCCACCAACTGGATTTAACTCCACTCCCCACAACTCTTTGGGCCCAGCCAACCAGCCAGTTTTGTACCCAGAGAAGCATACTCCCATCCAAGCCATGAGCAGCTGTTTTTTTCCAGGAGAATGCTGTGGGAAATGATGTCAAAGGTTTTACTAAATTCTAGGTAGATGACATCCACAGCCTTTTCCTCATCCACTAAACAGGTCACCTTGTCATAGAAGACCATGTTAGTCAAGCAGGACCTGCCTTTCACAAACCCATGCTGACTGGGTCTTATCACCCGGTTGTCCCCTACATGCCATGTGATGGCACTCAAGATGATCTCCAAAACCTTCACCGGCACCAAGGTCAGACTGACAGACCTTTGAGTGCCCTAATATTTATGGTTGGAGTTGTCTTCCTGAAAACATAAGAGAATGGTTTGGTTTCCTCGGTGTAAGCAGAGATTTGAATATGGGTTCCTCATGTTCTTTGGGTATTAGTATGTGAATAGAAGTGAAAACGGATAATATACCAATCCTTTATTTTCTTGAATTATATTGCAAGTGTCACAAAAAAAGTATCACTGCTGGAAAGTCAAGGAAATATGTTATGGATTTCTAAAATGTTTTGCTTATATTATTTCAGCTCTAACTTCCCAGTAAATTTAACACAAATTTGAGAAATTCTGTGACTGTCCACAGATTATGGAGGTTTAATGTATGTGCAAATAACTGGTTTATTACGGTGAACTTGTAGAAGAAAATGACCATCTTAGTTACATACATCCTCCACCTGGGGGGAGTTTTCCTGTAGAAATGAAGTCCACAACAGGTTCAAGTTTGGATGCATTCCCATTTGAGCTAGAGAACACTAACAATGAAAGCACACTTAACTTTAACTATTTTAACATTTATCATCTTATGTGATATTGCCTAAACTAAAGGCATTTTTCATTGGATCTAACAGTGACAACCATCCTTAATTGTTTTCATTGCATGTTTGAATCAATATGAGATATATATTTTCTGCATGACTAGAGACATCATTGCTTTTAAAATTCTGTATCCCTGCAATGACATCTACATTTCTGTTCCTAATTCGCTTCTGGAAAGTTGAGTTAAATTTGCTGTTGGAATTGGTCATGAAGTTGTGCCAACATCTCTGCAGAGTAATTCGGGAAATGATTTCTGAGTGTATCCTAAATGGTCTTAAAAGAAGTAATGAATATGGAGCCCGACTATTCTCCAAGGTGCACAGAAAGACAAGGAGCAACAAACACGACTTCCAACAAAATTTCAAAGTGAAGTGGTGGAACTGTCATCCTTCGAGGTTTTCAAAGTTTGGCTAGACAAGGCCCTGATCATCTTCCTCTGACTTTTAAATTAGACCTGCTTTGAAGAGGCAGCTGGACTAAATGGGATCCAGAGGTCACTTCCAACCTAAATTATTCCAAGTAGGAATCCAAACCCTGACACAATAAAAATGTTTGCCATTGGGTCAATTATTTTCTTGCTGTTCTTCCCTTCAGAATTTCATAGACCTCCACAGATATTGCAGTCAGAGAAACCTCAGTGCATGCTTTCAGTACTATCATGCAACTGCCTGAGAGATTATTAACAAACAATCCTGTTTTGCTCATTTTTCAAAGTTGTCATGAAAATAAGTAACTTTATTCATTGTAATATTCTGGGTTTTTTTCTGCAATAGTGTCCAAACTGACAGACTGTGAAAGGTTTTATACATATAGATCGCAATCACAAATTTGAATGTGCAAGTCAATTTGAGAAGGGATTGAATATGGTTACAGGTAATAGGAATTAAGTTTTCTTAAATAGCAACTGCAGATATCCATTCCAACACATCAGGTTCATGACTGAACCTCTTTCCTGCATTATTTTGGTTCCGCATGAACATGCACTAGCCAGCTAGATCAACTCTGTAATAAAAATTATGGTTTCACTTCCTCTTTTTGTTTAAAAAGGTGAAGCATGCTTTATTCCTGTCACTTAAACACTTGCTGTAGCTTCCTTTAGAGACTGAACACTAAGGAGTTGTTGCACATTGCTGAATGACTCACATAGCTTCAACGAGCAATGTTGTATTTTCTCTGATGCCTGTTTGGGTTTTATATTGCTTTTGTCAGACGTAAATTCATCCTCTCGTGATGACGATTTTTTTCCCCTAAGGTCTACAATACTGACATCAATTTTATTTTCCCCTAAGATCTCCAACACTTAAATTATTTCATGTACATTCACTTCCATGGGGAAAAATTAGGCATTTTAAATATTTTTAAATAGAAATTTGTCTAGCTTTTTTTTTTTTTTTTTGTAAATTGGCACACCCTATATTCAGTATATTCAATGAATACACTCCATGCATTCTACCTAGAATAGCACTTCAGTCTGTCTGGCCAAGGACTGTGAAAGGTAGGATCCACGGGTGGGATTGACTTTAATTGGATGTGACAGCCACGCAACACTCAGGCTCGGCACAGACCCTGCCAGTGTCAGGAGCTCAACACATTACAGCGGAAGCTTCCGTCTGTGACAACAGAGAGTGGTGAATACTAATCTAAGATGCTTGAGAAAGGGTTTGCAATATTCATTGCTTAAAATTGATGAGAGAAGTACCATCTCATTAAGAGTGAGATTCTTTAGGAATTTCTTGCATTTTTAATGTGATAAGTAAAATTCTTTCCCGCAGTACAGCAAAAACATAGTAAGGTATTACAGGAGTGATAAATGCTGTGAGAGTCTGTCATACATCCAGCTGTGCAGGACGGGCAAACTCAGCCAGATGTTAAAAATGCCTGTGCAGGAACACAGACAAAAATGCCTCAGCAGTAACTGTGAGCACAGAGCACCTTTAGAGATGAACTTAGCCTGGGCTGGAAAACCTGTTTCAATGAAACATTTGGGTATATGATGTTTCAGGATGTCTGCAGATTAAGCATCTGCTCTGGATCTTCATAAAATCACTGAGTTTTAAGTGTGGTTTTCAAAGTAAACATGTTTAAGGGCACTGAGAACTGGATTTGGAGGGAATGAGAGGAGGAAATGAATGTCACAGAGGATAAAGCCTGGAATCTTGATTTAGGAGAGCACTTAAATTTAAACACAAGCCCAAAGCACTTTTCTGCACAGGATGTGTGGGATGAATCCATGCATTGCAAAGTATGGCATAATGCTTAGTAGAGTGTGAAATTAATAAGAGAACATGACTATTTAGCACTTGAAACAAGTGTTTTAATCTTTTAATTCCAGCGTTACTAATGGCCTAAAGCTTCGCCGGTTGGAGTGGTTTCTTGTACTGTAGACTCCTTTAGTTTCCTAACTGAAGCTGAGGAAAACAAAAAGATGCTAAAGGGAAGACAGCAGCGTGCTTTCTTCTATTAACACTGGCCAAAGCATCTAATCTTGTGTTAAGAGTAATGAAGAGACAAGACCAAGTGGCAGACAGCACACAGAGTGCAAGTCCTTCATCTTCCAGCGTGTGTGTTGAGTCATCTTTATTTAATGTTTATGAGGCTAGCAAGGCATTTCATGATTTTCATATACGACATCTGGCTGTCTAATTTAGGAAAACTTAAATTTAAGAAATTTAGGAAAATCCAGTGCTGGATACTGAGGAGGAATTTATAGTCTGTCACAGTGGAAAGCTGCAGTTCCTTCCAGAAGGAGCTGTCATGAAGTGATAACTGCAGAGCTACTAGTTATTTGTTTTTCCATGAAGCAATGCGTGATTAGGCAAATGGAGCCACACTGTGAAAGAAAACTAAACAAGTGTCTTCCTCTGCGACCAAGAGTGGATGATTTGGTTCATTTTGAATGGAAATGATCATGGTTAGGAGCAAGAGTAAGGTTTGGTATGAACAGCCTTTACTTCCATATTGAATCTCATTTTCTTTTGGAGAGGTCTAATCAAGAAATGTCTCTTCTTTGGCAGCATTGCTGATGTAAATTATCTCCTCTTTCCTCTTCAATTTTTATCAAATTGCCACTTTTTTGAACTTTGAGTCAATTATATTTCCCATTGAATGTTTTAGGAGTTTTTTTGTGGTTTTGTGTTTGTTTATTTTTAAACTAGTAACGTTTTTGTGAGAAAAATGTAATCAATTGCAAGTTGCTTTATGAACCAGACATGCATTTTAACAGAACATTATGAGGTAATCAGATTATTTTGAAAAAAACACATAACTAGGTATATATTTTTAAGTTGATGGAATGCGTTATTATTCTTTAGATTTTACAGATTTCATTGTCAAGCACAGACTAGAAACGAGGTTAACTGTGGAACTGCAATGGTACTTTGTAGTAGCAACACAAAAGATCAAATCAAAAGGAGCTGTAGCTATTTTTGTGATTACATAAATTCTGTCTTGCAGCAGCTTGGAGTAGCACTAGCCATAGAACAGCCACCCTTTGTGCTAGGCTTGGTACAAAGCCATATTAAACACTCCCAAAAAACTTTAAACTGTCTACTGAATGCATTCATGCATGCATTCGTGCACGATGTTTGGACACTATGACCTAATATGACAGCACGTGAGGTATGATGTGATAGAACAGGAACAGATAATGCAAAATTTCCAGCTCAAACCCTAGTACATTATTTCCTTGTATTAGTCTGCTTATACCTTTGTTTGCTGTCCATTGTTTTCAGGTGGTCACTGCTTTTTATTCTGTGATATAACTAGCTCATAACCATGTCTGTATATTCTATGAAGAAGGTGCTGTTATTGATATTATTATTTAAAACCATGGTTATGATAATAATAGAATATGAATCTATTAGTAGAAGACAGCAGCCCGTGAAAAATCCATTTTCTTTGGAGTATCCTTGATAGTCATTTTTATGGCATGATGCCATTTCTATTTTTCCTCTGTTTATTTTTCTTCCAACGATTTACTGGCATGAATGATACCTATACAAAATATGTACAAAGAAACATCTTTAAAAAGACAGATGAAAATGGAGAATACTGCAATTAAACAAACGGAAGTCACTTAAGGCAACCCAGTTTGGTTTCTGAAGCATGATATATATCTAGATTTAGAATCTTGTATGCAAATGGCTTGATTTTTAGAAGTTTGGTGTCATTTAGTGTCATTTTCTGCTATTTCACAACCAGCAACATCTGGCAGAATTCATATCTATATTATTGCTCCTCTTATAAATCTCACAGAGTTTTATAGTTGTAAGAATAGTGGAACAAAAAGCATATTTTCTCAGACAAGGAAGCCAATAATCTCATTTATAGAACAATGGAGATTGATGTCCTGCAGTTTGCAGATTTCGTGAGAGACTTTCAGCAGCACAATGGATTCATCGTTAATAGTACAATATAGTACTTGCTATATGGTACTCTTCCTACAATAGCAAGCGTGCCTTCTGGAGCTGAAATAACACCCTCTACAAAGATTTTTCTACAATCTTCATTGTAGCCATTCTGACAAGTAAATTCTGAACCATGGAAAAATTTTCTCTGATGATCACTTGGCAGCTGAAAGGTTCTTTAAGGAGTTTCCAGGTGGTTTTACTAGCTATTACTTCAGAAAGTAGTCTGAAATACTTTTGCTGACCCTGTTTCTTCATTTCCTTCATAGGTAGGAGGAAGAGAGGGGTGTATGTTCATGTGTGTTGTAGAAATAACATGCAAGATGTTTTCTCCTGCATTTCTCCACTCGACTGAACTTGAGAACTTCTGATGCAGATTGAGAATTTTGTCTGTTGTTTTAAACATTGTTCAAACGAATGTAGTGTGATAGTTTGATGGGGTGGGGGGTGGGGTGTTCTGGTGGCAGGAGAGGGGATTTGCTCCCTGTGCCACAAGATCTGAGTCCCATCCCCCTCGGGGGGTTGAGCCAAATCGGTGCCTCTGCGAATTGCCCTATTTAAGTTGAGACACAGGGATGGGAAAAGGGCTTTTGTCCAGGAACGAGGAGAGGGGCCACCTCCCGGCCGGGTGGCTGCTCGGGCCCGGGCCGGCGCCATGTGCTCAAAATGGCGCCGGGGGAGCCGCATGGGGGGCTCGGGAAGCTCCCGCTCTCGGGGTGCCCGCCGGGCTGAGCTCCCCCAGAGAGGATTAAGATCTAAGAGAAAACAACCACAACGACCAGGTCAGTCAAGATGGAGCAGGAGGAGGTGTACTGGAGCTGAGGTTTCCCTTGCAATCGGTGTGAGATGGCAGGCAGCCCCCCTGCAGCCAAGGTGTACTCGGCGAAGCAGAGACCCACTCGTGGCCTGTGGAGAAACCCACATTGGGGAAGAGATGCCTGAGCCCAGGAGAGGTCGTGGAGCAGGGGATGCGCGACCAGGTGCTGTTAATAATGGGCATGGAATGCACGACGAGGTCGTGGAGGCATCTGGAGTCCGTGGGACGCAGCTCCCTAAGAGGCCGAGACTGGTAAAGCCCGAACTGGTGCAATCCATGGGGAAGGATTGCAATCCTGCAGGCAGGACTTACACTGGAAAAGTTTGGGGATTTTTTCCTCGTGAGTAGGGGATCCACTGAATCAAGGGAAAAATGGTGTAAGGACTCCTCCTCCTTTGAGAAAGGAGCGGCAGTTAACATCATGGATGAACTGACCTGCACTCCCCCATTCCCTGTCCCCCTGCGCCGCTGGGGGGGAGGTAGAGCCGGGAACAAAAGGAAAGAGGGGTGGGGAGGTTGTTGTGTTTAAGATCTGGCCTTGTTTTCTCTTTCTTCTCTCAAGTAGCCAGTTTCGTTCCCTTTTGTCTCTTGCTAAGTAACTGTTAATAAATTGTTTTGTTTTAAGAAAAAAAGCCTGAGTCATGTTTTGCCCGGGACCATGGTTGGTGAGTGCTCCCTTTCTCGGTTCTTGTCTCGACCCTCAGTCCAAAAAACCATGACATGTAGCTACCACTCAAGACCACTGTGAGAAAACTTTGTTCTCTTTTGTAGTAAGTCAGTCCCTGAAATGTTGAGAAATCTTAAACATGGACAAGTATCTCCACTCGAATCAGAAATCAATGCAAGTTCTCTGAGGAATTTTAATAGTCTTGGAGGAGGTGCTGTGGTTTATTCTTGCTTCAGGGGAGAATCTCTGCACAAATGGAAGGCAGTAGGTGTAGGGGGACTGCACAGCCACGTCGACCACAACCACAGAAGCACAAGAAAAGGGAGAATCAGGAAAAGAAGCACAAGAAAAGAAAAAGCTCAGAGCTAGGAAACTGCCCAGCTGATTTGATTTTACCTGTTTTTATGAAAGCGGGAATTTGTACATAAAGCAAAATATTCTTGTATTCATCAACTCCTGCTAATCAGCACAACATCTATATAGCCACTTGGGCTTTTCAAAGGGCCTGATGTGAAGATCTATGTTGTCATTCAACCTAATGGAGCAATCACTCAGACAATGTGCTAGAATAAAAGCAGCACATCGTTAGAGAGAGAAAAGTTCAGAAGTCTGACTTCTCATCTTTGATTGCAGTCCAACCTGTAAGGTTCTAGAGCTTTTCACTGTGAAACTGTTTTTCTGCCAAACCAAATGCAAATGGAGTGTATACGAACACAGCCAGTAATAGGCTGAGCTAGTCCTTTGCTTGTCTCTGTGATGATTTGCTGTTTCCTTTTTTTTTATTAGAAATATCACAAGACCTGTGAATTCATGGGTGATATTCTTTAGAAGGAGGAAGAGGGGAAATCTACTGGCAGATCCAGCTTTTCTGGATTAAAGTGAGATGGGATCTAGCACACTAGGGGTAAGGCCCCTTGCCAAGTCTTTGTTGCCTCTTTTGGTAGTAATGACCACATTGTACCAGTATCTGCTGGTCTAGGCAGCTATCCTCTTCCTCGGGAAGCTTGCCTCCAACATTTATTTTTTTCCTGAAAGTTTACTGTTTCTCGAAATTCAAATGTAATATGCGCACAGGAAGGCTCTTGGGGCACTGTTGGAACCCAGATAGATCTCAACACAATTGTACTTCTTCTATCCTTCCCCTTGCAGATTAGAGGCAATGCAGTACAGGAGAAAAGTATATTCAGTTCATTGTGAAAATGAAAATGTTTCACTGGTTAAAACCTGTGGTGAACGTAGGAGTGAGCTGAGCTCAGTGCTGCTGTGTCCTAGAAAAATTGCTCTTGGATGTCAAAATATCCCTTCCCAGGAGTGAAGGGTAGGAAAATGGAAAGAGTTTTCATTAAGATCTCATCCTAATCAGACATATGCATGTTATTCTGTCATACAAAGAGATTTCTCTTTCAATTCCATCACCTGCTCTTCAAAACCTGGTGGGAGCTGGACAGAGCAAGCTGCATGTGGGTGGATCAAGCCCCAGCTACAGACAATGAGGCAGCAGCACTCTTTCCGGTTTAACAAGGGCAGAAAGGAAAACCTTACAAAATAATCAATGCCATGAATGTAACGAAAATGTCTTTTAAAAAAACCCACAATGTTTCTTGCTGCTGAGGCACAGTGAGAGTTCAAATCAGCATTTTAATGTAGCTTAGGAGATCATTTACAGTGTTGACATTTCTTTGTGTAGGTTTTGTATTAAGACGTTTTTCTGCTACCACACCTTTTATCTTATTGAGAAAACCACTGCATTTTACAACATTAGGTTAGATTGTTCACTTTCTTCAGGTGCAGGTATTTCCAGAAACATATTTCATAAGCTTTCTGATACACTGCACACAACATACAGGCATACAAGGTATTTTATTAGCAGAAAATACAGCAAATTAACGTTCTTATACCATTCTTACGATTTTGTAGGAAGAATAGTCAAATAATTTCAGAGAATTATCCACAATACCAGTAAAAACATTTTTTTCTCACTAAGAAGACTCAAAAATATTTTATATAACCTGGTGAACTATTCCTTTTCTTTCAAATGCCTCTGTAAAAGTAGCTCTATTATGAGACCTGCAATGCACCAAGCAAGAAGAATTGTTTATCTTAAAGACACTTATCATTGAGATAAGGCACAGCAATAAAGTAGATGCGTAAGCTTGCTGCTGTCACACTTGCGTGGCCTCATACTTCATATGCAGTCAGTAATTATACCAAAAGTTCTTTGAGACAAGACCTGTAACTTTCCATTAACACCTTCTAGGGCTACCTTCGTTGTGTATAGCTGAATAATAAGAGAGATTCTATGCCACTGCAACAGGCTTTTGGTCTATCTACTGAATAATGCTATTGTGTTTGTGCAAGAACAAGTCTTGGGTCCCTGAAAGATTAGCAGATTTGTGAGCTTTGAAGCTCTGTTGCAGATAAATTCTTAAAATTACCCTAAAGAAATCAGTGTTTTTGCCATATCTTTCTAATTGACTTAACATCTGACTGGTGGAGTGTGATGGTAGAAGGGCGATTTTCACTGGTTATAATCCTGCTCTATCTAAATCTTCCCTTAATGAGACTATTTCTACGACTTCTTGGCAGGCAGAGGTCTGAGCATTGAAGAAGCCACAAAGGAGGAAGATGCTAGATCAGAGCTAAGAAGTGATGTTGAAATATGGGACAGACATAGTGAGGTTCAATATTGTGCTAACTTGACAACATTTCTATCAGGTGCATGAAGCATAAGGAACATTGCATGTCTACTCAGAGTAACTCACACACCTGAGCTGATATTTATTCCTGTAGTGCAAGGACAGCATAAGACTTCTGAACTAATTATGGGATTAAGTGGTGCTGAGATTTTGTTTCTCCTCTGGGAAAGGATGCCTCCCAACGGGGATTTCTATACACACTGATCTGGGAAGGCCATGTAAATCAGGCAGCTGTAGTGCAGAACTATGCATCTGAAAGGCAATCTACCTACACAAATGAGCAGTCATTACACTAAACTGTGACATCACAGCATATAAATTGTCACAAAATTAAGACAGGAAAATGCCTATGATCTTTACAGGATGTACTATCAACAAAGAAGTCCAACCCAAGAATCACCTCACGTGTCTGAATCAGTCTGAATCACCTCACATGTCCACATGTTTACTTTCTTGTTTCTACAGTACAGAATGAGTTGAGGCAAAAAAAAATTTCCAGGGTAAGGTGAAAACTGAGTGCATTTTATTCATCTTATAAACATTCCAGGTCATTTTCAGCATATAGAAAACGGAGGAACAGTGGAGCTCTTCAAGCTTGCAGGCTGTTTTTTATGTACTTCAGAATAGGAACATTTACAATTCACATCCTTTGACAGCTACTGTGTTCATTACATTTCCCTGTACTAAAATGAATGTTCTTTGGGCATGAAATATGCATATAATTTGGTATTAACCTGGTGGAAAAAAAGGCTAAGTCGCTAGAAATTAAGAGTCTGATTTCTAAAGAAAAGAAATGGATTTTGGTGACTAAGGCTTTAGCTGAACTGATTGTTCAAAGGAGCTTAACATGTGGATATAATTTGCTAAAGGATTTCCCAGAGGGCTAATATGGTAAAAGAAGTCAGAGGTGCTACATGATTAATACAGCTGCTTGGTCATCAATTAGATTGGTGTAATGAAGTTAACCACAAACTGTCAAAACTATACAGACCACAAAGGGGACAACCATTGAGACAAAGTGGAGGAAAAATAGAATGCAACAAATGCAAAATTTACATCCATTTGTGGGCTGATAGGATGCATTCTTATTATAGATTGACTAGCTAAAACCGCATAAATGAGTTATGACAAGATTAATATGCTTATAGTCATTTAGAAGTGGTAGTACACCTTCTACCAAATGATCTGGAAGGAAACATTTCTGCAGCATGAATATTGGCTAAAATTGGCTAAAATCTCAGCATGGAAAGGAAAAATTCATCTTTATCATCTATTGCCGACTTTGACAAAAGATAAAATATAAGAAGGTGAGATATAACCAAGAAAGTGTCAACTGGCTATTAACAAAAAACAAGCACTAGTAAGCTGATGTCTCACTTTGTCTTCTAAAAGGGCATCAAAGAATATTCAGGCAAGACAAACTATTTCAAATACCAAAGGAAATTAGGAAAAAATGGACAAGAAAATAGAAATCTGAAGTCATCTGCCTCATAGAAAATCTGTAGCTCCTAGGGAAAAACTAGAGACATTCTCAAAATGCTGACAACAACAACAAAAAATATTAAAATGCCCTTACATGAGTTACTGCTAACTTAAGATTATTACAAGGCAAAGGATTTTTGTATGTTACCTTTTTTTCCACATTTATGCTCTACTCCTTACATTTTAAAAGATTTTGCAATTAAACTTTTCTAGGTTTGTTTTATCTGTTGCAGACAGGTTTATTAGAACATGTGATAATGCATCTCACCCAAATTTTTCTCTAAAGGTCAGCCAACTAGTTATGTTAGTCATGTGTGCTTCTGCCACAGCCAATGTTAATCATGCCCAAAGACTGCTCATGACTCCCTAAGACAGACACATAAAAAAGACATCTTCTCTTGAGACATCTTTCTTGTCTTCCAGAATCTGAAGGGAGAAAAGAAAATGAGCTTAGACTAGATGTCAGCATCTTAAGAAACAGTAGTTGGCTGAGATAAGTCCAACCACTGACTGTAAGGGAAACAGAAAATGTAGTTTGAGCCATTTTTCATCTCAGAGACAGGTTTATTGTGTTTATGCGGCAAGGTTTTGGTACTGGAGAGCTGCAGGGGTGGATTCTGTGAGAAGATGCCAGGAGCTGTTCCCATGTTGCACAGAACCAGTTCCAGCCAGCTCCAAGACAGACCTGCCACTGGCCAAAGCTGAGCCCGCCACTGGCCAAAGCTGACCACATTAGCAACACCGTTGGCACGTCTGTGAGAACTTAAAAAATGGTAAAACACACCGCATAGGAGCTGTGAGAGAGACAAATCACAAAATGTGAGAGAGACAACTCTACAGACACCAAGGTCAGTGAAGAAGGAGGCAGAGGATGTGCTCAAGGCGCCAGAGCAGAGACTCCCCTGTGGCCCGTGTGGTGAAGACCATGGTAATGTAGTTTGTCCCCCTGCAGCCCATGGAGGTCCACAGTGGAGCAGATATCCACCCTGAATCCCTTGGAGGACCCCATGCAGATGGATGTGCCCTGAAGGAAGCTGGGACCCCATGGAGAGCCCGTGCTAGAGCCAGCTCTTGGCAGGAACCTTGCCCATGGAGAGAAGCCCATTCAGGAGCAGGTTTTCTGGCAGGACTTGTGGCCCTGTGGGGAAATCACACTGAAGCAGTCTGTTCCTGAAGGGTTGCACCTTGTGGAAAGGACCCACTCTGGAACAGTTCTTGAAGAACTGCAGCCAGTAGGAAGGACTCACATTGGAGAAGTTCAAGAAGGACTGGGTGGGATCCTGCAGGAGCAGGGGAAGAGAGTGAGGAGTAGGGAATGGCAGACAAGAAGCATTACAAACTGACCACAACCCACATTCCCCATCCCCCTGTCCTACTTCAGAGGAGGAGGTAGAAGAGTTGAAAATGAAGTTGAACCTGGTAAGAAGGGAGGGGTGGGGGGAAGATGTTTTAAGATTTTTTCTTATTTCTCATTCTCCTACTCTGTACTTAACTGGTAATAAATTAAATTCATTTCCCCAAGTGAAGTCTATTTTGCCTGTGACAGTTACTGCTGGGTAACTGGTCTCCCTGTCCTTATCTTGACCCATGAGTTTTTCCATTGTACTTTCTCCCACTGTCTGTTGAAGAGGGAGAGTGATAGAACAATTTGCTGGGCAGCTGGTGGCCAGCCAGGGTCAACCCATCACAACATGTTATGCAAAGGGACATTTTACATGATGTTAAGAATTAAAATATAAATACTCAGGATGTCAAATTGCTTGACTCCAAGTGATCACTGAAGAACAATTTTCCTAACATATGCAGTATGATTCTTGTAGAACACAGGCCAAAAAAATATTGCCTAATTTCCCTCGCTTCCTATTGGGTGAAGGCTTGTAGTCCTCAAAAAAGTTTTCAGCTGACTTCATTCCACTTACTGCATGACATAAAAAGAGTCGTCCTGAGTCAAAAGCAATGAGTGGAAAGTAAGAAGAGTGCAAGTCCTTGATATCGTCTCAGCTACCAAATACTCTTAGCTCAAGAACGTCTCAAGCTGCATGTGGTTCTTCAGTATATTCCACTTCCACTAATTTGTCTGGTCTCTGAGTACACATAAAGTCTTTCCTGGCTCTTACGCAGTCCCGCTGCCCTGAGATTCTTGCTGTGTTAGAGAAAAGATCTGAGAAAAGCTTATTTTTGTTGTCATCGTTACAAGCAAATGAAAAGATTCCTTATTAATGACTGCAATCTTAGACAGCCTAATGACTCAATTGATTGCAATGATTTCTGTGGCTGCCAGACCACCTCTGGTTTTAGTGAAGATTTCTGTGATGCCCATAATTTACCGGTGCCTTATATGGCACAGCAAAAACAGGCACAAGAAAAGGTGAAAAAAAGGGATTCAGCTGTTGGGTTGAAGTGTGGCCCCAGGGAGATGGAGATTTAAATGCCCTACTGGAGTTCTCCTAGGGAAATGGTCCATGTGCTGTGTGATGGGTACAGTTCAGTGGCTCAGCTGCTGAATTTTTCCCCTTGGTATTTGTATCTTCCTTACCAAGAAAAGAAAGATACACTTGGGACTTAATCTAAAAGGATGATTTTCTTTGATCTTCACCCCATTAAGGGTATTGTTTTTGTATAATAGTCACCAAGGAATAAGAAAGAAATTGTACATCACCCTTCCTGTAGCATGCTGACATTGATAAATTCCAAAAGACTGCCCTTCCACACATTTTGTTAAGGTACTTTAATCAGTGTGCTATAGTGTAAACCACTACCTTCCATTGATCCACCATATATCTGCTTTTCGTTTTCTACATCTGTCCCAGTTTCTGCCTTTAGAAGTCTGTCTGGTTGAGTTTAGTAAGCATAAGCTCTTGCTAAGGATTTTTAAGCCTGCTGAAAGAATTGTCCTACTAGAAGGAAATAGGCAAGGGCAAAGCATGGCTGCCCTCCGTAGTCGGTGAAAGAACAGCAAGTGTTGGTTTACTGTAAGAATACAGAGTTGGGGGCCAGGTCTGCATTACGAGTGGTGGCTGTAGAATTGGATAGAGCAGCACAGGATAGTGGGGCAATGGATTGTAGCAGGGACAGCACTGAAGGAGGAAGAGAAGTAGGAGGAAAGAGGAAACTGTGATGGGAGGATAGATGAACAGGAGCATTAGGTGATTTGGGACTGTATTGGGTTTATGTGGCAAAGTTTTGGTAGCAGGAGGGCTGCAGTGGTGCCTTCTGTAAGAAGACAACAGAAACTGCCCCCATGTCACACAGAGCCAGTTCCAGTTGGCTCCAAGATGGACTCTCCCACCACTGGCCAAATCTGACCCCATCAGTGACACTGGTGGTGCCTCTGTGAAAATATCTTTAAGAAAATGTAAAAGATGCTGCACAACAGCTGTGACAAGGAGTGAGAAAATGTGAGACAACCCTGCAGACACCAAGGTCAGTGAAGATGGAGGGGGAGGATGTGCTTCAGGCACCAGAGCAGAGATTCACCTGCAGCCCATGGTGAAGACCATGGTGAGCTAGGCTGTCCCTTTGCAGCCCATGGACGTCCACGGTGGAACAAATATTCACCTGCAGCCCATGGGGGACCCCACGCCAGAGCAAGTGGATGTGTCCTGAAGGAAGCTGCAGCCTGTGGAAAGTCCGTGCTGGAGCTGGCTCCTGGAAGGAATCTTGCCCATGGAGAGAAGCCCATGCAGGAGCAAACTTTCTTTCCCTTTTAAAATTTAGCATCTCTACATCTACAGTTGCACACATATTTCTAACATCTTCTATATGTTGCACTACCTGAAATGTATAGATAACACTATACATAAATTATGCATACTATATGTATAATATTCTTTATATAAATTATATATTTATGTTGGACTATATACTGTACTAAAGCCAATGTTTTCAGAAACGACAGTTGAATTTGGACAGTCATTCAAAGCTGCTAATTAACAGAAGTTAGTGGTTATCCTTCTGCTGAGTTTTGTTAAGCTCCCAGTTTCTGGAATCACATGGATCTGTGGGAATTTCGTCTTTCATCGTCTTTTTTAGAAAAGGAATTATTCCAGATCTTGTCTAATGAAAAACGCTAAGAGGAAAATTGTATGAAGCACTCAGTGTTTAAAAATCAGAAAAGAAGGTTTTATTTTGTTTTTAAAAGAATCTTATGATTCTGAAACCAACATGCCGTTATTTGGGGATGGTTTTCCTCATGACCTTTGAATACTTGAAAAGCATTGCTGTCGACCTTGTATTTCCTGTGTCTCTCTTGCATAACAGTAACATACCCACTGACAGCTCAGCAGGAACTGCAGGACTCCCATAGTTTCAGAATTCAATCTATTTTTACGTGAATTCTTTGTTGCAGATACTTCAGCATTTCTGTTCTGTGAACATTAAGCATATAAAAATCTGAGACCTGGTCTAAATCTTTATGATTTTTGGTGCCATTTGCAATCCTTATTACCCTCTTATAAATATCAAATGTCTGCTGTAATTTGGTATTGCTGATGTATCTTTACTCAATGTGCCACAAGAAGAGCTACAATACCTTCTTGTGTCCCTTGTGAATTTGCAATGTTGTCTTTCCTGTTTAAATTGGAATAATTTTATCATGTATTTTTCTACATTCTGAGTTTTTTCTTTTATCATCTCAACACATTGCTCCACCATGTTCTTGCTGACAGCCCCATCTGTTTGACATATGCATTTATTCTGACTTGCAATTGTTTCCTTAATGAGACTATCCTTTTATGATTCTCTATTGTAAGATTATCTTATATATCTTCCTTAATACTTTAAAGACATTTTGCAGTTGATTTCTCGTTTGCATTTTTTAATTTACATTTTTGATTTTCCTCCTTAATTTCTTTATTAGGTGGTAAATCACATCATAAATGTATTTATTGTTATCAGAGCAGAAGACCAATGTGCATCCAGATGTATTTATAGCTTTTGTATCTTTTAAATCAAACCTGGTGTTACAGAAATGCAAATGCAGCTGTTTCATTTCTGTGCACAAAGTTTACCTGTGATGCATAAACACTCAGAGGCAATATATAAAAATGAGAAGAGACTGCTGTTATAAAACCGCAGAGGATGTTTTATAAATTTTATAGAACTTGTACCTCTGAATCTTAGGCTTGATTCTTAACTGCTTCCACAACAATCCCCAGATCACCAGACTACGTGCTTCGTGAGCTTAGGTGTAAGGCTCATAAAAGCCTTGATGAAGTTCACTCACCCTCTGTCAAGCAATTCAGGATTTATTAAGGAAAAGGAAACCTGTGGCTGTGTGGCTTTGTACCATGTTGGTACATCCAGCCAGGAATGGGAGAGATACTAGTTCTGCTCTTTCTTTGTATTAAAACAAAAAAAAACATGGACCAAAATGCATGAAAGAGTGTGTCAAGCAGGGAAAGCAATTCAAGTCTTTGCACACTTTCCAAGTGAGTGCTTTTGCTTCCAGATTAGATAATCTTTTGACTAATTCCATCTAAACCCTGGTCCCAAAATGGTTTATTCTAGGCAGCCAACAATTCTATTGCTTGTTGTGCCTCAGGGCACCATGAGATGGGGCTTTGAACCCCACCAGGAAGAAAAGGTTGAACATTTTAACCAGTGGGCTATTACATAGAAACGAGGGTGGCAGTAACACTTTGAAGTCGTTGTTTAAAAATTCATAATGAGGAGCTGCATAGTGAAAGAATACTGAGAATTAATTGGGTACTAAGATGCTCAGTCTTCTCGCCACAGAGGCATCTATGAGCACACCAGGAGGCAGAGCGGAGGCACCTGGAGCACTGTTGCTGCCAGGAGCTGAGGCACTGCAGAGCTGGATGTCTCAGGGCTGGCAGCTGCCTCTGTTCTCTGAGGACTTCAATTTTGGATTTCGAACTGTGTCCTCCGCTGAGTGATTCTGTCCCCTTTCAGATCTTTCTTTATTTTCTTTAAAGAGGTCAATCAGTGTTGGACAAGACTGGATCTAAAGTGGTATGGGCCTGTGCTAACAAAGCACAGGTGAGACTCCACAAGAGCTGTAAACTGCTGACTTGCTTGACATGTTGAACCCATTCCTATGTACTGGCTTCATCAGGAGATAGGAGTAAAGTCCTCTTCAACTGCATGCATGAGCTGAGGTTGTGTGGCATCAGTGCTTGTTCTCACTTGCCAGGAACCCAAAACACTGCTTGGGACTTGGGTTTCCCCTGAACAGAGAAAACGAGTCATATCACAGAGGATTTGCCACAACACCCTGAGCCCCCTGACTATCCCTCGGACATGATGTTTCTCTGGCATCCCACACTAGACTGCAGCTTTCGACGTGAAGATGGAGGGTGACTCAGACAAAAGATGCACAAGTTCACCAAGATGGAAATCCTAACATGATGGTCATTTATGTGAAGCTAAATGAGTAAACACTGCAGGAACAGGCATATAAAACAGGTAGATAGGGAAGTAGATCTCATGTATGTAAGAAGAGATAATGAGCTGGCAATGTGCGCTTGCAGCCCAGAAAGCCAACTATATCCTGGGCTGCATCAAAAGAAGTGTGGCCAGCAGGTCGAGGGAGGTGATTCTGCCCCTCTACTCTGCTCTCTGCATTCAGCTCTAGAGTCTCCAGCATAAGAAGAACATAGAGCTGTTAGAGTGGGTTCAGAGAAGGGCCACAAAGATGATCCGAGGATTGGAGCACCTCTGCTATGAAGACAGGCTGAGAGAGTTGGAGCTGTTCAGCCTGGAGAAGGCTCTGGGGAGACCTTCCAGCCTTCTGGTACCTAAAGGGGCCTACAAAAAAGCTGGAGATGGGTTTTTAACAAGGGCATATAGTGATAGGACAAGGGGCAATGGCTTTAAATTGAAAGAGGGGAGATTTTTATTAGATGTAAGGAAGAAATTCTGCATTCTGAGGGTGGTGAGGCACTGGAACAGGTTGCCCAGAGAAGTTGTGGATGCCCCATCCCTGGAAGTGTTCAAGGCCAGGTTAGATGAGGCTTTGGGCAACCTGTTGTAGTGGAGAGTTTCCCTGCCCATGGCAGGGGGGTTGGAACTAGATAATCTTTGAGGTCTCTTCCAACCCAAACCATTCTATGATTCTATAAATAAATATTCATCTAGGTGCCCTGTGCTAGTCATAGAGTCCACGGTATTTCCAATCACTGTGAATATCTTTTTGAATGTTTCTATGCTAAGCCTCTTTGGGACAAGGGATTTCAATTTTTTCTGTCAGTCTAACATCTGTACTCAAATGGAGACAGGCACAGGAGGAGGAAGTATAGTTCTTGGCCTTGGAGACCTTAGAACATCAAAGGCATCCACTGTAATGTCAGATTCTTAATATTACCGACTATGAGATTTGTGGAAGGGTAGACTCATACCCCTACTTCTGCCAATTTGCTCTATTTGTATAGTGTTCATTAATCTCAGGCAACCCCACTCAGCAACTTCCCTGAAGGCTTTCTGCTGGTTGGATTTGTTACTGTCTAAACTACCTGAAATTAAGAGCTTTTGTAATCCATTTAGGGTAATGGTTTCTGCATACCACTCCCTTTGTCATCTCAGCTCAGCTCCTTTCTGAATTTCATCAGCAAGGTTTCTGGAGGAGTTTCTTCTGTTTCCTTTACGTGGTGTCTAAGTGTTGAGAGTGTCCCAATTTTGTCATTTCTCCCAGGTAGCGGTTTTCCAAAGTGAATCTTTTCTGATAGATTGATGTTGAAAAGCAGAGGCATAAACTGAGATCACCGTTGGCACTGGGCAATTACCCAGCACCATTGATGCAAAATAAAAAATTTGATCAGACTCTAAAATTATTCATTAGCATGTGCACATGAAAAATGTAACACAACAATTTCTCCATGTGAATATATACCAGCAAAAAGTCTGATGTTACTATTAAGTAAATGTTAAAAACCCCACTATGTTGCATATTTTTTCTTCTATTGCCCCTTACTGTCTCTTTTTTTCTGATTTATGCCCCCTGATTGCCCCCAGCTCCCTTTCCTTTCTATATGCTAGTTCTCTTTCATAAAATTATAGAATAATTCAGGTCAGAAAGGAAGGTCATCTAGTCCAGTCTACTTTGCCTGTTCTCACTATCCTTTTCTGCCCCACTAGAGTGACTTTTAATTACTGCTAAACCCTGATGTCCTTTGGGAGTTCATGTCATCCCTAAGCTCCCATGTCTTGCTTCTGTAATGCCATCTCCTCTCCCACTGCCTACCTCCTGCCCTACAGAAAGGAACTGAACTGCCTAAACCATCCTGACTCACTCCCTCTCCAAACTATCAGTGTCAGCATGGTATTTTCTAGCCCTAAACAAGATACTCAAGAACTGAATCCACTGTCTTGTGTCACCACTTGACTTTCTGAGGTCTGCTATCTTAATATTAACCCAGCAAAGCAGTGTTTAAGGACCTGATGAGATCATACAAAACATATCTGGGTTTAATCTGGACAGTGCACATTTTGAGTCATTAGTGGCCGTTCAAGCTAAAATACAAACCAGACTCAGAAGTTAGGGTAGAAGGAAGCTGGAGTGCCATTCCTGGAAGGGAGAGGAAGCATCCACCTGAAGAGTCTGCTCCATATACCCCTGTGCCTCTTTGCTCCTGGGATTAGCTGAGAAGCAAGAAGAGCTCCAGCTGGTGCTAGTAGGGTCATCACTGCCTCCAGACACCAAGAATGTACCAGAACTCTTGTCTCATCACTTCTGCTGAAAAACCACCCAGCCAGTATCACAATGCTCATCCATGCCAGTCTGGAGGGAGAGAGAATGAATCTCCATGTCATGGCATGGTAAGGAATACATAGTAATACATAGGATTACTTTTGCCTGTCAAAGAGCTGCTGGCCAAGCACAAAGAACAGCTTGTCCTGCTGAGCCTTGGCAGATACCGCACACCTGGGAGCCTCCCAGAGCAACTGCGTGACCTGGGATACAGCTGGAGGTGCCATCCTTCACCATGACCCTGACAGAAGGCTGATTGGACAGTCTGTCCCCAGACTCGAACCAAACCTCTTCCCATGCAGCTGGTGAAGGTGGCAGGGCCAGCCGGCTCCCTCCCTGCTCAGTCAAGCAGACTGACAAAACAACTTCTTTTCACCTGTTAATTTCTCTATTCCTTTCAGCATTTGCTTTGATTTGCTTTTCGTTTAAATTCCTCCTCCGTTCCAAACATGGTTGATGCTGTTTACTTTTTATGTCTAAATAGCTGATATACTGTCACAGCCTCCAAGGGCATCTTGATAAGTTGTCTCATTTTGAAGTCACTTAGACCTAAACTGTGCCTGCCCTAGCCTTCAGTCGACCTTTGTGCCAATGGAAAACAGGCTATATTATATCCTGCATTTTCAGGCTGGTTAAAAAAATTGTGGAACTTTGATGTTGTGTTTTATGACAGAAGATTCATATTCTTATACGCTACTGAAAAGGTTTATTACCATAAAGGTTTATTATTTATGCTGGCTACTTGTACAGTCCAGGCCTTAGGATTTCATCTGCCTAGGATGCATGGATCCCCCCACATAGCTTATTGATTATATACATCCTGTTTATAAAATATGTAAAGGGAGTGGGATGATCTCATCTTTTATTAACCCCTCTTCCCATTGCAATGTTTAAATGGAAGATATCTTTTCCCCTGGACCATTTAACCAATTCAGGCTACCTTTTAGGAAGATAAATCTGTTAGTCCTAGCTACAGAAATTAGAAGTTTAGAAGTTTATGTTTTATAAAAAGCTATGCTTTATGAGCCAGTGTTCTGGGTTGGGCCGGGAAAGGGTTAATTTTTTTTTCTTTTTCTTTTTTTTTTTTCTTTTTCGCGGGAAGCTGAAAGGGACATGACCCAGCCTGGCCAATGGCTATTCTATACCATGTGGCGTCACGCTCAGGGTATATATTGGGGGAGCAGCCAGGGGAGGGGTTCACTTCGGTGATCGGGAGCGGGTGGTGCGTCGCGTTTCGCGTGCGGTCGGTTCGTATTATTTTCGCGTTTATACGTTCCTAGTTGTTTACCCTGTTTTTTTTTTCCTTTTCCTGATATTGTTCTATTAAATCATCCTTATCCCAACCTACTGGTCTCGCCCCTCTCGTTCTGATTTTTCTCCTCCCATCCCGCCGGAGGGAGGAGTTGAGCGAGCGGCAGCATGATAGCTCAGCCGCCGGCTGAGCTAAACCACGACAGCCAGTTGATCAAATAAGCTAATAATGAGTTTATTTAATGGGAAAAATAATAGGTTGCAACTCCTGTTCCTTTTTCATCTGGCAGATACAACTAAAGCAAAGTCTAAACTATGTTTTCTCTCCAAAGTACGAGACATCAGGAAGGGTTTACTCTACCACAACAGGTATAAAAAACCCCCACAGCTTCCCTTTGTGTTTTCATTATAAAGGGCTTCAAAATTTGAAGGCACATCCAGGATAACTACACCCCCCAGCTGTGCAGTTGTTGTCATGTGCAGAGCCTCTCGTTGCATAATAAACACATAGCCATCAGCAAACAGAGAAATAAGGTGCTCTTTAGCAATCAATCAGTGGTTTGACATATCTCTCTGGGCTTCACAATATATGCTATAACTGGCCTCTCAGAGATTTACTTCTGTCTGGAAATAACACCTTTTATGCACTCAGTTCCCAGAGAAGATTCAGGGACCTGTCAAATAGTCCACTTCTGTCAATATATCGCTTTTGTCAGGGAAAATTGAAGAAAATCGTGAAATAATGCCATATATTTAATACTGCTGCTTCCTTCCCATGCTGGTTATGTGCTCTGTTTTCCAACCTCTACATCACCCTCAGGTGTGGAATCAAAGTTTTCCTCCCAGAGTTCAAATCCCCAGGGAGGAACTGACATGCTAACCCAGCTCAGATGAAGCCTTAAATACCCACTCTCTGCATATTGCTGACATAAACTTCCAGGGGCAGTTGCCTTTGGGAAACTTCTTTTTTTAGCTTCTGTCAGATTTCTAACTTTTTTAGTGCATTCAAATGCCAGCTATGTTCAGACAAAGGCACATTAACACACTTTGCCTGCAGACCAGTTTATGAGTGGTTTGAAGTATCTTTTCTCTTTATGTTGCAGCGATATTGAGTGTCATCGGTGAGCAGAAACACTAATGCAGGAACGACAAGAGGCCCTTTGAAGGCATGATCTGGGTGAGCCTCATTCCTAATGACTCTGGTAAAAGCTCCTTACCACAGTATCAAAACAAGGAGATGAGACGGCACTGAAGTCCAAAGAGAGAGAGTTCCTGAAAGAAACTAGGTGTTTTTGGCAAGCTAGCCAATAAAGAAGAAAATTTATAGGCACGCAAGGTAAAAACATAGCAAATTCATAGACCTCTAAGAGATAAAATCTTAACACTGTGTCAAATTTTCACAAAGTAAATTCTGCATCTTAGCGAGGAACTTGTCAAGTATCTTTCATTGCCCTTGAGTGCTTCTTGAATTGATCCTGGACCAGTCCCAGACGCTCCAGTCCACCCTGACTCTGGTTGCATTCCTTGCCTCCCTGTTCATCACGTTCATCTCTTTTGCAGGACTTTGGATGTGGCTGAATCGTCTCTGCTAAAGGAACATTTTGCAGTAGTCCTTTCCTTGCACAGTTTGTGAAAGCCAAAGGTACAAATTCTCAAAATCAGAAGATACATGGACAGATTAGTATGGGAGTTAGACAAGCTCCATGAAGATGATCGGAGGACTTGATCCTATGAAGACAGGCTGAGAGAGTTGGGGCTGTTCAGCCTGGAGAAGAGAAGGCTCCGGGGTGATCTTATAGCAGCCTTCCAGTACTTAAAGGGTCCTACAGGAAAGCTGGAGAGGGACTTTTTACAAGGATATGTAGGATAGGACAAGGGGCAATGGTTTTAAACTGAAAGAGGGGAGATTTAGATTAGATCTAAGGAAGAAATTTTTTACAATGAGAGTGGTGAAACACTGGAACAGGTTGCCCGGAGAAGTGGATGTCCCATCCCTGGAAGTGTTCAAGGCCAGGTCGGACGAGGTTTTGAGAAACCTGATCTAGTGGAGGCCATCCCTTCTCACGTCAAGGGAGTTGGAACTAAATGATCTTTGAGGTCCTTTCCAGCCCAAACCGTTCTATGATTCTATGACATCTAAAATTACCTTTTATGTACCTGAGAAAATATTTAGGCACCTCTGACTTTTAAATCTTTATTAAAGATGCCATTTCTGAAAGAAATTGTAGCTTGTCTTTTAAAACTACTTGAACTCCATAGATGTCAGGTGTAAATACTACCAGTTGCTGTGGAAGTGAGGTACTATGGCTTAACTGAAAGCTCATTTCCTGGAAGAAACCAGGTGAATATCAGACTAGAACAACTTTCTCCCACTATTGACATGCAGAGAAGTCTACCAGGAGATGTTAATTTGCTTAGCTTCCACTCTAGGGAGTTGTGTGCTGTGGCTTTGCTCAGTTTAATATCTTATCTTTGTAAACTATTATGACTGCATTTGAAACATAAAACATGGAGATTCCAATCTTAATTAGGCAGCTGATGCACTGCAACTGTAAAGGAGAAGATTTTCAGGAAATGAGTATTCCCAAATTGTGCAGTCAAAGATATTTCTTTGTTATACACTGATTAGTCTGCATAGCTGCAGTAGTGTCACTAAATGGTGGGGATTTGGTTGCGGGTCTTGCAATACCTCCAGCCATAGGGCGTGAGAATGTTGAGTTGCATTATGGAAAATGCAACAAAACCAGAACATTTATTTTTGTGGTTGTAGAAAAGCTAAAAACTGTAAAATAAACAGTAGACTCACACTGCAAGCAAGCACCTCCTTTTTTTTCCCCCTTCTCTTTTTTATTTTAATTAATAAAACAATCTAATATTTCTAGGCAATCATGAAAAGTCAAGTGTGTAACATTGCTGCAGGTACCAGCTTGCCCTGACAGCTGAAGACAAATGCAGTTACTCCATCCTAGACATGCATCTGCCCAATTTGCAAATGTAGGCCATTTATTACCCAGCCAGACTTCCAAGAGTTGAGTATGTGGTTAATAATGAGCCCCCAAACTGATTATGCATCTATTTGTGAGCCAAAAATTCTGCCTGTAAAATCATACTTTGAACTGAGGTTCTTTGAAGAGCTGGAGCCTCAAAAGCTGCATCTGGAATTGCATATCGAAAAGGATGATGAAAGGAGAAAAGGTGAAAAGTTTCTTTCTCAGATATGTAACCCTTTAATCAATGTCAATCGTTAATGTGGATGGTTTAAACAAGAGATTGTACAGAAAGTAAACAGTCTAAATGAAACTATTACAATCTATCTATCTATCTATCTATCTATCTATCTATCTATCTATCTCAGAGGTTGGCTCCATATGAGGAAACCTGAATTAGCTTGTGGCTACTTGTATGTGCTTATTTTGGTTAGTGAATTAATTTTACGAAACACTCATATTCCATGTTTTGTCAGAAATATCATCTTTTATTGCAATAGAACCTGCGGTCACATGCATAAATATTGGTGCAATAAAATGTATTTTCATTGATTGTTTCCGGGCAATTGACATAAAATTGCATTTCCCATATGTATTTACCAGTTTCACTTCATCCAGCTAGAACAAGCTGTTGTAAGAAGTAAAACAAAACTGCTATTTAAACATGCACCTTCTCCCTCCCTCCCTCCCTCTCCTGTTATATGGTCAGGTAGGTTAAAATAAAAGCCAAAAAAAAATCTGAAGATAAAATATTGATGTACAACAATTCAAGCTGTATACACAAGGTACTGTTGGGAATAACTATTCCTGAATAGAAAATTCAATGAAAATATAAGATCCAAAAAAATGTTGTACAAGAACAGCAAAGCCAGATTTTCAGAGTCCAAATGGCTTTCTATTGAAATTTCAACTTGGTCAAGTAAATGACAATCTTTCTGGAATAATGAAGTCATATTTACCTTTCACTCCATTCATTTTTGTATCAGTAATATGTATATGCTTCTCAAGGTATTAAGGATCACAAGATTTTGTTTGTATGGAGCTTTAAAGATGGAAAAAGAAAGACATCTTGTCACTACTGGTGTTGTGGCTGAGTTGGTAAATGAAGCCCTGGGTGGAGATGCTGAATCATTTTTCATGAGTGTTTTGGGCTGATCACTCGTGCCCAGCACATCACCTGCACATCAGCTTGTGGTTCTAGGTGCTGGGACACCCAGAGGGATGTTTATGGAGAACTAGAATGAAAATAAACTTTAAATATGCTTTGCAGTATCTTTGCCCACTTGGAAGGCAACAGAGACTCATGTCTTTTGTTACTCATTGCAAACAGAAGTGGAAAATGTTTCATTTTGAAATGGCCATGCAATTAAGATGCCTGGTCTCTAATGACCAGCAAAGAGGACATTGCACAGAATGTATTAATAAAAAACAAGGAAATCCAACCTGTTAGGGACTGACACAATGTAATTAAATTTTACATTTGTTCCTGAAAGGATATTGGCACAAACTGAGCTCATTAATTCTAAATTAAAGCTTTTATTCTGGCCTGCCTACGACAACCCCTTCTACAAAGGGTCTGTTTGCTAGATACCCAGGTGACATTCGCACTTTTATTGCATTACAGAAAAAGACTTGACAGATTCTTATCACTTCAGTACAAATAAAAATTAACATTTGGAATTATGTAACCACCTAATGATGCTTGATTCTTCATGATACTGTTCTCAGTCTTATGGTGTAAATATGTATGACTTTAGAACTTATACCTCATATAGTCCTTAGTATAGAAATTGGCCAAATTCTGTCCACCGTCTACCAGAGGTGGAAAATCTGCCCAAGAACTGTGACTGCAGTGAAACCTGACACAGCAGAATCAAGGGGAATAGATTAATAGTTCATAGTTTAAAGCAGATTTGTACAATGTAGCGAAGCAAAAAAAACCACCTATATGTCCTTTGAGTGTTCTATTTACGTGGGGGTTTTAATCACTGTTATACCAGATCTTTAGCCATAGCTTTCAAACATTTGTGAAAGTTACCATTATGCTTAATGAATATCGGCTAGAAATTGCCAAGACAAGTGATCTGAAGATAACTAAAACACATTAGCAACTGCTATGTTTGTTGCAAGTTGAGCACAAAATAATTTTTCAAAGAAATGACAGCTTCCTCTGCTTCACCTGAGGCATCCAGATTTATAATTAAAGCATGAGATTCAACTGATGAAAACTTAGCTCTTTAGAAGCCATCTGAATATCTAGGTGCTTGTGTTCCCCAGTGTTGGCTCAAGCTATGAATTAAGTGTTATCCTTAATAAGGCATCCATACGACTTGGCTTAAATAATGCTTTAAATTTGAAATAGCTGACCTGGCACTAGTTCTGAGTTACAGCTGTGTTGCTGAGTTTGTTAAACTAGTACCATGCATGACATCTGTGCAGCCACAGTTTCCGTCTGCAACACATCTGCAGCTAATCTAACCATTCCACGCAGTCACACGTCGCTTTGTAACTTCAACTAGGTTAACTGAGGTGGAATAATTGAAGCTAATTGTTGCAGCACAGACAAGCCCTTGGTAGATTTAGAATATTAAGGCATTACAGCACCATGTATTTATGCTAGAGGGCACTCATATCTCATTCTGAGCGGTAATAGAGCTTGGCATTTGTGTAACATACATCTTCAGAGCACGTTGCCAACAGTAACTTTCAAGGAGTGCTGTGAGGTAGGTGTGTACATCAATCCCTATTTTACAGATGAGGAAACTGAGGCAGAAAGGTTAAGGTATTTGACCCAGATCACAGCAGGAGTCAAAGAATGTTTAACATAAGTGTTAAAGGATAACAATGCGATCAAGACAACTTGAAACTCACTCTCCTCAGAAAAGCTAGCTCATGATATATATAGATCCTTACATCTATGTGTGTGTGCAGATTAATCCCGGATGTGGCTTTTTATTCTTTAAACCACAGACCTTGCTTTCTTATTCTAAAACTCTGTGACAAAAATATATCAATTTAATGCTTTAGGAAGAACACATAAAGAGCTGTGTCTCTGTTCCCGGCTCTCCTCTGCAGTGCCTATGTAGTAACAGATCATTCAGTAATAGGCTGAACTTTAGAGACACATGAATCCCATAGGTATCACAGGATAAGGTCAGCTTGATGATTTTTTTCTCTTTTTTTTTCATTTTTCCTACCCAACATCTATTTACTAGCCTTTGAGAGTTTTATTCCTTCATTTCCAACTAAGTATTCAGTGAAGTATTCCAGTGATGTCTGCCCAAGAGGTCACAAGATTCCACCTCCTCCCCTCCACAGTATTAGACATCTCTAAGGACAGAAACCCATCTCAGAAGACAGCTCCTGCCACTGAGAGTTCACAGCTTAGGAGGGAAAAGGTTGAGTAGGAACAAGAAAATGGAAGTGATTTGTCTATGGCAGGAGACAGGCAAAGTTTGTCTTGCAGGAGCTTGCAGCCAGATGTCAAGACTTCTTGTCTAGACACACTTGTCTGAATGACTCCACCAACCTGCATATTTTGTGAGACTCTGAAAATCAATCATTTCATTTCCACAGCACAGCTCAACAAATTCCAGGGCTGTTTCTTAGAATTGTTTCATTTTGCTTCCTATGATAGTTCATACAAACGTGTTTTTTAGAAGAACATTCTCAGAAAGCAGATACCCTGCTATTCAACAAAGATGCATTCCTGAAAAGCTCAACTGTTACATTATAGTGTGGATAGTGAATTTTTCCATGAGAATCAGCATAATGGAGAGATGCATGTAGGGACTTATAGAATATACACCGTTTAAACATAACGAGACAACATCTGTGGCATAAAGGATGGAGAGGTAGGAACAAAATCAATGAGCACTTTTCAGAAGAGATGCTGGCTTTCTAGAATAGATAACCTTTCTGAAGACTCTCAGCTGCTTCAACTGTAAGACTGTACCCTTTATTCCCTGTTTTGTCACCCGTTACCCTTGACTCATTTCATCTTGCCTCACCTGAAGACAATGCTAACAACTGAGAATTAAACTCTTCAGAAAGGGGCAGCAAAAACTACACTGGGATTCAGTCTCACAAGATGAGTTCTTCTGGATAATTGAATGATGTGGAAGATTGCTTCATGTTCAATTCTGCCACTGCATCCCAATGACTGAAGTTGTAATGGAAATATTTCATTGTGAACATTTTTGTTGCCTTTTTCTGAACAGCTGTATTTTCATTATCATCACCATCTTCCTCATATGAAACAAGATCATTTAAGTGTGAGAGGTGACAAAAAAGTGTAATGATGATGGTTGTCTGGTCAGGGTATTGAGAAGATGAGCTGGAGGGCCAACGGACAAGTAGAATATTACCACCTTCACATCACAAATATGAGCTTTCAGAAACCACATTGCTAAGAAATAGGCTTTGATATCACTGCTGGTGCTGTCCAATTGGGAAAACACAGCCATCACCGTAAGTCTTATTTGACCAGTAGCCAAAGACAGTTTTGAATAGTTGCTATCAATGAACAGCTCATAATAAATTTTAACTGTCAAAAATTATGGGAAAATTTAAGTATATTTTTGAGAAAATGGCAATCTGCTTATGGACAATCTGGGCAGACAGGGTACGTTGGATAAAGTATACATTGTGAATCATAGTTGTTCAGATCTTGTTATAGTCTGGAAGTCTCAGGATTTAAAGCAAGCTGAACAACTGACACTCTTGGAGGAATTCAAGTGTGGTTTTATAACATCTGGTTCAACAGACTGAACTGGATCACTCTCACTAGCAATTATGTGTTTCACCAAGCATCTGGAAGCTTCATTGATGTTTATATTTTCCTGCAAGTGAAAGAGAAAGAGAGTTGATTAGTCAATATTAATTGCACCATACTGCATATTTCCTGTGCATAATTAAACTTTTCTCTAGGCAACGTCAAAAGTTTACTTTCCTTAATAAACAGCTTTCAAAAATTGACTGTATTAAATAATGCTTACAGTAGTTTTAAATTAGGTTTATGTATATTATGATTCATATCTCCTTTAAATTATATGCAGAGCTCACTTTAAACTACCCCAAACTCTTGGTGATCTGATTGCTTCAATAAACTAAACAAACAAATGCCAGAGGGATGTTAAAGGCAGATGCCTGAAGTAAAGCTCCAGAGTCTGTATTTCAGTGTTTGAATAACGGTTACTCTGATTTTCAAATTATTAATTATTTATCAGCAATTACAGCCATCCATAGCACTTATTTTTTAAAGCCATTTCAACAGTTTCAGGCAGATTTCTGTACACAATGCTCCCAGTAAAACCTGTGATGAACCAGTTTCATTGAATAAACGCTACAATCTCAAGTTATTCACAAAACAGTAAAAAAGCTCTATATCATTTGGAGTCCTCATTTTTTGTTGAGGTTGACTTACCTCCAATGTACTGCTTTTAGAAGTGCTATACCACCATTGGTTTCATTTGTAAGACAGAAATCCTCACTCAAGGGGTTTAGAACAAAAGGCAAAGCACGCCTTTTTCTACATGTGCCTTACGTCAACGGCACGTTTAACTTGCAGCAACCCTTACTCTGTTTGTAGAATAAGCAAAGCTGAAATAACCTGATCAGTGAGACACAGCTCAGCACAGCATACAAAATAAGCAGTAATACTGAGTAAGGACTTTTATTTTTTTTTCTTGGTGACAGCCACCGACATGTTTGGAATGAAAAGTCAGGCTTTCTGGTATAAAAGACACTCTTCTACTCTAACTACTGGCATTGATTACTTATTTTATATGACAGGAGATAGAAACCTCACTGTAGCTTCAATCTTCTGGGAAATCATATCACACACCCACATACATACATATAGAAATGAATACAAACATATATGTTTATGCATACGCACATACTCCTATTGCTCCATAAAGACTATGTTTTTATTTGCACTCTAAGACTGACCCAGGCTTCCAAGCTGAACCTGGAGCCTGTTGTACTGAGACCATAAACACCCATGTGCACACAGTGCCATAAAGTCTACCTTCAGCAAATGCTCAGCATCATTAATAAAATAACCTTAACATTTAACATGTGAAACTACTTTTTTTTTTTTTTCATGTGCTCGCTGGGGTAGAGTTAATTATCTTCACAGTAGCTAGAATGGGACTATGTTTAGGATTTGTGCTGAAAACAGCATTGATAATACAGGGATGTTTTCAGTATTGCTGAGTAATGTTTACATAGTCAAGGTCTTTTCTGCTCCTTACATCACCCCACCAGCGAGTAGGCTGGGGGTGCACAAGGAGTGGGGAGGGGACACAGCTGGGACAGCTGACCCCAACTGACCAAAGGCATATACCAGACCATATGACGTCATGCTCAGAATTTACAGCTGGGAGAAGAAGAAGGAAGTGGGGGGATGTTCGAAGTGATGGCATTTGTCTTCCCAAGTCACTGTTACATGTGATGGAACCCTGCTTCCCTGGAGATGTCTGAACACCTGCCTGCTGATGAAGTAGTGAATGAATTCCTTGTTTTGCTTTTTTGCGTGTGCGGCTTTTACTTTACCTATTAAACTGTCTTTATCTCAACCCATGAGTTTTCTCACTTTTACTCTTCCAAATCTCTCCCCATCCTGCTATGGGGGAGTGAGCGAGAGGCTGGGTGGGGCTTGGCTGCTGGCTGGGGTTAAACCCCAACAATGTGTATGTTCAAAAAAAGTCAGATGAGATATGTAAGCATGAAATGCAGCTATAAAAGAAAGAAACCAAAGTACACGTGTGTGTGTTTTAGTAGAGATGATACAATTATGTGAAGATCAAAAGCTAACGTAATAGATTCTGTGAGGCTGATTTCTAATCTCCTTGAAATCAACAGCAAAGCTCCACCAGCTCCATTGACCATCTCTTTGCACCACAGTAAAAAGCTCGAATCTGAGGATCTAACTGAAAATGTTAATTAGTGCCAAGATTTCACAGGTTTCTTCAGCTACACAAGTGAACTTAAGTGTTTGAAATTTGACCTGTAAGGAATATCTGTTGGTTGTAAGAAACTAAATCTTTAGACAAGTCATTTACATACTAACCCCTAGAAAGTAATACAGAGCCAGGAATCAGCTCTATACTGAGATGTTAAAACGTTACTGCATCACATGGCTCTCAGACCAGACAAGCAAATTCCTCAAGTATGCACCAAACGTCTTTTTCAGAACACTGTGAAATTTTATTAGAAAAAGTAGACAATGAAAAATATATCTCAATACTGCTTGGAAAGCTGAAGATAAAAGATATTGCTAAGTACAAAAATACACACATGCAAAAATCTCTTGCATTTTGTTTTTCTTTGTTAATGGACTGATAAGCATTTCATTTACCCATGTGCTGCTTCTCTCTTGGGATAGCAGCATGTGTTTTTTCAATAATGTCTCAGCGACCGTTTGCGATTATGCCCAAACTGATTAATGTTCAGATGTGTTAACAGAAACCCTCTTTGTCAGAGGCTCGAGATCAGCATTTTAGAAGAGCGGGAAAGCAGGAAGGAACCCAAGCCCACAAAAGCATAAAATGCATATAGGTGGACATCCCTTACACCCACACGTGATGGGTGGAAGTTCGTGTGACAGATTTGAGCTTAAAAATTCAGAAGGAAAAAAAAAAAATGCTGTTTTGCTCCAGATAGAACTCAACCCAAAGCAAAACTGGATTATTAAACCTCTTTTTAAAGCTCTAGCTTTTTTGGAGGAAGAAAGCCAAATCTGAAGATTCAAGTACTATTTTGACATAAAAAGTCAAAATATTTAATTTTGGCAATACAGAAATTAAAAGCTTCTCTTTTTCTGCATTGCTCTTTCTACTTTTCAACGAAATCATTTACAAAATATGACCCATATTCCCATACTATTTGTTAATTGAATTTTCGATTGAATTTGCTGTTTCCATGGTAGGTATCTGCCCAGATCTATTGAATATCTGTGAAGTCAGATTAGATACAACTGCAGATGATCACTAGCTAGAGTAGATGATCACTGTAGGTCCCAACTGGAAATATTCTAAATATTCTATTCTAGATCATCCCTTACTCTGGCTATTCCACCTGAAAAGGCTTCTGCTTTCAGTCCATGCTCACTTTCCTCTCTGCCAGGGTACCAACCCTTCACATGCACCTGCTGAAGTCTATGTGACCAAGCTCTTACTTCTTCAAGCAAAATATGCTGGTTTGCAAGGGTCCACCACTTAAAACATTTGCACCCATGTAAATAAATCCTGCCTTTTGTTCTGTATGAGAAGAAATGAATAAAAATCCCTGTCTCTACAGTTTGTTGTGTGAGAAAGGTATTTTCTTATCCTGAACATTTATATGAACCGTCTAAGCTATGTGGATGAAAATTTCTGCCAAGGCACAAGGGCAGTAAGAGAGGAAGGGTGACGCCAGCAGACTGCACAGCTGGTTTTGAGCTTGTGTTTAGCTCCAGCCTTCTCCCATTGTTCAGATGACAACTGGTCCATGGTACAGATGAGAAGTAACACATCAAGTCACTCTCTGCAAGGAGCCTGTGCTCATGCCAACAAAGCAACTCCTGCTGTCTCAGCTTTACGCCTTGACTGCTTCCTCTCTGATGCAACTGCTGCCTTTCATTACAATCCTGGTCCTACAGTGTCTACTCTGTGTCCTAGGTCTGTGGATCAGACATTGCTGTATTCTAGTCTGTCTAATGAAATATTGATTTCTGCACCTCTCCTCCTACGGTGTGTTTTGCAAGAAAAAAAAAATAAAATCAATATTCCGCTGGGCAGCAAAGCAGCTGCAGAGAGTAGAAGGTGATCTGCTATACAAACACAGACAGTCAGAGACCTGGTAATTTTAGAGAGCAGGAGGTGTTGAAAGGCAATCTAGGGAGGGATAGAGAAAAAGGAGCAGGTGAAAATCCACCTAACAATTACAAAGAAACAAGCAATCATGCGTAAGACTGGACAGAGAGAAATAATCTCAGACACTCTAGTGTAGTGAAACATAGAAACAGCTCCGATCATGCCTAAAAATAAAATTCATTATGTTTCAAAAAAATAAAGAAAATATAGATGAAACAACAGGGTGAAACAATGTCCTTCAGTGGGTCTCTATGTTGAAATGTCTTAACTGTCATCTCCTTTATGGATTTTGTTCTACACAAAACACCACAAGAATTGTGATGATTGCTGTTGTTCAGACTTCTTTTCTTCCTTCTTGCCTTGCCTTTCTTTGCTTGCCTTGCCCTGCCTTGTCCTGCCTTGTGTCTCCTCTTCCTTTCCTCTCTTCTCTCCTCTTCTCTTTTTGTTTTTACTAACTTCTTTTCATGTTCTAAGCAAATTCTTTAGGTCATACTGAGGGGCCTACTCTGCCTCCTTGATGGAGCCACTTCTGCACATCAAGATGTTCAGGGGTTTTCTAGTCCTTGACATGGTGCTAGATGCACCTGCAGTGCTGTAACTTGTTTTCCAGCCTCCTCTGAGGTCCTTTTTACCTTCACAGTTCTCCAAACACTGAGGAAGGTCTGTTTACCTACACTACTGTTAAGACTGCTATTTTTCAGCGCTGCATCTTTGATGCATTTATTTTCACACCATCTCTCTGAGGTAGGGAAGTGCTGCTACGGCCATTTATCAAACAGAGGAAGAGCAGAGCCCCAAACAGAGGAAACTGCAGGAAACCTGGGCCAGCACAGGGTGCTTAGTTGGAAAGTGGGAGATGGCACAGTTTGAAGTCTTCCCATGATAAAGTAGGAATGCAACACCTTTCTTCCCCAAGGCTTGTGAGAGAATTTTTACTGCAAGACCAAAAAGGTGGGATCTCACCCATATTATGATGCCTTTGTTGCTCTCAGCCCCTCTTCCTGCTTTTGCTCTACTTCTCACATTGACATTCTAATTTAGCATGCTAGCTTTTATGAAACCTTTTCCTGGGCATCTCTCCTTGCCCTGTTCCTGTCCCATTTCTGTGACTGTTGTGCCTCGGTAACCCCCAGCACCTGAAAGATGCTATCGAAGTCAGTGATACAAGAACTAAGCTGTGAATCCAGCCCTAAGTGACTTACCCTACATCAACCTGCCAATGTCTGCCAGAGCACGGACCCGAACCCAGCTTTTGTGGCAATGTCTGGCTACTTGAGTCGATCTTTCTCGTGAACACATCGAGAAGGAATGCAAAAGTGAAAATCAGCATATGCTACTCTTTATTGTGTTACCAAACAAAACAGGGCAAAGAAAATAACTCTGAGCAATCTTTGAAAGCCAGGAAGGAACACTGGAAGAGACAAATCAAATTACAGTTTGCCTTGCAGATTGATCTCCTTCGAATGTGTCTTTTCACAGGGCAGTTTTGTGGAGAGGGTAGAAACTCGGGGCAGGGAAGGAGAGTTGCATGATTTAAAACCTTTGAACCTATTGCTATGAGAAACAGTGATGTAGTCTTTAATGCAACAGTCAACTGAAGGGAAAATAAATACTTTATTGGATGTGTCTCAAAGCAGCACACAAGCTCAGCAAGCTTCTTTGCATTCTGGGTTGCTTTATCTGTCATCTCTAATGCAGATGCAGAACATTAACATTTAGAGCATTCCATCTTAATATACAAAATAAATCCCCTCAGACTAGACTGGCTCTTAGCTCTTTACAGAAGAAAAAAGGCCTTTGCTGGTTTTATGGGCCTGTCTCACTTCCAAGAGAAACTTTTTTTCTTTGCCATGCAGATATCTTAGATTTGTCTGTCTGGTTGTTTTCTGGTATAAAACTTCTCCTTTTCTACTTTTGGCTAGTTTCTATCTCTGACTGAATCTGATGCTTCTGAGTATTACCCTGAAGGTCAGGCTGGAGAACAACATGTATGCAAGAATAGCTACCCAACGCGGGCACTTGGGGAGGTCTAAGTGAGCACTGCTTAGAGACGTGACCTTAGGCTCTACTACTGGAGTTGAAGGAAATAGATTTCCCTTAAGCAAACATTTACAAATTCTGAAATATTCAGGTATTAGATAGGAACCTAGTGAGAATCATATAGTTTCCACATTTTATTTCTACAATGTACTAAAACCCAGGAGCATAGATATGACTTTCAGCATGTTTTAACCTGCAGTCCCCCAGAGCAAGCAATCTGAGAGAACGGCTCCACACTGCTCGCTTAGCAGAGCTCCCTTGGAAACCGCTGGCAGCAGAGCCTTATTAAGATGTTTTGCCATACTGTTGTGGTTGTGTTTCTAGGAAAACACAACCACACAAGTGAAAAGCCATCTGGATGCATGAACATGAAATTCATGGATGTGAAGTGCTGTGACTGCAACCCTGAGAACCAGAGAATTTCTGTAATTGAATTCTAAGAGCTGGTTGGATATTCTGCAACAAAATTGTTGGACTAAATGACCTCCAGGGGTCCATTCTGACCTCAAAAATTCTGTGATTCTGTGAATTTCCAGCTTTTGGCCAGCACTAAATAACATATTTCATAAAAGTGATCCAGAGAGTTATAGGACAGAATCTACTACCTGTAGGATGATCTGAAGCAATTCCTCTTCTTTTAGTTATGGGAAACAAATTCTGCAGAGGATTCTGCATGGAATGACTGTGTATCTGAACTGAAAGCTTCTGCCTTAGGTGTCAACTTCATTTCTTGGTCTATGGCAGAAGCTGAAATATTTTCTAAGGCTCTGTGCAGTGAGATTGGTTAGATATTTTTTCGAGTGAATTAAAAAGAGAATGTAGAGAGCTACAAATCCCTAACTGCGTCTGGCAGTCTCAAATGGATTGCTTTGGTTTCAGTTACCAGATCAGCAGATTAGCTGTAGTCTGTCAGGTTAATTCAAATAGATGCCCAAGCCTTGTTTGTCTTCATGGAAATCGAAACCACATATCCTGTTCTTCTGCAAGTCTACTGCATAGCTTGCTTTTTTTCACTTTCCTAATAATTGTCCAGTCAGAAGAACTGAAAAATTTGTGATTTAAACGAGGGCTATTAGAGTTTGGTTTATTCACAGAGCTCACTAGTAAGATGAGCAGAACTGCTGTCCTTGCTTTATGGAAGAAGAGGCTGGATCAGGGGAGAGAGTGACTTTCTGAAGGTCACCCAGCAGATCAGTGGTGAAGAGGACTCCTGACTCCTAGTCCATCATTTGGGTACTGTGACAGACTCTGTGAGCTGCCTGTCAGACAGAAGCTGGAGAAAGGACACGTTATTTTCCGTGTTTCCCAGAGGAGGAAAGATTCTATAACTCTTTTCTGGTCCAAATACGATGTGCCCAAATAGCCTAGAGGCTCAGTCTCCAGGCCACAATGGTCAGACAAGGAGCTATGTGCTTAGCCTAGTTTGGTAAGGATCTGAAAAGCACGGCTACCAGCCCTTCTGGGCAGTTTGGACAAAAAGTAAATGTCTTTTTTTTTGCCTAGTACTGTATTGCTGACAGCAGAATTACAGCAGGGAGAAGAGGAACTCAGGCATAATCACAGCACAGCTATGGTCAGTAGTAAGGTATTTCAAGTTATTTCTGAAATAAGTATTTTCAAGCACATTTAGTTTTGCCTGACTTGTCTGTTTTGATGCACAAGATCCATTTTCATTATAAAGCGATAATAAGCTTGACACTGCTGCTTTTCTAATCCAAGTTAAAAACTCATCTCTTTGAACTAGAAATGGTGGTGAAAACAGTTTCAAGGCTTGGAAATGTGAATGGAGCTCTCAGCTACTCTGGTCACATGCTGGATAATTACATGTGTGACAGGAAGGAGAAATTTCCTTCTTTTAAAAAAATGTATCTTTCACAACAGTTTTGGTCACGAAATTTAGTAAAGAATTTGCTATTAAGGGTTACTTTGCCACTACCTAGGGATGATCCTTTCAGACTGCAATCCATATGAACAAACTAAATATGCATATATAAAAAAGACCAGGCTCTCCACTAAATATATGGCAATATGTGTAAATTACTTACAAATATACTGCAGTCTGCTTTTGCCCAACAAGGCTCTTCTTACATGGCAAACTATCAGAACAAATTCTTCTGTCTTGGTGGGGAGTATAAGATTGGAACAGGCTGAGTATTTCCTTTAGATTAATGTAAGAATCAAAACTGATACACGAGAATGCATTAGGTGGTTCTAATCTTTTATATTGATGTTGTTAACTTAAGAAAAACAGCACCAGGGAATAATGCAGTGATGTTTTGTGGTGTAATCTGCCAGTGCTACAGACAAAAATTTCAAACCATTGACAGCTTGAAATATGGTAGGTACATATACATAATGCTACTGTCTGCAAGGCAACCAGAACTAAAAGATGTATTTTTATAAATAATCACCTTTGTTTTTCCAAAATGCATAAATCATATTCAGTTTGCTCTGAAGGCTATAACATTTCCAAGCACGTCTCCAGAAAACCTCTGGAGATCTAATTATTCCTGGATACCATAAAAAAAGAGTTATTGCTTATTTGAACTGCTAAAACTGCTAGCTGCAATATGATGACTTCTCTGTCAGTGTTATTCTGTTTCAGAAAAGAGTTTCTATTCTCTATAGCAAACACAGCCAGGTTTTTATTTTCCCCAGACCTGAGTTCAATTATTTAATATGTCCTAGGCTGAAAGAATATCAGATATGTGTAACATCCAATATTTTAAAACAACAGTAATAGTAACTTTTGTTCAGAAAAAAATGCATAGGTTTTAGTTCAGAACAAGTGGGGAAATTATTCTAATCTAACTTAGCCTAAATGTTGTGATTCGACTATCTTTAGTGGAGTTACTCTTCTTTGCATCATTTACAAGTCAGAACCTTTCAATTCTGGGTGCAAATCAGGCGTGAGGATTGCAGAATAACAGATCGTAGCCTTTAGTCTATAGCAGCAAAGAACAGTGTGATAACAGAATCCTGTGTCCTCAGCTCTCGCTGGTCCCTTCACAGTGGCTTTTGAAGATAAGTCTTGTCATAGCTGGATTTCTTTCTGTTCCTACATGATGGCACTGGTAACCTGAGGACTGCTTGTGTTTTTGAGCTAAATAAGAAGAATCTAGATATTTCCTTTGTTTAAAATAACTCAAAATCTTATTTCTATGTGGCTTAGAAAAACTCAGAAAACTTTTCCTCTTTTGTGACTTTTTAAAGTTTAAATGTTCTTTGTATCTCCACAGTTCTGCTTAAGACTGGCTCCATCATCATGATAAAGCCCCTGTGACCTTTGAAACTGTTTGTACATTCATTCTCTGCCATGACCTGCAATGGCCCTTGGAACAATAAATGTGATTGTTCTTTTCAAGAGGTGGACAGGTGCTTGCTGGGGACTGATGTGTGGAATTCATGGTACAGATTCCTTTCTCATAGGCCAAAGAGCGATGACCAGCTACATGACTTTGCTAATCCAAACCTAGAAACCATGGCCCTCTATCCTTTAAACAATGATCCATCTTGTTCCCTCTCTTTCTCTTTGAAAGTCTTTTAGAAACAGACATTTTAAAACAGTCTGTTATTCATTTCTCTCCATGTGATTTTTGTGGGGGTTTTGCCCTCAGGCCTCAGTTTTTAGCAAATTAGTTCTTATCCTCAGGAAATGTAGACTCACGTACATGTCTGAAATGAAGAAAAAGTAATTCTGAAGAAAACAGCCATATACAGTGTTACACATCACTGGTGAACTGGATCCCAAATGCTCACAACCAGATATTTAATGTTATTTGTGGTCTGAAAAATAGTTAGGAACCTAACAGAATATTGGAAAGGGCCAAAATAGGCAATCCTTACACAAATAATAATAGTTTGTCCTGTAATGAACCTCCAACTCTCAACATATTCTACTGACAGCTGCCAATCCAAATGCTTCACTCTCTGGGTTTTCTTTTTGTTTTCTTTTCTTTCTGAAACAATTAGCTTTCTGCCATAATTATCATGAAGAAGTTAATGTAAGAGATCTTGACCTCTTTCTTAAAGCAGGACTAGACAGTGCCCATAGTAAAATTTAGATTATCCTAGAGAAGAACACAGGATTCTTGTGGCCTCATCCAGCACAAATCAGCAGAGGACCACAGACCTGATTTCAAACCATGTCCTGCACATGCAGGAATGGGAATTACCCTGTTTGTAGAGCAAGATAATTTACACAATGACCTAGATCAAAATGTCTCCTTAAAAATGGTATTTTGAAGAAACAGTGACTAGTTTTGAGACCCATTCAGTAGGAAAGCAAAGATACTGACCACAAAGACATAGAATCATAGAATTATTGAGTAGTTTGGGTTGGAAGGGACCTTTTGAGTTCATATAGTCCAACCCCCTGCAAGGAGCAGGGCCTTCTTCAACTAGATCAGGTTGCTCAAAGCCCCATTCAGCCTGACCCTGAAAGTTTCCAGGCACGGGGCATCTACCACCTCTCTTGCCAACCTATTCCAGTGTTTCATCACCCTCATTGTAAAAAATTTCTTCCTTATATTTAGTCTCAGTCTACCCTCTTTCAGTTTAAAACCATTACCCCTTGTCCTATCACAACAGGCCTTTCTAAAAGGTTGGTCCCCATCTTTCTTATAGCCCCCTTTAAGTAGTGAAAGGCTGCAGTCTCAGCCCAGATTTCTTGCAGTGCTAGAGACAGCCTAGGACATGCTGCTAGTCACCTGCTGTTACTGCTGCTGATTACAAGTGAGACTTCTTTGAAATATTAATGCTTAAGGAAGGAGTCAAAACCAGAAAAGTAAAATATAAGTATACAGTCCAAATGTTCTTAAGGAACTTTCATAAAATGCTCAAAAGAAATTAAAAGATTGAATGTAGTATTTTGTCTTTCAGTCTCCTAACAGTCTAGGTCAGACCAGAGCCAAACTGTTTACATCCAAATGTTCCCCAGAATTGTTAATGATGACACCAGCTTTCATAATCAGAAAATACAATAAGCACAATATCCACTGAATTGTTGTGTTCAAATCAATATTTCACATGCCAGCTCTCCAAATCTTGCATGCAGTGAGATTGTCTGAGAAATCCCAAACTGATATACAGAACCACTGTACCTTGGGCCTTTATACTCTCAAAGCCCCAGTGCCCTTTCTGATTTTTATCTCCATTTCTCATACGCATCCCAGAAATCTGTACCAGGCAAGGAATCAAACCTCCGAGCAGCATATTTGGCAATTTGACCACTGATATTTCATTCCTCCCCAGATATGTGACTTTTTTGAAGAGGTTTTAGAGAATGAGAACTTATAACAGTAAGCATCGCACAAGCGCTACAACAGACTCTTTTTTTTCTGGAATCTAACACAGTAAAACTATCATCTCCAACCAGCATTTCTCAGGCCAAGTGGTTATATAAATATTTAGAGATAGTATTCACAGTTAAGAATTATGATAAATACTCTCATATTATTCATAAGGGGTAGCTTTGCCAAAGGTCATCATCCTGCCCAGGCTATTAAACAGTAAGTTTTTGACCATTTATCTACTTTATTGATGGTCTATCATATCCAAGCAGTTGCATTTTAGAATGTTGCATATAAATTTGCTTTGCAATACAAGACCTAAAAGAAGTAGAAGTGTATTAATTTCAAATTCACCTTTGAAAAATTCAACTATTTCAACCAAGAGAGGAGCTTTACAAGGTACACATTTCAATCGAGGGAACTATTGTGGGAAGTAATTTCTCTGTACTCGGAGAAACATTTAAGAAGAAACGGAAACATTACCTTGGCTGATGTCTCAAACCAGCCCACGAAACCATTCTCTTTGCAGAACTGATCCATCTTGATGCCGTTGTTCATAAGAACATCTATTCCCTGGTCGCATTTGTTTGCTAAGAGGACTGTCGGCACAGGTTTGCCGTTTGGAAGAACCAACTTAGAGTCCAAATCCTCTTTCCATTTTTTCACTGCTTCAAACGTCGCAGGTCTTGTAACATCAAAGACAATAAATGCCCCCATGGCCTCTCTGTAATACACCCTGGTCATGTTTCCAAATCTTTCCTGACCTGTGATGAAGAAAGTAGAAGGGGAAAAAAGACATCACCTTGTAAAAATCACTGCCTCCAGTCTAGGTCAGTATTTCATATAGCAGATTTTCCAAGACAACATTACCGAAGATAGAACTTCATTTTGCAAGTATCTGGAAAGCTGCTCTCTGCCTAAATAATGATAAATACCATGCTCGACTAATTTGTATGAAAATGGAAGAGAGTATAGCATGAAACGGGAATTTTTGAAGCAAACATCCAAGGAAATTTAATAAATTTATGTCAAGCTTGAACTTCAGTGTACAGTCTTATTAAGATGCCAGATTTCTAGGTCTACAGAAAGTACCATAGACTAGGTCTTGGCGCATGTTATAGAATTTAAACAGGAGTTGCAGAAAATCTAGGTACCAGATTGGAAGCTCCTTGATACTATGGTTTTTTTTTTGGAAAACATCTAACACAACTGATCTGCTTATGCATGAAGAGGATCCTGCATATTCTCATGCAAGTGACAATAATCAACGGTAACACAGATAAGATCTGAAGCCATACCAGGCATTAGACTCATTATGAATTTGTTTTTACTGGCAAGCTAAAACATAGAGGTGAGAAAGGCGAATTTAAATTTTCCTCAAATATGGAAAGTGTTCTAAGAAATAGCACAGCAGTAGCAATATGAAGAGCTGCATTGCTCCAGTGAAAAGATCTGGGAGAAGACGTTTCACACTAGATCTGTTCAGGAGCTTTATGGTTTTATTTGCTGAATTCAAAGTGTTTTCTGGGAAGGCGTTCACAGCATTTTTGTGAGCTAACAATGTATTATTATATTCAAACATGGACATTTGTAAATATCTATCAATTTATATGATTAACTGTAAAAATTAACACAATGATGTCAGAATGCGTTATGTTGATCAGCTGTGGTTTTGTTAGTATATATGCTGTTCTCAGGGAACTTTGAAAAAATGTTTCCAAGAATGGAAATAAATTATACAGAATTTTTCTTGAAGTGAAAAAACAGAATTTCCATTGATGTCTATTGCTGAGCTGTGATTCGGAAAAGAAGAATAGAAATTCCTGAAACATCTCACAACAGCAGTCTTTAAGCATGAAAACTCTTTTATTTAACCATATGCTTCCATAGCTGAGAATAGGTACTACGAAAATAGACAACATTCAATAGAAACCTGTTCCTAGCCTTATTTTCTCAGTACGGGTAATTTTGATTAGGTCAGGAAAACAAGAAGATTGGCAGTCTGCCTCTGACCCTAGGAAGGTTACCCGTGGAGGTTTTATCTGATGGAAATTGTGCTGTCAAATGTAAGGCTAGGTTGAGAACTGAAGAGTGCTGATTACTGGGCTTCTAGACCATGCAGTTTCATTTAATGGAAATAGCACTGAATGCACTTCTGGGGTCAACACCATCTGTTTATGATGTTTAGCTTTGGTTTTATGCACTAGCTGTTGCAGCAAGGAGAAAATCATTCACATGCTACAGAAAACAAAAGCGGATGCCTGTCTTCTCCAAATTTATGTCAGATTTTTTTTACCTTAAACAAACACTGCGTCTCATTGATAAAGCAAGATAAAGAAATACATAATTTCTGGGGAATATGAGGTCATACTGAAAATTTCTTATGACTATGCTTTATTAAAATGTCTTATGATTCCTATCAGTGGGCTAATCAGATGAATGGCTAAGTCATGTGCTATTCAATAATCTCCTTGTTGAACATTTTTTTTTTCATCTGCAAGAAGGTGCCTTCAAACAAAATTCAAGTTCAGATTAGAAGCAGCAGTGAGGCAAGCAGTGACATATACAATTAGGTATTGATGCATATTGTATTTCAGTGATAATTTATGCTTCTCATGAAAAGTTCTTGAGATACTTGCACTGTAGATGAGATGTAAATGATGTAAGAAAGCTAAACTGGGGCCTCACACATATTTATTGGGACACAGATCTGTAAGATGTGTTCAAGGCCAGGTTGGATGAGGCTTTGGACAACCTGGTGTAGTGGAGGGTGTCGCTGCCCGTGGCAGGGGGTTTGGAACTAGATGATCTTTGAGGTCCCTTCCAACCCTAACCATTCCATGATTCTATATGATTCTAAGATAGGTGAGATGTGTTGTCACAGAACATGAACTAAATTATTAATTAGCAGCATAAAACCATTCATCACCAATAGTCCAAGTTATCAGAGGAGTAAAAGGCTCTTATGATATGACCTTCTGGATAGTAGTGGCCCACAAAGTTCTGACAGATGGCATGACACCGATTGGTCCTCCTACTTCCAGCTGCTTTTGCAGATACCTAGGTTTTTCACAGCACAGAAAAGCCACCGTGTTTGTAAAAGCAGCTTTATGTAGGACAGAGCTCACCAATTTCCATTATCAATCACTTCGAAGAAAGAAAAACAATGGAGCTGCTGGCTGAATAAAGTGCCTAAACCCTTTTTGAAGCGGTCTTTTTCCCCCTCAGCTGCAATTAATATATGAACATACTTGGCATAAAGACATTATGCAACTTTGAACAGAAAAAGAGGTGGTTTGCAAACCGCAGACTTTTAGGTTTGTTATTTGCACAATGGCTTTACTTTTATTTAGTTTACATTTTGAAAAAATTGATCTCTGGTGTTTACATTGTGCTTGGAGAGATAAATATTGTGTCTGAGGATCCAGGACTCTTTTTTTTCCAAAGATTCTCTCTCACGTGAACAAATACCTATCTTAATAGATGAGCTTCCTAAAACTTTCTCATTTAGCAGAATTATTCGTGAAAATAGGCAATGTTTGATGTATGAAAGCTGTCAGAATCTGGTCTTAGGTTTTCAGCAACACAATGGTTTAGGCAGTAATTAGGCTAGAAAATAGATCAACCATTAGGTATTCAGCAGTATCTCACAGGCAGCCTTGAACATTAGAATCTGCTTTACTGCAAGAAGAGGGACTGGGGAAGGTGGGCTTTGCTTTTCATTGGAAGGGTCAGAAACTTGAGAAATGTTTGTTGAGCAGGCTCATTGTACTTTACTGCATTCCTTACAAGGCCACTGGCATCTGGCATCAAACCCCACGAGTTTGATGGCCTTTGCCCACTGAGATGGTGCTTTGCATTGGGATTCATCAGCCCTAACTTGGGTTCTAAAAAATTAACTGTGTGTATCTAAGATTAGGATCCCTTTGTAGTCAGAGACAGAGAAGAGATATCTAGAGGGCATCTTCTCAGACATTTAAGAGTGGTCACATAAGCTTCATTAAGGAGGTATTTCACCTCTACCATCAACCCCCTGGCAAGCTCAAGGTGAGTAGTTTATACTCACTTTGAAGTGAATCCAATAAGACCAAGGTACCAAAGCAACATAATTTCCATTAAAGGGAAGGACTCCCTGTCTGAATGGCACCTGCCTGCATTTTTATCCTAATCTCAGTGGCACCTCTACAGCAGCAAAAGGTATCATTTCATGGGCTTAAAACAATCAGCAGCTGAATCTTCATAGTTTATGAAAATGCACCCCACATAAATTTGCTAACATGACTTGCACAGAAATCTACAATTTCCATTAACCACTATAATCTCTGATAAAGTTACAAAAACTAGTGATAAAATGCTAAAACTCAGATAATTTCCACCATCTCACCCACAGTATCTAAAATACAGTACAACATAAAAATTGATTAAAACTGCCTAATGCCCTGTTTTACAGTGGGTTTTACTTTTTACCACCATCCCTCATCCTATGAGACAAAAGCTTCTGGGAACCACGGTGCTTTATAGAGGGCCTTTAGCCAACACTGAGACACTGGATATTGTGGAGAAGATTTAAACATTTTTCACCTTTCACTTCAAAATAATTTTCAGAACTTTCACCCTTGAATTCAAGCCATTGTCTTTATGGATTGAAACTTAAGGCAGCCTTGAGATGGTGTTCATCACCCCAGCATGTGGGAAAGCAGGCTGTCAGCAGGATGGGGCCCACGGATCCCACCACAAACCTATACTGAAATAAAACCATCACAGTGAGGGACTTATTCATGTTTGCAGAACAGTAATTTCAAGGTAACTTAGCCTAGAAATCACCATGACTATCTTATTTATGCATATGCACTGCAGTGCTTAGCAGCCACTAAAATCCTAAACCACTGCCGATGTGCTGTGCCTGGCATTAGTAAACAGTTCACTTATTCCTTCTGGAGCATAATAGTCTTAAAAACTTTACAACTACTGAGGGATTTGCCTATATCTGTGCAAAGACTGCTGTTTCTGAAGGTGAAGGTTGCAGGGAAAGGAAATGAAACTGTTCTTCCTCTGCTGGTGTTGTGTGGATGTCTCCAATACATCGGACCAGATGTTTATGAGATGAGATCCAGCCTTGCAAAACAAAACCAAGATATTTTCAGTAGCAATGAATAATCCAGCCCACACGTACGCAGCAGGAGGGATAACGGTGATGCTGACACGGCTGTGAAAAACGAGCAGGGGAGGGGGAAGGCTCTGAAGTGCTGCTCTCTGCCCTCCCCTGAGCTCACAGGGCTGCTCCCTGCAGTAAATCTGCAGCTGAAACCAATCTACAGAGAAATCTCAGGGTTGTGTGGACACCAAACACGGACAGCAGCACGGTGAGCAGCCTGGCAGAGAAATGAAGAGCAAATACAACCAGATCTGCCGACTGAATAGTTGGTTTCTTCAAAAGCAGTCCCAGCCTGCATCTGCAGGACCACCCACACCACAGCAGCCCTGTTCCAGATATGATTAAGGGTTTCTTTTATAGCTTCCCTTCTAACAACCTATTAATGAATTTAAAGGATACTGAGACAGAGGCAGCAGAAAAGATGAGGAAACCAACAGAAATTGACTGAGGAGCGAGATTTAAAGATGTATCACACAGCAGTAAAGGTGATGGCACGTTTCAAGAGGGACAGGGACACCAAAAGTGAGAATATGGGATATTCAGTGAAATAAAATGGAACTGTTGGGAGGAAATTAAAGATAAGGAGAATTTTACCGTGTATATCTCCTCCCACACAAAACAGTGAATATTCAGTCACTTGAAACTTTAGGCACTTCACTGGATCAGACATAAATTCACAGAGTTTAAAGCCAGTGTGTTGTTACAGATATCATAAAACCGTAAACCATGAAATTTTGTCCAATTATTCCTGTTTAACACCCATAGCTTCAGGAATACATTACCTGTTAAAAAATCCCAAGTCTTAATGTAATAATATGTGATGCAGAATCTACCTTATCCCTGAATTATTTTTTCTAATGCTAGTTATCCTTATTGTTCAGCATTTATCTCTCATCTAAATAAATGCAGTTTTAGCATTTAGCTATTAGATCTTATTACAGTTTTGTTTACCAAATTAAAGAATACAGGAAAAATATGTTACAAAAATATAAACTACATTTAACTATGAAATTAGATGTCACCAGATGAACCAAATCTGCTTTCTCTTCTTATGTCTATAAGGGTAAACAAGGTCAAACTACTTGGTCCTATCATGGCTGGAGTATGTCACTCCTCCCATGAAGTCACCATGTATGTAAATCCTACTAATAATGTAGATAAGCTTGACACTAGATTTATTCAAGATTTTTGAGAAAATAATTTCTAGGCTGTTAAACAATTTACTGCTCACTCGGCGCAAGGATGAGTACACATTACACTTAGTAGTAAGTTCACTGCTGTATAACGAAATGGGAGGAGAGGATGTAAGAACTAAAATGATACCTGATGTATATATACATAAACACACACACATATATACATATATATTCATATATTGATACATTTGCATCATTTGATGCAATTCAAGATGTCCTAAATGCTAAGCCAACATTATTCAGCTTGATTAGAGACTGAAATTTATTGCTTTACCCCCAAAGCCAAACATAACCTAATAACAGAGATTCTGCCAAAAGAGAGAGGATGTTCTGAGAAAAGATATTTTATTTTCCTCCCTCTTATCCTCACATTGTTGTGTTTTTCCAAGTGGTGATATATGACCAGCTATAGCCGGGCTAAAACACTTCCATTCCCTCTGTATTTCCAATCAGTTTTACTTTACTTTCTTTTTTCAACAACTTTTTTTCTTGCCAGCCTTATTTGTGATAACTCCTATGCCAGCACCACCCTGATCTGAATTCAGCATGCTGCTCACAGAACGTATTTTCTATGTACAGCCATCAACAGCTAAAGCTCCTTACGCAGAAGTTATTAAAACTGAGACAACAACTGCTTTTACTACTGGCCGCTGTCTTGACCTTCACAGAGATGCTTTGAATTGAGCAATTCATATGAAATTTAGTACTATGCTGTAATTCTCTCTGTCATGTGTGATAACTCAGAAAGCATGCTAGTCATTCAGCACTACAACTGGGTGTAATTGCTTCTGCAGCCTGACTGAAAGCTACATCATATGATCCACCAGCACATGATTAGTAGTGTAATAAATCTCTGAAACAAGGCAGGCAAAATACATTCTTGAAGTCCCGAGGCATTCAGAATTTGCTATTAAATGCTTGTTCTCATACAGAAAAGTTTTGCTGGATGTGTGTGTATTTATTGCTATAGTTCGTCACCGGTGAGCAATAAAAACAACACTTTCCCTATTATTCCAACTTTTAGTAAAGAAAACTGAGCATATATGTATATAATATCACAAACCCAGAAGACTATACTGATGTTTAAAACAGCTGAGGTTATGTATGTTTGCATAAAGCGGTGTTGTTGCATAAGTTTTAGTACCTTGGTGCCAAATTCAGAGCTCAGACATGAAGCAGCTAAGTGTAGAAGAAAGGCACTCCCTCCACCGGTAAGAATGTCAAGAATTTTCTCATTTCACTAGTTTTACTCGGTGTTGTTCCAGACCAGATCACTGAACCCACAGCTCAGGCCACAAGCTGGCACGGTTGCCTAACAGCTGATATAACGTTCACTTCTATTCTTTACTTCACAAACGTAACTTCTTAATTTAATTGAGTTTTAAAAATGCCCTCTTTTTTTTTTTGCTGCAAACTATTGTGTTGTAGCTGTACTTGGAATTGTATGTACACCAAATGAAAAATGGTTACTTATAGCATACGAAATATGCCATCAAGATAAACTTTTATGTTATAGACTGAATCAAAAATGATTGATTCCTAGTAAGGGGGGAGGCAAAAAAATAGTTGTGGGTTTAATTAGAAGTCAAATATAAAAACTCCAAAGCACTGACAGCAACAATGTCAAATTCTGTATTTTTTAATTATGTAAGTATGCGAGGATACCTGGACTTTGTTATTCTTTTTCTCCCTGCACAGAGTAAATTATCTTTTTTTTGCTTGAAATTGGAATAAGGACAAGTAAACATGAGTAAATACATTTTTAACAAACAGGATTATTGCCAAATAGAAACACTTCTCTTTTCAAAGCATACCAGAAGTTGTTTACATTTCGTTGGGCTGAAAGAAGGAAGGTAGGAGAGAGAGGATGGAAAGGAAGAAGGAAGGTATTTTGATAAAGTAACTCAGTGATACTTTTCCCTTATTTTTTTAAACTATAAAAATAATTTTAACCAACTTACTGAATCCCTCAACTCTTCCACCAAATTAAATAGATGTAACAGGAAATTCTTGTTACTCTCCTCCCATCACAGAGATCTGATAGTCTAATGAGGGAAGCTGAACAGCAGCAGCTGCAGGGGAAGAATTGGGGCATTAGGAGAGAGGTGCCCATGTCTTTGCACGTGGCCAAGGGCTTGGGACAAAAATCAGGGCAGGTTTCACTCTGACACTCCTTGTTTGGGGGTCTGCTGGCTTTAGGGAAACTCCAAAATTTCAATCTGCCCTTAAAGTTTTCTCTTCTCAACCTCCTCTCCCTCACCACACAGGCACTGATAGTTTCCGACTTAAAGATTAGCACCAACGAATTTGGGTCTGTATTTTGTATTGTCTCTGGATGAGTTACGGAGCAAAGGGTTCTCCTCTGTACTCACCCGCAATATCCCAGAGCTGCAGCCGCACCACCGTCTCAGCATCCCAGCTCAGCACCTTCAAGGCAAAGTCCACCCCGATGGTGGCCCGGTAGTGGGGGGAGAAGTTCTGGTGGACATAGCGTTTGATGATGCTGGTTTTGCCCACTCCCAGGTCCCCGATCACCAGCAGCTTGTAGAGGTGCTCCTTCTGGATCTGCTTCTGCATCTTTCCTGTGGCTGCAGCTGCTCCCTGCGAGCTGATTGCATGCTCTGCCCCAGGAATCCTGCCAGCCCCAGGGGGAGAGAGGGAGTGAGGAACCGGGGAGGGAAGGAGAGAAGGTAGGTGGAGGCTCTTTCCCTTTGTACGGAAGCAGGATCACCGGGTCCAGCAGGCAGCCCTGCTGAGAGGTGAAGTAAGCAAAGGATCGGGGGAAGAAAGTCTCCCAGAAAGTTTTGTGCGTATGTCTGTAAAGGTCAGCACGAGGTGTGTCTGGGATTAGTCCAGCTACTAAAGACTTTGCAGGAAAATTCATGCGACAGTGCCGTTCCCGACTTCGCTCCTCGCTGGAAGGACAGTGTTTCTGTTGTGCACGGGTTTTACATACTTTTTTTAAATCACTGTCTTCTTGGTGATGATTTATCACTTTATGCTTGTTTCCAGACATCTTTAAAATGCCAGTCACTGCAAAACAAGCAGAAATCTCCTTTCAGAGGTTTCACGCTTCCATTAAAGTGCAAAAATTAAACCAGTGTGACTTTAACTTTGGATGTGATTTGGTTTTAATCAGTGTAAGTCATTGTGAATGCAGCTATATCACCAGCAGTGGCAGTTACGGCAATATAAAATACATGTGTTTATACTAGGAGGACTGTATGAATTTAATTATAACAGATACATATTTTTAAGTTTCATTAATGTAATTGTGATTGCCTGTCTGTACCTATAAGCATGATCACATCTGCTGAATGCAGCACATGGCTCATGCTTTGTTTTTTTCATACAGCTGGACTCTAAAATGCAAAAAAATCCAGACTTATCCTATGACTCCAGTAATCAGAAGTTATGAAAGCATAGCAGCATTAGAGCATATAAATTCCAGTGTCTCAGCAGTCCTCTGTTTTCCAAAATAAGTGATATCAAACTTGCAAATAAGTGAACACATTTGAGCAAATCCTTCCACTGACATGATTGACCTTATATTTCAAAAAAAGAACACAGTGACTGTTTCAGCCTGGAAGCTTAGCTGGAGATCCCTATCCATTTCCTAGAAGTGTTTGATTCTTTAAACAGTTTTGACAGCAAACCCCCATAATTTTAATATTAATAACATCCACGAATGATTTTTGCATTTATTGGTAATCTTGATGAAATGAAACACATTTTACACTCACTGAAATATTATTAGAGGGAGTTCTTACCCAAATGTGCACTGTGAAGTGGCATTAGAAATTTGTCATCTATCCAAAAAGCTGGATTTTAGTAGACAAAGAATTCAGAACACTTACGTTATGCAATCTTTTATAATTAGTCTTTAAACTCAAAATTTAAAGTTTTTTTATATATACACATGCAAAGTCAAAATGGGTAATTTGAGGAGAAAAATATCTTGAAACTTTTTATTTTTAATAAGTGGCCTCTTTTCAATAAAACAAATTCTCTTTCCAAAACAAGCTTTCATTTGTACCCTTCTGTTTGGAGAGAAAATTTTTAAGGGCTTAGCCTTCATCATAAAGGACTACAATTTGGGAAGCAAATCAGTTCACTGCAATCAGTTACTATATTTGCATGATTCAAGCTTATTATTGTCGCAATTGGTAGTGTGCGGTCTGTGCATCTGACCTCCACAGAACTGCCATTTTCAGAAAAGATCCAACACCCAAGTACTTCCAAGCATCTAAGCACTCACAATTCCCCTCTGAAGTGGAAGATTTCTCATTTTGCAGGTTCAAAAAAGAACAGGCTGAGAGGGTTTAGAAATTTAGGAAGTGACAAAGTCGATGTTTCGAATGAGGTTGAAATTACATCTGATCTTTTATCCTTCTTTGATAATGGCCAACGCTCAGCAAACAGTGCATGGAAGATGACTGAAGGTCTTAGGCTAATAGTAAGTGTAGTTTGAGATTGGCCTACACGCAGAAACATGAGGCTTTACCTCTCTTCCAAAGTTTTTGTTAGCATTAGCTATAATAGCTCTGGATAATTGTGTTATTTGTTCAAGAATCCAATTCTTCTTTGAACCTGGCTAAATTCTTGGCCCCAGCAATACCCTGGTACAATGAGCTCTTCATAGGCTTAGCCAAGGTCACCCCAGGATGGTGGTAGGGCTACAAGAGAGGTGTTCAGCAAGGTGTTCAGATGCAGGGTGGGCACGCAGGAGTCTTCATTGCATTTAGAGGGATGATTCACTGAGTTAAAGTGAAGCATGGACTGAAGCATCTTGTTGAGTGAAAGCTGTACCCAGATCTCCCAACTCCATGGTAAATTGGCTTTTATAGACACCATCTGCTGAATGCTCCTGAGGTGGTATAAGGCCCTCAGCCCTGCCTTGCTCCACCTTTGTGGAGGACTTGTTCCCACATCCTGAACTGTGTCTGTACTGGTTTGGCTTCATTGTCACCTGCAGGCACCGGGACAGGGAGGTGTGGATGAACTGCTCATTTGCAGCTCTGCTGCAGGAACAGTAAGCACTGTCATAGGGGAAGGTGGATAATTTGGGCTGGTCATGTCTTAAGACTTAACTGCAAGACTTGTTAGACGATGCCAGCTGAGCCCTTTGGGCACACAACCAGGTTGCTGTGACTCAGTGATTTGCTATAGACAGAGGTGTCCAGGGAGGTGCACTTAGTCTGGAGCTGATGCAATGCAATCTGTCTCAGCTGAGACCTCAGTTAAGGGCAGTTAATATAAACCGTATTATCTTGCATTTGCCACCCACAGGTAGGTAGTTAGCAAGGCTCAGCTGACACAGAGTAGCTAGTTAAGCTGGGAGAACCAGAATCCAGCCCTTATTCTGCTGCTCCAGGTTCTCCGACAATGTCCGGGAACTAAGAACGTGTAAACATGCCACCAGTTGAACCGATATTTCAGTGTTTATATTTGGTTGTCTGTGTTTTCTCTGGTAAAGACATACATTTTAAACTTTATTAAATAATAATTAAAATCCCACATGACATTGTGCATCTCTGCTGTTCCCTGCCTATCCACTATGTTACGTGCCACAATAGTGTCATCTGATGCTCTGCTATCTCTATTTTAATACCTATAGCAACATTAAGAGAGTATATTAACACTCTATTTTAATTGGCAGGAATTGATACAAACTCTACATGCCCCCATTATAAATAATAACATTTAAGAAAGTTCCACGAAATTAAGGTATTACAGACTGTGTTGGCCTCAGTATAAAAATGAAACTCATTTAATAGTGATAAGTTTCAGGAATTTCTCACTATTTCTCTGCCATTATTAGCAGAGATCTTCTTCTCTGAGAGAAGTGATAAAATTGAAGATGTAATTACATTGACAGGAATCTAGGACAGCATAAATGCACCCTGGATTTTATTACTCCTTCTCTTTGCATGGCATATACCACAGAAAAGGGTGTCAGTCATGACTAAGCACCATGGTGGTTACCAACATACATTTTAAAAATGACAATGTTGTCTGAGATATTGAAATCATGAACGAATAGTTTTTGTCCAAGGAAACGCATTCAAATTGTTAGAAATATACGTACTTAAAGGATTGCCATCTAACTATCTAGAGGTTTTATGCCACAGCTATCTACACCTGGTAGCTTTGAATGTCTTGAAGGGGCTGGCCTGTGCAATCACATTAATCTTACTGAATATCATATGGTATAAATGAGACCATAATCCAGAGAAATGGCAAATATACGTTTGTGTGTGTGTATGTATATATATGCATATATCTGTATACACACACACAAAAATAATATGATAGAAGATTACTTCATGTTCTGATTGAAAAAAAATAAAATAAAATTGAAATTCTACACAAGTTTTTGCCAGACTTCCATATATCAATTAATTCTGGGGTATGGACTAAATGCTAAAATGTTAGCTGCACAGGGGACTCTTCATCTTTTATTAATATATTGTCTTCCTCATTTCAGTCATAGCATATTCTCTGAATTCATTATGAGAATGGTCAATCACGGCAAGAATAATCTCTTACAGAGAAATAGATTGTTTTAACAAAATGTTGCGTTTCCCCCAATTTTATTTTTAGACTAGAAAGACTTAATTAGTTTGGATTTTCCTTTCTTTCATTCCAACACTTCTTGTGATCAAGACTTTGAGTTAAAAGTTACTATTGACTCATCAAACATACCCATAGTGGAATGGTTATTGACTTGTCAAACATAGCTAGAGCTCTCCTTTGATTAAATTATGATCTTCTTAACTTATAATTAACTTAGCAGAAAATACACTTTATCAGGAAAGAACCCTCAAGGAATATCTAAACAAATGTTTCTGCAACCAACAGAAGTACCAGTTAGCTTTTATGGTCAGATGTCATGTTACTGTTCTGAAATGAGTTACAACCCCTGCACACGATTATTCTCGCTCATTGAAAGTTCAGTCTACACCCTGGCTGAAAGCATATCAATACCATAACAATATGGCTTTAATGGGCATGCCCAAGTGTTACCTCTTGGGAATTACACTGCAGTTGTCCTACAAAACAAGGTCTGGATGGTAGGAATAGTCTATGGCAGTGTCTGTTTTATCTCAGCAACTACATTTCTCGAAAACAGCTAAAACCTTACAGTTACAGCCCTGTTATAAAAGTCTTAAAAAGGCATGAGTTATTGGTTGAGGGTACAATTTTGCCCCCCTAGAGCAGTGGATCTGTTTCTAGGGTTAGAGATCCCATAAGATCAGACCTCAAGGCAAGTTAGGAGTCAGGGCAGAGAAACAGCGAGAACACAGGGAAAGAAGTTCCAGATTTTAACAGACTGTAGGTGCATGAACCATTGTATTTGAAGAGTGAGAGTTTGTGGCTCTCATAATTACAAACTCTTAGTCTGATAAAGGGACCCAGCTTGGCTACTTGTTGCACATTTCAATATACCTCTCATATCCACCAGCCCTGTATAGATGCCTCAGGGCATCTCAGATGGTTTTAGTTACCTGTGCAAACATATTTTTCTATTCTATAAGACTCAAAAAATTATAATAATTTGATGTAATCGCCTTTTCTCAAGGCTGAATTATTTTTTTTCATTTTCTTATAGATTCGCACAGCCTAATAAAATTCAAGTTAAGGTCTATCCTTGTGAGCCTGCAGTGAAATCTTGGATGTATTGCACTGCATTTTACACCAAATGCATTTGAACAGTCACCTGGGAATACAAGAATACAGTGCAACTCAAAAAGCAATAAGAGGAAGAACCAGAATATCTGCCATAGGTAAAATCTGATAACAGTGGGTCAGTAATACTCTGGGAAAAGTAAAATGGCTTGGCCCTGAGGCCAGATGGCAGTGGAAGTATCATACAGCACAGAATTAGTCTGAAATGCGCCAGTTCCAAACAAACATTGCTGTGTCTCAGATTCAATAAGCAGAGTGTCAGGGCACTCGCTGAGGTTGTAGACTGAGCCATCACACTCACTGCAGGGTTGCTACTATGGAGCTTCCAACAAAAGCCTGGACCAAACCGAGGGCGCAGCAGCTTTAACTCTCTTCAGGTACTGTGAATTATTTGTGTGATGAGGATCAAACAGTTACAGTGCTACAGATAGATATGGCTAAATCAAGCTAGAAAGTTTCTGATACGCAGTAATCTATATTATGCTCTCCCATGAGGGTCCATACGCAATCCTTACATCAGGAATTTAGAGAATAGTCTACCCTGTCCTTCACAGAGAAAACTTTCTTTAAGAACAGGACTGAATCACATCATCAAAAGTTTTGTCTGATTCATGTAGATTTTAGCCTGATTCTTGGAGACTACAAGTTCCTAATGGTGCTCACCCAGCAGCACCGACCTCATATGCAGGAACATTTCTAAGAACATTTCTAAGAGCAGATCCTAAATTAACATGCATTGGCTTAAACAATTTCCCTCGAAACTGCAGATTTAAGTCACAGAACAAAACAACAAAAGATACTCCCTTCACCTCATAAAAATTCATCCGGGATATAGTTTGTAAGTTGCATTCACTATAATTTAAAATACCACAGAATCACTGAGGTGGGAAGGTACTTCTGAAGATCATTGAGTCCAACTCCACTGCTCAAAGTAGAGTCAGTGAGAGCAGGTTGCTCACAGCCATGTAAAGTTGGGTTTTGAATATCTTCAGGGATGGAGACTTCACAACTGGGCATCTTGTTTCATTGTTTGATCACACACACAGTAAAAAGCTTTTTTTTTTATGTTTAAATATAATTTCTGAATTTTTTGGCAAGAACCAGCGATGTGCGCTTGCGGTCCAGAAAGCCAGCTGTATCCTGGGCTGCATCCAAAGCAGCGTGGGCAGCAGGTTAAGGGAGGTGATTCTGCCCCTCTGCTCTGCTCTTGTGAGACCCCACCTGGAATACTGCATTCAGCTCTGGAGTCCTCAACATAAGAAGGACATGGAGCTGTTGGAGCGAGTCCAGAGGAGGGCCACAAAGATGATCTGAGGGCTGGAGCACCTCTGCTATGAAGACAGACTGAGGGAGTTGGGGCTGTTCAGCCTGGAGAAGAGAAGGCTCCGGGGTGATCTTATAGCAACTTTCCAGTACCTAACGGGGGCCTAAAGGAAAGCTGGAGAGGGACTTTTGACAAGGGCGTGTAGTGATAAGACAAGGGGCAATGGATTTAAACTGAAAGAGGGGAGATTTCAATTGGATCTAAGGAAGAAATTCTTCCCTGTGAGGATGGTGAGGCACTGGAACAGGTTCCCAAGAGAAGTTGTGGCTGCCCCATCCCTGGAAGTGTTCAAGGCCAGGTTGGATGAGGCTTTGGGCAACCTGGTGTAGTGAACGTTGTTCCTGCCCATGGCAGGGGAGTTGGAACTAGATGATCTTTGAGGTCCCTTCCAAACCAAACCATTCTATGATTCTATGATTCTATGATTCTGTCTTTGCTTGTGTTCTATACTCATGCTATCAGGTATTTATACACATTGATAAGATCCCCATGAGCTGTCTCTTCTCCAGGCTGAAACTGTCCCAGCTTTCATGGCCTCGATGCCCCAAGCCCTTAGTCATCTTTGTGGTTCTTTGCTGAACTCGGGTCTCCTTGTGTCTCATACTGGGGAGCCCAGCATTGCACACGTCACTCCAGGTGTATCTCACCAGTGTTAATTAGAGGGAAAAGATCATCTCCTTCAACCTGCTGACAATGTCCTGCCTAACGCAGCCCAGCAGGATGTTGACTGTCTTTGCTGCTAGGCTCAGGTTCAACTTCTTGTCCACCAGGACCCTCCAGGTCCTTCTTTGCAAAGCTCTTTCCAGGTGGCCGGCCCCCAGCATGCACTGACACTTAGGATTATTCCTCTCCTGCTACAGGATTTGGCATTTCCCCTTGTTGAACATCATGAGATTCCTGTCTGCCCAATTCTCTAGCCTGTTGATGTCCCTCTGAATGGCAGCACACCCATCTGACATATCAATCACCTTGTATCAGCTGCAAACTTGCTGAGGGTGTAACCTGTCCCCTTGTCTAGGTCATTAACGAAGAATTTAAACAGTATTGGCCCCAGTATTGATCCCTGGGGTGGAGCACTACTCAGTGGCCTCCAGCTAGGCTTCATGCAGCTGATCACAACCCTTTGAGCCTTGTCATTCAGCCAGTTTTCAATCAACTTCACTGCCCATTCACCTAACCCCCCCATACTTCATCTGTTTGTCTATGAAGATGTTATGAGAGACAGTGTCAAAAGCCTGTCCACACTTAGTCTATTCAACATAGGTGGCTATCCCTTTGGTCAAGCATGATTTCCCCTTCATAGATCTATGCTGACTACTTCAAATCACCTCAAGATGGACCATTCTTGAGCTTGGAGGAGGTGATTCTTGAAAATCTATCAGATCTTCTTGACGCCTCTTCTATCCAGGGCCTCCAAGAGAATTCTTCCAAGCAGATCCCTGAACAGGCTGAAGTCTGCTCTCCTGAAGTCAAGGCTTGTAACTCTTTTTGCTTTTTTCCCTCTTCTCAGAATCCCTCTCATGGTCACTGCAACCAAAGCTGCCCCTAGTTTTAACATCACCATACAGTTCTCCCTGGGTTGTAAGTATGAGGTCCAGCAAGGTATCTTCCCTCATCAGCTCCTCAATTGCCTGTGTCAGAAAGTTGCCATCGATGCACTCCAGAAACCTCCCAAGTTGCTTGTGTCCCGCTGCACTGTCTCTGCAGCAGATATTGGGGTGACTGAAGGCTCCCATGAGGACCCGAGCCTGCGAACCTGAGGTTTCTTCCAGAGGTCTAAGGAAGGTCATAACATGTAACAATATTTCTAATACCAAAGAAAAAAGACATTCAGGAATAGATTCAGTTTAAGGAGCAAGCCCATCTAAGCTCTTTAGGTCATTATGGATTAGGAGCCTTACGGTAGTTGCCCATTATATGAGAAATCAAGCCATTTATTCATACAGCACTGTCAGCTGCAATCCTCTTTGCCTCATTTGTCTCCTGCTGCAACTGTCTCAGAGGGGATGGTGTGCACAGCAAAGCTCCCCAGAGGTTTACTGTACTAGACTAGACTATATAATAATGGTTAACATCAAACAAAGAATACCTAGAGGGCCCAATCCTGTGTGGTCCTGACCATTTCACGGAAGACATGAAGTATCCACAGTACCTCACTAAGTCAGAGAAATTTAAGATCTCTGAATATCTCAGAAGAAGAGCTCAGAGGCTTCTAATAGCTGACTGATATGCTGAATTAATCAGATTATTGGTGCAATGGGTTTATAGACTAGTTCCTGTCGCAGTCAAGTCATACTCATACTCTGTTGTCAGTACATTTTGCATCTGAAGGGGCTGAAAAGCAGTCACGCACAAGGAGATGCTGAATTATGAGACTCCTGCTCATGGACAAGGAGGTGAGCTGCGCAGTAGTGTTGGGGCTGGTGCTGGGCAGCTTATCTGTGCAGAACGTCAATATCAGTAAATGACACACATGGAGACGGTGAGGCATCACCTGCTGTTATGTCTGTGACAGTCCCTTCTCTGCTGTTTCTGACCTGTGTTTCTCTTTTTAGTGTCTATTGCAAGCCACAAACAGGACTGGTAAATCCTTCAACAGCCAACAGATCATACCCTGAAACACTCATGTCTCAAGGCTTTTGTTCAGCCCAAGCACAACTTTCTTTTCAGAGAAAATTAAGCACCCACCTGGGAATCAGGCAATGGGAAGAGGTGTGGTGGGTTGTCCTCAGCTGGCTGCCAAGTGCCCACCGAGCCGCTCTATCACTCCCCTCCTTAGCAGGACAGGGAGGGGAGAAAATAAGATGGAAAAATAACCTCAGGAGTTGAGATAACAGCAGTTTAATAAAGCAAAAGCAGAATAAAGGCCATGCGCAGAAGCAAAGGAAAACAAAAGACTTATTTTCTACTTCCCATTGGCAGGCGATGTCCAGCCACTTCCCAGGAAGCAGGGCTTCAGTATGCATAGCAGTTGCTCCAGAAGACAAACATGGTAATAACTAGTGCCCCACTTCCTCCTCTTCTTTTCTCTTCTTTTTATTGCTGAGCAAATGTCATATGGTACGGAATATCCCTTTGGTCAGTTTGGGTCAGCTGTCCTGGCTATGGTCTCTTCTAAGATCTTGTCCACCTCCAGCCTACTGGGTTGAAGAGAAAGCCTTGATGCCGTGCGAGCACTGCTTGGCACCAGACAAAACAATGGTGTCTTATCAACGCCTTTCTGGCTACCAATACAAAGTACAGCACTATGAAGCCTACTATGGGGAAAAGTAACTCCGTCTCAGCCAGATTCAATACAAGAAGGAAAATTGATATGCTCAGGTCTCAGCTTAGCCACAGACCCTGCTACATCCAGGATAGCCAAGCTGTGGGAAAGCGAGCAGTGACTATAGCTAGCTTGATAAAATACAACATCTAGCACCGGATGCATCACACAGAAAAAAGTGGCTAAAATGTCATCAAAGTTGCATCACTGGTGACACGAACAATGTCCCCTTGATTGCCAAAACAAGTTTGTAAGAACAGAAGTGCTGTTGGGAAGGTGTGGAGAGTTTTACAAATCCCACTCCATTGGGGGAGGGGTAGCCTTTCTGGTCACTGTCTTGAGCTCGTCTGGCCACCATGCCATAGCCCGGGTGACCAGTGCCATTAGCTCACTTTTCCTGAGGCCCCACTGATAGTTTTTAGAAAGAAAGTATTGATCCAAACCAAGTCATTCTCAGAAGCAGAGAAAAAGGCTGGCAGTCTTATGAAAATTGTTATTATAAACATCAACAAAAGGCTTTTGAAAAAGAAAAAAAAACACAAAACAAACCCCTTAATCTTGAAAACAGCTGCAAAAGGCACAGAAGAAGTTGTGCAAAACACCTCGTGCTGACGGCAATTTTCAACACCTATCTGGAATTCTTATTAAGTTCTGCTGCACATGAGTATGTGTCTACCCAAAAAGAGAGGACAGATCCTACACTCTACTTACAGCGATGGATGTTTGGTAGCCCGAACAGTTGCACTGAAACCAGTGACATTGCTCAGTGAGTCAGGATTTGCTCACTGTAAGTAACGTTTATCTGCCCGAGAATAAAGGGCTTGAAAATTACAGATGATTTCCTGAACTTGCACCCTGTTTTCTCTCTTCCAGTGACAATCTAACATTTGCAGAAATTCACTCTAGCTTATTGGAGAGTTTTCCGTGGTTATTCAAGATTCAGAATCACAGACGGATGCAGTGGTACCCACTCATTGCCGATGCTCACTGTGTCTTATCAGAGCTCAACCCTCGATATTTAGATGCAAGAGCATAACATGCAACTGAAATGCAACATGAGTAATGACCTGGTTTAGAGAATTTCTAAATAAGCAGCAACTTCTCCCCCGTTACTGATTGCAGAGAGGCTGAGACATATTGAACTGCATACCTATTACCTTTCAGGGACACATCACGCTGCCATTCACAGGAGCAACCGAAACATTATTATTGCTCCCTTCAAGAGAAAGGTCAAGAAAGAAAGGAATTGCTTTAGAACTGCAGAGATGAGGGCTGGGATTTTGGAGGAAAAAAGGCTTCTTTTTGTTCTGCTTTTTCTTCCTAAGAAAGTATAATTATTCTGAACAGTTTTACACATAATTATATTAGTGTCTATTGTTAGTAATAACAAAAGAAATAATTTCTGGAGGCACATTATAAATGTATTGCCGCAGCATTTCACTTGCACGAGAAGCTAAGTCTGAGATCTGACTAAGTGTCCATACTGTCCCCAGTTACAGCAGTTTTTATTAATAACATAGCAAAGCCCAGAACCCTCATTTGTACTCGTTCTTAGCTAGAACCAGGATCTTGTTTTTCATTAATGCAATCGAAAAACCACAGCGTTTCCCTAGATTTAACATCTCCTTGCCCCACACAGACGAGGGAATGATCCGTTCTGATTGAAGACTTCTGGTGACTTCATCCAGAGGAGGGCCACGAAGATGATCAGAGGGCTGGAGCACCTCTGCTATGAAGACAGGCTGAGAGAGTTGGGGCTGTTCAGCCTGGAGAAGAGAAGGCTCCGGGGTGATCTTATAGCAACTTTCCAGTACCTAAAGGGGACTGGAGAGGGACTTTTTACAAGGGCATGCAGTGATAGGACAAGGGGCAATGGATTTAAACTGAAAGAGGGGAGATTTCGATTAGATCTAAGGAAGAAATTTTTTACATTGAGGGTGGTGAGGTACTGGAACAGGTTGCCCAGAGAAGTTGTGGATGTCCCATCCCTGGAAGTGTTCAAGGCCAGGTTGGATGAGGCTTTGGGCAACCTGGTGTAGTGGAGGATTTCCCTGCCCATGGCAGGGGGGTTGGAACTAGATGATCTTTGAAGTCCCTTCCAACCCTAACCATTCTATGATTCTATGTGGTAATGATGTTGCTGCAATGGCCAAATACTGCCCTTGTGCAACCTGCACAAACCAACTGCAAAACATTGCCACAAAAGTTACAAATATCAAGAAAAGCTATATCCTGCTCAGAGCAAGAATTTCTTATAAAAGCTGTGGACATTTTTGCCTGATGATAGGTTTAATGGCGTGATGTCTTGACCAAAAAGCCAGCTCCTCAGAGATATATTCCAGCCAGGCTACATCTGTTTCTACCTCAAAAATCTCTCTTTGTGCAATGGTCTCAGTGGAGCACGTAGGTCTGCATGTTCCTCCACGAGCGGGACGAGACACCGAGCTGACTGTTACATGGGACAGGACTCCTGCGTTGGCCACATCAGTCAATGTGACTGCACCTTTTCTCAGCCAACTGAAAGGAATTTTAGAAATGAATTGGTATGTTACAGGTAGGTTTTACTACAACAAGATTTCGAACCAAGTCATGGTTTTGGGAGTTCAGACAGGTGAAAACATGCCCACTGTCTACTTGCAGCACAGGTTCACATCCCTTTAATCTTACTCACAGCAACTCTTTGAGCTTTCCTCACTCTCAGCAACTTGTGTGTAGACTCCTTGGGACACCAAGAGAAGACCTTTTCTTGCTGTCCTCTCTGAGGCTTGGCTGTCATTGCCATGTTTTGCTTTTTTCATCAGTCCCCCCTCATCCTCCAGGCTCTCCCTCTGCTGCTTCTCCTTCCAGATCTCTCCTCTTGCCCACTGACCTCACTCATGCTCCAGGCAAGGAGCAACTCATGTGCCCTTTCAGAAGGAGTCACTTGACCTCAAAACAGCAGCCAGGAGGCCACTTTTCTTCCTGTTGCCCAGACACAAGAATTTGACAAGAGAATAAGACATAATAAAAGTGTTTATAAAGTCAGTGCTGGGCTCAAGCTCCTTCCATCTTCTACTGCCTGTTATTTAGCCCGCTCCCCAGCACAGTGCTTCAGAGCTCAAGAAGAAAGGCTCCTGCATGCTGAATGCTTCTCAGGGTCTGGATGGTGGCCTGGTCCTGAAAGCCTTATCTCAACAGGCAAGACAAGAAGGTTGGAGATAAGGAAGGTAAGTAATACCGTGTGGAGCTCAGTCTATCTGGTGAAAGGTTTCCAGATCAGGGTATCTGGCCACATTCTGAACTGTAAAAAAAGAAAAAAATCCTTTCTGTTTGTGTGTGTGTGTATATATATATAAAAGGAATGCCAAGACATGTTGCCGAGCAGCTAAAGCTTTATATTTCTCCCAAATCTTCCATTTTTGTAGTTCTTCATGGGGACATTACAAAATTTAAAAAAAAAAAATATCACCAAGTAATTCAGAAATTCCAGAATGGGTTAGCTTTTTACATTTTTTTAACCACTTTTATCCTGGTTTTAGCACTCTTTTCAAACAAAAAAACAACCCTCTACTCATTCAGGAAGTCACTTTAGCAATGAGACAGCTGTCCTTTCCACCGGGAACCAGACTCCCAGCTATGATTTTTCACTTGCTCCGTCACACAAGTGAGAGGGCCATCACCTGCCATGGCAGAGCTGGCATTTCCTTTCTTTGGGGAAGTGGGATTGCAGAGAAGACTGTAAATGGATTAGAAGGTAAACATGATTTCTGCCATATGTGATCATTCACAAGTTCAAAACACCACACAAATTAATGCTGAGAAAGGGAACTGTACTTGGAGACCCGTAGTTGAACTCTTAAGCCAGAGATTTTGTAGTAATTAACGTTGCTTCCCTGTAGCAGCAGCATAGAAAAACTCAATGCAAGGCCTGTAGGAGGGGAAAGTAATTTTATTTCTAAAGATACAGCAACACTCTCACATCCACCTTCTTAAAAGTGCCATGCTGTACGTTCAAGTAGCCTGTAGATTTATACTCGCCTATATCCCAGTGTTTTGGCCAGGTTTCCTTGCAGCAACAGGAAAGAAAAGGGATGCCAGCTACCCAGCCTCCATCATTGCCTCATCCTTAAATTAGCCTTCAGGCACTGGTTTTAGACCAGTCTTTCTTGTACTGTTCAGGATCTGAAAATGGTTGTGATCTTTCGCCTCTCCATTCTGTCCCACTTCTGTAAAGCATTAAGATCTGCTTATTAAAGCATCCAGTCTTTTTAACTGGAAGCTGCTGAAGAAGGATTTGTCTTCTCCTTCTCACCACCACTTCTTCTTGGCATAACTAGGTGATGTCTTATTTTTTTCTTTTTTTTTCTTTAGATTGTTCTTTCTTTTAGGATGTCTCTTGCTTTAGGTTACCCTTTGTTACCTATTCTGGAGGTCCTGATGGACTTCATGCAGATATGCTGGGAACTTAATATGTTGTCAATCCAGGTGCCACCGGCACCTGCCTTCCCTACAGCCAATCTCCTACCATCCCTCTCTTCCACACCCAGACAGTCCCATTCATTTTCCGTTTGGAGCAGTTTTAATGATGCTATTACAAACCTCTACAATCCTAATAGGTAAGACAGAGCTAACATCAAGTTTTGTTTGACAGTCTCTTCAGCTAAAATAGAAAAAAATCATCCTCTCAATGTTACAGATGAAAAATCAGCTCCCAGCAATCAGGAAGATGCAATCACCCTATTTCTTCTTCTTTCCTCAGGGCAGCATACATGGCAAATAGAAACGTTCTGTGAAAAGAAGCATTGTATTGCTTATATTTTATCATCCCACTGCTTGGTTTTATGTATTTAATTTGGCCTTTTAGTCAGTTTCTTGTAATTGATTTCCCCCCACTCCACCACAACTGGATGCATTTTCCTACAGTTATCCTGCTGAAATTTAGACCTATGCATATAATCTCAAGGTTAATAGAGGGCTTCAGGAAAGGAGAGAGAAATGTATCTGAGTGACAAAATTCACAGCCTCAGTAGCCTTATTAATGCCTGAGACGTTGAAGGAAATCTTTGTGCAGAGCAATAGCACAGTACAGACCGCAGACTCAGTCACCCAGTCTGCAAATGTTCAGCTTTTGGAGTATTCCTACTTATGCCTAAAAACTTACAGGGTGAGGTGAGAGGGTCTCAAAATAAGATGAGGATTTTAAGTGGATTCAAGAGATTTACCAGAACCGTGATGCAGACATGGGGCTGGGAGCAAGAAGTGGGGCAGCAGCACCAAGAGCAGAGTAGTAGCAAGCCAAAAGTCAGGAGACTTTCTGACTTTTCCCAGTTTCCAGGTGAAGTAATGGCCTTCCAGAGGTCACAGCATGTCTGCTTTTGGGAAGATTTCTCTTCTGAGGTACTCAGTTCCCTTGAGTCAGTGCTAATGAGAGGAAAAATCTTACAGAACCTCACGTACAGTCCATACCAAAAATCACATTTTTTCTGGCTAAATGCTAAAAAGAACAATAGAAAAGACCATCAGTTTATATTATAGTACTGACACAAATGTTGAATAAGTGAAGAGAGTAATGGAAAAGGTAATTAAATGAAGCTTTAAAAAATCCACATGCATATATTATATTTCCTTTGTTAAATATAATCATAAGGATTCTGTACAGTTACTTAACATTTTTGGAAATTTGCCCCATGTTACATACAGAACATCAAGGTTGGAATTGCTGGACATTTAAGAATGCAAAATGTTTTCCAAACTCCTGAAATCCTCCTAGGGCAAAGACCTCACTTTTAGTATCTTTGGTGCTTATGACAGTACTTAAAACGTATCACCTGTCATGTCGTTAAAGTGATACCAGCCTTCCGCACAGCCCTGAAAAATATTCTCCGTTTAACGAGGTACGTCACAGGTCCCAGGGATCACTTCAAGTATAAACATGAACATATATATCTTAAAGTGCAAATAGCAGAATGTGGTTGGTGAAGAGAGACCTAAACTATCAGCCTAGTAAGTCGTTACCATGAGAGAGATATTAATTTAGTTTGTGCATCTCATGCTAAACAGCATCTGCAGGATCAAGTCAGTCGATCCAAAGGAAGCGATTAGGAATAATTGGCAGAAGTACATGTCAGTGTCTTTCCTCTTACACATACAGAAAAATTCTGCATGTGTACATGCCTGTTTCTCTGTCATCTATATAGAAAGGCTTTAACTTTTCCTCCTGCCCCACCTGCCCTTCCGAGAGAACTGATGAAAACTGATGCTCTGTCACCGTACTGCACCTGACCACCTCCTAACTTTGCAGGTCATTAATAACGTCCCAGCTGCCATTAAATGCTTCTTATTTTTTCGGAAACCTGAACATAGACACACACACACGCCCACACGCTGCTGCAGCCTACAGCACATCCAGAAGCCATAGCAACCAGCACAGAAACCTCAGCTTGCTTGAGCTGCGCTCCCCGACACCTTCTCATGGCACAAGACACCCTGACTGTCAGGCAAAAAGGGTGCGAGCCTTTTCACTTAAAACTTACTGCTCAGAAGGGGTAGCTACGTACATTTTCTTGTTTCACACTGTAGTCAAAGCTTCCACCTTTTCTCTGGTTATCACACGCTGCCCACATTGTTCGGGATACGGAAAGGAGTTAGTTTTTTGTAAAATATGCTTGGGCTCTCCCTCAAAATTTCAAATTCGAGGTTCTACTTGAGATCAACTTTTTTTGAAAGGATCTAAAGATACATCTACGTATTTATATTTACGTATAAATCTGTTGCAGTGGAGGAAACCAGAGTTAGTCGAGAATCAGTCTGGGTACAAGAGCGTTAAGAGCACCCACAGGCTTTCTGACCTAGCGAATCCATGTGCTTTATTTTACAATTTGAGTGCTATTTTGCCGCCCCTGCCCCATCCCTGTGACACCCTGGAGTTCCCACAAATTCACCATCAGAGCGCTGGGTACAGACTGCCCCAAAATCTCCCTCCTCACCCGCTGCTGTCCCACATCCCTGAGAGGCTCCAAGAATTGGCAGTGCTCTTCAGCGCATTATGGAGCCCACATCATTTCCTACCGTATTTCAACCCAAAGTGAGACAGTCCCAGCTAGATCAGGCGGCTCTTTCCCTGCTGATGGTCTAGAGCAGAGTTGGAAGTGAAGGTGGAAGTGAAATTGGTGATAGCTTTGGTGTTTTAAAGGGAATTTTAAAACATATCAGAAAGGGCTTTTCTGAAGAAATGGATGATTTTGGTGGAGAAAAAAGACATGCTATGTGTTTGGGAGGGAAAAGGAAGGATGAGAAAGTGAAAACTGAGAATCTTGGTAAAGGATGCTGTTTTGTAGACTGAAACTACTGAAAAAATGCTTCCTTAGTCCATCTTCTTTTTTTTCTCCTAAAAAAAATAATAATTATTTGTCCCTTTTTAAATAAAAAAAAAAAGAGAAAGAAATGCTTTTCAAAACTCTTCATTTTATATTTTTGCATCTATTCAATTAATAATACCTACAACTGTGTTTCAATCACACCTTGAAAGCCAATTAGTTGAGAAATACAGATTAAAATCTCTGGAGGTTTCAGGAAGTCTGACGAGGTCTGATGTTAGCAGGAGAACCGTTCAAAGCAGTCCAGTGATCTTAACTCCACTTTACAATCAATTCTAAGCCTCCAGCAATGGAGAGGAAAGCAATGGTTGAGAGTGCAGCTTATGTGTGGGGAAAAAAAAAAAAAAAAGCAGCTGACAAGATATAATACTGTCCTGGGCTTGCTATTTTAATAAGCTCCACTGGTGTACATTGCAGTTTTTCCTGTCTTCTCAAGTCTCCTGGACCATCATAACTCTAAAACTGCTTAGTCCCAGTTTCAGCAGTTTGAACAACTCCAGGGAAAGGTCTCTGCTGTCACTTTCTATGCAGTTTCCAGTACAAAATTAGACTGACAGCTTTGGAAGTTGAAAGTCACCTTGTGTTTCAAGTCCTCGGATCACAGAGCAAGAAGGAGTCATGATGATCTGGCCAGGTCTCCTCCATAAACCAAGCACAGGGATCCCTGAGCAACTCTTGTGCCAGGGGAAGTGCTCAAACTAGAAAATCACCCAACTCCAGCGATGGAGACTCCACCACAGCCCTTGATAGAATCATAGAATCACAGAATGGTTAGGGTTGGAAGGGATCTCAACGATCATCTAGTTCCAACCCCCCTGCCATGGGCAGGGAAACCCTCCGCTACACCAGGTTGCCCAAAAACCTAGACTTGCAGGATTTATTATGCTCGCTGTAAAACAGCTAGAGCTTATCTGTCCTCTGTATGTGTTCATTTTCAAAACACTGAACTTTTAATATCTCTGTTTGCCGGGCTGATGATCAGCTCTGTTTCCCCTGTAAGTATTTACCAGCCATGACATTATATATTAAGCTTCCTTGATAAGTTAAACAGATTGCGCCCCTACTTGTTCACTGCAAGGCATTTTTGCCAAACCTGTAATTATTCTCCTGAGCAATAGCTTGTTTCCCATTTTAAGCTACTCCAGATAACTCCATCATTTACAGGTAGAAGCCATCTAAGCAAACTATAGCCTCTTAAAAAAAGGTGAAGTTGCAGAGACTCACATCTCTCCACTTTGTCTATTTTGTGAGCAGTGGTTTATTTTCAGTCTTCTGTACTCCTCACAGCCAAGCTTAGCCTTGCTCTTCAACTTCCAAGGAGCTGGAAGGATATCAGTGGATGAAGCTGTGTCACAGCCTCCTCCATCACAAAGTGGAGTGGTACCTCCTCACTCCTACGGTTTACCAACTCTTGCAGTTGCATCCCTTTTGGCCTGCAGAAAGGAAACGCTCTGGCTGATCTGCAGCCTGTGGCTCCTAAATGTGCATTCTATACTTGGCCCACAACTCCAAACAAAAGTTGAGAATCCAAATATGTCATGTTGGCCATGTGCAAGATCCGTCAGGCTGACTGACATTCCTCTGTGCAGCTCTGAAATACAGAAAACAGGGACATTCACGTACCACAGTCAGCCAGAGGCAAACAAGCATATCTGGTGACAGTGGCTGGGGGCAGCGATGGTGACAGACCACTCCAAGAACTCTCCCATCCTCACGTTAGCACCAGCACAGCTGTCACACACAAGCAGTGACAGATGGACAGGCATGGGAATGTCTAAGAAAACGACACATGATCTTATTCAAAATGCATGTAGCTAACATGATACGAGGCACAGCGAATAGGAAATGTTTTTATGTTTGTAGTGCCATAAGTGTCAGCAGCAGTTTGATGATAATGAGTCGATTTCCTCATGGCTGAAGGATAGTAACAATAGTATAAATTACCCAGCTTTTATATCCTTAACCTCAAACTAATCTCAGGCACTGAAGATGTTAAAGAAATCCAAGAACCTAGCACATCCATACAAAGCAGTAATTTCATGAAAATACCTGCTTATTAAGAACTGACACTTCCAAATGCACAGGATATTCAAAATGCATTGTATTTGCGTAGTGAAACCACAGGTGCCCAAAGGCACCAGGAGAAGCCTACGGATCACCTACACGGAGATGACCATCTTCAGCACCTCATGAGAGTTTATACTGATGTCAACACACCTGCTCATGTATAGAGAAGCTGTCATCCAAGTTAGCTCAAGCTGTGTAGCTATAATATCAGCATGGCAGGAAGCTTGATGCTGGCATCACACTGCAGCCAAGATAGTCTTGTCTTCCAAAATGAAAGCACAGGCGACAATTTCTTCCATCCTTGATTGTTGCAAGCAATTTTCAGCTTTATGACTGTAATTCAAATCGATGCCTGGAAAAAGGGTAGTGGGTGACCTACTGAGTGTATTTATCTGCACATGAACTGTCACACCATTATTATGCCTGATAACACAGCAGGCACAAACCATCCACACACTGTTGGGGGAAAGCAGTACTGCCCCTCCCATCCCAATAACATTTTCCTCAGGGAAAACACTGATATGGGAGAAGAAAGGGCGAAGTGCAAGAAAGAAGGCGTGCGCTTGTTTTTGTATCTTAGGCAAATAGGTAGGTGGGAAGAATTGTATGTCTTCATGACATACTGCAGCTGCTACCAAGGGGTTAAGCCTTCATGGGACTCTCAGTGGTGCAGTAACACCAAATAATTCAAGCAGGAAGGAACAAGTGCCCTGCACCCCCCAACCCAATTCCCTCAGCTGAAACAGTCCAATGCAAAATATAAGATCTCAACTAGATCAGTAGCCTGATCTAGTTGAGAGGCGTCCCTGCCCATGACAGGGACATTGGATTAGATGATCTCTAAGGTCCCTTCCAGCCTATGCCATTCTATGATTCTATGATAAGCTATTTCCAAGGTTCTTGTTCAAATTCACACAAAAACACAAGTTCCACATTTCTAACCATGGCTTGATATTTTTTGTCTGGTGGTTCAAAAAAAGAAAGCCTAAACCATGAAGCTACTCTTCCCCTGACCCTCAAATTGAATAAACTAGAGTCAAGTAATTCTCGTGAGATTCTGCTACTGAAGTAAAAGGGAGTTTTCCTGTCAAAGTTCAAAATATCCCATTTAATACAAACAACCATTCCTTTTTTCTGTACTTTATAATTCCCCTACACTCTAAAAAAACAACCATAAGACTGTATTTTGTACAAAAAAAACCCAAACAAACTACTTTGGTCACAGAAGATTACCAAAATCATCTTCTACACCTGAAACTGGGACTTGCCTCTAAACTACTATTTACTCATGTGAAGAACAGCAAAGACCAGTGCTGCATTAACCAAACCCTTTGTTGCAGCTGAGTTTCATCTAGAAAGAAATGGTTAATTCCAAGGGTTGTAATCTTCCCCTCTATTTTTCTACCTTGTATATTTGAAAGGAATAGGGGAACAGATTAACAGAGAAGACTTAAGCAGGATTACTGGGGAATTAGCCCATTTACTCAATGAATTCTCATATCCACAGTAAGGACTACTAGACTCCTGGACAACCTTGCTTGATGCTGCTCTTAAAATCTTGGCCTCAGCTGGATGACTCCTAGTTCCTCTCCCCTCTCATCCTCTTTCCCCACCAGTTTAGATCCTGCTAAAGTAAAAAGCTCTTGGCAGGAAGTTCAAAACTTAAGACAGGTCACTGAAATAAAGAACCAACTACTTCCACAAGTACAAACTCCTGTAAGAGTGGAGTAATTTTTATTGAACTCTGAGATGATAAATTGCAAAGCACAGCAATAAAATCCAGAACAGGAACAACCAAGTAACAGCTGGAAATGTAGAACTCGTTTTTATTGTCATAACAGTTTCACATGCAGTTTTTGCAGGACAGTTAAAGCTTTAAAATTTCCTTTTAATCAGTGTAATTGCCCATTCCCTCCCCAATACACACTTATATTCTAAATTGCAGCGACTTCCTGATTTCTGAGAAGTAAGGCACTACAGTGTCCTTTCAGAGTAGTTACAAATTATCATAGCAGATGCTTCCCTCTGAGATCTGAAGGTCAAGATTGTCCACAGAAGAAAATGCAACTGGTGACTGAAGATGTATAGCCAGTGATGAGTAACTATCACCACTCTTACCAAAACAGTCATTGCATTCTAGGTCACCTACTGTCAGACTCGAGAGGAAACCTTCAGTGCACAGAGCAGAGGTAACAGTGCTCATCCTCTCACCTAGGGATGCTGTTCGCTCTATTCTGGAAAATTTCATTAAAGCTCCCCTGTTCAAGCTAGGGGACAGACTTTAATTGCAGTCTCTAACAATCAGTACATTCTTACGGCTGAGGACAAGGCACTGGATGAAGACCTCCACATTTACAACTTTGGAATAGGAGTTGCAGCCACTGCAATGCTTTCAATTGCACATTCATCAGTGCCACGGCGGATTCTGAAGTAACCATCTTCTCCCCACGACGTGCCCCAGCTGTTCTTCACAATCCAGAACTTCTCACCACTGTTTGGGTCTGTACCATAGCCCACCAGCAAGACAGCATGATTGGTCAATTCAAAAGGATTGAAGTCATCCTGCAGCCCAGTGTGATGGTAGATCCCCTCTTTATAAAGCATGAAATCATTATAAACCTCAAAGGCAACAGCCATTGGCCCATGCAGAACAAGCTCGAGTTTCATCAGAGCTTCATTGCAGCCTCCATAGAAGCCACCGACATAGTGGTACTCAGAACTGTAGTAGTGGTAACAGCTGCGCTTGAAAGTGCATGGAGAATCTAGGGCTGTGTAAGGGAAGCAGTCCTCTTCCACAACACCAAAGTCTTGGACATACTTTCCAGCAATGAGGTATGGGAAGCCACCATCACAACCTAAACAAAAAAAAAAAAATCTGCTTATTCCCTTGGAGAGTTATTTGAGATGGAAGACTCTCCTACTCAAATCTTTTGGAATACTTTTAGATACAGTATTGAACACAAACTGCAGTGACCCAAATAATCTTAATATTCCAGTTAGCTATAGCTAGCTTTCTGAAACACACAAGACAAAATTCACATCTGTGGGAGCTATACTGGGAACACTAATGCATGGACCACCTTCTCATCCAACTGTTCCTGACCCTCACCATCAGGCAAAGCTGTTAATTACATGCAGTGAAAAGACCTGTTCTAACACGAGCACCGTCCTTTTGAAAGCTTTACTTACTGCTGTTGCTCATCTCTCCCTCCCTCCCTGTATGGTCCTCCTCCCTCTGAATATGCTTTTGGGAGGATATTTGGTTCCACTCTTTCTAGGTACATATTGCCATTTAGCTGTATTTTTAGCCCTACTCCTTACACATTTTCCTATCTCCCAGGTAGCTCTACCTAAATCCAGTAACATCCTGAGCATGAGGCCACCTACTCCTGGTTCAATCCCATCCCTACAGTAAGGCAGGCTGACAACTCTGGAATACTTTATAGTACTTCTTTTTTTGAAAGATTGTAGAAAGTATCACCTGCCAGATAATTTATGAAAAAACTAAATCATGGGTGATGGAGAAGGCATGGGAGTCTTTAATATACAGTCTCCTTCTGCAGCATTATCATTACTGAAACTTATCTTTGTGCACACCAGTGTACTTACCTTGAGAATACTGGCTGCAAGACACAACCTGCTGAGGACTAAAGATGGGTTTCTGGGTGTTGTTTGTGAGGATACGTATTCTTGCTTCCAGCATGCCCATGGATGAAAACGCATAACAGCTGCCACAGGAGCCTGAAGAAAAAGGAACCACAAAGTGCAGTCAGTAACATAAACAAGGCAAGGCACCTGCATCCAGGTACAATTATTGCTTGAGTCCACTGAGAAGAGTCAAATCCTACCAGTTAGTGATTAGAACCTGAACGCTGATAGAGCAAAAGCTTTAAATACACATTTAGCCTTTAAGCATGCAATTCAAAAAACAGTTTTAACAACTTCTGAAGGAACATTAAGCTTATTTAAGAATAAGAGACAACATATTGCTCTTCAGTGTTTTTCAGCAGTATTTAAGAGCTACACTATTCCTTCAGAATGAACCCACAGAGACCACGTTAGCAGGACTGAGAAGGCTCATAACCTACTGCCTCGGACTATAACCCTTTAAGAGCACATATGCTATGGGGTAATTAACTATTTCACATGAATGCTGGCAATATTGTTCTAGATTGTTTCAACCTATCAATGGATTTAATGCTGGAATTTCCAGTTGAAAGAATATTCCACTTTAGAGCTACCCCTAACATAACTGACTTTTGACAGTCTAGTGTTTGATACAGTGGATTCATCCCAGCTCCCCTTACTTCCCAAGGGCACGTAATTTTTACACTGGCTTTTCAGAGGCACCTTCATTTCCCTTCTGTTTCTTGGCAGAGAGCTAAATCTCCTCACTTTTTCATTAAAATTTAGTATTGTTTCTAGTTTTAGGCCTCTTCACTCCCTACGAGCTTCCTGCAACACATTAAAAACCTTTGGAATTGGAATGACAAGCATCACAGGGAAGGACAATTACTTGGACGAGGTCCTATTTTATCTACTGATTGTCACCAAGGCACCCGATTTCCTTTTGTTTCCTGACAGTAGGAAAGTCAAATATTGCAGAGCTATGGAAAGGAGGGAAGCTTGAGAAACAAAACAAAATACTTTCTCCTGAACTGTGTAGGTGTATAAAAGCAGAGCTATTACAAAAGCAAGACGTCGTGAAATTGCACCTTCACTCAGTCAGACATATCTCTGAAGAGAAGGGACACAGTCAGCCTGAACACGAACGGTCTTTGCCCAGCAGGGCAAACTCAAGCAGCAAAAGGTGCCTCCCACTCCTTGCACAGTCACAGCATCTAAGATGGGCCACACTGCAGAACACTTTGTTGCATTTTGAGTGCAAAAAAAGTAAAAAAAAATACAACACAACCATTTCATTCTGAAGTCTGTTGGGGTGGTTGCTAAATTTCTTTCCTGCTACCACAGTGGTATTTGTGAGGCCTGTAGTATGACAGCCCCACTGTATCAGCAGAAAGCCAACACAGCTGCAAGACTAGTTGCTTTTCTGAGACTTCCCACAAATTCTCTTTGACTCAATTAAAGCTTCAACTACATTGAGCTTCCACTCACTCTACTACAAAGGGCTGTTACACTGAGGAGTAAGGAAGAGACACAGCACACCTAGTGAAGAATCAGCTGGCCAGGCTTTTCACCTACTTTGATCTGCAGAAAAGAATCAGCAAGAAATTGGAACTGCACTCAGGGCTAATCAAATCTGTAGGTTCCCCTCTTCTCCCCCAGTAAAGCTGATAACAAGCAACAACAGGGCTATTTTCAAAGATGACATCTCTTGGGTCAAAGACAGAGTTACTGCTCTATAAACAACCCAAGAACTCAACCTTTACTTTCTTGACTATAGAAGATACTAGCAGGGATGCTGACAACATGCTGACAGTCAATATTACAGTCCAAGACAACTGCAGTTGCATGAAGCTTGCCATGTCTCAAGATATGCTACAGAGAACGCACATTTCCCTTTTAATTCTTGTCCAATTCAGATACTGTATTTTTTTCTCCTTAGGTAAAGAGCTATGACTCCACAAGCATGTGAGATCTGGGAAGTCATGCTCTCGTAATTCATACAATTCTCTCTGTATGTGCCAGACAACTAGCATCTTACTGCTTCCAGCCTTCTCCCCCACGGCATTTTGTAGTTAGTCATCTAATAATGTTAATGATATACAACTAAGACTTTCTAATACCATCATTTTAATGAAGCATTGATATCCAGTGCCTCTGAAAAAAAAAATAAAATAATCACACAAGCTACCACAAGCAAGACTTGATTTGCATGTCAGCACTATTTTGCACAAGGCCATCTTTTGGAGGCTTAGTTTTGTAATTTTTTTTTTGAAGTCTGAAAGCTAAAATTCTTACTTAATGAAGCAGAATGCGTATTCCACAGAAATCTAACATACTCAGCATGGATTCTCAGATTACAGCAAAAATGTAGGCAGCTTTATTATTGGAAGCAACAGACTAGTTCTCATTTAGAAAAACTTTGAAGCAACACAATGGAGAAAAGGCAAGTTTGGCACTGAGTGTTCAACTGTTTGGAAGGTAAAAGAGCCCTTGGGATATTCACAGTTCACATCAGGAGAAAGTACAGGACTCAGACCTACATAGGACAGTATCATTCTCTGTTGCCATCTTTCAGTGAGGCCATGTGTCAGCTTGTGAACTAAAACTCCCACAAACCTTCCCATGTTTCTTCTGCTACCAGGAGTTCAGCTGGCAGAATTTCACAGAACTAAGCCATAAATGAGGGATCGATGACTTAAGTGATTACCTCCCCACTTTGCTAATGTTATGTTCTCTTCCCCTGGAAGTTGCAACCAGATAGCTACCAGTGGATGCAAATTTAATTGGAAATAGCAGATCAGAGAAGGGACACATTAACTGAGTCCACTCCTGGCCTTCAGTATGCAACTATTTAATTCAAGTGTCTCACACCACAGTGCACTCCCTACACAGTAAACATAACAGAATGGTATCCTTTTAAGTCGACTTTGAGCTGAATACTTGCCTATCACAGGGGCAAAGAAAAAAATAGTTTTAACAAGTATTCTATATTTATCAATGTCCAGACTGTTCATAGTGACTGACACCTTCTCTTGCAACTAGCCATTTAAGTAATTTCTAAAGTTATTGGGGTGATATAGATATTTAGATTAGATACAAGGAAGAAATTTTTCACTCAGAGGGTGGTGAGGCACTGGAACAGGTTGCCCAGAGAAGCTGTGGATGCCCCATCCCTGGAAGCGTTCAAGGCCAGGTTGGATGAGGCTTTAGGCAACCTGGTGTAGTGGAGGATTTCCCTGCCCATGGCAGAGGGGTTGGAACTAGATGATCTTTGAGGTTCCTTCCAACCCTAACCATTCTATGATTCTATAAGATTTGGAGGCAGTATAAACAATTTTCATGGGCTTATTCATTACAGCTGCATGATAATTTGCCATCAGCAGTGAGTAAGGAAAGAATTAAATTTACACCAGTTCTGTCAGCGTGCAGAAAACATTGACTGAGACTATTTGGACAAGACTTGACAGCTGTCTTTATGCAGGGCACTGTGGTAATTGGCTTTCACTCCAGCAAGAGACACTGCTGTTTGGGTAAGCCAGTACCACCTTCTATTTTGGCACAGTGCTGTCAGCCAGGACTCCACCCAGTTTCTGCAGTTTATTTATAGTAAAGGTGCAATTCCTCAGCTGCAAGACACTAGACAAAGCCTTCTTGTTAACAGCAAATTACTAAGTACAACAAAGGAGCTCTAGAGCATTTCATTCAGAGTTTTGATTATTTTTTTTTACCTTGATTCCGAACAGGGCTGACATAATTGACACCATTCACATTTCTCCAGTCCCAGGATTCTGGCAAGCTTGAAGCTTTTTTGAGTAACTCAGGTGTTAGAGGTGCAGGCTTTGGTCTAAACGGGAGAAAATGCTTCTGAGTAACACATCACACTCCAGTCAATCACATAATACTCAGTTGTCATCTTCTGGCTTCTACTAGTCCTACTTACTTCACGCCAAGCAATTTGAAATAGTCTCCATCTAAGCTGAGTGGGTGTCAATCTCAAGAGATTAGTTTCAGCAGGATGTAAAACCTACTAAAATCCCTCCCTGAGGGAACTATATCATGAACTATCCACAAGCTGGTAAGGTCAAATACTTATGAACCAATCTGAAGTGCTGAGGTATCTCTCAGTGACTGTAGCAATGCAGCTCAGCAACAGCTGTTTTACACCTCTGCCACCACGAGGTATGCAGAATACCTGACTGCAGGAGGCACTTTGCCTTGGCAGCATGCACCGATAGCAACTACAGACTGTTTAATTGCAGACACAGCTTACTTCAACACTTCAATAACTGCAGTCCCTCTTGCCCCAGAGACTTCGCTGGAACAAGTTTTTATGTGACTATTGAAGAAGTATTGAATGTTACTTGTCCTCATTTACCACTTGCAGCCAAGTGATGCTCATATGTCAGCAAGCCAAGAGGTTCCTGCATTCAGCTTTCACATAACTTGATGCTTGTCCCATAAGCCATGCAATAAGCACCATTCACAAACACCAGACACTGGAGTCTGTTCTGAAAGCATGAGAGGGCCAACAAAACACTGTCATGGCACTGCATGCTGCAATAGGTCTCCAAATAGGTTACTGTATTTAAGGCTATCTAAATAAGATTTCTGTCTATAGGATGAAACCATGGTAGTCTCCATGATACTCCCATGCAAATCAGAATTTTTATTGTACAGTAAGACCTTCTTCTACAAAAATACAATTGCCATGGTCTGGAAAATTAAGTGGCATTCCTACACACAGCAGTACCAGAGTGGAAAATGCAAAAGTACAAAGAAGGTAAAATAGCTGTAAAAAAGGGAATCTTCAGATCAAAGAATTCTAGTTCTTAAATTAATGTAGGGGACCATGCATCCATCCCATTAGCCACTCTCTGCCATGTGATCTGCAAGACCATGAAGGCATTCTCAGGGCTACTTTATGCTTCTTCACCAAGACACTCTACTCCAGACTATGCTTGCAGGCATGGCAAATTTTCAAAATAACCAGGAAAATCCCTCAGAAAATCTTTATTATTTACATTTAATAGCAGAATGTGGTTCATCACTTTTTAATCACAATTATGAACTAGCAGAACCAGGAAGATGGTCAAGCAGAAACTCATCACTAGGGCAAGCAGCTGATAGGTAGTCAGGAAACTGAGATGACAACAGACTGTCCCCACTTCTTCCCTGCACATATGAATTCAGCAGCAATTACTGGGCAAGATAAAAGGGTAGATGATCTTATTTGTCTCAACTACTTGAAACAACAGATGCTCAGAATAATCATTCAAATGAAGAAATATTTTGGCACTCCATGAAAATGAGCTGTAAGGCCTTGAAACTTGATTAAACATCTGAAATACAGGCCAAACCACATCTAGAAACAGCCAGGACAAGTACAAGCAAATTCTTTGCAGCAGTAGGGTTTATGATAAAACAAAAGGCCTTAATACCTTGAAACTCTAGAATAGAGACCTCCAGCTCTTCTAGTCAGATCTTCCAGGGCAAAGTTCTCATACTCCTTGTATCTTGTTGCTCTCCAGGACTTCTGTCGAGCATTGATAGCATTTACAAAGTCAACGTTGTGCATATAACGTCTGCTTGAAAGCCTGCAAACAAAAGCAACCAAATAAAACAGTAAGAAAAGGACTGGGATTGAAAAGTAAAGGTGTTCTCTGAGCTGAATATGGAAAAGACTAACTCTGGGAGTGACTTCTGGTAGGTACTGATAAAGAAACATGCAATTATTGGATCAAGGCAAGGCTTCTGAAATTAGAAGGCTAGAAGACTACAATCATCTTTATACATGCCAGTTTTGTAACTGGGCTTCACCACAGACTGAAGAAGAAAGCGCGTGATGTGGCAGGCACACCCTCCTCTATCTTTGTGCATTCAGGTTTATTCCCAACATTGCCACTGGCATTAACTTTGCCCTCAGTCACACAATTGGTCCATAAGGTTTTAGATGAAATCTGTAGCACAGTTACCAAACGTTTTATTCCAGTAAAAGGTCACTTATCTGTTACTTACCTTCCCCTGGGCTTCTGGATAGGTAGCTCATTTATGTGAATATCTGAGGGAGACGAAGAAATCTTCTGACCACTGAAACAAGCCCAGTTGTGGCCAAGTACATCGTGTACCCATCCTGGTAGAGTCTCATTACAGTAGCTGGTTACATTCTGGCCTTCCTTTTTGTACTGTAATGTGAAGAGGTTACACTTGTGTTGAATAGATGCATTTGTTAACATAGCAGTAGTCCCCACCCACCCAGCTGCTTTTTGCCTCTGTTTCAGAGGAAGTGGCCAAACTCATATTCCGGATCAACCAGTATGTTTGATTTCAAGACAAAGCAGTGTCAAGAACAGGTTAAGCAGATGAAAGAAACTGATCTTTATCAAATTGATAGAGGAAGACAAACAGCTTGTGACTTGCACTTTTAGCAACAAAGTATGCACTAGCATCTGTACCAACTAGCAGGTGATAATTGTTCAGCTTCAACAGCTACTTTCTGGGCAAAATGTAAAAGACCTCTTAGTACTTATCTTTCCACAGTTCACAGGTTGCAGAGGCATCACACCTACACCCTTGGCTGCCTAGCAAGGTAAGCACATTTGTTGACCGGAGCAGGACGGGGGCACTGGACGGCTGAGCTGTTACCTTGCTCTATTCATCCTATCTCACTGTGCAAGATTGTGCAATATGGGAAATAACTACACTTGGCCAGATACCAAGAGCAAGGTCCAGAGATGGCTTTTGAGAAAATCCCTCTTCAGAACAGCATTACTAGAAATCCAGACACTACCAAAAGCAACAAGTTATTGACTTTACATCAGTAAGTGACTGAAGAGTGCTTTCTTTGGCTCTACATGGTAGTGTAAATTAATACCTACCTGTCTCGTCTACCCAAAAGCTGCTACAGGTTAAAACAAGATCAAGCACAACCATTCTTGATAAGTACAGGCCTTCAGTCTGAACACTTGAAGAATACTCAAGGAAAAGGCCTGCTTCCTGCAGCGTTCAGACGCAGGTCCTGCCTAGCATGAAGAATTATATTGAATCGTAACAGATTTGGGACTTATCTTCATGGAACAAAGGTAACAAGTTATCTGCTAACCAGCAAATTAAAATGACGACTCACCTTGTGGTTTTGTTTATTTTCCCTAGAAATCCTCCTGCTTTATTTGGAAACTAAATTTATTGCTCTTTTTTAAGATGTAGATAACCAGAAGAGTATCCACATCATTTGTGCAACTTATTTTTCAGGGAAGTGCATTTAGCAAGTTTCTTGTGCTGTTCTTTCAGTTCAAACATACCAACAAAACTAAGAAGGGAGTGAGGAGACAGTCACCGGCAATAATTCAAGATAGACAAGAGAAACAAAAACCACCAAACCATAATTTCAGAGAGTCTGTGTAGAAGTGTAAAATTAAGCAATTCAAGGCCTCTGCAGCTATCTTTTTGTAGACTGGCAGATAATATACTACTGCTGAATTGGCCTTAAAAGGGGACATGGAGACTTTGAGACTATAGCCTATTAATGGCACCTGGATAAAGGGAGTGTGAGCACTAAGAGCCATTTTCAGCTAGGAAATGGAAATACACCCCTAAGGTATCAATTTGTTTTTTCCCCCCACCCTGACTTCTAACTGAGAGCCACTGATGTAGAGAAGTGGTTGAGAAAGCTTTAAAAACCCCAATACTTATGCTTAATTTCCACAACCTACTTTACTCCCTAACCAGCCACACGTTAGAGGAACTAAAATAGACGGGCAAAGTCATCGGCGCCATGACGATGACACCCACTGCTTCCTACCAGAAGGTGCACAGTCAGATCAATGTTTCATTGCTAAAACCACACGCAGCATTTCTAACTGTGACCAGAGAAGGGCTCTGACAGATTAGATCCAGTAAATCTCACTGTACCAGTTTCAGAGGACCTACTATGAGTATGCCTGCCCAAACAACAGTCATTCAAGGGTGTGACTAACTTCAGCTGCACCAGTTCAGCGTGGCACCACTGCACGAACAACCACTGACTCAGGCAGATGCAAATAACCATGCTAGACTCAACTGAAGCTGCCAGTACATTACCCAGCACATCTGTGGAACCCAAAGAGCAGCATCTTTCACAGAAGACAAAAGCCACACAGCTGTGACCACCAGCAACTGCTGGACAACTACTGCATGCATTTCCTCTGCAAACTCAAGATGGTTTTCATTTTTCATTTAATGAGAGATCGCCATAGCCATGCCACATGTGGTAATTTCATCAGCCAATGCTCACATCTGCAGCATTAAGTAAACTCTATTCAGTGATCTGACCAATCTGGAAAAACTCCTGTTGAAAAGCACCCAAACTATATTCATACTTCAAATTCTGAGGTTTGAAAACATTAAGCTTTAATTCTATTTCAAATGTATATTTTTCTCAAGTCTGACAACTCATGTCACTTTTCCTACTGCCAGAATTTAGCCAAGGAACTCCAACATTAGGTATATGAAGCCTTTAAAGGTTAAATTTCAAGGTTTGCTATCAAATACCTGAACCTAGGTAAGCTTTTTGGTACAGTATACTTTTAGTAAAGTCTCTCCTGTGTTGGTCATCATGACACAGTCTAATTGCATATTCAATTCTAGTCCTGGTAAAAAATGTAATGTTTAAAGCTTTCTTTAAATTTTTAATCTAAGAAGAAAGCAACATAGGCTTTATTGGATACTGCATTTTAACAGGGATTCAGCAGCGCTTCATACACAGGCTGCCATCCCATTCTTTTACATTTATCATTTTCAATTTAAGCAATGCTCAGGCAATAAGAGTTCCAGGAGGCAAGACTATCCTATACATTAAGCCTGCTGGAAAGACTTACCACTCATTTGTCATCAAATTTACAAGTGTGCCTATACATTTTAACATGGGAAGCTGTTGTGGTTTAGGCCGATCCAGCAACTAAACTCTGCACGGCTGCTCTCTCACTCCTTCCCCAGTGAAGTGGAGAGGAGAAAAAATATAATAAAAGGATCGAGGGTTGAGACAAGAACAGAGAAGGAGCACCCACCAACCACGGTCCCGGGCAAAACAGACTCAGCTTTCTCAAAGCAAAGTAATTTATTAAGAGTTACTTAAAAGGATAAATGGAAACAAAACCAGTTGAGAGGATAAAAAAAGAAACAAAGCCAGATCTTAAAAACCACACCTTCCCCCCCGCCCCCCCACCCCCCTCCGCATCAAACCATCACAGAAGCACATTCTTAATTAGAACAGGATTGCAGACTTGGAGATGCTCCACTGTACAAAAATTCAGAAAATTGTATTACCAGAACAAACCACTGCATCTTGCTACCCAATAAAAAAATGCAAGCAAACATCAAGTTCAGATGCATTTTTTTTCCTCTAGGGAACATTCTGCAATTCAGATTTACACTTTACAGTTGCACATTGCCAGTTAAGTAAGCTCAACTAAGGTTAGAAATTAACTTTCAATTGATTTGCATAACAATTAAATAGCATTAGCAACTCTAACACTTCTATTTTAGCAACATGGAATAAAATGCATTCAGATTATTTTTTTTTTTTTTTTACATTTTGAAATTTAAGCATTAACTACCATCACTTGTCCAGGCTGGTTGTTTCAGAATGGAAGGCCTTGGTTTTAACCAAATTTGGGGACATTAGGGAATAAAGGAAAAGATGTGACAAAGATGTCACCAAGTCAGTCTGGAAAAGATTAGTACCTTGAGTAGTGGAATATTCTACAATCTATTTCTTTCTTGTCCCTGAAGCAGTGCTAATGTTTTAATACGAAAAAATGCCAGACCTCTGTTTTTTGCTAGAGGACACGTCAGAAGCAGTACCACTCAGCTTAAGAGACAAACAGTGAGAATCTTACAAGACTGTCTCCCTTCAAAGTGGTAGTCTTAACATTAAATAAATGCTACAAACATATCAAATAATTAAAACCAGTTAGCCTCAACTTCCCTTTCAGCCTCACTCTAGTTTTTTATTATACTGTTCCTATTTCTTTTGTCATCCCTTGTAGGGAGGGAGGGCGGGAAATTTTTAGAGCCTTGTATCTTGTGTAGCCCTACAGAATCCTTAGATGATTCAGCAAAAGCACATGCTCAAGCTCCTGCTATGACTCAGTACACTAATTTCACATTCGAGTTCAGAAGAGGGACATTTCAGCAGCACACATTAAATAAGAAACAAGAGCACTCCCATAAACAAACTCTTTTGTGCTGCAAACAAACACCAGAGAGAGTAACTGACTGGTGAGAGGCAGAATACAAGAATGCAGTAGGATACTGCAAGGAGGAACTTGGCAAGCCTTGAGGGACAACAACAGCTAGAAATAAAACACTGTTACAACTTATTTACTTAAGCCATTAAGGCAAACAGAGGGGGAAAAAAAAAAAAAAAACATTGATAAGCTCACCCAATCCACTCCTTCTGCGTAGAAAGTAATTTCCCCAGTCCCCAGGTAAAAGCACAAATAACTCGTAAAAGCAGTGAGGCCCTACAGAAGTTCCAGTGAGTGTCTGTTTAGTAAGCCACAGGAACAAGAGGCTGTTAAAATCTCACTGAAACATGCATCAAACAGGCTGTGTCCGTACCCACACACTACAGTAGCTCCGATAAAGCCACCATTTAGAGAAGCCCACAGCATTCCTGTTAATTATTAATAGCTTCAATCTTTAACATGAAGCAAAATCACCCTGCAAGCTCAATTCGCACCAGTTGCACTTTTGTTTGAAACGCATGAAGTGCTGTATTGGCTCAAACACTGCTGCTCATTTCGCCCAGCAACTCCAGCCTCTGCTCAAGGACTGAACAAGAGGAAAGTGTTAAAGAATCACAGCAGGTAAGTCGGAATGTTTTATCTGCCCTGTCACCATGATGGGGTTTTAGCCACATAATTTAACTTTAGTGCAACATAAACAGGACTTGAAATTTATGAGCAGCCCTTAAACAATGAATACCTTCCTGACAAGCCCAAACTCACAGCCATGGAAGATGTGCAAGGCATGTTATGGCTGCTCCAATACCTGTAAGCATTGTCAGAAGAGCAGAACTCTAAGCATGGTATGAGACCAACTTCAGAGTCTTATTTTCTGCCTAATTATTACATTATAACAACTGAAACAAAACCCAGTATTTTGAATTTGGGGAGTAACAATTTTGCTCTTCTGAAACAACCTGTCAGCATGAAATCTTTCTTTTGGAAACCACCACCATAAACTGCTCTATGAACCAAGGAGTCATTCCAGAATCAAGCTATAAACTCCAGAAGGAGTGTTTCCAAGTGTTCACATTGGAAGGTTATTTCAGAGTGAAACAAAGTAATTTTAGCAAATACTAAAAATTAAATTAACCCCATATTAAACATACTAGTTCTGTACCTTCTTGCAGTAAAGCAAGAGAGTGCCAGCAAAGATAATTCTTCCCTTCCATGAATTCCAAAGGGACTGAGTCTAATGACTTTCCACATTCTCAATAGCAATCAAAGCTAAGTAATATTCTAAGAGATGTTTTATGCTTTCCTCTTACTGCATTTCCAGGGAGGAAATTAGCACTCTAGTTTACCCTATTTTACTGCAAGGGCTTCAAGATTATGATCAACACTAAGCAAATGAAGTCTGCTATGTTTACATTACTTTCAGGTGCAAATGGTAGGAGTATTTTAAACAATAGGCAATCATTCTTCAAAACTCTCTGAAGCACACATTGAGCATGTTATTTGTCCCCTAGAAGCTTTAGAGTAGATTATAGGTCCTAAAAGAGCATTAACTCTATTTGATAGAAGAAACCACATTTTTAGTTTATACCAGGACTAGATATTTTGTATTTATATTTCATACATAATGCAATTATTTACTGGCTTAAAAGTAAACAGACACACATATCTACAAATGCCACAAGGTCAAGCAATTTGTAAAGAGCCCCTTCTTCCCCGAGTTCCTACTGACAACTGTGAAATAACAGTTTTGCAGATGGACAGTATTGCAAGCTGTTGCCTAACAAAGTCAACTAGTTGTCTGCCACGAAAAAAACGTATTTACTAAGTGCTGTGCATTTCCTCATGCTTCTCAGCCATTATACATACATCTTGATAATCTGTTGTTTCCTTTACAGCAGCAAAATTATAGAGAGGGTAAATGAATTAGGCTCTAATTCTCTCTATAATATTTAAGAAGTCTTTACTTTAATCATGTCTTGCTGATGGAACCCCTACTACTGAACGATGAGCTGAACAAGCTCACTGTTTCTGAATACCAAAAGCAACTTCAAAACCAGCAATTAATCCACTTGCCTACGAAGGGCTAAGACACATTCATGACCATGAAATGCAAGCTACTGCACATTGCTACTGCTCAGGTGTATATCTGACTGACTTAGTTTTGAGCAGCAAGTTGGATGAGATGACCTCCAGAAGTTCCTTCCAGCCTAAATTATTCTGTAGCACTGATTTGGTACATTGTTTAAGAGTATTCTTGCAAATCAATGCATTTACATTTTCATAAGCACAGAGGAAGACAAGAGATCAGTGCTTATCAGTCACTTGACTTAGTGCTCACCTGCCAGGGATGTATTTCACAAGGTATAGATAGCAGCAGTAGAGCCTTCACTGACTCTCAATTGTCTTTGAGTTGGTGCTTCACAGCCCCATTTACATTCCAGAGCAGGCCACTGACTGTTTCTATGATTAAATTCCTCAGGTTCAACAGTTAGTTTGATAATCAACACTTGTTTCAACTGCTCACCATACTGGCTTATAAAGCAACTCTGCTTTACTCAGTGTAAAATATCAGCCTAAGGATTCCCAGCCCACTACTTCAACTATATTTCTCATCAGATGAATCCACCAAGGCCAGCAATGACTGCTGAGTTCCACCTGCCAGAGGTGACACCTCAAGCCGTATTTCATGGACAATACTACAAGATACACTGCTCCATTGTCCTCAGGGAGGCAGCAATTCCTGTCACTTTTGAGGCAGGCACTCCCAGTGTAGAGAAGCTTGCAGAGGTGTCCCTGCCTGAAAAGTTTCAGAGTAATTCTGTCCAGTTAGAGTACACTTCAGCATCCATAGTTTTTGCTGTATCACCTGCCAAATCTGAGTGCACACCATGGCAATTTAGTGTCACTACCTTATACAGATAAGAGGATGTCAGTCAGGTACTTCTCTCTCACATTTTGCTTTTGCTCAAGTGTAAGACTGTCTTATGCAGAAGCATCCCTCTTAAAAGTTTACAGTTATAAACTGCACTAGTTTTGGCAGATAGTGTTAGTTTTATTTATAGTAGTTCATACAGTGCCTTGTTTTGGATTTGTGCTGGGAAGGGAATTGATAATACAGGGATGTTTTCATTACTGCTGAGCAGTGCTTACACAGAGTCGAGGACTTTTCTGCGTCTCACATTACCCACCAGCAAGTAGGCTGGGGGTGCACAAGGAGTTGAGAGGGGACACTGCTGGGACAGCTGACCCCAACTGACCAAAGGGACATCCCATACCATACAACATCTTGTTCAGCAATAAAAGTTAGGGAAAGAAGGAGAAAAGGGACACATTCAGAGTTATGGCATCTGACTTCCTAAATAACAGTTTCACATAATGAAGCCCTGTTTTCCTGGAAATTACTAAACACCTGCCTACTGGTGGGAAGTAGTGAACGAATTCCTTATTTTGCTTTGCTTGCATACAGCTTTGGCTTTACCTATTCAGCTGTCTTTATCTCAATCCACAAGTTTCTGCACTTTGACCCTTCTGATTCCCTTCCCCATCCCACTGGGGGGGGGGTGCAGTAAGCAAGTGGCTGCGTGGTGCTTGGCTGCCTAATGGGGTTAACACAAGACAAAGAGTATGTAAACAACTTCACCATTAGTCTCCTGAAACAACAGTTCACACTGCCCTTGCCCTTAAGCAAGTTCAAATTGTCATGGAGGAAATCGCAGTTAAGTCAGAGACTCCCACTTCATTTCTATTTAATAAAGGTTAGGGTCCTCCAGGAAGAGCAGATCGTTCACTTTTGTTAACATCTGAAAACACGGACTTGAAAATCGCTGCTGTGATTTAAGCAATCTACAATGGCTCCAAGTAAGGCAACTTAAAGCAAAAGTCATTCCTTCACTCTCCTTCCTACTAGTCAAGGTTCAGAGACTTTATGTTTGGACAAAGTCTGAATGTTTACTATCAGCTCATCTGAAGACATACACGAGATCATGTTTCCTGAAACAACCAAGAAACACGTTCACTGCTCCTGTCAAGGGCTGCACTCACCATCTGAGCAGTCCTGTTGCACAAAACACCTGTCTCCCAAGTAGCATAGTCGTACTGCAGAGATTGCGTCAAGCCATCTCCCAAATTCATAATGCCACTCCTCAGGACAATAGCAGAGTGCTCCTTAGCAAGTAGGTCTTCACCTGTCTACCCCCTGCCTACCAGCACTGTTTTCAGCTTGATCTCAATCTTTAACAGGGACTGGAGATAACAGTATTATTCCAAAAGAATAATTATAGGCAGCAGGAAGGATCCTTAGATGTTAAAAGTAGTATTCCAGGATAAAATTTAAAGACCCTAGAAATCCTCCAGCAAGGAATGCAGATGGCCTTTCTAAAGTTTTCATGCATTTGAGAATATCTTTAAGGAAAGATAAAAGCAATGATGTTTGCTATTTCACTTGGGTCTAAGGTGTCAGGAAGAAAACTAGAAAAATATTTTCCAGGCCACTGGGAGCATTAGCTGAGTGAAGGCCTTCAACTGCTCTAAGCATGCCCAGAAGGGAAAGCAGCAGCATCTGTAACATATTTCTCAAATAACACACAGCATAGAATATAAATACTTCTTCCCTCCCTCTGCTCTCTACCCAGCCACTGATAACTGTTTCCTTACATTAAAAAAAAACCCACCTTTATCTAGTAAGCCAGGCAAATTTTAGAGCCAAAGATAACCAAGTGTTCCAACTGCCCCACCATGACACTTAGAGACTAAAGAGAAGCCTAACTACAGGCCATTTTAGCGAGTCAGTGATGCAGAACACATCAAGTTAACTCACCTTAAAAAACGCAAACCACTTGTAGTCATTTATCACAATTTCAAAGCCTTGATTGTAAATCAAAGTGAAGAAACCATAGTTGCCCAGACTATCCTGAGCCACATCTAACTTCTGAAGATTCACAAGCACCTTTCTTTCCACAGGCCCTGCAAGAAATATAAACGTTATTGCACGATTACTGTGTGGAAGAGATAAAAACAAAAAATTAGGACAAAGAACATCATAAGATTTATTTAATTATAAAAGGTGCTAAAATACACTTGTCAAATACAGTCTTCTGCAAACAGGCACCAAGCAAACACGCTTCAGGGACTTCACTTACCTGCCAGTGGGTCTACATGCTCATTTTTTCCACTGCTAGACAATATTTAGACATTTAATTAGCACCAGCACCAAACAGCTGTTACCATGAAACATCATTTTATTTAAATGTTAACTTGCTATACAGCTACAGAGGACTCAGATGCTGTGTCACCCAGGCACTGTGTCTGCAATGACAATTCTTCCCCAAAAACACCCGGGACGAGGTAACACCCAACCCATCCCACTTCACACCAGCCCTCTCCCACCCTCCATGGCTCCTGACCTGCCGCTTGCCTCATCTCATCAAAAACCAGGGAATTTAGAAAGACACAAAGTATCAACTATTTTTTTTTTTAAATAGCACTGACACACAATAACCAAATAATAACTCCCCCCTGCTATTCTCCCCTCAAGGGAAGGGCCATTCCTGTTTCTCCCGATGCCACCAGGCTCCCTGGGAACAGGGGCTCCCGGGACAGGCCAGGCCGAGGCAGACGGCATCTGTGGGCTGCGGGGAAGGAAGAAACGAACCGGCATGAGCCGGCGCTGCTCACCACGAGGCCTCGTTGAGCCGAAACCGAAACAAAACAAAGCAAACACCCCAAAAAAATGAAGCATAAGAGGAACAGAGCTGCCCGCACTGGTCACCCAGAGCCGGGCTAACGGAGTGTCTCACGCTGCTCAGCTCAAATTAACCCTTTTCTGCCGTAAGCCCGACAAGGGAGCCCGCACAAAAGCCGGCAGCACGACCCCGACCCGCAGGTGCGGGGACACGCCACGGCCGAGGCAGGCGGCCGCTTCCCCGCCGCCCGTGCCGGTTTTAGGGCTCACGGCGCGGACCAGCCGCCCCCATCATCCCCTCCCCAAGCCCACACAGACCCCCATCCCCCAGCGCCGCCGGGGAAGGAAGGGGAACGGGGCAGGGCCGCCGCGGTCTCACCCGCCTGGGAGCAGTTGCCGTGGCGGCCGCCGGCCCGCCAGACGCGGAGCTCCCAGGCGCCCAGCAGGTCGGCGAAGGAGCAGTTGGCCGGCGTGTCGGCCCGCACCGCCGCGGGCAGCACCGCCAGCAGCGCCAGCGCCGCGGCGCGCAACACCCGCCCCGCCATCGCGCCGCTCCCGCCGCCCGCCGCCGCTGAAAAGGGCCCCGGCGCCGCCGCCTCCCCGCCCCGCCGCCTCCCCGCCCCCGGGCCCGGGCCCGGGCCCGCCCCGGGACAGCCGCGCCTCTGCGCCTGGCTCCGCCGGGGAGGCTGAGCCGCGCCGCGGGCTGCGCTTCCCGACGGGCGTCCTCTCCCGCCAGGGGCTGGGGTCGGCCCGGGAACCCGCGCCCCCCGACACAGCAGCGGTCAGCAAAAAGTGCGGAAAATTCCCCCCGAAGATGAACGCTTCAGTGGCGTGGGAAATGCCGCACATCCAACGACCCGACATTGCAGGGGACGGGCACTCTCCAAGGGCGGAGGTGGCTCCGCCGAACCGTGAGCCCCGAGCGCGGCCCCGAGCGCGGCCCCGAGCGCGGAGCGCGCAGAAAAGTGGTGCTTGTTCCACGGTCTCTCCAGATTCAAAAATCGCTTTCACATTCTCAAAGTTATACATGCACTCAAGAAGTCTAAACTGATGAGTAAATATAACCTCATTTAAAAAAAAAAAAAAAAGTTACTAAAAAATAACCCCTTTCAGGGGAACAGTAAATGCATGCAGCATTATGTTGGCTATGAAAATGATGCGCCAGCTTAACTATGGATATAAATTCAAAATAATTTTGTTAAACTGCTGTAAATCTCCATGTAGATACTCTCATTACTGATTTCAACAGTTCAGCTTTAACTAATTAATTTATGAGCTAAACTAGGTTTAAACTAGAAGTATCCTACTAAGATTTTTTTTAATCGACTTAAATCAGGAGATTATGAATTACATCAGTAAATTTTAATTGGTTTAGAAATACATTTTTTTATCACCGTCACTTTGCTTTTATGCCATTTTCTTAATCTTTCAGGGAAGGATTTATATGACATTTTTGTTGCTGATTCTTAGCCAGCTAAGAGATGCTCTTACTCAGACCGACAAAGAGATAAAACCATGATGTGCTTGTTTTGGGACAGTCTTTTAAGGATCCTGAAGCACTGACTTGGTAGGAAAAGCAGAATTTCCTCCATGTTACAGACAAGACGATAAACACCGTCTCAATTCACTAAGACTGCAATGGCCAGTAGTGCTGTTAAGGGCATTGAAAAAAAGAGCTCTAGGCATTTTTTTCCCAAAGGCAACTGCATTTCGCTAGACTTGCTTTACAAGTGCATGTGCCTTGCCATTCCTGACCAAGCCTGTTTAATGACATGTGGCTACACAGCATCATCCTGTCTCCTTTCCTTAACAACAAGATATTTTTTTGTCTCCACACTTCCTGAACCCAAAAGTTCCCACTGACCTTAGGAAAATGTCTGCGCTACAGTTCTTCGCATTTTATATGCAGGAGCAGAAAAGATTTGCGGTATCTTCGTCTCGTCCCCGTGACGTTGGTTGGGTGATCCTGCCTCTTTGCATTCATACTGTGCTTTGAACCTCAATTTTCAGTTTCGATTTGTAGACACTGCAGGCTGTCATTGCCAAAAACGTATAGGTTTCTCTTTAATTGCCTTGGAGGAACAATAGATTATCAGAAATAAGGTGTATTTTACAACATGGGATTGTAAAATCATCACTGAGACCAGGCAGAGGTGGTTTAAGTTCAGTCTGGCCCATTGAGTTTACTCTCATTCTGCTTTTGAACTGTAGTTTATTTTGCCTATTTGAGCAAGGTTAAAACTCCCTGTGCCTTGTCTCCAACAGTAATTCTGAGTTAATTACTTCCATGGAAAAATACTCCTTGGCTCACAAGCACTGACATACCTGGGTTTGTCAGTGAAAAACAGCTTTAAATTAGTCCCACTCTGTGTGCGAGACACATGGGACAGCTCCTGTGTTTGCCGACAGACTTGTCCTTTGTCATTACACTCAGGTAAGCTGTTATCTGCTCTCTTGAAGCCAAAATGTTATCAAATCTCTTATAAGACCTCCCTACACTGCGTTTTATCAGTGTTCTACTAAACTCCTCAGGCTGAGGGCAAAGTCACACAAGAAGAGTCAAGTCAATGCGGTGGTTTATTGTCCCCAAGGGGAGTGGTTGAGCTAGTGACCTCCTGATAGTTACGGTATGCACCAATCTCTTTGGTAAGGTAATTGTAGTCACTATCTTGGGGCGGGGGAAGCCCTCAAAAATAAACAGTCAAAATCCTCCAGAAAGTGAATAGCTTTCTGCTGGGTTTGTGAGTTCAGTCAGCTCAGTGAAGGATCCAACTAGGATCACCAGAGCTAGATCAGTGATCGGCACGGCCAGCAGCAATTGCATGGGGAAAAAATTATTTTCCTTCGGGGACGACAGATGTGAGGATTAGCTGTTGAATGCTTATGATTAGGATTTTGGCAAATAATGCCAAATAAAGTGTGTATTTCTAGCCTGTCTCAGTCCTGGCCATTTTGACCTGTCACTGCCTGTTGAAGTGTTGTGTGACTATGGTGAAGTGATACGAGGAAATGATCTGTCTGAAAATAATATCGGAAGCAAAAAACCCAGAGGTGATTGTTATTCAGCCAGGTCAGTTCCCCAGTCTGGGAGCTAACCATGACCCGAGTGGTAATGAGCCATCCACAACTTTAAAGGAGAGAACATAAAGATTTTGTGCCTGGAGTGCTTCACAAAAAGCTAATTTTAGGGAAAGCTGAACTGAAAAAAGGGTCTTTGTGCACAAAAGCTATCCACTTATTTCAGCTGTATCTGTCCAATAAAAAAATGATACCTCCTCGCAAACCCTGCTGCACTTTTATCGGTATATCATCACCCCTACCACTGATTAAGCTGTTAGCACAGTATAATGGTACTAATTTTAAAAAATATAGAACCTAAGCATAACTGAGGACTGCCTTTTCCTTTGCCTGTTTCGGAAAGATGCAAGAGTATGAGCATTTTTATGGTCCTGTGTAGGTTCTCAAATTAACTCCTTACTGAGACGGTTGTTGCTGTTCTGCAGAGGGCTGTCTGCAAGAGCAATGTCCTAATTACATGCCTTTAAAAAGTGAAGAGCTGTACTCAAAGACTTATTTTTCAGAGCATTAATTCATACGTGATCATTATCTCACTATAAAATTTGACCATTTTTTTTTTTTACTGCAGGATACGTAAGCCAGCTTAGCTCTATATGCTTTCGTGCATGATTGAACTCATTCTGCAGAGCCTTGCTTCTGGAGGTTTTTAGGAGAGGGAAGGCTAATACATATCCATTTGTTGCACCTATAAACTTGGGTATTTTTAAGGGAAGACACTAGCTGTATGGAACGATTCAAACAGTTGCTAGCAATTACAGGAGTTAATTTTGTGAATAGAACGAGCAGGATGGTTTCTCAAGTGTGTATGCACAGCTCGACGAACAGCACTTTGCCTAGGAGATCTAAATTCACAACTGAAGTTTGCAGCTGTCTGGGAAAGAACTGCTGTTTTTCAGTTGATTTTGTTGTGGTTTCTTTTTGGAGAGAGTTCATGATTTATTCCAATGCAGAAATTAATAATAAACCAAACGAAAGCAATGTGGAGGAATTCTATGTAAATTATTATTTTTAGAAGTGGTCAGTATATTTCCTCATATATTTTCAGTATTATTTTATGATTTTGTTTATTGTCTCTAGTGGTCAAAAAGGTAGCTTTCTAAAGTACCACTCCTGTCCAAAGCCTAAATAATATTAATAATAGCAATAATAAATAGCATTAGGGTGAGAATTAAGCACAGTCTGAGCCTATGGTCTGGTGGGTTCTCTGACTGAGAGCATCATTCCTCCCAGGTATGCTAACACATCTATCCACCTGCCAGTGGTGCAGCATAGTAAAATGCACTGGGAAAATGATACAGCTGAATAATAATAAAAAAAAAAAAAACAAAAACAACAAAACTGCAAAAAAGGCAGGGAGAAAGGGGAATGGGAAGATAACTTTAACTCAGATCAGTTCACTGAGATGGCTCTTGGCACATCTCCAAATCAGTTGTGTTAGTCCACCTGGAAGACTACCTTGCTGAAGCACAGGGCTGGGAATGGCTGGAGCTGGGGGAAAGAAACTCTGTTAGTGCAATTGCTGCTGAAGCACCCAAATTGCAGAAGGATGTTGGTGGAGGCATTTTTTTTTCCTACAGCACACTGCAAGGTCAGAAATCATAGTGGAATCTGATCCAATAAGTCAAATATAAATATTGCCTTTCATTTAGTTTGCCTGACTTTTGTCTGCTGATGAATAATTTTTTCTGCCAACTTTTTCTGAAAGATGATACACGGAATTCTAGACTGCATAGCCTCTGTGTGTGTGTGTGTCTGTGTACAAGTATAAATCCCTTGTTCCTGGAAAAACATGTCTTAATTTAAATGGTGCTGAATTTTCACTACTGTTTGGAAAATTAGGAAATTTGTGTGGAAGCTTCCTGGAAACTATTACTTTGGTTATTGCAATGACTATATTAATATAACAATGCTAATTTCATGTTGATTAAGACACTATTAAAATATCCAGCTAATGTTCCAATAAAGGCTGAATATACAGGAAATATTACTGTAATTAAAAGCAACATGATAATCCCATTATCTTCAAAACTGCCAGGAGCTCAGCAAGTTTTAATATAGAAAAACTCAACTTTAAAATCTTTCTTTCAGGTATTTAAATCTGTAGAATGTTACAGCATCAAGGAATCAAGGAGGTGTCAGCTGGATGACTGGGTCCAGTTTGGTGTAGCCACAACCAGAAACATACAGCTGAATGACAGAGAGTCCAGAAATGTCTCCCCAGAGCACATCCAGTGTGTACTGGAAGACATAAGCTGGTACTGAGTGGATGGTCACCTCTTGGAGAGACCTCCAGCCCTGAGATTCAATGAAAGAAGGTGAAGAAGATCATAAAATTAAAGTGACCTTCTCAGAGTTGCCTTCACTGAAGGGAAACACCATTTTTTTGAACAATCACATCTCATATGCAATCAGCTTTTCTCTCTGAGTGCTTGGTAAATATGAGCATTTTAGTTTTCAAAGGGTAAAGGGTTTTACAGGTTTTATTAACTGAAAATTATCTACACATCCCCATAGGTAAATACTCTTATTTTCACTGTTAGGAACTGAGGTGGGGGTGGAGGGGGAGGGGAGACAGAGAAGTTAAATTAATCTAGTGTTCTGCAAATTCATGTTAAAATATATGGGGCAAGTGGGAAATTGGATGATCATGAAAAATAGAAATCCTCGTAGTAGTTAGCTAACTAGGAGCAGGATTCAGAAAAGATAGAATCATAGAATGGTTAAGGTTGGAAGGGACCTTAAAGATTATCTAGTTCCAACCCCCCTGCCGTGGGCAGGGAAACCCTCCACTACACCAGGTTGCCCAAAGCCTCATCTAACCTGGCCTTGAACACTTCCAGGGATGGGGCATCTACAACTTCTCTGGGCAACCTGTTCCAGTGCCTCACCACCCTCAATGTAAAAAATTCATTTCTTATATTTAATCGAAATCTTCCCTCTTTCAGTTTAAAGCCATTGCCCCTTGTCCTATCACTACATGCCCTTGTAAAAGTCCCTCTCCAGCTTTTTGTAGACCCAGCTTTCTTGTAGACCCCTTTCAGGTACTGGAAGGAATGATGAAATAAATTATGAAATCATAAAATCATGTTGAAATATAAAAAACCTCCAAGAAATGATAAATACCTCCAAGACAATCCATTATATTTAGGCTGTCCAGTCAACTTTGAAATAGGTAAACAGTTAAAATGATAACTCATTTCCCTTTCTTGGTGTTTATTTGCAGTTTGATGTTCTACTTTAGCTGGTGTAATTGTAGGCTGCTAAAACAAAGAATTGTCCATCTCTGACACTTCCTTCCTCCCTCTTCTGCCAGGCCCAGCAGGTGCTTTTGTGACATCCAAGTCAGAGATTAAGCAGTTGCAGGTGAGCAAGGTGATCAGATAAAAAACCCTAACATGCTCTCCCAAAAAAGGAATATTTTTCTATTGCTTCGGCTCACTGAACCACTCACTGAACCTGTGTCTAGACGGTTGCTGGGTCTGATGTCAGGCAGGAGAGAGGCAGGCAGGAGCTGGAGGAGGGGAATGGCAGCATCTCTTTCACTGCAGTCACTGCAGTGGATTTGTTGCAGTGCTGAACTGCACTCCATAATAGGAGTAATTATTTCATGATCTAACCCACTTCTCCCAGGCTTCTGGCACATTTTATTATTTGGAGGTGCAAGTCAGCAGTTTACTAAAAGCACTGGTTTGCACAAGGATCTGCCTATTTCAGAGAAAAAGACCATCCACTCAATGCTCTCCTGAGGTGGGGTAAATGCCCCAGCTCCAAAGGGGTCTTCAGATGCCTGTTTGAAACCAAACCGGTTTTGTGCCGTGGAGTTGAGAGCTCCCTCAATCACAGTGATGCAAAGTTTGGTCATAGCACACAGGTCCTCTGTGCATGCACCCAGTTGACTTCTGGGAGCTTGAGTCATCCAGGAGGCTGCTAGGAGTGCTTGCCCTGCCAGGGTGACCTCCCTCAGAAATTGGTGACAAAACCACGTTCGGTGCAGCAAAGGGTGCTATGGTCTGTAGAAGACATATATTTGTCAAATGGAAAGGGATGTTTCCAATGCACAGCAGACCATTACTGCCTGGTGGGAACTGGGGAACTGAGGGCACCCGTAAGTCATTCCTGGGCTTTATCAGCTGCTAAACTGAGACTGAACAAGGCAAGCTCCCACTCAAACACCAGTGCTTCTCTGTTTATTGCTATGTATTGCTGCCTGCAGACCACAAGAAACCTTCCAGTACTATGTCAGGTATGCACCTGTTTGAGAAAGAATGAAAAAACAAAGGATATTTGCAGTTGTAAGTGCTTAGCGGACATCCTTTCTGTTGTTACTACCTGTAACTCAGCTGAAGCCCTGCCTAGTTTTAAAATGGTGCTGCGTAGGGTGAATACACTTACACAGCTGGGTGGTGTGACCTCGAAGCCAAATGCCAGTTAAACTGTGTGTTTACCACATGTCAAATATTCATTATTGCTTTTCCATCCTGAATTTTGAAAGCAAACACTGGATCCTTTTTTTTTTTACTTTTTTTTTTTTCTTTTATTTCTTTACTTATTACTCCAAGCTGCCTTGTGGATTATACAACTGATGCACTTTAAAGTGTGTCAAGAGCTTGCCAGTCTATAGCGCTTTCTCTGAAATGCTGCCAGCCCAAAACGTTCTATTTTTCCCTCAAACCTGAAGGTTGGCAGAAAAGAAATGTAACATCTTCTCCCAGAAAACTTTCTGTAATTGCCTTCCTGTTTATCACCAACTTCATTCTCTAATTGATCTTTACTTCTTTGACACCAAGGCCACAAAAAAAAATATGGAATCTGTCTTGGTCTCTTTCTCTTTCACCTTGTTTAACATATGAAATTAAAAAGCTTTTTATCTGAGGCTGTTCCTCAGCTCTTTTGAGAGACAGATGCAATCAGACTTCAATCCAAATCACAGGTTTTGCAAGTGCACTTTGGTTGTCTTCATTTAAAGGAGATGAAGAAGTTTATTATCGGCTCTGCTATTCCCTCCTTGCATCCAGGCAATTATGAAATGCAGGACACACCATTGCTGGCTACTAATGCACTGGGGAAGGTGACACCAGAGTTGACGACATGCGTAACCTGAAGCCGAGTGGCTGCTGGTAGAGCAGCAGATGGGCACATACTGACCAGGTCAAAACTCAGTTTGGAAATTAGAAGGTGGGTCCAAACCTTCTAATTAGCAGGTTAGGTTAGTTAGCAGCTGGGTTATCCCAGAGAAAGGGGGAAAACTAGGAGCACTCGTAGGGTGGAGCAGAGTGAAGGGTTACACAGTGCCTATTTGTCACAGCCCAGGCTGAGTTCAGTGACCTGGAGGCATGTCTCCAGTCTTATGGTTTTGCAAGAATAAGTAGGCATGTATATAAAACATATTAAGAGTACTTTAAGGAGCCTAATTTAGACTCCTGTTTTGAATTGCTCTTTGAAGGAGCCTCTTTCTTTCTGTTCTTATTGTTTCCCACAGTGGGAACCTAAAGAAATCTCACTAACATATGCCACCAGGTTTAAAATTGCCTATTTTCTGAATGATGCTGAACTAAGAAAATAAGAACACTAGGCTGTTAATTTCTGTTATTTAATAGCTGATCATTTTCTCTCTTTAAAGAGACCAAAGTTTCTCTTCAGAGAAAATCTTAACTGTGTTAGTGTTGGCTTTAATAGAATAAATTGAGTGTCAGAAGCCGCTGCTTCTGTTTTTAATCTATAAAGTCACTCAGTTAGTTGTCTTGAGTCTGTCTCATCTTTAAACATGAGACTTTAAGCTATGAATACATTTGAGACACTTATAGCAAGCTATTCAGTGCATATTCATCCATTTTTCTTTAAAAAAAGAGCAAATGTTCCCATAATTTTCCAAAGTAATTTTCTAAAATATTGTTAACAAAAATGTTATGTCCAAGATGCTTAAAAGTAAATTGCACCTATTTTGAGATGCCTTAAAACATGCCAGTGTTCTGAGATTGTGCCTCAACAGTCTTTAGAACAACATCAGCACGCAGGTACACAAGATTTTGGACATCATCCACATGAATAGGGGTGCTTTGATTTCTTCTAAATGCAAAATTACAATAATGAGTTGTCTTGTGATACTATGAATTGACCCATCTGCATTGTACAGTGTGAGATAACTAATAGGATGCAAAGGCAGTTTGCTCTGACTGAAATTGTCAGAAATACAAAATATAGCACAAAAGCACAAAAGCCCTGTCTATTAAAATCAACAGTGTTAAGTAGTCAAGGGAGGAGGTTCCAGGGCTCCAAATTTGAGCCTTTTCTCCAACTCATGTCAAGTGTGAACAGGTTCACACAGGTGGAAGTGGTACCATGTGGAAAGCAGGGGGATATGCCACGAACCCTCGCTTATCTGTGCGGCAGCAGATGTGTCTTAATCACCACAAGAACAGATGTGCCACCCACGCTGAACTAGACCTTCTCTGTCTTTTTTACATTTGTTTTTTTAAAAACAGAGGCAAAAATTATGGGTTTTTTTTACGTGCCATTTTCTGCCGTCAGTTGGAGTCATATGTCACAGCATTGTCTGAGTCTTCAAAATTATAAAGCTACCATTTATATTTTTTCTTTCTGTTCTGCCCAGTTTATTTTGTTTTCTGGGTTGTTTTTTTTTTTTTTTTTTTCATCTTGCTGTTCTCAGTTTTCCCTTTCTCATTTCCACTTTGATTCTCCTCTGCTTGTTCCCTCTTGCAAGCAATTTTTACTTTATTGGAAGCAATATCAGACCTATTACAGAGCTGCAGGGCTGGCTTGCATTAACCTTAGGATTGCTTCACACCACTTTGGGTAAGCAGCTGAGGGCTGATTTCTCACTATGTCTTTGTTTGTACTCCCCATCTATTGTCTCTAGCTATTGTCTTGCCTATCGTGGAGATAATCACAGGGAGACAGAGCACAATGATTAGGGGCTCTTTATCCTGTTTCCATACAGGGCCTACTCAAGTAGAGTCCTACAACTCCTAGGTACTGTTGCACTATAAACAAGGCATTATTTAATGCATTTGGTTCATTGGATAACCTCATGCAAGTTCGCAAATACCAAAGCAGGAAAAAGAGTCTTCTGTAAGGTTGAAAATCCACCTTTTCTCCAGCTTCTAGCCCTGCAGACCTGATTGTTTTCATAGTGATAATGTTCTTGTGCTGATCCACATTCGAAAGAGACTTTGCATGGCCTCACATCGTGGAAACCCCACAGTGTCCTCTGGAGTGATACGCAATGATGCCCTCGTAGGGAGGTTACATTTATTCACACTAGCCATAGTTTCCAGGACAGCAGTGTTGAGACAGAAGGAGAGGAATGAGGCTTGAAGCCCTGAGCCATACCCCAGTACATTTTCTTTGCACCTAACCTCCGTTTCACTTGAGTATAAACAGATGCATGAAGCTGCAATCAGGAGCAGCGTCCAGCCCATTTGTTTAAGAGACAGTATAAATCCATCTTCTCGCCCTGCCTCACGATACATGGACACTTTGCTTGAGAAGTTAAAAATGCAGAATACATTCACGCAATCCCAAACTAATTACCATCACAGAAACCTGGGAAAGACACTGGAGACAACATATTCCAGGCTTGCATCAAATATCACTTGATTCATAGTTACCCAAAATGATGATGACTTCAGTATGCTAATCCCAAGGTCACAACTGATTTTGGCACATACATGGGTACAGTGGTGGAAAATGTCCCTTTCTGAACACTGATACTAGTTTATGAAGCATGGGGATTTTTACTTTGAGTATTGATGAAACTAAGCCTTACTTAAATGATATGTACATCATTTCTGGTTTTGCATCATGTATATCAAAATCCTCCTCTGGCTTCCTGGTCACGGAAGTAGTAAGGGATCGTTGTCATTCTCCCCTGGTAGTCTACAGTATTGCTCAAAAACCCTACTCAGAGCACATGGAAACGACTTCCTTTTGTGGTGCTGAATGTCTGTTGAAAGGGCACTTTCAGATTTCCATGTTACTTGGAGTAATTTGGAATAAAGCTAACACTCCTCAGATTGACAGAGAAAACCCCTTGTCTCCTCTGACGTGCTACTCTCTAGCACCTGCTCAAGGCGGTATCAATGCCTGTTCAAGGAGGTATCAACAAAACAGCAAAGACGCTTGGTGTGCCAGAGCTCTGGGACATGCAGCCTGAAGGGTCATCACCGTCTTGGACTCCTTCTGCTTGACGGCAGCCATGACCCAGCATGAGGACAGGCACACGGGACACACGGAAAGGCCCAGGATCAGGACTGGCAATCATGCTGCTCCACTCTGCAGCAGGTGAAGACTGCCTTTTCACCTCTGTCCCCCTGATCTTACTGCAGTTATCCAATCTTACTTTTAGATCAGGTGTCTGCCAATTCTCAGCACAGCACATACAGAGTAATAGGGCCAATCTTTTGTACATGAGAAGGAAAAGTTGAATGTCCTCAAATGATGAACTGGCTACCTGATTGTCCAATTCAAGACAACGGCTAGAAGATCCTATCCAACAGATGTAATTTCTCCCTTAAAGTGAATAAAGTCTGATAGAGCTTATTTCAGAAATGACCATTTGAAACTTTATTTGAGTTTTCCTCACTAGGTTTTGCACTGTTTTGATGCCACAGTTTAGGGATGAGATAATTTAAAGAGCAGTCCAGCTCTTCTCGCAAATTGTGTGCATACAAAGAAGCACCTGCTCTCTAAAGATATGTACGTTCACCACCTCAGAGCAATACTTGCATTCTCATGTGCCTAAGGATGCGTCTGCACGTTTTGCAGTTGTGGCCCAAAGCCCCTGCCATTTGTGGGAGCAGTGAGTCTCTTTCTAGGGAAACACAGAAAGCAAGGAGATGTTATGCTCCCCTTCTCTCCTTCCTTTGAAATCTTCTAAAGACATCTGCTGAATTCACTGGCTTGAGGGGTTGTAAAGGTTTAGACTAAGCTGACTTCTCCTTGTTCTCCCTCCCTTCCTTCCCAAGTATATCGGACAAAATATATGTAAGTGGGGACTTACTCAGCTTTCAGCTTCAACACTGTGGCCTCCACTACTTTCTTCAGGTTGAAAGTCCCTGGCAGCAAGTTCCTGCAGGAGCAGGAAAAAAGTCCCTGCACAGGGAAGCTCATCTTCCTGAGCAACAGCATGGAGCTGGGAGATCTCAGGCTTTAATGAACTGCATTTGGAGACTTCTTTTCGCTCCTCCTGCAAAAGAAGATGTCTAAAGTGTGTAGGATGAGCTAAGAATGAGGTCAGGTTGCTGAGAGCTTTATCCAGTTGAGTCTGGAAAACCTGCAAGGATAGAGTGCAGAAAGTCTCTGGGCCCCTGTCCCACTGCCTGACTATCCTCATGGTGAAACTGAATATCTCCTGTTGTCTCTAATCCTTGTACCATGCACCACTGTGAAGAGCTTGGCTCTGTTTTCGTGATGACACCAGAGGAAAAACCTTGCCCAATGTCTTTCTGCAGTGCTGTAAGGAGGCAATGAAACCATACTGTTTAGCTCCTAACGAATGCATGGAGCATGTGATGCTTGTCTGATTTGGAATCGCAGTCATCTCTGCCTCATATCCATGGGACAGGGACAGGTTGGATGCAGAAAGAGACTGTGAGACATCTTGTGAGTTTTAAACAGTCCTGAAATGGCCTGAGGACATGGGAAAGTGATTAAGCCTCCTTCACTGGTGGCATCCTGTGGGCAGGAGACAGCTCTCTCCAGGATTGGGAATGGAGCCAGCAGACACCCTGATGTATGCTTGGGCTGCTGGCACTGCTCTCTCCCCTTTCTGTGCAGCGAGGAGTCCATCTTGCTCACTAAGCACAGCTTTCTGGAGGGATGTAGTTGGATTTGATCTGGGTAAGTCGAGGTTCAGCTGGAACACAGTGGCTTGTAGCTGTCAGAAGAGAGCAGAGACGTGTGGTCAGCACAAACATCCCTGTTTTCTGGTGTGTCCTGTCAGCCTTGTGGGGTTATCTCATGTGTGCTGCTTTGCTTTTGGTTGGCTTGAGGCCTTGGGGTGGAGGGGACATTGTAAGGTCCATACTGCCAGGGTGTCCTGCGTGCCGGTGAGCGCCAGCAGCTCTGTGTGTTTGAGAAAGGGAAGGTTAAACCTCCATGTGACACATCTGTAAGGGGAAGAAAGAAACCCCAGCTGGGAGGTTTGTACTGAGATTAGCAGCGTCAGCAACTGTGAAACTGCAGCAGTTTTGCAAACAGTACCCAGATCTTCCCAGCTCTGGGGCGATATTTCTGCTAAAAGGTTGTCCTCCCCCATTCACAGGAGAGGCAAAGTGCAGTCCCTGCTCTGGGCTCTCCAAAGGCTCGTTTATAGTAGAAGGGATTGAATATGCCTATGTACTTCATTTTACCAAAAAAAAATGACACTTCTGTCTAAAGAAATATCAGGCAAGTGTCAAGTGATTGTATCACTTCTTTGCTTACCTGCAAAAGAGTCAGAAGCGTTTACCCGTCTCTTTCCCAGTGTGAAGTGCCCATTTATTGCTCTTCACACTCGTTCTTGCTTTGCTACTTGTTTCTCTACCTCTCGAGTTCACCACCTCTCTCACTTACATCCTCTCCTCTCCTGGACAATTCCCTCCCTGCCTGTGGAATAGCTGCTGAACGCAGACTGGACACTGCAGCAAAAAGCTTCTGCTATTGAGTGTGCAACGGTATCAAATCCTATTGCAAACTGGAGGTTACACAGATACCCAAAAATATGGTGTGTGCCTGTGTGTGTGAACTATTAGAATATTTAAACAGTCAAGATTACGTTTACAGCCCTGTGATTGCTCCTTACCTAGTAGGAAGGGTTTGTTAATTGTTAGCGTTAAGAGACGAAATTCGTGAAACCCAGCACTTGCTTCCATTTTAGGAAAATTATAAAGTAGTTTATTAGCCTGTTGAACACACACTGATTGAGCAAGAGCCTGTCTAGAAAAACAAGTATGTTGCAAACTAAAGACTTTCTCATAACTATTTTTGCAATGTGTTTAATTTGTGTTCTCCAGGATGACATCCAATTCAGTGTTTTCACTTCACTTATTTTGCAGCAGCTGGTATTGTTCTGAGTTTTGTTTTTAAGCAAGCATGAAAAAAACAAAATCAGAAGACATGAAAATGTGTTATCAGCATGGAATCAACTCCTGCTTTACTGGTCATCTATAATTTTGTTGGCTGTTAGCTTACAGTTGAGGTTTTGGGGTGGTGGTTGGTTTGCATCTCCTGCCTAAGTTGCTCATGCAGAGAGCTCACTATGCATCTGTCCAGTGGAGAGCTACAGAGTCAAGATTTGAGTGGTTTCATGAGTCACAAAATAAAGAAAAACAGGAAATTCCCTAAGGGCTGAACAAGAAAGACCAGAGATTTGTTTTCAGACATAATCTTCAAAGAAGTCTGAAGACTGATTATTAATATCTTGACAGAATCAGGAGGCTGAAGGCAAACTGATGTGCCCGCATACCTCATTACCTGAAAGACATTTGGGACAAATAACTGGTAGGAGGAGAAAGGGAAAAGGTGTAATTTAGGGGTCTGACAGATCTCACTGGTGATAATGTTGCCATCTCATCTGAGGTGGCAGGACAGAACGTATACAGTACACATGTCCAACACACATGCAGTACAGCCTTACTAGACCACAACCCGGCATACGAGATCCAGCTGAGGCTGGAGGGGCAGGGGTGGGTTGCCCAAGGCAGAAGGTTTGCCACAAGCATCTGGGAGAGTGGCTGTAGGTCCATGTTCATGAACGAACCATGGTGCTTAGACAATCCAACTGCAAGCTAAAATTTGCAGCTCTGGGATTAGTTTAAAGCTTCCGGACAGATGTGAAGCCAAGCATGTTTCCATGGTTTTAATGTTTAATATAACTCTTCTTCTCAAGAAGGGGGCTGCCTATGAGAGGCTTGTTTTCCTAAAGCAGTCAATAAGAATGCTATGCATTGTTTTTCTCTCTAGAAGTAGCACTAAAATGCTAAAGTGATACTCAATGGTACTTGATACCTGAATTCCTGAGTGTTCCAGGCAAATTGCTGAGCAGCCCTTGAGAAACACACTGATGTTTATGTGAGCAGAGGATTCCCCATGGCTTCTGGGCTCTGGCTGAAGAGATGTGCTCCCTGCCTGACCTGGGCTCTCCTGTTGCTCTCTCCTTTGTGAGAAAAGCCTGATGTGTACAACACTAGGACAGGATGCGGTGCCAAGCACTATTCAAAGGTCTCAGGCAAAGCAAAATGTGTGGGGTTTAAAATACCATCCTCTGACTGTGGAGAGAGCTGCTGCTGAAAGGGACTAAGCAACAATTCATCCCGTAACACCCACTTCTTTTGTGTTCTTGGTTTGCAAGTAGCAGCGGTTGTTACCCAGCAGCTAGGCTGGACAAAGCCTATTAGGTTAACACGAAGTTAACATTTGTGCTGTGTGTGGGTGGAAGCACACGGGCCTGGAATCAGTCAGTACCGCAGAGAAAAAGATCTCACTATGAGGACTAATACTGAAAGCCTTTTCTTTTTTATTTTTGCACACAAAAAAGAAAAAATAACTCTGAAACAATCTTAATTCTAAGAATCTTTGAATTTATTTCATGAAATCTTACAAAAAGGTTTTCTACTCCGACTGAATTTTGGCAGGATCAAATATGAACTTAGAAATGAAGCACACAAAGAAGAATTGGTTATTTATATTAAAACATCTGAACTCTTTCTAGTAGTACATGAAAGCATGTAATTAACCTCTTCCCTGAATTGTTATCTCTGTTTGTAGTGATTCCCCTTCTTCTGATGTGAAGGTTAACAGTGAATGTTTGTTTTGGTAGAGTGTCGTTTTATTTTTTAGGGAAAAACAGTGCTTGTTAGGTAAAAATCTCTCAGTCTGGAGGCTCCTATGCTTCTTCCTTTCACCAGGGCAGAAAGAATATGAAACACTAATCTACTGAGATTTTACACTCCTATTGCTCAAAAGCAGAACCAGAAGACAACATGGGTATTGGATGCGTGGTGCAACAATTAGATGTGAAGTTTCGTGTTGCGGCGCTGGTAGTTTACCTCCATCTCCTTTTGGGAGGAGTCAGAAGGCAGCGTGGTTGTGCAGTTCACAGACCTTGCTGAGAAGGTCTCAGTTGCCCTGTTTGTTGCTGGTTATTTGTCCCATGTAGTTGGAGTCAGATTACCAGCTGACTTCTGGGGTACTAAAAGCTTGCACTAGCCATTGTTCCCAGGGTGCAACTGGGGAAGACTGTTTTCAGTTTAAATGTATTTCACTGGTTTTATTTCAAAAAATGAAAGAGAACATATGTTTTTCTAAAGAATGAGCTGCCAGCCAAGACTTTAATGACAAAATGATCTAATTTTCAGATAAAACGTGGAGTAATGAAACACAGAGAGAGTCATTTGGGTTTTAGAAACAAGTTGGAGATAAAACCTCAGGGGATTTCGTTCTCCTTTGAAGCGCTCATGCAATTCTCATTCACAATAGTGAGAGCTACACTCACCTAGCAGGGAGATGTGTTTAGCAGAACACAGCTTCCATGACAACTTCATATGTAGTGAAGTGACAAAATTGGGAAGGGTGGAGGTAGTGGGTAGTGGAAGAAGGAAGTCTGGCTAAGTCACAGACTCCGCATGTGACTTTGTACAAGTCATATATAAGCAGCCAAGTTCGCTGTCTGTGGAGCCGGACAGTGCTTTAACATTTTGATTCATCAGGGGAGAAACAAGAGTGATTACCAAGTACAGATGTTCTTGTAAGTGATCTCAAACAGGGAAAAATGATAGGGGAATGTTTTCCTATTACTTGAGAGCCAAAATCTTCTCCAAAGATATGTATTAATATATCAAAAGCATAGTCTTCCAGCTGCAGTCCAATCTATTACCTATACCTGCCAGAGGCAATACCTAGCACTTACAGTGAGAGTCAGAAGGCCAAGCTGGATAGGTTCATGGCATCTCCACTAGCCAGCTCTGTTCAACACCTTTAATAGGTTTTCCTGAGCTGTTGCCTATTTGTTTTTCAAGCAGCATTCAGCTGTTTTCTGACTGTGCTAACATAAAAGATAATGATATTTAGTCATTCACCAATGCTTCATGCATATACACGAGCCTAGCTGCATGTAAAATATTTCTTGGAACCTGATAACTACCTTCATGTGCGCTGTTGATCGCGGTGTAATAATAGAGAATGGAGAAAGGAGCAAGGGGTAAGCTTTAAGTAGGAAATAAAGAGCAGAGGTTTATTAAAGCAGCTTTGAAAATGAGGGTTTAGTAATGAACTGGGAAAAGAGGCAAGGTAATTGCAACCAGAGAGCAAATATAATAAATGGTTTAGTGTTCTTTTTCAGATAGCTTTCCAGTTTTTGTTCAAAAAAGAAAAAAAATAGTGATGCATGCATCCTAGAAACACTGCTTTTACAATCAATAGATCTAATTGCATCAAATATTACTCCTCAAGTCAAATGACTTTGCAATAAATGAACGTAGTTATAGAATCATAGAATCATAGAATCATAGAATGATTTGGGTTGTAAGGGAGCTCAAAGATCATCTAGTTCCAACTCCCCTGCCATGAGCAGGAAAACCCTCCACTACGCCAGGTTGCCCAAAGCCTCATCTAACCTGGCCTTGAACACTTCCAGGGATGGGGCATCCACAACTTCTCTGGGCAACCTGTTCCAGTACCTCACCACTCTCAACGTAAAAAATTTCTTCCTTAGATCTAATCGAAATCTGCCCTCTTTCAGTTTAAAGCCATTGCCCCTTGTCTTATCACTACACGCCCTTGGAAAAAGTCCCTCTCCAGCTTTCCTGTAGGCCCCTTTTAAGTACTGGAAGGCTGCAATAAGATCACCCTGGAGCCTTCTCTTCTCCAGGCTGAACAGCCCCAACTCTCTCAGCCTGTCTTCATAGCAGAGGTATTCTCAGATCATCTTCATGGCCCTCCTCTGGACCCGCTCCAGCAGCTCCATGTCCCTGTGTTGGGGACTCCAGAGCTGAACGCAGTATTCCTCGTTAGCTAACTAGGAGCCAGGATTCAGAAAAGATAGAATCTTAGAACAGAATAGAATCACAGAATGGTTTGGGTTGGAAGGGACCTTCAAGATCATCTAGTTCCAACCCCTCTGCCATGGGCAGAGACACCTTCCACTACACCAGATTGCTCAAAGCCTCATCCAACCTGGCCTTGAATGCTTCCAGGGATGGGGCAGTCACAACTTCTCTAGGCATCCTGTTCCAGTGTTTCATCACTCTCACGGTGAAGAATTCCTTTCTTATATCTAATCAGAATCTGCCCTCTTTCAGTTTAAAGCCATTGCCCCTTGTCCTATCACTACATGCCCTTGTAAAAAGTCTCCCTCCAGCTTTCTTGTCTCTGACCTGAGAGACTGCATAAACTGCAGCATAATGCCTTGTGACTTCAGGAGGATGATTAACTCTTGATTCACAGTTCTGAGAACAGAAGACAGCAGCCACTTCCTCCTGAACACTGCTGATATGCAGTGCAGTGCCTTCAGGCAGAAAGCGTCTGTCTTACATACTTTCCAGAAATTTTGCGAGTGCTTTCTACTGTCCCTTGCACTGGTTCTACTCGTACGCTTAGATTTAAGAACTTGTTTCTTGTAGTTATCATAGGACATAAAACTTGTAACACTGCTGGCAGCTGGTTACTCTAGGGAATTTGCTGCCTGTAATTTTGATGAACATTCGTTAGCCGAATGGGGTGATACTGATACTCTTTTTGCTGGTGTGTTACTAACAACATGATGAATGCCAGATTGTTGGAAACTAAGAGTTTGTGTGCTCAAATGAGGTAACGTAGGTTAGCAAAGTACGTTCCTACCCTTTGTCAGTGAAGAAGAAATCATCAGATGCTAATTCAGATCGTAGAATTCAGAGGTCATTATTGACTATAGTCAACATGGATGACCATGGGGCTAACCTGAGTGCATGAATTAAACTATCTGTACTGCTAAATCAGTTCTTAGTTACTAATTCATTTTCATGCTGTTTGGAGTTGGCCTTCTTTGTAGCAGATGCTTCATGGGGAGAGCTAGTTGGAATGGTCTAAAATAAATGAGGAGAGAGGGCTAACAAGCAGTGCAAACCATATAGGTCCAGTGCTTCGGCTTGCTTTTTAGCATTCTGTTTAAGCAGCACAGATGTACTCTTAGGTGCTTAAAGATAGGTGTGATGTATGAAGGGTTCATTACTTTATGGGGCTACGTTGTCATTTATCAAGATATACAATGTTTGCAAACAGGTCCATTAAGGAGTGTTTTGCTTCTCATTGAACACTACAAATAGCGCTAATAAATACAGGATGTTTCCATCCACCAAAGCTATTCCATGGGTTGTTGCAGGGGGATTTCTAGAACATTCCCTTCTAATTTCTAAGTACAGTACTAGCCATTCAAGATAAGGAAACAACTACAAGGGACCAAAGGATCTTTAACAGCCTGTGTGGGCAATGCAAAAGTGACACAGCAATTGTGTTGCCAAATCATGAACAGCATAGGTCATCCCTGAAGGTCTGATTTCATGATTATTGATACTGCTACTACTAAATCAGGCAGCAAAATACTCCACACAGTCATACTTTTGCTGAATCACCCAAAAGCTCATTTTGATGATTTTTTTTTTTTTTTCTGGTTTAGTCTGTGGAAAACACACAGTACCTGGTAACACCACGATATTAGTGATGTGGTGGGCAGATGCCACTCAGAGCCTGCTGATACAAAATTAACGTACCAGTATTTTGTGAAGAAATATGAATTGATAGAGTTTCCTCACTTTGAAACCTGAGGCTGTGCTGGTCATGTGATAATAGGAGTCTTACAGCTGTCTTTGCATGACCTGCAACTGCAATTCGAAGAGAAGAGGAACAGAGGAGCGACACAAGAAGTCCTAATCAGTGGTTTTATTGTTTTAAAGCCAGGTTTTAAGTGATCTTATTGTTCAGTCACTTTTTTTTTTTTTCCTCTTACTGGTTTCCATCACGTGTTTTTGTCAGTTCTAAATCTTCCCCCTAAAAAGGACAAAGCGCAGCTAAAATCTGCTGCACTTTATCTTCTGATGTCAGACAGCTTCATGACTTTGCATCAGACTCTTCCTCATTCCTAAAGATTAACTTACCTTTGACTCTCCTGAGAGGCCAAATTAGCTCTCTTCTTGTTGTTTACTTTTGAAAATAGTTCTCCCCACTTGCTTCGTTTATCTTGAGTCCAATGCGCAGAAGCTGGTAATTTTTATTAGATGCCTTTCAAGTCTTGCAAATTCAATACTTAAAAATACCAAACAACCCACGAACCCCAACCAAATGAAAACCCGCCAAACATTTAAACACATCATTCTCAAGAAAGTCCCCCCCCCAAAAAAATAATAGTAAACATGCTTGTTGTGTGTTAACAACGTGAAACATATCAGTAAAAATCAGTTGCAAATTGTATTGACTTGTTTTTCTCAACAGTACAGGTACAGGTGATTCGGAGTTCACTTTAGCATGAAAAGAGTTTGCAGTTCTTGCTAGATTTTAGCTCACTCAGCCAGAATTACATCCTGTTGATGATATGAGATATTCTCACCTAGTTTTTGTAGCAGAGGATACCAGATGAGAACAGAATAGGATACCAGGTGAGAATGGCCACCCTGCACAAATCCTATCTTCCTCTGCTTTTTTAGAACTGCTGAATGGCCAGATCAAGGAAACAACACAGTGGTTAAACACTAGGATCTTGTGGATTTCTTTCTGTCTCCCCTCCAAATCTTGAATGTTGTTGCTTCAGATTCCCAGCTGTGAGATAAGGGAATAATCATCAATTAATTGTGATGCTGTGAAGCTGTGGATCAATTAATTTACAAGTACTATGCTTGCTTCCAATAGTCTTTTGCTAGGTGTGAAATTTTTGCCTTTTCACATAAAAACCTTTAAAGTGAGCTGGAAAAGGACCAGTAGATGGGCACATATGCCTGGAGCAAACACTCATCCACAAATTCTCAAGAAGAACTTGTCTGTCATGTTTTGCAAGAAGTACAGATTTACCTTCCAGGCCTGCACAATTTACATTCATATACTGTGGCCCAGAAATAAGCGTTGTTATTGTTTGCCTGATTGTCCTAAAGATAGATGCACAGACACTACAGTAAAGAAAAACCTCAAAAAACAGCTTCCCACACACCAACTTTATATTTGTCTGCACTGAAAGATGAGGAGAACATGAAAGTTTCTGTCACAGCTTCTTTCTCATGCAAGTTTGAACTGGACATGGTTTGCTTTTAGCTCTACATCTCACCTCCATTTTTGTTCAGTTTGCAGGTTGAATGTGTTGATTTACTGTCTGAGAGTTCTTGCAGTGCCAAAGAGAAGAGAGCCCTTTTGCTAGAATGTGAAAATTGCATCATAATAATTTTGAGGAGGTGAATTGTGTGTCAGGCATTTGCAAATGCTTCACTAGGAGACTGGCTGACTTGGAAGTTCATTTGGAAACTCTTCCAGGATGCTGGGCTGGAAAAGAGAGAAAATTCTGTGATTTTTAGTGTGGAACTTGGTGGAAAGTACTTTCTGGCTTCATATGTATTTTCCTTCATCTGGTCTGTTTTTATGAGCTTCTTTTTTCAATCAGAAGGTCAGCTGGAGAGAGTTTATCAGAGCAATGGAGACTAAACAAAACATTCATGGTTTGAATCCTGAACAGAGATAGCTGGAAAAGGGAACTCTGTTCTGCAAGAAATTAGGATACTTTGAATTCTTTAAATCCAGAATTGGTACAAAAATAAAAGTTCTAGAATCATTAAATTTCTGAATTGTTAGAAAATAAATGAAATACTACTTTAAATATATATTTTATAAACAGTAAGAAAAAAAATATTTTTAGAATATAGAAGTCATCAAAATAAGTCTTAGTTAAGAGGCAGTTTCTAACTGTCAAGATAAAAACTGCAATAAGGGACTCAATGGCCAAGTTCCTAGCTTTCTGAATATGTAATTTTCAATCATGTAATAATATCATGTGGAGAGTAGTCAAAAGTGCTCACAGCTATAATTATTTGGCTGATTTCTCATCTTTCCTGAACATCCCACTAACGTCTATAGTCTCTAGTCGCTTTGATTGCAATCTGCTTACCCTGGAGGGTCACAGCTTCACTTGGGAAGAAGTAACTTCGCAAGATAGAAGTTTCGCTATGGGCAGATCTGCTGGTTTTGTTTCATGTGTCCAGATCAAATTATTCACAGTCACCTTGTATATTATCTAAAAACTCTGCATGAGGCATTTTCTATCAAGGATGGTTACCATGTTGTTACTGTAACTGATGGATTCATTTCAGTGGAGTTCTTTTAAGCTTGAAAAGCAATTCCTCTTTTTAAACCAAGTATTATGAAGATTCCACTGTGCAAGCAGTATGAGTGCTCAAGATTTATACCATATTATTTCTGCAGAGCAAAAAATTTTAGGAGGGTCTTTCAAACCTGAAACAGCAATCAAATCTAGATGATGAGTCATTTAACTTGAAAAACTAGTCCTGAATGCAGTTACAGTTGAATTCATTGCACCTGAGATCACCTATAAAAAAGGTGTATGTCAATGTAAGCTCTTTTCAGAGGTCTAGTCAATGCCCCTTAAGGCACTGGTGATGGAATGGGATAAAATTAATTTTACAGGAGTCAACTGGATTTAGCCCACTTAGATGACTTGTTTCGAAGTGTATGATTTTATTGAAATGAGTATCACCCTTACTAAAGTCATTTAACCTGTACATGTCAACGATATACAGTAGTACTGTATGGAGAAGTCTACTTCCAGGATACTCTTTGTCCAAAACCCAGTGATTAATAGTGGGAAAATTAATCCTCAGAGTTGACTCTTCATCAATAAAAATGTCCCTGAGGAAGCCAGAGACTTCCTTGTTCTACCTCACATAAAAGTGGTGAGGAAGCCAGGCTGATGCCTAAACCCTGGCCTGAGGCTTAGCTGGCTGAACAGACCATGAGAAACTGCTGGATGTAAAGACTTACAGAGTGAGAAGGTGACAAAAGTAACGGATAGCACCAAAAGGGATGGATGAATGTTACAAGTGTTTAAGGGTGAATTCTGCAAGAAACAGCCAGACCCCACCAGCACCTGGAGAGAAGCACCGGGGACCTCTGGGGAAATGAAGAGGCAAGGCATAGGAAACCACTTCAGTAATGCTTGGTATGGCGGAGATGATCAAGGTAACAACATCAGAAATATCAAGTTTGGGTACAGAAGTAGCAAAAGTGGGACCTAGAGGGAAAAGTATGTGTCAGGGTTGTTTATTTGTGAGGATACAGGGCCAGAAAAAAGCAGACATCGAGATGGACTGGGAAAGAATAAGTCTGGGAAAATGGGAAGAAAGGAGAATGAAATGAGCTCATTAGATGTAAGCAAGTGACTGGCTAATACCTTGGTCCGGCCAAACTCTGTGCCCCATCCCTGAAGTCTGAAGTCTGCCCTATCTTATTTTTAAAATCTGTTTTAATTTTCTGCATGAGCACACTTTCAGTTCTATACATGAGATGTTCACCAACTTCACTAGCTGGTGAATAGGACAAGGGGTCTTGGTCAATTCTAAAGAGAGTGAAGATGTGAGCTTAAAGAAAAGGAAGAGGTGAGACAGCTAAAGAAAGACCTGTAGAATGCTGTCAGAGAGCAAATCCTACTGCATATGGACTTTATACTACACCAGGAGGTGGCAGCCCCAGAGTGCCTGGGTCATTCACCTTGTTTTCTGGAACTGAGTAGGCATCAACTCTATTTTGAGTTCCTTACAGAATAGCTTATTATAACCTCTGTCAACTAAAAATACAATTTTTGATTCTACATATTCTTCAAAATCTGACTGTGCTTCTGAGAAAATCTGTTTTGTCAGGAAGGTCTACAATTTCTCATGCTTGGACCAATTCTGATCCAGCAAATAACTTCTGCAAGACACTGGGATTTAGGAAATTGTCAGTTCTGTGAAGCAGAGCTGCCATGACAATAAGAGAACAACTAGGAGAGTAAAGTATTTTAAAGAATGAAAGGATCTCAGTCTGAGATGACATGCTGGTTTAGACAAGTTCAACATCTATCTCAATACACAGTGCTCATTTACTTTCTTTTTTTTCTGGAATATTCAGTTTTGAGTCTGACCTTGAGAGACGTAAAGAAAAACACAGAGAGCATGAAAGACCACAGGTAAACTTTATAAGGACACAGTGCTTCTATCCTAAGCCAGTTGCTTTCCAAGTCGGTTTCTTACCCTTTGGTTTCTTAAAGTAAAAAGCCTATTGATAAAGCAAATTGCATCAGTATGATTATATATCAACTATTTATTCTCCATAGGTTTATTTCAGCAATGGTCTTAAATATGCCTGTTTCAAAAACGCAGAAACAAGCTATCATAGCATTAGTTGAAGACACTATTGTATACAGGATTGTTTCTATTTATCACTGCTATTTCCTAAAAAATGATGCCACGCTAACTTCTATTCTAGGAATTTTAGGATTATTCCAGCATCGTCTTCATGGTGAGAGATGGAACCAATTTTACACTACACCCTGCACGCAGTGAGGTAGTACCTTTGAGAGGCTCCCTGTGCCCTTGGGCTTTTTGGAGAACGAGCAGGACTTGTGGATTGTTGCTGGCTTGGGAAATTTATTTCTCAGTCCTGAGGAGGTAACCCACTATGACTGAACTCTCAGCATCAACTCTAAGTCATTACTGGGTCCAGCTTTTGACATATAAAATACATTTCAATTTCAGTGCACTGTGTTACCAGCACACAGGCCAGATTTACTTAACTGTAAAATTGGTTTCAGAGACTTAAGATAAAGCCCTGTACAGACGCTCCTAATTCATATCAATGATTATAGCACCAGTGGCACACAGGTGTTCAAAATGTTCCAGCTGTCTTTGACAGATATTTTTATTGAAGCTTACAGCTAATACACCTTTGAGCAAAACAAACATCAACAGCAATCACTTCCATTCAACTGAATTTACAAAAGCAAAATGTTCTATTATGTGTCAAGTCCACAGACCTCGTGGATACCAATGTGTTCCAGGGGGAGAAAGAAATACAAGGCACTTTCTTCCCAGTGCTTCATATTTCAGCCATAGACACATCTTTTTAAATTCTCTCTTCAGATGATGCTTCTAAATGCGCTCAGTTTGAAATGAAAACGCATAATTGGAATAAAGTGATTCCGAGTCATCTTGAGGTGTAGCTATATTGTCAAGAAATTAGGAAAAGTGTATAACTAAATATGATGGACAATGACAATTTGCGACAAATTTATTTGGTCTATGGCAGGTCAAGGAAATGAATCTCAATTGTTTTGCAAGTATTCTTATGTTAATGGCCTATTCAGGTTTGAAAAGTCACAGTGCACAACAAGGAGACTTCAGAAGCTGTAAAACATAAAGCTCTATTTGATGAACAGGGGTAGGATTTTAGCTTTGGCCCAGGGTTTTCTAGTACAGGTAGATTAATTTAAGCGCATTTCTTGAAGTACTGAAATATGAGTGATCTGAAACTCAATGCTTACTTAGTTTTCATCAATCTAAATGTGAGACCAAACGTACCATTTACATATTAGTGACGAGTTCATGCTCGTTATGAGCTTTAATTTTAATCTACCTCAGTTTCCAGTTGTCTGGTAGGACTACTTACCTAGTTCTGTTTAACGTGTTGAGTAAGTGGAGACTTTGGAGTGACTGTTTTATACCACGGATACCTAAAATTAGTGAATCTCACCTATGATGGCCAGGGCTGATAAAATCACAGCCACTTGGATAATACCCTGAAGAATTCACAATATGAAATGAAAGAACATGGTAGGATGGCTCCTACGACTGGAGTGTGGAATGGAAGGATACAGGCTCTTTAGGAAGGACAGGCAGGGGAGATGAGGAGGAGGTGTCACTCTCCATGTCAATGACCAGCTGGAGTGCATGGAGCTGCACCTGGGGATGGATGAGGAGTCAACTGAGAGCTTATGGGTCAGGATTAAAGGGAGGGCAGGGACAGGTGATGTTATAGTGGGGGTCTACTACAGGCCACCAGCCCAGGAGGATCAAGTGGATGAGGCCCTCTATAGACAGATAGGAGTAGCCTCATGTTCACGAGGTCCTCCCAGTCCTCACAGCGGCCTTCAGCCAGCCTGATAGCTGTTGGAGGGACAGCACAGCAGGGCATAAGTAATCCCGGAGGTTCCCGGAATGCATTGATGATAACTTCCTTCTCCAAGTGATAGAGAATCCAATGAGGAGACATGCTATGTTGAACCTCATTCTCACCAACAAGGAGGGGCTTCTGCGGAATGTGAAGCTCAAGTGCAGCCTTGAATCTAGTTCCAGCCCCACTACCATGGACAGGGACACCTTATCCACTCAATCAGGTTGCTCAAAGCCTCATCCAACCTGGCCTTCAACACTTCCAGGGATGGGGTATCCACAGCTTCTCTGGACAACCTGTTCCAGCGCCTCACTGCCCTCATTGTAAAAAATTTCTTCCTTATGTCTAATATAAATCTACCCTCTTTCGGTTTTTAGTCATTACCCCTTAACCGGTCACTATGTGCCCTTGCAAAAAATCCCTCTCCAACTTTCTTGTAGGCCCCCTTTAGGTATTGGAAGGCTGCTAGAAGGTCTGCCCATGGCAGTGGGATTGGAACTAGTCGATCTTTAAGGCCCTTTCCAACTGAAACCATTCTATGATTCAACGATTCTATGAAAAACATGTGGACATAACAGATAGGGAGAATGCAATGTGCCAATGAGATCAGTGTATTACCTGTATTTCAGCGAAGTTAGATACAAAATGTTTCATATGTAGAGATGACCTTTAGAAAAATGATTGCCACACTTCTGGTGCTTTACAGAGAATTGATAGTAACACTTAATTAGAATTCTAAAGTTCATGGTAAAATATTGAGTGCTCTGCTATATATGTTAGCTTTAGAAACCAGACTTACAATAATCATTCAGCAAATGCATCTTTTCACCATCAATATTTTTCTATCACATTCTGATTTTGTAATTAGTGAGATAGAGTAGTAAAAGAGACAATATGTTTATATTATTTTCCCTGAGGGCCACTTATCTGCCCTTGATGACCATGTCAATCTCCTTTTGGTTTTTGTGATAGTCATTTCCTATCCAATGGTGTAATTTAGCCCAGGGAATTTATCAGCTACAAATTAGACATTATGAACTCAGAAGAGACATTAACACCATATTTTAACTTATCCTGTTGTCATTATGCTTGATGAGCTATTTCTTAGTCTGTCACTAAGGGAAATGTCACTAAAACTGAAAGGCTCCAGATGTTTGGAGCAGTCATCTGTAAGATGACTTCGAAGAACTAACAGAGTCTAGGTGTTATGGGGCAGAATTCTGTGACACCTAATTCAACAAAATTCTTAGTGAACCCAAAGGCATTTTGTGTTTTTTCCCCACGTAATTTATCTGTGAAGAAAACTCACTGCTTCTTCCTTCATCAAAGAGCCTATGGCTCAGACACTGGGGCAGGCAATGACACAGCACAGCCGTTCCCCTTAACTGTGTCTGGCTGCAGTTGCTGCAAGCTCTGAGCAAAGGCAGTTGGAAAGGCTAAAGCCAAACTTCTGGTCTTGCAGCTAACAAAAAGTAGAGAGAGATTTGGATATACTGCTGAGATCTAATGAACACAAAGAGAAAAAGACTCTGGAGAAGTATCAGTAAGCTACCTAGACAGTAGAAATGTATAGAAAATAAAGTGGTTTCTCTCTCAAATCAAACTGAGAGCAAGAATAATTGGAGTTCAAATGATTGGTCTCCATGTGAGAGTCAATCTTGTTGGCTTCCTGGAGAGATGAGTTCCAAAGTGCACCTGAGCCGGAAAATCCTCTACAGCTCAAAAGAACATGTGTGGTTAAAAGAAGGTGAGCAAGGTACATGAACAACTGTGTTAGTGTAATAGACATCTATAAGACATAGAGAGCAGACACAAGTAGGAAAGTATATACCGTTCATAACAAAGAGTCTCAGAAGGACTCTTTATCTTCTGACATTTTATGACCAAGAGCAAGATGACAAGGAGATTTTAAGGAAGCTTTTGAAGGAAAAAAGAAAGTTAAATATGGGATGAATCATTTTACTATACATAAGACTCTGGGGTAGACTAAAAACATAGGAAGTGTACAAATGATACAGTCATTAGTGAACAGTTAAATAGTGTGCAGGAACCACACAGGCCAAATTATTCACACTTGATTCCTCAGTGTCTGCAATAGTGTTTAGAAGTCTGGTCAAAAAAAGCCAAACTACTTCTTTCAGAAATGCTGAAGTATGTCTTTCAAGGATGTTTCACCTCAAATCCTATGGTGTAAGTGAGGGCAAAAGAAATTTTTATGTTTTTTCTACTCTATGCATCTAAAATGATAGAACAATTGAAATGGAAAATACGTCTGGAGATTGCCTAGTCCAAATCCCTGCTCAAAGCAAGGTCAGGGTCAGCTAAAGCCAGTTTCCCAGGGCCTCGTCTAGCTGCGTTTTGAGTATGTTCAAGAATGGACTCTCTACAACCTCTGTTGGCAACCTGTGCCAGTGTTTGACCACACCATGAAACAGTTTTGTCACATTTAAGTGGTATTTCCTGTATTTCCCTTTGTGCCCACTGTATCTTGTCCTGTCACAAGATGTTACTGAGAAGAGTATGGCTCTGTTTATTTTTCTCCCCCCACTCCAGATACTTCTACACATTGACAGGATTCTCCCTGAGATTTCTCTTCTTCAGGCTGATTAGTCACAGCTCTTTCAGCATCTCCTCATATGTCAGATTCTCCAAGCCCTCAGACATCCTCATGGCTCTTTCCTGGAGTCATTCCAGTATGTGGAGGTGTTCAAGGCCAGGCTGGATGAGGCTTTGAGCAACCTGATCTAGTGGAAGGTGTTCCCACCCATGGCAGGAAGGTTGGAACTAGATAATCTTTAAGGTCCCTTCCAACCCAAACCATTCTATGATTCTATGACTTGATATTTCTTTCCTGAGAGTTACGTGGGTGTGCTGCACCAGCAGAGATTGACTGTACTATGTTCAGAGATAGGTCAGACCCAATGGGCACTGGCCTGCCAGGGGTCAAGGCAGTGACAGGGAGAGGTCAAACAGGAGTCAGGCCTCCCTTCAAGGAAAAGGCGAAGAAATCACTAGCCCAGTTAAAGTGCTTCTACACCAATGCACACAGCATGGTGTAGAAGAGCTGTAAGTAATCATGCAAAAGGAAAACTATGATATAATTGCCATCACGGAAACATGGTGGGATGATACAACTGGAGTGCTGTGTTGGATGGCTGCAAGCTCTTCAGGAGAGATAGGCTGGGCAGCAGAGGAGGGCGAGTGGCACTGTACATTAGGGAGGGTTTTGAATGTCTGGAGATCAGCAGTGGTGATGAAAGGGTAGAATGCTTGTGGATCAAAATAAGGAGGAAGGCCAATAGGACTGGCATCACAGTGGGAGTCTGCTATAGACCACCCACTCAGGAAGAAGATGTATATGAAATATTCTACAAACAATTAGGGGAAGTCTCACAATCACAGCCACTAGTTCTTGTGGGTTACTTCAACCTACCAGATATTTGCTGAAATTTGAATACAGCAGTGAGGAAACGGTCCAGGAGGTTCCTAGAGTGTCTGGAAGACAACTTCCTGATACTGCTGGTGAGGGAATCAACTAGGGAAGGCTCCCTGCTGGACCTGCTGTTTACCAACAGAGAAGGACTCATTGACGGTGTTAAGGTTGGAGGCTGTCTTGGACATAGTGACCATGAAATAATAGAATTTTCAGTCACAGAAGCAGTAGGGAGAGGGGTCAGCAGAACTGCTGCCTTGGACATCCAGAGGTCAGACTTCAACCTTCTTAGGGGACTGGTTGGAAGGGTCCCTTGGGAGCTGGTCCTGAAGGCAAAGGGGTCCAGGAAGCCTGGACAATTCTCAAGAGGGAAATCTTCAGAGCCCAGGAGCAGGCTGTCCCAGTGAACTGCAAGACGAGCCTGAAGGGCAGAAGACCAGCCTGGCTGAACAGAGAGCTCTGGCTAGAGCTCAAGAAGAAAAAGAAAGACTATGACCTATGGAAGAAGGGGCTAATCACTCACGAAAACTACAAGGATTCTGTGAGACAGCACAGGGAGAAAATTAGGAAGGCAAAAGCCCAGCTGGAGCTCAATCTGGCAGCCAGCATAAAAGACAATAAGAAAAGTTTCTACAAATACCTTAACAGTAAAAGGAGGGTTAGGGAGAATCTCCACCCCTTGCTAAATGCAATGGGAGAAATAGTGACCGAGGATGAAGAAAAGGCTGAGGTACTCAATGCCTTCTTTGTGTCAGTCTTTAATGGTCAGACTAACTCACTGGGTGATATGCCTCTAGAACCAAATGCTGGAGATGGAGAGCTTTATCAAGGTTTCTTTCAAGAGGAAACGGTAAGCAAACTGCTGCATAGCTTATATGTGCAGAAGTCTATGGGGCCGGATGAGATCCACCCGAGAGTCCTTAGGGAGCTGGCGGAAGTGCTTACCAAGCCACTTTCCATCATTTACCAACAGCCCTGGCTAACAGGGGAGGTGCCAGCTGACTGGAGGTTGGCAAACGTGACGCCAATCTACAAGAAAGGTAAGAGGGAAGACCCAGGGAACTACAGGCCTGTCAGTCTGACCTCAGTGCCAGGTAAGCTCATGGAACAGCTCGTCCTTAGTGTTATCATGCGTCATGTACAAGACAGTCAGATGATGAGGCCCAGTCAACATGAATTTATGAAGGGCAGGTCTTGTTTGACCAACCTGATCTCCTTCCATGATAAAATGACCCGTTTAGTGGATGAGGGAAGAACCGTGGATGTTGTTTACCTCGATTTTAGCAAAGCCTTTGACACTGTTTCCCATAACATTCTTCTGCAGAAGCTGCTGCCTATGGCTTGGATGGGTGTACGCTTCACTAGATCAAAAATTGGCTGGATGTCCGGGCCCAGAGAGTGGTGGTGAATGGAGTTAAATCCAGCTGGTGGCTGGTCACCAGTGGTGTTCTGCAGGGCTCAGTGTTGGGGCCTGTTCTCTTTAACATCTTTGGCAATGATCTGGATGAAGGGATCGAGTGCACCCTCAGCAAGTTTGCAGATGACACTAAATTGGGAGGTAGTGTTGATCTGCCTGAGGGTCGGGAGGCTCTACAGAGGGACCTGGACAGACTGGATGGATGGGTCGAGGCCAACTGTATGACATTCAACAAGACCAAGTGCCGGGTCCCGCACTTGGGCCACAACAACCTCCTGCAGCGTTACAGGCTTGGGGAAGTGTGGCTGGAAAGCTGCACAGCAGAGAAGGACCTGGGGGTGCTGGTTGACAGCCAATTGAACATGAGCCAGCAGTGTGCCCAAGCAGCCAAGAAAGCCAACGGAATCCTGGCATGTATCAGAAACAATGTGGCCAGCAGGAGCAGGGAAGTGATTGTCCCCCTGTACTCGACACTGGTGAGGCCACACCTGGAGTACTGTGTCCAGTTTTGGGCCCCTCACTTCAAGAAGGACGTTGAGGTGCTGGAGCGGGTTCAGAGAAGAGCAACAAAACTAGTGAAGGGTTTAAAGAACTTGTTCTATGAGGAGCGGCTGAGAGAGATGGGACTGTTTAGTCTGGAGAAGGGGAGGCTCAGGGGGGACCTTATCACTCTCTACAATTACCTGAAAGGAAGCTGTAGGGAGATGGGGGTCGGTCTCTTCTACCCTGTTATGAATGACAGGATGAGAGGGAATGGCCTCAAGTTGCGCCAGGAGAAATTTAGGTTAGATATCAGGAAAAATCTCTTTACAGAGAGGGTTGTGAAGTATTGGAACAGGCTGCCCAGGGAGGTGCTGGAGTCCCCATCCCTGGAGGTGTTTAAAAACCGTGTGGATCTGGTGTTGAGGAACATGGTTTAGGGACCCTGACAATGCAGGGTGAATGGTTGGACTTGATCTTGAACGTCTCTTCCAACCAGATGATTTTATGATTCTATGATTCTAATGAGATTCCTCTTGGCCCAATACTCCAGCTTGTAAGGTCCCTCTAAATGGCAACATATCCCTCTGGTGCATCAAACACTCTTCCCAGTTTTGTATTTCCTGCAGATTTGCTGATGGTACAGTCTGTTCCATCAACCAAATCCTTAATGAAGATGTTAGGCAGATGTTGACCCGAGTATGGGCCCCTGGGGACCACCACTAGTGAATAGTTTCCAGGTGGGCTTTGTGCTGCTGATTATTGCCCCTTGAGTCCAGCAGTTCAGGCAATTTTCCATTCACCTCACTGTTCACTTATGTAATCCTTACTTCATTAGTTTGTCTGTGAGGATGCTATGGGAGACATAGTCGAAAGGCTTGCTAAACTCAAGATGAAAACCATCCACTGCTCTCTCCTTGTCCATTGAGTCAGTCAGTTCAGCCACCTGAATTATTTCTTTTTCCTCTGCAAAATAGTGAGTCTTTCTAATTTACAGTTAAACGGGCTGGAAATTGCAGTCAGATTTATACCATCTCGGATCCATTCCCATAGATGCTACTGTCAGAAAGAAATTTTATTTTGAGAAAAGCAACATTACTTCCCACTGAAAATTGACGGTAAATGTAACACTGCTCGCCTAATTGTGGGTATCTAAAGATGAGCCTTTAGACTATGCTAGCCATGCATTTTTCCTGTTACATGGAGAGATAGATTGCAAGACATCTCCAAACAACAGCTTTTCTGTCCTGATGTAAATCTCTAAGGTGGGAGGATGAATTTCCTCTTGGAAGTAGTTGTCTCTTTACATTGATGATCTATGGAGTCCAAATTAAATGACACCTATAGCTTTTATAAAGATGAAAAATGCTTCAATTGTGTCTACACCGTTAATGCTCTACTGATGTAGAACACCATCATGTTCTATCCATAGCCAGGGTGAACAGGGAGAATGAGATGAAGTATCAGTCTGTGGAGACTTGATCCCAATCACTGGCATGGACTTCTGCTCCTGTGAAGGAACTATTTTCATCAAAGACTGACAATATGGGGAATAATCCCTTCACTTACACCTTGGCCCACCCCTCTACAGTGCATGAGAACAACATAGCAGCAGCAGAATGTGTTCTCACGAAGCTGACTAACAACATCTACAGCAGAGATGCTGCCAATTAAAGTACAAATGGCACCCTAGTGATGCTTCTTTGTTGACAGAGACATCAGACAGCCTTCATCAACAGAGACACTCTCTGTATGTTTGGATCCTTATCTGCTTATTTTACTGCTTATTGCTGCTCATTTTCTCCTCTGTCTACAGTGGTCTTAGTATATTCAAGGCCACCTCATCAAAAACATGGTCTTCTCCTGTGCTGTTCATAGTGCAGCACAATTGCACCGATTGCAGCATGATTAGCAGCAGAATTCAGCTCTGGCAGAGGAATTATAAAAGCCGTCACTGCAGTTAGATCAATTAATCTGCAAAGAAATGCTGTGAAAATATTCTCACCCTGTGAATTGAGAGTAGAATTCATTAGGACAAAAAAGCCTATAAATTTTTGTCAATATAACATCTAATAGTTCATTATTGGGAGGAACTAAAAAAGGTTTTTAACAATTTGAATAAATTCATTTCTACATTACATAAATGCATGAGATGATTGCATCTAGTGTGTGTTATAATAGGTTAACATTATAGAAAATTTCTCCATTACAATAAGGATATGCCAGATCTGGAATATATTATTCTAGAATAGCCAAAACTGGAATACATTAATACATAAAGATGAAAGACACTATAATACCTAAGATATTTCTATCCACTGCAGAAATCTGTCTTCCATATAAAAACTAATGAATCATCTTCCCAATATTTCAGACTTTAACTGTGCTGCAATAGATACTTTTCACAAGAGTGTTATATGGATGGTAGTATACACAGCATACTTCCCCTTATAGCAGGAGTGATTTCTGATTCTGGTATTACTAGTTGCATTGTCTTAATTTTAAGCAATCGTAGGATCTTCAATTGCATAGACATTTAAAAAAAATGTTTTTGAAGTTTGATTGTCCAAAGAGGATGCTTGACTCATACTAATTTTTGGGAGCACATACTAGGTTTCTCTATATCATGGGCCAAACATCAATTTTACATATTTCACATTTATCCTGAGACATTTCATAGACATCCAGTTCTGTTTTTCTGTGGATTCTTGTAAACTTTGTAAACTTTAAACAAAAAATTGTTTATCTTCAAAGTTTTTACTATCCCTTTTTAACATAAATCTCAAGGCACTACTGGCACCACAGTACCTTTTGTAGTTTTCTATCAATATCTTTCACTACCTACAGGCAAGCGAATGCCTGATGATCTGAGTGTGAGATACACCGTCTCAATTAGGGGTAATCATAATAGTTTTAAATGGTCCAAACCAGAGTGGCAGTCACCCCTCCTGAGGGGTGAGATTGCTCTGCTGTTGCAACTTCCACACGGACTTACTTTTTTTTATTGAATTGTTTACCTTGAAATATATTGCTTTGAAATCATCGCCGTCAGTATTGGCCATTCTGGTAATCTGTATTCTTAATTAAAACCAAGAAATAGAATGTAATTGCATTTATTAGCCAGATATTTTAAAAATTATTTTTCCTCACCTGACTATTAAGCTTTTAGCTTTCTTGTTCTACAGCCAGTCCATATGAAGCAGAGTGTCAGATAACTGTGCCAAGAGCAGTCCATGCTGTTGCTGTCCATACACAACTAAAGCCCTTACAGGTTTTCTGCCATGCTGGGAATGAGGTATGTATTGTTACACATGCTGTATCCTTAAAGATGCATTCATTTCAAAAAAGTGAGTTATTTAAATGTTGAACTCAATAAAAGATGAAACACATAATCTTTTCTTTTTATGATTACTATTTTAGCAATCATAAAATACCACAATCCAGTAGAAAAGAATATTCTGCCTGTCTTGATGACAGGTTTTACTTGAATTTAGATTTCTAGAGTATTCCTAAAAATTGTTAATTTTTATTTGCGACTGATACCTTCATAGATTTCTAGGATGAGATAATTGGGCAGATGGCAGGACCTTATGGCACATTCAGATTCAGGTCCTGTCTGAGTTAAGGAAGAATATTTCTGAAGAGTTAGGTTCTAATCCTGTGCTGTTCTCAAATGAGAGTTTTTTCTGCTATGATGGAGATTTGATTACTAGTTCATCACAAGTTTGGATACAAACAGAAGCTGTCACTGTGCAAATGCCTTCCATTAGAGGAGGCCAGGTGCTGTGATCTCTACAGAATTTATAAAGAAACATTTAAAGTGGAAGAAAAAACACGTTAAAGGGAACACTGCGCAGTTAATCTGCATGGGCATGGCTGGAACATTGACTGAAGCTGGCTGTCTCCATAAATAGATTTCTATCTAAGGATTCAATTTCAGTTTACATGCTTGAAGTACACACGTAGTTATTTATGCATGTATTTATGTATCTGGGATCTGATAATGAGAATAACCCCAAGAGAAAATACGATCTAAAGGCAAATGAGAACACCTGGAAATGGATTAGGAAAATGGCATAAAGGGACTGAAATTTCTAAAGATGCTGGATTTGCAGCACGAAAGACAGAAGAAGTAAGAACTGAACCTGTGTCATCCACGCGTAAAAAATATGAAATCAGAGAAGTTAGATTTTTTGATTTCATTGGAGAAGAAGAATGAGGAGTCAATGAGACCCTGCTATCAAGAATAATTCAAAACGTGCTAGAAGAGCCAAAAAAGGTGACTGATGAGTGTTGCAACTCCCCACACAATGAGGCTTTAGAGAGGATTTTTTTTTTTAAGTCAAAAACAAGCAGCAGAAGAGAGAATACATAGCAGAGTGAAGAACTTCGGCATCCACATGGACCTTTGGAGATGTTGCATGTTATGGTAATAAGGCAATACTTTATTAAAGACAGCATCATACGCCAGGCAGTTGGTTCCAGGTTTTAGGACATACTCTTAATAGAAAAAGATATAGCTCCAAAAAGATCTCACCTACTATCAAGGACAGAATAATTTGTCTATTGAAAGAATGAAGACAGTAATAGTCACTAGCTCAGAGCAAGTCTACAAGACTGAGAAACAGAACCTTTTCTGGACAGGGACAAGAGCGTCAGGAAGATAAATAGCACAACCCAGTTTATACATGATAGAAGTCAACAGGAAAGCAGAAGTAAAAATGCCTGAACTATGACCAGTGAAACAAATAGGGTTTGAAAAGAATCAATCAATGTCCCATTCTAAGGAAGAAAGAAAGAACAAATGAATGAATGAACAAACCTTGCTTTCTGCACTAACCAGTATGAGGAGGGCACTTGCAGCAAGCCTGGCAGATCCCAAGGTTCTCACTGCACTGAAGAAGAAGAATGCTGCATTTTATGTCCTGTTTTACATTAAAGAACAATGTGTTTCATGATAGATGGTGCAGCTAGTGATAATGTCAAGCCACAAAAATGATAAAAGGCAATTTTAGACTGGAGAAAATGTGACCAAGTAACGGGCGTATACAACACAAGCAGTCTGAAGCTATTAGTAAAAGAAACAAAGAAGACAAGCAATAAACATTGTTCCTTGGAGTTCGTAGGAGATGAAATGGAGGAGTACCATCAAGTGCAAAACTCAGTTTCAACTTACCTTCTTACTCAGTAAACTTTCAGTGTAGCTAAAATCTTGGTGTTAGAGAAGAGGGAGAAAAGTCATGGTGAACTTGGTCAACATTTTAATAGAATATGTGCTTCAAGGAGGAAATTCAGAGACCAAACAAAAGTTAAAACTCTACAAACTGTCCCTGAGCTCACTAACATGCACAATTACTTCAACCTGGAGGAAGCTTGAAGATCACATTAATGCACTTACTGAATTTAGCACTGAGCATGGGAGCAGTATAACATTGGTCAGGTTAGCTGCACTGGTGGAAAGACATTTAGCACACAATAAGAAAGAAGCCAGTGCTTACCTTGAATGACTAAAGAAGTTCCATGAGATTTACTCAGGATAAAAGTCATACACTATATCGAGTGACATAAGCTTCCTAACCCTCTGAAAATCTTTGAATAGGAATAGCTGGGTGAGAAAGTCTTTGGATCTCAGAAATGGTCACTGTAAACCTAGGAACACCACCACCTACAGAAAATCCCAAGTGCTGAGGTTATTACTGGTAGGATTTTTACCATGAGAAAAGAAATTACGTGTCGCCGTGACTTGTAGCTGGCATCAGGAAGCATGTGCAGAGAGGACAAGCAAAACCCAGCTCTCCTGATGAAGCAGTGAGTCACAGAACCTGACACTAAATTCAAACAGTTCAACACTGTATGGGGACATGAGCACAAGATATCCTGTTCTGTGTACTCACAAAGCAACGTGAAAATGGCATTGATAGTAAAGTGATGACAATGGCAACACAGAATGAAGAGACAGTGTTGACTCATGTCTTGGACTAGAAAACACAGAGACTAGTTCTGTGTGTGTCTGCTTCACATGATGGACCGTCTATGCCAAGGAGAGCTGGAGACCCTGTGCACTGGGAATAACATCAAATAAAAATTTAAAGCAAGAGCAGCCATCCAAATACTGTGGGATGCAGAGCAGATGATGTAGAAGCAAATCAGGCAACAGTAGAGAATTCTGTCTGAAGATAGATTTTCTGTTTTCTCAAATAAACAGAATATTGACCCAGAGGTAGAAGAAGACTAGGACTTCAGCAAGACTAACACAGCTGTGTTGGAAAGAAAGGCATATGAACAAGACTAACAGTGTAATTGAAGGACTCTGAATCTTAACAAGGATTAGGAACAACGGTTAAGCCACGTCACTTTGATGGAATATGTCTTAGTGACCCCTGGCCTTAAAAATGTTTGCAACGCTAACAAATCAACCAACCTGTTAGAAGAGAAAAGGCGATGATCTCTGTGAAATTTGCAAAGAAGAGACAGACTACACAGGGAATAATCTGGAGGAAGCACTAGGAAGTTTATACATGGCTTGAAAGTAGTCCCCAGTTGCAGCAACTCTGTAAACAGTTCTCTTTACAAACATCATGTTAGTTTTGCAAACAGAGTATTATTCAGCTTATCATATATATATCATCCACTGTATAATATATGCAGCGTTGCAGATATTGCTTATGAGACATTTTGGCTCATCAGCTATGTCCACTGTAGTTTTTCTGTGTTATCCTTTTTTGAGATACCTATTACTTTGGTAAAAAACTTTGGAAGGATAAAATAATAAATAACTAATTCATAAGAGCTCATCACCTTGATCATATACTTGGTCATACACTTGAGAACTGACACTTGGCAGGTTTCTGTGATGAAGATGTACTGCATTCATCTAATACATGTTCAGCATACCTCCTTCTTGCTTTCATCACTCTGGCAATGAAAACTTCTGTTGGCACAGTGCAGTGACTTCAAAAATCTTCTGAGAGAATGTCAGAACCTCCGATTCATTCTCAGTTCAAGAAGTGGTAATTGTTGTAGAGTTTATTTAGGCATTGATTGCATATATAAGTGATTACTTGGAACAACAGGCTAGTTTGCAGAATATGTTTTAGCCAAACTGTCATCTTTTTCCATAGGAAGAAAATATCTTGGAGAGGAACAGAGAAATACTAGAGAAACACCATCAAGTTCTCCAGAGCATCTCTCTAGATAGAGAAGGACCATGCAAGGGGCAAGCAATTATGTCTACTTTTGCAGCGTACAGGACCTTTAAATCCTTTAGATGCAAAAAAGCTCACAATGAAAGCTGTCTCAGCTTGCACTTGAGTTGCTCTACACTAGCTCCCTTGCAGAGATAACCTGCATTATGTGCTAGTTCATCTGTGACTTCATAGCAGCCATTGGAGATTTAGAGGGAATCCTGGAGGAGAGGACCAGAGCAAGTTAATATTCTTCAGCAGGAACCAATTGTGCAGAACCAGGGAGTACAGACACATCCTTGCTCCAGGTCTCTGAGGATTTCCATCAACATTCAGCCACAAGAAAAGAGAAGTCACATTATTTCAGAAGCAGTGAGAATGACAGTAAAGAGAAAGATCCTCTGCTTTCATCAGGTCTGAAATAAAGGGTCGTCCTGCAGAGGGTCCACCAATACCAAGGTGTGTAAATGCTGTGCCTACGCTGTGTATCTGTGCTATGTTAAGTGAACTATCTGTAAGTTATTTTAATGGATGTTTGATAAAGACTGCACTCACAGCCTCCTTACATCTAGGTGCTCAGGAATGAGGTCCCGTTTTCTTTTGGTTCTTCCACAATCAGGATCTGGAGTTATAATCTTTGTTTTTTTCTGCCTCTACTTTCTCAAATGTGTTTGGGTGTTTTTTTTTTTCATTTTGTACTTGCATTATTCCATACTTTCAGCATGGGAAATACAGTCTAAATCAAGAGAGAAAAATCCTTGTGAGTGGTCTGCAATAGAAATTTTTCCAGGAGAGTGTTTTTTCTATGAAAGGATTCATCTGCGCACAATAGTATCCATCTGTGTACTTTATTGTCCGCTTACACTGCTATTTTAACTATTGGATATTTCCAAGTATGACTATCTACACTTTTTAAACAGTAAAAAAAGAAAAGAAGATAAAAGAAATTTCACAGAAACGACCAAAAGTACCATATGAGCTGGACGTTTTGGTAGTGGTTCTCTTGGTGAGTTTGGAAATTATCTTCTTCTGTCAGAGCAAAAAAAAAAATTAACACAGACAGAAGCAAAAGCTGAAAGCATTTTAAATTCAAGACCAAGCAATGAGTATGATGCTTTGACTTTTCTGGAAATGCTTCAGTGCAAGTGTTGATTGTAAATTAAAATTTGGACTATGCATCGCAGAAGGTGAATGACCCCCTCATGGGAGCAAAATGCCCGGTTCCATGGTTTTCTATTTTCGTAGAGCTCCAAGGGAAACTGGAGAATACTCAAAGCGTGGAGAAAACCATGTGCAGACATCACTTTTAGAGAGTCAGACTTTGTGAGTCTTACTTTTGAACACAAAATTAGCAAGGATTGAACCTCATTTATCTAAGCTTCCAAACCCATCTCTCACCCTCTGGATTCATGTAGTCTGGTGGCATCCAGCAGGAGGGTTTTGTGAAAAATTATTGGAGAACTGATTGGGACTGTTTTACCGAAGTCTACTAGATAAAGGGTCATACCATGTTTTAGTCAACAGCTTGTGTTGAACATGAAGAGAATCTCTAGCAGTAAATGTTACATTATTTTCAATGTTATTGATAATTCCTTGGGCCATATTGCTTCTTTGAGTAGCACTGGAGAACCAGCTCACACAACACTGTAGTAATAATTTACGACTTCATACCGATGTGAAAAAAGAGAAGATAGAGGTACGAAGGAGAATGTCCTTGGATTTATTGCTGTCCATCTCACATTTTTCGTAATTTCAATAAATATGATTTTTTTCTTGTTTCCACAAGAAATCAGTAAAAACTATAATTGTTGTGACTTAGTATAACACATACTGAAAAAAAATCTCACTTTGGACTAAACAAGGCAGCTGGTAAAACAATCTTGGGAACAAGGTCACTGGCTATTGCATACTCTTGACATTTTTTGAAAGGTTCAGTAGTGCTATCAAGCTTTTATTATTTCACCTTTCATCAGTCAATCTAAAAGTATGGGATCTAATTGAAGGACTCACTTATCTTTGCCAATCCAAAAGCCAAGCATCTTCTAGAAGCGAGTTGTCTAGATGCTTTCTGAGGGAAAGAAATAGACACTTCCAAGATACGATCCATCTCCATGCCGAGTGGTGTACTGAGGCATAGAGAACTGAAGAGACTTGCTCAGAATTATCCATCAGCAACCATGGATTGTTTCTACTAATTGGACAGTCCAATGAAACATCGAGCAGAGCTATCTTCAGTTCCATGATGAGTTAGTAACTGTGTATGAATCACTTACTGTCACTGCAATTTTGTTTTGTTTGGGTTATTTAAATTTCCAACTCAAATAAATAAAGGTCAATTAAACCAGACTACAGCCTAATTTTAACATAATTTCAGACTCATTCTAGCTGTGGAATATGACAGACCCCAAGACGATCTTTAAGGTCCCTTCCAACCCAAGCCATTCTAAGATTCTATGATTCTATGATTTTATGATTTTATGATTTTATGATTCTATGATTACGAGATACTTTTGCTTTTTCAGTAGAGGACTAAGACACAATAGGTCTCAGCTGCAGAACGAGAAAAGATCTTACTCTTTATTGTTAAGAATTTGTGATAGTTGCATGTAATTTTTCCAGGTAAACACATTTTTCAGAGTCTATGAAAGTAACATTTTTTGAGGACTATTGATTACTTCTCCAGAGCTGAAGTTCTGAAAATTGGGTGAGTTGTTTTAACGATGGCAATAGGTTTTCTTCAAATGAGTTCCCATTCCCAATATAAGAAAATCAGAGGAAAATTATGTCACTGTAGCATTCAGAAAGCTAGAGAGTGTGATCAGATAATCTTAAGTGTTCTTAAAACGTTGGCATCTGTGTCAGGTTGCCTATAGCAGTGACAGAATAGTAAAATCACATTGCACAATTATATTCTCAAGCATGTTGGGTTTTATGTATAATATACAACATACATAAGAGCTGTCTGTCTTATTCTTGGCAGTGATATATTTAGTGCTTATATAAGTGCCCATCTTCAGAGTGTTTTCCAAACATCTTTGTAATGCCTTGTAAGGAAGGAAGGTATGTGATCATCCCTTATCTGGAAATGAAGACAAGAAGATTTTGGATTTAGGATTTTGAAGTTTCCCTGAAGCCGGTGTTCTTGTGCAGAGGATTCATCATGTCAGTTACGGTTGATTTTGTTGTTAGAATGAACTTTATGAAGTTAGCTATCTATATGATGGACCAGTGCTTGTTTAGCTGGTTTTGCCGAAGCCAAGTGCTTTTGCACAACTTTCAACAAATAAAATCAAATCAAAAATTTTGATTGACCAAATCAATCATTGACCAAAAATCAATGTTCATGAAAATGTCTCTTCTAAAGCACCAAGTTGGAGTGCTTTCCAAACTACTTCTTTTTCATTGCTCTTCTGCGACTTCCAAGAGCGTGTCGCTAGTTTTTCTTGCTATTGATTATGTTTGATTTATAGTCTCAGTGAAGCATATTTAACCCAGGACAATGTGCTTCTCATCCCTCTTCCTTTAATTTAAATCCTCAAGCAGTTACATTCCTCATTTTAACACCTATGAATTACTTTATAACAGCATATACTATGCGATGGACGACCACGAATTTTCAGTTTGTTTTTCAATTTATATTTCCTCATTTGCAAACAAGGCGCTACATAAGCAACAGCCATCTGACATCTCTCTTCACTAGGTTTCTTCCTCTCTGTGAATAATTTTGATGACTGTTGTGAAAATTGTTAGTTGCCTAGTAGCTGAAATGAAGAATTGCATTCTGTTTAATAGTATGAAAAAAAAAATCAGAAGCAGAAATTTGTTACAAATGTTTTCTTGTTTAATGGATGGAAGCAACTCTCTCTGCTATACAGAAGTATTAGTGTCATGACATAAAGAAACACTTCTCAGATGGAAGGCATTAATTTCAAGGAACCAGAAAAAAGAAGCAAGAATCAAGCCTTCAAGATGGTTTGAGCCTCAGCTAGCATCCATTGTTTACCAAAACCAGATGAATTTCAGACAATACATACGATAGTTGCAGAAAAAAATATATTTTAAGTTAATGTTTTATCATAAGCAATAGATACAATATTTGAACACTAACTTGTATCAAATTTCCTGGCAGGTCACTTCATGGTTTCCAGCATCTAAATAAAATATGTATGTGAGCCAGTCTATTGTACTTGGTTCACGTATAACCAGATGTTCTCCAAAGCTAAGAAAAACAGTATCCCTGTATCTGAAGTGACAGGAACAGTGTTGGGGTGCTTAGATTGCCTGATGATGATACACTAACTTCTGAAAATTCTGGAAAATTAAAAGGCAATTAAATGGCACTCTTTTAATTTCTCTGTTAATTTTAATAGCCACTGTTATTAGAGGTCTGGAATCTACTGTTGTCATTTGTCAAAACACAATTGCTTTTTTTCAGGCTTTGAAGGTGAAAGTGATAGTACACGTGTAAAACATCAGATGGAGGTAGTAAGATGTGAGATAACACATTGTCATGGATGAATGCATGCATTTCTGTTGCTCCAGAGAAAAGCAGTGACATGGAGAAATCTTCAGCTGAAAAATTTTGGACTGTTCATATTGTGCAGGTTTTTTTTGATCATTGTGTTTAAAGTTGAAAACACAGCAGATTAGAGAACAGTTTGCTGTTGTGATTAGGAGAAGACCTCAGACTGGTATTCAGGCATCTTGTTTTGTTTAGCGAAGGAGAATTTCCTTCAGATGAACCTGTGTGGATGCAGAAAAGGCAGGAAATTTCTGAAGTGCTCAAAACCCAATTTTTAAAGTTGCTCAGACATCAGTGTTTATTGCTGTTAAGGTGAGAGAGAGTCCACCTCATTTTAAGGAGCTGAGCTCCCGCGTCGTGTGTCTGCAGTTATTGGTACCATCACTGCTGTACCTTCAATGAGGTGCAGATACATCTACCATAGCCCTAGTTCACCCAGGGCGGTTTTCAATAACAGGAGAGCTGTGGCGATGAAAAACTTGGCATGAGCTGATGTCTAAGTGTTTGCTAAAGTCATAGAATCATAGAATCATAGAATGGTTAGGGCTGGAAGGGACCTTCAAAGGTCATCTAGTCCAACCCCCCTGCAAGGAACAGGGATATCTCCAACTAGATCAGGTTGCTCAGGGCCTTGTCCAACCTGGCCTTGAACGTCTCCGGGGATGGAGCATCCACCACCTCTCTGGGCAACCTGTTCCAGTGCTCTACCACTCTCATAGTAAAAAATTTTTTCCTAATATCCAACCTGAACCTACCTCCCTCTATTTTAAAACCATTACCCCTTGTCCTATCATAACTGGCCCTCCTGAACAGCCTCTCCCCATCTTTCCTGTAGGCCCCCTTGAGGTACTGGAAGACCGCTATAAGGTCACCCTGGAGCCTCCTCTTCTCCAGGCTGAAGAGCCCCAACTCTTTCAGCCTGTCCTCATAGGAAAGGTGCTCCAGCCCTCTTATCATCTTCGTGGCCCTCCTCTGGACCCTCTCCAACTGGTCCATGTCCTTCTTATGTTGGGGACTCCAGAACTGGACGCAGTACTCCAAGTGAGGTCTCACGAGGGCAGAGTAGAGGGGGAGAATCACCTCCCTCGACCTGCTGGCCACGCTCCTCTTATAGAATCATAGAATCATAGAATGGTTAGGGCTGGAAGGGACCTTCAAAGGTCATCTAGTCCAACCCCCCTGCAAGGAACAGGGACATCTCCAACTAGATCAGGTTGCTCAGGGCCTTGTCCAACCTGGCCTTGAACGTCTCCGGGGATGGAGCATCCACCACCTCTCTGGGCAACCTGTTCCAGTGTTCTACCACTCTCATAGTAAAAAATTTTTTCCTAATATCCAACCTGAACCTACCTCCCTCTATTTTAAAACCATTACCCCTTGTCCTATCATAACTGGCCCTCCTGAACAGCCTCTCCCCATCTTTCCTGTAGGCCCCCTTGAGGTACTGGAAGACCGCTATAAGGTCACCCCGGAGCCTCCTCTTCTCCAGGCTGAAGAGCCCCAACTCTTTCAGCCTGTCCTCATAGGAAAGGTGCTCCAGCCCTCTTATCATCTTCGTGGCCCTCCTCTGGACCCTCTCCAACTGGTCCATGTCCTTCTTATGTTGGGGACTCCAGAACTGGACGCAGTACTCCAAGTGAGGTCTCACGAGGGCAGAGTAGAGGGGGAAAATCACCTCCCTCGACCTGCTGGCCACGCTCCTCTTGATGCAGCCCAGGACGCGGTTGGCCTTCTGGGCCGCAAGAGCACATTGCCGGCTCATATTGAGCTTCTCGTCCACCAGTACTCCCAAGTCCTTCTCCTCAGGGCTGCTCTCGATCCAATCACCACCCAGTCTGTATTTATGCCTGGGATTGCCACGACCCAGATGTAGGACCTTGCTTTTGGCCTGGTTAAACTTCATGAGGTTGGTACGGGCCCACCTCTCCAGCCTGTCAAGGTCCCTCTGAATGGCATCCCTCCCTTCCAGCGTGTCGACGGCACCACACAGCTTGGTGTCATCGGCGAACTTGCTGAGGGTGCACTCCATGCCACTGTCCACGTCACCGACAAAGATGTTGAAGAGGGCCGGGCCCAACACGGACCCCTGAGGGACGCCACTTGTGACCGGTCTCCACTTGGACATTGAGCCGTTGACCACTACTCTCTGAGTGCGGCCATTGAGCCAATTCCTTATCCACCGAGTGGTCCATCCATCACACCCATGCCTCTCTAATTTAGAGAGAAGAATGTCGTGCGGGACAGTGTCAAAAGCTTTGCACAAGTCCAGGTAGATGACATCCATTGGTCGACCCTTGTCCACCGATGCTGTCACCCCATCGTAAAAGGCCACCAAGTTGGTCAGGCACGATCTGCCTATGCTGTGGTGCCTCTGGCAAACTGCTACCAGTCTCCAGGCTGGGTGGTTTAAAGCTTTCTCAGATACAGCAATGCCTCAATGCTGCGAGCAGCGTGGAACCTTAGCGCTAAATGCAGCCCTGCTTTATGATAGTGGATGCATCGCCTCCCTGGTGTGAGCTTTCTATTTCTCCTGACTTTCCTATTTAGGTTTTACAGTCTTTTTGGCCAAGCTGGCTTAAAAGAAACAAAAGCCAAGCTAGCTTTCACTGGACTGGCTAGCAAAATTGAGCTCACTTCTTCCTCCATTACCCAGCTGGTGTAAATCAATACAATCCTGGTAAATTCACTGGTACTTTATGCCGGTTGCTCTAGTTACAAAGAAAGATGAGATAAGAACAAACAATACCAACAAATCAGCATTGCATCTTGTATTTCTCCAATGGAGAAGGTTTCCTTCTCAGCAATCCTTTTTTGTTATTATTTTTTATTTTTTAAATTTTGTTTCATTTCTTTGCCCCATTCTGTTGCACTGCCAGCTACGTGGAGAACAGTGGTGTAATCTTTTGTTACACTGGCCTCACTTCAGAGTTATGCTTTGCTACCAGATGGGTAAACTAAATGGGTTCCAGTGGCCCTTGCTACTTGACAACTGCATGGGCTTAAGTAACAGTTTTAGACTTTTTAGGAAAAAAAGGCTCCCTGAGGCTTTTTAGACAAGAAAGAAAAAAAGGCTGTGCTAAATAGCTCTATGTGGTTTACCACCCACCTACTCTGCTGAAATATGATCCATTAACTCGGCGTGGCTGATGCAATTTGAAAAGGGGCACCAGTTCTTAAAGCAGTCTGTGTCTGCCAATGATAACTTCATAGATGCTGGGGGGAAAAAAAGTGACACCACACAATGTTATGCCGGGCTACTTCTAATTCGCTCTGAAAAACATCTGATACTTGGCAGTGACTTGAAGGAGCAGATGTCTTCTGAGGTGAATGATTTTGAGCATGATACAAATGAAGGCCAATGTACAAAGTTTTTAAAAGTTTGGTTTCCTCTCTTTGGATTTGTGGATCATTTATGTGAGATGTAACAAGAGTAAATAAGCAAATAATTTTATGGATAAACAGTACATCTGCCAGGATACAACTATCCATATATATGTTTGCATTAAGACTGAAGTATTTATTCAATTGTGAAAGGGTCATAGCAGTATTTCCAGTTCATGCACAAAAACAATCAAGCCCAAACCTATCCTCCCCATAACAAACCCCAATATTTCCAGAGCACAAAAGAAGGACCAGCATAACAAATATTTGTGGGAAGGAGTGGGTAAAAGGAAGTGAAAGGAGAAGATAATAGCTGCTGATCATGAGATAGTCTTTTTGGGAGAAATTTAGCTGTATTCCTCTGCCAAGTTAAATGGCCAGCTCTAGAAATGCACGTGGGGAAAAAACCAGCTCCTTTAGTGGGGCATTCAGTGATAATTTTTAGCTGGCTCCAAGCAATCAAGAAGAGCCAAAGTGCTATTGATTTATTGGGGTGAGAGAAGAGAAGATATATTCTGGGTGTTGCCTAGAATTCGAGAATAATTCAATTCTTTGTTCTGCTTAGACTTTATAGAGGATTTTGGGGAAATCATTTACGCTATAGTCTCTCATTAGAGATTTGATTCAAACACAGACAGGAGTTGCTGAAGCTAAGTATCATCTGAGCCAAGTAAAAAGGCCTAAAAAGGAATCAAACTGGTTGGAATGAGGTATATCACCTGAAAATTTCCTGATATTTACAGCTTTCTCTACTCCATAGTGTGTTGTGGGTTTTATTTCATTTTTCTGTCTTTTGGTTTATAACTTTTTATTTTTTTCGTCCTTATGAAGTGAGTTCAAGGAAGAAATAATAGGATTATCTCTGATGTGACAAGACAGTAAAATCCACAGAGCTGAGAGCCAGCACTATTCTTTCTCCACCAAAGGGATTTCTGACATTAGGAAGCAGAGCTGTGCTAGGCAGAAGAAAACCAAAGCTTAAATAACCCTATTTGGAAATAAAACCCTCAGGAAGAGATTTGCGAAGATATTTTTCCTTCCAGACTCTTTTTGCAAATACTTTAACCAAGTGGCTGTTGAGACAGGAAGTGTAGAAATGGCAAGGCAAAGGTTCTAACTGTAAGATTTATTGCACTGGAGTGGAATATTTGCCTGCAGAGCCTAGGCTGAATGAGGCTGTGCTGAGGAAGTAGGATGGATGAGAGGGTTTCAGACCTTTTAAGCTGACCATTAAATCCTTCCCGTAACAGAACAAGACTCTGCCTTTTTACAAGTCATAGAGATAATTAGCTAAATCCCACTGAGTACAAGGTATGAGGGGTGGCTCATGGGATGTGTTCGGGGTCAGCCTTAAATTATCCACCACAGATTGACCTTAGCTTGCTGCACTGCATAAAAAGCTATCACTGCCTTGTCTTCACCTGGATTTCACAATGCTAACTATATCAGTGCAAAAAAAAACGTTTTATTATGATTTTTTTAAGTGGAAATGCAGCTAATAGAATTAGAAAGGCATTTTATCATGTTTTCCCCATGTTTTGATCTCTTTTACAGTGGATCAAAATTCTCTTCCTTTTAGCAGACTCACTAATCTGGAACTTGGTTCCTCTTCGTCAACTTATTTTTCGACTTTCTAGAATGTTGAATATTTAAAACAGATAATTTTGTTTAGTTAAAGGGAATATTAGGAAGCAGAGAATTTGGTTGTTTTGATTTTTTGACGGGTTGTCATGTACCACTCAGCTTCCTGAGTTACGGTATCTTGACTGATGCATAACAGATCATGCATCTTCTTTAAGCTTGTGCAAAAGTGAGGCAAAAATTCTATAGCTTAAAGTTCAAGGAAGAATGTTTGAAAGAGTACATTTTACCACACAGCTGCATTAGGCCATCAACATGCATGAATTTGGGTGACCAGGGCCAACTGACTCAGCAGTTCTGTGTATGGATGCCAATAATGAAGAGATCTCCCGAAGAAATTAACTAAACCCTATTCTGTATTTATGACTTTGATGTATTTTTAGTAAGAAAAAAATACTAAAATGACACAAAAACAGTTAAGTATGCTTTCCTTTTAAAGTCTGTATCTCTTTCCCATAAGGGATCCACTTTTTGTGTCTCTCTCTTCAAACACAAAAATATTTATTATGAAAAGTGTATCAGATAGAATATAGAATCATAGAATCGTCTGGTTGGAAGAGACCTTCAAGATCATCGAGTCCAACCATTCACCCTGCACTGTCAGGGTCCCTAAACCATATTGCTCAACACCAAATCCACACGGTTTTTAAACACCTCCAGGGATGGGGACTCCACCATGAATATGAATACAACTAGTCACTGAAAATGTTAAACTCAATTGTTATAGATAGTATTCCATTTACTTTGAATATCAAAAACCTTATTATTGTTCGTTGACTCTAAATCCATAACTAACGAACAGAAATGTTTGAAGAATGACATCACGTCATACAAACTATAATTATATGCGACCTATTCTGTGACTTTTGTTTCGATGTGTGGTGGAGGGGAAAAAGCAGTCTTATTTTCTTGTGTAGGTAACGTGCTTCATCTGTTGGGTGCTGTGCAATGTGAGCCAACATGCTGCCGCAATAGAACATCAGAGGTACTGATCTGCTCTAGGAGGAAGTTGTAAAGAGAAATAGGAAAACAAAGGTAATGAAAAATTAGAATATTTTTACTACTGTCTAGTGTTAAAAAAACTAGTAAATAAAATAGGTCAATTCTAGTGTTTGCGTAACTTCAGAAAACACAGCGTGCTATGATATGTATCAGGTGGTATTATTTACTGAAGACTTCATAGAATGCCACCTTGACCAGTTTTGTACCAAAACCCTAATGCAAAAAGCATATAAGATACAAAAAGTACGTTTATTACCTAGCCAGTGCGTATTGGGAATTAATGACATGTGTTTAATCCAGCTAAATACCCTTCCACTGCCTTATAACTCCACTAAAACCATTCTCATTGCTGAGGTGAATGAGGTTTAACTGTTGGACTTATAACTGGGGTTTGATGTCCCAGAAGCTGTAGCAAAAACTCCCTGAGGCTGGGTTTGAATATCAGTTCAGAGCTCTTCCCCTCTCCCCTGTAGGTCAGAAGAAGAGATGAGACTTGAAATTTATTGAATTCAGAAAGATTTTGACCACAGAGTGATCATTCCCTTCAGTTTTGATCTAATTGTGTTGACCTCTTAGTGTTCCACCCTGATATTTCTCATGTTTCAAGTTTGAATAAGCCCTAAAACAGAGAACATGGCTTTATGTCTAGTCTACCCTGGTAAATTGGAGATGAATGGGAACATTTTCTGGTACTGAGGCTGACTGGCATGATGTAGCCTTTGACTATCCTAGTGAACTTACTTTCCCAGAAAACCAGCTTTGTATCAAAGGTAATTGGTGTGAATAAAACAAGGTATTAGTCAGGAGGAAGTCCAGCTCTAGTCAGGAGCTGTATTTCTGTGAACACAATCTGCAGAAAATTATCTCCCTTCAGCTGTTACTTACCAGGAGCTGTGTCCCTGCTGATACATATGGGCTGTTATCAGCTCCAACACAAACCAGGTTGACAATAAACTTCAGACTTACTGGTTAAGTAATTATATGGCTGAATTCCCATTGGATTAATTAGGACTGAGATTTGTTTTTCTGGGTCTTAGTTTAAGTAAAAAATAACCAGTACTGGCAGTACTAATACAAAATTACCAAGGATTGATTAAATTAACAAAAGTGAAAGGTATTAGGAGATTTGCAATGGAATTCAAGTACACTGTTTTTTTGTAGACAACTTTTTGAGGAAAACTCAAACCCAAGAAATTAATAAAAATCATCAAATATAGAAGCTGGGAAAACAAATAGTAATTAACAAGAGCTGCATATTCTCTGGCAAACTTCTGCTGTGGAAACATTTTAAGCAAAACCAAATACAGCAAGTATTACACTGCCAGTCACTCTGAGCACAGCCTCAGAATCCTTCTGTTACACACTCATAAGTCTCCTTCGCACTCATCACCAGTAATTTCAGTTAAATTATTCAGGATTGATATTGCTGTAGTCTGAGTCTGTGATTTTAACCTTGTTTGGTAAAGTATATGTGGTGTTTCGCTTCATTCAGCTAACTGCATGTTCCCTCTCAGCCAGTGTTGACTAATTGCTTGTATCCCCCAATCTATTTTGAAGACAACCGCTGTCAATGCAGTATGAGATGATCGAACATCTCCTGTCGATTACCATGTTGTGAATTTGTTGTCTGCTTGGAGCAGTGAAAGGATAATGAAGGAATTAAAAACTCACTATCTCATGGTCTGTCATCAGCATATAACTGAGGAATAACAGAACAAAAGATGATTCCTATGTTTTAGTGTAATCCATCCCAGCAGAGTTGGCCTTTTCCATACAATCTTATATGCTTTCTTTCCTTTCCTTTGGCATTCAGCCCGTTTTAACAAAGCTACAGACAAAGAAATATTTGCTGTATGGTACAAGAAATGTGCACCTTCTGGGCTGAATTCAAGCTGTCATTGCCCGATGAGTTCCCCTTTACTTCCGTGCGTATTTGCAGCAGATGTGACTTCTCTGCAACTGTCTCCAGCTATGGATTCTCGTCTGTGGTTAGAGGTTTTTCATTCACTGGAGACGTATGTATCTTGTTATATCTGGGTTACCGTTGTGCTTTTCCCCAGTCTGAACAGATGCTGTTTGCTGTTGGAGCAGCAGTCCAACCAAGCAGCCTGGTATTTTGTAACCTGCTGGAGTCATCGTTCCAAGCCTCCCAGGGCTATTTGGAAAGCAGCTGGGAAAAACTGTAAGTGGCACAAGCCAAGGTACTCTGTTATACTGCTATGAGGTGGAGCTTGGTGAAGCCTGCTGGTTTTGGCTGAATGCTTTCTGACATTTGGTATTCGTATACGGGCAATGCTTCCCAGCTTTATCTTCCCAAAGAAGAATGTGGCAAGCCTTTGTGTTTTCAACTTTGCTGATGCCAGATCTTCCTATGGCAATTATCTGACTGTCTGGCATCTTTCTTGTCAGAAAATAACATAGAAAAAGTTTCAGAAGAGGAAATGGGACAAGTTAATCTGCAAGAAAATATTGGCACCCTACATAGTTTATATCTCGTGGCAAGTTTTCAGTGTGATACTGGCATGGAAATCCAGTGACCTTATTAAGATCATTATAGGATTTCTCTCCTGTTCTTTAGGGCTCTCCCATCCACAGTCTGCTTCATGGTAATGTGGTGCTTAGCACTTTTGACCTGTCTACCTTCAGGTGGGCCTTCAAAGTTGTGCTGACCTCCATAGTTTTGTAAATTCATAGTCTATTATTATTATTCTAGTAATATCTCAGCAAGCACTTCTAATAGAGTCTTGGACTTTTGGTTTTGATGTCCTTTTCCTTGTTTGTCTTAGTCAATTTCTCTCAATATTCCATATGCTATTTTTATTTTTTCTATGTAGATACAGGACATCTCCTTTTCATATTTTGCCTTGCTGGCATTTCATTTGTCAGCTTGTCGTTGCCGCCTTTGTTTGTGAACACCCTGTGGTGTCCTCGGAGGCCAGTCTTGTCCTCTCAGTCTTAGATTGAGATTCTTATGAGTTCATGTCCTCTTCGCATCTTCCTCTCCAGATTTGTCAGTGATGTATCTACACAGTTAGTTAAATGTGAGTCTAAAGTGGTTCTTAAGTTGAGATTCAACTGATGTCCTTGTTGCTTACACACGTTTAAGTGCGTTCATAATTGAAGCTTTGGAGCACTACGAATAGCGGCTCAGGCAGAGGGTGCTCAGTAAAGGAGACCCAGGTTCTGGGAAATGCTCTCATGAGGGACAAGCATCAGCCCACGGTGTGTATAACACACCGCACAAATCTTGTGACAAGCACTCGAGTCTACTTTTTATCTTACCAAACAAGCATAAATCTGAAGTCTCACTCCTTTCATATATGTATGAATACATATTTGTTCACAACATATAAGGGAAAGCCCAGGCAGCACTTCTCGGCAAAGCTTGTCAGTTACTGATCTTTGGGAAGGAGTTAAATGTGGTAAGTGGTGTGGAGGGAAGTTTTGAATCTTTGTTACAAAATCGTAGTGAATGACATGCTAGTTGTTTTGTTTTAGCCCCCCCCAAAAGACTAAATTATAAGACTTGACTTACAAGCAGACAAGCAAACAAAAGCACATGGTGGTTTTAAGCTGAACTTCCCTGAAAAAATGTAGATAAATCACAAATATATATGTGAAAGAAACCTAGTCTAATTCTTTTGCCATAAGAAATGCCTCATGCACTCCACTGTGGTTTGGTCTTAAACTCCTACAATAGGAAAACTAGTTATTAAACAGCTACTGGACAGACACAAAGGCAGATAGCAGTTCTTAAAATTCCAGCCTTGTTTCCAAGGTTCACCCCGGCTGCAAGCAGGAAGAGGATGGGAGAAGGAAAGGAGCACCCAGTCCACATATTAGTTCAACGAAGTCGCGCCTAGAGGAGCCATGAACTTCCTTATCTGCTCTTGTCATGTTCTGCCTCCCTTAAGGACACTTTTTATCTATCACTGCTTCATGGCCTAGACAGCTGAAATAGGGGAATATGATCAGGAGAGGCTTTTTAAAAAAAAATAGCCTTCTACATTGAAAATAGTATTTTTATAAATTTTCTTCTTTTTTCTTTTTTCTTTTTTTTTTTTTTTTTTTTTGTAGGAACAAAGCAGCACTGGCAGTAAGGCTTCTCTGGTATCAGATGGCATTTATGGACCAAACATGAAAGAAATATCATGCTCCAGAGAGGCAGAAAAATTAGACTCCAAACTTTCCAAGAAATCAAGCTTTTGCTTTTCTCACCAGTAAGTGCCCTGATATTTCTGAAGGCATATAATGGATTCGCACCCCTCTCTTTTTATGTAAACACGGATATGTGATTAAATCTGGGATGGGATTTATTAGTTTACTAGTTTCTGAAGGTCATCATACTGCAGTGGTAATAGAAACTCAGAAGAAACACAGCTGAGAGGTGGTGATGGAGCATGGCATAAATTATATTTTCTTGCAAATAAAAAAAATGGATCCAGTGTAACAGAGAATGCTTTAAAAAAAGTATTCTGTGATGAAGCAGGCTATTGCATACTGTTTTCAAAATCTTTGTCTCCAAAGTGCATTGCAATTGCACTGTTTCTTTTGCTAAAATATTATTCACCTGAAGCAGTGGATTTCACTGCAGCAGCTGCCATGGGATTGTGCTTTGAAAGAATTTACTTTACGATGCAGACTTTTAGGTGGTTCAAAGACATTATGTGATTTCACATTATTTTTTGCTAGAGGTGAGCACTTCACCTACCATTGTGTTATAATATTATTATTCCCCTTAATTCTTCAACAGCAAATAAAACAAATCAGCAGTTTCTCTAGGGAATGTGTTTGCAAAATAGTGTGGATGATAGTCTTTTGTCTGAGGGCTGCAGTTCAGATTTTACTCTTCACTGCATAAAGTGCAATTATTCCAGATTCATGCCAGTCTAAGTGAGACAAGATTTTGGAATGGGATGGAGAGGATTTCTGAATTGGAAAGTTTTTTTTTTTCTGAGGGTTTTGAGGGTTTTGTTTTGTTTTCCATTTAGCAGGGAAAGAAAAACAAAATCTATTGGGTGGAAACAAAATGTAACTTGAAGTAAGGCATTGGTTTCTATTGGCGACAATGACAGAGCAGTGGAAAACAAATTATTAAAGGATCTAGAAAATTTTCTCAGGTGTTCTATTTGCAATTCAAGCTTAGATGTGAACCTGTTTTCTGTTGTTTGAGATGAGATTATTATACTATTTCCTCTCAACCTAAAAATCCATATATGCCTCATTAATGAGATTGTGTTCGTTTTGAAAGAGAAATATCAAACTATACTAGAATGGTATGTAACTATTCTTTATGGATGTAAAGTTAATCTTTTAAAACAACAGAGAAAGAGTCATCAAAAAGTTTATGTATAGGCAATCATTGAAGAGTTTGTGTGTAGGCCCACCTGGTTTGCAGAAAAATGCACTGAAAATGTATCTGTAAGTACTTCAGTGAAAGAAAATCCAGTTTTCAGTCATATCACAGAATTTTTTTAATACTGTTCAAAAAGTACCTGACTCTACATAAACATCAACTATAACATGATGTAGACAATCGAGAAACAAGCAAATGTATTTTTCAATGCTAAAATAAATTACATTTGTACAGGTAGAAAGCAAAACCAAAGCTGATAAAAATGTTAAATTTTATGAAAAATCATTTTCAATGCACATCAAAATAATAACTTTACATTCTCTATTTTTAATAGTATAAGCAGCAACAACATAAAAAGAACAAACGCTCACAGAATGTTCGAAACCAGTTGTTCATAAGTTATTAGCAAATTAAAAAAAATAATTACAAGCACTTGTAGCCCACACAAATCTTTTAGAATTGGCACCGTCTCTCTAAAACATCTATATTCTATATAGATTTCTAATTACAAATACCACCAGCAGCTGCCATATAATCCTATTAGTACATGTAATATACATAGTATATTTGTTCCCATTTGGCGGATCGGAGTGACTTAATGATTTTTGTTTATTTTTACTGTCGTTACTCAGATGAGATGAAACCAGCCATATACACCAATTCATCACCTAGATGAATTTTTTACTTACCTTTATGCTTCACTGGTCTGCATCTTTCTTCCTTTTCACAGTATAAAACTGTAAGTTGCAATTGCAGATATTTGAGCAGAGGGTATAATAATAAACCATAGCAAAAAAACCTGAATGCAGATAATGCAACTGAAGTCTTTAATACGTGCAGTACACACTGAAATGGGTAGCAGATGATTTTCTTGTTCATGGAGAGTATTGACTTCCTTTTATGAGATTCATGAAACTGCCAGAAAACTGTGACCTGTTTCTTATTTTTAGACATGTTCTCTCACATCCCTTAGCACATGTAGTCAAAGTACAGTTTTCCAATTGCGATACCTGCTAGAGTAGCAATGATAAATAAGAATGGTGGGAAGGTACTATTCACCAAGCAAGTTGCTTCAAGAATGAACCTAATAAAATACATCTACTGTTTGATTCAAAAGAAAGTGGGAAGAACGTTCTGTCGTTATCATTCTCTGCTGAAGCAAATGGCCAAGATCTAGACTTGGATGGCCACTATCAAACTTTGATTTCCTTTACATAGATATTAATCTGCAGTGATTCCATTAACCTCAACAGGTTAAGGGCCAATGCCAGTAAAGGACTTCAGCACTTAAAGTTATACAGTGTAATACCTGTTTTTTTTTATAATATTTGGCTCTACTATGAAGGCTAAAATCATTTGTTAACTGTCTAATCTTACTGTGAAGTTTGTGAGAAGAGTTAGGTGCCCAGGAAATCAAGGCAACAAAGAAAGAAATGTCTGAGATTACTCAAACCAGTATGGAAATGCAATGTGCAGAAAACACTAATTTTCATCTCAGACTCATTTCTGGACATGGCTATGCTTTTTGTTTCAAAGATAGTTCACCTTTGCAAAAGATAGTTGAAGGAAAATTAAAAATCCTTTTTTTTCTGCAGTCTCAGAGAAGTGGGAACCCAAAGTTTAATTCCTTCAACTCTTCAAGAAGACTCAGATTCCTCCTTTCCACAGAGGGGTCTGAGAACTCCAGGTGGAAGACAAGGTGGTTGCAGACACAGAGGTAAGGAAGAGCGCATCCTCCACTCCTGTCACTAAAGCACTTTTCATGGAAGTATCTAGAGGGTTTTTTGAGCCAATATACAGCACAGAAAAAACGTCTCCACTTCTTTGTAGTTAAAATACTCCTTTGGTCCCTGCTCCTGAGATTTTTAGATTTTATATTAAATAGTCATATATCATTCCAACCAAGTGTATCTCCTATCAGGGTGCACAGTAGCTGTTCCTTTTCTGCTCTGGAACTCTTGAATTTGTTTCTGTCTTGTGAAGTTACCCTAGTAAGATGAGCAGAGGGTGCCCCAACAGTCTTCAGAGCACTTTCCAGCCAGGAGGAAGATTTCAATCACCTCTGGCATTGGTTGGGTCTGAATTTAGGTCTCTCGCCTTTTGCCTGACTGCTCTAACCTCAAGGCTATTATAAAAACAGGAGCATAACCAGACCCACAGCCTTGAAACAAAGGATGATTTCTACTCCATTTTGTAGGGAGTATGATCCTGTCTGCCTATGTGCAGTGCGCTCCATGTACTTACTCGTGGGATATACAGGGATTTAACCTAGGAATCGCTGTTTTCTGGATCCCTGATGTGTTTTAGCATGAGTTGGTTGCAAAGGTCCTTAGATGTGTCAAGATCACGGGAGTTCTGAGCATGTGCAGACATATAATGATAGATGCCTGAGTAAGGTGGAAGTTGAATAGTGGTTTTAAAAGTGAGTTTTAAATATAGGTATTAGATTCTGTTGAAATCCTAACTTTAGGCACCAAAGTCCTTTTCTGGGTCAGCCCTGATGCTGATCTGCAATACAATAAAAAGTCATGGTCACATTATTAATCCTGAGCATAGTGCTCTGATTTCCCTAAGGACCCGACATTTTCTGTATGCTCTCTGTTACTGTCATGCTTTTTCCTCTCACCTCATAAATGATGTATTAAACAGAACAACAATGTTGCACACTTTCATGTACAGAATTTACATCCACAGCTATGCTGTCTTTCAGTCTAGTCATGGTCTCTCTAAAGAAAACATCCCCAGGTGAACTCCGTGATCATCCAGAGTCTGAATCGTGGATTCACCTTCCCATTTACTCTCTTTGGAGATCTTATTCTCCCAGTTTTGTGAACAAAATTTTCCTTTTGCAAACACAGTAACTGAATAAACATCCAAGCAAGCTAACTTTTTTTTCCTTTAAAACTTTTAACAGTTAATTTTTAATTAGCATTTAGCTTTGAATTTGTTTTTGTAGCTGGAAATCAATGGAAGAAGCCAACACCTTGTGATCAACCCGGCTCCCATGAAAGATCAGCAAGTGCTTTGTGGACAGTGGTCTAAAAATCTCTGGTCTAAGGTATCTGAATGAGTCTAGGCACCAAATGTTCAGATAGAAGTACAAGGAAGCACATTGCCAGAGTCATGCAATTATTCTTCAGAACCAATTGAAAAATACAGTTCTTCTTCAGTATTGCTAACACTTCTTCCCAACTGGCCTGCCAGAGTGATTCACTTTATTTCAAAATCACAGGTTCCAGAGGTGGTTACACCATCACTCTTCAGGGTTGGCCTCAAGCACAAAAGAAACAAATGATTTTCTGAGGTCCCTGTGGTCAAGAATTACAATAGTTTCAACTCCTTTAATTCCCTTTCTGGCAGCAACAATAAATTGGAAGGCAATTTCAAGCCATTCAGTTGGTACTTGCACATTCTTTAGTTAGACTGGAAAGTGTTCATGATTGTAACCCTTGCTTTTATGGCTGAAAAACCCTGCCTTTATATCTTAATGTCCTAAACAAAGACTAACATACAAACAGCATAATGAAATCATAATGTCTGTCATTCATAATTTTCTTTTTTCTTGTGTCAAGCCAACTGGCAAAGTACTTTCCAGTCTAGCAAATCTCCCACTGGGCTCCTTTGGATTACTACTACAGTCATTACATAATTGTTATCTTCCTCCCAAAAAAACCTACCCTCCCTTTGATGAAATCCAAATATATCATACAAGATGACATTGGTGCATTCTCGCGTGTGCAATTAAAATGGATTCTGCCTTCTTTAAATGCCGCTAAGGCTGACCTATCTTTCATTAATGATACACCCACAACAGAGAGTTACAATCTCAGCAGGGTTCATCCTTGGTTCCTTGTGTGATTAAAATTTCCGCTGTGACTAATGGGTATACAAAAGATGCATGGCTCCTCCCAAAGTGAGAGTGAGGAAAAGTGTTCAAAATCTGCGTTGTGTAACATAAAAGTTTTAGCCTCTTAGAAGAGGAATTCAGGTGGTAAACTGAGGGTTGTGTGTGTGTGTGTATGTTCGCATGCAGGTGCACATGCACATACATATCTATATCATCTTGGCAATGTATACGAAAGTTGTCAAGAAGCTCTGAGCAATAACTATGGCCAGGATTGTGCAGAATTACAATTTGGAAGCAGAAGAGGTATATTTATGCTGAGTCACAGTTTGACAGTTTCTATTTCTCACTCCTTTTTACTAATTTTATTTTTAAGAAAAGATTTTTATGTCTGTCAGTATAATCCTTATTCCCACTGTTGGTTATTTCATTGTGTGGTGAAGCCCACAGATTTTAGCAGGAATACGTTAATAGTAAGTGTCCATCAACATAAGAAAAGTCTACGGAAGTGGGAACCTAAAAGACTAGGTAAGGGTGAAGGTGGAGAATGATCTATAAGGACATTGGTTAACACTTTAAAGTGAAAGAGAACAGATATCAGTAGAATCCCTTTGAAATACACATTATCTCAGTACGCACTGTATATATCAAAACAATATTGCACTGATGGAAAACATATATTATCATTTAAGTCTTCCATGAACAGCATTTAAGTGGTCTAGACTCCCTAAATGAGAATGTTTGTGTCACAGACTGTTTTGACATGCCGTTCCCTTAAATGTGGGTTGCAACCTATGAAAGAAGATGCTTTCTCCTAAAGATGTGCGCAGCTAAGGACTGGTGAGACATGCTAGAACTGTGAACCAGGAGGGCAAACCCAAGCTCTGGTATGAAAATCGTACAGCTGCCCAGAACTGAGTCTGAACTAATCAGTCGTGCGAGGAGGCAAGAACTGCACGTAAGCAACAAGGACCTACAATCATCACTCGGTGTAGCTACCTGCCTTCTGGAGCAAAGCTGTTTTGTGACCTGTTGGTTCATGCTATAGACATAGCTAGTAAGCAACTGTACCTGGCAAAATAAGCATGGCCACAGACTGCTGTTGAATAACGCTGCCTTGTGCAGGATGCACAGAGTCACTAGAGCATCTCTGTGAGGTGCTATCCTGGATTCAGTCATCTATTACTTTTTATTTTAAGGTTGTTGAGCAGCAAATTGGGGTTCAGCACATAATGGTGAAACTAGCTTCCTAAAGGAATATAATATGCTCTTTACTAAAGTATAAATGCTTTCATCTTCTTTTTTGTTTGTTTTTTTTTTTGATCAAATATTTATTGTTTTGGACATGGAGGAGAAAAAGGGAATATGAATGTTGATTACAAAATATTTGTTATCTTCTAAGAAATAAGATCTAAAGATTTTGAAAATGAAACATAGCAGCCTTATTTCAAGGCTCCCTTCCATGAGGCTGTCTTCTATATAAGGCTACATCAACTCAACTTTGAATTGAAATACATCACTCACCAGTTCATACTATCCTTAAATAAAATAAAACCCATAAAAATTTGGCACCTGAGGACAGCTATGTCATGAAGGAGAGAGCCAGTACAGTGTGCGTTTAGGGCCTGACTTACAAGTTATATGTAACTACACCTATCAAAAATTATTCAGCTTCTATTCAAACTTTAAAACTCTTCCCTGCCTGTATTAAAAAAGTGCTGTGACAGTATGAAGTGCACTAAACTGTACTACCTTGATATAGGAAAAAAATATGAGGAATCCTCTTGCTTCTTCTGTAACTTGCTAAGAAACAAAGACTCTGTCAGTTCATATCTTATTAGATCTTCTCTGTTTTAGCCTTTACTCTGTATTGCTTTGAAAGTTGTTTTTGTTTTTGTTTTTGCTTTTTGTCACAGTTCACAGCTGCAAGTCATCAGCAGCTAAATAAAGTTAAAACTGCTGCTTATTAAAGAGTAGCTAAATCACCTCTAAGCAGACTTTGACACAGGGTTTTTTCCCCTATATATGAATTATGATTATGACAACCTTTGCACTGACAATTAACATTCATCATAATCCAGATTGGTCTCCTAGAATTTTGTCATTCAAAGTATGGAGAAAATCCTTAGGGTGTTTACCTGTTCCTTACAAGCAAAGACTATGGGAGCCCAGAGAAGTATTTTAACTGGTAATGTTAGCATAAGAGTGTCCATAAAAATGTGTTTGCTTCAGTAGGGAGTGCAGCTATGATAGAGCTTCGTAGTGCTGCTAGAAAGAGAATATTCACCTCAACAACTTGCCCTGATAAGGGAATTACAAAACAGTACTCCAGAAAATATTTTTTGCTACTTCATTATTAGTTGGCAACACGGTGAAATAGTCAGGAAATCTTCCTTGGGTTTTGTTGCTGTGAAGGTGAATCCAATGTTAACAAATTGAATTTTTGATACTGATAGAAGAGAATTTCATAAACAAACGTGTAAGTTGAGAAGTCACTTGTAAAGCCCTCCATATTGCAGTCACTCACTGCAAAGCCTCGGCTTAGTGTTATCCACGTGTAACGTATCACAGACACAATATGCTTCAGCAAAAAGTTTGGTAGTTACTGAACATACATTACTGCTTTTTGAGATCTTCATAGAAAAAAAGAAAGAAAGCTTGATAGGTTGGTCCCAGATTTGAGTCTGTTAGAAAATGTACATTCAATGTTTGGTCTTCTATTCTTGATAAAAGATCAAGGTTCACTTCTGGGTAAGGAATCAGAGTAAACAAACAAACCATTGTACAGTTGTTTACAATCTAGTTTCCCCCCTACCCCATATATTGTACACACGGTTCATTGTAGTACTAAAGCAAAGCACTTGGTATGTAACTGATTTAACAGACTCCTTATAAGCCCTCAAAAATAGATTCAGTGTTTCTGAAAAGCCCATGTTTTTTTAAGGCCACGATAATCTGCCAAGAGTCATTTTGTCTTTAAAACAGCATAATTAATCTGATGTTTCCACTTATCGAGTAATTCCTCTTACTCCTCTCTGCTTCTCACAAGATGACCCAATGCCTCTCACTCTATCTGCGTAAACACTGGAGATCTTGAAGGCTTGGCTGTCCCCTCACTACTTGCTTGTAGTCGTTGAGATCCAACGTTGTCTTGAACTACATTCACAGCGAAGAAGAACTTTGAGTATAATCTCTGATGAGGAGCGTGTCATACTTTGGGGAGGATGGGATACAGAGAGCTGATTCAGAAACCGGGGAGCTGGGAGATGCACTTCCAGAATCCACGGAGTCTCTAAAAGGAGAAGGAGGAGTTAGAGCTACCAACTCCTCAAGGTCTTGCTTGGCTGATGGGGTCTCTGAAGTGCCTTCTTTGATACTGCCATTTGAAGGTTTCCTAGCTGACTGCGAAGCGCCATTGACTTCAATGGCAGGAAGTGGTTGGATCTCTGCAAACGTGGTCATTGTCGTAGGGAGCTGGATTTCCCGTGGGATCAGGTATGAAGAGCAGAGAGGAGTGGCTACCATTGTCCCCGGAGTGGTTGTTGAAAGCATCATAGAGTTCAGCTCGCTGATATTGGCTGTAAAGCGAGTAACCACGCTACTGATCTGCTCCATGAGGGAGCCTTGAGAAGAGCTGCTTCTCTGCGGAGGCTCGGACTGGAAGGTCGGGGCATCGTCTTCTGTCCGGCTGACGGAGGCAGTTCTGTGGCTCAGGGTGCTGATAGGCGAGGGAGTCTGCGGTCGGTACTGAGCTGGGTATTGCTCTTCTGCTTCTGAAACCTCGTAAAGCGTTTTGGCACTGGCCTCAGGGAACGTAGCGCTGCTACTGTGTCGGCTACTGTCTGTGCTTTTAGAAAAAGGCTTGATCACTGCAGTTTGGTTGAGGTTCTCTTTTTTGTTGATGTGGACTGACAGCCGCTGCCAAAGGTGTGCTCCTCTGCTGCTCTTCTCGTTCTGGGCCCAGGAAACGGATTTCCCATTAGAGCTGTAGGCAGAAATGAGATAAGATGGTAACTTGCAGCAAAGTTAAGAATGTGATCACTGTGCCTATACCATGGGTATGTGGTGCCCCAGAGCTGATATTCGTCATAGAGCTGACTGTTATTTCGTCTGTATCTATATCATCTACATCTATCTATTGCAGTATATCTATATCTATCATTTATACCTGTATGTTCTAGGAAAATGAGCAGAGTGTGCCAGCTCATTTCACAGGGCGTTTGTGCATCCAGCTGGGACCTACTCTGTGCTAGTTCATGGCCACTGCTGACACCTCTGTTGCTGCCCTTTGGACATAAGCAGTGTCCATCTTGGGGGAAGGAGCAGCTTCATGATGTCCCTTCTGTTAGACTGGTGTCAAGAAGGGGGCTGTGGGACTGAAGGATGCATGGAGGAGTGAGGAAGAGATAAATCATTGAAGGGAATAGATAAAACACCTGGACTGGCTGGGTTGCAGGAGGCAGGTATGTAAGCTGGCCTGGGAGCATTCTGTGGTGAGGAGCTTGGCGTAGGGTGAGAGCCATGGAATCCTGGTATGGGGCAGGGAACTTAGATTGGGAAATGGAGGAGCATAGTATGTTATGGCTGGGAAAAAGATCTGTTTATATCCCAGTACTTGGAAGTACTGGAGCAATGCTCAGAAAAGAGCTATACTGGTTGTGAGTGGAGAGACGCTTCTAATGGATGATCTGTTCTTCATCAAGGTACTTGGTAAGTTAGCCACCACTTAAAAAAAATATTTTTTTTTTTTTAATTGCTGGTCAGCTCAGAGAATAAAACTATATTCCTAGTAGGAAAGAAAATATGGACAAGCTATACAAGCAGCTCCTCATGGTGACCTGAGTTTGGAGACAGCAGTAAACATTTTGTTCCACTCTGCTGCAAAATGAGTCCTCTTAGGACAATTTCTCTTCAAGTCCCATTATGTCTTACTCTTTATGAAAGTTGCTTATTTTTCTCCTCTTGCTACCTAAGGAAAGCCAGCTGTGGCACTTGTAAACACATAGTATGAAACCACTCCTTTCCTTTTCCATTTTCCTTAGGCCGATGAGCTGGTCTTTATACATGCATTAACCTATAGTTCTTGGGATTAAGAAAGACCATTAGAAATATTTCTTAGCTGAAATAGACAATGACTCTGAAATGATGTCAGGAAAAACATAGTCTCCACATACAAATAAGCATGATTCATATATAGAATGCAACAGAATTTTAAACAATTTGCTTTGATTTCTGAAACATTTGCTACAGTCATTTAGGATTTTTGGAAAGACAACCACATTGGAGACCCTGGCAGAGTGTCACAAATTTGTTTGTTTACTTTTTAAGCCTGAAATAGATACACTCACACATGTTAGCCTGCAGCATAACAGGTTGCAAGACACATAGTTTACTAAACACAGATGACTTTATACCAGCCTTCATGCGGAGGCTTGCCACGCACTCATCAGTTTAATAGCTCTTCCAGTCATATATAAAAAAAGTCATGTGCTGATCGTAAACAAATCCTCCTTGTGAGTTCACATCCACAGTTACGTTACATGGAATTACGATGGATCATGTAACACAACATACGCCAACATTTTTCCCCTTCCGAAGCAGCATGACAGAATCCAGCAGATGAACACAACGTAAACCAGTGGGTATTTTAAGAGAGGCTAGGCTGGGAGATGAGCTGTATGAGTATATAAGGGCTCACCCCTTTGCTGTAGTGATTACCAGGCTGTTACCTGGATCTAGGAAGTTAGCTGTTAGGCATCTACCCCCAAAATGCCAGGCAGAACAGCTGGTGGCTTGTAACTTGCTGTTCAGAAAGTCCCTTCCTTTTGCTGTACCTCAACCAGAGCAAGCAGGAAAAGCAAAATCTAACCTGTAGCACTGATCCCTTGGACTCTTTGCATCTCCTTGGATGTGATTCTGAGTTGAACAGGAGCTGGCTCTAACGTCTTCCAGAGGAAAACTGTTGCCTCTGCGGATTGCATGCTCCTCTCACTGCAACATGGACTCAGTGTGTGTTGAGAACTGTTTGAGAGCCCTGGCTCCTTGATCATGTTGAGTCCTGAGCTCAGCGGGAGCTCAGTGCCAGCAGCAGGAGCAAGATTTGAATCCTTTAGGTGAGATCTTGCCTCTAGTTCTGGTATGATGACCATGAGACCTCCTCCCAGCTCCTGAACTCGAGATGGACCGGGAGGCTGGGTGAGCCAATACTTGTAACATTGATCTGGCAGAAAGAGAGGCCCTAGTTCCAATCCTGGATGTCCTACCTGGTGGGATCTCTTAACTGCTGCTGAGTTCAGAGCTCAGAAGGGTTTGTGGCAGACCAGCCTACCGCAGAGGTGATATAAATGCCAATAACACGAAGAATTAGCCAATGTGAATAGAAACATTTACCTGAAGAAAAAGGTATATTCTAACACCTTTCCTGACCTCAGGCACTGGCTTAGTACAGATGTTCAAATCCTATAGCTTTAAGTGTGTGCATGAGCAGTAAATGCATGTAGACATTTCCGGTTGGCTGAAGGTTGGAGTGTAAGAGGTTGTGAAGGGAACACGTCATTCCCTCCCCGGTCACTGTTCAGGAGACAATTATTGAGAAGGGAATGTGATATGAGGCTGAGGAGCTGGGGGAAAGAAAAAGGAAGAAACCTGGGGACGTGTCCAGCCCTTGACAAGCGCAGTTGACAGATCCTCAATGGAGCAGCTGTCACCAGCTCCCCCAAATCCCAGTTTGGTTTTGAGTCAGTCTTGGCTGATGCCCTCGTTTCTGCCTTAGCACTGTGCCCAAGAGTAATCGAACTGTATGTTTGACTCTCATGGAAATTCTGGGGCCCTAAAGTAGACTCAGTAGCTGTTTGATGTAAATTTTGTGTAAATTCATTGCAAATTCCTTGATATAAAAATGGAATAGGAAGCAAGCAGCAATTTATCAGTAAGAAATGAACTCAATAGATAAAATTCCAGTCATTTGCTTAGCAATAATTAGAATTGTTATCTCAGCAATGTATCATTCACTTTATCATACTACAACTACATGCTACAAAGTCAACAGTGGGCTGAGGTGTGCAATCATTTATCACCTCTGTGAAAGGAGTACCACTTATTTTCATATATTGCTATGTAGCTGGTTTACAGGTAAATTCCAGGGATAGTACTCTAAGATTCTGCTCCAACTGCATATTACTACTCTGTCAAGTTCACTGGAAACCGCTGCAATGCATAGAATTAAAAAATAGAGAAATAAAGATCAATCAGAGACATAGACTATGATGTGTATGGATGGAATTCTTTACATTTACTATGCCCAGCTCTGCCATGACACTTTGATGATGAGAAAAGTTAAGTCAGTGAAATCTTAAAGTTTTCTTGCAAACAGATTTGGACTCCCTGACATGAGAACAACAGAATTGCACTTTTCAGTTCTCAAAGGAATTACACTGCTAAGTTTGTATGAATAGACATTTTTCTGCCCCACTCTGCTCTGGTACATTACACTGAGTAGAGCAGAGCAGAGTTCAGGTCATATCTGGAGAAGACCAAGCTCCAATCCATCATTGATATAATTTCCAAACCAAAATGTTATCAAAATACTTTTTTTTTTTTTTTGGTAAAACAAACCTTTTTCATGGCACTTTTTTTTGTTTTCTTTCACTATAGGTTAATTATGTTCAGTTTTATGTATGAGAGTATGAGAGGGTTTTCCTTGAACCCGTCATGCTAATTGTTTCTCCAGTCTCACTCTAAAAGCTGTTTTGATTTTGATAGCTAGGCTTTTCCCCAGCCTACGAGACCTACCATGACATAATATGTAAAAGAAATGAAAGTGGGATAACTGAGAAAGCTTTTAGCTTTTGAAGTCTTTGATATTGTGAATATTTCCTCTAGAGTTGTCCACTTACTGACAGAATAGCAATTAGTATTGTTTCTTATTTTCTTTCCTTGCTTAATTTTTTTAGAGGCACTTAAGTTTTATCTTTAGGGCTCTGTATTCATAAGGGATATTAAGTTTTTTATCCACTTAAGTGTTAAGAAAAATGATCCCCTTCCCTTACACATTTTTTTTTTCTGTCTAGAACAGATAATTTTGTCCTTTATTTTGGTTGAGGCAGCAGAAGTTTTTTTTCAGCATTTCTTTAGCTCTGCCACCAAGGTTTCATTTGCCAGATGCTATTAAAAAAACTGTGTTTTGTGAGGTCCTGTAAAATGTAGAAGGGAAAAACAAGAGGAGGAATAGACAGTCGCAGCAGCTGAAAATGCTCATATTTTAACAAGTGTGCCGTTGTCATTAATTACCTGAAATTTCAAAAAATAATTCGTATGATGAGTGCCTAGGGATTAGTATTGGGACAGTTACTGAAAGCATAAGTAATTTGGAAAAGAGTCATTTATTCTCTTCTTAATATTTTTAAATGAAATAGGCAAATCAGTTTAAAATGATCGAATTTATTATTTTCTAAGAAAGCTTGGAATGCATGGCTACATATTTAGTATTATTCACCAGTGGAAACTGAAATACAAGAGGAGTTAGTAGAGATTAATAAAAAAATTTAAAGCAATTTTTGTTCTCCATCGTGTACCAATATCAGTATCCGATTCCAGGTTTGAATTGATACAGCTGAAAACAGATACTGGACAATAACTTGATGGAGATGTGTTTCCAACCTGTCCCCATATGAATACAATAAGGAACGAACTAAAATTCTTTAATTTATAAGTCCATGAGTGAAAGTTCGTATTTCAGAACACTTTTCTAAATTTTATTGAAATAAATTTGACAGCAAAGTTGTGTTTAGATGTTTCAATGGCTGAAGTATAGTGTTGCATTTAAACACTAGCAATACTTCGTTTTTAAAGAAGCTGACATAATGAAGTTATTGCTCCAACACTGTGCATACCAAGCCTATTTCTTAAGGACATTCTTCTCCTGTCTTTAAGGGAGAATTCCTTCTGTCTTAATCCCAGAAGCAGCTGGCAATGGTAATCAGGATAAACTTCTGTACTTAACTTAGTCCATACAAATTTCTTCCAAGGAGAACTCTTGTTATTCAGAATAAATAGTAAGAAGCTGTAGTCCTTTTAGAGTCCTGTACTGAAATCTTACTAAAAACTCAATGATATAATTATTTTACCTGAAAAGGATTTATGTGCTATCTGTAGGTTTAATTAAAAACTGCCTCTTCATCAGGGGTGATCTGTGTGTGTGCCTGTGATGCATGCAAACATGGGCACATGTACATTTTGTTTCTCTAGGCTTGTCCCTTGAGCCAATCTCAGATCTGTATACACTTTGCTTGTAGTGACCCAAGTCCTTCATCCTTAGGAGAATGCAAATGCCTTGCAACGTGCTGAAAACACTGAAATGAAAGAAGCAGTTGAAGTGGTGAACTCCAGTATACCTGTATGAAGTCGTAGTTTCACCTGAGGCATTAGGACAGCCTGGATGACTGACTAAACTTGAACACAGAACTCTAAGGTGTCTAAACTAGGTCAGTCTTAGTGCTGTAATGGTTTATGTTGTTGCTATTCCTCTCATTTCATCTAGCTTTTAAGGAAACATCTACATGCCTATATAAAGAGTCCGAGAAAGATCGGTGGTGTTGGGCACTGCCCGACCTGAAGCAAAAACAAAAACAGGAAGACCCAGAAAAGACAACCCAAACCAAAGAGCATTCTGATTCCTCACCCTACATGGCAGAAGACAGTAAGTCAAAGGTGAGTCATGAATGGAAAGAAGTCCGTGCTCAGGGCAACAGGCGAGCCCCCGCTTCTTGCCTACCTCAGCTCCCCAGGTGCCCCTGCACAACAGGTATGAGGCTCTGGAGGTGGAAGACCCATCGACGGATGGTGTAGCTGAGGGACCATCTGCACTGGAGGTGTCACAGGGTCAGAGAGGACTACCTGTTGTATCAAGACCGCCTCCACAGGGAAGAAAAGAAGGGTAGTAGTTACAGGCAACTCCCATCTGAAGGGGACAGAAAGTCCAATATGCCGGGCTGACCCTGCTCTGAGGGAAGTCTGCTGCCTCCCTGGAGCCTGGGTTAAAGACATTGCTAGGAAACTTTCTAGCCTGGTACAGCCCACAGACTACTATCCTTTACTACTTTTCCATGTGGGTGGAGACAAAACTGAAACACAGAGTCCACGGTCGATCAAGAGGGATTTCAGGACCCTGGGACAACTGGTAAGAGGATCTGGGGCACAGGTAATATTTTCGTCCATCCTTCCGGTTGCGAGCAATGACACTGGAAGAAGCAAGTGCATCCAGTCGATTAATATGTGGCTCCGTGGCTGGTGTCATCGCCACAATTTTGTTTTTTTTGATAATGGGATGGGCCACATAGCACCAGGCCTACTGGCACCAGATAGGACTTGTCTTTCTCAGAGGGGAACCAGGGTCTTAGCGCAAAAGCTAACAGGGCTCATTGACAGGGTTTTAAACTAGAGATGAAGGGGGAAAGGGATAATACCGAGAATGATAAAGATATGCTGGAAGTACCTGTAGAACAGAAGAAGGGAATTCCAGCTGCTCCAGCCAGGAAGTCAGATTGATCTGGGGCCCAACTTAAATGCCTTTATGCCAATGCGCGCAGCATGGGGGATAAGCAAGAGGAGTTAAAAGTGTGTGCGCGCCTGTTGGGGTATGATCTTATTGGCATCACAGAGATGTGGTGGGATGACTCCTATGACTGGAGTGTCAGAACAGAAGGGTACAGGCTCTTTAGGAAGGATAGGCAGGGGAAAAGAGGAGGAGGTGTTGCCCTCTATGTCAAAGACCAGCTGGAGTGCATGGAGCTGCACCTGGGGACGGATGAGGTCCCGACTGAGAGCTTATGGTTTAGGATTAAAGGCAGAGCAGGAACAGGGGACATAGTAGTAGGGGTCTGCTACAGACCACCTGACCAGGAGGACTGGGTGGATGAGGCCCTCTACAAACAGGTAGGAGCTGCCTCACGTTCACGAGCCCTGGTCCTCATGGCGGGGCTTCAACCACCCTGATATCTGTTGGAAGGACAACACAGCAGGGCATAGACAATCCAGGAGGTTCCAGGAATGCATGGACGATAACTTTCTTCTCCAAGTGGTAAAGGAACCAACGAGGAGAGGTGCTTTGCTGGACCTTGTTCTCACCAACAAAGAAAGGGTGGTGGGAAATGTGATGCTCAAGGACAGCCTTGGCTGCAGTGACCATGAAATGGTTGAGTTCAAGATCCTTAGGGCAGCGAGGAGGGAGCATAGCAAGCTCACTACCCTGGATTTCAGGAGAGAAGACTTTGGCCTCTTCAGGGATCTCCTGTAGAGTACAATGAGATGAAGTCCTGGAGGGAAGAGGGGTCCAGGAAAGCTGGTTAATATTCAAGGATCACCTCCTCCAAGCTCAGGAGGGGTGCATCCCAACAAAGAGAAAGTCAGGTAGGAACACCAGGAGGCCCGCATGGATGAATAAGGAGCTCCTGGACCAGCTTGGGCACAAAAAGAAAGCCTATAGGGGGTGGAAGCAAGGACAGGTAGCCTGGGAAGAGCACAGAGAAATTGTCTGAGTAACTAGAGATCAGGTTAGGAAAGCCAAAGCCCTGATAGAGTTAAATCTGGCCAGGGACATCAAGGGCAAAAAGAAAGGCTTCTATAGATATGCCAGTGATAAAAAGAGATCTAGGGAAAATGTAGGCCCTCTCTGGAAGGAAATGGGGGACCTGGCCACCCAGGATATGGAGAAGGCTGAGGTTCTCAACGACTTCTTTGCCTCAGTCTTCACTGGCAAGAGCTCTAGCAGCATGGCCCAAGTCACGGAAGGCAAAGGCAGGGACTGTGAGAATGAAGAACCTCCCACTGTAGAAGAAGATCAGGTCCAAGACCATCTAAAGAACCTGAAGGTGGACAAGTCCACGGGACCGGATGAGGTGCATCCGTGGGTCCTGAGGGAACTGGCTGATGAAGTTGCTAAGTCACTATTCATCATATTTCAGAAGTCATGGCAACCTGGTGAAGTTCCCAATGACTGGAAAAGGGGAAATATAGCCCCCATCTTTAAAAAGGGGAAAAAAGAAGACCCAGGGAACTACAGGCCAGTCAGTCTCACCTCTGTGCCTGGCAAGATCATGGAGGAGATCCTCCTGGTGACTATGCTAAGGCACATAGAAAATAAGGAGGTGATTGGTGACAGCTAACATGGCTTCACTAAGGGCAAATCCTGCCTGACTAATTTGGTGGCCTTCTATGAGGAGGTTACAGCATTGATGGATAGGGGAAGAGCAACTGACATCATCTACCTGGACTTATCCAAAGCATTTGATACTGTCCCACATGACATCCTTGTCTCTAAACTGGAATGACATGGTTTTGATGGATGGAGCACTCAGTGAATAAGGAACTGGATGGATGGTCACACTCAAAGAGTTGTGGTCAATGGTTCAATGTCCACGTGGAGGCCTGTGACGAGTGGTGTTCCTCAGGGGTCGGTACTGGGACCAGTGTTATTTAACATCTTTGTTGGTGACATGGACAGTGGGATCGAGTGCAACCGCAGAAAGTTTGCAGATGACACCAAGTTGTGTGGTGTTGTGGACACGCTGGAGGGAAGGGATGCCATCCAGAGGGACCTTGACAGGTTGGAGAGGTGGGCCTGTGAGAACCTCATGAAGTTCAACAAGGCCAAGTGCAAGGTTCTGCACGGGGGTCGGGGCTAATGCCAAGCACAAATACAGGCTGGGCGGAGAATGGATTGAGAGCAGCCCTGAGGAAAAGGATTTGGGAGTGCTGGTGGATGAGAAGCTCAAAATGAGCCAGCAATGTGCGCTGGCAGCTCAGAAAGCCAATTGTGTCCTGGGCTGCATCAAAAGAAGCGTGGCCAGCAGGTCGAGGGAGGTGATTCTGCCCCTCTACTCTGCTCTCATGAGACCCCACCTGGAATACTGCATTCAGCTCTGGAGTCCCCAGCACAAGAAGGACATGGAGCTACTGGAACGAGTCCAGAGGAGGGCCACGAAGATGATCCGAGGGCTGGAGCACCTCTGCTATGAAGACAGACTGAGAGAGTTGGGGCTGTTCAGCCTGGAGAAGAGAAGGCTCCGGGGTGATCTTATAGCAGCCTTCCAGTACCTAAAGGGGGCCTACAGGAAAGCTGAAGAGGGACTTTTTACAAGGGCATGTAGTGATAAGACAAGGGGTAATGACTTTAAACTGAAGGGACCTAATCCAAACCATTCTATGATTCTATGATAATTGTTTCCCTGGATGAAAGCCAATTCTGCTACAAAGATATAGCTGGGTAGTGGTATATCACTCAAGTCACTTAGCTTGAATTATTTCCATGCTACTTGTTCTATGGAGATAAATAGCAATGACACACAAAAGAAGAATGATACAGGACAAAAATTCATTTTGTCCTGTCCTGAGTTCTAGAAGTAAACAACGTATTTTGCAATTATTTTGCAAAGAGAGTTGTTTTGTGTTAGCATCAGCGAGGGCATTTATTTATATTACTCCAGAAACTGTAATCTGTTGATACCTCCTTTCCTCATGAAAATCACAGCTGACACTTATATGAATTACTTTAATATAAAAGGATGAAAGAAACTGCAACGAGAGAGAACTGACGGACAGAACCTTTGCCAATGACCTCCCAGAGCAGCCACCAGCGATGCTAATGCTGGCAGCTGTTTCAGCAGCGTGCCTGGTTAGCGCGGGAAATGAATTGTCTGATATCGGAATGAAATATTTCTAGGATGCCTATTATCATGACTCAAAATGCAAAAATTATTTTGATACCAGATGTAACTTCTTTCCTCTATTACTGTGACCTCATTGCAATTGTTAATTAAAGCAGCTAGTGCTGGGGTTTGCTTCTCATCTGAAAAATGTCACTTCAAGTATCTCTGAGTACACCTCTGCTATGCTGGAGCATCCTATTCACAGGATGGAGAGAGGACAATGCCGCCTCTTGAACTGTCAGTTCTGCTTCCTGATAGGCAAAGCTTAGTCAACATGTTTTTTTTTCATCTTTTCCATTGATAATTTGCTAAAGATATGGAAGGGAAACTGGGAAAAACAGGAACCATCAGCTTGCCCGAGCCTGTAATCAGGAGCACAAGCAGTGCATAATTAGGAAGGAAAAAAAAAAAAAAAAGAGAGAGAGAGAGAGAGAGAGAGAAAGATTTAACTTTCCTGGTTGTATTTCCAGGGTTGATTTGAATTCTATCCTCTGCAGAGAGCATACAATTGGAGGAATTTCAGGTGTTTAGCATGCCTTATAAATAATTGCAGAAGTATTTATGCACATAGGACTTATTAGCAGAGAAATTACTTTTGTGAATTATTAAGCAGTTTATTACTCATTGCATTTAATCAAATCTGAAATGCAAATATGATGCAAGAAATGCAAAAAAAAAAATTGTTGCAATACTTACTTTGCAGAAGCTTTATAAAACATTCCATTCTATAATTAATTTTGTCAGATATATGTGAATGGTACTCACAGGTGATGCAGGATGTAGTAAATTCTCTTAATCAGAAATAGCCTTACAAAGCATCACATAGAGTAACCAATGCTGCTGTTTTTATGACACTTTTTAACTTGAAAATTCCCCAGCCATTTGTAAGACTAGTATGCAGAGATAGTGAAGCCCTGATGTGAAAAATATCCACACTAGTGTTGGAACACAAAAATCATATTGCATGAGGGATTTGAGAACGAGCTGAACAGTACTGCCCAGTATGAAATTGCACAGCATTTTTTAGACTGAAAGAATGTAAATGGGATTCAGTTAGTATCAGAGGACCTCTTTGTCCTGTGAGACAATGAGGGTTTTTTCATTATTCACAAATGGTCAGACCCCTGCTTCTGTCTTGTACCATCTGTACTTCATCTCAGTGACTTCTAGCACTGGTCTGATACTTACTGAGACAGGAGAAAGGCACCTACTTTCTTTTCTGCAACATCTACATTCTCTCTGGGAGGATCCCAGCCTATTCAGTGGCAACTCAGCTCATGAAATTTGACAAGGACCACTGGCCAGGACACTGTGGCTGGAGACAACAAAATACAGCCATCAAATGCAATTGCACTCTCTGTTAAGCAGCACATGTTCTTAACTGTTTGAGTAGGTCTTGCAGCTGAGAGTCTTGCTGTGGAACTATTAGACTGACACAGTTTCCAGTCTTTTTGCCTGTTAGGGCATCCTCTTTAACGGGAACCTTTTTCTCCTCTCTACTTGACTCAGATCGATTACAGTCTGGAATGCAAACAGATTCTTCACTGTGAAGATATAAAATATAAAAAAGAAGTTTTTCAAGTGTATATATATGGCCAGGTAAAACAGAGGTGAATACTGTACAATAAAATACAGTCGTTTGACATTTACATGTACTATTTTACTCTTCAAAATTCTCTTATACAGTGACTTCAGAAAGCTTTTAAATGAGGAATAAATATCGCCAAAGACAATGCAATGTAGGAAGAAAAATGTTCCAGACAACACACAGACAACAAACAGAATCCCAGCTGACAAAAATAAAACCAGGCGTGAACACGTTTTGTACAACACTCGGGGATGAATGTTCCCGATGTCGGTTAAGTGACAGGATTCTCCCAGCTGTGTGCTACGTGGTGTTACAGTCTATAGCTCTATGTACATGAGTGAATATTGCTGCACCCCAGGGGAACGTAACACCATGCAAGTGTTTCACTGAACACCCTCCTGCAATGACAAAATTCACTTGTGATGTAACACTTGGGAAAAGTAAAAGTATAATTTGGTCATACTGTGCTCTGAGGTTCTGTTTATAAACACCGCAGGGATCGATAAGGAATGAGTAGATCTTTTAATAAACGATAAACAAAATGTTTCTAACTTGTAATAGAATGTAACACAGTGATACAATGCTTATTAAGAGTATTGTTTCATGAAAGATTTATAACCATCTGTGATACATGCGGCTTATTCATTTATTAATGGAGATGTCTGGAGAAATGGGTTTTCTGTCCTATGGGAGAGTTTAACATTTGGAAATCTGACTGGACTCAAAATCAGATGAATAGTTGAAATATCCAAGTATTATGCAGAATTCAATAGTTTGAAATATTTCAATACAAAATCATCAAAACGGCCATATTGAAACAGTTTGTCCTAGTGATGCTGAAAAAGTGTAGCAGTTAATATTCATTAAAATTATAACATTGGTGCATAATGTTATGCAATATATAATGGCCAAAGCAAAATTGAAAATAAATATCCAAATTAAATGAAATGGAAAACATTATGAAAAAGATGTTCTGAACTCAATTTAAAATAGTTTGGAATCTTTCCTTAAAACCACTGTAAAACTCAGCACTTTCCCACAAGACATTTTGATTGAGAAGAACCAACATTTTGTTGTTGAAAATGTTTTCATCAATCAGTTTTTCTCTACTCTCTTTTAAAAGCTGTTTTGAAACGTAGACCTAATGTAACCCCTAATATGTAGTGGGACCACCATTCCAGAGTTCCGGAGCTGCTTACTCCAAGTTTGAATACTGTCTCACTTCATCTGCTCTACTGTATTAGAGAGTCAGGTGAAGGTTTCTCCTTCCTGAAGCACAATATTACAACAACATCACACAGGACACGTGGTTCGGATCACCTGAATGAACACAGTGCAGGGTTTTTTTGGTGGTCAGATGGAACACAGAAATCAGCAGTGGCCATGTGCTTTCTTTTTCTTTTCTAAACATACTATATGGGATGCACAGGAATTACAGACAGAGCATCTGGCCTGGCGTTGTCCCAGGGCTGCTTCTCTTGTTCACAGACATATCACACTGCCCTAAGGCCACTTGCTGTTTGCTTACCTGGTCATTGTAGCTCTCCCACCATTCCCCATACTCCCTTTTGGGGTGAAACACTCTATTTCCGACTTGTGCGGGGCCAGTCTCCTGCCTTTGTACCTAATAAATCACGACAACAACAGGAGCAAACAGAAAGAAGTGATTGCGTGCTCAGCTTTCTGTGACAGCTGCTGTGCAAAGGGCCATGCACGTGAACGCTACTGTGGCAGTGGGGGGGTACAGTGCAAAGCAGCTGTGAGAGCGGTGGAACAGCTGCATAAACCCCCAGACCTGTGCTGAAGCAAACAGGGATATGCAGGAGAGGTGCTCACCATTTTTTTTTTTTTTAATATATATATAGGAGGAGCTAAAAAGTTCTACAGAATAAATTACATGCTAACCTTTTGTCTTTAGCATTTTTTGGAGTCAGACCAAAATGTTTGGCTAAACAGTTTAAGGGAAACAACACTTAAATTAAGGAAAACTGAGAAACCAGCTGGTGGCCACTTTCTCAATCCTAACCTAATCTTTTTCTCTCATCCTCCATCTCTGTAACACTTGGCTTGTTCCTCTGCAACACTTGACTTGTTCCTCTGCTTGTCAAAGCAAACAACAGTTTAGCTGACTGCTTCGATAAAACTTGGGTGGGCTCACAGTTCATGTCATGAATGGGCCTTTCTTTCTCCATTGGCAATGAAAGGAGGCTAGATGACCTGCTGAGATGTAGACATGAAGTCTGGTGAAATCAGACCCCATCCTAGGGCCCAGTGCTGTACAATGAATGTTTTAAATACCATATCTTGCACTTAAATTAAAAATTCACTGGGGTAAGTTTGATACTTGAGGATCTAATTAATCCCTGTATAGGATATCAGGATAAGACTTGGTCATCATTTGCTCTCTGAGCACTTAACTGGGATGTGAACATGGAAAAGGTCTTATGCTGGTGCTCTTCCCAGTGGTGAATTTCACCCTCATTGCAAAAATTCTGGTGTTAGGAGTTGAAATACCTATTTGAATGCTTCAATAAAATTTGGGCAAAATGCCTGCAGATGCCTTCTCAAAGAGTTGTTTGTCATATTCCATTCCCATGCGCTATGAGATGTATTGTGAATATTTAACACACTTGCATGTGGAAGCCTGTACATTTTAACACTAGTAACATTACAGAACAAATGACTTATTTATTGCTTATCCATTAACCTGATTGAGATAGCAAAAGGTACCTTGAAGAGAACAATCCTGTAAAAGAGAAATAATCTGAGTACATGCAAAGTCAGGCTAAACTTTGGATGCAGGTGTAGCAGATCCTCAGAGGCGGTGTGCATTGTATAAATAACTGAGGAAGAAGCTTAGTGAATCTGAGAGTGAACCAGAGACAGTAAAATGATGTGTGCTCAGTGCAGAGAAGTCTTTTCATTTACGAATTATAACCTTACTGAAAAGAAGAACAACAGGAGCTTTACGAACTGGCTACCAAGGGTTTTAAGGTAATCCGGAGTGCGGTATATGCAGTGCTCCCAGATAGGCATGAAGCTTGTGCAGGACACATACATATTAAATGGAAGCCGATTCCTAGAGCAGAGGAAAAAGTGGAGCGGCTTAGAAAGTAGATAAATTCACCGAAAAATACAAAGGAAATCAAACGGGATCATACAAATTCAGTTAGGGTAGCCAAAGAGAAAGCAAAGAGAAAAGAATATGCAGAAACTTGACAGGAGAAAAAAGGAAATAAGGTTGGAGTGAAGGTGTTAGACATCAAAGAAAGCAGTTTAAGAGGAGCAGGAAGGAAACACGGTTCCATTTAAACCTGATAACCAAGAGGTACTCTGTGCCCAACAAGACAGAAGGAGAAAAAGTCAAGACTAAGAGAAGGAATTTGGAGACTAAATGCTCACAGTAAGTTGAGTACTGAAAAGTAGACAACAGAAGGAAAGAAGAGGTAAGTGTCCTTGGTAGCTCCATCCTGAAGAACCCCTGCTTAGGATTCTATGACCCAGATAAAGAAAACTCAAAAATTCCCCATTTCCCAGTCATTAGCATAAATTTCAACGACATGAAAGCCAGCAGAATGGATCTTGAAGAGACTGATATGAGACTCTAGGGTTTTCTATCCATTCAAGAGCAAATGACACCATCAGAAACAGTATGTGATCACAGAACTCCTCAAAGCTTTGAACTATAATACCTCTGCCATTGCCATTCATTCAGTGCTAAATATCCATGTAATTATGAAAACAGTGACCAAACTCTAATCAACTCTTCTAGTGTGGAAAGTGTATCTAACCAGTGCAGGGAAGCTGCAAACATATTTGGGTGACTATTCTGGAAAGCGAAACCAGAGGTTCTGCACAAAAAGTGTTTTCAGCTTTCAGAGCAGATAAAGGACATGATTTTGTCTTGCCTTAGAAAAATATCCCCTTTCTGATTGTTAAAACAAAGGATTGCTTTAAAAGATTTCATCTGAGGAGAGGAAAAAACCCTCCAACATTCCTTCACGGCTGTCATTACAAACGCTAATGTGAAAATTAATTTGATATTTCAGCTGGTGTATGGAGGAGTATAAAACACTTCAGTGCAAGCAGTATTTGCAAGAGTAGATGTCTTTTCTCAGGGTCAATTCCAGGGCTGTGTATTGGAGAAGACTTTGCTTCTGTGCAGAAACACAGCTACTAAATTCTATTGAAGGATTTGAAAGACTTTGGGTCATTTTTAGTGTTTCTTTGGGGTTTCAGGTGTGGGATTATGGGCTGTGTCATTTTTTTGCACAGGGGTGAGTTGTCTTAAGAACAAGTGCTTAATGATACATACTAATATGTTTTACAAGTGTTCAGCGATAGAAAATTTGGAAAGTAATTCCCCAGTAATTCAGTCACTGTGGTGCTTGTTTATTTGTCAAATACTTTGCCACATCCCTCTATCTCTCCAGAAAGGATCAACAGAGAGAAAGAAACTTATTCCTGGGCTGAGAGAAACCATGTCTGTACTGCTTTGGTTTTTAGTGAACTCGACATACACGTGCTATATGGCAGGAAACACCAGCATGACTGCTTGGATTTGGACAGTTAGACCTTTTCCTTGCCTTCTTCACCTTCCAACAAAACTCCTCTTTTAGGTCAAAACTAATGGAAATTATGGGAAATAAAGGGGGAATATGGGAATCATCATCCTGAATGAGATTGATAGTCATCCACTCCAATGCTGTAGAAACCAGTTTTTGATGCTTTAATGTGCAGATCCCTACTTTTTTTTTTTTTTTCCCCCAGTCAACGTGTGGGTCCCTGTACTGACAAGAGGTGATAGTCTTTATGTATGGACTTTATTAGACTATGCCTATACTTTAGAACCAGGTGCTGGTGTGCTGATGGTCCTGACTTCATGTTAAGATGAGACCCAGATGTGCTTGTGGCGCCTCCTGTCCCTGCTCTCTCCTGGTTTCCATGCAGAGAGTTTTGGATGCTTTGACCAGCAGTCTATTCCATATGTTAGTATATCCCCTATCTGGAGGATGTTGGTGGGCCAGACCTAGAAGATGTGCCATAGCCCACATTTCTGTGTAGTTTGGTCAAAGACTTAGTCAAATCCTCAAAAAATAGTCTATGAGTAGAATCATAGAATCATAGAATGGCATAGGCTGGAAGAGACCTTAGAGATCATCTAATCCAACCTCCCTGTCATGGGCAGGGACGTCTCTCAACTAGATCAGGCTACTCAAGGCTCCGTCCAACCTGGCCTTGAACACCCCCAGGGAGAGGGCATCCACAACCTCCCTGGGCAATCTATTCCAAAGTCTCACCACCCTCGTACTGAAGAATTTCTTCCTAAGATCTAATCTAAATCTGTTCTCCTTCAACTTAAACCCATTTCCCCTTGTCCTATCAGTGGACACTCTTGTAAAAAGTCCCTCCCCAGCCTTCCTGTAGGTTCCCTTCAGATATTGGAAGGCAGCTATTAAGTCCCCCTGAAGTCTTCTCTTTTCAAGGCTGAACAATCCCAGCTCCCGCAACCTGTCCTCGTAGCAGAGGTGCTCCAAATGTGGGTAGTAGTACCCAGATTCTATTAAAATGTCCACACTACACCAGTTGAGAAAAGCTGCTCAAAAGACAAGTGCTTACAATAGCCAAAAGTAGTTGTTTTAGGCAATCTGTCTTCTGAAAAAAAAAAACCCAAACAACCCAGCAATTAGAAACTGGCTTTTACTCTTAGACATAAGATTTTTTTCTCTCTCCTTTTTCAGCATAAAGTAAAAAGTTTAGCTAGCTAAAAGACATCTCAGGTTACCTTTGGGGTTTTTTTTGTTGTTGTTTTTTTGTTTTTTTTTTAATGCAATGCAAACGAAAGGTAATTTGCCCTGTTGGAGATGGAGAACTGTCATCAATCCATATTTCAAATTCAATCTCATACTGCTGTGCAGAAATGTTATTAATTATTGAGTACCAAATGTGTGCTTGGCACTGTTAAAAGCCAGAGGAAGAAACTAGCTCTAATCAACATGCTTTTTCTACTTCAGGAGGGGAGTAATAGCCTGATGAAACTATATCTTGCAAGGGTGGAAAAAGTGATGTTTCCACAGGAACACTTATTTAAGAAGAGAGAGGCTGTAGAGCCAAATCTCATTGTAGGGCAATTACTAATCCTACAGTGGAGACTCAACTTCAGTATTGCAGTGACTAATTTCTAAGGGTCTTGTTAATTAATAGGATTCCAGTTTTTGTCTGATATACTGAAAATGATATTAGATGTCTAAAACTGAATCAAACTTTTCCCCACATGTTAACAATAATCAAATAAGGTAATATCTATTATTTGAACCCCAAACCTCACATTTTTGCTGTTTTGGACTGAATCTGAAACAAAACTTTTTTAAAGCCCTGAAAGGTGGAATTAATGGACCAAAGAGAGGAGAGGAGAGGAGAGAAGAGAAGAGGAGAGGAGAGGAGAGGAGAAGAGAGGAGAGGAGAGGAGAGGAGAGGAGAGGAGAGGAGAGGAGAGGAGAGGAGAGGAGAGGAGAGGAGAGGAGAGGAGAGGAGAGGAGAGGAGATTCAGGAAGCTTTATAGTACATTGATGAAATATTGTCTCTTTGCTTTCTATCACTTTTACAGAGCCTTTTCAATGTTCTTATGCCTGCAACTTGAACAGGTTGCTGAGTGTTACAAAGCCACCCACCATTCCAGGCCCAGTTATATATTTTAATTGTCAGATCTTATGTACCAGTAGTATTTTTCACCTGCAATATTACTTGGTCTTGATATTAAGAAACGATGAAGAACTTGTATTTCATTGCAGCAGAGTTAGAGCTGACCTTTAGACTAGGTAAGACAGTATGTGCACAAAGATTTCTTTAAAGTGGTAAAGAATGAACTATGAAGAATAATTAGTGTTGTTACTGTAGGGGCTGCTTTGAGCTACAAACATATTTTGTTCTTTAAAATCAGTTCTGCAAGGTTGGTCATGCTGTCTTGACATTGCATCACATTGCACTGAATACTTTTAAAGGGTCTCAGCTTATTGTGTGACGTTTTCCAATTTATATAATGACTAAAATAAATGATATATTATTCAGCATGGCATTTTTTGTTGCTTTAAAAAAAAAGCATCATATAAGCATTCTTGGCTTAATAGCACAATTTCAGCAAGCAGAATTACTTTAAAGCCAAACACAATTTATTTTTTTCAAGTGCAGCATATATTTTTAGAGTTTATTCTAATTAAGAAATCATATGTAATTGCCACTGTTGAATTAAAATGACATTTTTGATAGAATGATATACAAAACATTATACTGGCTCAAGGGAAGATTAGGGCGATAGCAAAATATTACCAGTATGTTTATTTACCTTCTTCCAGAAAGAGTATTTCTGAAATGTTGGAAAAAACGTTGTATAGGATTTTTGTACAGTAGGGTCTTATTTACACAAGACTTCTTGTTCTACCCATTCTATTCACTATGCTGAACTTCTGTCCTCTCTTCTTCAGGTATATATAACTACAGATGTCACAGGAAGGTTTCATTACTTTGTTCATTATTTCCCTCATTATGTCAAAAAGGGAAGCTACACCTCGTTTGCTCTGAAGCATTTTAAATGTTAGAAACTTCTCTAAGTTTGTGAAACTGATGGATGCGTGCCTGCTTTGCAATGCCTTACCTTGGCTTCAAGTTTAACATGATATTTTTCAATTTTTCTGACTTATAAGTAAGAACTTTTTATTATTTGGATCTGTTATGCTATACTGTGTATTTAATATATTAACTTTATTTTGTTTTCTAATGTTTTGTATCTTTAGTGCTTGTTTAATAGATTTTTAACTTTTCTTTTTCTGCTACCTTGTTATTGGACAGTAGGTTATAAAATGACTTAATTTTTTTTTTTTTTTGGCAATGTATAACTGTGTTATAAGTCATCAACTGGCAGCAAACCAGTATTGTAGTGGTACTCACTACAATATATAATGCTATAATGGAAACTACAACAAATTAAAACAGAGTTTAATGTTTATATATTTTAACAGACACCTGCCTAGAATTTCAGTCCCAGTTATTAAAAAACATCTGTAACCAAATGCAGTTATATGTCAACTGAAATTCTAGCTGTTCTGCTAGTCCACACTAACTTTCAGTATTCCAGTACAAATACCATTTTTTATAATTCATACAGGTATTTCCATAGTGGCAGACTGACTCATGTCTTGTTTGGACCTTGGAAGGAGGGTGGATATCCTAGTCTTCCGTTTGTCAAATTAATTACAATGCCAGTTAATATCAAAGAATGTTCTGGAAAGAACCAGAAATTCCTGCAGTAGACAAACATGTGCTCAGGTCAGATGCTAGTTTGCAGCAGGATCTACATCATGCATGCTAATGGACATGAGACCATCTGCATGGCTTGTCTGGGTGTTCTTCAGCATGGCTGATAAGGATAATATTGGTATAGTAAAAGGTGACATTTATTTGTCAGCAAAATTTTGGGAGACAGGCTTGAAGATTAAAAAAAAAACTAAAAGGTATAGACACTGCTGTTAAAAATTAGAAGACTCCTCCTCAGTTCTTTCTTCCCCTAAAAACGTATCAAACTGCTGGGTTCAATCTTCCTGTTCCTTCCTTTTCTTTTTTGTAGTACACTAACGAGACTGCGTTTTGCAATTTAGAGCGTATTTATGTAGCAGTCGACAGGGAACTGCTCACAACGTGATTTAATTTGCACAGTTCAGCTATGATGTTCAGTTCAAAATGATGGGGATGCTGCCTTAATAATATAAATAATTCCAAAAATTAGGCTTCAACACATGTGCTCATTTAATGCAGCCAAACAATTTATATCAATCAATCAGTATTTTAATTAAATTTAAGTTGATGGGAAAATTCAAAACAACAATGCTATCACTGTACACAAATTAAAAATCATTGTAATTAGGGCATTCAAGAATATCAATTCATTATATACATGGAATGTTTTAGCAGCAATTTATCAAAATCTCTCAGACTTAATACCTTTCACTGAATTTCATAAAGTATTCTGCAGTCATTTCACAATATTTGAAGTTTAATTAATCACAGTATCAAGCTTGTCCAAAATGACACCAAGACTAAGTTATTTAGGAGAAAATGAAGGACTCAAACCATTCAGTAATTGCTCAATCTAAGTTTTGTACCATATTAGATTAAAATAGTTCCAAATGATCCATTTGGGAACTGATTCATTAATAAATGCAGATTAATCAGTCAAAAGGATAATAACTTCTGAAGAGTCAAATATTTTTTTTCTGCATGCATCAAAATTCTTCTCTAGCAAGGCGATGACACAAACAAATAATGTCTTGTTGCATCACTATGGCTAGATTTTTGATTTTTAAATAAGAATACCCATTGAGCCAAACCTTCACCTCATGCAAATTATTACCTGCTCTAATGACATTATGTCATGTAAGAGGCTTACTCCTCACTTCTCTGCCATCGTCTCATAGTACAAAGCCATCTAAGCACTTTCGTGCAATTTTTAGTTGATGGTCCCCTTAGACAGCATCTGTAGAAATAGACTTATTTTTTGGTACATGATGATTTGTCAGTGACATCTTTTGCCTTACATTAATCTCTGGTCCTGTTTTGTGCTGCACTTCCACTTTTCAGTTTCTACTGGGATTTATTGCACTGAGATGAGCAATGGCTAAAAGCTGGACACTGCTACAGTTCAAGGATGGTACCAATCATTTCTATAATGAAATTTCTTAAGCACTAGTTCTTCTCATTCAAATTCTTTGATAATCACGTGGTTAATTCTCCATATGTACAAGAGTTGATTAAAAAACCTAAAAGTTACCAATAAATTATTTGTCTATTCTATAAAACTTCAGGCTTTCAAATAATGTCCCTTTTTTCTTGCCAGTGAAATAAAACCAGAATTGTAAAGGTCTTTTAAATTAAAGCTAATATAAAAGCCTGATGGATGAGGCACTTGTGAGGTACAAGATACCCAGGCTGGAATCTCTCCTCTGCTGTTGTCTGATATTAAAAGTCATTGTTCTTTTCACCAGGCTAGAAAATAACTCTGCCTTTTCCAATCAGAGTTTCTTTTATACAAGACACAATGACTTCACCAGGCTCCTGTAGGAAAGCAATCCATGCTGACGTAACTGACAGGCTGCAGATATAACTCCATACGAGAGATGATACACGAGTCTTGAGCTCAGTATTGTGAGGTTACAACCTCTTCTATATTCTGTTCCATGTTTCCATGAGGAAACCACCGCAACTACCTGAAGAAACTGCAGAACCAGTGATTTTTTTTGAAGTCTGTGACTGCTATTCTACAAATCAGGAAAGGTGTGTTTTCCCTTGTTTTGTCAGGCAATGGACTTGATGGAGTGTTAGTCTTACTGTACTGTATGACCAATCAGATCATCAAGAGTATCTCAGCACTTTGGTTGTGAAGATTGTGAATATGAATCTATAATCCATGCCTTGACAAAGTCTAGTAAAAGACTAGTAAGTAAGTTTTTACAAATTAATTTGCAAGATAACTGCAGTGTTCTTTATCATAATTCAAAATGTGTCAAAGAAATTGTTCAAGCTGTGTATAAATGAAGACAAAATTGGCAGTTGTACTATAAAAAATGTGTCCCAGTAGAATATGCTGTGGCAGAAACTCATGATCAGTATCTTTCTGAATGACGTACATGTGAGGAATGTGAACCAGCTTCCACAAAACTCCCTCAGTTTTTCTTGTCCCTTGTCTTCTTTACAGAACTGAAAGCTCCACGTAAAATAACAGCTGTTTCATCCCTCAGGCAACTTATCTTCCTGAGACATAGGGAATTCGAATCTCTCACATTTACATCTGAAATTCTCTTGCTGGTAATGCGCCCACATATTCTAAAAATATTTGGTCACAGCCTGATGGCCATGGCTTTGAATCTATCCACTTACTAATGGATGTGGTTTCCAATCAGTCAAAATTTGATATCTGGGCATTGGGAGTTGCATGGACTGCATCTTGGAGCCCCTTGGCACGATGTGTGTAACAGTGGCGGAGGTTTATTCTGATGGGGATTCTCATTTGTCTGGAAACTCAGTGCGTTCCTGGGGCGTGCCTAATAGTGCAGCATAGCAGTAGTCAGATATTGAAGAAGTTGTAACAGCTAAGTAAGTTCAAGCCTGGAATTTTTGGTTCACTTGGTTTTTCAGTGCTTTGCATGGATTTTAGTCAGATTCAAAATTTAGAAGGAATGTTTGAAAAATTTCCTGAGAAAAAAAGGGTGAGGTTTTTTGAGAAATTTCAGTTTGGGCTTCTGAAAAAAACTCATCTCAAGATTTTGATGCTGAGATATGACGTGCTGATGTATGATATAGTGGTTTGGGTCATAACCATGCGTGGTTTGGGTCATTTAAAGACATATTCCAGAAGAGATAAACACCTACAGTAGTTAAATTACTGTATGAAATCTTCTGCTAAGATATTTGAAACGTGGACGCTTTGAAACGTATACGCTTTCCCACAGCCAAGTTGGGATGACTGAGACCTTTTGGTGTGCAGTCCTGTCTAGAAATTCCATAGCAGCAGCAGCAGCTCTTGTAGCAGAAATATACAGTCCTTATCTTACCTGGGATAGAGAGTTATTTGAAAATGAGGAGAAGATAAATGAGCCCTGTATTTTAGACTCTAGCAAAACAGCTCTGTAGTGATAATAATTCTTGGGACCTTAAGGTAAGATTTGCTCAATTTATTTAAGGCCTTCCTAGACCCTATGAGATTAACTGGTAAAATAACTGGAAGAAGGTGGTCCAGGTGGCTCTCTACATAGGTTATGTGGCTTTGACTCCAGCTGAGTAGTGTTTAGCATTCTTCTTTGTGGAGTCGCTTCTGATACTGTCTGGTTTGTTAGTCCTACTTTTGAATGAGGTTGGTGAGTACTGCTGAATCACAATAGCCTACATGAAATGGTTTTCATCTCACTAGGTAATGAATAGTTCTATTCTCTCCTTCTACATGTTTCAGTATGCGATGATTCATTTCAACATATATCCACAGCTTGCCTGAATTTTCTTAATTGAAGAACATCCCATGCAAAAGTCATTTAGGACTCTAACAGATGCTTTGCTTTATTTAGGCAAAAGCAGTCTTGTTATCTGTCATTTTGCAGCTGATGTGGAAGCATTGGCGTTATCTGTTTGACAATGATTCGATGTAATACTACACTGCTCTATAAATTAGTGTCAAGAAGCAAAATGCTAATGATAGGGACCCCTCTATGTACTGGTGACTTAAATAGCATGTTTCTTTAAAATTCAGCAGTGACTCACTCTCATTTAAATAAAAACTCTCTGAGATATTTAAATAATGCCATGTAGCTCTAGTGCATGTTTCCTTCGATTCTGAGTACTTCAGTGTTTACTTGAATAACTATCCAAACAAGCTTTTAAGCATTGTACTGAGTGGTACCTTGAAACATATTACTTTGTGCAACAAGATTTTTTAAAAGAAATGTTTGAATATTAAGTAAAATGATAGGCCTCTGTTTGCTTATGTTCTACAGTTAGAAGAATTGAAGCTGAAAATGGTTTTCTATTCTTTCTTGGAGATGATATGGAGACATAGGTGAAGTCCTGAGCAGCATTTTAAATTTACTCAGCACATTTCAGGACTCTGTTTTGTTTTCTTTCATGCAACTAAATAGGCATTGATTAGAGAGAATTTCCCATGATCGATGGAATCAGTTTGCTCTTGGATTCCCAGACTCTTCAGGTATACACTGACTGAGCATTGTTGAACTCACTGGCACCATCGCAGTTTAACCAGTTAAGGATTCAGACACATGCATTAGGAGTGTCACCTTTGTTGCAGTTTTATGTGTTGATGAACACTGCTGAGGACATAGAAGTTTTTCTCCAAGTCCCAAATGAAATGTTCTAGTTCTTTGTATTTAGCCAAACACGTCAATATATCTGCTTTGTGCTGCCTTTTTCTTTCCCACACACACATATCAGGCACTCTCAATGCTCTTCAGGATTGATGACATTTCCAAGACAGTGCTATTGAAAAAGAAGTCATTGTCAATGATGATCTATTACATTCTGGTAATAACTCTCTACCACAGGTGTTATCTACACATTAAGGGATATAAAGAAATGGAAACAGAGTCCTTAAAAAGAAGAAAATACACCTTGTCTTTTAGGATATTTAATAGTAGGGTACACTCCGTACTTTTCAAAACAAAACAAAGATTTGAGAGCAATACCTTTCAAACTGGGCTTTAACGGATGACAAAAAAATCCTTCCCAAGCCCAAGATCTTCCCGTCATCTATAACTTCACCTTGTTGAGGAAAAAAAGTTGTGAGATGGCAAATGAGCTCTGCAGCAAAAGTGACGGAAAATAATAATGATCTCAAAGAGGAAGAATGCCCTTTTATTCAGGACATACTATGAAGAATGCCTCTTCTAACTGGCCCAGAAGTTTTTACAGAGCTTCTAACCTGAACATCTCAGGTCATTCAAGTATACAGACAGAGGCTGTAGAAAAGGGCATTTCAGGTAATGATCACTTAAGCTGATAAAGGATTTATCATTTTAAAATAGCATCATGCTCTGCACCTGGAAAGGAACTGGAAGAGACCATCATTAACTGAACTGTACCAATTCAAAGTCACTGAAAGAGAAGCATTAGTAATAATCTGACAGAAACAAATCGTCACTTTGACATAATCTCTCCTGCAGGTATTACTAGTAAAATCCTCCCTCATGTCTAAATTGTGGTTCAAACTAAAATGGAAGTACAAATTGCCCTCGTTCCATACCAACTCCAGTTGTGAAGAATTGCATGTCTGGAAATATTTGTATTATCAATCCTAAAATGCACGTGTGTTTCAGTGAGAAGGAAAATCTGGCTGCCTGTCACTTCCAGGCTAGGCATATGTAGCTGAGGAATGACAAAACTGTTTCTCTGTACTTTCATATAGGCAGAATTCTTTCTTTGTGCCAGAAGCTAAATAACCAAATCATCCCCATAGCACCCATACCAAAAGCGAAAGGGATTAAAAGATGCAAATGAACCGCTGGGCTGAGTGCACTTCTACACGCTCCGTCTGTGAAGCAGGACAGTAGCTGCACTCCAGAGCTCTCCTTTCTCTTTAGTCTTCACTTACTGTAATTTTTGTAAACTGAACATACGAACGTACAAGTTGTCCTCATGATCCCTGAATTCAAATAATTCCTTGAGAAGAAACAAAGAAATATCTCTTAAAGGAGTATTTATTCAATGGTAAGAGAGGGACTTGTGAGCATCTTAATTTGATGGAGTTAGGAGGATGAATACAGAAAAAGGTATCAAGAAAGGTAAAGAAGAGAAGATAGGTGAGGTCAAAAAGAAATCAAGCAGGAAGAGATAATACAAGAAAGGAAAATCAAGTGAATAGGAGATAAAAGATGTAACAGAAGAGTCATATGAAACAAATCCTCAGATGCCTGAGAGCGGCTGCTCACGATGCCACTTGTGTTTATTACTCCACCTTGATTATGTAGAACTAGCAGCAACCCTGTTGTCTTATTGCTGTCACTAGAGGCAAAATACAGACACTATGCAATTCGTTTAAGGGAAAGAGATTGTAAATGAGTGCATTCAGGACAAGGCCATGAGTTGTATTTCTTGTTCTGTTCTTTTTTTTCTCCTAAGATCTTGTTTCTCTCCCTACATTAAGTGTACAGTTGACACAGCCAGTACTTCCAGCCTTGTAATTGTTTGCCCATTGTTCTGTCTCCTGTTTTTGCACAGCGTTTTGACTAAATCAAACCCAAAACTTTTACAGATGTGGGAGAGAGGACTCACTCCTCTCCCAGTGCAGAGGAAAAGGGAATTAATATATTTCCCATTGTCCTTCCACTGTTAGTAACTCTGAGAAGATCATAATCGCTTCCCCACATCCCCACATTAGCAAGCTTTACCTAAGGGTTTCACCAGATGATCCCCTTCTTTTCCAGAGGTTCACTAGGCTGCTTGAGCGGCTTGCAGCTGAAGATGACTTTCCATCCCCTACGTGCATGCGGACCACAGTTGATGTGGTGAATGCGCTGCGTACGTTTCTTTCAGGCTTAGCGAGGATGATATAGACCTTGGGAACAAACATGCAGCCAAGGGCCACCGTGGCACTCAGACTCACTGAGAAACACATGGTGATTATCTTGTAGTTGCTTCCAAAATATATTGGCACAAAAGCCAGCCAAATGATGCAGGTGGTATACATTGTAAAGGCAATATACTTTGCTTCATTGAAATTAGCTGGGACATTTCTTGTCTTAAATGCATAAAAGGTGCAACTCAAAATTAATAATCCATTATATCCAAGGGGAGTGACAACACCCAAGTTGGTGGTGTTACAAATCAGGTAGACCTCCCGGATGCTTGGGTAATCATGCATTATATCTGGTGGCTCCATTATAAAGAGGGCAACAATTATGCCTAATTGTATACATATCAAGATAAATGCAATAACCAGTTGGGCGCAGGCACTCATGAACCTAGGTTTCTTTGTACAAATTTTCTTCTTGCTTCCAGCCAGGATTCTTGCAATGCGGTTGGTTTTAGTTACTAGAGCAGAATAACTCATAGCTGGGGAGAGGCCGATGCCAATTCGTTGAAGATAACAGTAAATCTGTTGAGGTTTTGCGATGAGGCAGAAAGTGCACAAGTAACCCAAGCAGATGCCGGCTAGAATGATGTAGCAAAGTTCTCGGCTGGATGATTTGACCACTGGAGTATCACGGTACATTATGAATATAGCTGTAACAAATAAGGTGGCCAGCAGACCCAGACATGCAAAAACAACTGCTGCAATTGGTTCAGGATCACCCCATCGGAGATACTGGACTGGGATGAGGTCGCAACCTACAGAAAAAGAAAAAAAAGAAGGTAAACTGAAGTACGTAGGAGTGAGATTTTTTTAATGATATAGTTACAGATTTTTCCTGATATTTCTCTTTTTTTTTGTCTTTCATGAAAGTGCCATTATAATGATCATAGGCTAAGATTATGTTAATATAATGGCACAATAAATACTTTTCAGTGACAGCTTATTTCAGTAATACAGTTTATCTGGAGTACAACACGGTGACTGAAAAAAACGGCCAAGATGACTAAGATGTCACCTTTCTTCACAGTGGACTTTTCCTTTTAAATTCTTTAAAATATAGCAATTTATGAACGAAATTCCAAACCAAGTTGCATTACCTCAGTGCAAAATGCTTCAGAATTGTCTGCATATCGCGTGCACTTAAAGGACCAGATGTCAGTCTTACTAATTATATTGTACACTATGAAGGATGATTGGCACCTCTTTAATGATCATGGAGAGGAAACTTAGAGATTCTAGCTGTCAATAAAAAGAGTGTGCTTCTTCAGAGTTGCAGATGATAGGTGATCTGGAATGGCACACTCTGCTCACTTCTTTGTCTGTCATTCATTCTTTTGAGATGAGTGAGGAATTAAAGCCTCATCTAACTTGTGAAATCAAACATTTATTGACAGAAGTCAATAAATTAGTGTCACAACTGAATTAAAACAATGCAACTCCATCTATGGATATTTGGTTTTCAATTTATGTATAGATGTACACATGCCATAGAAAGGCAAAGAAGCTTCTCATTTCACAATGTGAAGATCAATAGAGAGTAGTAAAAGTTGACAGAAAACTTGTTGCTGGCGTCCCTCCTTCGTCTCTCCTTTCCTTTTGCACTGTAAAGCCTGGATAGCTCTAGAAACCAAAAGGAATGAGAGGGGAGTACCTTGATGCTCTGGATTACAACTTCCTGACAGTAGTAGACACGCTGGCACTGCCAGCCAGGGCAGGACTGCTGGAAGGAGATGATGGAGAGGAGGAAATGTAACTAAAAACTTTTATTTCTCCTATACTTGTATTAAGCCTGACTAACCTTAATTGTAAAATATAAATGACCTCAAAATTTACGATTGATTGTTATAATCAGATTGCTGACTCCTGGCTAGGTCAGACAAAAGGGTGCCAGCCTGATTCAGGGTGGGTGGTAGCAAGGCACTTTACCCCATAGGACTGGAGTGCTGGGTGCTCGCATCTGTGTTTTCAGCAGTGAGCCTAATTAACGCTTTTTACCAGTGAGTGTGATGGAAGAACAGCGAAAACCAGAAAACATAATCTGATGTGTGCAGATACCATGTGGGTTATTCTCCAATAATCTTTATGAGTAAGTGAAGTCTAAATCTATTTCTGATTTTACTAAAATGTAGTTAATATTTTGGGGAAACAATATGTTACCAGCTTCTACTACTACTATATATTCTTGGACACAAAATTTGAGGAGAAGAGGTCTTTATCTGACAGCTGGGCTTTTACATGCAGACAATGATATAGGGGCTGATTTTTTTTCTTATGTTACAGCAGAAGTGAATCATAACCAACCATTTCTCATTAGTTTCAGACTATTTCATGCCTTCCTTGCTTTATTACTCTCTTTATATTCTCTTAATAAAATATCTGAGAAAAGAGTTGAAAACTTGTCCCATTTTTTCCCCCATCACTGGGTATACTTTACAAGGAAAATGCTAAACTGTGCAACGATTTATACCTCAATTAAGATTTAAGGACTGGATAGTGTTCATAAAGCAATGATTGGTGAGGTTTTCATATAATAGCATTGCAGCTAATGGTTTCTGACAATGGCATTTTGCAGAAAGGGACAACTCGGTCAAGTAAAAGAAATATGGGAAAACAGCACTGTGAGTGTTCAGGTTAGGTTGATGGCCAGGATTATACCAAGGCAAAAGCTGAAAAATGCTAATACAAGGAGAACTCCTTCCTATCCCCTTAAATATGTGTATGCTCAATGGTCATTTGGTCAAGATCCTGCCCCACAGTCCACCTTGAACACTTCATTAACATCTCTGAGCACCTGGAAAGTCTTCTCTCCTACCTGGCTCAGAAGCTCCAGGTGAAACAGAGCCAGTAGCCTTGTCTTGTGGTCCCTACAGTGTGCTGAGGCAATCTTTGGCTTCTGGAAAGGCTGTTAGGAGCCAGTCCAATTTGGAGCAGGTGTAGAGTTGTTCATTCTGTGCTCACAAGTGCACTGCTTCTGGGACCAAAGCCCCAGTAAAATTGACATAAAACTGCCCCTATATTCTTCTGAACAGAAATGTAGCCAGCGGGAGCAAGGTACTAGATACGCATGTGAATAGCAAGACAAGAAGATATAAGAAATTAGAGTTCTTTTTCACACACTAGGGACAGATTTTCTGAAAGGAGCATCAAAAATCACCAACAAATTACAGATAAGGATGTAAAAGGATCTTCGGGGGAAAAAAAAAAGGTTCTGGTATTTTAGAAAAACATCTGGGTACTTCAGGGATGGGCTAAATTGTGCCATAAACAAGAAGAGGAGAAGGTCTTGAAGGTTTGACCACTGCCAGAAGTGTATTAGCACCCTGCGCTCTCTCTGTAGAGGTAAACTTGCCCTTATTTCTGGTCTTTCATATTGTGTTAAAATTAGTTCATCTGGGAGAAGAGTTCACAGATATGAAGCACTATATTATAGTCCATATTTTCTGGGGATTTGATCTTGACACTGTTTTAATTTGTTATTATAGACTTGACACCTAAGAGACCTTACCGTGCCTACAGCATCCATAAAACCATATTAGTTTAGCACTGAAAATCCCTTTCATGGTAGGCAATATAAAATACATAATTAAACTAGTTCCAAAGGTAAACATGACAGACTAAGGCCTGTGAATAGGATGCACTCTGGAAAGTGAAGGGAATTTGGTGAAGTCTCTTGAGTCAACATCACCAGCCAAAGCTCACTGAATCTGCACATGAAAACTAAAACTGGCAGAAAATTACTGCTGATTTAGTAAGTCCTAAATATTTTTCAGTGGCGTTTGGAATCCTGGGCAGTGAGTTCAATCTGCTGATAAAAGACTTGGTTGTCTTGGTAATTTTTCAGACCCTCCCAAGTATAGCAGAAGTCCAAATATGAAGGCTGAAACCTGAACAACAACCTAGCCATATCTTAGTTGTGAACAAGAGTCTCAACATAGGATTTAGCACATATTATTCAAAGTGTATTGTTGTTACGTTCTTAGATATTTTATATTAATGCTTCTGAATGTTTCCTTATTTATAATCCCAAAAGATGGTAGAAGGGATATCTTGATTAGTTATTTGGGTTTTCACATATGGAGATCTGAGATATAAAAATGTAGGAGTCAGAATGAAAATCTACAAGAAGCTGGCAGGGTAGCTTTTATATATATATATATATATTTTTTTTTTTATTTTTTATTTTTAAATACAACCCCAACTTGTTACTCAAACTAACAGGACAAAAGTGAGGATTACACTCTCCAAAGTCTTGGGTGAGAAATCTCTGACCTCCACATGGAATGTGGACCAACTGGAGTGAGAGAGGACATCTTTAACATTTCAGTACTACGTTCTGGTGCTATAACAAACTGTTATCATCACTAGCTCTTCGCCCTGTTCTGGTGGGACCTTTTGTAGTCACAACAATAGCAGAGCATGTAGAGCCAACGTGTGCTGGCTTCTTAGTTGCTGCAGTCCCAGGCTGTCATGTTTACTGACATCATCAGCAGAGGTGGGTTTTCACACTCATTGGATGCAGCTGAGGACTGTGCATGTGTTTATTCTGCCACCTCTGCAGGGCAGGAGTTGGGATCAGTCACATCTTAAACCATGAAATCTGGGCATCAGTAGTTCAGGAGCCCAAGTCCCTAGTAACTCAGCTATCCTGATTTAGCTGTGCGTTGCAGTAAAAGGCAAGGCCATGAATCTCAGAATACATTAAAGTTACTCTGTGACCACATGGGGAATGATTCCTTAATTACACAAATGTGCAGAATGACTGGAACAACTGATGAATTGCAGCAATCAGATCCATCCTTATGTTAGCTCTAATGTTTTGATTTAAGTGTCACTAAGAAATGCTGGCTCTGTGTGCTGTAAATGTTTTGTTCAGAATATGTCATGTTCAGCAAACTTTCCATAATGTAAGGCACAATTACAAGTGGATCCTTCTGGCTTTATTGGCAAGTACTCCTTCATCCAGCCCAGGAGCCTCCAAGAGCTGTTCGTAGAGCTCAGCATTCTTGAGCCAGCTCGCTTGAGCCTGAAGCACTGTGTGGCTCACATCGAGGACTTGGGCTGTAAATGGACCTGAAGCTGAAGTCCACATCTAACCTGGAACAAGCAACTGAGGGAAAAAAAGTCCACAAATCTAGCAACAAGGGAGGGAAGAAAATGAGTCAGAGATCCTGAGGAGGGCCATGAAGATGAGAGGGCTGGAGCACCTCTCTTATGAAGACAGGCTGAGAGAGTTGGGGCTGTTCAGCCTGGAGAAGAGAAGGCTCCAGGGTCATCTTATTGCAGCCTTCCAGTACTTAAAGGGGGCCTACAAGAAAGCTGGAGAGGGACTTTTTACAAGGGCATGTAGTGATAGGACAAGGGGCAATGGATTTAAACTGAAAGGGGAGATTTAGATTAGATATAAGGAAGAAATTTTTCACTCAGAGGGAGGCATTGGAACAGGTTGCCCAGAGAAGTTGTAGATGCCCCATCCCTGGAAGTGTTCAAGGCCAGGTTGGATAAGGCTTTGAGGAACCTGGTGTAGTGGAGGGTTTCCCTGCCTATGGCAGTGCGGTTGGAACTAGATGATCTTTGAGGTCCCTTCCAACCCTAACCATTCTATGATTCTGTAGGAAAGTTGGAGAGTGACTTTTTACAAGGGTATATAGTGATAAGACAAGAGGCAATGGATTTAAACCGAAAGAGGGTAGATTTAAATTAGAGACAAGGAATAAATTCCTTACAATGAGGGTGATGAGATACTGGAACAATTTGCCCAGAGAAGTTGTGGATGCCCCATCCCTGGAAGTGTTGAAGGCCAGGTTGGATGAGGCTTTGAGCAACCTGGTGTAGTGAAAGGCATCCCTGCCCATGGTAAAGGGGTTGGAACTATATGATTTTTAAGGTCCTTCCAACCCTTACCATTCTATGATTCTATGATTCTATGTTTCTATCCTGGTATTCTATGTATCTATAACATTGCCACCTGAACCCTTAACCCATCCTCATCTGCTTTCTCCAAAAGGCCGTGTGAGAGTGACTTATGAAAATGGTTACATTTCATTTGGAATGAGAAATAAAAGGAAAGAGAAGTATAGGGCACAGAAAATCAGGGTGAAAATTGAACACTATCTCTGCTGATGTGCATTTATAAGGCTAAAACCAAGCAGATAAAAATTGTCCTTCTTCTATCCTCAGTCTGAATTACAGCCTTCCCAATTATGGTCAAAAGCAAGACCCTAGTGATGTTTCAGCAGCAAAATCAATGTCAGCACAGGCTAAATTGTGTTCTGCCTCGTGCTCACAACTGTCAGACAATTGCTGAAATTACCAATGGCTGTAACTTTATTGTAAGCAACAACACAAGAAAGCAGTTTGATGGCAACAAGCAGCCACTGTTTGAAAACATTTTGAGCAAGAGATGAATGATTTTTTCACTTGGGGAAGGGCAGGATCCAGTCTGAGAGAGATGCCCAAGCCTCAGATCTCCGTGGCTTCTACCACAGCAAGCTGCAGGGAGAGCCAGCCGAGCCCTTGTGGAGATCTGCCGGGATCCGACATCGAGCATCGCCCGTGTCCTTGGCCCCACAGGTGGTGTGCATGAACCATGGCAGTGGGATGTCCCAGACCATGCCGGGAGCCAGGACAGCAGCAGCTCACCGTAGTGTCTGTTTACTGTGACTCTTGCTAACAGTACAAGCAGTGCCCTCAGGATGAGGGAGGCAATCCTTGGAATCCAGATCAGTACAAGCCAAAGTGGATATGGCATCAGTGTTGTTAGAGCCCTTTGAAATAGCTGGTGTGTCACTTAGAGGTGGGCACCCTTTTTTCAGTGCTTTCAATTCAAGAGGTGTTTGGATACTCCAGCTCTTACCTGGCAGACAAGACACTGATGCTGCTATCCTTCTTTTACTGTACCTTATTAGGTGAAAGCTTTTTTGTAAAAAAAAATATGCATTTCTCATATTTAGCCTTATCCATGAATGGTATATAAAACATTTCAAGTGCTGTAAATTATTTCAGCTCCTGTTTTCATCAGATTCTAATTAAGAAAATCAAATAGCCAGCGTATTTGCAGTACACAGAGAATGAGAAAAATGTCAATACAGCCTGAAGATAATCCAGGTGTCACTGAAATTAATATCATCTACTTTCTTTGCAGTCCCTGAGGTCACTAGACAAAACTTTTGTTTCTGTTATTGTTGTATGCTGTCCTGGAATCACAGAAAGAGGGAATAATTGCCTCTTTCCCACCTCAAAAATGTCCTTAAAAAACACTAGGGATAACTGGACCAAGATGTTCCTACATCCACTGAAAAAGCTCTGAGATGCTGAACAAAACTTCTCTGGTCTTTCCAAGGCATCCTTTTTGAATGCAGAAGGTCATGTCGTCAAAGTGACTTGAGTTTCTTGAAGAACCAAAAAGCCATTCCATCAAACTACTGAAAAATTCATTGCATCAAAGTTTGGGCCTCAGTGTTAAGAAATTCTTTTTATTTGTATCTAAACATGCTTGGCATTTATTCTCTTCCCTCCACTGAGAAAATAATGCAAAGAAGGGCTTTGAGGAATAGTGGACAGGTTGACATATACTTCTGGACTTAAAACCATGAGTTTCTCCTTGCTCTAATTGGATATATGGCTCAGCCATGCTGGCCATACTAATGTGTGAAATGGTACTGTAATATATGAATGCTGCTCACACAATGCATGGGGAAGAAGAGGAGTTACAGTAGATCAGAAAGCACATCTTCATACTAAAGCAGGAGGAAGAAAATTGCTCGAGGTATGTGTTAGGGTGGTACAGATAAATTTGGAGAAGAGGAAGAGAATGATTATTTTTTGTGTCCAAGGAGGAGCCTGGTCCCTGGAGAATGTTGTATGCACAAGTAATGAGGATGAAATTTATGAGGAAATAAAATATAGGCAGATACACATTCCCTTTCTCACCTTAACTTCACTTCTAGATGAAGATATTTTCCAGTAAATGATTTAGTCAAGAGAAATTCTTCCTCCCACTTGTCTTTCCCACTACCTTTGGACTTCCTGCATCTTTCTGTACTTCAAATCTCAAATGTCTTTTTCTTTTCCAAGAATAATTTCATTATCCTACACGTAGTCTTCTCCCCTGCATCTGAATTCTGATATTCCACAAGTAGCCGAAAAAAAGTATTAATCTCTCTTCCTTTCTGTGAACAACATCCCTGCCATCACACATATCATATAGTGAAGTTTGTGGCACAAAACTGATGCTAGTCTTTGAGCATAAGAAAGATGGAACGATGTTTTGCTGTGTGAGCCAAGAAAGGATTCCAAATATGTTTTTATCCAAGTTCAGATCTCTGGCAAACAGCGAGGTGCAGCTCCATGTTGATAGTCTTCTCACGCATGTGGCTGACACATTTCCAGGACTCTCATCTGAAGGTGATCATCCAAGGAAGACTTATTCCAATGAGCTTTTTATATGTGTAGCCTTGTGGAGCTGACATCAACTGAGATATGGCTTTATCAAGCAGCAAAGAAACGTAGACTGCTGCAGCATCAGATATAGGGACATTCCAAGGAGACCGGTGTATGCTTTATAAAACTAAAGGGAAGTTTTTTTGTCAGAATACAAAATGCATCTCCATCTTCTTATTCTTAATTCACATTCACTACTAAGTCTTATGCTGTAAGCAAGAATGACAGGCAGTTTCGTTACAAGCTGCAAAAATTGGGACAATAAATATGACCACTAAAATACAGGTCAATATATTATATGGATAAGCTGGGAACAGGCTTTTTTATATGTATTTCTGATACAAAGCTACATAAGACAACATCCAGCCATCATGTGAATAGTAAGTTAGGTGGGAACTACACAGGTATGAAGCTATGGTAATGGGCGTCCTGTTACCAGGAGTGCATATTGTATCACCTGTGCTGATGGAGGCCAAGGGCAGACTTGGTTTCCAAATAGTGCCTGCTGAATTTGCTCCTGGCTGAGGAACAAAGGCGAGATCTCCTGAGGAACATTGCTTGGCACTGATGTCTAGGGGTTGTTTTATGTACATAGCAGCCTTGGTCCCTATAAAGGTGTAAAATGCATGTCTAAAGCCAGATGAATGAGTTGCAAAATGTAACAGCTCACATAATACACAAAACAATTGGATTGACTGAGGACAACTACTAACGATCAGAGCTGGGTGGCAAATCATTGACTCATCCTACAAGAGTTTTCAAGGTGCCACCCCCACCTGCTCTTCCATCCTGAGGGCAAATTAAGATCTTCAGAGGCTAAATCCTCCCACAAGCCCAGACTGATGCCTTGCCTGTGGCATGGTAAGGCCATGGGGCATTTATGGGGGAGTCAGCCCATAGCACAGAGCCTGAAGGCCATCCTGGTGGCTGTTCACTTCGCCTTGTGTACACTGCTTAGAGGTTAATTGCCTAAACTTCACCAGGTCAATGGGTAGTTCCTGTCACTGGTGTTTCAGAAGTGGGTCCTCTGTTGGTCTAACGAGGCACTTGAAGCAGGTTCCCTCCTAACTGGCTTATAGTAACTCCTTTTTCAGCTGATCTACATTGGGTAAGCTACAATCTGCTACATCTTGGACAAGATCCACAGTGGCTGAAGAGTTGATCGCTTGCACCAGTTGACCTTCACCCACTGACCAGCCTGGTGCAGTGTCCTAGTCCCTGCAAAGTGCATTTTGGAGGCTCCTGGATGGTTCAGCTGGAATGCCAATCTGAGCTTTTACTGCACCCGCAGTGCTCTGCTCTGGGGGAAAGGGACACGTGGGACAAGGTCTCTTTGTTTCCCCTTTTTCTCCTGACGCAAGAAAGCTTTCATGAGGTGAGAGGGCTTTGCTGGCTGATTGCTGAGTGCCTGTGGAGGCAAGGCTGAGGGAGCAGGGCTGGAGCAGCACTTGCAAATCAATTTTATTGCTGTTTCTGTTTTCTCAGTCATTTTTTTCTTTTTCTTAGGGATAGTTTCATGTTTGATATTTTCTGAAACCCCTTCATTTCCATGGCTAAATGATATTTTTGCAGTGATTAGAATCCTAGCTCATCTATTACAGCAATGCAACTTTCATTACCAGGAAAGAATTTACTTTATATATGTAAGTCTGTCTATAGGCCAAGACTTGTTTGACACGTTTCCACTTACATAACTTTATCCAGCAAACTGTTTTTTCTTTGGTCTTCCCTCTCTTTCACCTAAATAATTTCTCCCTTCATTCATAGGAATGATATGTATACCAAGTGTGTGAGCTTTTCTGGAAAAAAAAGTCTCCTCTTGTCTGTACAGAGTCTGGCACAATGAGAACCTGATCCCTGAACAACATTCTGAAGTGATGTGTGCTCTGAGCATCTGAACACTTGAATTCTGTTTATTAGACATAAAGAGGAGAGGTTGTGGGTTACAAGTGCTGGAGTAATTTGCCTCCAAAGCAGCCAAACTGATTTTCTGCAAGAGCATAGAGATCTACGCCATGGCGAGGAAAGCATGAGCCCTATATTCTAGCAGACTCTCTGGTGAGCTATTGAAAACCTAAATCTGTTTGGAGTATTCATGTTTTTAGCAGCAGTAATTGCAACAACTAGTTCATAACTTTTCAGATGAAAAAATAAAGTATTGCAACACTTTTCTGTATCTACTTGGGAGAAAAATAAAACTCTCTAGTATTGGACCTCCCTTAATAACATCTCTGACAAGGACTTAATTTCCCTACCTGTTTAGGGAAAGGCAAGATCTGCACTGCTGGCTAGATGTTAGGACAGTGTTGAATACAAAATGAGGTCTGTTTTTTTTTTTATTTCTAGACCTAGTAACTCAGGTCTTCAGAAAGCAGCTGAGTTACACCAATGATTCCTGGATCAGGTTCAGGTGAGAAGACAAGTATCAGCCTCAGTTCAAATTTCAGCTTTATCCCTGGGTTCAATCTGATCAAAACAGTCCTCATACTCACTTGAATCTGGCATTTGTTTCTTCAGCTCAGCAGATGAATATTTTCATTGACAACTTAAGCACAGCCACAACTCATTTACCTGTGAGGTCATCGTTGGGCCAGGAGCCAAGCTGGCAGGCTTTGCATGTGTATTCATCAAATACATATTCATTCTCTTTACAAGGAGTACAGGTCCAACAGCAACTCACTTCTCCTTTACGGATCACCTGAGACAAAAATTGGCATTCGGTTTAGTAGCATAAATGCATATTCATGCTTCCCCAGTTGCTAAATTAATTTTTTAATCTTTTTTTTTTTTAATAGAGGATTTTTAAATTTTATTTTAAAGGTAGCTCCTTTTCATGATATGTTTGCTTATACAAAATATGACACAAATTCTCAGTTCTCCCAGCATGTATGTACCAGAAGAAAGTAATCAACCCACAGAAGTGGAGGTACAGAATGACAGTAAGATGTATTTTCCTCTCTTAGAATTAGAAAAACTCAATAATTCATAGATGGCAATCTACCTACAGAAGCCAGTGCACAATATTCAAAGCATATAATTCACTCCATTGTGGTCCTTACAGGGAATCATCTCAACAGCGTTATTTCCCTCAGTGTTCATTATCCAAAATTTTTAGGTGATTATTTTTCATCTAATATATTTCACACATCATTATGTGTGGCTTGTTAAAACGGATTTTTTTCCAGACATCAAACTGAACATACATTTTCCAGAATTATTTAATTATGGAATTTCTAATTAACATTTAAGAGTGAGAATGCTATCTTTATCTGTTCTAACATCTGACCTGATTTCTCATTTTAAAATTTACTGCCAAATGTTATTACAAGCTCATGATTGAGATGCAGATTTTTCAGGATCCTTATTTATCAACTCTGGGCACTGAAAACATCTGTGCTTCTTGTCAAGATGTCTTTCTTTTGAAAGAAAGTATTCCCAGTCTCTCTGCTCTTTCCAAACAATTTATAAACAAATACTCCCAATTATAGCATAGGAAGTAGGTTGACTTATGTATCTTTTGCAATGATTAATTTAGAAGGTGGCTTCAAAACCATATGTCTTTATTGAAATTTTAATAAAATGCAAAGGAGTATAACCAAAAAGATCTGGATTACTCTTTGCAATACTGCAATGAAAAGCTGAATTATATCTTTTTCATCAGCAATATGAGGATTCAAAAACTTCAATTTTTGTCTTTGTTTTTTAAATTGTAGAGTATGAAAGGAAAAGAAGCCACACTTGAATAGCTAAACTTGCAGAGAGGCCATGGGAGCATAAGTGATTTGCTCTACAACTGTTGAAACTAGATCTACTTGCAAAATAAAGTATCTGTCCTCCAGAAGAATTCATATCTTGAGATTTCTTTAATTTTGAATTAGAATGAAAAGTTAAACAAATGACAAAATTTCTTGAGTCTGGGAAAATGAATTCTTAGAAAGCTTTTACTAATTTATAGACACATTTTGGTGAACTTGATGCATTATGATGATCAGAGAGCTGAAGAACCTCTGCTATGAAGACAGGCTGAAACAGTTGGGATCGTTCAGCCTGGAGAAGAGAAGGCTCCTGGAAAACCTTCTAGCAGCCTTCCAGTACTTAAAAGGGGCCTACAGGAAAGCTGGAGAGGGACTTTTTACAAGGATGGGTAATGATAAGACAAGGGGCAATGGCTTTAAACTGAATGAGGGGAGATTTAGATTAGATATAAGGAAGAAATTTTTCACTCAGAGGGTGGTGAGGCACTGGAACAGGTTGCCCAGAGAAGTTGTAGATGCCCCATCTCTGGAAGTGTTCAAGGCCAGGCTGGATGAGGCTTTGAGCAACCTGGTGTAGTGGAGGGTGTCCCTGCCCATGGCAGAGGGATTGGAACCAGATGATCTTTGAGGTCTCTTCCAAACGAAACCACTCTACGATTCTATGTTAAGTGTGGGATATGCAAGGCGATCACGCACACTCATGAAACAAGTCTTGGGGCCAGGAGAAGTCAAGCTGAGGTATGTGTACACCACAGCTATGGAGCCTGAGCTCCAAACCATTCTATGATTTTAGGAGATTTTGAACCCAAACCATTCTATGATTCTATGATTTTAGGAGATTTTGATTAGATAGAACAAAGAAATTTTTTACAATGAGGGTGGTGAGGCACCGAAACAGGCTACGCAGTGGAGGTGTGGATGCTCCATGCTTGGAAGTGTTCAAGGCCAGGATGGATGAGGCTTTAAGCAACCTGGCCTAGTGGAAGGTGTCCCTGCGCATGACAGGGGGGTTGGAACTAGATGATCTTTAAGGTCCCTTCCAACTCAAACTGTTCTATGATTCTACAACTATAAAAATCTATAATTTTACAATGTATAAAATACTCAAGAAATTGAAATGGCAAAACAGAAACCATATGTTGTGATCAAAACACCTAAACTTTTTATCAAAACAATTCATTTACACTTTTCTTTTAAACTTTTCACCAAATCAACATGTTCTATAAAATACTTGGAATTTGACAAATCTGTCAAAAAACTGATACGCTGTTTATTTTTTACCCAGCACTAACTGGGCCTTAATCCAGAGAAGGATTACATATCCTTCTCCAGGAATCAAAATAATTGTTCTCCGCTACTCAGAATCAGGTCAGACCTTTTTCGTTTTCTTTTTGTATTAAATTGCTTAATCATCTATTCATATTTTTATTTTTCATTTCTTGAACAATTTTGTTTTGTAGTACTTGAATGTAAAACAATCTTTTCTGTCCCTTTTAACAAAAATAATTATCTTTAAAAAAAATATTTTCCCTTTTGCTTGTCATCTGGGCAATCCTTTGAATCTGCATTTATTTAAATAATCATACGTTTGCACTATTTCAAGCGTATAGAGTTGAGTTGTGTTTGGATTTTATCAAGTCCTTCAGATGGATGTACCAAACGTGCCGAGTGTTGGATATCAGTACACTGAATGTTTCAGATTCCTGCATAATAACATAGTCCCACAGAATTCTGCAGGAAAACCACCACAAAGCTTGCAGAGTCAAGCTCTCCCCATCATCTGTGGAGACCGTGAAGATAAAGGACTGTGAAGTAAACTTCAAGATTTATAATCAATAACCTAACAAAGAGCATAAAGAACATTTCAGATGCCGGACTTCAATCATGTGTCTAAGTGTGTAATGAACTGTCTTCATAGTGAAGAATCCTCTTGGGAAAATCCTTGAGAGCATGGTCAGAAGGTGGAAGGAGACTGTTAATGAAGGTCGCAAGATAGTTTCCATCACCTGTGTCAGGGCAACAGATCATAAAGGAACTCAGAGTTGCCCAGTTCTGAAGTTATTATCCATTTGTCCATCTCTGTCCTCTCACGTATGTGACTTTGTGGCTGGAGCAGGCTAACATCAGACCTCTCTTTAGTTACTGTGGGAGTAATTCATCCCACCTTTCTTTATGTGTCTGCAGAAGGTATGTTTTCATCTGAACCAACTGTCCCAGCTGAGTGTCTTGTACCATCAGTGAAGAGAAAGTACTATTTCTACACCAAGATTCATCTTAACTGTTTTCAAAGCCTACAGGAGAATGAGATGATTCCCGATCTGCAGTAATATATTTATTTCCATTGATTGTAAATAAAGTTTGGAAATCTGATATAACTGTATGTGCCTACACTGAAGACATACACATTTGGTCTGATGAAACTCTCTTACTGACTCTGCCAAAGACCAGTTAGTGAATAAAATATGGCAATTGTGTCCTAAAACTCTGGAAAATGCAGACTGAAGAGTTTCACTTTGTGTTGCAATCCCTCCCTATAGCTGCTTCCCAGTTTTGCAGGCATGCTGTATTAACACAGGAGAAAAATGATCCAGCTTTCAATGAGACATGTCAGAGATTAAAGCTGCTTTTTTTCAGTCTGAGCCATTCCGTTGTCCATGCCCATGCCCTCACTCCACAGGCTTTTATAGAGATGACTGCAAGGTAAGTTAAAGACTTTTTAGCTGTTTTTAGCTGTTCTGCAGCATGGGATTGAGTCATGGGATGCTCAAGGCTAATAGAGTGCAATTAACATATGACAGATTCATCTACTCTCCTTGCTTACTGTGACATGGAAAGGGAGGAAGGAACAATCAAAACACTAGGAAACAAAGAAGCAGTAAACAGGTATGATTAAAAAAAGGTGTTACTTACATTTCCTGAAGGTCTAAGTAGAGGTAGTTATTGATCTTCTCTGATGATACCACAAATTTAAGGTCTAAATAATAATATTCCAGTTTAGGTGTCTATGTCTAGCACTGGATTAGTAGTAATTATTATTTCTAATTTACCTGCAATTGTACTGACAAGTCCCAGTCAGGGATTTGCACCCCACTGAATCAGATGCTGTAACAATATGCAGAAAACAAAAACAAAAACAAAAACAAACACAAACGATACCTGTTCTAAAGGATTTGGAATATAAGAGTAAAAAAGTCAGCAGTTCGCAGACATAGGAGTACAAGAAAATAGCAACTTGTGAAAATAGCGAGATGACTATGATACGAGTAAGAACTAAATACATAAGTCTGTACACTTTAACTAAGGTCAGGGATACCGTCTCCATGTAAGAGTCAGGAAAAACTTGCTTTCAAATTTCAAGGCTGTAGATGCTGCCCAACTGAAGTAAATGGAGAAAATATTTACCTTTATCTGGCCTTTTTCACAGGGTTCACTGCACACAGATCTGATGATAATATTTTTCTCTGGCCATATTTCATCATCATCCATTTTCAGCTCTCCATTGTCCCAGCTGCCAACATTGATATAATCAAAGTAGTCCTTCCCCATTTTCTTGAAATTCATGATTTCATACCTTTGGAAACACAAAGGAGAGACATAGCTGAATCATCACGAAATGTTTCAAATTAAAGGGACACTGTACAGTCAAAATCAAACTCATTGAAATACGGTGAAATTTCAAATGTTATGCTTGCTCTTGAGTGTGTCTCAATAATTTTTGTGAGATCATCAACATTTTTTTCCTTTCTATTTCAATTTGTTTTCTTCTATTCGCTATGAAAGTTCCCTGAACACTTTGGGTTTTAGTGACCAAGCTTCTGAGGATGACTGTATTTATTTAAGAAAAACAATGAAATCAGCCAGATAAGATTCATCCTGTGTAACTTTCAGCACTGGACCCAACTGCATAGGTGACTTCAGCTGTCCTAGGCTCCCTCTGTAATAGATGTAGATACATCTAAACCTGTGACGGCAATTCCCAATGCCAAGTGCTCCTTCTCAGAGAGGAAATCTAAAGACAGCTAAGCTCCTGAAGTGAGGCAGAAGCAACCTAGGCCTGTGGAACCAAAAGAAACTTCCTATGCTGTAAGACTGCAAGATGGGATTTGGTGTGACATCCAGAAAGGAATCAGGCATCATTCTTCAGGCAGAGACTCCAGGATTCTGGGACTTCCTGGAGGTTTCAAAGAGATCTTATCAAGAGGTACGCTTGTAGTCCAGTCATTTGAAGAGTGAAACTAAGACTTGTGGTTGTTTGTTTTTTTTTCCTTTTTCTTCTACAGCATTGCAGTAGCAAACGCTATTCACTCCTATCCATACAACCCTCTTCATTTTTATACCATTCCTTAGTGATCAGAACACTTTTAATTCCTTGCATAGTATGGTATCGAAAAGAAAGAATATTCATGCCTCAGACCTAGCCTGCTTTTGGGTCAGATCACCTTGTCATCTGGGAACAGAAGTGTTAAGAGCAGAGCTGGAGCTGGTCAGAGTTCTCAGGTTCATGTTTCTCCTTCTACCTCCTAGTATCTTTTTAGCTCCCAGAGTCCTATAGAAAGCCTATGGAGCAGCCTAGGACTCTCTAGCCTCCTGGCATGCTGAACATTCTGCCTTACAGGCCAATTTTTTATTTGTAAGGCATACATGGAAAGTTAGGCAAGTCCTGAAGAGGCGATATTATCCTTTTCTTTACCTCCTTTTTAGTGAGGTTTGCAGTAATCTGACTAAGCAACATGAAACTCATGGAAAATAAGCAAACGATATAGACTGAGAAGATGAGCATAATCAAAGGTTTAAAAACCTGCCTGCTTTGCAAATGAGGAGCCAACTTTTTCCTGGCAGCAGGCACAAAATTAGTCCCAAAGGTAAAGCATATGGACAGGATAGGATTAAGAGTGATATTGTCAGAGTGTAACTGGTGAAGTCCAATGAACAGATAAGTAAAAGAACCAGCTCATTAAATTAAACAATGTCTTAAATAAGATATTGAAGTATCTCTCAAGTTTTGAGGAAACATTTTTAAGACTGACAAGCAGTAACCATATTATCAATTTTTTTCCCAGGCTGACAAAAAAAAATTTATGATAAAACTTTTCTATGATATTCTTCACCCATGGATCTCAGAATGTTTTTGCATCAGGAAACAAAGTCTAAATGTCACAGTGGAGACACTATGGCAGGGATTCGATACTGAAATCACACACAGGTCAGGATTAAGACTGCAAGCAACCTGTGAAAGAAAATGAAAGTGAAGCCTGATTGAATGGGAAATATGATATTACCCATATTGTATGACTCGAGTCTTTCCAAAAGAAGAAATGAGCAGCTACACCGCTAGAAAGAAAAATCTGTGATACTACTGGATTTTTGAATATTTCACTTTCCATCCAATATAAAGAAGGAAATGTCCATAGCTTTGAGAATGACTTCATCAAAGTTGGAGATGTGAATGCCAGATTGGCACAAATGAATTGAATCCAGATATAACACACACAAACCCAGCTTTTATGCAGGGTTATAAACCAACTTTCTTTTTTTTTTTTTTTCTGAGATTCACAGGCATAGTAATAGTCTGTTCAAGGATTAAACAGACTAACCAAAAAGTTTGCCCAAAAGCTACTGTGGGATCTTTATTCAGCATCGTCAGGACATTGTAACACTCCTCCAAGCATTGCTTTGTTAAAGCTGTCAATTCAGTTTCACGGGCAGACGAACGAAAGTACAGCCAATGATTAACAGGCCGCGGGAACTAAAACAATTATCCCTCCAGTAGTAGTTCCATGCCTACATCCCGAGAGGAGTACTAGAAAGAAACCTAACAAATTAAACTATCGTCTTAACATGTTGCGTCTCTCTCAAGCCCTTTGCGGAGAACAGCGTTGGTGGACTGGTTGTAACAGCCAGGTTCAGTAAGTCCATTGCGATAGTGGAGTTTCATGAGTCACTGGTTCCCTGAAGCTTCCTTGAGATACAGGGACAGTTTGTCACTTTAGGATAGGAGAGAGCAGATGGTGTGATAGCACGTTTCCAGCAGTGCCCTAATCACAGTGCAAAACACTTGTTTCAAAACAGAAGTGCCATGAAGTTGCTGAGAATCCATATTCTACTGGTAGCACAGCCAAAACCTCAGCATGTTGTTTTTCTTGCCTGTTCTTGCCTTCTCAATATCTTCTTTGGAGTTTTGATAGTATTTACGGATAGTTATGTTCCTGAGAAGTCGTGGCTGTTCCTGCTATACTAATTTGTTTTTTCCCATGTGTCTGTTTCAGCTAAAACAAGTCCTCCAGTAGACTGTCTATCTGCTTAAAGCTCAACATATACATAAAGGACTTTAGAATAGGGCCAGGATTCAAAGCATCTTGTGGGATTAATCATCTGTTGTATAATATCAAAACCCTTTTGCTATACATCAAAATCCTGAGCTATCTAGGTCAGAAAGGCTTTTTATGTTCTGATTTCCTACTTAGCACCACCACCTTAGTACAGCTGTGAGGATTTAAATTTCTGTTTTACAAAGTGAAGATGGAGCTATCAAAGCAAGCGAACAGGGGAGATAAGCTGTTCCAGTGTGACTGCACCATCTCCCAGCTGTTGCAAACAGTGTTGGACAGTACTCAAGAGTCCCCAGCACAAGAAGGACATGGAGCTTCTGGAGCGGGTCCAGAGGAGGGCCACAAAGATGATCCAAGGGCTGGAGCACCTCTGCTATGAAGACAGACTGAGAGAGTTGGGGCTGTTCAGCCTGGAGAAGAGAAGGCTTCAGGATGATCTTATTGCAGCTTTCCAGTACTTAAAGGGGGCCTACAAGAAAGCTGGAGAGGGACTTGTTACAAGGACGTGTAGTGATAAGACAAGGGGCAATGTCTTTAAACTGAAAGAGGGGAGATTTAGATTAGATATAAGAAAGAAATTTTTCACTCAGAGAGCGGTGAGGTGCTGGAACAGGTTGCCCAGACAAGTTGTAGATGCCCCATCCCTGGAAGTGTTCAAGGCCAGGTTGGATGAGGCTTTGGGCAACCTGGTGTAGTGGAGGGTTTCCCTGCCCATGGCAGGGGGGTTGGAACTAGATGATCTTTGAGGTCCCTTCCAGCCCTAACCATAGAACCATTCTATAATTCTATGACTATTGTAGAAGAACAAAGAACACAGAACTATGTTTCAAAAGTAAACAAACTCTGGGACCATTTTGTCACAACACACAGTCCATTAGTTTGAGTAGACCGAACACTACTGTGTCTCACATGAATCCAGTGAGGTCGGACTTTCCTAAAGTTTCATTGCCCTGAGGTGCACAATCAACGTTTTGTCCCCATGCTCTTCACTGAAACACAAATGTCCTACTGTGACTGAGCAAATGATTGTTCATGATGTAATTCCTTCACTGTCTTTCTTAGAAATGAATTTTAAAAGACCCAATACATTGAACTAAATTCCTTGCAAAAAATGGAATTAAATCATTGTTGTTAGGCATGTTGACATGAGGAAAAGCTAAAGCTAAAGGTCTCTTTACAACATGTAGATATTGTCATTGGTGTTATCATGCCACGTATCGTTTATTTGTGGCAGTCTTCCGTCTTTCTGCAAAAAATGAGTGAAACAGATAAGAGTAAGGTATGATGCGGTTCACTGCATCTAAGCGCCATTAAAACCAAATGGGAATCCTTTAAAATAAGTTTGGGACAAGTATTTTAAAAATAATTTGGTGAGAAAAATCCAGACTGAGCACTTTTCTTCAGGATTCTGCTATTTGTAAAAATAGAAATGTTTAGCGGAAGACAACCTTGCTCACCAAAACCGTGCTGAAAATAAATTTCCATCTGAAATTTTCCTGGGTTTCTGCCAGTTTCTGTCTGAGTTTTCCTACCAGCTCACAGTGCACTTCCTTAAAGCCTGAGTCTGAAGAGTTTGAAAATTTGTGTCTCCAGAGACACAGACTGCCTTGTAGGTGACTGTCCTGCTCTCTTTTGGGGAGAATGCTGACTTTATAGATTTCCAAATAAAATGGAAAAAAAAATCAGTTTTGAAATTGAAGAAATTTTGGGAAATGCCAAAATATTCTGGCCAATCGATTTACCTTTCCTACCCATCTCTACTTGGAAGTTAATGCCTTCCTTTCACACGTTAGTGGGACAGGACAAAATTTAAATGAGTGTACAGGACGAACAATTTTCCCTCTAGTCACCTGTTTATATAGTGCCCTCGCAAAGATTTTTAAAAACTTCCCAACAATATATACAGAAAAGACTGTCTCAAACAAACTGGAGTAAAACCAGTGAATGAGGCAGGAATCTACCTACTGAAATATAGGGAAAAATATACTTTGCATGCTATCACACTTGCTGTTCATCTTCTGAGAGGAGAAACTCAGAAAAAAAACTCGTTGCTCTTTTTAATGTGCATTTATATGGATACTGCATGTATGTGACAGAAAAGGAAAAACTTATATTTCATAGATGTACGTATATATATATGTATTCAAGTTATAAGCAAAAAAAGCTTTGTTTAAAATCATGTTGGCTTATAGCAGCACAGTATGAATTAATAGCTTAGTCTGTTATGCAAGTGGAAAGGCTTTATTTGGAAGATGCAGAAACAGATTTTTAATAATTCTCATGAAAAAAAAATCCCAGAAAAATCAACACAATATTTCTGATACTGTTTTACCTTTCTTAATATAAGAACCATGTCTGCTATGATTGCTTATTACTCAATCAAACACAGACATTTAAAGACCCATAGAGAGAGAGAAAGCAATGCTGTGGTGGCTGTCATGGTCTATGAACATACAGTTGAAGGTCTGGTGGTTTATAGCGAGAAATAATATCTTTAAATGGTACAAGCAAAAATGCAAATTCATTCAGGAAGACTGTATGCCTGAAAGTTCATGTCTTTAATCTTAAACGTTTTCAAAAATGTATACAAAACAAAAAATATAAATTATTTTTGAAAAATAAGCACAGAAAGACAGGAAATGCGAAAATAAAAGTGTGAGATCTTAGCTCTGATGTCAAGTGTGCATGTGTATACTATGTACAGTAAATATATCTGATATTAATCAATCTGAAATGTGTCAACATTACCTTCCTGGCGAGTCGCCATTCTCATCAAACAAGATCATGTCCCCAGAGACCCCAGTAAAGTTAGTCTTCATGAGGGATTCCAGGAGCTTCCGACCGTCGATGGGCTTCATGGCGTCACAGAGGCCCACATAGCCTGGGCACAGTGATGTCTGCATGTTGTGGAGGCCGTACGCCATGGAGTATATTGCATTGATCACAAAGCCCATCTTGGAGTCCTGAACGTGCTGCGTCCTCAGAGTCATCTGGCCTGCCGGGGAACATGGCAAAGCAGGTGGTTAGTGCATGGGGCTGAGATGCCATCAGATCTTCAGATATCTGTTGGTGGGTTGGTTATTAATTATGGAAAAAGTCTTCTAAAGTGTCTTAAACAGCTCGTAGTAGATGCACTTACTGGTACACACACTCACCATGTCAAAAAAAAAAAAAAAAAAGAGAGAAAGGAATGAAAGAAGAGGTTCCCCTTAAATATTTCACTATCCAGCTGATGCTTTTCTCTGTGCAGCTCCATATTTCACATACGTTGTTTTCCAACTACTTCTCTTCCATGTGTTTTTTTTAAAGCATGCATCATGAACACTATAATAGAATGTTTTCAGGAATTCAGAAACTTCTCCCTACCCACAGAAATCTCTCCAAATCTGCAGAAATCTTTTGTTGAGGTATAAATGCTAACACGAGGTCTGTTCTGTAGTGACCTTGTAGGCTACATTTTTGTTTCAGAGACGTAGGAACCAATCTTGTGCAAACAGACCAACCTAGGCACAACTCCTTTACGGTACCAATAGTTCCTGAGCTAATAGCTCTCCTACCTCTATGTCTCTTGTTCCTCTCTATTTCCGAAGTGAGGATAGTGATGCAATGCAGATAAATGCATTAAAATGTCTGTGAAGTGTTTGATGATGTGGGTTAGGCAATGACTCTGTTTAGTCAGAATTGGTTAACCTTACTTTGTTTGACTTTTAAAATATAATGTCTGGATTTCTATTTTCTATTTAAGCTTCTGTGAAATGCACAATAAAAATTCATTGACCAGCACCCTGAAAGCCTTTTTTTTAATAACCCAGTGTTATTAATGACACAGATGTGCTCTGTTGGCAGCACCAGTCCAGCTAAGGAAGAGTAGGCTGGAGGTTTTCTGCCTCATATGTCATCAGCAAAGCTGCCAGCTGCACTCCAGCCACCAAATCTTTAACACTGGGGAAGTGAGAACTGTCAGAACTAAAACAACTGCATCAACGGTGCTGGGAATTTGTCAGACACCTGAAAAGATTTGGCTCTGGAGGGAGAACGAACAAAGAGCTCCGCTAGAACATTTGCTCTCTTTTTATCAGTGAAACAGCAATCCCTAGGAGCTAGGGAGTCCCGTGCGAGGGCAGCCAGGAGTAAAGGAATGCAAATAACCCTCTCTGCCCACTCTATGGGAGTCTGCCTGCAACAGAGGCACTGGCAAGTGGCAGGGATGGAGCTTTCACCTGCCTTTCTGAGCTGCAGGGACAGCATGATGTGGGAAGTAATTTATGCCACTAAAAGACTGATCTACAGGCAAGTTTTTTCTTGAAAGAAATGAAGACTAATATATGACTCTGACAGTGGCAGTCACCTAGTTTAACACCACCCATCCAGAATAGAAGCATCCAGTCAGTTGTCTAGGCACCTTTTGTGGAGATGGGTAGGAATTTCCAGCTGGCGGTTGATCCCACCGTGAAATAGAAGCACCTACAAGATCACCTTTTCAGTGGTGAACATCCCCGCGCAGCTCTAATCACTAAAACATTTTAGAGTGCTGAAAACATCAGGAAGGGTAGCAAAGATACATAGTTTGAACGGAAAATCATTGTGTAGTGGTCAGTAAGTGAATGAGGAGACCAAGAGATCTTTTTTTCCCTTCTGTTTTGTGCAGGAGCTGGGACTCCCAGTTCCATTCAACCTCAGAAGCAGTGATTAACATTTTGGATACTTAAAGTGATATGAGTTTGAAATATCTTTAATGGAAAAAACACTTGGAAAAAACAGTCGATGTTGATCATTTGTTCTGTTATACCAAGGTATTGCTTTTCCCTAATTAAAAATAATAGGCATAAAAACTGTAACAGTGGAGCACATGTAAAACCCATTTTAATTGAAATTAAGTGGAAAATTGAACAAACGTATTACATAGCAATACACAAAACTTGGTTTAACCAATTATTCATCCTCAAAATTAACAGCTCACAAACCATGCAGTTAATTATAGTAGCCATTAGAATGAATCAGATTTGCATCAGCAATAGTATTTATTATGAAACAATATTTCAGCTGTTTTATTATGTGTGATTGCTTAAAAATGTAATAACTTAATTCTTACAGGAACACTCTCCACTGGGGTTTGTGCTTCAATTTTACAGAATTATTATTCTGACTTTCTTTAAACATTGAACCTCATTGAGTTCACCTGGTGATTTGTAATGAGGCTGCTCAGCTTTTCATAGAAGCTGCTGGCAATTGTCAACGGAGTTGTGAGGGAATTAGCTGTTGTGAGAATTTTAATATACTTTCTGCAGCTGGACAAAATATGTCCTTGAGTTACTAACTGCCTCACTTTGCTATATAGGGGCAAGTCTAATCTGCCACGTCTGACTGTCAGTTCACAATACCTCAAGACTCTGTAGTTAATGGGAATATCTCAAAAACTGAAAAAAAAAATACAATTTTTACTCTTTAATGTACCATGATATGGTGTTAAATAATGCCAGTATTAAAAAAATAGTCAAGTTTAAAAGTGATTTTCAACCCATTTCACAAAGTACTTAGACATGTCAGACTTGAAGCATATAAGTAACCCTGTTTACCTCAGTGATCCTTAGAGTAACCACTCAAGGGAAGGCTGAATACACAGGCTAAAAGGTAGTCTCTCAGTCACAAAAAAGGTAAAAATATTTTAAATCTACCTCTGCAACAAGCATGATTTAGGTAGCCTTTGTTCACTTAAATGTTAGTGCTTGTTGTTCTTGCTGGAACTCGAACACATATTTTTAAATTCATCCAGGAGTGCTGTTTTCAGTCAAGAAACTTTCCTGACACAGGGTCATCATGAGATGGAGAGGTGGAGATGAATTGAATGATGATGACACCAGAAATGTTCAATGGAATTGACTTTACAGATTAAACTCTTAATGAATAATGAAAAAATCTAATAGAAGTTGAGGAATTCCTATAGAATTACTAGGCAGAGAATAAACATCCACAAACTGTAACCCATATGTTTGCTTATAATATCCATAGTAGAACTCTTTTCTATTAGAGTAAAAAACCCCATACCTATAAAAGATCTGTTTTTCTCCATCGTGTACATTCCCATATGAGAAAAATTTGTTAAGAAGGAAATAAAAATGTATTCATTTCCTGTGGGCTGGGAAAAGCCAGCTTGATGCTGTTTACTGTTGGTGTGTAGGGACAAGCAGGATATGTTCACATGAATGTCTTAGTTCAGTTCAGCTGTGGGCTTTCAAAGCCAATCTCCAAATCGTTCCTGCTCACTGTGCTTTGCTTTGTACCAGGTGTCACAGATTCGGAGCAACGTATCAAATTTCTTTCAAAAAACACTAAAACTGATAAAATGCCCCAGAAAAGCATGGAAAATTCCCTCAGGAAAGCACCTAATGCACCATAGCTGCAAATGGGTGTTCAAATCTCGAGACCAGGCTACAGCCAGTTTAGAGTAAACCTCCCCCAGGCTGTGAATCTTTCTTGGACCATAGGGTTTGCCATCAGACTCAGCATCCATCACTCCCAGGATGCTGCAGACAGCAGGAGCTGGAGGTACAGAGGTGACAACGTGCGTGAGCCAGGTACAAAGCTGCATTTCATAGGTCTCCAATCAATTCTTAATGCAATTTTGACAGACTTAAGTACCTTTTCTGTGGTAGGATCGAGCAATTTTTTCAGACATAGCTCATTTTCCCACAAACATTGTTTGGAACGATATCAACCTATATATGAATCTGTGCTGAATTTGATGATTATGTCCAAATGATTATAGAAAGTAATCTGTACTTCAATACTTGAGAATCAATAAATATTAACACTGTATCATGATAATTACTGCAGAAATAAAAAATTCTGCCTCCTGTAATTAAGATGTACAAGGGCAATGGAAGAATGAATCAAATCATACCTAATGAGGAAAGTGGGACAATGCTTGCAATCATAAATGATCCAACATTGTGGAACTCTCTGAGAAATGAAGGGATCTCGGTGGTTAGAGCATGTGTGCAGATTCCTCAATTCTGTCTTGTTTACTCCCTTATCTTCTTCAAGTAATTTTGACAAGTAAATAAGGGATGGTCCTATTATTCTCCAAGTTGTGAGATCATGAGGCAGTTCCAGATTTGAAGTCACATAGCCATTTCTATCTACAAAATATTACATAGACAAGTCCTGTCCCTTCTTTGGCAAATCAGACAACCCATCTGTCCTTCAGCTTCCCATCTAACAATGCTTCCTTTCCGCTGCTTTTTATCAGTCGTCTTTCTTTAGACTAAATAGTCCACAGGAAGAGGACTACCTCTCATTACCTTTCTGTTTTAATTCTGCTTAATAATAAAACTGGCTTGTTATTGGCTGGAGTTTTTAGGTGTTATTGCTCTATCTCTGAAATTAAATTAAATTATCCTATATTTCATGGGAAATATAAGTATGTAAATATTTATTCTACAGATCATTTAGGAATCTATATATACAGGATTCAGGTGAGCCTTTGTAATATGGTTAAATGCATTAAATATCAGCTTAGGAATTTGCTGTCACTGGAGCAGGTGGTTAATATCCATGCTTTTTCCTGCTTAAATATATATTCTTTATGTCTGGATTTAGTTGCATGTCCCCAGTTTTATTAGAGAACTGTGATTATACCAAAGAATGGTACAAAATTGGAGCATCATAACGTGCACCTTTTCTGCCCATGCTGCTGGGAGTGAGCCAGTTTAGGATGCTCCAGCAATATCAGAGCAGAGGATACCTTCAGGTACTCTTCCAGTACCTGAAGGGGGCCTATAAGAAAGCTGGAGAGGGACTTTTTGCAAGGATATGTAGTGATAAAACAAGGGGCAATGGCTTTAAACTGAAATAGAGCAGATTTAGATTAGATATAAGGAAAAAATTTTTTACACTGAGGGTGGTGAGGCACTGGAACAGGTTGCCCAGAGAAGTTGTAGATGCCCCATCCCTGGAAGTGTTCAAGGCCAGGCTGGATGAGGCTTTGAGCAACCTGGTGTAGTGGAGGGTGTCCCTGCCCATGGCAGGGGGTTGGAACCAGATGATCTTGTTGGTTGAGGTTGGATGAGGCCCTGAGCAACCTGATCTAGTTGGAGATATCCCTGTTCCTTGCAGGGGGGTTGGACTAGATGACCTTTGAAGGTCCCTTCCAGCCCTAACGATTCTATGATTCTATGATTCTATGATCTTTGAGGTCCCTTCCAAACCAAACCACTCTACGATTCTATGTTAAGTGTGGGATATGCAAGGCGATCACGCACACTCATGAAACAAGTCTTGGGGCCAGGAGAAGTCAAGCTGAGGTATGTGCACACCGCAGCTACGGAGCCTGAGCTGGGGCTGCCTGTTCTCATGAACCTGGGAGTTTACATGGGGAGTTGGGCAGGAGTGGCTCTGAAAGCAGCCTTGAACCCGTGACTAACCGTGCGGACACTGCCCAGCAATAAACACCTCGTCAAAATTTGTTCTTTTCTGTTGTCACTTATCCAAAACACAAATACGTAGATGATGGAAGAGAAACATGTTCTTTCATCAAGAAAATTATTCCAACTGGCAACGGTTCATTTCTTGGATCTATTGAAAAACAATTAGTGTACTTAGAGGCACCGAGCCAAGGAAGCACTTAAGGGCGTTCGTAGTCCCGGTGCAACCTGAGCCAGTCCTCGGCACGGGTAGTGCTGAGCTTTTCTCATGCTCCAGCATTTCTTCCTCAGACCCAAGCTCCTGCTATCCCAGCTCCAGACTGGGGAGTGCAGCACTGCTCCGGGCTGCAATTCCACCTCCTGGGCACGGCACCAGTGGGTGGCTGGAGAAGCTAACCGGTGCTGGCTGGGCCCGGGATTGGTTGGAATAATTAACAACCCTCCCAAGGCCACTCCTCTGCCCCCTCAAATAAGGAAAAACAAACCAAACTCGAACCAAATCTTGCAGGAAATTCTGAAATTTCACTGCTTTTTCCTGTACTTAGCATGCAAATGAACAGAAAACATTCTTCAATAAAATTCTTTATTTTACAGGGTTTTGATGTAAAACCTATCATTCTTCTTTTTTTTTCCTCTACTTTTTACCCTCGAGGAAGATGAAATACAATTTTTTCTGTTTGCCAGCTGGTGACATTACAAAGCCTCATCAAGCAGGGATGTACAGGAGTGCAAAATTACCATGATTCAATATGCTTCTCCTGCTTTCTAACTTTTCCAAAGCTAAGAATACTTTGAATTTTAAAGAATGGAGAAAGAGTAAAAGGAGGAGTGAAAATACTTTATATTCCAGGCAGCTTCACTCTTATTTCATTTCTCCAAGGAGAAACAAAAGAATGAAATATGAGACAGAATATGGGAGAATATTTTTTCAAAGTGCAGAGCAGTTGTTTTTGCAATGCAATGAGTTTAACATTGAAGTAAAGGGAAAAGAGTAATGTTTCGCTTTTTTATTTTAAAAATTCTCAATGATCAAAAGGTTATTTACAGCAAAATCCAAGGAGACATCACAGAGGAGACCAGAAGCCTACAGTCTTACAGAATCATAGAAAAGTTTGGGTTGGAAGGGACATTCAAAGGTCATCTAGTCCAAGCCCCTGCAGTGAGCAGGGACATCTTCAACTAGACCAGGTTGCTCAAAGCCTCACCCCACATGACCTTGCATATTTCCAGGGATCTACAACTTCTCTGGGCAACCTGTTCCAGTGCCTCACCACACTCAGAGTGAAAAATTTCTTCCTTAGATTTAATCTAAATTTACCTTCTTTCAGTTTAAAGCCATTGCCCCTTGTCTTATCACTACATGCCCTTGTTAAAAGTCCCTCTACAGCTTTTCTGTAGACCCCCTTTATATACTAGAAGGCTGCAATAAGATCTCCCTGGAGCCTTCTCTTCTCCAGGCTGTATGATTCCAGCTCTCTCAGCCTTTCCTCATAGGAGAGGTGTTCCATCCTTCTGATCATTTTTATGTCCCTCCTCTGGACCTGCTCCAAAAGATCCATGTCTTTCCTGTACTGAGAGGGCACCAGAGCTGAACACAGTATTCCAGGTGAGGTCTCATGAGAACAGAGTAGAGGGGCAGAATCATCTCCATTGACCTGCTGGCCAAGCAGATCTCCAAATATCCCATGTTTTTCCATGATTAATTCACAAATTAGTTTCCGTATAGTTTCCATACATATATCATTAAAGACTTCATCAGTTCTTTGAATTAATTTTTGTTTTGAGAAACAATGCATTGATAGAAAAGAGTTCTAGTTTTGCTAGCAAATACATCCCACATTCACTTTCTGCTAGGAGTTCAAGCCCACCAGCAAATGTGCTGGTTTTCCCCTTTTTTTTTTTCCTTTGCCTTAGTGAATATCTCAAAAAAAACCCCCCAGAACAACAGGCTGCCCTTTGCAATAAAGACATGGCAGGTCCTGTATGCTGCAGATTACGATGTGGAACTTCCAAGGTCTGTCATGGGTCCATGCGGTAACTGTTGTCCTCCTTGGCAACACATCAGTAACCTCTCCTGGATTTATGTGTTCTGGATGGCATGGCATTGAGTCAGTCATCCCAGAAACATGCATATCTCTTCAGTGAAGAAATTAATGGAGTCTCATAAAATGGAGGAAAGGCTGTATATGTGAACCAAGGTAAAGCATAGTGTTCATATCTAATTAAGTTAATGTTTAAAGATGCAGAAAAAGTCTTATTTTGGAAGCTTTTCCAAAAACTGTCGTCAGAGGTTTCTGTTAAAGCAATGTGAAAAACGTGTCTTTCAGTTCTCTGTTATTTGTAAGGTTCCATGTGTATTTTTCTGCTAAACCTAAAATTTAATGGTTTGTTTATTTATTTATTTATTTATTCTTTAATTTAATTTCTTACAGGCTCTTGGACTGATGAACAAAGCTATTTTCTGCTCTATGGGAAATTTCAGGTAGTTCAAATGTCATTTTCCATTCAAAATGAATACAAAAAGTCAAGATTGGATTTTATCTTTTCTGAAAAGGAAATTCAGAGGAAAAAAAGAAAGAGATTTGGCAACACTGGAAACTGACATTTTGATGCTGAGGCAAAAAACATAGAATAACACTGAAACAATTATAAACGCAAATTATAAACTTGAAACAAAACACTTCAGTATTATTGAAATGAGAAAACAAAAAATGACTCATTTCAATGCTTTTCTTTCAAAGTATGTGTCGTTGAATCAAGATGCTGCTGTGGAACATTTTTCAAATCTGGCAAGCCAATATCTTCCAGTGTGATCCACTCACCAAATGTTTTTGACCAATTCTAACTTTCACTCTTCACAGCTGAAAACCAGTACTAGCACTGTTACACTTTATGTGATGATTATCACAAGCAAGTTAAATTTGAGAATGAGGGACCAAACACAGTGTCCTGTAAGGCAGAGTGCACTTTCAAAAGATTTTTTTTCAAGTACTTAGTTGACTTTGGTGGTTTACATCTATTTAAGCCTATGTGAGCAAGATATGTTCAGAGCTCTCTCAGATTGACCTGCATCCTTGGGTGCCTACATGCTGGTGGTGGTCTGGTTGCTGTTGTCAAGTTCAGTAAAATCAGCAAAAACTGTAACAGTGACGGAAAGTCCTAGGAGAAGGTAAGTAGATAGATATCTATTTCTTCATGCCATTTCCTTAACAACATTACTATCCTTTCACCTACCGAATTTAATTTCTTTAATCATAAATTACAATGAAACACAACAGCTATAGATGTAAAAGTATATTAAATGCTGGCATAGAACTTTCTGTACTTGCAAACACGCTTATATGCTGTGACCAGGTGAACGATCTGCTCTGCCTGGTGGCAGAGATGAAAGGAGAAGTGGAAAGGCTAAGGAGTATCAGGGATTGTGAGAGGGAGATCGACTGGTGGAGCCACACTGTATCATCCCTCAGACAAAGGCAGCAGATGGACACTCCGCAAGAAGCAGAGGATCTCCTACCCTCTTCCCACCAGGCTGAGGGAGGGGACCTAAGAGACCAAGGGGAATGGAAACAGGTCCCTGATCGGGGCAGCAGGCGAGCTCCCTCCAGGCCTCCCTCACCTACCCAGCTGCCCTCACACAACAGGTATGGGGCTCTGGAAATTGATGAGCCAGCAAATGAAGAGGAAAATATAGACGAGAGCCCACTCAGGGGATTGCCTAAGGTGAGACAGTCTGCCCCATGCATTCAGACTGCATCTGTTAAAAAAAAAAAAAAAGTAAAGGAGGGTAATTGTCATAGGTGATTCCCTTCTGAAGGGAACAGAGGGGCCAATATGCCAACCGGACCCAACCCACAGGGAAGTCTGCTGCCTCCCTGGGGCCCGGGTCAGGGACATCACTGGGAAACTCCCTGGTCTGGTACAGCCCTCTGATTATTATCTGTTACTGGTCATGCAGGTCAGAATCGATGAGGTAGCAGAGAGACATCCAAAAGCCATCAAAAGGGACTTCAGGGCATTGGGGCGATTGGTAGAAGGGTCAGGAGCACAGGTAGTGTTTTCTTCAGTCCTTTTAGTGGCAGGAAAGAATTCAGATAGGAACAGGAAAACACATCTGATTAACAAATGGCTCGGAGGCTGGTGCCACCAACAAAAATTTGGTTTCTTTGATCATGGGGAGGCTTTCACAGAACCGGGTCTGATGGCAAATGACGAATTTCAACTGTCTCAAAAGGGGAAAAGGATTCTTGCTCATGAGCTGGCGGGGCTCATCGAGAGGGCTTTAAACTAGATTTGAAGGAGGAGGGGGATGTAACTAGACTCAGTAAACCAGGCTCAGGGAATAAGGCCTCCCACCCCCCTAGGATGGAATCGGCGTGCTCAGCTGGCTCTCTGAAATGCCTGTACGCCAATGCACGCAGCATGGGGAACAAACAGGAGGAGTTAGAAATCTGCGTTCGATCAGGGGGTTATGATCTGATAGCAATTACTGAGACTTGGTGGGACAGCTCACATGACTGGAATGTGGCCATGGATGGCAATGTCCTCTTCAGGAAAGACAGGCCAGCAAGGTGAGGTGGTGGAGTTGCTCTTTCCGTGAGGGAGCAACTAGGGTGCATTGAGTTCTGTCCAGGGGCGGATCAGGAGCAAGTTGAGAGCTTGTGGGTGCGAATTAAAGGACAATCTGGCATGTGTGATACTGTTATTGGTGTCTATTACAGACCACCGGATCAGGATGAGGAGGTTGATGAGGCCTTTTACAGGCAGCTGACAGCGGTCTCACAAATGCAGGCCCTGGTTGTCATGGGGGACTTCAACTATCCTGTTATCTGCTGGAAGGCCTACTCAGCCAGCCATCCACAGTCCAGGAGGTTCCTTCAGTGCATTGATGATAACTTTCTGACGCAAATGGTGGATGAGCGTACTAGGAGAGAAGCGCTGCTGGATCTTATTCTCACTAATAAGGAGGGTCTGGTTGAAGTGCTGACGGTCGAAGGTAGCCTTGGTTGTAGTGACCATGAAATGGTGGAGTTCAGGATCTCATGTGGCAGGAAGAGAATACCTAGCAGAACTAGAACCCTGGACTTCAGTAGGGCCAACTTTGATCTTTTCAGACAATTGCTAGGAGAAATCCCGTGGGACAGAGTACTAGAAGATAAAGGGGCCCAAGATAGTTGCTTAGCCTTCAAGGACCTCTTCTTCTGAGCTCAAGACTGGTGCATCTTAACAGGTAGGAAGTCAAGAAAGGGTACCAAGAGACCTGCATGGTTAAATGGTGAACTGTTGGGCAAACTCAAGTGGAAAAAGAGAGTGTACAGATCATGGAAGGAGGGGCAGGCCACTTGGGAGGAATATAGGTCTGTTGTCAGAGGATGTAGGGAGGCAACTAGAAAAGCTAAGACCTCCTTGAAATTAAACCTTGCAAGAAAGGTCAAGGACAACAGAAAGGGCTTCTCCAAATGCATTGCAGATCAAACTAACACTAGAGGCAATGTAGGCCCACTGGTGAATGAGGAGGGTGCCCTGGTGCCAGAGGATGAGAAGAAGGCAGAGTTACTGAATGCCTTCTTTGCCTCAGTCTATACTGCTGGAAGCTATCCTGATGAGCTCTGGAACTCCAAGGCTCCTAAGGAAGTCAGGATAGAGGAGGAGTCTACCCTCGTTGATAAGGACTTGGCTAGGGACCAGTTAAGCACCCTGGCCATCCCTAAATCCATGGGTCCTGATGGGATGCACCCGCGGGTGCTGAGGAGCTGGTACATTGTCATTGCCAGGCCACTCACCATCATCTTTGCTAAATCGTGGGGAACGGGAGATGTGCCTGAGGACTGGAGGAAAGCAAATGTCACTCCGATCTTCAAAAAGGGCAAGAAGGATGACCCAGGTAACTATAGACCGGTCAGCTTCACCTCCATCCCTGGAAAGATAATGGAACAACTTATCCTTGGTGCTGTCTCTAGGCATATCAAGGATAAGAGGGTCATTAGGGGCAGTCAACACGGCTTCACTAAGGGGAAGTCCTGCTTGACAAACCTGATAGCCTTTTATGAGGACATCACCCAGTGGGTGGATGATGGTAGAGCAGTGGATGTGGTCTATCTTCAGTAAAGCATTTGACACAATCTCCCACGGCATCCTCACAGCTAAGCTGAGGAAGTGTGGTCTGGATGATCAGATAGTGAGGTGGATTATGAACTGGCTGAAGGATAGAAGCCAGAGAGTAGTGGTCAATGGGACAGAGTCCAGTTGGAGCCTGTATCCAGTGGAGTCCCTCAAGGGTAGGTACTGGGACCAGTATTGTTCAACATATTCATTGATGATTTGGATGAGGGAATAGAGTGCATGGTCAGCAAGTTTGCTGATGACACTAAACTGGGGGGAGTGGCCGACACACCTGAAGGCTGTGCTGCCATTCAGAGAGACCTGGACATGCTGGAGAGCTGGGCAGGGAGAAATTTAATGAAATACAACAAGGGCAAGTGTAGAGTCTTGCATTTGGGTAAGAACAACTCCATGTACCAGTACAAGTTGGGGACCGAACTGTTGGGGAACAGCACAGGGGAAAGGGACCTGGGCGTCCTGGTGGACAGCAGGATGAGCATGAGCCAGCAATGTGCCCTTGAGGCCAAGAAGGCCAATGGCATGCTGGGGAGTATTAGAAGGGGTGTGGTTAGCAGGTCGAGAGAGGTTCTCCTCCCCCTCTACTCTGCCCTGGCGAGGCTGCATCTGGAATATTGTGTCCAGTTCTGGGCCCCTTAGTTCAAGAAAGACAAGGAACTGCTGGAGAGAGTCCAGCGCAGGGCCACAAAGATGATGAAGGGATTGGAGCATCTCCCTTATGAGAAAAGGCTGAGGGAGCTGGGTCTCTTTAGCTTGGAGGAGACTGAGGGGGGACCTCATTAATGTTTATAAATATGTAAAGAGTGACTGTCATGAGGATGGAGCCAGGCTCTTCTCACTGGCATCTAATGATAGGATAAGGGGAAATGGATATAAGCTGGAACATAGGAGGTTTCGCTTAAACATGAGGAAGAACTTCTTCCCAGTAAGGGTAACAGAACACTGGAACAGGCTGCCCAGAGAGGTTGTGGAGTCTCCTTCTCTGGAGATGTTCAAAACCCACCTGGATGCGTTCTTGTGTGATCTATTCTAGGTGGTCCTGCTCCGGCAGGGGGATTGGACTAGATGATCCTTTGAGGTCCCTTCCAGTCCTTAACATTATGTGATTCTGTGATTCTGTGATTTGACTCTGTATAGGAAGTTAAACTACTGAGAGAAAAGAATGACAGGTTCTCCAATTCATCCATCTCATAAGAAATATATATAATCTGGATACATTTAATTATAATTTACTTTTATTCTTAAGGCTGGAAAGACATAGTTGACCTGTAAAACAGAATTAATCTCTTCCATATAGTTTTGAAAGTTCAGAAAGACAGTGAGAAAAGGAATTATAATAACGAATAAAACCACAGTAGCACAGTATATCATCAAATGTATCTAATACACAGAAGCAGGTATGCAGGGAGCATAACGTGAAGGAAAAATAGATGTAGCTTTACAGTCAGATTTTGGAGGAGTTTGATGAATTCCATAATAGTGGTGAGAAGATTGAAGTTATTCAGAGTTTGAGTTGCAGGGGTGTTAAAATCAGGATCAATGTATATCAAAGAGTCTTTCAAACAAGGTTTCAAATAGCGGTTCTTAGAGCCACACTGTTTCTTTCTCTAAGTGAGTAAAAAAACATAGTGACTTGTCTGTGTAGGCTCCTGGCTCATATAATATCAGGCTTCTAGAAAATTCAGATCTGGATCTGTTCCTTACAGCTGATCTGCCTTTGGAAATTTCTGGACCTGACCCAGCGTCACTGTAAAAGTAGTGATAAACCGTGTTTGAACTTCAAATCTGAAATGTGGGCCATAAAAATGAGGGCTGGACCATCCCTCAGCTTGCCAGTGCCCACGCATGAGACATAATGCATCAAGTATCAAACTGAGTGACAGACAGGATGTATTCAGGAGAATTAAAATGCCCTTTAAGCCACTGTTTAAAAAATAGAAATGGTTTTTAACTTAATTTGTTTTATTTTGTTTTCATTTGCAATCTAAAAATAAAAGTGTAGGAAGCTAAGTTTGGCTAACATGAGGATGTCGTGGTTTAGCCCAGCTGGCAACTAATCATCACACAACCACTCGTTCACTCTTCCCCCTCCATGGGATGGAGAGGAGAAAAATGTAACAGAAGGCTCGAGGATCAAGACAAGGACAGGGAGGGATCATTCACCAATTATGGTCATGGGCAAAACCTGACTCAATTTGGGGAAAAAATCAGTTTAATTTGTTACCAGTCAAATCAGAGAAGGATAATGAGAAACAAAGCCAGATCTTAAAAATAGTTTCCTCCCACTCCTCCCTTCTTCCCAGGCTCAACTTTACTCTCAATTCCTCTACCTTCTCCTCCACAGTGGCACAGGGGGATGGGGAATAGGAGTTGTGGTCAGTTTGTCACACATTGTTTCTGCCGCTCCTTTCTCTTCAGGGGGAGGACTCCTCACACTCTTCCCCTGCTCCCACATGAGATTCCTTCCCACAGGAGACAGTCCTCCATGACCTTCTTGGACATGAGTCCTTCCCATGGGCTGCAGTTCTTCACGAACTGCTCCAGTGTGGGTCCCTCCCACAGGGTGCAGTCCTTCACCAACAGACTGCTCTAGTGCAAGCTTTCCCACGGAGTCACGATCTTCTTTTGGTGCAGCCACCTGCCCCAGTGTGGGGTCCTCCACAGCTGCAGGTCTTCACAGACTGCTCCACCATTAATCTCCAGGTCCAGTGTGGGCTTCCCATGGAGCCACAGTCTTCTTTCGTTGCAGCCGCCCACTCCAGTGTGGGGTCCTCCATGGCTACAGGTCTTCACGGACTGCTCCACCTTTGATCTCCATGGGCTGCAGGGTGGCCCCCTGCCATCTTACCACGAGCTGAAGGGGATTCTCAGCTCCAGCCACCTCCTCACCCTCCATTTTCACTGTCCTTGCTGTCTGCATGGCCGTTTCTCTCAGCTCAGTCCTCTCTGGTGCAGCCATGACGGATCTGACTGGCCCGATGAACACTGGCAGCCCTGGCGGGACGAGATGTGCCCAGCGGGTGCTCCAGGAGTGGGGCGCTTTGGAGATCTCACCAAGCTGGGGCTGCTGCCCCACTCCTACCAGTCGAGGGGATTGCAGGGGCGGGCAGACCAGCGCAGACAGCCACCCACGCCTTTTCCCTCTCTTCACTGCAGGTCCCACATGGCACAGATTTCTTTGTCCCTTCTTAAATATGTTATTCATAGAGGCGTTGATTGGCTCAGCCCTGGCCAGAGGTGGGTCCCACTTGGCCAGAGGCAGGTCCAGCTGGGAGCCAGGGCAGCTTCTAGCAGCTTTTCACAGAGATCATCCTTGTACCCCTCCCCACAAACCCAACACAGAGATTTAAATGTAAAACATTCCTTGAAATATGGAAAATATCCTTCTGTTCTGAAGGATGATTTTTTTTTTTTATTTACTGGCTTCTGATTAAATCAGCTTTGGCATTTGAGCTTACATTTAAACAACAGATTATTAGCATGTATCAGTGCAAAGACTAGACAGTCGTGTTTTATTCCCTAGTTCCACCTGTAAGCCCAAAGGGCCACTTTTTAAACTTAATTCCTGTTTAGCTGAAACTCTGGGATTTTGTGAGTCCTTCTGAACTCATTAAAAGTACCTGGAGCTGAATGAGGTTCAGCAAACAGGTAGATAATTTTTATATTTATATTTTATGTGCTCTTCTGTACCTTTAGCTGCAAAACTTTTCTCGTATTTGTCTCGAATCTCCCTTTCTGCAGATAAAGTCTTTCACTTTAATCCTGTTCTTAATTATTTGGAGATAGATCGGTCATCCTTCTATGTCCATTTTTGCACCCTTGAAAAAAGTGCTTTTATCTCAGAGAAGCTACATGGTTAAATCATGATTGGAAGATTTGGCTTTCTGCATCCTGCTAAGATCCGTTCAGAAGGCTGCTGCAAATCTCATTTTCCCTGTTCATCGCCTTGAGTACGTTCTTCTGTCCTATAAACCCTGCCACTGGCTACTTGCTCGCAAGTATGTCAGACATAAGTTGCTGTCCTCGCTTTCCGCGCCCTCTGCCTCCTGTCTGTGGTTGATCTCTGTCCGTGATTACTCAGCCTCCAATATTTCCCTTTGTATTTTGTCCCTGACTGCTTTGAACCACAGCAGTTAATGTCAGGACCCTGCTGTAAATACCTGCACAAGGGGCCCATGGCCTTTCTTCAGAGTTGTTTCTGCTGTGCCTTTGTATGAAACTACCAGTATTTTCTGAAGTCTGTAACCTCTGCCAGTCAAACTAAGATGTTGTGCTGCTTCATCAGCATCAGCCTCTATTTATTTTCTCTTTCTTGTCTTACACTCAGATGACACATACTTGGGATGTGTATTCTGGTTTTGCACTGTGTTTAAGTAACACCTTTAAAATGCTGTTCCATCTGTGCCTCTGGCTTTTACACAGCATGGGGAAAATAAGATCACTTAGCAGCGGAGACAAAAGGACTCACCTAACAGACTAGTAAATGTAATAACTGTGTTTCTGCTCCTGATGATCTTGAAGATTTGACATTTTCCACTAATGTCAGTTGAGCCAGAGTTTCACAACATATTTTGCTTTCATTGAGTTTTGTTTCTTCTCTCTGTTAAAATGCCTTTGTAAAACACTCTCGCTAGGAGGAGAAGGTACTAGGAATTTGAGTTCTTGTGAGGACACTTGTCTGCAAGAAAGCAAACGTATATACATCTAGTCTTCAAAGGCAATCAATACCAAAGGATTGGATTAGCCTTCTATGACCTGAAGATGGTCGCTGAGTGGAGTTACTCATCTGGACCAACTTGCACACCTATTTACGAACTTTACTGAATTGTGGCCTTAGATAATAAAAAAGATATCTCACTGGTGCCAGAGGGGAAGCCAAATCCAATTCCTGTAAAATCCTTAGTAGTCGGAGGCCATTACATGTCTCCTTTTAAAGAGGCATTTTAAATTCTTTGCTCCAACTCTTGGTGTTCAGAGATTGTTTGTAGCAGCTCTCTTGTGGCACGGAACTGATTACACTGCAAATGAAGTCAGATAAGTCTGCAAACTTCTCACTTTCTGTAGTGCTCCAACTGGGCAGAAAATCAATGTACTTAGCAACAGCAGTGACACCCATTCGGATTAAGTAAGTATGTTCAAATCTGCAAATGAAAAGTGGGCTTGATGCTGAAATTTTCACCTCAATGTGAACTAAGTGTATGTGAAGGGATGGATACTTTTTAGTGCCAGACAGAAATGAATGGAAAAAAATTATTTTGAATTAGTTTTTGGATTCTCTTTATTTGGCTGATTTCACAGTTTTATTGCATATATCTTATTAAATCGTGTCTTCATAGCGTAATAATGCCTGCTTGGCATTGTCTATGCATAGCTTACATTAAAAAATGATAAAACCCTCAGAAGTCGCTGCAGCTGGCTTCATTGACTTATGACTTCATGTATTTTCTGTCACAGAGGTAAATGTAACCTACTATTTTACTAGGCAAGGATCAGCAAAGTAAATATAAAGGTTTCAACAACTAAGTTTGTACCTGGGACACATGAGAAGTCAATTATCTATTCAGATTTCAGCCATATCTCCTTGTGCTTATTTTTTTGCTATTTAAATAAGTTGTTTATATTGTTAACTATTGTTTATTTTTTTATGATAGTACAATCGGGTTATGGAGAATAATTCGTTTTTTTCCACTAAAGTTATGGTTATTGCTTTCTATATAGACACATCCATTTAATAATGACCTGATCTATCAACACCAATCACGTTTATGTTTAACTTTCTGTTATTGTCCCAAGATTTAAAGAATGGATTGTCTTCTGATGAAAAAACAGATTTTTATTTCTCTCTAGTATTTCTCAGTAAACTCAGTCTTTTCAACTGGAATAATGAGAAACACCTCTTGTTTTTGCTTTGGGAGTGTTTTTTTTTTGTATGCAGATGGTGGAGAAGAGAACGTATTTTGTTAGATAAACTGAAGGGTACAATCTTATTTTCTTATCAGGATAAATCTGAAGCAGGTCTAATATATTCATCATCATGCAGAAACTGTCAGGACAGTCTGTGAAATGCTTGTGACCATCGAAGGCAGATACCACCTCTACAATTGGGAAGTCTGAACTGAGGGAATTTAAGACTTAAAAGTTTGAGTGCTTGAAGTTAGGGAACCAAATATGAATTTTAGAATCAATATAAAGGTATGATTTTCAAAGTCATATGGAACATAGGAAATGAGGTAGAAACAGAAACTACTATGACAGTCTCAAAAATTCGTGTTAATTTTGAGATTAAACTCCCAACATCAAAACTTCTTACTCCTGCAGTTCTCCAAGAATACACTTGTGTCTTTCCTGCTGGTAAATCCACAAAGTTGTTTAACTTCAATATTTCTTCACATCGTTGTACATCCTTGCCTAGTTTTGAGGCTATTATGAGAAAAATAACATAGATGTCTTAGCACTTATAACACAGACAAATGTCCTTAAATAAATCTGTATGTCATCTTTCTGGCCTATCTTTGAATTTCCTTTATATGAATTTTGATAAGATGGTCTAGATCAAAACTGAAACCATAAAACTGGATAGTGTGATGACTAACAACTTCCTGTGCAAAAATCCTGATATGCAGTTTTAATTGATTGTTGTTAATCTGGGGAACTCCACAACTGAATTAACATTTTCTGCCCTAAAGCAATGAGAAAGAATTGAAGCTATTATAATCTAGTTTTCACTCTTTTAGTATGGCCATCATGGCCCAGCACTGAATACAACAATGAAGCTGAAGGAAAAGTAAATAGAACAATCTATTTGGGAAATTAGTCCTTTTCTCTGTTCATGATTTGCATATCAGCAGATTGTGATTCTTACACATTTCTTTCTGGTTTTGACACTCCTAGGTTTTGCGAACCTATTTGAGCTCCAGCTCATGCAAGATCTCTTAGTGGGAAACCTTCCAGCAATGAGGGCTTTTCAAACCGAGTTATTCAAGCTTTATGATTAAGTTGTCTCATACCTATGACTGTGTAACTTCATGTCTAAATTAACATCTCCCTGCACTCCCGAGATAATGTTTTGGTGGCAGTGAACTGTATTTTAGGCACTATAAAAGACTCTGTAGGCACCTACATTTCACATCTCCAAATCTTTCATATAAAACAGAAATTAGATTCTCCCTATGTTGGTAAAAAGTAAATAAAAAAAGAAACCCAGAAAAGTCAAGTTGAAATGTCTTTGCTTACACAGCACAGTGATAGAAACCAGGTCTTTATTAGCCTATATCCAGCCATGCCCACTGTATTGACATCTCAGGAAAGAGATCTACATTGTCATGAGGAAATCAATGAAGATTACTGCTCAATATGCAGTACCTGTCAATAGCCCAAATAAAACATGTGTCAGGCTATGTGGGAAGGGTAGCAGAAGAAAAATAATGGAGAAAAGTCAATTGAGTGTTGAAGGCGTGCACAGAGATTTTGGGATTCCTAGACTCAGTTTCCAGCTCAGCAATAAACTTCCTCTTCTACCTTGTACAAACCAAAAGACTCATAAATGTTAAGTTGGACTTAAGTGGGGTTTTGTGTTGTGTAAATCCAAGACTTTGATCTTTAAAACCATTTCTTGATCTCATGGGTGTGTGGAAGATACTGACATTTTAGGAGGAAAGATCCCTGAGGCTTAGAGTTGTGGTTGGGCTAATGCCCAGCACAGCACCACCCTTCTCCTCAGCATCAGCAGAATGCTCATTGTCTTAGTATTGCTTGACATCTCATGAAATCAAAACTAGTTAACAGAAGTAATAAAAAAAAAAAAAAAAAAAAACAGAAAAACACACCAAATCTTTCTGCGAAAAAAATGTTATCGCCACTGTTTTGCAAAATGACAAAATGTTGTGGCAGTTTTTTGCTAAGATCAGTACAATTTAATGATAAAGATCAGCTCAAAATGGTATTTCCTGAAATGACTCACAACTGAAAGAAAACCTAATGAAATCTTTCAAACCAGCTAGTCTTCTTTCTGAAGTACACAAATAATCATCATTACCATATGGACTTCAGATTACTTTTAGTATATTAACTCTCTCATTGCTCCTGTGAAGTAAAGCAATATGATTAGCCCTGTTTCAGAAAAGAAGCATTGGATTTTGAATTACAACATTTTTGAAAGTGTTTAGATACCTATGGAGGTAAAGTAGCATCAAGTTTTTCAAATGTAGAGAGGAGTTAGGTACTGAGGCACTATCTGTTTCTTTAGAGATCTGAATACTTCTAAAATTGTGGGGGTTTTTGTTCTGGAAAGAGCAAGGATTGCAGTTCCAGCCTCTTTCCTTCCAGCTCCTCTCATTATTCCACCTGACCAAGCTGCATCAGTCCAATGCGAGCTCTTTACACCAGATCTTCAGTCACATTGGTTTGTATAGCAGGAGTAATAAACACACTTACTTGTACAAGTCTTGTTGTATTTAGGATTCTCTTGAGGAAACCCTTCCAACCGGCACTGGAACCTGTGCTGCCAAAATTCCTGAAACCATGGATTTCGATGATTGGTTTCTGGACGAAGCTCTAGGTAATAATCATCAAACCATTTCACATCAGGAGACTGGAGCTTGATCGTTATTCCACCAACAGCTTCACGCTGATACCCGTCTGTCACATCGTACCTGTCTGCCCAGCCATCACTGCAGGGATAAATTAAAGACAGACAACCATTAACCATTCAACAGAATACAAAAGGAACTTTCTTAAAAATAAAATTCAGAGCCTAAAAGCGCACACCCACACCTGTGATTCTGAGTTTAGTACCTGTAATACTTCTAGTAGAAAAATTCAGTGCTTTCCTTTTCCTTACATTTGCTTGCCATTGGCACCTTTTACTTAGACGATATATCCTTCATCCTTCACTTCAGGTAAATGAAATGTTAAAAATCACAGATCCTGAAATCTGCTGTGTATAAACACATCCCTAAATCACATTAAGCCTCATTGAGCTCTGGGGACAAAATCTTGGATTCAGTGTTTTACTGACACTACGATGACACTACTGTTACCTGAAAGGAGGTGACCTTGAGGACAGGACCTCTTACACTGTGAAGGGTAGGGCTGTGTTGTAGACCATGCCCATACTGCACAATGGACCACTGTGCAAAGAGCCAGAAGCAAATTCTGTAAGGGCTGACGCTGCTTAAGCAGAAATACCAGCTCAGAGCTCAGATGCTGAGACAGTATGGTATTGCATCTGAAGCAACAAATCCTCTCTGTAAACATGACTAATGAAGCTGGGCAGAGCATCATGCAAATCCATGTGCTGCTTCTGTTTCTTGGTTGCTGATGGCTGGATGAGTTACGAACTTGTGTGACACTGTCCTGCACGCAAAATTTTAATCCTCTTCTGTTAATTGCTGCTTGCAACATTCTGGCCACAAGTAGCCAGAAGTGAGTGAAAATGCAAATCAAACAAAAATTCATCAACTTCTCAGGGTAATTCCTGTCTCCCCAGTTTAACAATGGATTTTCTTGGAAGTACAGACATTTACAAAGTTTCCCTCAGCTCTGCTAAAAATGTACGTCTCATTAAAGCATTGCGGATTTCTGCTGTTTTATCATGAACATATTTCAGTTTTTCAAAAGCCCCTTACAGTTAGAGAATTGTAGAAGAATCTCATATTAGGGCCTTTTCCCCTCTAAAAAGGCACTGATGTGAAAGGCTATAGAGAGCATCTTTAAATCCTAAAGATCAAATAACTGAAGAATAAAAAATAATCTTTGTCTTATTTTAAAACTTCATGAGCTGTTTAAAGCAAGCCCTGACTATTTCAGGTTAGTCAGAGTGTAACTGATGTAGGTGGCCTTTATCTGTATGGTTCTGTTGTTCTACTTCGATCATCCTCTGCCTGGTTTAAATTTTCCTTCTATATTGCAGAGCATGCAGGAAGGCTGCTGCAGTCACTTGGTCCCCAGCACATTCCCTGTTCTCTACACAGGCACTCAGCTGTCCTCGCACAGTGCAGAAGTCAAGACCTCAGACAGTAACTCCTTCTGCACAAGACACTGTTCCCCTTGAAGCCTGGACTCTTGACTATGTCTTACTAGCACAGCTGCAATGTCAATAAATAGCAGCTTCACCAGCGGCAAAAATAATATTCAGTGTCTGGAACGAAAATGGACTATTAAACACGCCTCAGATTTTAAATGCACTAATTTACTCAGCACAAAAGAGTAAAATATCCATTCATGAAAAGAAAAAGAAAGAAAAAAGAAAAAGAAAAAGATTAGAACTGATTTTCAGCTCAAATACAGCACTTGGAAAATGTACCTTCAAGCTTAGATCCAATTAGGGATGAACACAGGTGTTAAAGTTCCCAACCACACTCAGGAGGCTCAGTATTGGCAAACATTCCCCACCTTCCACCAGGACCATTTACTGGACAAAGAGCTGGAACCATTTATGGGCTGTTTTGTGATAAAAGCCACAGAAGGTTTTTTAAATTTATGAGTACTTTAACCTTTTCTTTGAAACATTCATCTTAATCTTTGGCAAGTTTTTAAGCAGTTTTATCCATCCTCATAAAATCTGTCAGGTTTTATGAATGCAGGAAGTGATAGGTTTTCTGTGGTGTGTTTTGAGGCTTTTTAAAAATAAAAAAGATTAGAATTTAAAAGAATCAGAGCTATGCTGTCAGTATCCCAGCTTTGTTGTGTCATAAACAACTTAGAAATAAATTGTTTTCCTGTAATTAATTTCTTTGTCATATTTCAGAGGAACTCTCTTGTAGATCTAATCCAGCAGAGTGCTATAAAATTTCTAGTATTACTTTATGAATAGTTTTCCCCTCTAAGATTTGCAACAGAGATACCATTTTATAACTTTAAGTTATTGAAAAAGATAGAAATAACAACTTCATAGTACATAACCCTTCTTCTCAACTTTTCCACAGAAGGATTTCTTCATTCAACAGAGTTACTTTTCGTTCAAATAAGTACTTCAGCTTAGCTTGGACAAAAGGCTTTTAGGAGCATTATATAAGAGATGTTCTTCAAGTGTGTATTGTAGAGACAACAATGTGGTGGACATAACAAAGCCTCAGACAGACAAGGTGGCAAAGCAAGTATAAAACTCATATCTAAAGGCTAGTGAGAGTGGAGTAGGAAAGCAGACTTGCATGAATATAAAAAACCACCGGTAGTGTGTGATGTTTAAATTCTGCACTCACTGTGGAGTAACAAAACTTACGGGGTGTTGACGACAGGTTAATACAGATGTATATAATATAGATGTATTTGGGATATTAGACCTGTGCCATTCTCTGAACTCAATACAGAGTGTGAAGATGAAGGAGAAGGGGACAGAGAGGGAGATACCTTCTTATTTTCATACAGTCTTGTCTGTCACTCTTCACACCTTTTTTTCTCCTAATGAATTAATTTTACTGCAGTAGCTGGCAATATCATGCTACTCCATTGGTTGTTGCATTGTGAAAGGTTCAAAATTGTATTACTCATGGCTAAATTCTCCTGGTTAAACTGAAGAAAGATGCTCTAGCACCAGAAACTGGCTGTAAATGAAGTTCAGCATAATCTCTCCTCTCCTACCCACAGAAGAGGTGAGGTGCATAGGTTACCACTAACACAGTGCAGGACTGTGTGCTGGTGAAAGAGATGGCTCTTTGTGTCAGCAGTATGGTGTACAGGGTATCTAGACGAACAAGTGGATAAGAACAGCTTCCTCACAGGTAGTAAAATAAGGACAAGTGAACAGTATCCCGGTAATGATTATGAAAGAGTCCAAACAGATTAAATGGGACATGGATATCTTTAACAGATCACTTACACAAGTTCATTTTTTCTCCCTTGCATGGACATTGTGCTTTCCAATTTTATTCTGATTAGATGATTAGGTGATTCTGATTATTAGAAATAGGTAGTTTTGCTTTTTAACCAATGAGCAAATGTCTTTAAAGCGATCCCACCAAGAGTTAGAGCTGCATGTGAAGAAACCTTGCTGTGAAAGAAAGCAGCAGTTGCACAGCTGCAGCACTAACAGTAAAAGCTCCATGCTGAGATACCTATCAGGTGAACACAGTAATGCATATATCTCGTTCAGCAGTTTGCCAGGGTGGAAAGCTATCCACAAGGTAAGAGGACTATGACATACACAGATCTGACTGCCCTCAATATTACACTCACATTCAACACAGTGGGGAACTGTCTCTCAGGATCATGACATGTTTTCCCCTCATCCAGTTCTTTCGTGTTTATATTCTTGGCTGTCAGATTAACATCCGGGCATTTTCCTTAAAGGCTGGTGATGTGATACAGGATAATAACCATACTGTGTCAAACAAAATATATCACTGTTAATTATGTTTCTAAAAAAAAAAAAAAAAAAAAGAAAAAGAAATCACTAAAGAAAATTCTTGTACATTGAAGAAAATAAGGAATCACAAGAGGAAGGAAAAAGGGAAAAGTGGCTTTTACTGTTGCAGTACTAAAAAGAGATGAACTTGAAATCGGAAGGCCATTATCATAATGTTTTTTATCTGTTAGCAGATCTTGTTGCATGTGTACATTGTCTCAGCTACTGTTTTTTGAAGGACATGCCAGGGTAATGGAGATTTCAGTGAAAAAATATCCTTCAGCAAACAGAGGGGAAGAGTTCTGCTCCTTTGTTAAAGGTCTGTTTAGTTTACTTACAGTAAATCACTACATGATTTTATATCACAGAAAGGCTCTAATAAATGACATAACAGAGCCACCAGTATTTACAAAATTTATTAATGAATAAATGTAACAATGAATAAAGGCAAACGCAACAAAATAATTCAAGGGTTTAGATCATTACTGTACAAACAACTACTTTTAAATGTGTGAACAGAAAGTAGAGACAAACAAGATCCTATTTAAATGACTGAGTTGCACAGCTATGATCACGAATCATGAACACCCTGCTCGCATCTTCCCCCACAACTCTGGATACTAATGACAGACAATAAATCTTCAGATTCCTCTAGCTAAGCATACCTGAACAAGTAGGGTTGTCCATGTGGGGCCATTATGTACTGTTATACCGTATATACGTAGAATCGTAGAATTGCTTACATTGGAAGAGACCTTGCAGATCATCAAGTCCGATGGTTAACCTGACACTGCCAAGTCCTCCACTAAACCATGTCGCTAAGCACCACATCTACACATCTCTTAAATACCTCAAGGGATGGTGACTAAACCTCTCCCCCTGGGCAGCCTGTTCCAATGCTTGACAAAACTTTTGGTGAATAAATTTTTCCTACTATCTAATATAAACCTCCCCTGGTGTAATGTGAAGCCATTTTGTCTTGTCCTATCATTTGTTACCTGGGAAAAGAGACCAACACCCAAGTCAATACAGTCTCCTTTCAGGTAGTTGTAAGAGCAATAAGGTCTCCCCTCAGCCTCCTTTCCTCCAGTCTAAACAACCCCTGTTCTCTCAGCTGCTCCTCACAAGACTTGTGCTCTAGAGCCTTCACCAGCTTCATTGCTCTTCTTTGGACACGCTTCAGCACCTCAATGTCTTGTAGTGAGGGATGAAAACTGAAGACAATTTTCAAGGTATGGCCTCACCAGTGCTGAGTAGAGGGGAACAATTGCTGGCCGCACTGTTGCTGATACAAGCCAGGATGCTGTTTGCCTTCCTGGCCACCTGGACACACTGCTGGCTCATATTCAGCCAGCTCAACCAACATCCCCAGGTCCTTTTTCATCAGACAGCTTTCAAGGCACTCTTCCCCAAGCGTGTAATGTTGCATGGAATTGTTGTAATCCAAGTGCCTCGGTCCATCGCTCCAGCCTGTCCAGATCCCTTTGTAGAGTCTTTCTACCCTCAAGCAGATCAACACTCTCACCCAACTTGGTGTCATCTGCAAAGTTACTGAGGGTGCACTTCATCCCCTCGTCCAGATCATTGATAAAGATATTAAACAGAACTGGCCTCAATACTGAGCCCTGAGGAACACCACTTGTGATTGTCCACCAACTGGATTTAAATCCATTCACCAAAACTTTTTGGCCCTGGCCGTCCAGCCAGTTTTTTACCCAGTTCTCTGTTCTATCCAGAAGATAGAAATGCAGATATTTTAGGATTATGTTTGCAATGGTTAAATGTGAGAAACTTGAATGTGACTTCCTGGATTTTCTGTGTTTTGTCCTTTTGCATCTTTTTCATCTTGCATGTGAAATAGCCAGCACTAAAAAGAACTTCCCCAGATGAGTGGCACTATTGTGCCAACTTCAATCCACTTTGTCTGTTGAATACAGGAATTGTGTGAGGAAGGAAAAGCAATCTTTGACAATGAAGCATTGATGCCCAAGAAAGACGAGATGCAGGACTGTATCCGTTATAAAGAAATCTCCGCCTGTTTGAATTAAGTCTTTTTGTTTCTTCTGGAAAGAATCACCATGGAGGGAGGAGAACGTTTAAGTGAAGAGAGAGCAGCACAGGAGCAAGCTCATGCTTCAAGCATTATGAAGAGGTCATCAGAAAGACAATGACTATAGAAAACATTCAATATGCATGATGGTGATGGCTGCTTTGGGCTCATACAGTACAGTAATAAATTGCTAGACCTCCTGAGAGACATTTATAAAAATGTGAAACTAGTCAATCCCTGTCAACAATTACCTAAGCATTTAATTCCACAAAACATCTTCAAAAAGACAAGATGGACATTTCTTCAAGAACGGTCCACAGCTACTTGGTAAGTAGCATGATGATCAACAGCATGAAGTATGCTACTGAAATCAATCTGTTTGTTATGGATAACAGGGATTTGCAGAGCTGAATGACATCTTCTATAGGACTAGCAAATTATTAGAATTGCACATTGCTGTAAACTGGACAAAGGAAGAGAACCACTGTGAACTTTAATCAGATAAGAGAATGTGCAAACCTTTAATTTCATGATAAAATTCGTGTGAGACAATTGCTCAAACAGGATCATTAGGCATGTATAAATAAAAAGATAATATAAAAAAGGTTTAATGACTTCAGGGAAAGCAGGCAATTGGAGTAGGAAGGAGGTGTTGCCTCATGCATCAAGGTTTCATTCACAGTTTCAGAAATGCAGAACACGGAAGGAATTAAGGCTATTGAATACTGGTCATGTTTAGAGATGACAAGCATATGGTACCTCCTGTGATAGGTGTCTGCTTAATGCCATCAAATCTGGAAGATGACATGGAGAAAGCTTTTTATGAGCCGCTACCAGAATATTCTCCAATACACAGAGCTTATTGATAATAAGAGGTTGGAGAAGAATGCGGTAGTTTGTCTATCAAGTTCTTGGAAAACCCAGGTGACACTATTTGGATACAAGCTGTACCCAGTGACAAAAGAAAAGAGGCTCTTCTGTAGGTCTCGAATCAGTAGGTGGGGATTGCTTGAGAAGGTTAAGCAAAAGGCAAATTAAGTGAGAAAAACTATGAAAAACAACATCTGTGACCTTTAAAAGAGCCAACAGGAAAAATAGCAGACTTCACTAAACCGAAACAATTTTGTAGTTAGATCTGTTAGAAAGAATGCTTAAGGAATTGAAGAATTAAAAAGTACTTAATTAGAAAGTGCCGCACAGAGGAAGGATAGGAAATACAGTAAGACAGTGTGATCATCTCAGAGTGGAAACATATGAAAAACAGAAGGAAGCTCAGAGATTATCAAGGATCAACATGAAAGAAAAACATTAGTGATAAAATGTGAAAGATCAAGGCACAAAATGAGCTGCAACAAGCAAGGGACATCAGAAGTAACGCAGAGCAATTCTCTAACCACTTTAATGTGAGAGGAAGAGCAAAGTGTCAGCCTGCAGTTCACTACAGGGAGAACGATACTAAGGACAAATCCAGGATAGCTTTTAGCATCAAACTCCACAAAAGGAAAGGCTAGTGGTTAGCAACAGAGGTAAATGGTCAACCCAAAAGTGGGAAGGTGATTTAGAAAATAGGCTTGATTGAGTTAGCTGAAGATTTATAGCTTAAAGAACTAAACACAATACTAGGGTAGAGATGTGGTAACTGTCTTCAGGTATATAAAAAGCTGCATCAAAAAGATCATTATTTGTTTCTGATGTTGATGTAAGCATTCATGACCTAAACTGGAAGGAGAAAGTCTCACAGTAAAGAGTATGGGAAACTAGAAGAGCTTGAAGACTTCTGGTAGTGTCAGAGAATGTTAAACAAATATCCATCTGATATAAATGATCCTGCCTTGGTGAAGGGAAGACAGTAGGCTACCTGACTTCTTGACATCCTCTCTGCCCAGTATTTGTTGAAGTTTAACATGTGTCTGAGAATGAAGATCGTATAAAACCCAGCGGCTTGGAGAAATAATGCAAAGAAAGTTAAAATAATGCCTCTCCCTCTCAGTTTCCCCGTCTTCTCGTGATGTTTTACCTTACTTCTTTTCTTGTTCTTGTATTTTTTCTCTCTCTGCAGTTGCTATGAGAAGTATCAACAAACAATAGAAATTGATTTAGGGTTAATTATGTGTTTGACTGTGCACATGGTTAATTCTGAAGATGCAGTCAGAGTACGCAGGAGTGTGCAGTGCGTCACACGCTTGTGCCTAGTACAATCAGGATTCCTGTTCTAGAGAGGTAACACTGAAATTAAGCATACAGAAAAACACTTCCCCATACACAAGATAAAAGAAACAGGGGAAAGATTCTCCTAATTAGAGCTAGATAACTTTTTACACAGCCAAGATACTTTAAATGAAAAGATATTTTTTCTCTGAATTAGGAATGCCTATTTCTGTTACTTTTAAAATTCTCGGTCTTCTCAAAATTACTTTAAGTGAAAATAATAGTGTTTAGTCTATCTGGTTTTTGGTTTGGTCTTTTTTGGGTGAAAGGAAAGGTTTTAGATATATTCCCCAAATACCAATATCTCTCAGTATGATTAAGATAATCCTTTGTGTTTCTAAAACAGAAGAGAAATTCTATGTTACCTAGTTGAAACATTTTGGCCAGCAATATGAAGTACACACAGGTTTGCCAGTTCGAGGCCAGCCACTCAGTTCGGAGTACCCATAGCAGCAATTCTATGTTACTTGCCCTGTATGTAAGATCTGTTACTTTTGTAGTCCAAATCACCTCAGTCGTGGGAACTGAAACTCTAATGCCAATCAGTCAATGATAAGACATCAATTCTGAACAACAGCAAAGTGATTGCACAAGTTGGCTCTATTTTTAAATGTTACAAGTCTTTTATACTATTTATGACATTTCTTGAAGCTCAACTATAGGGTTCAGATTTTCCTTTATGATGTCAAAAACATCATCAGTTAATGTTTTCAAAGCTTGAGAAGCCTTCTAAGGAAGTAAGGGAAGTCTGCAACTTTTGAAGGCCAGTCAGACTAAAAAAGTTTCATAGAAGAAAATCCTACCCTGATAAACAGATTAAATAAATACTATAAATTATTATTTTCCCATTCAGTACCATGATATTTCTCCAGGAAAGTCTCAAGCTTAAGCATTCCTGAGCAATACCAATGCCTGTTATGTTTTTGTTGTCTTTCCATGCAGCATCCTGACAGTGTGAACCAGAATTGGAACTTCATTATGCTGAGAGTTGAGTATATAGAGAAAGATACACAAACCATGACTTGAAACTACTAATTATAATCTGCTTCAAAATTAAGCCAGTGCATATGTTGGATAGTAAAAGAGGGGCAGAGGAACCAGGTGACACTGTGCAAATTAGCAGTCCCTAAAACCACTGCAACCTTTTTCAGTCACTGTATTATATGACACTTTGACCATAAAATTATTTCGGTTTTATCGTACTAATAAGTTAAACAACAGTGAATTGCAAATATGACTTTTTGGCCAGTTGGGAGATTTTTGTTAGCTGTTCACTTAAAAAAACGTTAATCAAGTATATGCTACCAAGTTATCAGGTATCAGGTACATACTGTCAAGATCTATGAGGCAAATACTGTCAAGTTATCAAGATTTATGGAGAAAGATCTAGAGTATGTTTTCTGCCTTCCATACAGCTGACATTTAAATGTGAGATCATCCCCCTTAAAGAGTATTAAGAATTTATTTAGATTGTTTAAATAGTAAATGATTGCAAATGGTGATACATACTGAAGTGAAAATGTGGATATTTTAAGCTGATCTGCCAAAGTGCACACAAATTTCTTCATGATATAATGTATTCCATACAGAACCAGCAGACCTACCCAAACCTATGCAAATTCTATGCAATATGTGTGTGTTATGTGGAAATTATTTGAACAGCTTTTTTGTTCTGTATCACTGAAATGACTTCAGAATTTGTTGATTTTTTTTAGAGTAAAAAGGTGCATATCGTCTCTGACACACCCAGATCCCACTCAGATGCCACAGTTTGTGATTTTAGAGCCAAGACTCCTTTTAATACCACTCTTTTGATACCACTTGAGCTTCCTTGCCTAGGATAGTGGAGTGGAGGATAGTGGAGTGGTCTCTTCTCAGCTACTGCCAAGTCTGGGTGGGAGAGGGGAGTAGGGAGAGGACTAATGTTAAATCAGCTGCAACTGGGTAGGTAGACATGCAGACTGTCAGCTGGAAGAGTTGTTCCTGCAACAGCTCCTCACCATGTTCCATGTTGTCTCTACAGCTAACATGATGATAAGTCTTTTTACAGCAGTGAGATACAGTATAGAAAGCTGGAGACATGTCTACTAGTGTGGTCCATTAAGTAACTCACTATATTAAAAGTAACTTTCCAGTTATTGGCTCCGGGCAAACTGTGATCACTGAAATGGCATGAATCAGTAAAGGTGAGCTGGGGAACGCAGCTTTAGGATCCCTGTGAAAACTGCCTGGAATATTCAGCACACATTTCTAAACCATTGTTTCCAAGATTAGACAAAATGCTGAGATACATGTATACAACAAAAATAGACTCCCCACCCTCCCTTTTGTAAATTCTTCCACTTATTTTCTAAATTGAAAATGCAGCAACTTATCTTGAGATAAGTTGAGATGATCTCTTTTCTCTAATGTCCCTCCTCTGCCAGTCTATAGCGAAGCATTACACCCCAGACCGGTCTTTTTTTGTTATGCAAAAATCTGTTTGCAGGCCACATAATGATGATGGAAACTGCTGTTCTGCCCACGTGTAATCACTTTCTTGCCAGAAATCTGACCGGTAGCATTTGAGAATGTATTTGAGAATTTTTCTCCACCTCTGTAGGAGTTTGTTGACTGAATGGCTGTCTTTAATTTTCCTTTCATTGTATTTCTCTGCTCTTTGGTGGTTTTTTCTATATCTTTAAAGCTCTAAAAATACTAAAGGGTCCTCATGCTCTTCTGCAAAGTGCTGCCAGTCTTGCAAAGGCAAATTTGTTTGGTTAATATCAGAGGGGTGGAATTGCTTTTGGTGAGCAGCTGTAAATTGTTGCATTTAGATGCATCCATTTTATAATAACTGCGTATGCCATAAATGGGGATCCTTGTCTTGCCGCCTGGCTTTTTTTAGATCTCAATTCCTCATCTTTGTCTTCCCTTTCATGCATATTATAAAGATAAATGAATTTAAGGGTAATTTAAAGGAAATAAATGAACTGATTATTTTTAGGCAGTATGACACACTGTTTTCTACAAGATGATATCTAGAAGAAGTAGCTATGCAGAGAATTTGGCAGATACGTTGCACAGGGAATTATTGGTACTAATTACTTGCAGAGTATCCAAAATTCCTCAAGCTGAGAAAGGTTGTGATGGCAACTTGAGACATTGATAGTCTATAGCAACATCTAATTAACATGAAAACGGAGTTTTGCAGCTGTCTGCATCTGTAGTTCAGAGCTGCAAAGTAATTCAGCCTGACTGTAGTCCAGTCTTCAACAAAATACAGTTTCAACTGTGTAGCTTGCAAGCTCTCATAGCTAATCAAACTGGAGAAAGTTATATATAAATTGTATAAACTGTCTCCTAAATTGAAGGGAAATTTTACTGAATGTTACTCCTTAAAACACCAAGGATATTCAGCTTGGGCAGTATGCTCTCTTGATTCCCAAATAATTCTTTAGTGAGATGTAAACATTTGATATGTTGTCAGGAAGAAAGATGTAATGGATACCTAGACAACTTCAAAAGGTCTCAAAAGTTGTTTTTCCTAAGATATAATGTAAATCTATGCTACAATTTAAGTCCCTCACTTTTTCACTGCCTTCAGCTTATAACAACCATTTGCATAGACTTCCAGGTTTGTCTAGGTTAAATAAACCCGGTTCTTTCCAAATTTCTTTTTAAAAGCTGTTTTCTAAACATGCTGTCATTCTGAGTCTCATTCTTCCTGAAAGTGCCCAGCTGGTCCTTTTCTCTGTAGACTTAGTGCTACCTTGGGATGCTCTGAAAGCACTGACAAACAGTGCCAAGGTTGTGACCTGTGCATGGATGCCAGTGAGCACCAAATGAGAGCTCTGTGGACTAAATGTGGACTCTCCTGGTGTGATCTATATGGACACAGAGATGTCCTATCCCAAGCTTGGAACGCTCTTATGCTTGTCCACATTCCCACACTGAAGTCAGCAGGCAGTTTCCATACTATCCTCAGCCTTCTCCCTGTAGTTACCAGAAGAAATCACTAAGTCTTTAATACAGGCGTGTGAAGAGGAAGAAAGTTTTATGAATGGTGTCTTTTCATGATGACATGTTGGGAAAAGAAGAGCAGGAGCCATTTTTTCAGGTTTCGCATCAGGTAAAGACTGCCAAAAGAGGGAGTAAAAGAAAATGAAAGAGTATGTGCTGTAGGAAAACCTAAAATTTGTTTGAGAATTGGCCATCAGACATCAGAATTGTTTCCATCACTGCTTTGTTATACAGTAGAAAGATTTTTCCACATCCTTGAAGTATATTTTCCAAATATGGCAGCAGCTTTTCTTTTCAGCGATATTAATGCTGTTGACTCATATGTATAATTCACTCTAAGCTCCTCAAACTGCAAACTTCTCATAATGACAGTCAAAAAAACAACAGTTACATAATGTCAGCAACAGCAGAAAAACATGAAAGGAAAAAAGAGTTTTTTGAAACATTTCAATCAAATATGTATTTGTACCGTAAAAATACTGATTTTTAACCTCCCCAGAATACCTGACTTCAGTGTAGCTTCTGAGGCACTAAAATGTAATGCACAATGCAATGTTATGTACCTAATTAGCCTATATAAGCAAATACAAAAAAATGTTATGTACTGATGGCCAAGTGCAAGATCCTGCATGTGGGTCGAGACAATCCCAAGCATAAGTACAGGCTGGGCGGAGAATGGATTAAGAGCAGCCCTGAGGAAAAGGACTTGGGAGTGCAGGTGAATGAGAAGCTCAACATGAGCTGGCAATGTGCACTGGCAGCCCAGAAAGCCAACCGTATCCTGGGCTGCATCCAAATCAATGTGGCCAGCAGGTCGAGGGAGGTGATTCTTCCCCTCTACTCTGCTCTTGTGAGACCCCACCTGGAATACTGTGTTCAGCTCTGGAGTCCCCAGCACAAGAAGGACATGGAGCTGTTGGAGCGGGTCCAGAGGAGGCCACAAAGATGATCCGAGGGCTGGAGCACCCCTGCTATGAAGACAGGCTGAGAGAGTTGGGGCTGTTCAGCCTGGAGAAGAGAAGGCTCCGGGGTGATCTTATTGCAGCCTTCCAGTACTTAAAGGGGGCCTACAGGAAAGCTGAAGAGGGACTTTTTACAAGGGCATGTAGTGATAGGACAAGGGGCAATGGCTTTAAACTGAAAGAGGGCAGATTTCAATTAGATATAAGGAAGAAATTTTTCACTCAGAGGGTGAAGAGGTAGTGGAACAGGTTGCCCAGAGAAGTTGTGGATGCCCCATCCTTGGAAGTGCTTAAGGCCAGGTTGGATGAGGCTTTGGGCAATCTGGTGTAGTGGAGGGTTTCCCTGCCCATGGCAGGTTGGTTGGAACTAGATGACCTTTGAGGTCCCTTCCAACCCTAACCATTCTATGACTCTATGATTCTATGTCATGACAAATGATAAGCAAAAAGCTACTGTCTTGAAACACTGTCATAAAGCTATTTTCTGTGCATCCTATTCTCCTGAAATGGAAACACCTCTGGGCTGACCCTGAATGCAGGAGGATCCTCTGTTCTACAGCAGCAAAATATGGCCATAAATATAAGTCAATGATATTTTTCTACTCACAGTGGACTTTGCCTGCATTGATTGAGAGAATTTTTCATTATATCAAGTCCACCAGGAGAAAAATAGCTTCTTCTGAATAAGAATTATCTTGTATCAATGATTTACCGGAACTGCCAGTAATGGAATGATTCTCCATTAGACATCCAGGCATCACTTTTATGGATATCATAGAGTCATAGAATAGTTTGGGTTGGAAGAGACCTTTAAAGGTCGTCTAGTCCATGGATGTGTTCAGGGATGGCACATCTCCTACCTCTCTGGGCAATCTGTTTCAGTGTTTCACCATCCTCATTGTAATATATTTATTCCCAATATCTAGTATAAATTGACCCTCTTTCAGTTTAAAAACATTACCTCTTGCCATGTCACAACAGGCCCTGCTAAAAGTTTTCCCCATCTTTCTCATAGGCCCACTTTAAGTACTGAAAGGCTGCAACAAGGTCTCCCTGGAGCCTTCTCTTCTCCAGGCTGAACACCCCAACTCTCAGCCTATGTTCATAGGAGAGGTGTTCCCCCACTCTGGTCATCTTCATGGCGCTCCTCTTGACTCGCTCCAACAGATCCATGTCTTTCATGTGCTGAGGACTCCAGAGATGGACACAGTACTCAGGTGGGGTCTCAAGAGAACAGAGTAGAGGGACAGAATCACCTCCTTCGACCTGCTGGCCATGTTTCTTTTGATGCAGCCCAGGATATGGTTGTCTTTCTGGACTGCAAGCGCACATTGTCAGCTCGTGTCCAGCTTTTCATCCACTGGTACCCTCAAGTCCTTCTTGGCAGGGGTGCTCTCAAACACTTCATCCCCCAGCATGTATTGATACCAGGGATTGCTCCAACCCATGTGCAGGACCTTGCACTTGGCCTTGTTGAACCTCATGAGGTTCACGCAGATTCACTTCTCCAGCTTGTCCAGGTCCCTCTGGATGTTATCCTGTCCCTCAGGCAAGTCAACCACACTACTCAGCTTGATGTCTTCTGCAAAGTTCTTGAGGGTGCTCTCAATCCCATTGTTCACGTAATCGAAGAAGTTATTAAACAGTACTGGTCCCAGTACAGACTCCTGAGGGACACTACTTGTCGCCAGTCTCCATCTGGACATTGAGTTGTTGACCACTACCTACTGGATAAGACCATTCAACCGATTTCTCATCCACCAAACAGTCCAGCCATCAAATCTGTATCATCTCTGCAATTCAGAGAGAAGGATGTTGTGGGGGACTGTGTGAAAGGCCTCACAGAATTTCAGATAGAGAACATCTGTAGCTCTTTCCTTGTCCACTGATGTAGTTACTCCATCATAGTAGGCCACTAGGTTGGTCAGGCAGGACTCACCCTTGGTGAAGCCATGCTGGCTGTCTCAAATCACAACTTTGTCCTTCATGTGCCTTAGCATAGCTTCTAGAAGGATCTGTTCCATTATCTTCCCTGGCACAGAGGTGAGCATGACAGGTCAGTAGCTCCCACAGTCTCTATCCGTTTTAGAAATGGGTGCTTATTTTACCTTTTTCCAGTCACCAGTGACTTCACCTGACTGCCTTTTCAAATATCATGGAGAGTGGCTTGGCAACTACATCAGTAAATTTCCTTAGGACTCTGACTCTGGGATGCATCTTGTCAGGTCTCATAGACTTACGTATATTCAGGTTCCTCAAGTGGTTATGAACCTGATCTTCTCTTACAGTGGGAGGGACTTTGCTCCTCCAGTCCCTGCCTTGCTGTCCATCCACTTGAGAGGTGAGGGAATAAAGCTTGCCTGTGAAGACTGAGGCAAAAATCTTGTTGAGCACCTCAGCCTTCTCCTTGTCCATTGTTAACAGTGACCAGTCTTGCTCATCGCGGGGTACAATTTTTTTGACCTTCCTTTGCTGGCTGACATACCTGCAGAAGCCCTTCTTATTATTCTTTGCATCCCTTGCCAAGTTCAGCTCCATCCACATCTTGGCCTTTCTGACCCCATCCCTACATAGCCAGGTTATGGGAAAAGGTCAGGTTAGGTGAGGTGGGAGGAAGTACATTGTCACAAGGTCTTGACTCAGCCATGCTGGTCTCTTGCCTTCCTTGCCTGATTTCTTACACACGTTTTTTGAGAGCTCTTGCACTCTATAGAAAGCATCCTTAAAGATCCCTACATCCCTATACTGTTCTTAGGATACCTGTCCCTGCTTCCACTGCCTGTGTGTTTCCTTCTTGCCCTTCAGTTTGATCAGCAGGTCTGTCACAGATGGAGCGATGCACTTCACTCACAAGGGAGATGCAGCGATGTGTTTTATTGATATAAGACAGTGAGTTAACAAGGTTCAACGGTAAATGTGGCAGTGGTTTAGCAAGACTTGATGGCAAGGTACACTGGATTATTTACTGCATAGAGGACAGGGTCAGACAAAAATGTCAGGGAGACCTTCCCGTTGAGTCATGAGATTTAGAAAGGACTCTTGCTTTCTAAAGTCCTTTTCAGAGAGGAATCTAAGTGAGGATGTATCCATTCCTAGTCCCAGACTTGGTCAACGGTTTATGTCTAAAGGATTACATGTGCACAATCAATCTAAGATATAATCTTAATTAATTTTCAAAGTTTAGCCAGCTATTAGTCACTTACCAAGAATCTGTTGCGGCAAGGAATCTCTCCACCTTGAGGAATAACCTTGAGAGGTGTCCATACTCAAGGGGAGATCCTGGCATGCAGCCCACCACTGTGCAGGAGAGCTCCAAGAAGGGCTTTTGGGCTTCTCACTGTTTATGGAGCAAGGTGATTGACCTGTAGTCATATTTGCATACCAAACGCAGATGCCAATTTCTTCCAAATCTGACTCAAGTTAGACACTGAACAGCGCTGTGGTCAGGTGGGCACGTTCCCATAAATTAGCCCTTGGCTGTGGTGGTGTTACCTGTCTTCCTCGAATTCACTTTGAGCCAGATGCAGCCATCACGATCAGACACGTCCATCACGATCGCCACTGGTGGTTATCGCTTGACCAGGGTTATGGGAAAAGGTCAGGTTAGGTGAGGTGGGAGGAAGTACATTGTCACAAGGTCTTGACTCAGCCATGCTGGTCTCTTGCCTTCCTTGCCTGATTTCTTACACACGTTTTTTGAGAGCTCTTGCACTCTATAGAAAGCATCCTTAAAGATCTGTCAGCTCTGTTCTGCTCCCTTGTCCCTGAGAGCAGTTTCCCAGGGGGTGCTATTGACTAATTCCCTGAACAGCTGGAAATTTACTTTCCTAAAATTCAGGGTCCTGACTTTACCCTTCGCCTGACCCATATATCTCAATACTGCCAACTCCACCGGTGCATGATCACTTCAGCAACAGCAATCTGTATGATGAATTTACACATGTTCATATCAGTGAACAGATAACTGAGATAGCCTTATTACTTGAAAAATATTTCAGAAATGGTGAAGTAAAACCATTCACTTACTTGACAGAATATCTAAAAAACATACCTATACATGTAAGTATTTATAAATGTGTACATAAATACATATTTGTTTCCTAAAGTATGTATTTATGGCATTTTTAGTCTGTGTGTTGGGTTTGTGTGATGGGGCTTTGGTAGTGGGGAAGGGGACACAGGGTGGCTCCTGTGAGAAGCTACTAGAAGCTTCCCCGGCTCCAAAACAGCCCCGCCTCTAGCCAAGGCTGACCCAATCAGCAATGGTGGTAGCACCTCTGTGCTAATATATTTAAGAAAGGAAAACAACAAAAACAAAAACACACAAACTGCTGAGAAATATGCAGTGGAGAGAGGGGGAGGCAAAGCTACCTCTCTGTGGCCACGGCTGCCAGGGTTCATCAGGCTGGTTGGGCCTGCAAAAGTGGTGGGGAGAGAGGAGTGAGATGTGAAAGAAACGGCTATGCAGACACTGAGGTCAGTGAAGATGGAGCAGGAAGAGGTGTGCTGGAGCTGAGATTCCCTTGCAGCCCGTGGTGAGATGGCAGCGGCTCCACTGCAGCCTGTGGAGATTAACGGTGGAGCAGAGATCCACCCGCAGCCCATGGAGAACCCCACACCAGAGCAGGTGGCTGCACCCAAAGCAGGCTGTGACTCTGTGGGAAGCTCGTGCTGGAGCAGTCTGTTGGTGAAGGACTGCACCCTGAGGGAGGGACCCACGCTGCAGAAATTAATGAAGAACTGCAGCCCATGGGAAGGGCTCACGTTTGAGAATTTCATGGAGGACTGTCTCCTGTGAGAAGGGACCTCATGCTGGAGCAGGGGAAGAGTGTGACAAGAACTTCCCCTGAAGAGGAAGGAGCAGCAGAGACAGCATGTGACAAATTGACCTCAACTCCCATTCCCTGTCCCCCTGTGCCATTGAGGTGAGGTGATAAAGAAATCCGGAGCAAAATAGAGCCCAGGAAGAAGGAAGGGGTGGGGGAAAGGTGTTTTTAAGATTTGATTTTATTTCTCATTATCCTTCTCTGATTTGATTGGTAACAAATTAAACTGTTTTTTCCACAAGTCAAGTCTGTTTTGCCCATGACCATAATTGGTGAGTGATCCCTCCCTGTCCTTTGTCTCGACTCTAGAGCCTTTTGTTGTATTTTCTCCTCCCCATCCCACTGTGGAGGGAGGAGTGAGGAGCAGCCATGTGGTGATTAGTTTCTGGTTGGGCTTAAACCACGACAGCCTGAAAGAAGTAACATGCAATAGAAAATCTTACGTGTCTATCAGCAATTAAGTGCTTTTTTGTATATTTATGTGAAATTATTCAACCTATTATATCACTATGTGATAAAACAACACTGTATGAGTAAATCAGTGTATATGGACATATTTAGGTATTCTAAGGGGGTGCAAACAATAAAGTCAGTTAAAAAGCTAGACAACACAAAATTAAATAAACATAAATACATGTCGTATTTTAGCAGTTACTCTTAATAATGCATATATTAATATTAAACCTTATTACTTTGGAGAGAATTTGTTTATGACTAATCAGAAACTTTGGGGTGAATCTTAATGCTGTGCACACATAAACAATTACGTGTGGATGTGGTGCTTAGGGACATGGTTTAGCAGTGGACTTGGCAGTATTAAGTTGGACTTGGCAGTATTAAGTTAATGGTTGAACACAATAATCTTCAAGGTCTCTTCCAACATGAATGATTCTGTGATTCTATTCTATGAACATGGAATGAAAAGGTGAGGATGATATGTTAACAATATTATTTGTATTTTAAGCCTCTATTTTAAAACCATACATACCTAGAAATGTTTCATTGGTCTAATAGCACAGAGTTAAAGCAGATTCTTACCTTTTTTTTTTATTAGAAATACAATTCCTAAATCTCCAGACTTCAGTGTATGCTGTATAGTAAATCTAGAGAGACTAATATAAAATTTGTAGTTTGACATTGGAGAGCAAATTCTGTGTGTGCAAAGGTTTTAAAATGACAGATGTTATGTAGGGTTTTTTCAGAGAATGAAAGTCATTTCAAGCCAATAATGGCAATAATTAGCACACATTTAATTAATCAAAAATATAAAGAAATTAATAGTCACAGTCCCCAGGGAATCAGTAATTTCAGTAAGTCTTTAAACATCCTGTTCAGCAAACTGAGCCAAATACGAGAAAGGAAACCAAGTCAGACCTAGAATAATGACCCAAGCAGGGCAAATATGTGCTGAAATCCTTCTCCTGCTGAAATCAGCTGAAGCTTTGCCGCTGATATCAGTCAGGACTGCCTTCCTAGCTCTGTGCTCAGATCAAGACATATCCATCTAATTAATTCAGTGCCTGCCTTCAGATAATATGATGTGTGATGGCTAGCTCATCCCTTGCACTCGCGTTGGTATCATCCATAGATATCCACAGAATTGAATTATAGAACAGCTTTATAAGCCTTTCATCTTCTAAAACTCAGTTCAGAATACCTCAGGTGTCATAGGCTATAAACATGAAGTTCTTTCAGTCAACCCTTTGCAGTGGTAGATGCACACTTTAATGATTATCAGAGGAGGAACATTGCTAGAAAGGTTCATTGTTGTCAGGAGGAAGAAATTGTGTCAAAGATCTTGCAGCCTTATCATTTCATCACTTGCTTTACAGCATTCAAAGCTAGCTTGTTCTTGAAAGACGTTTGCCATAATAAATGTGCTGAAATGACAGAGCTAATCTATAATATATACATCACAAGATTTGAGAAGTCAGGACTAAAGGACTCTTTACTGCAGCAAATCACAAATCTCTTACAAGACTCAGAGCAGGTCTACACACAAATACTTTCACATCTAGCTGGCATAAAATAATTTGAAAACAAAGAGTGCTTTCCTTCGCTATTTCTTTTGCTGAAGCAGCTTGTGTTTCTCATTTCCACATGAAGCAGATTTAGAAGCACCGTTTTCAAAAGAGAAGGCATGTCTATGCACTCAACTCATTTTAAATCAACTAGTCAAGTTAGCCAGTGATTGGAGTTAGACACTATAATTAAGTGACCATAATTCCCACAGTGAGGCATTGCCTTCACTTCTGTGTTGATGTCCACACAAACATGACAGATTTGGTATCGTGTTCTTGTGTGATCTGATTTAGGTGGTCCTGCTCCGGCAGGGGGATTGGACTAGATGATCCTTTGAGGTCCCTTCCAATCTCCAACATTCTGTGATTCTGTGATTCTGTGATCATAAACACACAGGGCTTTCTTTACTATAGCCACACCAAAGCTCACCAAACCCAGCATTGTCTCCCTGATGCTGTTCAGACCAAAATTCTTATGTTCAGTCAAGACCCAAGGCAGAATTTGAATGAGTTTAGCAAATACCGACTCACATGTTCTACCATTTTAATGATGAAGATTTCTGTCAGCAACACAAAGCAACAGAAGTCTGATCTGAAGTAGTCTTTAGGCATAAGGGATCATTCCAGTTTGGGTGAAGTTAAGGGGTCAAGTCATATAATTTTTTCCTAAATCACTTCCAAAATAAGGGAGTACAGGAAATCTTAAAAAAAAATTTGCAACCAATAGCTTCTTTACAATCTTGTTATGTTTTGATATGTCACAACAAACCCCTTAATTTCATGTCTCTCAGCATAAATAATGGGATTTCTTTCAGTTGCAGTGTCCCATGTAGAGGAGGAATTTTAAAATACTGTGAGAGAACTCACAGATACGAAGACCAGAAGAAGCCATTAGATCAGGACCATTACATTTTGCTTAGTTTCTCTGCTCAAGTGGGCCTGATTCTCACTGAGCAGCACTTTTATGGCTCCTTTTTGTACTGAGTTGGCAGAGACTGGCCTTAACAAAAATATAAATGAGGCCCAAGGGTGGTCCGCGCCCTAGCTATGTAGTTGCCTTCTGCACAAGAAATTTCCTTAAAAATGCAAGCAGCCAATGTGTAAAGTTGAAAACAAATGCAATCCAGAATATGCTTGAGAGAAAAAGCATAAAAATGTGATATGATCACACATTAAGTAAAAATGTGTAATTTAACGCAATATCTATATCTAATTATAAGTCTACAAAGAAGAAAGGATTAGGATAGAACTCTTAACCTACATTGGGTGAAACTTTCCTGAAAACAATGCTTATACTCATGCAAAGCCCTTAAGACACCATAATCAGGCTTTAGGTTTCAGAACTATGGCTATGGTTACCACTAATGAATACTGCATGTGAAATTTATCAGAACCTCTATGGCTGTGTCTGCAAACACAGGTCTGTCATTATAACTACATATTCGTCTGCAAATATTAAGATACTGTTTTGGGGTTTTTTTTGGCTATAAATCTGGTAGAAAAGTCTTTGAAAAGAAACAAGTGTTAATGACCTACAGAAAAAAAAATGTAGAGATTATCTAGAAAACTTAAATACCTGTTGTATAGTACAATAACACAATAGGCTGTTATTTGACAAGATCTTTCAAAAATTGTATTGCAAAATACATTCCAGAATTGAATTACACACAGATGCACATGGATGACATAAATTTTAGGAAATAGAAATGCAAAACCAATGTGTGACAATTTTTTAAATAATAAATTATAACTTCATGAAGTACATGCTCTTCTGTCTTGTGATCATATTTCACAGAGGTTGTTTGATAAGTGATATTTGAGAAGTACCTTGATAACGTTTCAAAGTGATATGCAAGACATAGGGCAAGGCAGTACGATTCCATCTGGAATTTTTTATTGCTTTCCTTGGTGTATGCAGGCCTTTGATGTCTTCAACCAATGATAACTTATGATAATAGAGCATAACCTATCATGATTTATCAGTTAATAGATAGCAAGACAGTTCTGTGACAGCTGGGTAATGGAAAGTTCTCCAACTAAAATGGTAAATTGTGTGACTCACATATGTTAAACTATTTTCTAGCTTTTCACTTGTAAACAGCACAATAGTTGTAAGGATAGATCCCTTGTTTAAAATATGTTATATACACATATCTGTTTAATATCTTTTCATGCAGGGTTTGTATTGAATGGATTTAAACTGAAAGAGGGCAGATTTAGGTTAGATATAAGAAAGAAATTCTTTACATTGAGGGTGGTGAGGTACTGGAACAAGTTGCCCAGAGAAGTTGTGGATACCCCATCCCTGGAAGTGTTCAAGGCCAGGTTGGATGAGGCTTTGGGCAACCTGGTGTAGTGGAGGGTTTCCCTGCCCATGGCAAGGGGGTTGGAACTAGATGATCTTTGAGGTCCCTTCTAACCCAAACCATTCTATGATTCTATGAAGTCAAGGGCAAGACTGTTAAAGACTTCAACTATTTGTCACTGGCTTCATGGGCAACGCAAACACTGTTTATTGCTGGAGGTAGTCTAATGAATTTATCTGTTAGAGTGTATTTGAACCAAATCTTAATCTGATTGTTCCAGGTACTGGAAAATTGGTTCCACATTTTATGGATAGAAAGTACACGTTTCAGAAATTTGATTTGCGTTGGTCAGCATAAACTAAGGGCAACACAGGCTCTACATATATGCTTTGGTTTTCTATATCTTAATTTTCTAGTTCCATAATTTAGTCCCCTAATGTTAGCTCAGTGCTTACAAAATTCTAGATATTCTGTAAAAGTTTATGGGAACATTTCTGTAACATTACAAGTACTGAGGAAATCAAATGTTTGTCAAATAAAAAAAAAGTGATCTTTCAAAACTAGACACAATATAATGTGCTGGATTCATATCCATGTTGCCAAGCAACAGTTTACAACTGACAACATGTAAATATATAAAAGGAAATATTAGAATCAAGATGAGATCTGTGTCTTTGCAGATCACTAAGCCATGTTGAACATTGAATGTACTTTCTTGAATGAGAAGGTCGAGAGAGATTCTTCTGTTTCACTGACATGGAAGAGAGATTAAGGGCATAGACTTGCTATGCTAGCTAGAAGAACCATGAGAAAAGGTAAAGTGAGAAGTGGCTACAAAAAAAAGGCAAAATTTGTGATGTTATGGTGCCTAAGTGACTTTAGAGCAGAAAAAATAAGTGGCATGGGAACTTTTGGTCATGATGGCAAGTCTCAATAGCAGCTTTTCTCAGCAGAGTTATGTCATTTAAAAATTGTGATGGTAGGATGGCAGAAACCTTATTTTAAATAGAATTATGCTAAGGAAAAAACCTCACCCTTTAAAAGTGGTTCATTTTACTTATTCTGCTTACAAATCTTTTCTGCCATAAACTAATGCTAAATCACTTGTTGTCTTCAGAAGTACCCAATGAGAGTAAATCAATGGACTCGACCTTCTGAAAGAAAGCATACAAGAACTTCTCAAAAATGCTCCATACAGTCCAATTCTGCTCTCACTGAAGTCAATACTAACATTTTCTGTGACTTATCATAGAATCAAAGAATCATAGAATGGTTTGAGTTGGAAGGGATCTCAAAGATCATCTAGTTCCAATCCCCCTGCCATGGGCAGGGAAACCCTCCACTACACCAGGTTGCCCAAAGCCGCATCCAACCTGGCCTTGAACGCTTCCAGGGATGGGGCATCTACAACTTCTCTGGGACTTCAAAAGGAGCAGAGGAAATGCAGCAATGTGAAGAAATAAAAGAAAAAAAAAAATTTTCCAATTGTCCACCCTAAGGGACATTTAAAAGTTTAGTAGAAAGAACCTGCATGCTGATATTAATCTATTTTCATTTCAAAGTCTATTGGGATGTGTTTTCTGGGCCATTTAATCCAAATCAATTTGCAACAAAGCTATTGCGGCTTTTCTCACCAGCTAACTCTTTCAGCAAAACTCTGGCTCATAGCAGATCTGCTAGTCTAGATATTTGAAATGCTTTTATTGATCTTTTGAATGCAAGTCTGTGATAAGTAAATAAAAATTGATTATTGCAACTGAGTATTTTATTTGATTATTTTAAAATGTCTGTTATTTAAAATAGCATTTACTATAAGGTCACAGTTCTTTTATTCACTTCCTTTTTTTATTCTGCAGTAAAGACTGTCCTGCTTATTCTTAAAAAAACAGAATGAGTTCACTTAGACAGAAGTCTGAGCACCTCAACTAAGGATGTAAAATTTTCGTTGGATGATGACTCTTAATCCTGTTGTATTCATCATCCTGGCACGAAAAGTGTTTAGACTACTTATACATAGAAACAAATATTCATCATCAGATCTCTTCTGGCATTCCCTTTCCTATAAGTAACATGTTGATATTGTTCTTTAATAAAATCCTGCCTGAAGCAATTTATTAATCGGGCTAGAAAGTGTGAATGGACGTGACTCAACACTATGGTGGTTAGACCATGAAGCTGGGAGATGAGGGATTTAGAGAACATTTAGGCAATTTCTGTGTACTAGAACAGAAGTAGGGAGGAGGCTGAGAGATAAGCAGCTCAGAATAATTTCTGAGGAACTTATTGACAGCTCGGTTCGATTTCTATCCTGAGTAGGCAAAGAGAGGAACAGAACACATTTTCCAGGAAGGGTCTGCAAGCTAAGCATGATGGAGGATGGCACAACCACAGTCTCATGAACGCTGATTTGTTACAGGTGAAATGACTGTGGCATTCTACTACGAGTGATTACTTAGCATGTTTCTCCAGAGATGTTAGTCTCTTACTATTAGGCTATCAGTCCAGGTATCCCTTCCTGCTCAGTAACGTCTTGTGAATCTGTTGTCCTCTATCGAGCAAATACAAGAGACCTGTAGTGATCCCAAAGACATGAAGTTTGAATAAACATCATAAAAGCCAAATCCTCTTTCCAGAGAGAGGAAAGCAGGTATTTATTCTGAATACACTATGCAAGGAAAAGCCGTTGCCACTGAGCTGCTTATGGGGTCTGTGAGGGAGCCCTTAACCTCAGTAAACCACAGTGTTTACTGACACTTGCCTAGCCAAGAATACGTATTCATGGGAAAACTAGCTTCTTCAGTGCAGCGGGACAGAAATTCAGCAATGTACTGTTGTATTTGTGTTGGAGTGGTGTTGGTTTTCTTGGGGCTATGGTAGGGACATGAAATATGAGAAGGAAATGCTATTGAGTAAACAAGAAAAAAAAAGCTCAATTGGAAAAATGTTGTGTTTCAAAAGATAGAGGTATAGAGTAGGGACAGAACCATGGTTCATCTTTTGAAATGGATAGACAGAGACCATGGTGTGCAGACTGCATGTTACCCAGCTATGAGGGGTAACTGTTTGTTGGAAACACAGCTACTTCATCCTCTGAGGCAGAACTGCCAGAAGTCGACAGAAGTGAACTATCATTTAGTCAAACTAGTTATGGTGCATGAGGTAAAATTAGGTCTACATGGCAAACATGGCCAGCGAAGGCAGAGTGTTGGTGTCAGAAAGCCACGATAATTTTAGTTTTGAATATTGCAGCAGAACACCATTTTCCTTAAATGAGTGGGTCATATACTGCATCACTTCTCTCTTTTTTACCTCTTCCAAGAACTGAAACTATATATAAGTAATATAGCATCAGAAAATGTAAAATAAGTTTGCAATTAATACTGAGACAAAGAAAAGATCAGTAATTGCAGATGTAGAATTTTTCAGGAAAGAACCTAGTTATATACAAAAACCGCTTTGACTTCGATTCCTTCACAGTGTTTACGTGGATTAAGTTAAGTAGGAAAGGTTTTGTAATTTGGGAGGAAATACCCTAATGCGACATGCCATCAATTACAAAGTGCAATCTCAACTGCAGACGCACCATGCAGATGGCTCCCTCTAACGTTCAGGCCAACAATGTCATGAACAACAAGCAACTGGTCCTCCTACAAGTTACACAAATATTTGTGGTGTTGTGGTGTGTTTGTTTTTTTTTTTTCTATTTCTGACAATAAATAAGAGTATCCATAAGGCTGGAATAGTCTAGGGTGTTAGAACTGCCTGTCTACCCACACAGCATTTGTGTAACAAAGGGCATGAACTATAATTCCAATGAAGCAAAAGTAAAGCAACTCATGCTGTATTTTATAACTGTCAAAAGTTTTGAAACTTGTCAATACTCCTATGCTTGATACTAAAATAGGATTATCTTATCATTGTGTTTTGTGACATTTGAGGCTTTTCTTTTGAGCTCATACTCTCAAAATCTCTGCTATGCTGTCGACCATCCAGCCTTATACACATTTGGAAGAATGACATTCTAATTAGTTTTAGTGGGATAATACATTCAATATCTTTAATGAGAAAGGTAATTAGTGATAGTGAGGATCAGAGTAGACTTAGGATTTGGGAGCTTAAGTCTGAAATCTTTGTGGACTAAAAACCCAAGACTCATACTTGTCTGTATTTGTCACATGTCTTTATTTGTATCCATCTATATTTTTTGTAAGTGTTTAAACCACTTGAATAGCTCATAAAAAAGAAATATGAAGAAGAGATGTGGGGAGATTAAGAGATAAAACTCCCTTAGTCGATACTTTTTTTCAGTAAAAAAAAAAAGAAATCACAAGTCCTTTTCTCGTAGGAACTTGTTTCATAGATTCATAGATTCATAGATTTCTAGGTTGGAAAAGACCTTAGAGATCATCGAGTCCAACCATCCCTAATCCCCATTAAACCATATCCTCAAGTAGATCATCCACCCTATTCTTAAACACATCCAGGGATGGGGACTCAACCACCTCCCTGGGCAGCCTATTCCAGTGGCTGACAACCCTTTCAGAGCAGAAATACTTCCTAACATCCAACCTGAATCTCCCCTGACTAAGCTTATGCCCATTTCCTCTTGTTCTATCACCCAACACTAATGTAAAGAGCCCTTCCCCTACCTCCCCACCATCTTAGAATCATAGAATCATAGAATCATAGAATGGTTAGGGCTGGAAGGGACCTTCAAAGGTCATCTAGTCCAACCCCCCTGCAAGGAACAGGGATATCTCCAACTAGATCAGGTTGCTCAGGGCCTTGTCCAACCTGGCCTTGAACGTCTCCAGGGATGGAGCATCCACCACCTCTCTGGGCAACCTGTTCCAGTGTTCTACCACTCTCATAGTAAAAAATTTTTTCCTAATATCCAACCTGAACCTACCTCCCTCTATTTTAAAACCATTACCCCTTGTCCTATCATAACTGGCCCTCCTGAACAGCCTCTCCCCATCTTTCCTGTAGGCCCCCTTGAGGTACTGGAAGACCGCTATCAGGTCACCCCGGAGCCTCCTCTTCTCCAGGCTGAACAGCCCCAACTCTTTCAGCCTGTCCTCATAGGAAAGGTGCTCCAGCCCTCTTATCATCTTCGTGGCCCTCCTCTGGACCCTCTCCAACTGGTCCATGTCCTTCTTATGTTGGGGGCTCCAGAACTGGACGCAGTACTCCAAGTGAGGTCTCACAAGGGCAGAGTAGAGGGGGAGAATCACCTCCCTCGACCTGCTGGCCACGCTCCTCTTGATGCAGCCCAGGACGCGGTTGGCCTTCTGGGCCGCAAGAGCACATTGCCGGCTCATATTGAGCTTCTCGTCCACCAGTACTCCCAAGTCCTTCTCCTCAGGGCTGCTCTCGATCCAATCACCACCCAGTCTGTATTTATGCCTGGGATTGCCACGACCCAGATGTAGGACCTTGCATTTGGCCTGGTTAAACTTCATGAGGTTGGTACGGGCCCACCTCTCCAGTCTGTCAAGGTCCCTCTGGATGGCATCCCTCCCTTCCAGCGTGTCAACGGCACCACACAGCTTGGTGTCATCGGCGAACTTGCTGAGGGTGCACTCCATGCCACTGTCCACGTCACCGACAAAGATGTTGAAGAGGGCCGGGCCCAACACGGACCCCTGAGGGACGCCACTCGTGACCGGTCTCCACTTGGACATTGAGCCGTTGACCACTACTCTCTGAGTGCGGCCATTGAGCCAATTCCTTATCCACCGAGTGGTCCATCCATCAAACCCATGACTCTCTAATTTAGAGAGAAGAATGTCGTGCGGGACAGTGTCAAAAGCTTTGCACAAGTCCAGGTAGATGACATCCATTGGTTGACCCTTGTCCACCGATGCTGTCACCCCATCGTAAAAGGCCACCAAGTTGGTCAGGCACGATCTGCCTTTGGTGAAGCCATGTTGGCTGTCACCCACCACCTCCTTGCTCTCCATGTGCCTTAGCATGGTTCCCAGGAGAATCTGCTCCATGACCTTGCCAGGCACAGAGGTGAGGCTGACCGGTCTGTAGTTGCCCGGGTCCTCCTTGTTCCCCTTTTTAAAAATGGGGGTTATGTTCCCTCTCTTCCAGTCATCGGGGACCTCGCCAGACCGCCACGACTTCTCGAATACAATAGCCAGTGGCTTGGCAACTTCATCCGCCAGTTCTTTTCTCAAGTATTTATAGGCCATAATCAGGTCTCCCCTCAGCCTCCTCTTCTCCAGGCTAAACAGCCCCAACTCCCTCAGCCTCTCTTCATAAGTTTTATTTTCCAGCCCCTTGACCAGTTTAGTCGCCCTTCTTTGGACTCGCTCCAGGAGCTCAATATCTCTCTTAAAGCGAGGGGCCCAAAACTGGACACAATATTCCAGGTGCGGCCTCACCAGTGCCGAGTACAGGGGCAGGATCACTTCCCTGCTCCTGCTGGTCACACTATTCTTGATACACGCCAGTATCCCATTGGCCTTTTTGGCCACCTGGGCACACTGCTGGCTCATATCAAGCCGGTAGTCAACCAACACCCCCAGGTCCTTCTCCGCCAGGCAGCTCTCCAGCCACTCTTCCCCGAGCCTATAGCGATGCTTGGGTTTTTATACCCCAAGTGAAGGACTCTGCACTTGGCCTTATTAAAGCTCATGCCATTGGCCTCAGCCCAACGATCCAGTCTGTTCAGATCCCTCTGAAGGGCCTCCCTACCCTCGAGCAGATCGACACAGCCTCCCAGCTTTGTGTCGTCCGCAAATTTACTGAGGGTACATTCAATTCCCTCATCCAGGTCATTGATAAAGATGTTAAACAGAACTGGACCCAGCACTGAGCCCTGGGGAACCCCACTGGTGACCGGCCTCCAGCCGGATTTAGCCCCATTTACCACCACTCTTTGGGCCCGGCCGTCCAGCCAGTTTTTAACCCAAAGGAGGGTGTGCCTATCCAGGCCAGCAGTTATCAGTTTCTCCACCAGAACACTATGAGAAACTGTATCAAAGGCTTTACTGAGGTCTAGGAAAACTACATCCACAGCCCTTCCCTCGTCAACTAGGCGGGTCACCCTGTCATAGAAGGTGATCAGGTTTGATTGGCAAGACCTGCCTTTCATAAACCCATGTTGACTGGGCCTGATCACCCGGTTAACCTGTATGTGCTCATTAATAGCACTCAAGATAACCTGTTCCATGACTTTGCCCGTCACCAAGGTCAAACTGACAGGCCTGTAGTTCCCTGGATCCTCCTTCAGCCCTTTTTTGTAGATGGGGGTAACATCCGCCAGCCTCCAGTCCAGCGGAACTTCCCCAGTGAGCCAAGACTGCCCAAAGATAATGGACAGCGGTTTGGCAATGACATCCGCCAGCTCTCTCAGGACTCTCGGGTGGATACCATCAGGCCCCATAGACTTGTGGGCATCCAGCCGGAGGAGCAGTTCCTTGACCCGTTCCTCTGGGATCACAGGAGCTTCGATTTGCTCTCCCTCCCTGCTCTCAGACACCGAAGGCCAGCTCACCTGGGAACTACTAACCTTATTATTAAAGACTGAGGCAAAGAAGGCATTAAGGACCTCAGCCTTGTCCTCATCCCTAGTGACGAACGCACCCCCTGAGTCCAGTAGGGGCTGGAGGTGATCTTTAGCCCTCCTTTTGTTATTAATATATTTATAGAAAGACTTTTTGTTGTCCCTTACAGAGCTGGCTAGTCTAAGTTCCAATTGGGCTTTTGCCCCCCTGATTATCTCCCTACATGTCCTAACTTCCTCCCTGTATTGATTCCTGGATGCCTGCCCATTCTTCCAAGACTTATAGACATCTGTTCAAAACAGACTCTACAGCCAGGGTCTGACACAGGTGAAGATTTTCCTCTTTTATAGCACGGGCTGCCTTTTAAAGGTCTGCCAAAAGTATCGTAAAGGAAATTTTAAGTACTTTAAATGAGGATTGCCCAACTCAGAAAGACTTCTAAAATTTAAGCACTGCTTTATCTAAGTTGCCTGCATTAGTCACGGAAAATTTAGACTAATAGAACAGTTTTTGAAACATCCTGGTGTTATTCTCAAATTGATGTGCCTATGTAAGGAGGAAGAATTAGGCAATAAGAATTAAGAAAACTCTTACAAGAAAAATAAACATGGTTCCTCAAAATATAAATATATTTTGAATTCATGGAAAAAACCTCCAGCTTAATCCCCTGAAATTCATGTGGAAAAAAGCGCAAAAGAATGCCGAATTTCCATATCCAGTGCAACTGAAAGGGCCAAAGTTTCTTATTGCTTTTAAATTACAGAAATGAGGACAATGTTAGTATGATGAACTGTTATAAAAAAGAGGGGGGAAAAAAAGATGAAAGTACATGGATAGATGTTATTTTCCTAATCGAGGGTAGTGGTTCCCAAACCATGAGGTATGAGCCCAGTACATGGACATAACCCAAGCTAATAAATTCTTCTGATGTACTCTTTCTCAAGTAGGATCTGTTCTGGCTGATATGAAATTTGGCTTACAAAAATTGGCAATTATTGATCCAGAATATTGAATATACAACATCCCCATGTTACTTATAAAGCTGTAGTTAGTTTTTCTGTAGCAATAATATTCTCAGGGAAAAAAAAAAAAGAACTTAAGTTGCTAAGAAACTTTGGACTGCAAAATAAAACAGAAGACTTTGATCACAGTTAGTGTGATAGGGAGAAGACAAAGGGCATCTAGAATATGGGGAAGGTATTATTTTGATTCTCTTCTCTTCATGGCTTTCTTGGTGTTTTCCAGCAGATTGCTGTCAACTGTCTTGGGACACTCATGAGACCGTGTTTGGCAGCAGAGACTTGGATCATTCCTTGAACAAAATTAACATTGTAAGATATAGTTTTTACTCAGCCAAGCAAACTAATACAACCAACAACATTTTATGCTCCTAGGTCTCTGCTTTGGCTCAAAGCACAGCACTGCCCGTGGCTCAGAGAAAGACAACAGAGAATTCTCTTTTCTTTTTAATTTAGGGTTTGCTGATCTTCAAAGTATTTCTGCAGGGAAGGAGGTCTTGGCTGTAAAAGTACACACAAAAAAGTGAATTTAATAATAGAGCAAAAGCACATCCGCAGTGCCAAACTGAAAAAATATAACTCAGGAACTATCCAACCTGGAATTTAAGAGCATATGTAGCTGTTAAATGAAAATAGGAAGGAAGCAATAACTGAAGGATGCTACCACAGAAAACAATAGAAAAAAGAAGAAAGCAAAGAGTGTTTGTGGTGAAAGTATAAGAAAAGGACTGCAGTTAGTTCTACCGTAAGTAGGGCAAAAGGGATAATTTTTCCCTTACTTTATTCTTTAGGATGCTTGAAACTGCCAAATTACAAGGGTAAAACATTCCAGCGAAGAGCCAGCAGTGCTGTCAACTCCAAATCTAAAAGGCAATGTTGCAGAAGTGCTATTTATATTAGCAAATACATGGAGGGAGATTCAAGAAATAGAGGGTTTGGAGAGCATCATAGTCATTGAGCATCCTTCAAGTGACTATCTCTTGTGTTCCACCTTCTTTTAACATCATGTCTTTTATTAACATTTATTGCTTTGCAGTAGTCATCTACTCTGTCATGAAACAGCATGGTGCCCTCATGCCATCTCTTTGATCTGGTGCCATCTCTTTGATCTGGTGCCATCTCTTTGATCTGGTGCTCTTTCCCAGCAGAACATGTCAGGTTTTGCATGATGCATTTTGTTTTCACTGTTCCTTAATATTTTCTTGATCTAACAGCACATGAAGAAGCCCAGGCTATTAACATGAAGCTCTTAGTGATGCTGGACATTCATCAGATTTGAGAACTCCTTGGACTTGAGAATATATAATGAAGCAGTTGTTCTTTTTGGTTTTATTTTCAAAGATTCATTCTTTGAAGACAAAGTTTTCTACTGATGTACAGGTGTGCTGTGTAAGATGCTGATTAATTAGAAACAGCTGCAAAGTAGTGTGGATTTGATTTAGATGTCTTTTATACACCAGTTTGCAATTCTATTCATCTTTTTAAAATTGAAGGGCAATTAGAATTGTCTGTTATTATAACTTAATTCAGAGTATGGGAACTAAACTTCTTGACCTAGTAGTTTATAAAGAATAAAATGTTAATTTTATTCTTACCTCTGAAAATTTCACTATAACTGGACAGAGCAAACCATTAGGTAAACCTGAATAATATATCTTTTGTATACAGCTCTGTGTTTTGAGAACTTAAATGAAAAATTTAGCAGAAGTACATTTACTTTTTAATCTAAAGAAAGACAAGAAAGCTCTAGATGGAAGTATGTAGACCTCACTTCCATTGAGACAAACGTAAGGTGGTAAATCTCTGTCTCATTTTAGCAAACGACTTGAGATTCTGTGAACCTTGTGGCAGACGTAATTTTCTCTCCTGTCTCTTGAAAGACAGACAGTTCTACTGGTTTGTGTTTTGTTGCAGGGTACGGTGAAGTGTCAGTTCATGACTGTGGCCTCTAAGGCATGAAATAATTAATAGCTCCCTGCACTGTTGAACAGTGGGACTTCAATCTTCTATGAGACAAATTCAGAAATATCTTTAATTTCTACATTTCTGTCTTAGATATTCTTTTTCTTGTCTTTTTTTATGTGACTAGCAGTAGATTCAGAAAAGAACTTTATAAAGCATCACTCGCTCTAAAGAAAGACGGCTGGCCCTTACTTTCATCTTTTGAATGACTATTTCACACAAACTACAACTTCAGTCCTGTCAGTAGAGCCAAAAATCTAGCCAACATCCCCTTGTATGTCTTCCAGGCACCATTTTCACTGGGAGTTTAATGTTCTCTTCCCATCCAAGTGTAGCCAGCTTCTCAGGATGTACACTGGACTGGATGAAGGATTGTGACGAAACCGTCTTAATTCTTTTTCAAATCTAGCTGTAGGTTTAGGGTTTTTTCTTGAGAAGCATACGTCCAGTCTCCCTTGGACTGTGGAGAGCCCAGAAGGCAAACTTCCCCTCTCCTGGTGAAGTGCTGAAAACATTAAGCTATTACATGAAAGGTAAGTACTGTCTCCCGCTGCTGTGGGGAGGAAGTAGAGCTGGGAAGAAGGGAGGAGTGGAGGGAAGGTGTTTTTTAAGGTCTGGTCTTGTTTCTCATGATTCTCTCTAAATGAACTGTTAATGAATTAAATTGATTTTTCCCCAAACCGAATCTGTTTTTCCCAGGGCCATGGTTGGTGGGTGATCCCTCGCTGTTCTTATCTCAACCCTCAGGTCTTTTGTTACACTTTTCTCCTCTCCACCGCACTGAAGGTGAGGAATGAATGAGTGGCTCTGTGGTGGCTGAGCTGCCAGCTGGGCTGAACCACAGCGGAGACACGAGTATCCAACTCGCAAATGCTCATTTGGGCATAGGATATCAGAACTGCGTTCACATCTGTGGAAGCAAAACAATATGCCCTCGAGGAGCCCGATGGCACAGAGCTGGGCCTCTTGCACCTCTCAGGTCAGTGGTCAGGCAGAGCGTGGAGGACAACAAGATAAGCAGGAAGCGCCCAACTGCCCTTGCAATCCCCTGAGGGCCAAAGGACTTTGGGCAATTTGAAGTCAAGGGAGCCATTATGCAATAGAACAAAACCAGAATAGAGGTAATGAAGAGAATATTCCTTGTTCTCTGTACATAGATCAGGACAAGTATAACTTAAGACTCTGTTTCATTCTTATACTGGGCTTCTCCATGCTACTCTGCTGGTGTTTAGGGGTCTTTCATGTACAACTTAGTTAACTGACTTAATCAAATCTGATAGGATTTCTCCTGTGAAAAGCAGTCTGTAATCAGCATAAAACCATCATATCAGCTCTGTTCTGTCTTTCATTTTTGCCATACGGAGGAACAAGTGAGCAATAAAAAATAAAGAATAAGGTCAACTACTGCAAAAAATCAAATACATTATTAAGTAAGCAGTTATGTCCAGGAAGCAAGAATAGAGCTAAAACCACTGCTCAGACTGGAGCTGTGCACCCAGAAAATTCAAACAGCTAGTATGATCTGAAGTCCTTGTAATCAGTTCATCTTCACTTCACTCACTATTTCTGAAAACTGCAGTGTGAAGCATACTCATAGTTACTACGTTTTAACTCAGCTAACTCTCAAACACGAGGAAACTTGGGTTTACAGCTCTGTGCAACATAGCAAGAGTCTCATTAATTTTGCTTTCAAAGATTTCACCTCAGATGTGAGATGACATTCACCAGACGTGGGATATATAGTAGCAGGTAAAGATCTGTTGTAAGACAAGTAAAATAACTTCCATAAAATCTGTGACTTTTGAACAAATTTCTTTAGTCTTCTGTGTACAGTGGCATGACATAGCAACTTAAGATCCCAGCCCGGTCCAATTATTGTACTTCAGTTACAGCCTGGAAGCAAGGTGTTAGAGCTGTAAAGTAAACAGCGGTTTTAAGGAATGTCCCATTTACTGTAGGCACTGACCACAATGCCCGGCTCAAAAGTGAGCTGTGACAGCATGAGTTATTGGAAGCACTAGAGTAAGGATGGTGTCACAAACGGGTTGCTACAAAAAGAGCATCAGGATGAGAAAAGAGCAATGCTGATTCCAATCAATGTCACATACTCCCATAACAGGTCATTCCAAATTAAGTCTATTTAAACTCTCCCTACAAACGAAGCAAGAAGAGCTGAAAATGGAGAACAGAAATTGCAAGGTGTATATATAAGACATCCTTCTCAAGGAGAACTTGCCATGTAATGAGTATGGTAAAGGAACACATTAAGATGGAGACATGTCACTCATGCTTTGGCAAAATGCAGGGAAAGATAAAGAGGCTTCCTACTCAGGATTTTGGAAAAAGAAAATAAAAATGTCCCAGTTCAAAGAAAGAAAGTAATAGAATAACATTTAATTATATGCTCAGCAGTTTTACAAGCAGCACCTTCAGAGGCATAGAGCAGTCATTGGGCTAAACCAGTAATTCTGTGAACTGATAGGAGGAGACACTGATACCCATAGTGCAGCCCCAAGTCCCTGTTACTTGCATGGTGGCAGTGCACAAGAATCTCAGGAATGTACCAGAGCTGTGGTGTACTAAGTGCTGTACAACTGGTGAGCAAGAATAAAGCCCTTGTCTCGAACCACCTGTGAGAGGAGAAGAGAAGAATTTTGAAAAGAGGAGAAAATATTTACAGACTCTTTGACATACTGGGTCAGAATGGGTAGTAATGCAGGATTGCCACTGTGTATGAAATCCCTTCCCAGAAATGGGTGTTTCAGGTACTCAACTTAGTGACACTTTTAAAGAGGCTGCTAAGTGGCCTCCTAGAAAGAACAGTAAGTCTGTGCAAAGTAGAAATTATGAAGATGGATGAATGCAGCTGAGTTTGGAAAATGTGTTTTTTGTAGCTCAGCTACATGCCAGTGGCCATTCTGGTGCACTGCAAATCATTACAAGATCAAAAAGCAAAGCCCACTAGTTTTGCAGAATCACCTACCTGTGAGTCGTAATTTTGATTTCACTAAGACTCACCACATCAGTCAGCTTGTCTCCTTTTTTCTGATTCAGAAATCAGACTTGATTTATTTAAGATATGGATCTGCTAAGGTAATGATGAATTAACTAGGAGGATAAGGAAGCAAATAGGTGCCTTCCAACCCAAAGAAATTTTGAAACCAAATATTTTATTTAAAAATAAAATCCTGCTAAACTACTTGCCAAATCATAAATTTATAGAAGATATCCCCATTTGAAATTAAAATATATAATAATTAATATAACAGTTTGACTGAATAAATACCGAGTAACTTATGCTCCAAATTCTATTTGCATTCAACTGAACTTGATTCCTCTTACAGTTATCTGATATTTGATGAAATAGTTTAAAATTATTCTAAACTATGAGAAAGAATATTTTGAACCCAAGTTGTAAAATAGAGAATCCTGAAAATTATGCAATGAACTTAGTCTTCGTCCACCAGAATAAAAATGCAGCAACTGAAAATTTTGCAGAGTGAAGGAAAAAAACACAAAAATAAACAAATCAAAACAAAAACACAACCCAAAACTAATTACCTAAAAAGATTTATCTGCCCATAAAAGGTACACACCATACTTGTAAAACAGATAATTAGAATTACACTGCAGTAAACTCTTCAGTCTATTGTTATGTGCATTGAAGGCCATCTGGAGAATTTGTGTGTGTAAATTTAGGTGCTAACAAGAGTTGTCCTGAATAAAAGATTTATCCAATTTATTTAAATGTGGCCTGGAAGAGGATCAAAATACTTCTAACTTATGCTAGATGACCTGCATCTAGGAGTCAGAGGATTAAGGACAAAATGCTTGACCTCTGGTCTCTCTGGCAAGATCCCTGGAAGGAGTATAGTTACTGATTTAGGGATTTTATAAGAATATAAGAAAAAAAAAAAAGAAGTCACTTTTATAAATAATTATAAACACATTACTGTGCAGACTAGCTTAGCACCATAAACTGGTCACTACTACTGGTGGCTTGGAAATCCCTTTGCAATACCATGATGGTAGCTGGGTGTATCAGGCCTCCAAAGGCTAGTCCCCTCCTTGAAAATCTCTAGTTTAGGCACAATGCCTAGCTAAGTAACTAGAAACAGAAAACTTAAAGGATACATTTTTATTTCTAAAAGATTCTGGGGCCATTCCCTGGCACTGCTGACAAATGGCACTGTGAAATTTGTCCACAACTAAACGTTTTCTTTCTCTCTGTCCCCTCGGGAAGGTAGTCTCATCCATACTGCCCGCTGAGAACAATTTATGTCATGTTGTTTCCCAAACCATGCTCCTTTCCAGGAAAGTGCTGCTGAGTTCAGGCCAAAATCATGCCTGGGAGTGTGCTAATCATATAGCAGTTGGGCCAATGATGGATTAGTATTAAACTCTGTGTTCTTAACCAGCTTCTAACTAGTGTAAATACACAAGAAAACACCTTCTGAGTTATCATATTCAATCGTTTTTTTCCATGGGCAAAAGCTTCCTGTAGTGCTGAACATAAGCTCCATCCTTAAATTACCCAATTTTTCTTATTATTCTTCTCTGGAAGGCTGCTCCAGAACCTTAACATTTTCATTATTAGAAAGTATTCTAATTTCTAGCTCTTCTTTACCCATAGCTAATTGATACTAATTTCTTCTAATTTTTTAATGAATTGTTCTTTTCCTTCCTTGTACTTTTGTTTATTTTTCTTCTTTTCTATCTCTCCCACACAACCCTCAGTCTCACTCTTTCAAAGGGAACGATTCAACCCTCTCCCAATCTGTCACCTCAACAAAATTATTTCATCTAGTCTTCCTGTAATACATGATCTTCGTTGTTTGCTTAATAAGCTTCTCCCATTCCAGTTTGAATAGATCTCTGTGGAACCAAAAGTGTAGCAGAGTATGAATTATTCCTACCCAGGGTTTGTTTTCAATAGGTTGCCCAGAGAGGTGGTGGATGCCCCACCTCTGGAGGCTTTCTAAGTCAGATTGGATGGGGCTTTGAGCAACCTGATCTAGATGAAGATATCCCTGTGCATTGCAAGGGGATTGGACTACGTGACCTTTAAATGTCCATTCCAACCCAAACTACTCTCTGATTCTGTGATTCTGTGATTCATCAACATTTATCTGATTGGAAGAAAATAATGTATTTAGGTCACCTGCTTCTTCTCTGAAGCTTATTCAAATCCAACTGAGGTCAACAGAAAGATTGCAATTGGCTTCAGGAGTAGCTACTAGTAGTAGCTACTAGTAGTCTAGTAGTCTACTGTGAATTTATGGCCTTTTCATCGTGATTACTTTAAAACTGATGGCAATCTAAAATTATTTATTTTACAATTTATTTTATCACTGAATAAAATATTTTAAATTTCCATTGTGGGAAAGTGAATTCCTGTGTAATGATTCGTGTTGTTTATGACAAATTATGTGAAAGATCCTTGTGGCAGTACAAACATTATATCCTGCTCAATGTTAGCAAGTATGAGCTGTTCCTAGATGTGGCAGAGCTATACTGAGGACCTCCCTTCATAAAACACCTTGTTTTGCTCAACACCATTCACCTTGTCTGCATGGCACTGTGGCATTGCTGCAGATGGATTTAAAGGGTATTTGCACTCAAGAATGCTGCCACAAACTTCTCTGGAATGAAGACAAGGAGGCTTGTTCACACACTCCTTCTCACCATATGGTCCCATCAGTTTGACTCATTCCCTGTGTCAACAAGCCTTCATGGATTTCGAGCTGACACTACTTTTATTATGTTGTATAATGTCACTTCTTGTAATTGAGTTTCTTCTGGAGTGGATGAAAGGATTCAGCAGTTTCACTTTGAATGGATTCCAAGTGAAAAATGCTCTCTGATGTCGTCTTGCCACCCTCAGATCAGAGTCAGCTGACTTACACATCCAGGTTTTATGCATCACTTTCTTCCCCTACTAAGCCAGCAATTTCATTGTAAATTAAACATGATACATATCCTTAAACCAGCAAGTTTATGCTTGCTGCTCTATGCCAGTTATTGGAAACAGCACATATACTGAAAGACCTATCTTGAATTCTCCTTGCACAGTGAATACTGTAAATATAATAGTTGGAAAAAAAAAGTTTTTTATTTATTAAATTGATTGACATTATACGAAATGAGAAATTATTTTTTTAAAATAGCCTACCAAAATTATCTCAATTCCTTGATAAATAAAATTTATCTAGAGAAAGAACTCAGTCAAAAACAAACTGAAAGGAAAAGCTCTATTTTCTCAACTACGTCACAGTGGTGGCTGAGTTTCAGAAACAGTAAATCTTCTTTCTGATCAGCAGACTAACCATGATATTTTTCTCCCTTCTTGACATCTGAATTATCTAGGCTCTGACCTACGTCACTGACAACGAGGCAAGTTTTGGGCCTTTGGACTGGTTTGTCACTCTGACTGAAAGAGATATGCCTGTAGCTCTAAGTGCTTGAAAATTTACCCATCAGAAAAATAAAATACAGCAAAATATATAAATTATGCAATGATTTTTGGATTTGGATTTGTTTGTTAAAAATAGTAATCTCAAACCAGGATAATTCTTAATCCTCATGTTACATATGTTAAATCTCATCTTTCTGGTGTTATTTATGTTTGACAAATATTTTTGATGTTCTAATATGGTTTCTAAGCATACCTTTCTTTAGAGTATTTGTTTTCTATTTATGGAAAAAATCACATACTTCAGTTTTGCACATTGGGAACAAAATCTAATAATTATTTTTGGCTGTTCTGTATTTTTTTTTATCTAGTTTATATGTTTTAAAAAGGCAAATGCACTGAAACTGCAGGGACTTGAACACCTGTGAGTTACCAAACTTGAAGTGTTGCTTCATGTAGCACGTTATACTAGAGGCTTTCAATGACTCAAGATGAGTTATAGAAGTATTGATTTTAAATTTCAATGTCACAAAATGTAGATTATTATTTTAAAGTATATAATTAGCTATAATTGAACACTTCAGACTTTCTCTGATAATACTGATGGTCAGTAGTAGCTGAATCATAGAAATAATTGTGGCAGTCATATTAGCGAGATATGTGCTAGTAAAGCAACTTTAGGAGGCCTGTGACTTCATAAGTTAAGAGGAATAAAGAATTTTATTAGCAAGTTCCAATCAACACTTACGAGAGATTGTACAGGAGTTCTGTGGGAAGATTTATATTGTACAGAAAAGTACACGCTTCATTTGCAGTAGTCCTTGCATTTTTGGTACTAAGTGTGATTAGAGCAGGCACATGAGAATGAACAGAACATACGGCACAGTAGTGGTGATATCCAACCTCAGCATAAAGCATATATATTTAGGTTTCTATATGTAAGTGTCTACATGTGAATTACACATCTAAACTCCTGTTACAGTGAATCAACATCGAAGAGTCATTCCATTGCTTAAGCACAAGTATATGGTGTCATTTCAGGCATGGTGAAGTACCCTACCTGACTCCCTTCTGCCACTCCAGAAGGGTGCAAGTGTCCCACAGGTCCTGTGCCATATCTGACAGCCTCCTGTAGGTGTTTTACATATCTTAGAGCATCTCAAGTAGCTCCAGATACCAATGTATAAGCAACTGAATCAAACTCCAGGTTTTTCTTACAAGGTGAAACAGATTGTTCTCTAGATTTCTCAGTATGTGTTGAATAAGGTTCCGTTCAGTTGTTTGCATAAGAACCTAGAGGTCTTTGAGATCCAGGAGATGTGTGTGAGCTGGCAGACGAGGACCTATGGTACAAAATTGCATTTCTGCAGCCAGAAGCCAGAGTACTATACCGTATTTCAAATAACTAGATAAATATGTGCGTGTCTTAAGTTTCTACTGGCTGAGAGCTAGATCTTCTCTAGACTCTAGTGGGTAGTGACTAGACCTCCATTCACTACAACATGTGATGAGACACCAGTGATCTTTATGGGTCCCTTCCAACTCAAAATACTCTATGGTTCTGTGATCTCTGTGTGCAGTTCAATCGGCAAGGACTTCTCCAGTTAGTTTAGAAGCTGTCATAGCTCCCTTCTTACTCACTTTTTGGTGTTGAAAAAAGATAGGCAAAATGAAAATACAAAATTTTTTCTTCCTCTCAAGTCCTCTTCTCATACTTGCCTGCTACAGCTTCTACCCTGTTGGTATTAGCCTTCAAGCTTGAAACATTCAGGTGATTTATGACCAGAATGCAAGGATGAACAATGTCCAGTGGCTAGGGCAGTAGCATAAAGTCTGGAAAAACACGCATTCACAAATGTATCCAATGAAAAAAAGTTACCAAAGAATGACTGTGGTTATGAGATTTCATTCAGTGTCTCATGCACTGCAAGATATATCTTGTCTCAAGGCAATGCAGTCAAGAACATCAGTTCGGCAAGATGTCGGAGGGGCGAAGACCTGCACCTGGGAAAGAACAGCACCGTGTACCACTATATGCTGGAAAAGCTGCTTGGTAGAAAAGGACCTGGAGGTCCTGGTAGACACTAGGTTGAACACGAGCCAGAAATGTATGCTTGTGGTAAAGAAAGCTAATAGTATCTTCGACTGCATTAGACAAAGTATTGCCAGCAGGTTGAGGAAGGTGATCCTTCCTCTCTAATCAGCACTGGTGAGGCTACACTCAGAGTACTGTGTCCGGTTCCAGGCTCCCCAGTACAAGAGAGACATAGACAGCTGGAGAATGTCCAACGGAGGGCGACAACAAGGGGCCGGCACATCTCTACTATGAGGAAAGCTGAGAGAGCTGGAGCTATTCACCCTGGAGAAGAGAAGACTCAGGGAGGATCTTATCAATGTGTATAAATACCTGAAGGAAAGGTGCGAAGAATATGGATCCAGGCTCTTTTCAGCGGTGCTCAGTACCAGTACCAGAGGCAATGAGCACAAACTGAAACACAGGAGATGCCGTCTGAACATGGGGAGACAGTCTTTTACTGTGATAATGACTGCGTACTGGAACAGGTTGCCCATGGAGGTTATGTAGTCTCCATCCTTGGAGATATTTGAAAGCAGTCTGGACGTGGTCCTGAGTTACTGGCTCTAATTTGCCCTGCCTGAACAGGGTGTTGAACTACATGACCTCCAAATCTCCCTTTCCAACCTCAACCATTCTGTGATGCTGTGATTAATGTAGTCAGATACATTAAAAAAAATTGTGATGATTTTTATATGACAGGAATAAGGTGGTCTGAGGTAAGATGCAGAGTTCAGGGAGCCTTCAGAGCACAGCAGACAGTAACATTGGCTTACAACCAATGCATTCTCGACTCAAGCTCTAAGCTTGCCCCTGATGCAGTAGTAGGAGATGGGGTAAGAAGCGGATTAGAGACTTCAGGCTGCTGAGGTGGTGCTGAAGCTGTGTCAAATGTGCTGCAGAATGCTGAAGGCTTCTGAAAATTACAACTAAGCTGGACAGAAATAGACGCAAGAACATTGACCAGACAGCACTCTATAAAAAGCCAATGCATTCACTTATCTTATTTGTTAGGGTAGAAGCTGTCAACCTGACATCCAAACTGTGAATGCTGATATAAAGAGCCTCAGCCAAAGATTGAGATGTAAGTCAGCCATGTCCTTCAGCGATTTCCCTTAAGCCTCTAGAACCACTTCTGTCTTCTCAGGTTTGGACTTCTCTGGCTGACTGCTGTCCTCATCCTAACCTTGCCACAATACTGGGAAAGGCTTCGAGATGAACTCTCTCTATCGGATGAGACAGCAATAAAAAGCTGGAAGACACGAACCAGCTAAAGACACTTCAACTTCCTTCCATTCTTCTCCCAAGTCTCAAAGCAGCCTTACAAACATTGAGAAGCCTAGGCAAAGCAGATCAGTTTGACAAGAGATGTGATGGAAACCTTGGCGCTGCAGAGCATCTCTCACGTTGCCGGATAAGTTTTTAGGTGAGACTAAAATAAACCATGAGCATAGCTCTATTCATTCCCATCAGGGACTGTAAGTCTTTCAGTATCTCTGTGTGTCTTTATGTATGTATATGTGTGTTCATCCCATACCCAGTATGGGATAATAACCTGTGCGATACATGTCCATCAAATACAGGAATATAAGCTCTCTTGTCTCCTACAATTTTGTCTTAGTACACAGACACAAAGAACTTCAAGGACACAGAAATGCGCCCAGTGCTTTGTGTTTATTCCCAGCACATAGACACTAGAACAGCAATAAAATTGCTCTACTCGAGTTGGAAAAGCATTATGGCTGTTGGCAGCAGTGAGCACAGAAAATATCTTACTTTGACTCTAAAGTTCCCGTATTCAGAGTGCCTGTTCGCATATCAATAAGCAAAAAGATGTTCCAACTTCTGAGAAAACTCAGGCTACACTTAAAAAGAAAGAAAGGAGAGTAAATATCTAAAACCACAGTGCTAACACAGTGGGTCAGACCAAAATTACATGGGGATCAATATGTTGCTTCTGATATTTCCCAGCAGCAGCTGTAAGTACAAACGTTGTCTTCTATTGTTAATCTATGCTCATTTCTTGCTACTGGTGATTTAGCAGCTCCCTGAACCTGAAGCTGCATTTGGACCTACGGCATTCAATATTCTGCAATGGCATTACCTTCCTGAATTTGATTCATCCTTTTTTTTGTACCATTAGAGGCTCAAATTGTCTTGACTACATCTCAGCACTGTTACACAGTGTTTCTATTGGCTACATAAGCAACAAACCAGATTCCAAACTCTTTCATTACACTGTGTTATTAATTATATTATTATTACCAGATTTTCCTTAGAGTAGCCAAGATGTTATGTCAGTATACTATGCTTATTTTTAAATAATATCTAAGAAGTTTGTTATTTTAATGTTATTTACATTTCCTTTCTCACATTTTTATGAAAACATGCCAGGGATGATGTAAGTACTGACTATGGAATAAACTTTGGGTTCAGAGGAGAAGGCCAAAACAAGCGATATTTCATGTTCTCCACAATTAAGACATTTTCTAATGATCATTTGTCTGCAGTTGTTTCTAAATATAAAGGAACCCATACTCCTTTAAAAGCAATGACATTACAGTTAAGTGCAGATTAATCAAAGTCTATTTTTAATATATCAACTTTTAAAACATGTTATGGATTATATGATTTTATTCAAGATTGAGAAACTGTTTAAAACAATCTTCACTTTTGCTTTCTATACACTGCCCAAGAACCGAGCAATGATTTGAATGTATTAAATCAGGAGAACTTGACCTACTTCCCAGTTTATTTTTTATTATAAAGTAATGAAACACTCATTTCATTTCTTCATTGTTCTATGGTGCTGATTATAATAAATTCATCTGTGTTCTCCCAAGACTGACCTCAAGAGCAAAAACTTATTCAGAATTGTAACTAGCAGAGACAAAGAAAATACAGAAGGTTGGTTCTCTGAAGAGTTTTGCACCAAAGAAAATAGCATACTCATCATTAGTCTGTGCTGAAAGCTAATTATCAGAAATCTGGGGTGTGTTGGGAACAACATTTTGTAAACTTAATACAATTGGTACAATGCAACAAAATATAACAGATGAACTGCGAGATTTGTATAAAGCTAGTTAAAGGCAGCAAAAAAATCATGGTATACAATTTTCTATAATTTAGCTAGAAAATGCGGTACACACTATAAATGGACGAAAATAACCTTGACTTTAGGCAGCCTTCTTTTCAACAAGCAATTACAACTGTTAGCCTTTGAATTTGCTTCTCCTTAACAGCATTAAAAAGAACACAGTTTTTGGATTCAGAGGTCTAAAATGTTTTATAAAAGCTTTGTTATAGGGTTGTTTCATGTGCCAAATGTCCGCTATCCAATTTTAGGAAAAAAAATTAAAGCTCAGTGGTACATTTTTGATCTTTCATTTCCAGCAGAGACATTCTTCAAATCTTCTCTATTCTTCTATATTGCATAAACTAATATGGTATATAATCATGCCTCAATTTTGCACTGTAATCTGTTATCACGGGCTTTTATACCGACACAGTCCTGTTGACTTAATGAAACTCGGCAGGGATGGAAGGGACTGTTGTACTGCAGAAACAGATGCTAAGTTAGAATAAGTAAGAATAACTTTCCTATACAACAGATGAATGTTAAGTAGAGTTTGCAATGCACAATTCTGCATGGAATTTTACTTAATGGACACTTGACAGCAACTTCTCTTCTGTCCAGAGGCCACTCATGTTTCTCATTCATTGATCAGACCTACATAAAACAGTGACTCCAGAGATTAACTTGTAATTACCTGGACTAATAGCAAATGAGATTTTCTGAATACTGGGGAGGACAACACAGTAAACAAACCCAAAAAGATCAGATTTTCTGGGATATCTAGGGAATTTTACCCGTTTCCTTTTACATAAGCAAGCTGATCACCTTTAAGAGTTCGATTATCACTAAACAGCTCTGGTGTATATTGGGATGTGTGGAGTTCTACAGTCTTTTGACCAAGAAACAGTAGTCAGAAATTAAGCTGTATGTTTCCTCAGGCCCTCTCTGAGGAACTTTTTCTTCCTCATGCTGATTCTGCTTCTCCCTACAGCACAATCCTTTACACTCATATTCCGAACAGTTGCACGTGGCTGGTCAATAACTTCAGGGCTGCTTTTCCCTTTGACTAATGATGTCTCCCAGCCGTCTGTTTTGGACAGGTTGCCTCCAGCTTGGTACTGCTGCTAGACTTACTGTTTGGGAGATACTGGTTCCCACCAAGCCAGGCCAAGCCAGTTTACATGGGGAAACATGCCTTTAGCCCAGACCTTTCGATCCTGGATTTTATACCTACCACACTGTCACAGAATAGGCTGGCCTAAACTTTACTCCAAAATGAATCAGATACAGAATCATAGAATCATAGAATCATAGAATCATAGAATCATAGAATGGTTAGGGCTGGAAGGGACCTTCAAAGGTCATCTAGTCCAACCCCCCTGCAAGGAACAGGGATATCTCCAACTAGACCAGGTTGCTCAGGGCCTCATCCAACCTGGCCTTGAACGTCTCCAGGGATGGAGCATTCACCACCTCTCTGGGCAACCTGTTCCAGTGTTCTACAACTCTCATGGTAAAAAATTTTTTCCTAATATCCAACCTGAATCTACTTCCCTCTATTTAAAACCATTACCCTTGTCCTATCACAACTGGCCCTCCTGAACAGCCTCTCCCCATCTTTCTTGTAGGCCCCCTTGAGGTACTGGAAGACCGCTATAAGGTCACCCGGAGCCTCGTCTTCTCCAGGTTGAACAGCTCCAACTCTTTCAGCTGTCCTCATAGGAAAGGTGCTCCAGCCCTCTTATCATCTTCGTGGCCCTCCTCTGGACCCTCTCCAACTGGTCCATGTCCTTCTTATGTTGGGGACTCCAGAACTGACGCAATACTCCAGGTGAGGTCTCACAAGGGCAGAGTAGAGGGGAAGAATCACCTCCCTCGACCTGCTGGCCACGCTCCTCTTGATGCAGCCCAGGACGCGGTTGGCCTTCTGGGCCGCAAGAGCACATTGCCGGCTCATATTGAGCTTCTCGTCCACCAGTACTCCCAAGTCCTTCTCCTCAGGGCTGCTCTCGATCCATTCTCCGCCCAGTCTATATTTGTGCCTGGGATTGCCACGACCCAGATGTAGGACTTTGCACTTGGCCTGGTTAAACTTCATGAGGTTGGTACGGGCCCACCTCTCCAGCCTGTCGAGGCCCCTCTGGATGGCATCCCTCCCTTCCAGCGTGTCGACGGCACCACACAGCTTGGTGTCATCGGCGAACTTGCTGAGGGTGCACTCCATGCCACTGTCCACGTCACTGACAAAGATGTTGAAGAGGGCCGGGCCCAACACGGACCCCTGAGGGACACCACTCGTGACCAGTCTCCACTTGGACATCGAGCCATTGACCACGGCCATTGAGTGCGGCCATTGAGCCAATTCCTTATCCACCGAGTGGTCCATCCATCACACCCATGCCTCTCTAGTTTAGAGAGAAGAATGTCGTGCGGGACAGTGTCAAAAGCTTTGCACAAGTCCAGGTAGATGATATCCATTGGTCGACCCTTGTCCACCGATGCTGTCACCCCATCATAAAAGGCCACCAAGTTGGTCAGGCACGATCTGCCTTTGGTGAAGCCATGTTGGCTGTCACCCACCACCTCCTTGCTCTCCATGTGCCTTAGCATGTTTCCCAGGAGAATCTGCTCCATGACCTTGCCAGGCACAGAGGTGAGGCTGACCGGCCTGTAGTTGCCCGGGTCCTCCTTGTTCCCCTTTTTAAATATGGGGGTTATGTTCCATCTCTTCCAGTCATCGGGGACCTCGCCAGACCACCACGACTTCTCAAATACAATGGCCAGTGGCTTGGCAGCTTCATCCGCCAGTTCCTTCAGGACCCGCGGATGGATCTCATCAGGTCCCATACAGGTGTGTGAAGTCCAGCCTGCTCAGTCATGGATGTAGACCTGGCAATTCCACCTTTGCACTGGTTGTCTAGCTAGCCAAAGCTGCTGATTTTTCTAGTGACCTCAGGTGGATACTGATGGTCTGTATGACAAATTACTCAGTTTGTTCTTCCTCCAGATCAGACTCTTAATCTCAGATTCACTTTCTATGTAACAACTATTGAAAGTATGATCATAGGCATAGTGGAGAATAAATGTGCTAATTTATAAATTGGAGCATAACTGAAGGCTTACCACGCCTCTAGGTTGAATACAAAGTTAGGTGTGGCTGCCCATGTATGCTAAATGGGAGATCTGTGGACCGTGACTTCACATTCAGTTGTCTCTGTCAAAAACGATACAGATATTTCTAATGAGTTGTAAAAAACAGACAATAAAAAAACAGTAAGAACTGATGCTGTTGCTTCTTCTGCATAAAAGACTCTCTTTATCGTAAGAAGATACCTATTTATTAAACATTCATTTCTTATCTTCTCACGGCAATAGGAAAAAGGGATTATTTCATGACGATCAAGTGGTATGAAATCAGAAGTGTGCTGTTTCATTTTTATTGGGTTAATGTCCTCTCCTACTGTGAGTAGGTCACAAAATCTCCTAAAAGTGATTACAATCCAGCACTTATTGTTGCTCCATTGTTCTGTTACCATCAAATTGGACACAAAAAACATACTGGAGAATCAATGGGCAACAGGAAGATCAGTGCTTGACACAGCAAGCTCTGTAACTCTGAAATACAATTCACTTTTATGATAACACACCTCATTACTTTCTCATTCCTTTTCAGAAAAAAACAGATTGGGGATGTACTGTATGTCTGGCCAACAATTGATACTCAGTTATCACAGACAGGACATACCGGCTAAAGAGAGTAGCTGGTCAATGGACATTTCCAAAACCAGAAATGGTCTGAGAAAAATGGAGATGCAATGCCAATAATGTGATGTAAATATGGATGTCTGTAAGTATGCTCAGTTGCCCTTATATAAGGCAAACAAGGGAAAGAACAATACCCAAAAAGTGGTAGAATTCTGGTATTGTTTTCCTAAGCATAATTATATTCGTACCTCTTTTAATGGGAATGTATTGTAGATCTAAACGGGTAAAACTAACTAAAATCTAACTCAAATCAGAGGTCTGTGTTGCCTCTATAACTGCTGTGCATAATGCTCTGAGGAAGACATCCATCTCACAAGGTACAACACAGAGGACCGAGGCTGCTTGCTGGTCTGTGAAATACTGATACTCCCGATTCCTCCACTAAGGAGGGGAAGACTGTTGTAGGGCCACGAGAGTTAAAGAGCTTGCATCTGGTATTGCCACTTGTGCTTGCATAATCACAGCCAACGTGGTCTGAACAGGGTTTTCATTCAAGAAGAAGAGTACAAGTCCTACTTATGCTTTGATGGCATGAGCAAAAGCTGCTGGAAACGTCCTTTATGCTTTTACTGAGGAGATGTATGAAACTTTTGTTCGTGCCATGGACACTTTGGTAACAACTCTTCCTTTTCTCTACATCCCCAAATACAATGCACCGCTTTTCTCCCATAGGGACAGAAGATGGTCATCACAACATCACAACACTGTAAATACTGAAGTTCAAATATTAGAGGTCCTGCAGTTACTGCTTAACCAACAGAATTTGTATTTGAAATAAAAAGGCAATCTAGAAGCCACAGAAGCTGCATAATTTTGCAGTAAATGTTGATAATCCTCATTTGTTTTATGACTGTGCTCTATTTGAGTGGATTATAAGGACAGCTCACTCAGAGAAAGCTTAGCCCAGCTGATGGTCATATTGAAACAGAGTGGGTGCAGGGATACACAGCTTTCATTGCTTCGAGCTGAAATGTTCAAAGGAGATCATCAATTTTAAATTACATTTCTGCCCTCAAATTGGTTTTACTGGTTGCTATTATGAAAACACCTGTGCTTATCAGAATCATCACCCATTATTTCTCAGAAATTTTTGTAATTGCGTTAGTTTGTGCATTTGACATCACTTTGTGTCTACTCTGTGCTATTCCTCCTGTAAAATCAGGCTGCTACTGTAGAGCAAATAATTTTACTTGTGCTTTTCCTTTGATTTTATATCTGAGATCTGCAAATGTAATTAAGTGCGATATTGCCATTCCTGTCAATTTGCCAGTATTGTCCTGACATGTTGCTTCCAAAGCAAAGAGAAAGCAAAGCAGTGTTTATGTAAGATATGAAATATGACTGTAAAATAGTTGTCTTGGGGCAACTGGCCATAGGTATACATCTAAAAACAGATTTCTAACTGAAACATGATTTCAAACTTAGGTTTCCTGAGTCTTCTCTTTCTAATCTTGTCCATTGTCTTTGGATATTTGTGCTGCATGTACTCTAATAAATTGCCCACTTCTGTCTCTTACTTGAAGTGTTTAACTTCATGTATTTTTGTACTATGTGCTACTTTTCATATCAATAATGGTTACTCGATAAGTACTAATTAAGAATGCTGGTAGGAAAGGGTGTTGTGTGGTAGCAGGGGACATGTGACCTTGTAAGAATAAAGATAAGGTAATTTTATTACCACTGTTATGTGTTGATCTGTAAATAGCTATTATAGAACTGGAATATAAAACTTTCCTGTGTCAATGCATTAATTTTGCTTTGAAAGAACCACAAGAAAAACAGACAATAAACAAAATCTTGGCTAACCACGTGACTATCCTCATCTGAAAGACACAAACACACAAAGACACAAACAGACAAAGACTTGTCTGAATTTTAAGACTTCAGAATCCCTTTTTTTCCCCCTGGGAGGACTATCTGGTCACTGGCTATCTCTGCCATCTCTCCGAGGGAACAGAAAATGTCAGTACCGGAAACAGGACGACCTGCCAAGGTAACAACCTTCGTTTGATACACAAGGATAAGGTGCTTGGGTAATTTTCCAGCAAAATTGCATAGGTGATTCATCTGAATCAGGCATTCTTTGGGAAGCCTTTTCCTGTCTGAATTTTTGGCAGGAAAGATTGGTCGGCTGCCAGTGCTCAGGTCAGAGACAAAAAGCTTCCTCTTTGCCTTAAGGTAGCCATCGTTGAGGGCACTCTCTTCAGATATGGGACACTGTGGTTCAAGTCCCTGTTCTTGATTTAGACTAGAAACTCAAGCTTCTTTCCTAGCATATCAAATACAAACGCACTGGTACCTCCATTGCAGTCTGCCTAAAAGTCCTCTATTCTGAGATTGTTTCACACAAAAAACCTGTACCTGTTGGTGCACTTCAGCCACTTGAAAGAAAGTGTTCTTCCCTCTTTTTCATCTTAGAAAGTAAACTGAAAGTTTATTGCCAATCTCAGCTGTTTTCATAAGACCGAAAATATATTCCTGACCAGTGCTAATGGAAGGCTTGAGATTTAGTGCTTCATCTAAGACTTGCAGGATATCTGTCCAGAAAAACAACAGGAGTGGGAACACTTGACATAAATGTCTAGAGCCATTTTAAATGCTCTACAAACCCATCTGCATAAGAGTGGCAGATACAATACAGGGATGGGTGGGAAACTTATGTCAGTGATGAGTGACTGCTGGGGGCCAAGCAGGATAATAAGATACATCTGAAATAAAAGTAGACTTTTGCATGTAGGTCATCTCTTGGATGGAAAGGCCAGAGGCTCATCCCGAGAGTCTAGAAAGGATAAGGAGTAAAGGCAGTGTCCCAAAACTCTTTTTTTTTCACATTTTAACACACAAAAACATCCACTGGGCAGGATTAATTTGTCTAATTATAAGCATCTAATTCTTTTTGTGATGCCCAAAGGTATCCCACCCATCTTCCCACTGCTGCTTCAGCAGGAGCCAGTAAATCCTGTGTCGCATATTCCAGCTCTGTGACAATGTCCTAGATACCTACAATAAACCAATACGAACTTGCACACAAACCTGAGGTCTGGATGACTTACTGGTAGCTATAGTCATAATCAGATTCATGAATTGCAAAAGTCTAATTGACAGATGCAGTCAAAGGTATTATGTGACAGCTATTTGCGGGCTTACATTACATAATATACATCTGCAGTCTAATTCTATCTTTAGTGGACAATATTTATTCCATAAAATTGTCAACTTAATTTTAAACCTACTTAGTAGACACAAGAGATAGATAAACAGTTTTTTTTCTCAACTTTCCCATGATTTATCCAATATTTGCTGCATTACTCAACTGATGGTTACTGCGTTGGGAGCTGTGATATTGTCCCATCAATGTCACTGAAATGGTGCTGATTTTATACTTCTGGAGAATATGTCTCCAGTGTCTAATTTTGTGTCTGACTCCATTAGACCTTGCTCATGCTAGTAGGTGTCCCAAGCACATCAGTATAGGCACATCAGAGAAAAGGGGAGGTTAGATTAATGTGCAAGTAAATGTCTACAAAATGGATGCCAATATCTGATTAATGACTCCCTTACTAGTCATTGGACAGGAAACAAAAAAGATACCAACCATAACAACCTAAAACAAAACTTGCTGGGAACAATTACACTGAAATAGAAAATGCGACCGTACATCTGGTCCAAGGGGACTCACTGAAAACATCTAATTTCTAAGCAGAGGAGATGAATCTATCCATGATATCCACTTACAAATTTTTAAGGCCTTGAGTCCTTTTAGAAGTTCTGTCAATCACAGTAATAATGCTTTAAAAAAGTTGAAAGTATCTGAGTTTATCTAGGATTTTCTATACAGACCATTTTGTATACCGTCTTCCAGAAACACAAAAATCAGTGATTTTACTAAAGCTTTTAGCAACACTCCCAAAGCTTTACCTCTATATTAACTTAAGAAGAGGAGCCAATCATGTAGGTTACATAAGAAACACTTATCTTAGAGCCCTCATACTGAAACTGAAGACTCTGCCAGCTGTGTGCCTGTCCCACTCGCTGTTTCCCTCTCTCCCTGTGCCTCAATTGCTGAGAGAAGCTGTACGAGAATGGTGAAGGGAGGAAGGATGATGGAGACTGAGTGGCTTCCTCTTGCTCCCTCATTCACAAACGTTTTCTTGGTGAGACTGGTTAAAGGCCATCAGCACTATTGTGGGAAATGAGGACAACGCAGAGAAAGGATATGGTGGTTCATTGCTGGTGCTGCAGAGCTCATCTGAATTAACACTTCTGTGCTACTGCAAGGTGTAGTGTAGCCTACAACTACTGTGCACCCTGCACCCTGGCAGCTCAAAAAAGAGAGAGGTAAGTGTTTAAAATCTATATACAAATCACCAATGTGTGTAGACATAAGCAGAGTTTAAATGCTTTTCCTAAGAGAAATCCTACTGTAGAAAGGAAATTCTTCTCTGTCTACTGATTTATGAAGTCAAGCCCATCCCTTTCTATCCCAAATCCACATGTTAAAAGCAAGAAGCCACTATTATCTTTTTCTATGACAAACAATCCACAGTGCAATTTTTTTTATGGTGGGTCAACCAGCCCATGATTTAATACTTCACTTTAAATTATCCACAAAGTCATTCTAACAGCTATGACTTGCTGTACTGTAGAGATTTTCAGGTGCTTTCTGAAGATCTACAGATTACAGTACTCAAAAAGATTTCAAAACTAGGTTCTTATTAATTTTGTCTTCTAAAGCATTACTCAGTTCCAGATGTTCTTTTCCCAGATAAATCAAAGGCAAGGGACCTTGTGCCAAATTCTCATTTTTCAGATAGAAGGTTCAGATTTGATGTCATCATGTTCTTGTTCTAAGGCTAAGAAACTGTTCATTTAGAGAATTACTTATATAAACTCCAATCATTTTCTGTTCTTCCGAGGTTCCAAAATTGAATTCATTTCTTTGGCTATAATCTTGTAAAAGAAGTAAAGACAGAATAATGGTAAAAATTATTAGATTTTTTTCAAAGAGAAAGCAAAGCTGTTACTCTGTTTCAATAGTGCATAAGGTGCTTCTGTCTTACTCTGCAAACACTCCTGCAGGCTTCTATGTATAAAGAAAGACATTTATAATGTTTGGTGTATATAGCAGAGCATTATTTACCTAAGGCTATGTTAAAAAATCTAAAAAATATTTTTTTCTCCATGTTAACTCAGTGTCTTCCATTCAGACACTTGTTTCCATCTCCTTCATTCTTAAAGGACGCTTGCCCAAGTCTCAGATATGTCACAGCAGGACAGGGACAACTGCAACTGTAAGAAGTGACTCTGGTGTCTAAATCTAGAAAAAATGGACATTTAGATGGCACCAGCAGGCTCTATAAGCACGACTCTAGAGCACCTGGTGACAGAAAGGGATCTGTGTTCATCAGTTAGTTTATTCCATTTCATAGGTGCATTGGAAATGTGCATATACATATATATACATATATATATATATAAAATTCCTTCTGCTATGCCCAGACATTAAGATCTTTATGGAGTCTCTAAGTAAGTGTCAATCATTGATTTCTTTTGTTTATATTGTAACATGCTTCTGTCACGTCAAGAAGCCTGATGATTCTCAAAGGGAAAACATACTGTTTTGGTTTATGGTTTATGGATTATGGTTTGGTAGTTTAGAATCATGGAATCATTGAATCATAGAATGGCTTTTGTTGGAAGGAACCTTCAAAGATTATCTAGTTCCAACCCCCCTGCCATGGTCAGGGACACCTTCCACTAGATCACGTTGCTCAAAGCCCCATCCAATCTGACCTCGAACACTTTCAGTAATGGGGCATCCACAACTTCTCCAGCCAACCTGTTCCTGTGTCTCACCACACTCCTCATAAAAAATTTCTTCCTTATGTACAATCTAAATCTAACTTCTTTCAGTTTAAAGCCATTGGCCCTTGCCCAGCCACTAGAGGCCTTGGTAAAAAGTCCCTCTCCATCTATCTTATAAGCCTCCTTTATATATTGAAAGGCTGCTAGAAGGTTTCCACAGAGCCTTCTCTTCTCCAGACTGAATGACCCCACCGCTCTCAGTCTGTCTTCATAGGAGAGGTTCTCCATCCCTCGAATCATCCTCATGGCCCTCCTCTGGACCCGCTCCAACAAGTCCATGTCTTTCCTGTGCTGAGAACCCCAGAGCTGAAAGCAAGTACTCCAGGTAGGGTCTTACCAGAGTGGAGCAGAGGGGGAGAATCACCTCCTTCAAGGGACATTTTGCCACTGGATTTTTCTTCCTTTCCCATCTCACAGACAATACAATGCCACTCCAATCATACACAGCAGACTACCAGAGAGAAATGATTCACTGTATGACACTTCTGTTCAGTACTCAGACCTACTGCTGAGCTACATTCGGTCAGGCTCCTGGAAGTAAACCCCATTTACTTTCCATCCATTAATGAAGAGGGAAAACCAAGCAACTTGTTTTATGTTCCTTCTGTAGGAGTAATGACTTAGTAAATCCCTCAAGTAGAATAAATAGTCCTTTAAACTAGGGTCCTTAATACTTCCAATAACATATGGTTCAGGGATGGAGGCTAATGAGCATCAAAGGAGAGAAACCAGCAGAGACAACTCCTAATACACAGTGAAGGGGGCATTCTGGGTTCAAGTATGATTGAGGGAGCATGGAGAAAAGTGGGAAGAGCTAATTTTCAAGACTGTTATTGCCAAGGAGAGGTGACCACAGTAAAAAGAAGCAGGGGATATGAAAGTGAAGGTGTAATGGGTAGTCTCTATGTGAGATTTAGTTGACCAGATCCACGTCCAGCCCTCCTGAGACCATGAGATGGGAGGACAGATCACCACTTTTACATTTCTCCTCATCTTAGGATAGATATGTATTAACCACACTCCTTTCTGAAAGTTGTGTGAGAGGGAAGAGATGGCAAGAAAACGAGGAAGAAGAAACAAAAACAGGAAAAAGCAATAAGACAGGAATAACATAGGAAGCATAGAAAGAGACATAGACTATGTCAAACCAAGAGATAGGACTGACAGGAATGAGGAAGCATGTAGCAGTATATGGACAAGGAGCAATATACTTACAGTGATGGCGAAGGGAGATGTATCAGCAATAGTATAACAGTGAATAGGATCCAAGTATGAGACTTACATGTTGACAGAGAGCCAGTTTGACTTTTTACACATTACCAGTGAACCAAACTGCCTGCCTGCAACAGAATCAGGGCAACCCAAGTCATGCTACATCATGTGTACAAAAAAAAAAAAACCCAAAGAAACAACAATAAAAGAGCTCTTACTGTTCCTGCCCAGTGTCAGATACAAGATGAAAATGCAAAACTACATAAGCAAATTTTTTTCCTAGTTCTACAAATCAGGATGACACTGCTCTTTCTATCTTTCCCAAAACGTCATTTTAAAATTGTTGCTTTCTTCATATCTCAACTGTTTTTCCTGGAAAGTTTATGTTGCAAGTATGGGGCTTAGGCATCAAAATTTTCTATGAGGCATCCAGTTGCCCAGGGAAACTGCTTTGTATGTTCCTATTCTATGACATTTCAAGGAAAGCCTTCAGAAAAGCAGAGTAATCACCTCTAATCTCCCTTAGCTCTTTTGCAGTAATACTTAAATATAAAAGTTTGCAAGTTTACTTTGGCATTTTGTCATTTACATCTATTTCATCAAGACATAGAGGCTGCAGATTTAACTTTTATAGATCATGACATTATTTCGGGTCATCTTTGTGTACAGAAAAACATGGAGCCTATTAGTGATGGTAACAGCAAGAAATTCATCCAAGTGCCACAAAAAACCCCTCCCACAGAATCCCAGCCCCTCACAAGATTCAGAACATTCCCACATCAGGCAGTACACTCCACAGCTTTTTTATATCAAGAAACTTGTTTTTCTAATGTATATATCAAATAAACAAAGTAATTAATCAGGAAACCAGCATTTGATTTCTTATGCAACCAAAGACACAAGTGCTACTATGTCAACAGCAACAAAGATTGAAGTCCATTTATTACTTTTATTTTCTCATGCCCCTGAGCAGCTCTTACAAACTTCATTCTTGTTCCTGGCAGAAGTGTCTTGCTCAAAAGTCTTTTTCAGATAGGTGAAGTACTTGAAGTACACCCTTCATTAAAAGATATTTTTAAACAGTAAATTTTTGTACGTTTCTCCTGATATCCAAAGAGGTTCTACATTCTGCCTTAATAATTGAGAAAAGGGGCCTGCAATCTCTCCTGCTGCTAACAATCTTTCTCTGTGATAATTAGCAGAACTACTTCCAGAGCAATTTACTACTTGGTGTAAGTAAAAGCGTCAGAATCTGTCCTGGATTATTATCTCCATTTACAAAGTGTGTGTCTTCCAGAAAAAGATCTTCAGAAACCTAGGAAGTCAAGCACTACTGTTAGCAGAGAGAAGATAATTACAATAATTGGTAGTTCCTTGGTGCTTGAAGTGCCCGTGTAGGCAGTGAAACAGGACAAGACTGTTAAGAGGGCTGGAGCACCTTTCCTATGAGGACAGGCTGAAAGAGTTGGGGCTGTTCAGCCTGGAGAAGAGGAGGCTCCGGGGTGACCTTATAGCAGTCTTCCAGTACCTCAAGGGGGCCTACAAGAAAGATGGGGAGAGGCTGTTCAGGAGGGCCTGTTGTGATAGGACAAGGGGTAATGGTTTTAAAATAGAGGGAGGTAGATTCAGATTGGATATTAGGAAAAAATTTTTTACCATGAGAGTTGTAGAACACTGGAACAGATTGTCCAGAGAGGTGGTGGATGCTCCATCCCTGGAGACGTTCAAGGCCAGGTTGGATGAGGCCCTAAGCAATCTGATCTAGTTGGAGATATCCCTGTTCCTTGCAGGGGGGTTGGACTAGATGACCTTTGAAGGTCCCTTCCAGCCCTAACCATTCTATGATTCTATGATTCTATAAGACATTCACCTTTTGTTAATGTATTCCTGCACTGTGTTTTCATGGCCCTTTGCAAGAATTAATGGAGATTGTATCCTACAGGTCTGTGCATACTGAGCAGTTTCTGGAGCTGGCACCGGGACTCCTTAAAAGTTTCATAACTCAGTTGAAGGTGTTATCTATTTCTATGCAACCAATATAAAACCTAGTAAGAGATTGTAATTACTGAACAATTACTGATGTACATCCAGACGTATCTATCTTCAATGCTTTATAAATCCAGCCTTACAACTCTACCAGTAATAAGGTCATTAAAAAATTGAATTTTGCTTTACTTCAAAAAAGAGAAAAAAAAAAATCTTCCTGATACTAGCATTCATTCAAAAGAAACGTAATTGGAAAATTATATTTTTGTACAATTTATTTGAACTCTAACCCTATTTCAGCTTTACTGCCTGACTTCCAGATCACTTCTGTGGCATAGTCTGAGCATCTTATCATTCGGTTTGCATTTATAAGCTTTCAGAGATAATTTTGAATGCTAGTCCAAACACAAATGAAGGCAGCTGTATGTGAGCAGGCAGTGGACCTTAGCTGTAGGACACTGAAATTCAAGAAAAGAGAAAAATACAACAGACCTTTGGTATCTTACTGGTTTATTCCATATTATGTTATCACCTTGTGGCAGATGCTCTTATCTTTAACCCCGTTCAGTATTCTGAGGGTTTGCAGTGGGACTTTCCTCAGCCGAGGCCAGCTAAGGAGTAGTTTTCCACAATAACATGAGCAGCTTCTGCAATATCATGGCAGAGAAACTGGAGAGTCGCAAAGAGTATCTCTAACACCGCGTTATCGCTGTAAGTACCTTTATATGACTATATCTATTTGTGTAAACAAAGAAATGTTAGAGACTTTTCTGGTTTTTGAAGCCTCGAGTGCAAACTAGTTATGTTCAGGATAGACAGCACTCGTTCCTGGGTCCTCTCTGTGCTCCATGCCAGGATGCCTAAGACTTAATTATTATTTTTGTCATGAAGAGGAGTCCATTATACAGAATAACTAAATAAAAATATTTCCAATTTGGGCACATCATTTAATGCTCCGTTTAGGTGAGATGATTCCAGGCCATACACGCCTACTTTCTGAGAGAAAGCAAAGACGTTGCTTTGTTTCAGGTGGGAGATCAAGAACAACTGTGTGACCACTATTAAATGACAGAAAGCAAATCAATAAAAACATGCTCTCACAAGCCAGTTAGAGGCAAATTTAAATGCACAGACAAGACTTAGCATTGTGTGGACATTGTTAGGCTCATTAAAAAGTAACTATTGAAAGGGAGCTAGTGAACTCTGTAGGCTTTTATTGGGTCTCATCATTGTGGTTTCTGATGATCTGAGTTTCTACTTTTCCTAATTCTTACCTTATTTATTATTATCGCTATAATATTTTGCTAAATATTCTTATCTAAAACATGATATGTCTGATTTTCACATATCTGTTGATTTCAAGCTATGATACTAGTAAGTTGGTGTAATAGCATCAAGAATCATGTCTTCAAGTCAACTGAAGGTTGAAATTTCTGTGTTATGGTTTTCATCTTAATTTTAGAAAGATCCAGAAGAAACTGTTTGTTTTGGCATAAAGCTCTACTCTGTGATTACACAGTGGTGTCTAGATTGTTTTCCTATGATAGAAAAGACCCTGGTCTTCCAGTTCCAGAAATATCTAGGATAGAACATATCTGCTCTGAATCAGTATCTGAGAACACTGGTCTTCCAGGATTGGAGTTTTTCCCCACATTAAAGAAGCCAATATTTTGATCTAGAATTGCTCAGCTGGACATACATTCCATTTTCATAGGAAAATTTATTTGGCTTGGGGATCATCAGAGTATGAAAAGATAAATGGAAATTGGAAAATTTATTATAGAAAGAAACATTACCTTTTGGTCAGGTTGTCTCTTTTTATCTGACACCAAGTTGGATGCAGGGCAGAAACATAAAAAGTGATGCAATCTGAAAGAAAAGAGCATTTTCCTCTATCTACCCAAAAAGCCATTGGCCAGATTTGCCGCATGCTCTGGCAAAATCTGGACTGAGAGCCCAGATATGGAAATTCTGCCAACTGTGGAGGAAGCAAAATAACATTATAATTTGCAACAGGTCTTCAGCTAGTCAGTGAAAAGACTTGAAGTGCTTGGTGCTTAGATAAGATGGGATGTCCAGAAAATGTGATGATTCAAAATGATTTGCAAGGAAGGGCTCTCAAATAACCCAAGGTGAGGCTTTAATGCCTCTCAGGATGCCTCTGAGGATTGTCTTCACTACATTTTTGGCAGGTAGTTGGCTCAAATAACGCTTATAGTGTTATCATATGGCTATCTTTTACTTGCAGGAGCTCTTGGTGTGCTCATACCATTCAGCCTTTGGAGAAGGTTGCACTGCTAGCTTTGTAATGGAAGTCATTGAGGAAGGAGCTTTTACAAGCAATAGATGTTAGATTTCTACTATAAATGTAACACCTTTTTTTGAGGTAAAATTTCTGTCTAAGATTTTTCAAATGATTTCTTGAAGTCCTTAGAAAAATATATGCTTTTTGTTCTGTATTTCCACACTACTTTTTTGCATCCCAGTCAGAAGAGGGCCTCGTATTGTTGCTCTTGACTCCTTGTGAAGAGTAGAGATAAAATTGCTCTTCATGGCACTCATACAACTCTGGAAAGAAGTATCTATGCCTTTATTAAGCCATATAACCAAAAGCATAATTTGCCCTATGATTTGCCACTTGTTTTGGAATAAGATTGATTATACAAATATAAATTGTTATTATTGGCATTGGCAGTTTTAGTATGGTAGCAAGAAAAAGCAGTAAAGTAGTCTACGTATCCAACCTGTTTTTTAATGGAATAGGGCTCTTTCTGTTCCAGTTCATGGTTATTTCTTTTTTATCTGTAGTTTGGCATGATATTTTACTGAAGTACCAAAAGATAAGCCTGCATTCTAATGCCCATTCTCATATTTATTTTATTATGATGGTATGGAATAAAGTCTGCAATTTTTTCAAGTGCAAAACCAGAAGAAAAGACACTATATTTTCTCTTCAAAAACAAATACAGTTGCTACCATAGGGCAGTTGTTTCTGCTGTTTCAAAGGGTTAGCTTCTCTTTTTATTCTTTTTCCTTTCTTTTTTTTTTCCTTTTTCCTGAACAAAGACCTATGGAGTCCAAAATTGACCAGAAGAAACCTGAAATATGTTACACTCTGCTTCAGTGATATTTAATGACATAAGTATTATTGTATCTGTTAAGAGTAGCTAGTTCATGACATTTCAACGTTTAAGGAACTGATGAGTAACCCATCAAGTACTGCAACAAAAGTCCAACATGGCATCACTATATATGAAGATGTGATGATTTTTACCTTGGTGGCAGCCAAAAACCCCAGTGACAGTTTTAAGAAAAGATAATGATCATGAAGTACCACTTTTTTGAATAAATATAATTTTGCTTAAAAGGCTGTCAAGAAGATTTGGGTCAGACTCAAACTCTGGCATTCACTTAACACAACTGAAATCCAGCACCGACGGAGAAGTTTCTTACTGGGAAAGGCAGGACCCACTCTGGACCCAACAGAACGTGAGCTTATGTTGACTGTTGAGAAATTCCTTATGAAACCATCAAAATGTAAGTCACAGACAATCCTCTGCTTAAAAATACTTTTTTGACCTGCAGTGAGCTTTCCTGCACCCAGGAAGTGCAATCGATTTCTGATGGAATCAAATTAATTCCTTCCACAAGGTCTTCCAGAACGTTAAGACACCAGAATGAAAGTGTCTGTGCTTCCTCTCCAGTAAGTTGGTTCTTTTACTAAAAAGGTGGATAATTGCTGATTTACGACTCTAGAGGGGAAGTAGAGAATATCCTTATTATTATGTATTTCAGTGATTTAAATCAGATATCCCTGTGTGCTTCCTCACTGTAGAAGTCAAGTGCTAACAAATACAGAACCCATCTTTGCTTGAGGGAGGACTTCTCTATAGAGATCTTCTATCAGTCGTGGCTAAGGAAGAAATTAATGCTGGGGTAGCTTTGCTAGCATCTTATACCCTATGACAAGACACTGTTCTGTAACGCAGAGTTACGAATGGAAGGGAGTAAGCTGAAAATTAATAAAACTTCTTGAGAAAAGATACCAAATATTCTCCATCACAGAGTTGAGTGTCTGTACAGATTTGTATCTGTAGTTCATCCTGACAGAAGATGGAATGAAAAGTAGGCAACCAAAAGTAAACCGTATAAGCATAACCCAACAGCAGGAGACCCCTATATTCCTCCAAGGTCTTCAAACAGCAGAAGAATAGCACAGCCAGGATAAGAAGTTTCAAATGGCTTAAGTTCAGCTGAGATGAGTTAAATCCCACCCTCAGTATTCACCTCCTGTTTGGAGAATATAACATGAAAACATGCAATGAATATCAAACTGGAATGGGGGCAACACTGGTCATAGATTCATAGATTCATAGATTTCTAGGTTGGAAAAGACCTCAGAGATCATCGAGTCCAACCATCCCTAATCCCCATTAAACCATATCCTCAAGTAGATCACCCACCCTATTCTTAAACACATCCAGGGATGGGGACTCAACCACCTCCCTGGGCAGCCTATTCCAGTGGCTGACAACCCTTTCAGAGAAGAAATACTTCCTAACATCCAACCTGAATCTCCCCTGACTAAGCTTATGCCCATTTCCTCTTGTTCTATCACCCGTCACTAATGTGAAGAGCCCTAGATGCTTATCAGTAAAAATGTTATTCTCTAGTCTGAAGTGAAAACTGCTGCACCACTCAACAAGACCAAAAGTATTTTGCCTTTTCTTTATGAATTATCTGCAGTAGTTGGTTTGTATAGGCATATCTAGCAATTCAGCCAAGAGATGGAGGTTTGTTGCTAGAGCTGCTTAATGCATATGGAAACTATGGCTGTTCTTGGCTACGCTGGTGGCAGGCACACTCGACACTCACGGATGGTATCCTGGTTTCCCACACTCGTGTCTGTTCATGAGACTAGTTGTGTGCTCTTACTCTCTTGGCTTTTTTGATTTATGAATATTATAGAAGATGTAACGTGAACAGGTAGCTTTGCTGTAAGTGAAATCTTTACTGCAAAGCAGCAGTTGCAATGTTACCCTACATCTCTCATGATGATACCTGTTGACACTGATGCACTCAAATCAGAATTTTTGACTTAGAATGGATGGAAAATACAGTGTGCCTGTGGTGATCCTCAGTGGCCATCCTGAGACCATATAACGGCATCTCCTTCAGAGGATGAGTGATCAGTATTTTCTGAAAATCCAGAGAAATATTTTTTTTTATGAATGCCATTCTAGTTAGTTCTAAAGTTTCAATTATACTGAAAAAAAGAAATTAAATTTCTGTCTAACTGCTGAAAATAATTTAGAACAAAAAATCCTGGTTTTAAAAGGGACCATTTTGAAACTTTTTTTGTTTCCTGTTTGACTGTCTTTGTGCCCAGAAGTCTTTGCTACATACTGCTTACCAAATTGCAAGCAGACTGCAAGTTACAACATGAAAAGGAAGGGGCTGTGTATACTGGATATCAGGACATCTTAAAACTTTTCCAGAAAATGAGACTTGATTGCAAAGAATTGTGAAACTAGAAAAGTGAGACTACAATGCAGATAACAACCTAGTGAGGATCTAGTGAAATACTGTATTAGCAAACTGGCAGGAAACGGGTACCCTAGATTTAAAAACTTGAATACTTTCTTGTGTCTCTAAATGTTTTAATCGCTTGAAAACAGGGCCATTAGGTAAGTGCTTGTAAGTAAAAGACAGTATCTTCAAAAAGTTTCTAACCATTTAGGAAGGGATTTTCTCACTTTATTTATACTGTTTAAAAGTTAGCAGCGATATTAATGGAGAGAGGTGAATCACCTGCTCAGGAGACAGGCATTTAAGCCTGTATGTCCTGAGAGCAACTCATCTACCTACACAACTGTAGAGAGACTAAATGACCATATTATGTGACACAGACAACTTGTAGGTAAAGTGAGATAAATCCTACCCTCAGGGTCTACTACTCTACAGAGATCACACACAGGTGCTACCTAGATTATAGTTTAGGAGCTTGACAATAACAGACTTTATAATTTGTCTTTTTAATAAAATCCTTGAATAAAAGGGATGTGGATCTCCCATTCGTAATGGGAAGATGTAGTTCCTGAGGGATTACATTAATCTGTTTTAGTAAATTGTCACACTGACTATTCTGATGATGAACTCTGCCTAAATGACAATATATAAATGCAGCATAGCAAATAGACAAGACAATGTAGACAGCATAGTACAAAAGGAGAGGACACTGGAAGAGAGAAATGAACTATTTGGTGATAAAGTGAAAGACAGGACAAGATTTATGACAAACATTACGTTTTTCATACAGCAGTCAAAATCATGCAAAACTCAGTTAACTTTACATTTTTTAGATTTTTGAATATTGTAAGAGAAAGTTTCAGGTTGAAAGAGAAGACAAGAAGGAACCTCATTAATTTTTTAATCTTTGAAAAACTTTTCAGTGAAAGAGATTATACATTCATTCTAATTATAATTTGTTAAATGTAAACCAAATCCATTTATTTAGACTTCTTAATACCCTTCTGGATAATTTAACAATTTGGATGATTGGATTCAGCTGGATGATTGCAAGAGAAGATCTTGGCCCTGAACACTTTTGAAAAATGCCAGAGATTCTAAATTTAACATTCTGGCTTTCCTGTCTATATTTACTGGTCTGACTGGTCAACATATATGCTTTAAATTTACAGTCTTAGATACTGTATAGACTGATGTTGAAAAATAGTTAAATATTTAACTATCTTTAAGGGACCTAATATAATGCTTTATTTCATGCCTTCATTATAACTAGATTTCTTTTTTTTTTTGGGGGGTGGGGGGGGCTGCTGATGTGAAATCGTATTACAGATAATCTTTATGGAAAACATAAAACTAGAGATTAATTCCTGAAAAATAACAGAAACAGATACCTATCCAGACAAGTTTTACTTTCTAAGTTTCTAGATAACAGAATTAATGTTCTTTGCATTATTTCAAAATCTAAAGAAAAAATGTCATTTTAGTTCTTTTCAAATCTTTTCATCTATTCACATCAGTCAATTACACCTCAGTTTGTCAAAGCACTTAAACATCTGAAAAACTTAATGACTGTGAAAAGTGTCACCAAATATTTCCTGCAATCTTTTCCAATCCTATTCTAGTGTTCAGGGGTTTTTTTGCATTTTTGCTGATATATTTAGAGGTCGTCTGATTTATTCTCTACCCATAACTTGATATTCCCACATTTATTTTTCTCCTGCTTCATTTTAATTAATTTTAAATCTCCCAAATGCTAAATCTTATCATCCTGTCTCATTCTATACTAGAAGAGTATCTGAGGTTGCAGAGAAGGGACACATGGTCATAGTTAGGCAATATATCAGTACAGGGAAACATAGCAGATGCATTTGCATATGACACATTAATCTAAATATGAATTTGAGTGTGGTGGTTCTGAGTATATGACAAGATTTCCTTTCATAGAGAAGGGTAGTCATAGCCAGCAGCAATGGCCAAATGTGGCTTAGAAGGAATGTTGTCATCTACTGTCCTATTTCGAGGACTGGGAGGAGAGGAACTTTAGAAGACTCAAATGTTAATTAGATACTTATATGCTATTGACTCTTAAATGGTTACGCCTGCTAAAGGCAAATCCGTCAACATCAAAAGGATACTTTAAAATATGATGGTGTTACTATTATGGGTCTAGTCAACACATCTTAACTGGTAAGTCGGATTAGCCTCATCCACTATGAAGCCTGCTCACTTCTACTTGGAGGGTCCTTCCTTGTAAAAGATCCTTTTCTCTTCAAACATTTTAATATCTTTCTCTACTGGAACACTTGAGAGTCTCGATAGCTGCTCTTGTTTCTGTATTGCTTGACACAATGCCTTTATTTCTCACACTGTGTGGTAGAAACAGTATAATAAGGGTTACTGGCTTCTGTCCTTAAAGCATTTGTGAGCATTAATCATCATTCTCCATGAAAAGTATGAGTTCACATAGCTGCTTCTCATGGGATAATTAAGACGAATGTAAAACAATGACCATTCTCCAACTCTGAGGAAATCAAAGCCTCTGAAAACTGTGCTGGAAATGTACTTGAGTAAGCTTTTACTGTGGTCTTCTGCCTTGCTCCTGCTGAGCTGCAAATAAGCAATTTAGAAGACTTAGAAATACAAGTGTTCATGGCAAGTCTGTGTCTCATTAACTGCCTCAGCAGCCTCACTAAAAACCTGCAGTATTTTTTTTTTTCCTTTTTCATTTTGACACATGGAAACATAGGATTGGGAGAGTTCTCCTGGCTCACGAAGACTAGTTCCCTGATGACACAGGTATCATGTGAGATAATCCTTTTCATAAACTGCTCAGGCTCTCTCGGAAAGCTAACTGGGTTTTGGAAGATTGTTTTTTGCTGCCACTACTTGGCACAGCACTCCAGTTATCTGTCACCAGTACTGAGTAGAGGAGAAGGATCATCTCCCTCAACTTGCTGGCAATGCTGCTCTTAATATCACCTGGGAAGTTGCTGGCTGCCTTGGCTCGAGTTGGGTATTGTTATTTTTAAGGAACATTTCTCCGTCTTCAACTTTTACTGTCAGATTGTTTTTACTCTGACATATTGTATTTACTAAGAGGAAATATGCCATCTTTCTTCCTTCACTGTGCCACACTGAACAAGCTTTCATCCTTACAGTTTACTGAAATGCTCTTTTAGTTTCTGAAACCACACTACAGTACTTTGGCATCCCTGCTCCAGTTGTACTGTGTTCTTTGTAAATACAGAGAACACTGTAGAACCTTCCAGATGAGACTACAAGAACAACGATAGTGGATCAGAACAAAGATTCTGATCTATCTATCCAAATGTCTCATCTCAGCTGTACCTTGGACACTGGTTCTATATGTGGGAGCAGTACTACCTGATCCCTGCAGGAAACATCATCGGCTTATTTAAGATGAGCAGAGCATGGTCATAGAACATAGTCTTCTACGAAGAATCACTATGTGCATGTGTTTATGATATTTCTTATTAACTACATGCTTACAGTGAAAGCTTTTCATTGATGGCAACAATCAATGGAATTGATTGAGAATCAATGAGAGTGGATTCCAATCGATTGGATTCTGCCCTCGTGACACCTCACCTGGAGTACTGCGTCCAGTCTGGAGCCCCCAACATAAGAAGGACATGGACCAGTTGGAGAGGGTCCAGAGGAGGGCCACGAAGATGATAAGAGGGCTGGAGCACCTTTCCTATGAGGACAGGCTGAAAGAGTTGGGGCTCTTCAGCCTGGAGAAGAGGAGGCTCCGGGGTGACCTTATAGCGGTCTTCCAGTACCTCAAGGGGGCCTACAAGAAAGATGGGGAGAGGCTGTTCAGGAGGGCCAGTTGTGATAGGACAAGGGGTAATGGTTTTAAAATAGAGGGAGGTAGATTCAGATTGGATATCAGGAAAAAATTTTTTACCATGAGAGTTGTGGAACACTGGAACAGGTTGCCCAGAGAGGTGGTGGATGCTCCATCCCTGGAGACGTTCAAGGCCAGGTTGGACGAGGCCCTGAGCAACCTGATCTAGTTGGAGATATCCCTGTTCCTTGCAGGAGGGTTGGACTAGATGACCTTTGAAGGTCCCTTCCAGCCCTAACCATTCTATGATTCTATGATTCTATGAATCAATGAGAGTGGAAACTCTCACCTCAGTTAAACCATCTAAAATTTGAGTGTTGTGGTGATGTACTTTTGAACATTATAGCATTACATTCACCTCATTTGAATTACTACAGCCCTCTGTCTTCTCATTCAATTTTCTGATTCTTCTTCGTTTTGGCAGGGTGTCTCAATATTGACTTATCAGCAGCTTTCCTTAGTGCTCTTTTATATTTTGTGCCATGTGCCTTTGTGAAAATAATAAACTTGGCCACAGACACATCTTTTGCTTTCCTCTATTGCAATATTTTCTCTTTCAACAAAAGTAGTAGTTATGAAGTCTTGACTTTTTTGATTTTTCAAAATGTTTACACTTAATTTAATTTCAGCTAACATTTTTCTCACTGGCACTATACCAGCTGCCTTACAGAAATTCAGGTGAAGGATGGAATGCATTCACTTTTGTCAGAAATTATTTGTCCTCGCAAAAAAAAAATAATTGTGCAATCTACCTTTGGTGAGTACGTTGCATTTTATTTAATTTTAAATTGCATTTATTTAATTTTATTCCATTTTCCGTTTATCTCTGTATAGTTTGGAGCAAAATTTACAAGTTTTTAGATATCTGCAGGACATCCCCATTCTTCAATATGGCATTCATTTACCAAGAAGCCTCACTAATACCCTCACAACTTAATTTACCAATATCAGCAACATTTGGGATGGAAAATTGCTAGTCTGCATCTCTGGGTGCGTTGACTACGTCTCAGTCAAGCTGAAATAACAGCCTTTACAGAGGTAGTGTGAACAGTGTACTCCAAGTCCTCTCCACTCTCTACCTTCAGTTGGTCCATAGAACTACTTTATATGAACACAAGAAGCCTTTTCTGTCATGTCCAGCTGTTTGTTCATCCATTGAACATGTTCAGATACGGTTTCAAGTGCTCTGAACATTCCATTCTGCTCAGGAATCTGCAAGCTTCCAGACTAACAGTCATAGTGTAGTTCAGACAGGAGAATCTATTTCTAATGTAGTCCTAAGGACAACCTTTAACAGAGGATTAAGATATATCCATAGTTTTATTCCCATCTCACACGGTTGAATTTCAGTTCCGTATCCACTAACCAATGAACGTCTCCTTTTTCTCATATTTGACAACATTAGCCCTTACTGAAAAGTGAGAGGAAAGTATATTTTTCAGCTTTGGATCATAGCTAGAATATCTTTAATACTTCAACTGTATAGCAACTTCACATCTTGTTTTCTTAGGGTTTTGTTTTTGGTTTTTTTTTTGCTTTACATGGTAGAATAATTTGTATTGCTTGTTTTCAATTGCTCTACTACTTTTATTTTTGCTTTATCCCTATAGGATTGCCAGAAATTTATTTTTTCTTGTTCATTTTTTTCTGTCCACTCATTATTAAATCTCTGCTTTTGAATTGTTGGATAGCCCTGTTGGGCCCAAAACACTTCTCTACACGTCTTGAGATACAGCTCTGTGTAATTATCAGCCATTTTGTCTAAGGCTCTAGGTGCATTATTTTAGACCTGTTAGCAGTAAACAAGGAGTATGCTAAGGAAGACACACTTGTAGAAAACTGTCTTTTTTAGCATCCTCTTTGTTTACTGGTAACGGGTCTAAAATAATACACCTTTTATTGGCCAAATGACCATCTCCTGGTTAACACTATCAAGAGTAGGAGGCCTTCATCATCAGTATTATATTTGTTCTCCATTCTGTTTCTGGGAAGTCAAAGTTTCCCACTAAGACCCTGCTTGTGGGAAATGCTTACTTCTATTTCCAAGTACAGCTGATACCCAGCACTAAATCAGCAGAATCTCTTCAACCACTCCAAGGTTGTTTGAAACTAAACAGATTTTATTTTATGTTTTATCTCCCTTCTTAGCTCTATAAAGTCTATTATAGCTTTAATTTAGGATATGACCCCCAGGACAATAATTGTGTTTCTACCTTTCTAAGCACCATGCCCAGGAGTACAAATGCTCTGTACCATGACAACTATATCAACATTAATTTCTGTAGTGTCTGTCTATGCCTACAGTGTTATTCCTATAATGTCTTGTTTAACTTCCTGCACTTCTGTCTCTAGGTACTCCACTTTGTTGCTCAGAAATCTTGTATTAGTCTACATGTTTTTCAGCTGTACTTTTTAGTGAGCATTCATCCTCACTTCTACTTCAATTTCCATAGAGATCCTCTCTCTCATCAAATATACACCAGTTCCAACAACAATCCTTGGTGGGTAGGGAAAATTCAGTTTCTTTCGCTATGCTATTTACCCAAGCGTAGTGCAAGGAAAGAGTTTAACCTTCATTTTCCTAACTGCTACTTTTTTGAGAGAGAATTTTTGGAAACTTCCTGTTTTCTTTAAAGCCAGCAATATTTTCTATGGCTTGGCATTGCCGACAGAAATTGCATTCATTTTTCCTCTCAATCACTGGATGGGACTGAATTACAGTGTCTGGGTATGGCAGCTGAAGCTCGGTCTATGATGCAGAGACAGGGAGGTAGATTTGGGAGGTCTCTGTAACACCATGCAATACTGGACAGATAATAGCCTGGCTCCCAAAAACACTCTATCTGAAATCACATGGTGTTGCTATTGAGCTAATAAGCCCTGTCCCTTTGAAGCAGATTAGTTGTGACCCATAGCCAAACTGATGCTGGTTATATGGAAGGATCAGTTGCAGATGGTTTAGGAATACATTCAATGCTTTCAATGTTCTGTGTGACAAAATCAGCTGTTTTCATTTGTAGGAGAATATAAAAGTGTGATTTAAATATAGCTATACACTTGTATAAAAGAGATGGCTTACTGCTGCTGCTGTTAGTAAAGTTTAAAGATTGTATGATTTTTAATTATGGTTAATCTTACTTGTCTTAGGCAAATTATTGTCATTTCTTCAGGCAGAATGAAACAAAACAAACCAAAAACTTCTACTTTTGCCTTGAGTTGAAGATTTTGATACTAAAGTCACTAAGCATTATAAAAATAAATCTCAACGTTCTGAAAACTTCTATTAAATAAATCCAGGTTTCACTTCACCCTCAGAAGTATCTGAGAAGGTATCTAAAACCAGAGGAGTCTAATGAAAACTCAGTCCTTCCTGACTCTGAGATAAAGGTCACTCCTTCTAAGTATAAGCTATTATTTTGCCATGTGTTTAAATATCTAAGTTGCTGCTTTTACCGTTTAATTTCTTTAGGTAAATTTATGACTTATTGTATTTCATCTGGGTAGGTGGAGATTAATCATTATTTAAATTTAAATTATATAATGGCAACATCTGTTACTTAGTAACACAAATGTATGATTATATTCTGAGGTAATTAACTATCTTCATAAGCCTTTTGAGCAAATTACATATCTCATTAGAGTCACTTGCACCCTACACATACTCTGTGCTGGTGCAAATTACGTACAAAATTGCCTTGGGGGCATGTTTACACTAACCTATGCCTGCTGGAACTGACGTGACTGGAAGCGGGCTGGTACCCACTCGAACTGCTGAGTCACGACACATTACGGCTGGATTCAGGATTCTGCATCTTATAGTCTACAATGCTACATTTTTTGTTGTCAGAGATTCAGACAGGATTGCCTGAAACATTCAGCCTTACAAGTAAACAGACAGAAAGAGACCTCTTGGTTGAGGGAGAAACAGCTAGGTGATGAGGAGTTGGTGAAACAGTGGAAATCCGTATGACGTTTAACAAGTGTGAAAATATCCATAGAAATGCAGTCATCTGAAATAAAGGGACCAAGAAATCTAGAGGGCTCTCTGGAGTAATATAATACCAGGAACTTGGGAAAAGGTGGAACAAACAGGATAAACCATTGATTAAACAAGATATTGGGTGAGGTTCCCAGCTTCTATAAGAATGCTACCTTTGCTGGACATGCAGCTGAGCGTGGATGGCATCCCTACATAGTCTGCAGCATTTCAGGTTGAGTCATGTATCGCTTGTTTCTTCTTGTTCTCTGTGATGAGAACGGTGACACTGGCTACATGAGCCTAAAGTGTGTTGCATATAAAGTGTATCATGCACCCCAAAAGCACTGCATAGCTGACTTCCTCACTCTCTGCGTTACAGAAAGGTGTGTAAAAGGAGGCAAGACCTGAAGCTACATGAGAATGAAGCAATTTGCATCATTGCAGGTCAAGAGTTGGATGCTGCCTCCTGAAAGAAGGGGTAAGCAGGAAAGCAATTACCATTTTGCACCCTAATGATTTATGTATGTTCCATATGTTCTGTTTTCTGAACACAGAATCACCAATGAATGTTGAAGGGTTACAGAGTGTTTACAAAGAACCAACCACCGTTACTTCATTTGTGCTACTCTACCTCTGTTCTCTCTTTGCTAGTGCTCTGATCTTTTCCTAAACATTTTTAATCCATAGGTCAAATTTAGAGCTGAATATCTAAGATGGACATGGATAAGCATAAGCAATTATTGGGAGACTAATTGATGCAAGCTAAACGAGGGTCTCAGTTGTGCTTCTTATGCTCGATTCTATAATTTTTGTTCTCTATTTATCAGGAAGTGCTTCTAAGTCAAAACTATTTTCCCAACAAGTAGGTAAATTTTAAAGTTCCTCTTGATGAGGCACCTTCTGAAAAATCGCCTTTTATTACTCAAGATCTTTTAAACAACGTTACAAAATAGCCTTTCCACTTAAAAACAATTCTCAGAAGAAGTAACACTTCAGGTTATCGTTGCACTCTACCCTCAGTTCATCATTATAGTCAGGATGAATTGAGTTAAATATTTGGACACCCTGAAAGTTTCTGTCCTCCTGTTAGTGAAATTCTTCTTAACATCTACAAATATTAAGGCTAAGATACATTATATATTTAGCATAGCAAGGCCTCAATCTTCACTTATACTTAACAGTCAACTCTAAATATTAAAACAAAAATTGAAACAAACACATTTAACAGATATATTATACGTGATACGAGTGAAAGTCACTGAAGTACCTGGAGCCACAGAAACTGCACAGGGAAACCCATTCTGGGCCATAACCAGAGGCTCTCTACCACCCTCAAAAGATGTTTTACTCCAGAACAAGTAACTGAGCTTATCCTTATTGTAAAATATTTGAAATAAACAAGTCTAACAAAAAAACCTAGGAAAGTGCTGGACAGAGCTAGCCTGTGATTAGACACTGAACAGACTGTTTCTGACTGTCTTGGAAGCTATCAGACTCGCCACCTGGCTGTGGTTTGTTTGTTTGTTTATTAATTAAATTACTTTGTTCTTTTAATGCCATATTTTAGAAATTTATAATAAGATCTCATGAAGACATTTGGCGCTGTTCATATAATTACCACTACACTATCTCAACAAAATAAAGGGCTCTGTTAGCCTGCGGCTGCCTCACTGTGCAGATTAGGCAGGCAGGATCAGATGCTGAGATTCGTCTCCCTTAGCTGTACTCAGTGATGGAAAATGGACGTTTGGATAGGTGCCTCACCGACAAGCTAAAAACATCAGTAATCATTGCTTAAAAATCCTCAAACTCAGCTTGAAGGTCTCTCAGATCCTATCTGCAATTAAAATTAGGCATATGTATAATGTTTTTCAAGGTCTGTGTTTAAATTTCAGAAATGGAGATGAGTGTCAAAAATCTAGTTTAAATCATGTAAATGCTTAGAAATAAGTAACTGAATATATTCAAAATACTACACAAAACTCCCCAAGCCCCCCCCCACACATAAGGTTTTACAAAATCTAATTGTCACATGCGTGAAATATTTTCTAAATCTTCTTGAATCGTAGACTGAAGAATAAAAAAGCAGAGCAAGTGTTATATGAAAATAGTCACATCTATCAAAAATTTTTGGAAAATAAATTCTAGAGTTGATCACACATGATGGCCATTATTCTGGATGACTATTTCCTCAGGTATTTTACAAACAAACAAACAAACATATAAATTTTTCATTGCTTTTGTCCTGGAAAACAAACTCACTTTTTGGATTAAAGCATGGACAAGTATGCAGTCATGTGGAAAGCTTTTTATTTCATTACATTTTAATTTAAGTGTGGTGTCTCCTCTCTTTCTGAGACTCTAGGCGAATTAATACCCATGCTGTTCTTGCTAATCAAATATCTAGCCTGAGATACTGTCCCTGAACACTTGGTAAACAGATCCACCAGGGAAAATTACAAAAATGTATTAAAAAAGACCCATTACCAGGGTAAATGATAACTCTGCTACATGAGCCTCCTCCTGCATTCCTTTTCTACTTTACACTATGCTTTGAGCATTTCTACCTACTTGGGACCACACCATTTTTATTTTAGTATATGTTTTGCATATCATTTCAGGAAAAAAAACATCTCTGAATTTTCTCTCTTTGATCATGAAGGTGACACTGTGCTTGTATCAAATAGTCTATATCAAACTAAGTTTTACTACTGCTTTCCCTCGTTGCAAATCTACAGGTCCTTTGTGAGGAGAGGGAGAGAGATATTTTCCGAAATAGTAGGGATGGGGTTAATTTTTCAACTTTAGATCACCTGTAAGTTCTTTATCTAGCCAAATCTCATCAACAGAAAATTGATCCATTTGCCTATATACAGGTTGTCTACTTCATCTTATAGCATGAGAGACATCTGCAAAGGCTGGTAGATACAAAGCAGGACTTAAAGGACATCCATACTCTTTTGCGGTGGCAGCTAGGGGCCAGGCAAGGTAAGACGCAAGATCTAAAACTGACCTCTTGGATTCCTTCTATAGTGGATGGAAAGGCAGGAGGGGTCTATTTTAGGGAAGGATGAATTGTCCTCTAGAAAAGTGTCTCCCTTTCCATTTATGATAGAGCTTGGGTCAGATGCCTAACTTTTAGTTGGCTAAAATCAAGTAAAATGAGTCTAGTCTCAAGGCATTCTCAGTGCCTTCACAGACCTTTCTAAGGATCAGAGATATGTTTTTACCTAAGTAAAACAGTTCTAGTCTACATATCATACATACAATGTTGCTTCAACATGTTGACTAAACACTTTCCTCCTAACCTGTAAATCCGTTTACCTTAACTTATACTACAGCTTTAGTCAAAAGGTTGAGACAGTCAGCTCAATGGATAATTTTTTAGAAGTCTTGTCCCAGACTGCAGTTTGTTAACGCTTACAGAGCTGAAGTTTGGTAATGCCAGGTTTTAAAACTGAACACATGCTTTGTAGCCACAAAAATCTGCACAGCCAATGCACGGTGACCTTTGAAGCTTTTGAAAAAACTTGAAATTATTCAACTTCAAGGTCACAGACATGCTTATACTGCCTAATTTCTTTATGTAAAATTTCCACAAAGTAAAGGAGACAATTTTCATTTATGTGTCACTGGATGATAATGAAATACAATGGACGAGATCTTGATAAGTAATTTCCTGCTGCCTCTGCTTCCTATTGAAATCTCATATAGAATGAAAGCAGCTAAAAAAGCCAACTGGTGTTGCCACTTTTCTATGCTGGTACTTAAATAATCACAAGTCGAGCTGTAAAACATTCTATTGGCATCAAATGGGATGTGTTATTGTCTTGCTATGAGTACGAATACTGCATCTTAAAAGTAATAGCTTTGCCTGGACCTGTTTCAAGTCCTGAGGATGGTTTTAAACTCACATTTCTACAAAATTAATGGGATGAGAGGTCTCTGGGAATTGTTAGTTTCAGCAGTACCTAATTAACACTCTCATGCATGTACAAGTGGGAACTGTATTCCAAACACATCTCCTTTTGTCTTTGAGTTAAAATGTTGTGTTGGCATAGGAATTACTGCTCACTACCAATTAAATTTTTGTAAACATTTGTAATTATTTGTTTTCTTGAAGTTATAGGAGAAAATGACTGATAAAAATTCAAGTGGTATTATATTGTTTGCAGTTAGCCTTTGATGGTGAGTGTTTTAAAACCTTGTACTGGTAAGATGAAGGATAACACATTGAGAGTACAAAAGACATGAGGTCTTCAGCTTCATTCGTGGCTAGTAGAAGACACTTCAAGCCACTGGTTTAATTTGGGTAAGTGTTTGGGATTATCATACAGATGAGTAAAAATCTCTCCCTTATTTGACAATCTTCAATGTATTTCCTTGATGGAACTGGGATGGTGGGAATAGCCCTGGGGAGTAAGGAAGCTTTTCAATTTCTGCTAGGGAAACTTTTTTCCAAGTGGAGGCACAGCTGATGATCTGGTTCATTGTCACACTAGTTGTTTTTGTTCCTTAACATCATCTCTCTTCTGTACCTTCGCTGTTTCCTCTTTCCTTTCCATTCAGTTTATGACATTTTACATTCTTCTCAGTGTATCAGTTTTTCCCTCTGTTTTCCAATATATTATTTTACTATGTGTTCCTCCATTTTTAGATCCATTCTTTTTCTACCTCTTATCCATACATTTCAATTTTTATTCATATTAAATTTATCAGAAGCCATTATCCATCATTATTCACAGAACGAGTACCGCAACTAATTTACCTATACACTAACATGTAATGTCTGATCTCATTATGTTTCTCTTTGACTTTCTCCAAGGATTTTGAGAATAAAAAGAAAATTGGTGTGCTGTTTAAATAAATTTATACGTATCTTACTAACTTTATTTACATTAGCTGAATTCATACTTTGAAGTTCACACATCATCTATATAATTAATAGGAAAATTGTTTTCTTACTAGCTCCTATGAGCAATATTTTGCAAGTAGTTGTAAATCCATTGCCATAATTAATTCTAAGAAGAAGGAAAAAACCCTAAGCCTGACATTTCTTTCAAATCAAAGAGGGCTAACCGGTTTGATTGGACATTTTCAAGGGGGAAGGAAAAGAAAATGCCTTTGGGTTCTTTGCAGTTAGAGAAAATGTCACATACATAACAAATCTTAAGTGTTATTTTATTATTGATTTTAAACATCCAAATGTCTTTTGAGTAATCCATAGGCATAAACAACAGCTGCACACAATTTTAGTATGGAAAAATAGAAGGACAAATTTCTTTTAGGATAGCAAAGTCTAGGCTTGGTTTTAAGCATTAACACAGACTTTCCACATGAGCAGGAACAAGTGACTTCAGTAATAGCGATGCAGATGGTTGTGAGCTCCTCTTTCTACATTTAAAGGTGTTTGTTTAAGTACAGTCCAAGTTCAGACGACCATTAAAATGGCACTGATCTTGCATGAATACACCCTTCCTTAGAGACATCTTCATGTAAATCAGAATTGGGGAATTTACCCACATGGCGTGTACAGTCTATTACTTCATTTAAAACAATGTAATTGGTAATTAGACAATATAATTTTCAGATATTAAGGAAGTAAAGTCCAACAATACATTTGACTTAATGCATGAAAATAATTTTTTCCCTTAGTAAATATATTTGAAACTCTGAAGGTTATTCAAAACATCCGAACTCAAGAGTCTAACATTAGCTGATTAAGCTAATTGGCTGGTTTCCCTTTATAGGCAACAGAAAGGATGATTTATGGCAGGAGCCACAGATTTCCAACCTAAATGTTAAATAAACATCATGAAATGGTTCCTACTGTAACTTTTATTCTTGTTGAGTCATACTGAGCTTGAAAGTCTACTCAGGGATCATCATCTTTTTTTTCCCCAAAAGAGGCCTGTGAATAGGACTGGATGGAAATCACACTTTTATCATGGGTAAAAGTATACCCATACTGTAGAAATTTCAGAGTCAATGAACATGTGTGCCTAACAAAGAGGATGAGATGGCACTGCCCCACCTGACGGTCAGGACTGCAGTCTCTCAGCTGTCTCAGGACACAACACAACAGATATGGTCACCCACATGAAGAGATAACACCTAGGCATGCTTGCCGATTCAAGGAATGCGAGACCATGGCACAAAAAAATCTAGTGTATCTAAAATTCAACAACTTTTACCTCCCTGCTAACATCTCAATGTCCCTGCAAATAGACAGTCAGCTCAAGAGCTTCAGTTCCAAACAAACACGCTTCATTTCCCTTACAATGATGCATCATGCTTGTATAAGCACTTTGGTATTTTTAACCTAGTGACTCTCCTCCAGTGGGTTTTTCAGCCTACTTGAAGCTTCTCTGTGTTGTGAGCTCCTTGGCATGCCAGCAATTCAGCTGCCATAACAAAATGCACAATTTAAAGAGCTTGTTTTTAAATTAGTGTCATCATGAGATATTCATTCGTAAAGTGGTTTTTTATCATCTGACATAGATTTCCATGATAATTCTCAATTACTTTACTTATTGCTCTTACAGGACAGTGAACTCATCAGAGGGATGATGCACATAAACACAAAATCAAAGGAAAGATGTCAAAACTGAGAAAAAGTACACAACACTTACATGTCTCAAGTATCTAAGAAAAGCATTGTCATCAAGATTACAAAATGAAAAAAAAAAATCGTTTTTACAATGCTTAGAGAAAAAAAATCTAGCTGTTCCAATAAAACTTGTCCCTTAGGATGCACAGTCCAGGGTCCTTCTGCATGTTGAATTTTTTGTCTCATCAGAACTTAAAAACGTCTCCAGTTTCCAACCTGAAGACAAGCTGAATAGTCCCACAACATGTTCCAGTACCTCTGAGCTTTTGATGTGACATGAAAGTTTAGTTTAATTTTTTCTGATTTGATTTCAAATGATTACTAGTATTTTGTAGAAGGAAATACAATGACAATATTGGAAAGGTATTTTGAATACAAATTTCTTCCTGAAAATGTAAGCACGGAACCCTGCAACTTTTCTAATATCGTTCAACGTATCAAGAGATCAGAAATATGTAAAAACCAGACACATTCTTACAATCTCTTTTTAATTCATCACAGCGAATTTTTTCTATGCTGTTTTTTTTGTTCTAGAAAGTCCTAATTGTTATTGAAAGTGACCCTCCAAGTTTGTTTCATGCAAATCACATAGGACAGTTAAAGGAGGCTGTGCAAATTGTTTTTGCTATTGAAGTACTTAACACAATTTGAGTGCTTTTTAAATATATTTTAGCGGATCAAGTACAAGGAGATCCAGATTTTTTTTTGTGGCATACAATTCAGAAATATTGCCTCACTTTCTGACTCTATTTTATTAAATTCTGTGGGAATTTCTCTAATGATTTTAATGGATGAAATGAAAGATTCTTATACAGAGAAATCAGAATTTCCTTTGAATGTTTCACATTATTACTCAGATATATTAATATTAACTCACATTAATATTCAGATATCTGGAGGTCTGGTTAATAGAAGCACACATAACAAATGTAAGTTTATTGATTGTAATGACCTTCTATGGACTTCTTGAAGTAGTATATGAATCTCATAGGTTTACAAAGTACAGGTTGAAAACAATGTGGATCACTGTATAATCCTTACAACATGTGGATGCTATCAGGAAAGGTATGTAATGAACATCTACACAAAAGAATAACTCAGTTGCACTTAGGAATCTACTTTGTGGGAGTATATATCAGTTCCCTTCTGTCTTTTTCCACTCCAGATTACTTTGTTTGAGATCTCAAAATTCACTGAATTTAGCAAAAGAAATTGAGTACAAGGTTTTTTAGCTATGGAAGAAGAGATTACAGAAATCTCCAGACTTCCCGTTAGCTGTATGAAATTTTTTAAAACAGTGTTTCAGCTTAAATTTTGACTCTATAAAGACAGGAAATGATTTCGTTATGCACATCCCTGTACAGCAGATATTTAATAATCTCTGGGTTAGTGTTTCTGAACATAAAGCTAGATGGAGGCAAAACAATAAAAAAATCATAGTCCGGCTGTTAACAAAAGGCCGATAATGAATCTTGTGAATGAAGTTAGTTTGTTCAAAACAGTAACTTAAATAATGGTCAGCACTGACAAAGCTATATAATACATTTTTTAGAACATTGAAATTGAACTGTGAATTAATGAATGACAAATTCCTCTTACACAATCAATAATAATCTGGCACAGGACTTTAATGCATAGTAACTGATTAGTATCTCTAACCTAACACTTAAAGAGCATTTAATATACAAAAGACAAGCTGAATGGATGGTGTAAAATCTGTGACTATTTCATAAACAAGAACATAAATAAATAGAAAAAACATAAAGGTAGTTTTAGGTAAAGAGCTAGGCAAATACAGCAAAACTAAGTTTACATATTTTTGGAAAACATTTAATTCTAGGTAAAGATAATTCAAGACTTCAGAGAAGTTTCCTTAATCGACACTGACCTAAGCACAGAACTTGTTCCAAATGTAGAAGAAAAGTCTTTACTAAGATACTTGTTTCAATTCATTGGATTTTTTCAATAACCATATCTACTAGGAAACAAATTTCAATTTGGAAAACCATTTGCTATATCTTAATCAAATACCAAAGACTGTTGGAACATTTTTTCTAAGATCTAACAACAAGATAGCCAATTAAGATGTTAATTCTGAAATAAAAGACAAATTATGCCCTGTGATTTGCACAGCATATCTGAGTTTTGGAATTGTTTATGTGAGGAGTGGCTGAGAAGAATCTCTGATTTAAATGACAGATATACCTGATTTTTCCTGAATGCTCAAACTCTCCATGTCTTTTTAAACATGAGAGAGGATTCACCTGCAAAATACTCAGACAGGCAGTAAATGGACTAAAATATTTTAATGTCCGAAACCAATAAATGGGAATCTACTTAGTTAGGAGAAGTGAGTAAAATTTATCCTCAATATTACTTTAGAACTTAAGATTCATAGACACAGTCTAGGAATCTGATGTGGTAAGACGTCTTCAAGCACAGGCCACATAAAATCCTCGGATATAAAATCAGAGAAAAGAGAAAACAACAAGATAAAAATACATGAAGACAGGTGAATACAAATAAATAAAATCATGAAGTCACGTGGTAGTTGATGCTCTTAGTATGGTAAATATTGCCGTGCCTTTAGAAGGAGCATAGAGAAGAATAACCAACCAGATTTAAAGGAGGGTGAGACATTTTGTAGATCTTGATAGGACACAATTCCCAGCTGTAATAGGCTGCCAAGGCAAAAAGTGCTTTGCAGAAATCATCTCTCTCCCTTAAATACGCATGGACAGAAGCTTAATTCATAAATGTTACTTATTACTGCTCTTCATGGTTTGGCACAGAATATGGTTAGCATTTAATCTCAAATGAATTTTTCTCTAGGATGAAAAAAAACAATAACGAAAGAAAACAATAACAAAAAAAACCCCAAACACCTAAGACAGTCAAAGAAAAGTAATGTTTGTTGGTATTTCTTACAGCTGCTGCATCTGATTTGAGAGCCCATTTAAATGCCATGGTAAAAATAGTTATGAGAACTACATCCTCAGTATGATACAACCATAATGAATCGAATCACAACAAAGAAGGTTAATGACCGCCAAAAAAAGCGTATAAAGCCAAAATTTCTAGCCGCAAATTTTCTTAACTGTGGTACTGAAAATAATTTAATATATAGAACTCTAGAAAGTTTTTTACTTCTGGAGATTTTTTTTTTCAGTACTTTCAAATAACATACATTATTAGAGCTGAAGACTTCTATAAAAGTTCTTTTCTATCAAAAATAAAATCTTGCATTTTTTACTAAAATGAATCTTTTAATGAAAAATTATTGGTAATAACGTTTCAATAAAAGCTATGTAGTAAATTCATTGATGAATATTTACTAGTAAATTTATTTGGAAAAAAATATTGGTTTATTTAAATATTCCAAATGAAGTTTCCTGGTTCCTGACCATTAATACAGATTATGCAAAAAAACCCATCCATCTACAACCTTAGTCTGTCTTTATAAAATTAATTTCGAAAAGACAGCAGCTCAAAAAATACCCTTGCAGACAATCTGCAAGAGTCTAGAACTAATCTTAAAAGTCACTTGCCTTCTTCTGATGTTAAATAGTCACTTGGTACAAGCATACAAAGTGTTAGAAACAGTAATACTGTGTGAGACCGCGGATTCTGCCTTAAGAGCCATGCAGGACAGGGCTCCCATTAAAGTTGCTACAGACAGGGAACAGAGAGCAATCTTAGAAACTATTTTGTAGTTTTACGCATCCAGATTCATCTTGGTCTGTCTCTGAGAACCCCCAGCCACATAAACCACTAGAAACGCCAGGATGCGACGTTCCCAGACAGAATCAGTGGGGCTGAAATCAAGGCCAGAAATAAATTTCTTCCTTGAAATTTCTCTTCTGAGATGCATGCACAGCAACTGATTCAAACTTTTGAAGTTTGTACCCTCCAGGACAGGCCTGGCTGGCAATTCCTAAAGCTGGAAGGATTTTCATGCTCTTAATTCCTCAGAGTCAGTGGGGAAACATTCGGTCTCTGTTTAGTGGGCTCAGCTGTCCCTTGGCACATCTGACTGACAGCCCCTTTTCGAGGCAGAATGCAGCAGAATATTTCAGAACCTGCCTCCAAGCTCAGAGAGAAGGTGCAGGAGTATGCAGGAATCTGAATTTACTATACTGTTTTCTGGAAAAAAGGATTCAAGGTGAAGATTTCTCTTTCTTGAACATGAAGAAGTTCCTACCCTTGAGTAGACTCCTTCCATAGACATCCCCCAATTTTAAAGAATGACGTGCGTTAAACCTGCACCCAAGGAAGCACGTCATATCTGCCCATCCACCTGAAGAACAACAACATTTCTATTTTCCCAAGAAGGCAATATGCCATCTGAGAGAGTAATACGTTGGTCAAGGTTTCTCTTTTCTGATTCTCAGCACGCAAAGGGTGTTTGGATATATTCACCCCAAATCCCCTTTACTGGGGACAGTAGAGGACAATTTACCTTACCTAAGATCTGAATCACACTGTGTACGTGCCTGTACCTTCCCATTGACTAATTAAGTGAGCTCAGATCAATTTAGCATTGGCCTTAGTTGAGATCAGTCTTGTTCTTCTCCATAAGCGCCGTGAAATGTAAAACATCCTTTGCCATCCAGAGGGACCTTGACACGCTGGAGAGATGGACCTGTGAGAACCTCAAGAAGTTCAACAAGGCCAAGTGCAAGGTCCTGTACGTGGGTCGGGGCAATCCCATTTACAGGCTGGGCGGAGAATGGATTGAGAGCAGCCCTGAGGATAAAGGACTTGGGAATGCTGGTCGATGAGAAGCTCAACATGAGCCGGCAATGTGCACTGGCAGCCCAGAAAGCCAACTGTATCCTGGGCTGTATCAAAAGGAGCGTGATCAGGAGGTTGAGGGAGGTGATTCTGCCCCTCTACTCTGCTCTCGTGAAACCCCACCTGGAATACTGCATTCAGCTCTGGAGTCCCCAACACGAGAAGGGCTTGGAGCCGCTGGAACGAGTCGAGAGGAGGGCCACGAAGATGATCTGAGGGCTGGAACACCTCTGCTATGAAGACAGGCTGAGAGAGTTGGGGCTGTTCAGCCTGGAGAAGAGAAGGCTCCAGGGTGATCTTATAGCAGCCTTCCAGTACTTAAAGGGGGCCTACAGGAAAGCTGGAGAGGGACTTTTTACAAAGGCTTGTAGTGATAGGACAAGGGCCAATGGCTTTAAACTGAAAGAAGGGAGATTTGGATTGGATATGAGAAAGAAATTTTTCACTCTGAGGGTGGTGAGGCACTGGAACAGGTTACCCATAGAAGTTGTGGATGCCCCATCCCTGGAAGTGTTCAAGGCCAGGTTGGATGAGGCTTTGGGCAACCTGGTGTAGTGGAGGGTTTCCCTGCCCATGGCAGGGGGATTGGAACTAGATGGCCTTTGAAGTCCCTTTGTCGTGGTTTTAGGCTGATCCAGCAACTAAAACTCACACAGTCTCTCCTTCTCCAATAAAGTAGAGAGGAGAGAAAAAAAAAAACAAAAGGACTGAGGGTTGAGGCAAGAACAGAGGGAGCACCCACCAACCATGGTCCTGGGCAAAACAGGCAGCGCTTTTCTCAAAGCAAAACAGTTTATTAATGATTACTTAGAAGGACAAAGGGAAATAAAAACCGATTACTTGAGAGGACAGAAAGAAACAAAACCAGATCTTAAAACCGACACCTTCCCCCCCCACACACACCTTCCTTTTCCTCCCGGCTCTACCTCCTCCCCCCAGCAGCACAGGGGGCAGGGACTGGGGGAGTGCAGGTCAGTTCATTCCGTGCTGTTACTGCTGCTTCTTTCTTAAAGGAGAAGGAGTCCTTACACCCTTTTCCCCTGCTCCAATGGATCCCCTACCCACGAGGAAAAATCCACAAATTTCTCCAACGTGAGTCCAGCCCACTGGAAACAATCCTTCCCCACAGATTGCTCCAGTGTGGGCTTTACCACAGTCTCGGGTACTTAGGGAGCTGTAGCCACTCGCTCCGGCGTGGGTCGTCACGAAGACTCCAGATGCCTTTCTGCCTTGCCGTGCCCCCAACACGACCATCCTCGGGCTCAGGCATCTTCTCCCCACGGGCTGCGAGTGGGTCGCTGCTCCACCGAGGCCGTCCTGGTTGCAGGGGGGCAGCCTGCTATCTCACCATCAGCCGCAGGGGAAACTCGGCTCCGGCACACCTCCTCCCACTCCATCCTCACTGACCTGCTGTCGATGCAGCTGTTTCTCTCAGATCTCAGTCCTCTCCAGGTGAACTCAGCCCAGTGGGCACCCTGGGAGTGGGGTGCCCCCGAGTTCCCCAGCTGGCTCCGCCGCCGCCATCCTCCGTGGGCGGCGCCAGCCCAAAGCAGGCAGCCGCCCGGCCGGGAGCCAGGGAGCGGGGGCAGTGCCCTCCTCCCTTCTCTGGTCGATCCTGGGCGAAGCACCTTTTCCGGTTCCCTTGTCCTGACTTAAATAGGGCAATTCGCAGAGGCGCCCTATTGGCTCAACCCCGAGGGGGATGGCAGTCTGATCTGGTGGCCAGAACTAAGCCTAACCCGGATCCAAAACCAGGGAGGTCGCAGGGAGCAAAATCCCTCTCCTGCCACCAGAACCACCCCCCCCTCCACATCAAACCATGACACCCTTCCAACCCTAATTATTCTATGATTCTGTGAATCTCCAGATAAAAATCTATTTGAATCAAGAATAAAATTGTGATGTAAAACCATTACCATTTTATTTTGAAGAGAAATGGGTCATTTTCTCTGATAGATTTGGCCGCAAATATTTATACAAACATCTAGAAACTCCCACATAGAAGTGAATGTCCATCTCAGAGAATCAAAGAGCTTTCTCTGGGCTACACCCTGAGATCAAGGTGAGCTTCACTCTTTGGGAAATGCAAAAGTACAGCCCGCTATAAGAAAGCCTCAGAAAAACAGCAACTGTTGCCCTGCCTGAAATCTATATCCTGACCCTGAGTGGATTCCTGGGCACTTCAGAGGAGAGCTCAGAAGAAAGATGTGTGGTTTACACTGGTCGGTTGAAAACATCTTGACTGCATTCCTGTGGGTATGACTTCCCAACTGGGCACTGCCCAATGGGCACTTCCCAACTGAATTATTGTAGTTGAACGAAGCGCAGGTTCTGTGGTATCTGCTGCTGTTTGTTAATATTGTTCTTTCCAGGGTGTTTCTTTGGCCCTATTGTTTTCAATTGGGAGAGAGGAATTAATGCTTTGTGGAGTATGGATCATTTAGTCTTCTGGCTACAAGAGCATAATCAGAATAAAATAGTAAAATGTCATGGAGCTTCTGGCTGCCAGTAGCAGAAATTGGCATATTAAGTTCAATGTAGCGTAAAGTAACGGGGGGAAATGATTAGAAAACACTAATTACCTTTACTCAAGCCCTTGTACTGGGAGATCCCCCATGACAAGGACTTATGCAGCAGCAAGTAGTAATTAGATTTCTGACAGAGCAATTGCTGCATAAGAAATTAAGCTATCTATTTTCTTATTATTGCTACATAATATCAGTTATATATCTTATAGTAAAAATAAAAAATATACATAAACCTCAAAAGTTTCAGCTAAGAGATGACAGCTTTAGAATTAGTTCTGTCTTCAATTTTTGTTTTTAAAGAAAAAAAAACAACAACTGTGTATTCATTACTCTCCATCTATGTAAGGTTATTTCAGGTAATCAACTATCGACAAAACCAGATGAACAACCTGCTATAAGTGTTTTGGTTTCTGGACATTCACTTCTATGCAGGGTTTCTAGATGTTTGTATGAATATCTGTGGCCAGAGTAAGGAATTAAGTAACACATTTCAGTATATTACTTCTGCTTAAAATCCGTCAAAATCTCTGTTAAGTATACAGCTAACATCAAGCCCTGCATTGCGTGACAGTCGTCCTCCTCAGGATATTGCTGAGCTGACAATACGTTAGAGTACAATCTTCATTATGTCAGAAATGCTCAGGCAAAACCAGTTTTCGAGTGGTTAACATGCATTTTTCATTACTCGCACAACCTCTGGTGATGCACATTTGGCTATGAGAAGTGAAGTGATTTATCCAAACCCTGAAACCTTTGAACACATGCATAGTTTGGAAAATTATTCAAACAGAAACAAATGTACTTTATTTTAACTGCTAGGATACAAGAAATAATTTTCCTTTTGTTATGTGTTGGTAGAACTATATTAAAAATCGCGTCGGCCAATCATGGTTAAAAAGAGTCAGCATTCAAGATTAACATTGACTTGTGCATATCAGCACTTAGAGACAAAGAATGTTTAACAGCATGCTAGTTAAAATGTATTAAATCACCATATTTTCTAACTATACATTTCCCCTGGATAGAGATGATTTACTCATTACGATTCAGCCAGTCTCCACTTCCTTCATTGTTACTAATCAACAGGAATAAAGGTTGAAGGATATGGCCCGTTAGTAAATACAGATTTTATTTTATTAACTTTACCTTCCTAATTAAAATACTGTTCATTTAATCAATTCTGTTATTATAGTGTTTCTAATTAATAGGAAAAATATCTAAATAATTCAACTTGGGCCTTATTCTTTGAAATAGCACATGGCTTTTTTATCTGTTCTTCCTGAAAGCAGTGTCTCCTTGCCAAGATTTACAATGTCTTTTCAAGGCAGTAGTGAACAGAATTCCACCAGAATGAGGTTTAGAGAATTTTGGTATTTCATCCACGTTGTCAGTCGCCTTCAGCCTTAACCTCTGGAGACACAACGGCTTCACTAGAAACTATCAATACAGCCAGAGTGAGGGGGAAATGCACTGCTGTGTGTGCTACTTTGTCATTTTAATAGAGTGATAAAAAAATGAATTACACCACAAGTTTACAAATCAGAAGTTTTCATTACCCCGAGTAAGGTTCTTCCATAATCACTCAGCAGCGTTAGTGAGATGGGCTTCTTGGCATAAATCTCTGCCACATTGGTGGTGTTTCTATGTTCAGATCTTCGGGGTGTTTTAAGTACTTCTAAATCATCTCAAATGTGGAACTAGAGAAAGCATCTCTCTGCCTTTCTGATTCCTTCTTTCCTTCTCTCAGAGAAAAACGGAGCACGTGTAACAATAGCTGTGAAGCTGGGACAACTGAATGAGTACTGTCCTAGTGGTCCAGTATTCCTTCCCCTTCACCTGCCACACACTTTACTCCCTCTTTATCTACAAGAAAGGACCTCTGTAAGAAATAGGTGAACAGAATTAACAGCAGATTTGCTGAGAGGAGAGACTGTCCTTGGACCTCACGATCTGGAAAAGGTGATCTTTATCAGGAGGTGGTAACATGAAGCTACAAACTTCCCTCTCATAAATACCTTCTCTGTATCCAGACACATGTGTGGGATTTGTGTGTGTGTGCAGTGAGTCACTACACCTGGGTGTAGACTCTGGGATGATGCAGATAAATGAAAAAAAAAAAAAAGTAGTCATGGAAAATAATATACCCACATACTACATGGAAAATAATAGAAAGGAAACAGATCTTAACTGCTAATCAGTAACTTCCAGCAAACCTCTATTTGTCACAATGTTAATTTTAAAGGAGTAGAAATAGGTTTGTGGGTTTTTTGGACAAACATTGGCCAAGCGTTTAACGAAGATCATTTTAGGCTCACTTAACTTCATTAACCAAAAGTCTATAGCTGTTCTAAAGATCAGAAAATCTCAAGGATAGTATTAACTTTCATCCTGTTCTGACTACCTTTACATCTTTCTAGGAATATATACTGGATCATATTTTCAGTCTTAGTTTTAATGTTTTAAATAGTTACCTTTTATCATGTAGCCTACACAGAATGATGGAATAACAATTTTGGAATTTAAGATCTAATATATTTTCACCTTTTGAATTTTTGCATTAAAGAAGAAAGCATCTCATCTTTTCTCAAACTGAAAGAGAAAACGTTTTCATTGTTCCAAAAGTATTTTTAATTTCTTTTCTTAGACTTGCAAGTCTTTCATCCTGAAAATAACCTCACCTGGGAAAATTCTCTGTGGGCATTGTCTATCACTGTAAGAAGACATATTTGAAGAGAACAATCTTAAATGAGCCACCCATAGACTTCTCCCATTCTGACTTTTAATAAAGTGTTGGACAGAGTAGAGCTTTAAAGTAGAAAATAAAATCAGAAGCGTATACTTCTTGTGGGAGAGGAGAGATGCTCCCACAAATGGACACAATTTCCTAGCAATGCCACTGACTTGACTGCATGCAGAACTGCAAGTATGGGTCTGTTGGCAATATGAAGCTGTCTTTGAGATTGCTTCACTGTCTGTTTTTCAACAGCATAGGCCATCTTATGGATTTATCCTTTTGCAATTAAAATAAATCTTATATATTTCTTCAAGATTCTTTGCCACCTCTATTTCTGTGCTTTTCCCTGTGTCTCATTTTCCCAGGGAGAATAGAAATCTCATGTTATTCCAAAGCATATAACATGTTTTCCTTTCATACAGAAAGTTGTCAAAGCAGATTGAGGATAAGCATAAGTCTTCAAATACATAAACAGTAGTCTTAGAAAAGCAAGGAATTAACTGATTCCATTGTTCACATGGATAGGATGAGAAGCAAAGGTCTTAAAAAGCAGTTTAAAAGGTACGTTAGACATTAGGAAGAGCATAAGGAGTAGTTAAGCATAGTTGCCTGAGGAGGCTGTGGAATTTTTATTTTTGAAAGTTTGTAAGCAGATCCATCCAAAGATGGATCAAGCATGAATAACATAGCAATGATCTCACAGTGCAGAAGTGAAAAACTTGAATGACATCCTGAGTCCCCAGCCAGCGACATTTTCTGCAGTGCTAAGGCACGACGCTACTCAAGTGTACTGACTGACAAAGCTACCTTTCCTTGGTTGTTAATACCAGCTGTAGATAAGAACAATCAGATCCTTCAAAAAAATTTAATTGGACGCATTCATGATTTGTCATGTCATGAGAAGGATATATTCATTACCAATGTCAATTAATTATTTGTTTCCTATAGAGCAAGAGTGCCTATTGAGTTCACTGAAGTAGTGCTGCTTTAGTAGTACTCGAATACTCAAAAGAGCTTGGAGCCTCACAGTCCAAAGGGCAACACTGGTACATAACAAAATACAGTGTCTATGCTGAGTTGCTCACTGTCTAAAGTAGTCACAAAAAGTTGTTACAGAGAAAAAGCAAAGACATATAAATATAATGATATATGGAAAATCACTAATAAATATAGTGCCAGTACTAATGTTAAAGCTCATATCTCCTAGGACTAAGCTCTGCATTCATGATCTACTCATGTCTTCCCTTCTTTTTTATTCGTAGCAGTGCACTGCACAAGGGCTTCCCTTACCAAGACACCAACTTTGATTTAGGAGATTCTTGAACTGCAGATCAGTCATAGATTTAAGAACACTCCAGGAGAACTTTGCTCCATCCTGGCCTGGCATCACTTTTTGCCAGTCATTTGCTGTTGGCCACTTCCAGAAATACCACATTGATTTGGTGGACCTTTGATCTGATTGGATAAAGCCATGTTTATTTTCTAATGTTATATTTTCAGGTGTGTAGGGCCTGAACTTCCTCTCAGAGACATATACATCTCTTATTGACATAAGCAGGTGTGCTCACTTGCCAATACGAACACCAGAAAATTCTCTGATCTTTGCTTGACACCATGTCATACCTACATGTACCCCAGGGAAGACAGAGCATTCCTGCAAGAGCAAAATGAAGACATTCTTCCAAACATGTTCAGAGCTTTCTCCCATCCCCCACTACCTCCATCGATATTAGTGACTGTGAAATTGGACTGAAAGATGCAATATTTATTAGAAGCAGGTCAGAGAGATACCAAAAAAGAAAAAGAAAAAGATTTTAAAGAGAGAAAAGAAGATTAAGAAAATCAGGTTGAGTGATTTACTTTCCGTGTAGATGTTCACCTCACTCATTTCCCTAAAATACTCAAGCATAGTTTGTGGAGTCCTTACTTATGTTAATATTTTTTGGTTCGTATCACAGAAAAAAATGCTGCTCCTTTCAGTTACTACACAAATAGCTTTGGCTAGTTGCTCTACTTCTATCTGCAGCAGGACACAGCTGGGGGCTGCTATTTCCCACCTTAAGGGTCTCTGAGCTTCAAGGCTGCCAGGTACATGGAGACCACAAAGCTCCTTTTCAAAACTAGATTATTGTTTACCCTCTACTCTGCTTGGCCTCTAAGGACACTGTTTGGATACAAGAGGGAAGACAGTTTTTCACTCCTCTGACTCTTTTACAGCTCTAGAAAAGCAAACCTTGGGTTTACATTTAAGTTCTTTGTCTTTTGAGTGGCAACGAAGATTCTGACTTCATGCTGCTAATTGCAGTGCATTTAATTACTAGGTATAATATGATAGCTGCTTCCTTGGGCTACACACTGGTGCCTGAACAAGAGAACTGATTGACAAATAAATGAGTGGGCAGCAGACAGTTGCCTCAGAGGAAACAGCATTCAGGTGAGGCTGTAGCATGTTCTTATCTACTAGGAATTGAAGAAAAAGGGAACAGATTCCTCATACATGCTGGGGCTACGTGATTGGACTCTCAAAGGACTTTTTCATCTGCTTGTTTTGTCCCTGGAGAAGAAATCTGCCCACTTATATTACACTTAGCTTCCACGTTTTTGTCAAAGGTTATCCAGTTAGAACTATTCTAGATAGAAGAATTTTGGCTTATTATTTTTTCCCTGAAGCAGCAGAAACAACCAAAAATGAATTTAGAGCATATTTCACGCCTGCAAAATTTTGTATCCTCATTTATTTTACAAGAACTTCTCCATAAGTTGGACTTGTACAAACACGGAAGGCGTGTTAACCCACACTACACAGCATACTTTCAGAAGGGAAATTATTACAGCCTCTGCAGTGAGATCTTTCTTCGTCCAATAGACATTTTACAAGCCTCACAAAATATCTCTTTTTAAATGATTGAAAATAACTCATTTCCCTCAGATCATCTATCTTGCTTTAATTTTCCTTCAGCAATAGTTGCCCTTTTTGGTTGCTAACCAGATTTCCTTCATATATTGCTGAGTTTCCTATCAGCCAAATTACTTTGGGGATTTTCTGGAACTATTGGTCCTCCACATTTCATTCTCCCTTCTTATCCTGATCTCTACTACTCCTTCTACTTAGGTCTTTTTGCTGGGACATCTATGAGACTCCAAATCAATAACAATTTCCTCTAATCCATGTCCTCAGGAGCTAAGCAGGAATCTTTTATGAGGAGAGATGATTGTCAAAGTTAGAGAATATGTGTGCTGTTCTGAGAAGACATTGGGCCTGCTGCCCTCTTGCAGAGCCTTGCTTGAATGGCTTGTGATCATCACACTGCTGGAACTGGTGTCCTCCCTTTATCCACCTTTATCTGGACATGCTCTGCCAACGGCAGACGGCATGCTCAAGAGGATTCACCTCATCCTGAGGCACAGTCTTTTGCATATCACAGAACAGAGTGAATTCTGAAAATGCAGGATGTGATTCTTAGTCTTTGCAAGGATATTTAAGGATGTAGTCATCAAGTCCTGATTGCACTTCAGAGAAGCACAGAAACTCTGTGGGATGCCCTGTAGTTTTAGATTTCCCATCCATTTGCTGCAGATATTGTAGCCAAGACACAATTTTATACTACTTCTGTAAACCCTTGATCGAATAAGTATCTAAGAGACATAAGATTAAATCTAACTGATAAATTTTGGCCGTGTTTCTCCAACTGGGCAGCTGAAAATCAGAATCGGTACTAGAGTCTAAGGAAACATTTCCATCTCTGATAGATTTTTTTACTAGTTGCATTTAATTCTGCCATTTTATGTGAAAGGAAGTCCAGATTATCTTATTTAACTTCTCTTTACTCAAACAAGGTAGTTAATGCCAGAGATAATCTGACACACGATATGCATAGCTGGAAAATGAAGCATATGGAAGTCCCAGTAATTCCTTGCAGATAAATACTACTTCTGGAATGCCGTTTGGAAGCTGTAGGTGTTTTTATCTACATAATTAATACTTCATATTTCTTTCTGAAATATGTTCTAAAGTTATTCTGCTATGTGAATGTATTATTTTTCTCTATATGAATTTTATCTGTAAGGATTTCTTCTGGCATATGACCTGTGGATGACAGAAGCAATGAGGACAAATAGATGAAGGCTAGTGTCCATATCTTGATTAAGTTGAATAACGGTTAGGCTAAAATAACATTTTTTTCACACTTGAAAGTCAGCACACTCACCTTTTCATTTGAGGTTAAGTCCAATTCCTCAAGGAGCATGAGGTAAATATTTACTGAGCATTTAAAATGTTTTCCATGAATCAAAAATCTCTGGAACGCCACAATCACTGATGACTTGCCATCTTTCATCTTTGTCACAGGCAGGCAATGCAATTTCAGGAACTGCATAGTACATCAAGAGTGGAGTGTTTATTGAAGGATATCTTTTCTCCTCCCCTTGGGGCTCTACAGGGTGATTTATATGATATGCAGTCTCCTTGGCCACTCCATTTTCTGTTTATCTGAGCATAAAACAGGTGCTATGAGGAATCCATAGCTTCCAAAAATCTCAGTATTTTTTTGAGTCTTCAGATTGGAAATATTAGAGGTAAACCCAAATCAGAAATAGAAAAAAAAAAAAAGCCAAAAGGAAGTGGAAATGTTGATTTCTTGTGGTTTCCCACAGAGATATTGCGTGGCTTTGGGACTTCTTGTGCATTTGGAAATGAAATAAAATCATTCTTCACTTCACAGAACAAGGGGGAAGCAAAATGCATTTGTAAAGTAACAAATAAGTATCCATTAGTAGATGAAGTTTTCCGTATGAGCCCATCGCATTTCAGTGACAGTCACTCTCCCTACACTTGGAGTGTCCTTTTATAACCTTCTCAGCTGAATGGGCAGCCCAGAGCAACTCCAGGATCAGAGCATGAAAGTACAAATCTTATCCTAGTCCATTTTCCTGCCTAAGTTCACAAGACAAATTAGTTTTATGAGCCTTCTTTTATTTCAGATGTAGCTCTTGCTCCTTTGAGTCCTCTGAACCTTCTGTTCTTTTCAAAATCTCCCTAAATGCCTTTTCCCCCTCCATCAATAGTGCACAAAAAGTCCTCAACATAACCTGGTTGTAAAATCTGGGTTTATCCTGGAGTCACATCCATCCCGTGTTGGTGCTCTCTGTTCTCCACAAAACCAACCTACAAGGCTAGCTCTGGACCAAGAGTTAAATATTTTTACCCAACAGAGTCAAACAGCTGAAACCAAGAGAGCACACAGCACCTCAAGGTACTGCAAAATGGAGCTTTAAATCCCTCCAGGAACTGAGATCATCAGTAGACAATGATATTGTCTTCCATTCCACCCACATCAAGAAGCCTTCCTGCAAACCTTTTCTATTGCTTTTTTCATTTCCCTCTGCTGCGAAGCCTAGAGATTATCAGAATTAGATTAGAGATTATCAGGTTAGCAGAAGGAGAATATTTTTGTAAGAATGAATATTTTTGAGAAACATAACTGCTTCACAACATCCCACACTCTGCACACGAGTCTTGCTATGCCGCAGGGACATACAACAGTCTGCTCTCCTGACTGCGGGTGACTCAAAGCCAAACAAAAGTTCTCAGTAGGCAAAAGTAGTTGTTTTATTTCTCGCTTATAGATGGTTTTAATACCAAATCTATAGAAAGGAGATGGGAGGCTCCTGGATCCTTGGGATCTCTGAAGTGCAGAGCAATATGTAGAGAGACTACATCACTCCAGCTATCATTACCTGTCTGATGCAGCAATAGGAATGCTCTGGTTGGTGAAGGTAAGTGCAATTAGTTTACGTCTACACCCAGCAGCTACTGGCTGGGGACAGGTTAACCTATGTCTGAGTAGCCACTTCTCAGCCATTACCTTGGAATCTCTGTTAATAAAGAGAAAAGATAAGAAAAATATGCCTATGCTTCTTTTTTTCTTTCTTTGTAAACACTTCCAGTTCATGCTACATTTTTTACAAATAAATTGTATAGCACTGCCACAGGCATGGACAGACATAAATTGGTCCAGTAGAATCAAAGATTTTTCGTTTTAACTTCAAACAGTTTACAGTTTAGACTTCTGAGAGAAGCTATCACTTTCAATTTACTGAATGGAAGTCATATACTGAATAACAACTTTCTTATAATTAGGCATGACAACTCCCACTGCATCTAGAAATAGGTATTTTTCACTGAAAAAAAAGCAAAGCTAGTTCTCTCTAGACCTTGCTTTTTGAAGAGCTAAGCTGTATTGCTCCATTCTTATTCACAATCTCCAGTTCCTGAAGTCCTTATTCATAAAAGCATCTCAGAGGGCTAAATTTAGCACTGCTGTACATAAACAAATCCCATATAAAATTAAGTATGGTTTGAAGTCTGAAGGAGTTAAGGGCCAACATATTTTTTGAAAATTATGCTTATGTGCTTCTAAATTTGAGTGTTGCAGCACAGAATTGGCAACTTCATGTGTTTAGGATAAAAGACGACAGCAAAGGTCATGTGGCACCATATTCAGTTAGAGATAGTGGAGGTTGCATTTGCTCAGCTTTAAGCAAGAAGCAAGTAGGTTTTTCCACCTCAATTAGACATCAAGAGAATTTTTGTACAAGCAGTTTTTTAGAATGTGATTTCTCACAGCTACTTGAAGTGTCCACATTGTGAAGAAGAGATCTAAGGAGGTCTTATTTTTCTCCATTAACTACAGAGAGGATCCTGATGGCAAGTCCACATGACAGTGTCTAAATTGTAGACATCTAAATATATTTATGTGAATTTCACCCTGAGGGCTGTGGTCCCTTTGGTTGTCAGTCCAGAAAAGGACAAAGATAGTCCGTGGAAGAACCTACAGATAAAATATATTTGAAAAGAAGGGCAGACACAATTGCCATAAGACAGAGAAATAATTAAGAAATTCACATCTGAAATTGCCAAAATGTAGACTGATGCCAAAAAAGTAAGCACAGAGACAGGAGCCCCTCCTGTTGCCTGTTTGCTTTCCCCTTTAGCAAAGGGGAAAGAGGGACAGGGAATAGAGGCTGGTTGTCCTGCCAATGGGACAGTCTCAGTGTCCTAGCTTCCGAGATAGCTGGCCAGAGCTGCAGTCCTTGCAAGTTTCCCTAAAGGTCTCACCAGGACATCTGGTTTCACAGATACTGTTTTATTTCTGTTCCTGTAGGGTTCATGCCTGGGACAACATCAGGTCATCCTTCTAATAATGTGCTAGAAAGACAGCAGGCCACATTAGCTGACTTTGGTATGCTCCATTCTGTGATCAACGCACCATTTTTCTCATCTCATTTTGGGTCCACTTGTTGAACATGTGACAAATACAAAGCTCCCATTAGATTGACGTCAATATCTTTTACTTCTCTGCTTACTAGCCCAGGGTCTTTTCCTGCTGGGTGAACACATCTGAGTGAGTTTTCCTTTCTCCCTTTGGTGGTTAGGGAAGGAACCACTGATATCATCGTGCTAAAAGAAAGGATTACCTATATGTTGACTTTAGGACAGTACACACATGTCAGCACATTGGCTCAGGAAGAAAAGGTGATGGTTAACAAACTTTGTTTTGTGAAGATCTATTTCAGGTCCACTAAGAGACCACATCAGCAATTCTTAACACAGTGTTAGTAGAATGAGGCACAGCTTCAGGCCATGTATGTTCATGATGCATTTTAAACTACAGTGAACAAAATGGATGATATAGATTAAATGTTTATGCGTCAGCCTTCCCTTACACAATGCTGTTCAGACTGGCCAAGCAGACTTGTGTTTGCCTGGCAAGTCATGAGAATGATGCATGTCTTTGTAGAGTATGCACCATTACGACATGGCTGACATTACTTTCCGTCTTTTAGAGACGTGCATGTATAGCAGAGACCATGAATACGCGTTTTACACGTGCTTGACTGGATTATCTTTTGCTTTTTACCCTTCTCAGTAAAAAGGCTGGCTATAATTGCATAGTATTACTCACCTGCCCAGCAGCAAAAATTCTCCAGCGAGTCCCAGGCGCCTCATAGCCATCAGGAGCCCTCTCACAGTCATGCCTTCACAGAAGCAGGCAACCACTCTTGCTTTGGGCAGGTGGCTCCGAAGCTTTCGCAACAGCTTGTCAAAGCTCTGTTCACCAGCATTGCTATAGATCTTGTAGGAATGTGCAATGCAGATCCCTTCCTTGGCAGCCATATCTTTGAAAGCTTCCATTCCGCTTTCACCGTAGTTTCCTGTATACGAACAGAAACACATACAAACCTATCAAAATGTGAAGAAGAGTTTCTTGCTTCGGAAACAGCAAATATTTTAAAGAAAATGTAACATATCTGCATAGAAACCAGTATGCCAATCTTAACAAAATAACATTAACATTTTAATTTATTAATCCGCTTTTCAAGTCAAGATCAACATATTTTGCCAGAAATCTCACTTCTGTTTAGGAGCCTGCATGTCTGTTGAAATCAAAGATACCTCAATTCCTTCGAGGATCTGGTCCCAAAAGTCTGTAACAACGTATGCATAAATTTGTATAAATTGCACAGTCTCTTCTGATCCTTTTAAGTTGACTAAATGTGGTGAAGTACTGAGGTTTACTTCAGAAAACGTAAAAATATATGTTCAGAATAAATCTTTTAAATATAAGTAAAATAAAACAATGACTCATAACAGCATGACTTTGTTCATAATGGAATCTAAAAAACAAAAATTTTTTAATTACACTGAAAGGTAAAACATCCTATGACGAAAGAACTTCTGGTGACTCAGCAGAATGGGTGGCAAAATTGAGAATTAGCATTACAGAGATCACAAGATCACAGATGGACTAATTGTACTTCTATGTGATTTTTCTTTAAATTAAATTTCTACCAACCCAACAGGAAAAACTTCATTTTTCTCTTCAATTTATTCTTTCCCTGTGGGATAAACTGATGATAAATATTAATAGATGCATTTATTGCTGTTCATTCTGTCTCACCACAGAAAATTCTTCATTGCCAGGCCTACATTAAAGTCACAGTGTTTAAACAGTGGGTGTAGTGATGCCACTGACAATCTCCTGACTGGGATTGTCTCTCTAGTTCCCTGTGCTCCTCCATCTGGCTGTCTAAATCTGTTTCATGTCTCATTTAAATAAGAAGACATTTGAGGCAGGAACTCTTTCCCCAAAATATTGCCTTAACCCCTCAATAATATTCCACAGAAGCACCGTCCGTAAATTAAAGAGACTAAGAATGTTAAAGCAATGCTGTTGCACAGAACTGCTGATCCTTCACTTATTTCTGTCAGTTTTCGAACAGAAGAATCTGTAAGGAAAGTGCCTTCTTTTACCAGCATAGTTATAAGCATATAAGAGCACTGACAGTGAAAATGTATGTGAAGTAGTGAGAATCAGACAACTGGATTTGGGCTGTCATTTGGTTTTATGACCTTGACCAGCATTCAACTTGCCCACCTGGGGAATTGTTCCTGTTGCTCTGGTGCCAGAGTTTAGAGACTGTATTAGGCTCAGCATTGTACAGGAACGTGAAAAACACTGTCTCCAGTTTAAAGATCTTACCATCTGAAGAGCCAAAAGAGACCAAGAGTGGAAGAGAGGACATATCATTACCTTCATTGCACATCAGGAACGAATCACTGAGAACACGCAGTTTCCAAATGGCACGCAACCAGAAGGGCAACCTGAATGCAGATCTCCTTAGCAAATACGACTTTCATTTTCCTCCCTGCTGTGATCAGGACTGATAGAAAAGCCATCACTATGTAAACGGTGCCTGGACAAAATGTCATAGGATTTTTAAACTGATTGTTGCAATGCTTCCTGACAGTTGTAAATGGGGTGCCCAGTGCTTCCCCATGTGTCACGTTCTTAGGGAAAACCATGTTTTCTGTGATACATGAGTGTCAAATGATTTCCATGAGATGCTGAAACAGTTCAGCGAAAGGTTAAAAATGTGGCGTCTCATGAAAGATGTATTATAGCCTCAGAAGTCAGTCTGAAGGAAAAGTGAAAGTCAGTCACATAACTCCCACTGGGCCTGAAGGCCTTCTAAAATAAAATTAAGATGTTTGACAGGAAATACACTACTTTATTTAAAATTATACTCATTTAGGTCAATCTAGATAAACATTAGATGTTCTGTTTCATTTTTCCCAAGAGAAAATAAATTGGAAAAGAAATACTTTTAAACTATACTATAGAAGTTGGAAATTTGAGGAAAAGCTGTTCCATGATATATCTCAAAGTGACTGTAATTCTAAAGGCTACATTTTCGGTCAGAAAACTGTCAATGAAAAATTCATGACCAGGTCTAATTGACTTATAGAAGTGGACCTCTTCAATGTTCCACATACTGCACTTTTTGTTTGAAAGTGTAATAAACTTATAAACTGTCACCCTGAGGCTTGCTACAAAGCTGAGAATAGGTTTAATTACAGTACTGGAAAATAGTAGGTCTTGCAATGATCATGAAGTGTATTAACTCTTTTCCAGTCAAATAAAGTTTGCTCTGGCACAAATGTCATGGTCTCATCAAGTATCAAGACAGAAAGATTTTGTGAACCGATACAGAAAGTAATGCATCATCCAAAATGAGAAGAAACATTAAACCACCAAGGCCACATAGCATACTTTCTTAACATTTGAAAGAAAAACATCCTGGCAGTCCAAATCAGAGAGTGACTGAGTTGTCCAACTGGGAAAACTGTAACTGTATAGCATGAGCTCAAGGGAGATCTGATGAAAACAGAAAGTAGCTTTTCTTCAAGTTGCCCGTACAAATACACCAGTGGAGCTCTTCTCATGATCATTGCTGATTAAACTCTACTTAATTAATTATTCCTAGTGAATTCCCCTGCTGCGCAAGAGATTTGATGAGGTATGTATATTTAATTTGAGCTATACCATGGGGATAATGAACACTCCTTGATGGAAAAAGAAAATCTTTTCTGCTAAACTACTTTTCACAACATATTACTCTGAGCTGGGTTCCTTGCTGTGGAAAACCTGTAGGTGCACGAAGGTATATATGTAGCACTGAGGGACTGGCAGTGGGAAACTGGGGAAGTTACATTACATCATTTTCTTGAGGATGTAATCCCAAACAGCCCTGAGGAGAAGGACTTGGAGGTGCTGGTTGATGAGAAGCTCAGTATGACCCAGTAATGTACGCTTACAGCCCAGAAAGCCAACCGTATCCTGAGCTGCATCCAAAGCGGCGTGGCCAGCAGGTCAAGGTTCTGATTCTGCCCCTCTACTCTGCTCTTGTGAAACCTCACCTTGAGTGCTCCATCCAGCTCTGGGGATCTCAACACAAGAAGGACATGGGGCTGTTGGAGAGGGTCCAGAGGAGGGCCACAAAGATGATCCGAGGGCTGGAGCATCTCTCCTATGAAGACAGGCTGAGAGAGTTGGGGCTGTTCAGCCTGGAGAAGAGAAGGCTCCAGGGAGATCTTATTGCAGCCTTCCAGTACGTAAAGGGGGCCTACAGGAAAGCTGGAGAGGGACTTTTTACAAGGTTATGTAGTGATAGGACAAGGGGCAATGGATTTAAACTGAAAGAGGGGAGATTTAGATAGGATATAAGGAAGAAATTGTTCCCTCTGAGGATGGTGAGGCACTGGAACAGGTTATCTGGAGAAGTTGTGGATGCTCCCAGGTTTGATGAGGCTTTGAGTAACCTGATCTAGTGAAGGGTGTCCCTGCCCATGGCAGGGGGGTTGGAACTAGATAATCTTTGAGGTCCCTTCCAACACAGACCATTCTATGATTTTAAGAGAGACGAGGATCACAGTGGAAGAGCATCTCTATGCTTTCTGTATGGAATTGGGCTCCTTGAGGACATTTGGTTCTTGGACTGTGACATTTCCATAGTAGTTCTGCTGAAACGGCCACAGCAAGAGCAAGTTTCTACTGATAGTGCAGTTCCCACTCTGCAGTCTGGTCTATGGCACGAGGAGAAGGATAAAGGGACTTTTGGACTTGCACACATGGATGGACAGGGTGAGGACTTACGCAGCCTGACTCTGAGAAGGAGTCTGTAGTTTCACTTCCAAGTGAAAATTAATTCTGAATCCCTATGCTGGAACCAAAGCAAAGTCTTCTGTGAGTTCCCTGTGATGGAAGCTACCTACACCTTGGCAATTTATCCATGTAGCTATTTTGCTTCTATTTCTAAATTTAAAGTAAAATCCTAAGGAAAAGTTGAACAGAAGGAAGGACTGATTTACTTTCGCTTGACTAATTCCAGTTCAGTAGAAAAGACTCAGCAAACAACACAAGCTGGAGATGAAGTACGGTCAATTTATATTCAGCTCCGCCTCCCCCACCAAAGTCGATCTTCATTTCAGTGTTTGAAAACCAGCACCTCTATATTGTGAGCAGTTCTGTTGGAGGATGCATCACATTTTTTTACTGGATGTTCGTGTCTTCTTGAAATTCTGTCTTTCAATGGAGTCATCAGAGCTGCTAGCTGTTGGTGAGTTTTGTAAATATGTCCGATATTCAGGGCAACTATTGGCAGCTTGGTTCTTCTAAAATGCCAACCTGAATCCTAGCTGAACTTCTGGCCCTAAGCCCCGTTCAAAAACTACTCCCATATGTCTCTGTATGTTTTAAAATAAAAATGGTTACATCATCACGTGAAAGACTTATCCCTGTTTCAGAGTTGGAATTTTGTGCAAAACTCCAGCATACACATCCCCACCTACAGCCTATAACAAGCTGTTAGTTCCACTTCTAATGAATCAGTACTAGAAACTATTAAGAAGCTTAAAAAGAACAGATTGTGCTTTTTTCTAGATGAAGTTTAATATAGTACAGTACATAATAATACTTCAATCTGATAGAAAAGGGTCAGGCAAACTGCAGGCTGCTCTTGCTGCAACTCCTGCCCAGGAATTGAGGCAATTAAATTATCTGAACATAAACTGTTAAGATGTTATCTGCATTACACAGCAAAACAGCAAATTTTAATCTTAAAATAATAAACAAAACACACTGACATCTGCTCTATCACACTAAAGGTTATCGATATGAGATAAAAAATCCCTACAGCCAAATGTAATAATGAACTACGTTTTCTTGTGCCCAGGGATTTTGGGGTTGTCACGCATTTTGTTTTGTCTACAAGAGCTTTTTTATCATTATCTGCATATGCAAATTTTTATCAGGTAATTGGTTTAAAAAAGAGTTTCAGTGAACGTAGATGAGAATCAACCTTTAAGAGAGATTTAGGATGCAAAATTACTTCAGGCAGGACACAGTGAAAATTCACGAAGTAAAAGAAGAGGAGGCTCAAGTGAAATTGAGGAAATGCATAATGTTGTTCGTTTAGCTGGTAATAATCTTAGCTATCACAAAGCATATTTATTTAGGCAGAAATACTACCATTGTTTTTATAGACAAGGAAGAGCAAAACACAGAATATTGTTCTATACTGTATCTGAGCCACAGAAAAGAAGCCAAGTCTGGTTAAAATCCTCAGTAGATGTCTTGCAAGAAATACAGGGAATATATAGCTTCATTTTTTACTAGCTTATGTTGGCCTTAAATTCAACTTTGCCAGAAATATCTAAAAAAATCCAAGTAGGTATAATTTTGAAAACGCATGTGGGAGTAATGGAAGATATTTATGAAAGGCAACATGTTGGTTGATTACCAGGATGATCTTCCTGAAAGTCAAGGAAAGTCAAGGTGGTGTAAAATAGTTTCCCAAACGGAAACATTAGAAGTGTCTTTGAATGCTACAATTCAAATTATCGCGAAACATCAATAGTACCTACTACTACTGGTACCTACTAGATGTAGGCAAAGGCAGGGACTGGGAGAATCAGATCAGGTTAAGATCAGGTCCGAGACCATCTTAAGAACCTGAAGGTGGACAAGTCCATGGGACCAGACGAGGTGCATCCGCGGGTCCTGAGGGAACTGGCAGATGAAGTTGCTAAGCCACTATCCATCATATTTCAGAAGTCGTGGCAATCTGGTGAAGTTCCCAATGACTGGAAAAGAGGAAACATAGCCTCCATCTTTAAAAAGGGGAAAAAAGAAGACCCAGGGAATTGCAGGCCAGTCAGTCTCACCTCTGTGCCCGGCAAGATCATGGAGCAGATCCTCCTGGTGACTATGCTAAGGCACATAGAAAATAAGGAGGTGATTGGTGACAGCCAACATGGCTTCACTAAGGGCAAATCCTGCTGGACTAATTTGGTGGCCTTCTATGATGAGGTTACAGCATTGATGGATAGGGGAAGAGCAACTGACATCGTCTACCTGGACTTATCCAAAGCATTTGATACCGTCCCACATGACATCCTTGTCTCTAAACTAGAAAGACATGGTTTTGATGGATGGACCACTCGGTGGATAAGGAATTGACTGGATGGTCACACTCAAAGAGTTGTGGTCAATGGTTCAATGTCCAAGTGGAGGCCAGTGACGACTGGTGTTCCTCAGGGGTCGGTACTGGGACCAGTGCTATTTAACATCTTTGTTGGAGACATGGACAGTGGGATCAAGGGCACCCTCAGCAAGTTTGCAGATGACACCAAGCTGTGTGGTGTTGTGGACACGCTGGAGGGAAGGGATGCCATCCAGAGGGACCTTGACAGGCTGCAGAGGTGGGCCTGTGAGAATCTCAAGAAGTTCAACAAGGTCAAGTGCAAGGTCCTGCACATGGGTCGGGACAATCCCAAGCACAAGTACAGGCTGGGCGGAGAATGGATCGAGCGCAGCCCTGAGGAAAAGGACTTGGGAGTGCTGGTGGATGAGAAGCTCAACATGAGCCGGCAATGTGCGCTGGCAGCCCAGAAAGCCAACTGTATTCTGGGCTGCATCCAAAGAAGCGTGATCAGCAGGTTGAGGGAGGTGATTCTGCCCCTCTACTCTGCTCTCGTGAGACCCCACCTAGAATACTGTGTTCAGCTCTGGAGTCCCCAACACAAGAAGGACACGGAGCTACTGGAACGAGTCCAGAGGAGGGCCGCGAAGATGATCCAAGGGCTGGAGCACCTCTCCTATGAAGACAGGCTGAGAGAGTTGGGGCTGTTCAGCCTGGAGAAGAGAAGGCTCCGGGGTGATCTTATAGCAGCTTTCCAGTACCTAAAGGGGGCCTACAAGAAAGCTGGAGAGGGACTTTTTGCAAGGACGTGTAGTGATAGGACAAGGGGCAATGGCTTTCAATTGAAAGAGGGGAGATTTCAATTAGATATAAGGAAGAAATTTTTCCCTCAGAGGGTGGTGAGGCACTGGAACAGGTTGCCCAGAGAAGTTGTGGATGCCCCATCCCTGGAAGTGTTCAAGGCCAGGTTGGATGAGGCTTTGGGCAACCTGGTGTAGTGGAGGATTTCCCTGCCCATGGCAGGGGGGTTGGAACTAGATGATCTTTAAGGTCCCTTCCAACCCTAACCATTCTATGATTCTATGAAGCCATATTGACTGTCACCAATCATCCCCTTATTCTTCATGTATCTTACCATAGTTTCCAGGAGTATTTGCTCTATGCTCTTGCCAGGCACAGAGGTGAGACTGACTGGCCTGTAGTTCCCTGGGTCTTCTTTTTTTCCCTTTTAAAATATGTGGGCTATGTTTCCTCTTTTCCAGTCACTGCGAACTTCACTGGACTGCCACTTCTCAAATATGATGGATAGTGGCTTAGTAACTTCATCCACCAGTTTCCTCAGGACTTGTGCATGGACTGGTGCACCTTCAGGTTCCTTAGTCTCCAACCTGACCTTCTCTTCCAGTGGCCTTTGCCTTCTGTACCTTGGGCAGTGCGGCTACAGCACTTACCAGTGAAGACTAAGGCAAAGAAGCCATTGAGTACCTCAGTCTTCTCCATATCCTGGGTAAGAGATCTCTTGTTTCCTTTGGGAGAGGGCCCATATTTTCCCTAGTCCTCCTTTTATCACTGGCATACCTGTAGAAGTTTTTCTTCTTGCCCTTGATGTTCCTGGCCAGATTTAATTCAATGAGGGCTTTAGCTTTCCTAACCTGATCTCTGGCTGCTCGGAAAATTTCCAAACCAGGAAACTTTTTTTTTTTTTTTTATTCTTTCAAAAATGATTAACTGAAGTATTTTGTCTTTTAAAAATAAAATCAATACATTTAATTAAGAAATTATTTAAGCTTTTTTTCTGCATAGTTTTTAAGTTTCTGTTGCTAGGTATTTTCCATTGCTCGGTATTTTTATTTGAATAATATTTCGTTCAGATGTATTTAGACCCACTCCACTCATAAGGTCTTTGTTTAAATAGCTAATGTTTAAATTATTTTAGTGAAGTAACATAAAATATACACCAAAGATAACTGTACTTAGATTAAACATATCTGTTCATTATCTCCTCATCTAAGCTCAAAAGTATCACTTTGGTACCAAATTTTCTCTTCGTGTTCTCATCTTCTCTTGGCTGTTTTGATATAATAACTTCATTCCTCTTAAGAAAATAATGACCTAGTTTCACAGTTTAATGCACCTCACTTCTGTTTATTTTTAAATTATCACTTCATAACTTTAAAAGACAGACTCATTTAAACTTTGCTGTTATGTGAGAAAAGGGAGCAGTCTGGAAACAGCCTTTTCTGTACGCCTCCTTTGATCCATCCTGCTAACTGGCACGTCTGCAGCTTTGTGACCTCGTCCACTGAGCAATGCTTGAAGTCCTCTGTGATGCTAATGTCTGCTATAGGATTTTGAGCTTGATAGCTTTTGCAGAAACATGCTGCCATCTCTGCTCTCCTTGTTTTCAGACTGGAGAGATTAAAAATTTTCTGTACTTTTTATTTGTGAAACAGCTCTTTCTATCTACCTGACTCCAAGACATTTCCCTTATATATTTCCTATATCATTTAATTTCAAAATGAAATTGTTAATGAAAGCACAGTTCTCAGTGGATTCCAGAGATACTCTAACTTTTCTTTCATTTTTATTTAGGGTTATACTTTCAATTTTTTGTTTGGTTTTCAGATAGAAATGAGGACACATGAGACTGATAGTTTTGGACTAGAGGTTGTTCCTTTCAGGAGACAAATGCTGTGTCAGAGAGGAGAGGGCTTTGCAAAGGGAACACTTCGGTCTATAACCCTGTATGTTTTATTGCAGGTGTAGTGAGTTCCCAAGGAATGCAACTGTCTAGAGTTTCTTCACTGGTATTTGGACTCAGTCCTAGTTCTGGCTTAGACTAATAATTATTATATTTCTCAAAAGATTTGGCCCCTTTTACAAGTGAACAACATCACACTTCCGTGTATGCACAACCTGGAACATATCTTCATGTAATATTAATTCTTAACTCTGCTAAGATTTGCAATTTGAAATACACTTGATATCTTACTCTGCTGCTGCAGTACATGAGTGCTACCAGAAGTCATCCAGCAAAAAGAAGCATAACTCAGGGATTAGACAGACTGTGAAAGCCTTCAGTTAATTTTTTCAGTATTCTAGTAAGGGTCTCTCTTTCTCCCCTGTCTTCTCATATGGAGGTGAGGTGAAATGGAGGTAAAAATGTTTTCCTGACAGTGGTGGTGCAAGAATAAACAAATTCTAGATTGAGAGAAACTCAGATAACTACAGTAGCGAGGGCCGCATTTATGTTGAACAAATGGAATGAAAACTGATAGTTTTGCCTCACAAAAACTCACATGTGCTTGGTTGTAACAATAACCACAGTGTTTATTGTAGCAACAATCACTCTGTATGTCCAACATCTGTTTTAATAATAACACCTAATATTTCCCACAGTAATTGTAGATGATGGCAAGGCTACTCCAAAGAGAGAACCTTAATTTCACCACAGCTGATTGTGCACATTCATATTCAGCACGTTCATTCAGGACAAGAGTGGGTTTTGTGACTCTCCCAATCTGAACTTGCTTGCTGAGCAGCAAGGTCTCTCAGGAATCCATGAATATTTAGATTAGTAACTGGAAGGCAGATCTATGACGACTTTTCCCAGGCGTGATTGTCAAAAAATTCTGAAGGGGATAATATGAAGTTTCTTGGGGTATATTAATAATTCTTAAAGCTTACTGTGTAGGATGGGAAGGCCTCTACTGTGTGACTAACTACTTTCTTGGAGATAGTCTCATTTTAGAAACACGTTGGATAATTGTTTCCTCTTGCTGGATAACAAAGCTCATATCTTAGAAGAATATTTGAAACATGCATTTGAGTATGTAAGCGGTACAGGTGGTTTTTGAATTGTAACTTCAGAGGTTACTCCTAAGTAGGACATTACCATCCTCAGCTTTTGGATGCAGAAACAGAAGAAGGAAAAGACAGTAATAGACCACAATTGAAGGCAAGAATATGATCTCCTGAATTTCAGACTAAGCCATCCTAGGGCAAAAGAAGAGCTAGTTATTAAATAACTACAGAATAATTTTTGTTTTATAAGCTCTTTACAGTGGTGGAGTTTGTCCCAAGCCAAAGTAGTCTTTTCATAAGTTTTCCTTCCCTAGTTCTTAACCTGTTCTTCTATGTTCTCTTTCAATTTAAGCCTATTATACCTTGTACTATCAAATATGAGAATAGTTTCTCAAATTGATATTTTCAGAAGTCCTGAACAGTTTTGAAGATAATCAGCATGTCTCCACTTAATTGTCTTTTTTTTTTAAAGACTAAACAAGTCCAGTTTTAATCTGATGATTCTGTTTTCTGCACTGCTTCTCATATTTCTGGTTTTCTTGTGATTGATCTTCAGTTAGTTCAAGTTGTCCATCCAGGATGATATGCAGGTTTTGTGAAGATATGGTACCATCTTGTACTTGCCTGAGGAGAGTAGAATTGAAAGACTATTTCATATCTCTAAAATGTATTACTTCTTTGTATACTTTCAGTATGATATTTACCTTTTTTTAACAATGGAAAGACACTGTTGACTCAAGTTTAGCTTGTAATCCATTTTAATCTTCTAGGTGTTATTTTCTGCAGAACTGCTTCTCAGTAGATCATTCCTTATCCAGTATTTAAGCAGCAGATAATTATGTTCTATGAACAACTTCTTCCAGCATAATACTGTTTACAGATTTTAAAACCATACACTTTTTATCACAATTCAAATCACAGTTGGAAATATCAATTAGAAATGGATGCAAGTCAGATTTCTAAGAAGACCCTTGAGTTTCTCTCTCTTGTTGGAAAGCTAACAAATGAGAAATGCGCTCTGAATAAAGTCTTAAAGTCAGTTGTGCACCTAACACAAGGAAGTCTAGATTCATATCTTCTTAGTGTGCTTTTAAGAATGTTCATGTGTGATAATAAAAAATCTAATGATTTTACGATACAGTTACTCATTCTTCACAAATGCTCTGAACTCAGTACTAGGTTGTTTTGGCATGATTTACTTTTGAAGACTACACATCGTCCTTTTTTTAATGACACCAGAAGGAAATTGCCCATTTCTTGTAATCAGTTGTTTATTTGTTGCAGAAGTGAAATTAGCTTGGCTGAGGTCTTTCCTCACTTTTTTTTTTTCAAGATAGGTAGTGTAACCTCATTGCAGTTTGTTGTAACTTTATACATATGCCAAATTTATCCAGGAGAACCATTTAAGTCTTCAACATTATTTCAATCAATTCAGCAAGGTAGATGAACCAGTTGTTTTGGGAATTTATCATTATCTAATCTCTAGAAATGTCTGTAATTTCTGAATTTTTTGTTACTTATTCTAGCATCAGCTAGAGTATGATAGGCAGAATTTAGGTACTTGAACAAAATGCAGTTTTAAAATCCTTAAGCAACTGCTGTCTAGATTTGAAACTGTAACTATTTATCAAGTTTTCTTCCTAATCAAGTCTCCAAGTAAGTAAGCACATCTCTATGTCAAATGAATCACACATCCTGAACTATTTTTTAACCAGAAAGATATTTTAATAGGATGGAGAGATTGTGGTCTCACCTCTTTTGTATTATGTCTTTTCCACTGTCTTTCCAAGAAAAATAGGTTATGCACTAATAAGTATGGCACTTTTCTGGAAACTGAATATAAGTTTGAACACACTCAGGCTGAGGAGGGAAAGAGACCTAAATTTTCAGTATGTCATGGGAGCATATAGTAGTTACTAGGCTATGATATAAAAAGAAAGCTAACCTCCTCCTCTACCTATATCTTAAGAGAAAATAAAAGTCTATTTTCAGGATAAAGTTCAGATTGTGAAACTAAGTGAACAGTAGTACTTAATGATGTGATCTGCATCTGCTTTGATCTCTTGTGCATTCTTAACATAAGGATTTTCACTGTTGAAGTATCGTGCTGAATTCAGGTATTAGACAAAGAGCTTGGGTATCAAACACAAACCTAGGTATCTCACAACTGTTACTCACCAGCCTAGGCTGCAGCTCCAAGGATGCCATTGCATCTTCCACAGCCAGGAGGAAGTGGCCCGCCTTTTGTAGGCAGAGTCTAAACCTTAATTAGGAAATCAATCAATTCAATCCAGCTGGGAAATCTGGGCAATAACCACAGTTGCAATAGCCATACACAACAAGGATCAGGAAATTAAAAGTACAGACTTTGCAATATATACTTCTGAGATAGATACATTTCTTACTGTATGTAGCTTGAAATCTTTCTGGAAGACAACAGCTGTAGCTGAAGATAGTTTGATCTTTTGGCAATTTAAGACTTTATTTAAGTTTCTTATTGTCTGCCTATAACAATATCAATTCCTAATCTCCATTTTTATATTTTTGCATCTGTGGTTTTTTTTTTCTTTGAGAGGGGTGTGTTGTTTATGTAATCCATGACATAACAATCCAGAAAATAAACCAGAAAAATTATAGAAATTGTAGAATTTAGTCAGTTGGGGGAAATTTTGAACTCCAATTCCTGACATCTTATGTGTAGTTTTATTAAATATTTCCCTCTATAGTATCTAATTGTCTGATCTCAGAGTAGCAAAACATTTCTATAGCACACTCAGCTGCTGAAAACAGTACTGAAAGACCCCAAACTGCCTTCAGGCAATGAAATAAGTAGGCAAATTAATCTATCTGGGCATGGACTGAAATGGCCAGGCCGTTTCACATGGGCCATCCAATGACTAAGACATTTCTCCTCCACCCCATTACTACATATTATGTCCTTATATTAGTAAGAGAACAGGAGTGTTAGACTTGATGTGTCTTCTTTCCATTTTGAAATAATATTTACTTTCAGCATGTTTAGGAGCCATGCCCTATTTTTCACGAGTAAATGTATTTTCTTCAAGAAGATTCCACGTAAACTGAATGCCAATGTTGGGGGCAAGGATGGAGCAAAGGGGAACTGATCCTGTAATATAGCTGACATTGCACTCCAAGTTTCGGCATTTGCAAGATCAGCATTGGCACTTGGCATGGCAGGTTAATGAGTGTTCAGAGCATTCAGGAAGATCAGTCAGTGCTCGTTTAGCTGGATCTCCCTGTCAGATTCCCTTTAACTGGCATGATTTCAAAGATGCCATTGACAGTAAAGGAAATGTGCTTTGGGCGCCGCTGTTGCTTTGCATACTGCCATTGTTTGTTTAAGTGTTGGAAGGAAAACCATCAGCAAAAAATGCTTACCAGCAGCAACACTGCAGATGATAGGTGTTGTCTAGGGGGCATTTAAAAATGTATGCAGTTATTCTAGAGTGCTGGGCTCTCCTGGAAGGACACAGAGTAGCAGCCTTTTGGCCAAAGAGCAGATGGCAAAATGATCAGAGGACCTGAAACTCTTTGATTTTGAAACGCTCAAGTGCAAAGATGATGGCCTCACATGATGTGCCAAACACAGTCATCTATCATATTTAGCTTCTTCCTTAATGATCCAAAGAGGGAGTAAACAATATTAATGAAACTTGCAAGTGACTTTGAACTGGACAATGTTGAGGATGACAGCCAAGATACAGAACCATTGTAAAGTTTTCCAAAGATATTGTTGACTTGGCTAGAAATTTGGGAAAAGAAGTGGGCTCACCTTGTCCTACCTAAACTAAAAATTCTGGACTGAGTGGAAGGATGATAGCAGGGGCAATAGAGAAAGCAGAAATAAAATAAGGCATAGTTTTGCAATGAGATACGATTAAGTAAACATGCAAGTGACATGGCTCTCTATTTTGTTTTATTGCTTTTTAATTGTTATCTTATACTACAGGAAAAAATGTGATTTCTGTCACACCAAACTGTTTGCAAGAAAGGTCACTTTTCTGAATGTTTTTCCTCTGGGGAAAAAAAGCTAATTATTGGACCTTTATTCCTCAAACTGCTAGTAATGTCTCACTAGGACCCTTAGAAAAGATCTTGGAAATGTAATCTCAGTTCCCTCTGACTGAGAAGTATCTGATCTGTATTTTCCACTGTAGGTAGCCTATGTACCATGTTAAAATGTTATCTGGGATGGGTTCTCTTAATCTATTCTGGTTGTACTTGCCTGTTTTTTATTAAAATTATACTTTTGCTTTGCTTCTCCCTATAGCTGATAAGCAAGGTTGAATTTTGTGATCAAGAAATCTCCCCAAAACTTTTTCTGGACCAATTGTATCAAGAAAATTTTCAACTTTATTCATGTAGTCTGTTGTAAACTACGGAATATGAGACAGCAGGATGATCACTGCTGCGAACATTGTCATAGGAGTTGACATGTTAAGTATAGGACTGAAAATTCAGAGTATGAAATACCATCCGTTTCTTAGAACAATGAGGTATAAATGCAAATATTTTAAATATGCAAATCATTTAGAAAACATGTGTGGTAACTACTAGCAGGAAAAAGAATAAGATAATTTGCAAGCTTAAATGTAATATCTGCTAAAATGAAATAAGTAGTAAAATACATGGCAAAGGTCTTAAAAGACACGAATTAAGGATCAAGTTTTAGTTTAACATTTGTATGATGTCTAGCTTGATAAGTTCACTGCATGAGACGTCATAAGTACTCCTGGATCTGGAATAATAATAGTAATGTCATCATTGGTAATAATACTATAAGAAAGAAAATGAGAAAACTAAAGAACACTACTTAAATAGTTTGTAAAAGGCGCCTAAAATGCTTAAATTAAAGTCTTTTAAAAACAATGGCTATACTTTTTACCACATATTAAGTTTTATATAATTTTTAGTGGAAAAGTTTATCATAGAATCATAGAATCATGGAATCATATAATGGTTATGGTTGGAAGGGACCTCGAAGATCATCTAGTTCCAACCCCCCTGACATGGGCAGGGAAACCCTCCACTACACCACGTTGCTCAAAGCCTCATCCAACCTGGCCTTGAACACTTCCAGGGATGGGGCATCCACAACTTCTCTGGGAAACCTGTTCCAGTGCCTCACCACCCTCTGAGGGAACAATTTCTCCCTTATCTCTAATCTAAATCTCCCCTCTTTTAGTTTAAAGCCATTGTCCCTTGTCTTATCACTATGTTCCCTTGTAAAAAGTCCCTCTCCACCCATCATATTGCCTCAGAAATGTCAACCTGTCTTACTTTGATTCATTTCCTTTAGATTGAAATAATGGAATATAGATTTTATTGTGCACTATAATATATGATGCTTGTTGCATGTAAATATATTTTGTGTTGTAAAGTATACATTACATTTCTATATAGCTGAAATTAAATATGTTACAATAAAGTACAAATTAACTAAATTAACCAAAGCATTGAAAATGATTTCACAAAGCAAAATACTTCTGGAACGTTGGAGCGCAATATTTTAATTGATTGTAGTCTTTTTCCTTAGAGAATTGTCATTTGTTAAACAATTAAAATAAAATCACTTTTCCTTCAGAGCTGGAAATTTTAAAAATCAGAATATTAGAAATTGGATTCCTATCAGTGTCTGATGCTAATTTTTATCTTAATTCCAGAACAGGCATATATTTTTTAAAAGGCTAGAAAGTTACCTAATGTTACATATCTCTTAAAGGTCACAATTAGATCTAAAATACTGTGACAGGAGACTTTCCCTTTGTGTTTTTATGAATGAATCTAAAATCTAAACCTGCCTGGACTTAGTTTAAAACTAAGGAGCACACAGAAAGAAGAGACAGAGAACAGGCTGAGATATCAAAGTGTATTATTTTTTTCTCTGCATATGTTTAAAGCTTCCTCAGAGCTTCATTTTCATTTTTACCTTTTCAAAACCACTAACTCACAAGGCTCTTGAAAACCTCATAGACCTGTTTAAACACCTGACACTGAATTTGGTGACAGCGTTCATCAACAATGATCACTTCATTATAAAATATCTTTTATAAAAATCTCCCAGGTAAATCCCAGGAGGAGGGAGAAAAGAAATAAAATAAAAAATAATAAAAGAACAAAATAAAACCAAACCATTCTTAGTCTCTGGAAATTTTTTAAAGTACTGCATACAAAGAAATGACAACATTCTTCAGGATTTCAGCCCCAGGCTAAATTTCATCTACACTCCCTATCAGGTGCAAGGATCAGGACTCATTGGGGAAGTCAAAGCCCTTTCCATCACGTATGCACTCAATACTCACTGTATTGATTTCAGATATTAAAGGAGATCATAGAAATCAAGATACACCACAGCAGCAATGAGTTTTCATAAGAGTCTGACCATGGTGCACTGTAACAGGCAGTGTTCATATGAGGTGATAACCAAAGGAAACTTCTCAAAAGTACAAAGGTAACACAGATGTGTAACAGAGAAGAGAGAAAAAAAGAAGGAGACTGAAAGGGAACTGGGGAAGATTTTTTTACTTTTTATTATACTATAAAACTATTTTTCAATACGAAGGGAATAAGTCTTCAGCTTGTGATTATTCTTCCAGAATCAGACAAGACGGTGCTCCTAACAAAATGAGACCATCAGCAAATGTGTTTAAGTACGATCCAACCCAGATCTTCTCACCTGCAGTCAGGGAGTTTTCTTAAATGGTAAGTGATTTTGGGTTTACATCTCCTTGGGAAGAGAAGAGAGGACTGACACCTAGATCTGCTGATTGCCAGTTGAGTTCTTTGACCAGTGAATCACTGCATCAAGAGGAGTGTGGCCAGCAGGTCGAGGGAGGTGATTCTCCCCCTCTACTCTGCCCTCGTGAGACCTCACTTGGAGTACTGCGTCCAGTTCTGGAGTCCCCAACATAAGAAGGACATGGACCAGTTGGAGAGGGTCCAGAGGAGGGCCACGAAGATGATAAGAGGGCTGGAGCACCTTTCCTATGAGGACAGGCTGAAAGAGTTGGGGCTGTTCAGCCTGGAGAAGAGGAGGCTCCGGGGTGACCTTATAGCGGTCTTCCAGTACCTCAAGGGGGCCTACAGGAAAGATGGGGAGAGGCTGTTCAGGAGGGCCAGTTATGATAGGACAAGGGGTAATGGTTTTAAAATAGAGGGAGGTAGGTTCAGGTTGGATATTAGGAAAAAATTTTTTACTATGAGAGTGGTAGAACACTGGAACAGGTTGCCCAGAGAGGTGGTGGATGCTCCATCCCTGGAGACGTTCAAGGCCAGGTTGGACAAGGCCCTGAGCAACCTGATCTAGTTGGAGATATCCCTGTTCCTTGCAGGGGGGTTGGACTAGATGACCTTTGAAGGTCCCTTCCAGCCCTAACCATTCTATGATTCTATGATTCTATGACTAAAATGGAAATACCTCTGCCTCCCTCATTTGTTAATCTAATTCCAAGAAAATCCTCCCTCCCTCTCCTCACAAGGGAAAACTTCTTGATTTTCAATGTATTTTCTGACCAAATATGCAATATATTTTTGGACCAGACTAAGATTGTTTCTGACCCTTAAAAATACATATCCAGCTCTTGTGGGAGCTTCATTAAGGAAATGATTTAGTCTCCCAATTAAAGATAGTATACTGAGCCAGAGAACAAATCCAATAGTAGATTTAGGAAATTTTGAACTCTTAGGTTCCAGTCAAAGAACTGGGTTATTTAGAAAATATTTGCTTATTTTGGGAAACCTTTCCTCCCATGTTTCTTTGAGCTTGCTTGGTTCCACTGGCTGATTATGCATTAGGAGGGAAAAAAATATCTTCTTAAGGACATTTTGATAAAAAAAAGGTGACAGGCTACTTCCTTTATCTTCTTTTAGATGGTCCAGTACCAGCTCTGAAGATTTAATGGGTTTATCATGGAGTGACTGGTATCGCTTTCACTATTGAAGTTACAGACAAAACTGTTACTAATCAAATTTTGATCTTTTGTTTAAGCCAAATCAAGAACAAATTCTCAAATTAGAAACCATTTAAGCATTATCAGTGACAAGCAGACTTTGCTTGAATAGTTTTAAGTGAATTGGGATCATTTGCAAACTATTTGTTTGAGGTATACTGGGTTTTCTAAGGACTTTTTTTCTCTCTTTTAGCCAAATGCAATCACAATTATTATAAAAATTTAAAACATAAATAGATTTTATTGTCCCCGCCCAGCTCCAATAAATTGCAGTGTTATCGTTTAACCAGTGCACTGTTCATTGAGTACACAATAATAAGTTATTTAGATAGAAAAATAAAAAGAATATTAAGTCAATCTCCACATTTGTCTTGAAGTACGAAGGCAGGATATCATACGAGAAGTCCTCATTTCATAAGTGTATTGTTTATTTGTGATTGAGTTTGATAGGGAGTACATCAATCAGATTTTCCCAACAAGTTCATGTCAACAGATAAAGCTGTCAGCTGAGGTTATTCTCATCTACCAGCATTTGAATTCTGTGTGAAACTTGTGCCAACATTTAATGCAAAGATGAATTTTTCATAATTGATGCAGGAAATCCAAACATTTGACTTGAAACATTGCTGAAATACAGAGACCACTCAACCTGTAATTTGCAAAAATTAGAACAAAGACATTGATTCTTTTTGGTTATGCCATTTCTTTGCAGTAACCCTCCCAATAGTAAGGAATACATTTCTTACTCTTCAACCACTATTAAGTAATTGAACAATCACTATTAACTAATTAGAACATTGGTAGATATTATCTAATCCTTCAGTATTGTAAACTGATGACTCTTACAGACTGGTTATTTTGCATTTTAAGTAGCTAGGTCAAAAATTATCCTCTTATTTCAGTATGATTTGGGTGCCTGTTGCCTTCATAGTCCTTCACATCCACATGTTCAGATTCTAAGCCTCAGTTAAACATTTCTTATTTTAAGTGACTCCATGATTACAAATCTGATTCTAGATTATGATGTTACGCTGTTTAAACAAACCTTCACCATAAAGGCAAAGACAGACAGTACCTCCATATCTGAGGTGCCTAATAGAATTCCACCCTGTGTCCTTCCCTTGGGTCAGTTACATCTAAAACTTGTTTTCCATTCTTATTTGAGGACATGAAAACCACATTGCCTTCCTTTGCAGTTTGCCCCCTTGATTATTCATCCTCAGTCTTAAACAAATATTTCTACAATAGCTTTTACATTGTCTTAGTAATAAATTAGTATTTCTCTTGTCAAATTCAAAGAAATACTAGTTTAAAAAGCAGATAAGTTCTTGTGACAAGTAACTCATTCTTTCAGATCTCTCTTCTTTTCTAATTGCCTCACCAACTGTAACGGTGTGTTTGCTTAAAAAAGGCCACAACAGTGTTGAATGTTGATGTTATGAAATATATTAGCATTTCAAACTGAGCAGACTGAGCCGCTGAACACACCACAGTTGACTGCTCAAATGGTACAAGGACTAATGGACTACAATGAGCAGGTATCACAGCATGTTAATCTCAGTGTAAAATAGATTTGAGTTTAAGTAATGATGCTCCCACTTGGACCAGATTCCAAAATTAGTGCAGAAAGCAGCAAGCTTTCTGATCTGGCGCCAGGTCATCAGGCGCTGCCTTGAACAGATGCTCTCTATGGAATTTATTGTATGAAAGAAGGAACACCAGTTAATCTGATTTACAAGGTTATGCATAATATTTCTGCACCACAGATTTCCAATTTGTTATAAGCAAACAGCTTTAATTCTCCAATAAATACGTTTGAGAAGATTTGCACTGGGCTTTGTCAGTATGTATAGGAAGGGCAGCTTTGCATATCTCCCTATCCCCATAGCATGTGAAATGATTTGTAATTCTGAAATGTACGTGAATAATGTGGGTAATTTTAACCAAAGGCTGCAATAAGCTGTATAAATTAGGTTCATAACTAAAAATAACATTAACGAGGCTGGCAGGTGGAAAACTTCTGCAACGATGCCTGCTGGCCTCCAAATGATCAAGTGTGCCCCTATGTGTGTTGGTACGTGGACAAACTTATGCACGTTTGCCAGCTTATCATTGCTATATATTGCAGTATTAATGACACTTTTTTTGCTTTTGGGTCTGGTTCCTACATAGAGCTTAATGATGTTGTGTTGATTTCCTCTCAGTATAAGCAGCAAATCCTGATTGAAATTGAGCAAAAAACATAGATTTGTTTTTACTGGTTTTGTTTGTTGGATATGAAAGAAAAAATTAAATTCTACATTTGCTTTTTCTTTTCTTTTCTTTTTCACCAGTGCACTATATACTTTATCAGATTTATTTGAGTAACCACTAATATTTTTCCTATCCCCATTTTGCCTGAAATATATTATTATGCAACAATACTCTCTTCTGAAACCAAAGTCTGACTTCTTTCAATCTCTTCTCTCCTCTTCGAAAGATTATATATTTAAACTTTCCCATGAAATTTCCAAGCCAATTTCCAGCATCTGAAGGTTTCAAAGAGAAAGAGGTAGCAAAGTGCCTCCAACATTCTGAGCTACTGCAGAAAATAACCATGCAATACTCAGCAAATAAGTAGCAGGGGAATAACAACAGGACAAACTAGGATTTTAGAGCCTTGAGGAAGATTTTGTTTGTCTGTGAAAAGTGTGGTCAGTATCATAGAATCATAGAATGGTTAGGGCTGGAAGGGACCTTCAAAGGTCATCTAGTCCAACCCCCCTGCAAGGAACAGGGATATCTCCAACTAGATCAGGTTGCTCAGGGCCTTGTCCAACCTGGCCTTGAACGTCTCCAGGGATGGAGCATCCACCACCTCTCTGGGCAACCTGTTCCAGTGTTCTACCACTCTCATAGTAAAAAATTTTTTCCTAATATCCAACCTGAACCTACCTCCCTCTATTTTAAAACCATTACCCCTTGTCCTATCATAACTGGCCCTCCTGAACAGCCTCTCCCCATCTTTCCTGTAGGCCCCCTTGAGGTACTGGAAGACCGCTATAAGGTCACCCCGGAGCCTCCTCTTCTCCAGGCTGAACAGCCCCAACTCTTTCAGCCTGTCCTCATAGGAAAGGTGCTCCAGCCCTCTTATCATCTTCGTGGCCCTCCTCTGGACCCTCTCCAACTGGTCCATGTCCTTCTTATGTTGGGGACTCCAGAACTGGACGCAGTACTCCAAGTGAGGTCTCACGAGGGCAGAGTAGAGGGGCAGAATCACCTCCCTCGACCTGCTGGCCACGCTCCTCTTGATGTAGCCCAGGATGCGGTTGGCCTTCTGGGCCGCAAGAGCACATTGCCGGCTCGTATTGAGCTTCTCGTCCACCAGTACTCCCAAGTCCTTCTCCTCAGGACTGCTCTCGATCCAATCACCACCCAGTCTGTATTTATGCCTGGGATTGCCACGACCCAGATGTATCATCTGTTGCCACTAAAACACAGTGACACTATTCACTCTTTGTTGTCATTCACAGCTGCTCTGTTATTATCTGCTTCACTGTAATGCACAGAAGCCAGGATCAAAGGATCATGATCCATTGTACTAATCAGTGTGAATACAAATGAAAGACATTTTCAGTCTAGAAGTGTTCAAAATACGAAAAAATAAGAAGATGCAATAGTTGGGAAAAAGTGAAAAACAGTGGGAGATGGGAGAAGCAAAATAATAAAACAAAAAATGAACATGTTTTGCATAAAACTCAGAATTTCTACTACAGGTTTCCCTACTGAAAATAGGAAAGAATAAAGTCACAGTGTGCCAGTGGGTGGACTGAAAGGCAAAATAAAATGCTGTTGCTGCCTGGAAGATATGCTGCCAGTCTGTACAAACAGTATGTTGCACTACTGCTTAATAACGGTGCTGCTTGCTTTCACTGCTCAGTTTAAAATTTATTTCTTATAACCTGGTAGAAAGTAGAGTCATGAAGGATACCCAGCGGCGTTACTATCAAAGGTGATCATTCTTGTATCTTCATCTGATTCTTCACCCAATCCTGTTTTCACAAACCTGTCTTCCATAAATGTTTATTTCTCAGCCATGTCTACTAATCCCTGAAACTTTTTAAAAACTCTTCTCTCCCAGCGGCCCTTCTGCTCCCCACATACAAAATAAATCTGCACATCTGACATCTTCTATGAGTTCCAGGGTGAAAGGCATTTTATTGTTGGTACAGACTGTGTCTGATTTTTGATTAGTTCTCAGTACTACTATGGAAATCTTGAGGAACTCAGGGAAATCACTGAACTTTCTGTGTTCTACATGGACATTGTCTGTCAAGAGTTTAAATACATAGAAGTCAGGTAATGAAAAAGTGGAAGAGGTTGGCCATAGTTACCGGAACTTTTACTTGCTACCTGTGGTGTTGGGACAAGGAACAGAGCACATCCAAAACTTTTGTCCTAAGGCAAACAGCACACTTCATCTAGTACCTGGGTGGGGGGAAGGAACTGCCTTCAGACACTGAAGCTCACGGGCTTCTTGTGGTACCAAAAATAATAATACCTTTGTAACCTGCTGAGCTAGGATCTCTTCGGTAGAGTACAATGGGATGAAGCCCTGGAGGGATGAGGGGCCCAAGAAAGCTGATTAATATTCAAGGATCACCTCCTCCAAGCTCAGGAACAGTGCATCCCAACAAACCGAAAGTCTGGTAGGAACACCAGAAGGCCTGCATAAATGAACAAGGAGCTCCTGGACCAACTCGGACACAAAATGAAGGCCTATAGGGGGTGGAAGCAAGGACGGGTAGCCTGGGAAGAATACAGAGAAATTGTCCGAGCAACCAGAGATCAGGTTAGGAAAGCTAAAGCCCTAATAGAGTTAAATCTGGCCAGGGACGTCAAGGGCAACAAGAAAAACTTCTACAGGTATGTCAGCGACAAAAAGAGATCTAGGGAAAATGTAGGCCCTCTCCAGAAGGAAATGGGAGACTTGGCTACCCGGGATATTAAGAAGGCTGAGGTACTCAATGACTTATTTGCCTCAGTCAGTCTTCATTGGCAAGAGCTCCAGCAGCACAGCCCAAGTCACAGAAGGCAAAGGCAGGGACTGTGAGAATGTAGAACTGCCCACTGTAGGAGAAGATCAGGTTCGACCATCCACAGAACCTGGAGGTGGACATGTCCATGGGACCTGATGAGGTGCATCCGCGGGTCCTGAGGGAACTGACAGATGAAGTTGCTAAGCTGCTATCCATCATATTTCCGAAGTCGTGGCAGTCCAGTGAATTTCCCCCTGACTGGAAAAGGGGAAACATAGCCTCCATTTTTAAAAAGGGGAAAAAAGAAGACCCAGGGAACTACAGGCCAGTCAGTTTCTTCTCCGTGCCCGGCACGGTGACCTTCTATGATGAGGTTACAGCATTGATGGATAGGGGAAGAGCTACTGACATCGTCTACCTGGACTTATCCAAAGCATTTGATATTGTCCCACACAACACCCTTGTCTCTAAACTGGAAAGACATGGTTTTGATGGATGGACCACTCGGTGGACAAGGAATTGGCTGGATGGTCACACTCAAAGAGTTGTGGTCAATGGTTCAATGTCCAAGCGGAGGCCTGTGACGAGTGGTGTTCCTCAGGGGTCAATACTGGGGCCAGTGTTATTTAACATCCAAAGCCAACCATATCCTGGGTTGCATCAAAAGCAGTGTGGCCAGCAGGTTGAGGGAGGTGATCCTGCCCCTCTACTCTGCTCTCGTGAGACCCCACCTGGAATACTGCATTCAGCTCTGGAATTAACGTTAATATTGGTTAGCAATTCTCCATCTAAATAATTAAGCTTCTATGGTCTAGTCCATACAGAGGAATTGAGTTGAAGCACTCCAAACTATCACATCTGTGGGCCATGAAAAAAGTTCATTTTAATTCTGAGTAGGCTATAAACACAATCAATCCCATAAGGACTTGCATCTTTCGTTATGTTGAAAAGCTAATGGGGTTTTGGTCCAACTCCACTTGCTTAATGTTCATCAAGATCTTTTGGTCCTCAGTGATTCTGCTATGAGCATCAAAGAACTCTAAAAGGAAACTCAATAAAGCTGAGTAAAATTATCAGAATAAAATTAGAATATTCTTGAAATAAAACAAGAATAACTCAGAGTCATAGAGGAAAAAAAATAACACCCTGAAACTGGGGAACTGAACTAATTAAACTGTAAAGTAAACAATACTAAAACTATTTCTCCAAATTGATAATAATTTGTAGTAATAACTTTCACTTATATTGAATGAGTGACCCAAGGATATCTAAGTGCTAGTTAAAAATGAATGTTAATTTTTCCTCATACTCACTGCTTTGGAACCTGAGACACAATGTGATTAAGTAAATACTCCAAACTCTTTCTCTAAGCTATTGACAGAGTACAGAAAATGTCACGGTCCATTGCTTCCCAGATCTTTGCTCTGATCAGTTGTCTGTCAGTGCTTTGCTGAAAATCAGATAGATCTTTGAAAATTATCATCCACACAAGCTACATAAATGTAGCATTGAGGCCAAAACAGCATGGTAGCTTGTATTTTTAGCAGCTACGAGGTGCTGTATGAAGTCCTGAACTAGCGGAAAACCCTTTCCATCACTGTTGCCCTATGGCTTTGTATGAAGTAAATCTCTAGTCATTAACATGCATCAGAGAAGTCGGAGTTAGGCAAACATGGAAAGGTGTGTGGCTATTCTAGTGACATAGCATCATGAAAAGCAAAGAGCAGCATTATGGCTTTGCAAAACTTAAAACAATGACTGCTTAACTTCTGCTCATTCTTCAGGTGAGACGTAGCTGGTCCTCAAGGGACATTCCAAAATGTCAGTTACAATAAGCCTTAAATAATTAATCAATTAATCAGCCATATAGTGCATATGAAACAAAACTATTTTGCAGTACAACAGAGGAAAAAAGAAATGCCTGAAGAACAACCTAAGGGTAATCTAATAGGAACTGCTGAAAATGCATACTTCAGCAGGTACTCTCTAGCTCCGTACTTGTTTTAGGAGGAGAAAACCGTTGCCTGACCAGAGAGAGTATTTGAAAGTAGCCTTGTAGGCGGAACTCTTAATATGATTTTTTTTTGTCCTGAGATTTGACCTCATTTACACACAAAACTAATCCTGGTGAAATACCTTCTTCCCTTAATTAGCAATGAAAGCAAAAAGCAGCTTTGGAACAGTTGAGCCTCTGTTGTATTGTGTTAATGGTAAAACACTTGCTTAAAATTTTTGGGAGACTGAGTCATAGATATGAGGTGGAAATAGGGCAACTATCCTTAGCCTCCTTAACAATATCCCCCCAGAGCAATTCCTACCTTTAAGGACAAATTGCTACATCTGGAACCCTAGTTAATTTGATGAAAATGGGAAAGCTTTTCTTAATGGCTAATAAGCATTTTGTACTATTTGGCACTAACTGTGGAAAGGCTGATAGAGTTGGGTTTGTTCAGCCTGGAGAAGAGAAGGCTCCATGGGAGATCTTATTATGGCCTTTCAATATATAAAAGGGGTTTATAAGAAAGACAGAGAGAAACTTTTTGACCAGGGCCTGTAGTGACAAGAACATGGTTTTAAACTGAAAGACGGTAGATTTAGATTGGACATAAGGAAGAAATTCTTTATGGTGAGGAGAGTGAGACACTGGAACAGGTGTCCCAGAAAACTTGTGGATGCCTTGTCATTGCAAGTGTTCAGGGTCAAGTTGGACAGGATTTTGAGAAACCTGATCTAGTGCATAGAATCATAGAATCGTCTGGTTGGAAGAGACCTTCAAGATCGTCGAGTCCAACCATTCGCCCTGCACTGTCAGGGTCCCTAAACCATATTGCTCAACACCAAATCCACACGGTTTTAAACACCTCCAGAGATGGGGACTCCACCACCTCCCTGGGCAACCTGTTCCAATACTTCACAACCCTCTCTGTAAAGAAATTTTTCCTGATATCTAACCTAAATTTCCCCTGGCGTAACTTGAGGCCATTCCCTCTCGTCCTGTCATTCATAACGTGGGAGAACCCGCTCCAGCACCTCAACATCCTTCTTGAAGTGAGGGGCCCAAAACTGGACACAGTACTCAAGGTGTGGCCTCACCAGTGTTGAATATAGGGGGACAATCACTTCCTTGCTCCTGCTGGCCACACTGCTTTTGATACATGCCAGGATTCCATTGGCTTTCTTGGCTGCTTGGGCACACTGCTGGCTCATGTTCAATTGGCTGTCGACCAGCACCCCCAGGTCCTTCTCTGCTGTGCAGCTTTCCAGCCACACTTCCCCAAGCCTGTAACGCTGCAGGAGGTTGTTGTGGCCCAAGTGCAGGACCCGGTACTTGGTCTTGTTGAATTTCATACAGTTGGCCTCGGCCCATCGATCCAGTCTGTCCAGGTCCCTCTGTAGAGCCTCCCGACCCTCAGGCAGATCAACACTACCTCTCAATTTAGTGTCATCAATGTAGATGTCCCTGCCCACAGCAGGGCGGTTGGACTAGATGATCTTTGAAGATCCCTTCCAACTCAAACCATTCTATGATTCTATCAGCGTAACTAATTAGCCCCTAGGTACCTAACTGAAACAGAACTACTCAAACTTAAAGAGAAACACAGATGCTATTTTGCATTGCTTAGTGCCTCAATTTGTTTAATTATTCCATTACAAAAATGTGAATTGTGTTGAAAAATGGTCAGAAATGGTCAGTTATGATCGTTAACATACCACTTGGATGACAGCCCAACAGTTCATCACATAGCTGGAAGTCACTCATTTGTAACAATTCAAATAATCATTGTCTTAAAATTTTAGCTAGCTAAATCTTCTTCCTTATACACTACCTTCAGTTCTCTACTCTTCTCATAATTCACCACAGTTTCAGTACAGGTGGAACAGAAACTGGAACTAGAATATTAAAATTTTTTCAAAAATTCTGTGTTTTCACTTTTTTATGGTTTGCAGATCAATGACTAGTTTGAGATTTAGCTAACTGAATAGATTGTGAGAAACTACTGAACATGATATTGTGGTTTAGCTCAGCCAGCAACGAAGCACCATGTGGCCACTCACTCACTCCTCTACCCAGTGGGATGGAGAGGACAAAATGTAATGAAAGGCTCATGGGTCAAGACAAGGACAAGGAGGGATCACTCATCAATTATGATCATGGGCAAAACAGGCTCAACTTGGGGGAAAAAAAAACAATTTAATTTGTTACCAGTCACATCAAGAGAATAAAGAGAAACAAACCGAAATCTTAAACTCCCCACAAACCTTCCCCTCCCTTCCTCCTTGGCTCAGCTTTCCTTCCGATTTCTCTTCCTCCTCCCCCACAGCAGTGCAGGGAGACGGGGAATGGGAGTTGCGGTCAATTCATCATATGTTGTCTTTGCTGCTCCTTCCCCCCTCAGAGGGAGGACTCCTCACACTCTTCCCCTGCTCCAGTGTGGGGTCCCTCCCACAGGAAATAATTCTCCATGAACTTCTCCGATGCAAGTCCTTCCCACAGGCTGCAGCTCTTCACGAACTGTTCCAGTGCAAGTCCATTCCATGGGGTACAGTCCTTCACCAACAGCCTGCTCCAGTGTGAGCTTCCCACAGAGTCATGGCCTTCTTTGGGCACAGCCACCTGCTCTGGTGTGGGGACCTCCAGAGGCTGCAGGTGGATCTCTACTCCACTGTTGAGCTCCATGGGTGGCAGGAGAATCTCAACTCTGGTACATCTTCTCTCCCTCCTTCTTCACTGATCTTGGTGTCTGTGTAGTTCCTACTCTCCTTAAGTCTCAGTTTAGGGAGACAAAGGCCCTTGGCCAATGCCACTGGGCTGTGGAGAACTGTTTCCCAGTCCAGGGCAGTGAGTGGGCCTGCAAGACACACCAGCCACACAGCTGCAGCTGCACCCCACCACCACGCAAGGGGCAGTGGTCCAGCGCGAACAGCTGAGGCTGCACCTCTCCACTCTCTCCACTGTACATTCCCCTGCAATTTTTATTTTCTTTTTCCCTTCTTAAATATGTTATCACAGAGGCGCTACCAACATCACTGATTGGCTCAGCCTTGACCAGAGGTCAGTCCGCCTTGGAGCTAGAGAAACTTCTAGCAGCTTCTCACAGGAGCCATCCCTGTAGCCCCCCACCCGCTACCAAAACCCCATCACACAAACCCAACACACATAATATGAGAAACTGCCAAATGTGACAGAAGACAATCTGAGAAGCTGTCAAAGTCATGTACTCCATTAATACACCTTGAAAAATCCTGACAGTTTTCACTATAAATCTTCTAAGAACCCACTTACTTTCAGGAAGATGGCACATATCCAGTTTGAACTATTTACCTAGTGTATAAACCAGTTTTAAAAATCATTGTCATCTTTCAACATATCATTACACTTTATGATATTCAAGTTTATTATACTTTTAATGTAATCCCATAGTTTAATTTGAACATGCCAGAACACTCTAAAATGAATAACAAACCCACAAGTACCAGAGGTAACTAATAGCCATATACCAAACAAACATGATTATGGAATATTTTCCTGGTTTTCGGCAGACAAACTGAGGCAGAAAAGCCTTTCTAGGAACTCATATGTGACAAAAATTGATGTTTCAGTTCATGGTGCTGCAGATGATTTTTGGACCCTCCAGAGGATTTCATCATCTTGCTGAAATCCAGCATTAGATATTTCAGACTAAACTCTCAACACGAGGCCCTTCCCTCAAATTCTCTCTTTTTTTTTTTCCCCCAAGCTTTATGTCTTGCATTATGTGACCCAAGTTGTACCACGTTTCTCTGCAGAGCAGGATATCAAGTCCAGATTTTATATATAACAAACTCAGGCAAAATTACGCTTCACTTCAAGCATCATTATTTGGCTTAATTTGAAAATACAAGGTAAAATTTCACTTAGGAAGTCTGAACACTACTTTGGGCAAAGAGTCTTCTAGAATTATAAATGCATAAGTGTGCACATGAGTATGTATAGAAAAGTAGATAACTTCATCATACTCTTGAATGTTCTCTGCATTCATTTAATGTAGTAAATCTGTTGAAACCAGTGTTTGCAATGTTGTTGTATGAGGACTACTGGGAATTTATGAGATTGTTGTACATTAATGTTGACTGGTTCACTGATCATGCTCTGAGGCCTCTTCTGTACCATGACACAGGCAGAATGTGTCCCGCGTCCTGCCTTTCCCAAGGCTGTGGCAACCTCATGTTGATCTCCACTGCTTCATGGTTGTCCACAGTAAAAAAAAAAGAGCTAAGGAATCAAAAAATGTGTTTTTCATGAGTCATAGCTACAAGTCAATTCAGTCTAAAAATGAATGACTATTTTCAGACAACATGTTTATATGTATCTGTAAGAACAGACATGATGGTTGCGTTTAAAACTATGAAAGCATTTTAACTGTTCACTATGCCTTTAAAACCCCATAAACCCTGTAGATCAGGTTTAAATAATAATTCAATTCAAGGTCATATCAAACTACTTAATGATAGAGACAATCAATGCTGGAATATAAAAGTCTAGATTACCCAGTCCCTGTAGACCTTACTAATCACTGGCCTCCTTAGCAGCAAAAGCTCTAGAATAAGACCACAAAGTAAATTCAAGACAGACTTTCAGCTTTCACACTGAATGAGCTGTCTGGCATTCCTGTATCTGTCAAATCTCTGTTACTTGAGCTCAGCTTTTGTGGTTGCATATCACTTTATTCTGTTATTTGTTAATATGTATTGGCAGGCATCACCATCTCAGATTTTGTGAGTTTCATTTCAGAACAGCTGCCAAAATAATATATCTTAGTCGAAGGGCATTTCATTGATGTGGACGTAGCATTCTCAAGAGAGTCTGCTCAGCAAAGATGCTGGTTATTAATGCAGACATGTAACTATCGTAGATAAACATATCTCTTCCTCTCTGGCATGGCAGAGATTTAGAAAGGCTGATATTCTTCAGTGAGAGTCCTTTCCTGCTTATCACATGCAGAGAGATTCTGGAAGGACAGCTGGCCTTTTAGAAATGCAAAAGAATACATTCTGCAGCAGCATCTAGAAATATACGTTCTGAACACTAGTAGATGTTCAGTGACTAGTTATAATAAATTAAAAAGGAACCGTGATCTTTTTATTTTTTTTTGTGATTTCATCCCCCTAGCAACCCAGCATATTTCAGTTATCTACTCCTTGTAGCTCCAAATTAACAAAATATTTATGGATGTGCTTAATTAAGGTAGTTCCGGTAAAGTCAGTTGGATTACTTTTTTTTTAAGTAAGATGTACTTAAGTTCATCTTTTCAGTGGCTCCCTGCCAAAGTACGCATTTTCACTTCCACTTGGTTTGCTTTCCAAGGCTCTTAGCAGCATCACCTCACCTACTGTCATCTCTTGCTTCATCCCGAAACATCAGTTTCACTTCTGATCAGCCTGTGATGGCAACTTCCTTCACCTACTTGTTACATTTTTCAGTAGGCACCTTTGTATGCTCTGTTACTCTGGGAAAAGTGCTTCGTAGATATCTTCAAGCTTGCTCCATTGTTCTCTTTAAACCTTTTCAATACCATGATGCGCCCAAAGCTCAATAATGATTTGATCTCTGCAGCACTGAGAATACAGTATTGCCTGTCCTGTTGTCAAGTCCCATTTTACTTGTATGTCCATGTTTTATACTTTGATTGTGACATAAAAGCAGTTATTCAAGGAAGAAAATATCTCCCCTCACCTGGAACCTTCACTGCCATTGAAGACTCCTGCTCTTCATGGTGTCTTTTGCCTATCTAAACCAAAAAAAAAAAGGGGAATAGTGCTGTCCAACTGTTGACAGGCTAGGTGACAAGGGCATGTTTGATGACATTGGAATAGATCTTAGAACTGCTGCGGGGATTTTAAGCAAACAAAAAAAAATAATGGATGAAGATATCTAATATGTGCTCCTGCATTGCCTCTGGAGACAGCCACGTTCCCTATTCAAGCCATAGCAAAAGCAGAGGATCAGTGAAACATATGGACTAGATAGCTTGCTTCAGTAATTCTGAGGACCCTGCCTCTTTCTTTGAGTGTACAGGAGCATACTGTGTAGGACTGGGTTGTCCTTTCTTTCAATTAGGAGCACATCAGGCCAACTGCTCAAAATTTAAAGGGCTGTTGTGCCCATTTTGGACACTTAAATTGCTCAGACTGGACTCTATAATCACATTTTACAGTCTTTAGAGCAAAACCATCTTTTAGCTCTGTGCTTGCACAGCTCCTACCAGCATGCGAACCTGGTGCGCGAAAGGGTCCCATATAAATGAGACATTCATAGTGCAAGCAAACAAAACACTATCTTTAAGTTTCACTATGCAGCCAGCAAATACATTCTTTGGTCAGAGTGTGAGTCTGATCATGAATAATTCAATTAAACTTTTACTACTTTATTGGAAGAAGGACCAGATCATTTAACTACAAACTGGTCCATCATTTACGGGAACCCATCAAATTTTAGTTGAAAAAATAGCCCACTTTCTACTCTTGAACTACTTGTGAACACAAACTGAATTAAGAAAAAAAGGATTTGAAACAGTTTTCTAAAGAACTAATGCAAAGTGATATCATTTTTCAAGATGCTTAACCATTTTCTGCTTGTGAGATCAACAGAAATCACATCAGCTTGCGTCTTCACCGAATCATAAAGTAAAATAGTACAAAAATATTATTCTGATGCTTTTTATGGTGAGGATAAATATAATTTGAGATCTAATTGGTGCAACTTGTAAGGATTTGTGACAAGTTGCATGAACTGACAGATGTCAAAACACATTTAAGTAAAGAGAGATAAGATCCCACAAATAACTGACCTGAACTGATCATATATTTACAGAAATATTTCAGAAATATATCTCTATAAATTATTTATGATTGGTTTTTAATATTCTCTACAAGAAGATAGCCATTTTTCAAACAGACAAGAAGATTATTCAGATTTCAGAATTTCAGGTGGACTTCTACCAAGCTTATAATTAATAAAAACTCATAATTAAATAGAGTTTTATCCCATTAGGAGTCATAGTAAATTTTCTAAATGATAAACTTTTATCTGACTAACTATACCTCTTGACTGATCTCAAAGTGCATTCTCAAATCTATATTCAAAGACAATTACAGAAAAGCCTGAGGCATTTTGAACACCTTTCTCACTTTATTTATTTTCCTTTTATATGTCAATATTTGTATCAAAAGCAGTTCATGGAGAAATTTAGAGTTTTAAAGCTCCATGCCAGGAAACTTTGCAGAAGTATTTGCCATACAAGCAATTTTGAGGTCTTCTTTGGGGGAGGAGATTTGTATGTTTTCCTATCAGTAAACACAAATAAGGTCACATGGCTTAGTTCCTGTGCGATTTATAGACTCCTCAGTGACGAAGGCAATAGGTCAGAAACTGAAACAGATGGCAACAGTCAGAAGGAGATACAGATGGTCCTGAGATTGACTGGAAATATAAGCCCTTATAACAGGATAAAATTTGCTGAACAGAGCAATTGCATGTGACATAGGCTGAATGATATCTAAAAAGACTCAAGAGATTTTCAAAAGTGCAGAACCTAAAGGAATTAGCAAAACCTAACTGGAGGAGCATAGATAAGCATACGTCGACATCAAAAAATCAAAAAGATGGCATTAATCTGAGACAACAGCTTAACGAAAGGACCACCTACCACCTTTTTCTTGACAGCTGTATATTTCTTCCTGCCCCTACATTTATGACTTTGAACGCAGGCTGGTACGGCATCTACACGACAGGAGTATCGAGCATTTCTCCTCTTCTATACATGCTAGTAAAAAGCTGGGAAACACTTCCATTTACAAATAGCCTCCACGGACATCCCCAAATTATTATCTTGTTCCTACGGCTGCCAAGACAAATTGTTGACATAAGCTATGATCTAAGATGACTTCAATAACATCGTTCTCTTAGTTAAAATGGAACCTATTCATTTTACTTACTCTAATTTTAAATTTCTTCCAAGTTCATTCACTTAATTCTGAAGGTAAAGAATAAAATCATATTGTTGGGATCATATCTACCAAGATTTGTGTAGGATGATTTGTATAGTGACTGAAGTCAAACCTGGGGAGGGCTCAACAGATCTCAATTGCTTTTACACCTGCGTCATGGACTCGTTGATTGAAACTAGAAGTCACCTGACTTCATTTGAGACATTTCATACATTGACAACTAAACCACCACTTAATTTTAAAACTATTAAAAAAAAAAGAGCAAGCCTTTCTTCATAGAATCATAGAATGATTAGAGTTAGAAGCGACCTCAAAGATCATCTAGTTCCAACCCCCCTGCCATGGGTAGGGAAACCCTCCACTACACCAGGTTCCTCAAAGCCTCATCCAAACCAGCCTTGAACACTTCCAGGGAGGAGCATCTACAACTTCTCTGGGCAACCTGTTCCAGTGCCTCACCACCCTCTGAGGGAAAAATTTCTTCCTTATCTCTAATCTAAATCTCCCCTCTTTCAGTTTAAAGCCATTGGCCCTTGTCCTATCACTACATGCCCTTGCAAAAAGTCCCTCTCCAGCTTTCCTGTAGGCCCCCTTTAAGTACTGGAAAGCTGCAATAAGATCACCTCGGAGCCTTCTGTTTTCCAGGCTGAACAGTCTCAACTCTCTCAGCCTGTCTTCATAGCAGAGGTGTTCCAGCCCTCGGATCATCTTTGTGGCCCTCGTCTGGACCCACTCCAGTAGCTCCATGTCCTTCTTGTGTTGGGGACTCCAGAGCTGAACGCAGTATTCTAGGTGGGGTCTCAGGAGAGCAGAGTAGAGGGGCAGAATCACCTCCCTTGACATGCTGGCCACGCTGCTTTGGATGCAGCCCAGGATACGATTGGCTTTCTGGGCTGCCAGTGCACATTGCCGGCTCATGTTGAGCTTCTCATCCACAAGCACTCCCAAGTCCTTCTCCTCAGGGCTGCTCTCAATCCATTCTCCGCCCAGCCTGTACTTGTGCTTGGGATTGCCACGAACCATATGCAGGACCTTGCACTTGGCCTTGTTGAACTTCATGAGGTTCTCACAGGCCCACCTCTGCAGCCTGTCAAGGTCCCTCTGGATGGCATCCCTTCCTTCCAGCGTGTCCACACCACCACACAGCTTGGTGTCATCTGCAAACTTGCTGAGGGTGCACTCGATCCCACTGTCCATGTCTCCAACAAAGATGTTAAATAGCACTGGTCCCAGTACTGACCCCTGAGGAACACCACTCATCACAGGCCTCCACTTGGACATTGAACCATTGACCACAACTCTTTGAGTGCGACCATCCAGCCAATTCCTTATCCACTGAGTGGTCCATCTGTCAAAATCATGCCTTTCTTCTTCTGCTCTACATTTTCTTTTCTTTGTAGGGCAACTATAAACTCTGTAACTCAAAGCACTCTCTTATCTATCTGTATATAACACAGATCGAGTCTTGATAAAGTGAAAAATATAGATTTCAAAGTAGCATTTTCTGTCAGAAAGACTTTCTGGGACAAATTTCTCACAAAAATTTCATTTTTCTCATATTTTCCATCCTCTTCTAGCAGTCTGCACCAAAGTAAATGAGTTGGACAAGATCCTGCTATGCTGGTAGCCAGAAAGGCAAAATTTACATCTGTTCTTCATTTTTTAAAATTTATTTCCTGTGAAAATATGTATCTTGAAACATATTTTCCTATTTTTGTCCCTATATTTTTCCTGAGATTTTTTTTCCTATTAACCCCAAATTTTATCGTGGGATGGAAATTCAGATCTTCTAACAGCTTTAGTTCTAACACATCAGTCTTGAGTAGTTTCTGAGAAAAGGCAGTCTGTCTTGTATCATCAGGTAAACAAGTGAAATCAGCTGAATAAGTTGTTGGTTGCAATTAGATTTGAAATGGTTTCTTTTTAGCTTTCCTACGTGATGATAAAAAGCAAGTCCAAGGAAACATCACTAGATTGTTAATATTCATGATACATTTGAAAGAACTGTTAGGCTCTAAAAATTTCCTAGCTTACTCACACATCATTTAGCTGTAGCAAGTTCTGTTCCATAGATATAAGACATGAACCAGTATCCTACTTTCTCCCTAGTTATCTTTTTCTCCATGTGAAACTCAGTGATCAAAAAATGCTGCGGTGACAGCCACTAACAGGAAAAAAGTTGTTCATCTCTGTTATCTCCATTATGAGTTACTTGTGGTGATTGCCTTAGCTCCTTCATGTGAAAATATTAAAAACTCAGTTCGAGAAGCAGTTTCATTACTATATCAATCTACAGCCATGCTACCCCAGACAGTGAGTCACATCCTCTCTTAACTCTCCCAGTCACACCTTCTCACCTCCTTTCCCCAGCACTACAGTCCTCATGACATTGCAACAAAAAAAATCTAATTTATGTTCCTTTCCCAAGCTTTCTACGGAGTCAGTGCAATGCAAGGACAGGAAAATGCAGTGAAGGGAGAAGGTGGGTGGATCAACTTCTTTAGGCCGTGCAAGCTCAACAAGAAAACTCAGTTATCACACAAATGAAGTGTTCATGTGTGTGCATGTGCATGTAGGAGTGGAACTTACATCTCTTTAGTTCTGGCTAAGCACTTCAGTCAGTACCCTTTTTTTTTTCTTTCAATTCTGAGTTTTCTAAGGACTTTGTTGTAGAGGGTTTCTTCCTTAACCCTTTGCCATAAAATGCCCTTAAAGGAATGAATGCAGACGCACAGACAGATAGAAACACAGACAGAAAAATATGTAGACAGATTTATGTAGCTCTTGTTAGTAATTATTTAGATGCAGTGACAGAAATGTTCATACTGGGCTTGTTCCTAAATTAAATCTTTCTGTTTTCTCACCAAAATGAACCAGTCTGTTTTCATCTCTGTTTTTCCTTCTATTGGTCAACTTCGAGTTGAATCCTCAAATTATTTTGTTCACCTTGAAACCATACTTTTCAGACAAAAAAAAAAAAAGCGCTTGTTTTTAATATCATGCAGTTCGAGAAATGATCAGCATTTTTCCCTATTGTGTTGAGGAGACATCGCCATTCAGGTGAAACCTTAAAACAGGTGGATCTATCAGACGAAAGAATGTCCCAGGAACTATTTGACAGTTTGCTTTCTACTTCACTTGATGCACTAAATAGCTGAAAATTTAGTTCCCAAAATTTAATTATCTGCTGCAGGAGTGCCTCCAGAGGTATAATAAAATGGAGAGGTCTGAGGGCCGAAACTCCTTTAAATTAAAATGTTGGAACATTTCTCCTACACTGTGTTTCTCCCCCTCCCTCTGCTCCATAAAAAATTCTGACCAAGTGTCAACCTGATCCTCCCAGCTTCTGCCAAAAGCAACTTGACATAGAATCATAGAATCATAGAATGGTTAGAGTTGACATCATACAAGGAAATGTTTTTATTGACTCTTTCTGTGATATGTCAGTTATCCTAACTTTACTCACTAAAAATGCCATGAAACCAATCTTAACACAATACATTTTATTGGTCACCATAACAAGCTTTCTGTCTTGGCAAAAAGCCTCTGCATGAACTGAGAACCAACAACTCTGTATGAAGATTTCAATGAGGAAGTTTGATACAAAAATACTCTGAAGACATTATTTACAGCTCACATTCTCCAGTTAATGAATACACATTTCATCCATCAAACATATCATGTTAGAAAAGAAGAATGAATAAATATGGCCATTTTCATATCACAGTTTCGTTTAATCTCAGAATCTTCTCACCCCAAAATGTTTAATATCCTTCTCTGAATAGAAATAAAACTATTCCACAGTTTAATATCAGTGTTGTTCTTCTCTGGGTTTAGTAAACATCAATTCTGGTTTTGACAGGATTTATTGGACATGCTTTTTTACCATTTACACTTCCTTAGAAAATCAGCTGCAAAGCTAAGATAGGAAGCAGTTTTGTAGAAGATGAAAATACAGAGCACATTTCCTATCATCGTAGAAAACGAGAGAAAGAGAAATGTAGAAGTGTCTGAATATTGGTCTCTAAGAAAATATCTATTTTTATGTGACCAGAAAAGTGATAGAGAGCAGAACTCCAAAAAAGAATGTTGCATAGTCCAAAAGCCTTCCTATGTACTGGGTTTACACGGGAAGGTTTTGGTAACAGTGGGGCTGCAGGAGTGGCTTCTGTGAGAAGATATCAGAAGCTGCCCCCATGTTGGACAAAGCCAGTTCCAGCAGGCTCCAAGATGGACCTGTTCGCTGGCCAAAGCCAAGCCCATCAATGACATTAGTAACACCTCTGTGATAACCATATTTAAGAAATGGTAAAAACTACTGCACAAGAGCAGCAGGGAGAGATGAGTGAGAATATGTGAGAGAAAAACTCTGCAGACACCAAGGTCAATAAAGAAGGAGGGGAAGGAGGTGCTCCTAGAGCCAGAGCAGAGATTCCCCTGCAGCCTGGGGTGAAGGCTATGGTGAGGCAGGTTGTCTCCTTTCAGCCAATAGGGTCCACAGTGGACCAGATATCCACCTGCAGCCCATGGAGGACTCCACACCAGAGCAGGTGGATGCGCTCTAAAGGAAGATGTGACCTCATGGGAAGCCTGCGCTGGAGCAGGCTCCTGGTAGGATCTGTGGCCTGTGAAGAGGAGTCCACGCTGGAGTAGGTTTTCTGGCAGGACCTGTGACTGTGTGTGGGACCCATGCTGGAGCAGCTCGTGTTCCCTTGGTGGACACCTGGCAGCTAGCCAAGGTCAACACACAGCACCATGTAATTCAATAATGGGAAAATAAATTAGATAAATTAATGAAAGAAAATTTCTAGATCACAAATAAGACATAGGTATAACTGCAGGACCAGCAGGTCCTAAGCTGAACTTTGCCAGAAGCTGAGAAAGTACGTGAAAGAGAGCAATACTTGTCATGGAACAGCATTTCCTATTCTCTCATTAACTGACCACACTTAGAGTGAGAATACCAGTCAAAATACATATTTCTGTGGTCTACTGCAGCTATTTTTATATCTCAATCAAGATATTGCTGCTATGTGTGGTCATGACTGTGCAAGCTTGTCTGATTTTATTTAACTCACTACAACCCATAGTAGCAAAGTTGATCATGTCAGGAAGAACCTGCAGGATTGAGATCTTGTGAGTGGTTCCACCGTCTTCACCAAGGATTCTTGCGCAAGTTAAACGCACTGTTTTTGCTTATTCATGCCCTAATGGTGAAAAAGTTGACTGTAATTTCCTTACCTGGAATCAAATTTCCAAAACCTAATGTTGCACATTCATAATGTCGATCACTCAGTTGTTTTTATCTGACTTGAGAGAAAACATCATATGAGAAAATGGTGATTTTGAAATTACGTTTGGAGAAAAAAAATTAACTGGAACGTTTCGATCTCATCAAAACATTCATTCTGGCGTTCTTTTTCAATGGAATGCTGATGTTCAGTTTGAAATGTAAAGATGTGAAACAATACCATATTTTACTGTAACATAGAAAACGTCAACTGCATAAACAATTTTGACTGATCAAAAGGAAATTATTTTTAAATTTATAACGTTTAGAAAAAAACAAAAGCTAACAATTCATTCTCTTTTGGAATGAAGATAAATGTCAAAATTAAAACCAACTCATCAAAATGAAACTCTGAGTTTTGTTATTCATGTAGATTATTGGCTTCGACATCACTGCGCTACTCAGGTTCTTAGTCGTTTTGTAAAACTGGAGCTCTTCTGCTACAATGTCATCAGTAAATGAGTCAATTGTTGTCCTCAACCTATATAACATAGTATTTGTTAAAAACAAATTGTGAGAGATCTGAAATAATCTCCTAGCTACATAATGTTACGGTCTCACATTCTTACCTTCTTCTTTCTGCACTCGTTTGTTAGATACTTGTTCCACATTACCTCATAGTACATTACTTTGTGTGGTAAATAGCACAGCAAACCCTGATCTCTATGCAAGAGCTGAGAAGCACTGCTAATAATAATCAGCTGGAAAGCTTGATTGCAAGAGACAAATAATCAAGGTTCTCCCAGGTCACAAATACCCATCTGCAAAGTATCAGTTGAATCGTAGTATTATTCAGCTACCTTATTTGTAGTTAGTCTTTGCCAATATATGAAAATATCAGTTTCTGTCTTCCAAAATATGCAATTTAAGAGTAAAGTTCATTTGATGGAACTAAATTAGTGGAAATAAATGAATATCCTTCTTTTTCCAGACAAAAATATTGAGCAAGCATATTAGTGATTCAATTGACTGCTCAGGGTTTATATCCAAAAATAAAGGGAACACTGCTGTGCAGTTTGTAATTTGGAACTGATTTTCTCTTTTTTTTTGTAGTACAGTTACTTGCAAATAACATATCAGAGGTAACGCAGAATACGGGCAAAAACATTCCATATTTGAGGGTATTAGGTAAATGGATGAAACTAGCACAGGACACTCACAAAAGATTACTCAACAAAGCTGAAGAATGGTGAATAAAGGTGTGAGGTAGTTCTTAGGAAAGTTTGGTTTCTAAACTTTCCTCCTGAAACACAGTGCTCCTAGCACTCACCATTTCTACATTCAACACATGACAACACCAGTAATGACCATAGGGCAAAGTCTGAAAAACTGCCGGTGCAAGGTAACTGCTGAATGAGACCTGGAGGAACGGAAGAGGAAGTGCCAACTATCTGCTAATTACATCACACCTCTATTAGACTGTTCACTGGGTACTCAGTCTTTTATTCATGTTGATTTGTTTGAGATAAAACCTTTTCTTTCACTCGGATCACTGTTCGTTTATGAGTAGTGCATCTTTTGGACAGTTAGCTTAGTGAAAAAGTGGCTTCTTGAAACACAGAGCTGCTAATGAATATATTTTTAATTCCTGACCAAAGTCCCCCTAAACATAAGTGATGGGTGACCTTTATGTTGTGAGCCTTAAATTTCTAACCTCATTGATGAGCTTTCAGAAGGAACAGTGCAGAAAGGTCACCAATACATATTTAGTAGATTCACTTTCATCACTATGTACAGTGTTTTGATGTCACAGTGGGTGTGGTAGCAAGGAAGACAGCATCTACATTTAAGTATCAGATTGGAGAAGAGCAAAGTGAAGCACTCACCTGTAATTAGAATCAAAGAATCATAGAATCATAGAATGGTTAGGGCTGGAAGGGACCTTCAAAGGTCATCTAGTCCAACCCCCCTGCAAGGAACAGGGACATCTCCAACTAGATCAGGTTGCTCAGGGCCTCGTCCAATCGGGCCTTGAACATCTCCGGGGATGGAGCATCCACCACCTCTCTGGGCAACCTGTTCCAGTGTTCTACAACTCTCATGGTAAAAATTTTTTCCTAATATCCAATTAAGTTTGATTTGACCTATTACAGCAGTAAAGATCATATTTTGCCATCTAAACTTGAACTTGAATGTGAAACATCCCTCAACATAACAAATTTCGAGTCCAAGGTTTAGGTTCAGATCTTCATGTAGTATGAAATGTGATTTTGAGATAACACCCTTAACAGAATACACACTTCCCAATCAGAACAAAAATACTTTATAGCCTTTTCATATCAAATACAGAAGATTTAGATTCTCAGTGTTCTTATGATATCAGTTGCAAGTTCCTTTTCCCTTATTTTTGCCAGAAGTCTTGACCCTTGGAAGTACATTCAAGACTGGTGAGAGAAGGAAGAAAGTAGAAAAGGAATATTGTCTGCTTAGGTGAAAGAAAATTGTTTGGAATAAATCTATATTTAAAACAATAAATGTGTCTAGTGAAACAAATCTACTTCATCTTCATTCAGCATACTTATATGCAACCTCCTTGTTTCAAACTACGTAATAATGGTGATCCTTCCAGTAACGTGTCATTTCAGTAAGGTATTTTAGGATCTAACACATCACTGCATTAATCCATCACCATATGTTTATAGGAAACCAGAAAGACGACAGAGAATGACTTCCAGTAATGGAACAAGCACATTCAGAAGGATCCACTTGCAGCTTGTGTGGATCATCCTTGAAATATCCTTTAAAATATGAGTAGGTTGACTGAATTCTTGACTGGTCCCCATTCATACTCTACTGTTGACAGTTTTGTGATAATTTGATCAGGCCCCAGGATCGTTAATATTATGGCAGTGTCCTGCAATGCAGTATTTGCCAACGAAGAATCTAAAGGAAGAGGTAATTATGCTCTCAAAAGCTTACCATGCATTTAAATTAAGATGTAAAAGGGGACCGTAATTCAAAAGTAGGGAAAGTAAGAATATAATAAATGGTAATAGAAATATATAATATATTGGCCATTGATGCAAATGGATATATGACTTCACAAGAAGGTTGGGAAGCTTAATTTATATTTGATCTTCAGAAAAGAGGTCACCATTAATTGTTAAGTGTTATTGCCATTATCTATTATTATCACTAATGTTATCTCTAAGGATCAGTGACGGAAGGTATGATAAACCCAGGAGGTATCTTAATAATTTAACTCATATAACTATCTCTTAAAAAATAATTACTTTTAAGCTGTGAAGCTTCTTAAACAGTGTTCATCAGTCTTCACACACTTACTTTACACTTACCCTCAAAACTTCTTGCTGAAGAGTCTATACTTTTTGGCACCATGATCTTTGCAATGTTAGTCATCTTAAGATTTAGAAATATGGTGCTGAAAAGGAAATTCCATCAGATAAAATAAATTAACACAGTATGGAACTCAACTGATCAAATACAAACTGTCATCTGGACCCTCCTCACCACAGAATCACAGCATCACAGAATCACAGAATGTTAGGGATTGGAAGCGACCTCAAAGGATCATCTAGTCCAATCCCCCTGTCGGAGCAGGACCACCTAGATCAGATCACACAAGAACGCATCCAGGCAGGTTTTGAACATCTCCAGAGAAGGAGACTCCACAACCTCTCTGGGCAGCCTGTTCCAGTGTTCTGTTACCCTTACCGGAAAGAAGTTCTTCCTCATGTTTAAGCGGAACCTCCTGTGTTCCAGCTTATTTCCATTTCCCCTTGTCCTATCATTGGGTGCCAGTGAGAAGAGCCTGGCTCCATCCTCATGACAGTCACCCTTTCCATATTTATAAACATTAATGAGGTCCCCCCTCAGTCTCCTCTTCTGAGGTGGAATGATACAGGCACTTCGAAGGCAAAATCCGTCTCATTTTAAAGAGGAATGGTTTCTCACTGGTTGGAGAAAATGTGGCATAAAACACCTATTTCTCCTCAGTTTTTGAATGACTATTGCAGTGGGTACAAACAGATGTTCTGTGTTTCAAGAATGTATCAAATAAGGTGATGCAGTAGGAAGAAGCTAGAGATGTGAGATGAAATGTAGACAATACTTATTAGTGTATCTGACTAGCTGGAAAACCCCCCAAAAAATAAACCGCAGATTTCATAGATTTCTAGGTTGGAAAAGACCTTAGAGATCATCCAGTCCAACCGTCCCTAATCTCCCATTAAACCGTATCCCTAAGTAGTTCATCCACCCTATTCTTAAACACATCCAGGGATGGGGACTCAACCACCTCCCTGGGCAGCCTATTCCAGTGGCTGACAACCCTTTCAGAGAAGAAATACTTTCTAACATCCAACCTGAATCTCCCCTGACTAAGCTTATGCCCATTTCCTCTTGTTCTATCACCCAACACTAATGTAAAGAGCCCTTCCCCCACCTCCCCACCATCTTTTCTCAAGTATTTGTAGGCTGTAATTAGGTCTCCCCTCAGCCTCCTCTTCTCCAGGCTAAACAGCCCCAACTCCCTTAGCTGCTCCCCATAAGTTTTATTTTCCAGCCCCTTGGCCAGTTTAGTCGCCCTTCTCTGGACCTGCTCCAGGAACTCAATATCTCTCTTGAAGCGAGGGGCCCAAAACTGGACACAATATTCCAGGTGCGGCCTCACCAGTGCCGAGTACAGGGGCAGGATCACTTCCCTATTCCTGCCGGTCACACTATTCTTGATACATGCCAGTATCCCGTTGGCCTTTTTGGCCACCTGGGCACACTGCTGGCTCATATCAAGCCGGTAGTCAACCAACACCCCCAGGTCCTTCTCCGCCAGGCAGCTCTCCAGCCACTCTTCCCCGAGCCTATAGCGATGCTTGGGGTTTTTATACCCCAAGTGAAGGACTCTGCACTTGGCCTTATTAAAGCTCATGCCATTGGCCTCAGGCCAACGATTCAGTCTGTTCAAATCCCTCTGAAGGGCCTCCCTACCTTCAAGCAGATCGACACAGCCTCCCAGCTTGGTGTCATCCGCAAACTTACTGAGGGTACATTCAATCCCCTCATCCAGGTCATTGATAAAGATGTTAAACAGAACCGGACCCAGCACTGAGCCCTGGGGAACCCCACTGGTGACCGGCCTCCAGCCGGATGAAGTTGGATTACTAGCTTAAAATAAACCATATGTGTATTTGCATATTAATTTTGAAAATTCATTTATTTCAGCATTATTTTATCTCCACACATGTATATGAACTGGAATGTTCAAAGAGAGTGGAGCAGAGTTCATTTGGTGTCAGTAACAGCAGTGCTCATTCTTTCTATCTTGGTGTCTTACCTGAACCACTTGTCTCAGAAGTGGGAGACTTCGATTTAATTCCTTCTGCAACAGAAGGACCTGAACCTGCAGCTACTGCTGTTGGAGAGTGGTAACACTAGTTATCAGGTTATATGCTAGTACGGTTGGAAACATCCTTCTCCTCTCCTGACGAGACATGTCAGCGAGTGTGCAAAGGACTAAGTAAACAAAAGCAATTCTGAATTTCTGTTCCTTTCGCTAGACATGTATTTTTAGAAGACAGGGAGAACAGCAACATGACTATTCCTGGACAGTCTGTTGCATGGTCTTCCTTTTCCCTCTATTTTCCATTTGGTAATTACCAACCATAAAGAGTACAGAAAAATAGATACCTTCTCTGAAGCATATTCAGACACTCCAGGAGTCAATATTCCATATGGATGGACTCAGAAAGTTTCCTGATAAGTGAATTCTCTCTGATAAGTGAATTCTTTTTGAATAAACCCATTGAAGACTTCCACTGCCTCTCTATCAAAAGGGAGCACCATCTATGCAGAGAATTAACAAATCTTAGTCTAAGTGCTCTGGATAATTCCATACAAGATTAGACTTTATAAGGCCTAATTTCTTGCTCAAAGTGAACAATCTGACAATCCCTTCATCATCCCATTAGTATTTGATAAGTTTCCAAGATTCTCAATACCATGTAAACATTTCGTTGGTCCTGTTTCAGATGTATTTTTTTTGGCTAGGAATATGTGTGGTATTTTTCCTCTAGGAAACAAAGAGTTCTTATGAATACTTGTGTTTCTGATTCTATCAAGACACAACTCTGACCCTGTTTCCATGTAGGAGTAATTTATGGGATGGGAAAGAAGAGCATACTCATGGTGGCTGACCATTTCTTCTCAACAGGCTACATATGGAAGAAAAGTATCCTTGATCAATTTTAAATTGCTTTCCACTGAGAATGTTCTGATTTATCTTTTTAATATTTTGCAATGGAAAGATGTGAGGGGACTGACATATATTATCCTCATAGAAAAAAAAAATCAGTATGTAAATTTGAGAAATTCAACTGCTACTTTTAACCACAGCACAAAACTGTCAAAAAGTCTAATTACACTTTTTTCCCCATTTGCATGCCTTGCTACTATTTATGGCAAGTGTGGAAACAATAACACCAAATTATCTAGAACCTTTTTTTTTTGGTCACAACAGGAATCTGCTCTTGGATAATAGTTGCAAAAGTGTTCATCTGACTGTATCTCAAATATAGCTTCTTTTCTATTATCCTGTATATTACTCACTTCAGCTGATACTTTCATATTTCGCCCATGCCCTCTACATTTTCATTCTGTTCTTTTGTTCTTAGACTGTTCATACAAATCAAAGCATGCACAATGAGCCCAGGCACCACTACCTACTTCTCTGCCTTTAACCTCTGTATTTTTTACATACTTTCTTTGTAGACCTCATTGTAGATCTAGCAAATAGAACAAGTTATATTTCTCTCCTCTTCCACACCCACACATTAAGCATAAGGAAATATTTTATAACTTGTAAGAATACTTCTCCATAGGACCTCATATTAGCAGAAGAAGAGACAAAGAATTCAGCCAACAGGGAATTTGTTGTAAGATGTCTAGTATGATCTCATCTGCAGCTCCATTCTGAGGGTGCAAATCTCCCCAGCCTGATAGTATAATTTAGAACAGAGAAAAGAGTGGTATAAAATGCTTTCTAGTTAGAGTTCACTTCCATTTTATGTGCAGTTTTCCTGTTAATGACTAAACCAGGGGCAAATGGTGATGACTCATGTCCTAGATGCTTACGTATAGCTTTTAAATTGATATGAGTCTCACAAAACTTAGTACTTGGGAAAGGACATTTTTTTAGTATTGCCACAATGACATGAACAACTGATGTAATTATCTATATTATATATATATATATACACTGTAGCAAATAGAGCACCTGACAGTGCTTGTAGTGGCAAAGCAATGGCATGGGTCTCTAAGCCTTCCAGACTGCAGACTGCCAATGATTTCAGGCTGCAGCTACAAGCTCTGTCCAGTGCAATGTCTATCAGTTCTTGGTGATTAGTCCTTAACTAGCCCTCTTTTTCTTTACTTGGTTTCCCTACGTTCACCTGGAATTCTTGCCTTTCCCATGAAACACTTAATTCCTGTGGCTAGCAAACAGATTATTCAATCTACTTTTCTCAAAGTGATCAAAATACCTAATGTCGTATTTAATACAAACAAGCTGGTTCAGAGATTTTGATCACATTAGCCACTGACTGAATCAGGTTGAGTTTCTTGCAGCTTCTTTCTTCTGCTAAAGTTATTTTTTTCATGCCTTTGGCTTACTCAGTATATTTAGTTTCTGACTCATTTCTTTAGAGCTCTAGATTCTTTTCTGACTCACTGGGAATCATTTGTTCTGTTTTGGTTTCACCAGGACAGGTTTTCAGATTTCATCTCTCAAATGTCATCACTAATGTCTCAAAGTTTGTTTACAAATGACTTTTTGTCTCACATAGATGAACACTGAGGTCAGATGGTGCTTCGTCAAAGTTGTTCCAAAACTTCCATGTCCTAAGATATTTTCTCTCTCTCCAGCTTTTCCACAACTTGTTAATTAATGAATTTTCCCACAGTGGGAAATGGGATGGTTAGTTCTTTCCTCTAAGGAAAGAGGTTGTCTCTAAGCTTGCTTTGAATAAATGTACTATCTTCAACTATAAATATACAAAAATAGCAGTAATCCCATGTGTACTGTCTGCTGAAATTAAAACAAGAATGAAATTGGTCAAAATGATATCAAGTATCATCAGTGAATGTGGGGTTCTAATTATTTGCCTTCTAGCCCTCAGAATCTAGTATGTACTTGGGTGGCGTTTCCTTGTTCCCGCAAACATAAAGGCAGAATTTTCATTTTGCTTTTGAAATATGAATTTTCCCTCAATTCGTACAAAGGAAGGACTTGGAAAATTTAAAAGAAAACATGCCAATATTATCATTATCATTAAAATTATTAACTATGCAATAAAAATATATATATGTATAATTTTTATATTATATGTATTATTAAAAACAACCACTACAAAAATTGATTATTGGCTTCCAGTGCCATTTATATGCCCCAATGTATCCAAATCAGACCTGGCACGAATGACACAGGCTTTACAGGAAACCCATATCCTTCTGGAGCAGCAGCTGAAGACAAGGTGAGATATCTGTCAACACATACGATAACACTGATTATTTAGACATATAGACATATTTAGACATAGTCAAGACATATTAGTTTAGATATCTACATTGAATCATAGAATAATAAAATCACAGAATCATAGAATGGTTTGAGTTGGAAGGAACCTCAAAGATCATTTAGTTCCAACCCCTCTGTCACAGGCAGGGACACCTTCCACCAGATTGCTTAAAGCCTCATCCAACCTGACCTTGAATACCTCCAGGGATGGGGCATCCACAACTCCTCTGGGCAACCTCTTCCAGTGTTTCACCACCCTCATTGTAAAAATTTCTTCCTTATATCTAATTGAAATTTACTCTCTTTCAGTTTAAATCCATTGCCCCTTGTCCTATCACTAAATGCCCTTGTAAAAATTCCCTCTCCACCTTTCAAGGAGGCCTTCTTTAGGTACCGGAAGAAGTTCCATGAGCTTTGAGTTACATACATGTGTGTTTTGGTGTTTAAGTGTGTAGGTGCCTTGCAGTATCTAAGACACTAGAATTGTTGAGATCCTTGGGAGCTGGGAGCTGGTGAGATGACTAGTCTGTAGACTCCATTGAATAGATCTCTAACAACTACCATGGGAGTTTAGACCAACAGTTCACATGCACCCACGCGTGTAGATACATTTCAATGTCTTAATCTGGAATTAAACTGCTAGAGAGGACTTTTTTATTTTTTAATTAATATCCATCAGCAAATTGAATTCTGGTCAAACTTTTAAAAGTTTCCTTAAAAAAGGACATCAATAATTTGGAGAATTGTCAGTTACTTGGAAGTACACGTAAATTATAGCAAGCAATGAAGTAGTGTCTATATGTATAACACAGGAGCATAAAGCAAGAGCCGAGCAAAAGCAAGAATTTCTGTTGTAGCAAGGATTATTTCACTCATCATTTCCTCTTATCCTGAGCAAAAGTTGAGCACTGAGATGGCAAACAAAAATACCTAGGCTAAAAATTTTGAAAAAAAATCAATTCAGAAAGTGTCAAATAGTATCAACAGTCAATGCACAGTAGTTTGATCTTTTTCTGATTCACATTTGTCTTAGTTTCTGGCCTATAGATTTTTCTCTTTGAAATGCCAGTCTTTTATCTTTCTTTGAGCTGAAAACAATTATGACATGTTGGAATTTATCCCTTTCTTAGACACAAAGTGGGTATTATGATCAGCTTTTCTCAGGTATCCAGGGGTCCAGAATGGAATTATTTGGACACCTGAAATTTTCCCAGATGTAAATGGAAAATTTAGAGCTGCAAGAAATATACAATGAATCCCTGAGCTAAGATGGGGTATCTCTGTTCTGTGACTCAGTCACTTACAGAAAATGAACAATTAGGATACATATTTTAAGTAGGTCACCTTTTGATAAATATTACATCTGTGACATGTAAAATAGTAAAAAGTAGGGCGATTTAAGCATGCATGAAATAATCCCTTTTAATACCAAAATAACGATGAAGAATTTAAAAAGCCAAGATCTTAATGTCCTTCAAAAGGATGTTGTTTGCTTTGAAATTAGGTTGCCAAGTGACAAATAAAACATACTTTAATAAATTTAATGTGTCTTAAACCCAAAAATAAACACAAGTACGCAGTGAATCGTTCAAGCAATGTGAAAATCATGAAAATTTGAGTTAAAAGTTCAAATTAAAATCCCTTTTCCAAACTCTAGTTATTATGTAGAAGCAATTACAAGTGCTTCTGGGATTCATAACAATATTATCGACTTTCATTTTCTTTTCAGTAGCAGATCTTTTTATTTTCTAAATGGAAGCGACTGCTCACTGCCTATCGCAGCTGAAGAAGATTTCAGACTTTCCCATTTTGTCTGTTTCCAAACAGTTTCCCTTACAGTCTGTTTTCAAACCCGTAGCATTTGTCTGGGTCCAGATTAAGATGGCAGAATAAGCATATCTATTTGATAGAAATACTAACCAAAGAAAATACGAAGTTTAACTGACTAAAAAGAAATCAATTGACGAGCGTCATTAATGGGATATGAAAAAGCAGTGTTATGAAAACAATGTGATTTTAAAAAATAAATTAGAAGTTTGTTTGATAAAATTAAGAGTGTCGATAAGATTCATTTCAACCTAGTAATTCACAATATTTTGAGAAACCTGGAAAAAGAGTATCCGACAGGAATGAAACATCACATGAAGAATTGACTGATAGTTTCTAAATCATATAAAAGAAGAATTAATTAATGTAATGTAGCCAGATCCTGCCGGGAGTAATCCCAGACCTTCTGGCATTTAACGTTCCTATTAAAGGACTGAAGAAAAATTTCAATGTGTTAATCAATTCCAAAACCAGCATGAAGACAGATGAACTGCAAAATATAAACAAAAATAGACCAAAGATATGGAACATCCTGGATGATTCAGCAAGTTGGGAATAAACTTGTTTTTGAATATAGCCATATATATGCCTGTATACCAATGCACGCAGCGTGGGGAGCAAACAGGAGTTAGAAATCTGTGCTCGATCAGGGGGTTATGATCTTGTAGCAATTACTGAGACTTGGTGGGACAGCTCACATGACTGGAATGTGGTCATGGATTGCTATGTCCTCTTCAGGAAAGACAGGCCAGCAAGGAGAGGTGGTGGAGTTGCTCTTTCCGTGAGGGAGCAACTAGGGTGCATTGAGTTCTGTCCAGGGGCGGATCAGGAGCAAGTTGAGAGCTTGTGGGTGCGAATTAAAGGACAATCTGGCATGTGTGATACTGTTATTGGTGTCTATTACAGACCACCGGATCAGGATGAGGAGGTTGATGAGGCCTTTTACAGGCAGCTGACAGCGGTCTCGCAAATGCAGGCCCTGGTTGTCATGGGAGACTTCAACTGTCCTGATATCTGCTGGAAGGCCTACTCAGCCAGCCATCCACAGTCCAGGAGGTTCCTTCAGTGCATCGATGATAACTTCCTGATGCAAATGGTGGATGAACCTACCAGGAGAGGAGCGCTGCTGGATCTTATTCTCACTAATAAGGAGGGTCTGGTTGAAGCGCTGATGGTCGAGGGTAGCCTTGGTTGTAGTGACCATGAAACGGTGGAGTTCAGGATCTCATGTGGCAGGAAGAGAATACCTAGCAGAACTAGAACCCTGGACTTCAGTAGCGCCAACTTTGATCTTTTCCAACAATTGCTAGGAGAAATCCCATGGGACAGAGTACTGGAAGATAAAGGGGCCCAAGATAGTTGCTTAGCCTTCAAGGACCTCTTCTTCTGAGCTCAAGACTGGTGCATCTTAACAGGTAGGAAGTCAAGAAAGAGTACCAAGAGACCTGCATGGTTAAATGGTGAACTGTTGGGCAAACTCAAGTGGAAAAAGAGAGTGTACAGATCATGGAAGGAGGGGCAGGCCACTTGGGAGGAATATAGGTCTGCTGTCAGAGGATGTAGGGAGGCAACTAGAAAAGCTAAGACCTCCTTGGAATTAAACCTTGCAAGAAAGGTCAAGGACAACAGAAAGGGCTTCTCCAAATGCATTGCAGATCAAACTAACACTAGAGGCAATGTAGGCCCACTGGTGAATGAGGAGGGTGCCCTGGTGCCAGAGGATAATAAGAAGGCAGAGTTACTGAATGCCTTCTTTGCCTCAGTCTATACTGCTGGAGGCTATCCTGATGAACCCCGGAACCCCGAGGCTCCTAAGGAAGTCAGGATAGAGGAGGAGTCTACCCTGGTTGATGAGGACTTGGTTAGGGACCAGTTAAGCAACCTGGCCATCCATAAATCCATGGGTCCTGATGGGATGCACGCACGGGTGCTGAGAGAGCTGGCGGATGTCATTGCCAGGCCACTCGCCATCGTCTTTGCTAAATTGTGGGGAATGAGAGAGGTGCCTGAGGACTGGAGGAAAGCAAATGTCACTCCGATCTTCAAAAAGGGCAAGAAGGATGACCCAGGTAACTATAGACTGGTCAGCCTCACCTCCATCCCTGGAAAGATAAAAGAACAACTTATCCTTGGTGCTGTCCCTGGGCATATCAAGGATAAGAAGGTCATTAGGGGCAGTCAACATGGCTTCACTAAGGGGAAGTCGTGCTTGACAAACCTGATAGCCTTTTATGAGGACATCACCCAGTGGGTGGATGATGGTAGAGCAGTGGATGTGGTCTATCTTGACTTCAGTAAAACATTTGACACAATCTCCCACGGCATCCTCACAGCTAAACTGAGGAAGTGTGGTCTGGATGATCGGATAGTGAGGTGGATTGTGTACTGGCTGAAGGAGAGAAGCCAGAGAGTAGTGGTCAATGGGACAGAGTCCAGTTGGAGGCCTGTATCCAGTGGAGTCCCTCAAGGGTCAGTACTGGGACCAGTATTGTTCAACATATTCATCGATGATTTGGACGAGGGAATAGAGTGCATGGTCAGCAAGTTTGCTGATAACACTAAACTGGGAGGAGTGGCTGACACACCAGAAGGCTGTGTTGCCATTCAGAGAGACCCGGACATGCTGGAGAGTTGGGCGGGCAGAAATTTAATGAAATACAACAAGGGCAAGTGTAGAGTCTTGCATTTGGGTAAGAACAACCCCATGTACCAGTACAAGTTGGGGACCGAACTGTTGGGGAACAGCACAGGGGAAAGGGACCTGGGCGTCCTGGTGGACAGCAGGATGAGCATGAGCCAGCAATGTGCCCTTGTGGCCAAGAAGGCCAATGGCATGCTGGGGAGTATTAGAAGGGGTGTGGTTAGCAGGTCGAGAGAGGTTCTCCTCCCCCTGTACTCTGCCCTGGCGAGGCTGCATCTGAAATATTGTGTCCAGTTCTGGGCCCCTCAGTTCAAGAAAGACAAGGAACTGCTTGAGAGAGTCCAGCGCAGGGCCACAAAGATGATGAAGGGAGGCTTGTGATGAAAGGCTGAAGGAGCTGGGTCACTTTAGCTTGGAGAAGAGGAGACTGAGGGGGGACCTCATTAATGTTTTTAAATATGTCAAGGGTGACTGTCATGAGGATGAAGCCAAGCTCTTCTCACTGGCATCTAATGATAGGACAAGGGGAAATGGAAATAAGCTGGAACATAGAAGGTTCCGCTTAAACATGAGGAAGAACTTCTTCCCGGTAAGGGTAACAGAACACTGGAACAGGCTGCCCAGAGAGGTTGTGGAGTCTCCTTCTCTGGAGATGTTCAAAACCCACATGGATGTGTTCTTGTGTGATCTATTCTAGGTGGTCCTGCTCCGACAGGGGGATTGGACTAGATGATCCTTTGAGGTCGCTTCCAATCCCTAACATTCTGTGATTCTGTGATTCTGTGATTCTGTGAAATGTGAAGATACACGTCTAGGAACAGGAGAGGAGGTCTGTATTTATGGAATGGAAATCTCTATTCAGACAATAAATGAGTCCTGAAAAGACTTGAATCTTAAGATAATTCTTTAGGGGAGCATAGGTTACTGGGCACCAGTATGTTCAAAAAGCTCTGTATAAATTGAGGTAGATCGAAGCAGAATAAACAGTCACCTTATCTCTACGTTTGTGTTTGATATAACTGCTACTGTTAGATTAAAATAGCAAGGAGAATGATAAATTGATGATCATTCAGATAAAATCATCCAATTAATTAGAAAACATGATGTATAACAAAAGAGTGTAAGAGATCAATCTGTTTAGATCACTCAAATGAAGAGCAACTTACCTGACTCATTCACTGATTACTTTTAACACAGTTAGAGATACAAACAGACATATAAAGCAGGATTCTTTCATTTAACTTCACATGCCTACCATGTAGACATCTTTATCTAATCTTGTCACAAAGAGATCCCAGTAGCTTAAAAAATGGGTGAAATGAGGATATTCAGGAATATCTGAAACCTGTGTTAGAAGATTTTCACAGCAGTCTCTGTCTAGCATCAGCTAGGTAAGCATCTGTAGTAGCTTCTGTTTAAGACAGGTGCCACTTTAGTAAAAGAGTGAACTGTGCTGCTAACTGTAAATTCATATAGAGAATTGAGACTTATACATACATTTTTATTTCTTTTAACTGTAACAAACTGAACAATGAAATAATTACACTGTTAATCTTCACAAAGGTTTATAGGAATAATCAGAACTTTAACAAACATGTTTCTTTCCTCTGGAAAGTTATTGGTGATCTAATGATGATATTCCGACATATGTAAGACCAGAATATTGTCCAAGAAAAAACCTTTTTTTCTTGTTTTCACAGTCCTCACTTTGACTGGAGTTATTGTTATGAATAAGTATGCACAGAAAATGATTACAAAACTAAATGAATCTTTAAACAACATTTCTTAGAACAGCATTGTTTGCACATACAGATCAGGTTGTTGGTTGATGCTGTAAGAGGTATATCTAGAGAGGGTTGCAGGAAGATACGCAAACAATTTCAGGCATTAAAATTACCATAAGATTGACATTTTATCTTCTCCTTGTACAGACTTGGTATTGCTTTGCCCATTCTTTCTTTTTCTTTTAATATTCTAATCCTGTGAATGAAATGGAAATGAAAGCCTTTTATTCCTCCTGGGCAGCCAGACATCAATTTTAGGTGCGACAACTCACAGTTGTTATTATCCAGTAACAGTCTGTTGAGTTGACTTTAAAGAGATAGTTTTACTGAAGATAAGTCATTCTCAGTAGATGTCATCACTGCATCTGGCCTACTGTTTGTATACATACATGTTGGCAGCTTCAGGCAAAAGACTGAAAAATCAAATTTCTATCATCTCACTCTTGTAAGTGGTTTCTTCTTGCTCACAAGACAACATATTCTGGGAGGGATAATCATATTGACTTTCACTTATTGTATTCTGTTCTGTTCCTATGCAACAATTTTTGTTCTCCAGAATTGTCAATCAATCATTATTGTATAAGAACACTTTCTATTTTAAAAAATATTAATCTCCATCTTACACAGACTGAGACTGTGTAAACAATGAGGTTAATGAAATCGACCAAACTTCATGTCGTACATTTGACTTGTGGAGAAAATGGGGTTTTGCAACAGATTATCTCATGCGAGTCAGCACCAGGTTTTGCCTGACCTTATTTGCTCTAGTTGAGAGGGCCAATTTTCTCCTATGTTAGAAGGATGGAAGAAGGTGCACAGAGAACGCTTACTACAAGGTTTCAAATTAAGGTTGTGTCAGAGAGGAACTCTGCCAGGCGTGACTTGTAGTATAAATATGTCCTGGTTCAAGAGAGAGGACTTTCTTCAGCTCAGAGGGAGAAGCTGGGTTCCTCTACAACAATCAAGTGAAGGACATTTTTCAAAATGCTTGTGTTCTGTTTAAAGTTGTTTTTGAGCCCCCATCATCTACACTGACATTATGTATCTGTAGCAGATAATGAAGGACTCAAACTGAAATAAATGTCCATGTTGTGGCCTGACTCAGGCAGAGACAATCAAGTAAACAGAATTTATGGCTGACATGCTGTCCTTACCTGATCTCATTATATATCAGTACTGTAAACGTCTCCGCCAGCAGGATAATCACTGTACATATAACAAAACATTGACATTGTAAGGGTGACTTAAGGATGGAGCTTGAGTTTTAATTTGGAAATTTCTTGATTTCGTAGGTTTAAAGGTGACTTACAAGTGATTTGATGAAGAATCTAGTTAGCTACAGATGTAATGGAGAATGCCATCTTGTGTTCAGGGTTAGTTTGAAAATCTTAGGCTGCGACTGGTCTGATTCTGCTGGTTCTAAGTCAGATCCAATGAGCAACTTGGAGATTTAACCTATTCTTCACAGCAGTTTAAGGTTTATTCCACAGCTATGAAGATCTCTATCTTCCATAATCACCAACAGATGTGTGTTTTCTTGTTCAATAAAGATCATAAGATGCAGGTTCTTGCAGATTAAGTGCAAATTAAAACTTTCTCATAAGTGACAGTGCAGGAAAAAACTGGAGAACGTTGCATGAATCTAGTGTGTGACCACCATTTGAAAGAAAATCTTCCAATAGGATAAAACTTCCGTTATAGCCACAACAATGTCACAGAATTCACATACTCTGTCACTTCAATATTAGAAGAGATGGACGATTACTTTCTATATAGTGAAATATCCCAGTATTCTCAGTTTTGGCAAAAGGGTGGGTAAAAACCCAGAGGACATTTTCATAGGCTTGAGAAAATGCCTTGTATTCCAGATTGATGAAACTAAATTTCTTTAGTTTTTCAGAAATAAGCACAAAGTGACTTGACGATGATGCATAACAGAGTGGTTGATGTTAGTATGATGTTGGGATGTTAGGAAGATGTCCACAGAAGTAAGGGACTTTCATCTGTAGGGCAGGTTAGTGTAATAGCAGACCACATGACAGTAGATTTCTGTCTTGATATATCCTACATGCTGGCAGCTGGGCCATGCTGTTTTAAAGGAGGGAAACCATCAGGTGTTAAATGTCTATTTATTCTAGAAAAATGGTACTGGAAGTAAGAGTTTCTATATTATTAGGCTGATCAACATACAGAACAAGAGAACAAATGAATCAACCAACTACGGATGTCTTCAACTCACAAAATCAGATACTACTTAGGCAATGCGTTAGGGAACTCATTGAAATTCCTAGGCTATGATAAAAAGAAGTTAGATGAGCTGTTCTGAAGACTCTTTGTCCTAAAATATGTAGAATGATATTCAGAACAAAAATCAGGGAGTCGTAGAGAAGAAATCAGAAAAGCGATGTTTGTGGTGAAGTGATTTGAGAACATTTTTGCTATGTTTTATTTTTTCAAGATAATAATTCTAAAAATATAGAGAAGAGACTAAAATCAACAACCAAAACCACCACGCAATCCCTATTGATCTACTGCTTGGAAAGAGTAATTATATAGATAGTCTTTGATGAAAGGTATAATGTACAGATCTTTAAAAAAAGTATGGTCCAATTGGAAGTTCAAGGAAGTAAGGGCATTCCAGGACATTGTAAACACTTAGATTTGTTTTTTAATTTATTTTTTGGGGCAAAAGTAGCTTATGTCTGTATTAAACTTTTCTCCAGCTGGGACAATCCTTACATAGGTCATAAAACAACAGACCGAAATGTTCACATTGAAGAGAAAATGAGATTATTACTTTCACACTTCAACTTGCAGTCATGTTTTCAGCTACATTCTTTCTGAAATGTTATGAAACAAAAATCAATATATTGTGTTCCTCCCCTGTTTCTTTATGATCATCATAAAACAACAAAGCTAACCAACTCGTCAGAGAAAAGCTCAGTTCTAACTGCTATAGACTTTTCAGATCCTTTCCTCTTATCACTCTCCTGATTTCAGAGATTCAGTTTCTAGTTTCTCTGGGGTTCACATAATTTCCTTTAATTTTGTGCAAAACTTGGGGCAATCTGCAGATGCATACACTGCCAATAATATACAAGTAAGTAGGAAAACCAGTGAGAATTTAAATTATTAATTGTTAAACTATCCACACTATATGTTAAGATCTTGAGCTTTTTAAGGTTAATAGGAAAGTTTCAATGGGAAATGATCAGACTCTAAAACGGTTTTATTATGTTAAACCAATGCAAGAGATACCTGGAGATGTGAAAAAACAATATTGCTTCAATAAAGGAATTATTTGTGAAACCCAGAGACTCTAACAGAAAGAGATTGCAAAGATATAGGAAGTTAATTTTAAAAACAATAACTAAGCATTTCAACACTTTTCAGACTGAAATAGAAACAGAAAGTTCAGAAGTTACTATAAAATGAAAATTTTGAAAACTTTTCAAAATCAGTTACTTTAAAAAATACTTCAAATGAAACTTGAGGTTTAAGATATTATTCTGGCATGGATTTATGTTGTCATTTTTTCATGTTATTTCGCAATGTGTAAATAGAAGTACAGCAAAATGATGCATCATTGCATATCAGATTTTGAGATGACATTCACATCATGCACAAAGACCAAAATGTCTTTAAAAATTGTAAGAATAGTAGTTGTGAAGAATATGACAAATCGTTGTATTTTGAAGTGGTGTGACGTCATTTTGCTCTGCTATTATTGACGTACCACTGAAATTCTGTAAAACATGTAAAGCTAGGTGCGAAAATGATATTATGGATTTTGTCTTATGATTAATTATTTTTTTTTTTGTGGAAAGAAACAAGCAAAAAACCCACACAATTTTTAAAAGTATTTCATTCAAGTTTTCTCTACTAATTCAGATTGCCCCTATACCCTGAAGAAAAATAGGTAGGTCCTAAAGCTGAAAAAAAAAAACAACAAACAACAACCAAGAGCAAATAAAAGAAAAAAAGAAGAAGGAAGGAAGGAAGGAAGGAAGGAAGGAAGGAAGGAAGGAAGGAAGGAAGGAAGGAAGGAAGGAAGGAAGGAAGGAAGGAAGGAAGGAAGGAAGGAAGGAAGGAAGGAAGGAAGGAAGGAAGGAAGGAAGGAAAATGTACCATTCTGACCAGGACTTAATTATATGCTTACCAATAAGTGGAAAAGGCCATATGATCTAAACGTCAAACTAACTCTGTCAAAACCCTTTTCAGCTAACTTGAGCGAATTGCACACGATTACATTTGTTTGTAACTGACTAGAGCAAAACAAACTGAATCTCGATGATAAATCTAATAGCCTGTTTCTACTACTACTCTTACTGGGAATGAGGTCTACTGCAAGATTAAGAAAGGGAGCTCTCCTAATATTCTTCAAATTGCTCTTCTGGGAAGAAACATGACTATGAACTATTCTAATTCCTTTCACAACTTCCTTGTGAGACACACACACCCAGCCCAAATGAGAGAAGGAATAATAGTTGTGCATCTCTGGTAGCACTGTGTGCTTTGGGAGCAGACACTACAGCTCTGGACAGTAAGGAGAGAGAAGTAAAGCTACTTTAGCCCATTCTCCCCATTAAACCACAACTAAGTGATATATCTTCAATTTTCAGTAGTGAGTGCGCACAGTAAATGGTTTGTAATCAATCTGTGCAGTGAAACAAGCAGAAAAATCATGGAAAAAGTATTGAGTGAGATTGAATACTAAAACTTCTTAAAGAAATGCAATTTCTACTCGAACGCCCCATGAGAATAAGATTTGCAGGTGTATTATCCTATTTACATTGCTCTCCCAGATCCTGCCTGCTAATTTCTAAGTACTTCATTGTTGACAGTCCCAGAAATAGTTTGGATAATTAGAACAGATTAGGTAGATCAAAGTTCTTGAAATCACATTTGTATTAAGAATAGTACTATGTGACCTTTACAGATGTTGCTGATAACTTCAACATAGGAATTTGATATGCTAACAATAAACCATGATAATCCCTGTGAAAGATATAAATATTTTATTTACCCTTTCGAAATTGAATACTTCAGCATTAGTTAAAGTTCTATGTCTTTTCCTCAGTTTGTATAGAAAGTTATAGGGAAATATGCTAACAATCAGTTCATAGCAACTAATGTACCAGATATTTTGAATGAAGCCATTATTTGTTTCTTGGTTGTATTTGAATAAATTACTATTCCCCAAAAAAAGATACTATTTACATATAAACAAAAGAACTAGACTAGGTAATGTAAAGTTATTCAGAAGTACAGTAAAGCTTTCATTTTCCTCTACATCTGTCAATTTATTAGATTAATCTGATAATACAAGATCATAAATACATATTACAGAAAACTCAATGATGAAAACAAAACCTCAATTTATGAAAGGCAATCAGGTTTGCAGAATGTTCACTTAAAGTACATCTGATGGGCTTTTTGTTTTCCAGAATGAACTAATTCAATTCATTGTATTTTAACTAGCAGTTTTCAGATTCTTATTTGGGAAATTACAATAATGCTAATAAAGACCAGCATTATGCACACTAACTTTACCACCCATTCTGAGTTTTAAGGCATCAGAGAGAACAGCATGCAGCTCTTAAATAAATCAAATAAATTTTGGGATACTTCATGTCAAACAGTTACCAGTTAAGTGAGCATTTTTGTAATTAAACACAGTACTATACATAAATGACAGATGGTGACGACAGGTTTTTTTCCGCTTTGCTCAGTGGACTTCACGTTTTTCTAGTTTAAACAATAATAGAGCAATGTCAATAAAATCACTAGGAAAAATCAGTAATCAAGCTGCATTTTCATACATTAGTACAGAACTTTAAAAGATTTGATGTAAAGAAAACATAAAAAGATATTATTCTATTCAGAAGATGTTCCTAAAATAATCAATCAACACTGATTACTGTGGGTAAGTGTGATCTGTGTTTGGAAGAATAAGGCTGTTCTATGCAACAGACTTCCATCATGTGGCCTCACACCACAGCATCTGATCAGGCAGTCAGGGAGGTTTGGATTGCTTTCCTCTGATGGAAGCAGAACATTGCTAGGAGAAGCAGAAAAGTCTCCTCTGAATAAACGGGTTCTTGGAAATGCACTAAGTTTACCCTGCATTTGGGCAGAAGTGCTGGATGTTAGGATTCCTGAGCTCAGATTCTACTCTAGAAAAACTTTGTGATATTAAAGGCAATCTTGAAAAAATAAAATTATTTTAAAATTATAGTTATTTAAACAGATTTAGTCCAATCATTCTGGAAGACACAGAGGGTAAGTCAGAGACAGCAAGGGAACCGAAGAAACATAAGCCATGGGATCTCCCTGATGACATTCTGTGAAACCTCTCAGACCAACTATTTGCACAGTAGAGGATTTGTTGCTGCAAATCTGCGTTCCCCGCAGTAGAGGGAGGGATGATAAAAATGCCCTGCTTTTTTCCTTCATTTCACACTGAATATGGGTCCCAAGACACTGATTTCACTATGCTAAATCTAAACAATGTTAGCATTATCCACAAGCTAAACGTGCAACTAAGCTCTTTAAAATGTTTGGATAAAAAGCATGAAGCTATCAAATGTTTGGCAGACGTGTCACCAGTGATCAAACTCGTAATAATCTGGTTTACCAGCATGGAGTTCGTTTAGTTGCAACATCAGTGCTGCTGAGAGTGGGATACAGCTCAGAGCCTGACATAAAATGTCTTCTTGCTCAAATAACCTCCATCATTTCCCCACAATAAACTGCTGCTGTTGTCAGCTGCAAGGTTACAACTACTATCCATCAAATGCAACATCATTACTAGCCAGTTCCAGACCTTGCAAGCCACCAGCAGTAGTTAAGGCAATTGATGGCAGATTCAATGCAAAGGAGAACTATACAGTCAAAAACTGTAATAGATCCATAGTTTTGCCTTATACTTTTTGTGATACAGAACTGCAAAGTGAAGCGTAATTGTTACAAGGCTAGTTGTGCCAATGCCAAATCAAAGAACAAGGGACGTGAACTTAGGCTGTGGAAGAGACAGCTACTAAATTACTTTCGTCAGAACACCTTTCCAAATCGAAGAGCTGCAGTATGAAATAAACGATCAATGTCAAATCTCGGGCAGGTGGCATGTCTGGTTTTTTCAAACCGGAGTTTTTAAAGAAATTTTTTTTTTTTATACAAAAAGGCATTTGTATAAAATAAATATGACAGAGCAAAACTGTTGAAGTAAAGCTGGGTTTGTTAACTTTTCTTTTAGTTAACACTTCCGTTCTTCTGCCTTTCGGATAAATGTCAGCTTAATCCAGTTCTAAAGTAATTTATCTGTGAGCTTTTCCAGTATAAGGAATAATCACAAGTGTATTGGCAATGGTATTAAGTATTTGGCAAATGGTAAACATGAATGCCTGTAAGGTCTTTATTTTATGAGAAAAATATGCCATAATACAGGCCACAAGGGAAAGGAGATAGCAGATGTAATGAGAATTTTCCATGTGATGTATCAAGGGTCAAAGAATTTTTAAAGATTTTGAAGTCGACAAGCTATCTCCCATGGGTCCTGGCAGGCAATGAGATAAGGTAACAGAAAGAATTAAGTGGCTTCGATAGTCTTCCCAACTAAAGAAGTGGCCACAAAGCAAATCCTTTTGTGCTTTGACTGGAGAAGGAATTTAATGGGCTTTCATAAGAGTCAACAATGTTGAGATGAGGGAGATGCAAAACTTGGTGCCAGACTTGGAAGGAATAGAGGTGTTTGAATGTGTGTCCTCTTATGCCCAAAGTGCTCGTGAGTCTTAACCTCAGCGATAAAGGTTTTGAGATCAAGGTCTGAGAGAAGACTGTTGACACAACTGATCGTAGGTTGTTAGTAGCAGCAGACTTGGAGTACTTGCTGTGTGAATTGCTAACATCTCAAAGGCTATTGGAGAGCTGTCCATTCACCCGTTGACTACTGCTTACAGTAATCAGTGTCCATGGCCTGAAGCACATGTTATTCATCTGGTTGAGAATGTGCTGGTATTGACTGAGAAAGGACAAGAATTTGAAAGTTTAAGTCAATGCTGAATCTTTACCCTTCAGGAAAAAGGAAAACTTTTAAACGGAAACTTCCCTTAGAACCTACATCCTTTCCATTGGAGCATTGGAGCATTTCAGTTTCAGTACACCTTCTCAAACTAAAAAACATTAAAATTACTTAGAATTTGATAAATAAGAACTGATCCTACTGTGCCCTGAGAGAGATGAAGCTTTCTGTAATTGTACAGTCATTTTCCTTCTTTATGGTCAGGTAAACAGATTATGTTTATAGTCACATTCAGAAAGATGTTAGCAGAGAAAAGATGTGAGATGAAAATACATATTAGAGTACTAGAAAAATATATGCATCTAATACATATCTAAAGATCTAATGATAATTACATTTAAATAACTTGCCAGCACCAGAGCTGAGTGAATCCTTCTTTATTCATTTGTGCACAAAAGGAAAATATTGGCAGAATTCACAGCAGTCTGGATTAACTTGGTTTGTAAATAAAAGCAAGATATAGCAGTTTGAGTAAAGAGCATGCACCGGTCTTTAAATTAATAAGAAAACCCTGGTCTTTGATATCTATTTGAAGATAGTAATTTGAAAATTAACAAATATGCATTCTCATGTATAAATCCATAGTGAGATTACGCAACGCAATAAACAATAATAATCTTTATATAGATCAAGGACCACTTTTTAGTGTCAATTAAAACATTTATTATGAAAGATTTGTGTGCATAAGAGATTTAGTTATAACTCTACAAATCAACTGCATGATTTTTTGAAAAAAAAAACCAAATTTTCCTTACTGAATCCACACAATTTAGTTTTTCCTCCAAGTATTACTGCTTTCATCTAACTACGTGTGTTTCCTAGTGTTGCCTAGAATGGGTGTCATGATAATAATTCTTTAAAGATTTCATTTATAAAACTTGAAGACATCTTTTTTCAACAAATAAATGTCAATCGGTGTTAAAGTACTCACAAAAATATTCTACATACTAAAAAAGCAATGTTGCAGATAAACACTCTTAACAATGTTGCCTCCCTTTCATAGAATCATACAATGATTTAGTTTGGAAGTGACCTTGAAGATCGAGTCCAACTATTACCTAACACTTCCAAGTCCACCTCTAAACCATGTCCCAAAGAACCATGTCTACAGGTCTTTTAAACACCTCCAGGGATGATGACTCTAGCACTTCCCTGGGCAGCCTGTTCCAATGCTTGACAACCCTTTCAGTGAAGAAATTTTTCCTAATATCCAATCTAAACCTCTCCTGGCACAACTTGAGGCTGTTTCCTCTTGTCCTATTGTTTGTTACCTGGGAGAAGAGACCAACACTCACCTCGCTACAACCTCCTTTCAGGTAATTATAGAGAGTGGTAAGGTCTCCCCTCAGCCTCCTTTTTTCCAGGGTAAACAACCCCAGTTCTCTCAGCTGCTCTTTATAAGACTTGTGCTCCAGACTCTTTACCAGCTTCATAGCTCTTCTTTGGACACACTCCAGCACCTCAATGTCTTTCTTGTAGTGAGAGGCTCAAAACTGAACACAGTATTTGAGGTGTGGCCTCACCAGTGCCGAGTACAGGGGGACAATCGCTTCCTTAGTCCTGCTGGCCACAGTACTTCTGATACAAGTCAGGGTGGTTTTGGCCTTCTTGGCCACCTGGACACACTGCCGGCTCATATTCAGCCGGCTGTTGACCAGCGCCCCCAGGTCCTTTTCCACCAGGAAGCTTTCCAGCCACTTTTCCCCTAGCCGGTGGCATTGCATGGGCTTTTTGTGACCCAAGTGCAGGACCTGGCACTTGGCCTTGTTGAACCTCATACAACAGCCCTGGGCCCATCATTCCAGCCTGTCCAGATCCCTCTGTAGAGCCTTCCTACCCTCAAGTGGATCAACACTCCCACTCAACTTGATTTCATCTGCAAACTTACTGATGGGGCACTCAGTCTCCTCATCCAGATCACTGATAAAGATATTAAACAGAACTGGTCTCAGTAGAGAGCCCTGAGGAACACCACTTGTGACTGGCCACCAAATGGATTTAACTCCATTCACCACAACCCTTTGGGCCCGACCAGTTTTGTACTCAGGGAAGCTTATGCCCATTCAAGCCATGAGCAGCCAGTTTCTCCAGGAGAATGCTGTGGGAAATGGTGTCAAAGCCTTTATTAAAGTCCAGATAAACAATATGTACAGCCTTTCCCTCATCCATTGAGTCAGTCACCTTGTTATAGAAGGAGGTCAGGTTAGTCAAGTAGGACCTGCCTTTCATAAATCCATGCTGACTGGGCTTGATCACCTGGTTATCCTGTACATGTTGCACTCAAGATGATCTGCTCCATAGCTTTCCCTGGCACCAAGGTCAGACTGACAGGCCTGTAGCCTGTAGTTCCCCAGATCCTCCTTCCAACCCTTCTTGTAGATGAGCATCACATTGCTGACAAATGATGAGAAGTGGCTTGGTGAGCACTTCCACCAACTCCCTCAGTACCCTTGGATGGATCCCATCTGGCCCCATAGACTCGTGTGTGTCTATGTAGCAGGTCACTAACCATTTCCACTTGGATAATGGGGGCTTCATTCTGCTCCCCATCCCTGTCTTCCAGCTCAGGGGGTTGAGTACTCAGAGAACAACTGACCTTACTGTTAAAGACTGAGTCAAAGAAGACTTTAAGTACCTCAGCCTTTTGCTCATCCTTTGTCACTCTTTCACCCTGCATCCAATAAAGAATGGAGATTATCCTTAGGCCTCCTTTTGTTGCTGATGTATTTATATAGATGTTTTTTATTGTCTTTTATGGCAGTAGCCAAATTAAGTTCTAGTTGGGCTTTGTCCCTTCTAATTTTCTCCCTGCATAACCTCATGACATCCTTATAGTCCTCCTGAGTGGTCTCTGCTTCTTTCAGAGATCATAAACTCTCCTTCTTATCATGAGTTTGAGCCAAAGCTCTCTGTTCACTCAGGCTGGTCTTCTTCCCTGTCTGCTCATCTTTCAGCACATGGGGACAGCCTGCTCCTGTGGTCTTAGGATTTCCTTCTTGAAGAATGTCCAGCTTTCTTGGACTCCTTTCCCCTTCAGGACTTCCTCCTAAGGGATTCTGTCAACCAGGCTCTTAAACAGGCCAAAGTCTGCCCTCTGGAAGTCCAAGGTAGCACTTCTGCTAATCCCCCACCTTGTTTCTCCAAGAATTGAATCATTCATGTTTGTGTTTCACAAACCATAGTATCGGAGAACACCCTGTCCCGGGGTTCATGGTAATCATTCATGATCCCTTCTCAGCTGCTGGGCTGAATGAAGGCCTTGAGAGACTCAAAGAACAAACCTCCACGTAACTGGAAAAGACCAAAAGACTCAATAGCCTGTTATAAAGCTCAGTAATGAGTGGGAACAGACCCACACGCTCTCACTGCACAATATTTAAAGCACGAGTGCTGTGGAGAGTAGCCTCTTTGTTTTCGATACTACGACCATCTGAATGCCCTACAGCACATGACTTTTTTTCTAGCTATGGATGTGTGGAATCTAAGTGGATTTTGACTGGCTGTCTGTAACAGGGTGAATTAACAATATTGGGGAATTTTTCCAAAGCATTCATTTCTGTTTCTGCTTTCACTGAAATAACAATATTTTTTTCATATTTGGGGTCGGAGGGTTTGCAGTTCACAGAAGAAGTGTTGGACCATTGGATTCATTTTACAAATCTCACTTGTTTGTAAAAAGTTCTGTAACAAACAAAAGAAATGTAGACATGACAAAGGCTACCAAAGACTTGAAGGTGAGGGGGAATTAATTTCTGTTTAAACAAGGTTGCCCTGTAGACGAGAATATGGAAGTTCTTAAGCTGGATAGATTAAAAATAAGAAATGTCAACTTTCTGCTTCCTGTTGGTTAGAGTACCTATCTTGTCCTTGTTTCTAGGACTATCCAGGTAACTTCCATTTTACAGTCATTTTACAGAAGAAAAACAGAAGTTATATGACGAACAGAAAATACCTTAAACACTTGTCTGAAGAATTAAGTGTCCTCTTGTTATTCTCAGGACTTTGCACCTTCCTGGCTGCTCAGTGGCCCAGCTTTGATGACAGATGTAGAGATCATCATGCAGGTTGCAGTCTGTAGCTTAGGATGACTTCCTGACATATGGAAAATTTGAATTCTCTCAGGTCAAAGACCACTTTGAATCTTTTCTCTTTCTGTATGAGAGTCCTCTTCACTAGGACACCAGGAAATAAACCCAAGAAATCCTCATTCTCTCACATTCCCAAAGAAATGAAACCTGAAGTCCTGGAGTGGCTTCACACTGAGTCCCAGGTCTCAGAGGCACCTATTCCATGGCCATAGGTTGATGGCAACATCAGACACAAATGTAGGACTTCCAAAACTTTCCTCCCCAACACTTTCCTTTTTGTTGATTTGCATCTCATTTGCTAGGAGCTGCAAATCCCATTTGGAAACTCCTTTATTTCTCTGAATATCATACGAAGAAATACAACTACATAGAATGGGAGATTCCACCACTGAAACTCGGTCTTTTAAAAGTAAGCAAGCTAGTGTCTAACATAGCCACATGAGCATGCATTTCTAGATCTCCTCAGAAATGTATTTGACTTCTAAGGCAATTTTTTGTTCTGTATCAGTATTTATGAGTTATGATGTTATTAGTTCTCTGACAAGTTCCCTTAAAAAAGAATCAAAATTAATTACATTTGTGCACAAGTGTAGCTTTAAAAGGAATAATTGACACGTTTGGGAACTCATATTCACAGAGGCTTGGATTTGCCATTTACATTTAACCTTTAAGACCAACAATTTAGAGTTTTCTTTTAATGAAGTCACACAGAAGCATCTGACCAAATAATATATGCCTTCCACTTCAAACAGCAGAGGAGACTGTGACAGCTGTTGAAGGAAATTGCATTGTGTTCACTGTGAAAGTGATGAAAAAAGTGAAGTGTATGTCTTCCTTCAAGATTTGTTTTAATAATGAGGAAAATACTTGCTGTTTTCCATTATCTAATGGAAATCCATCATCTATCTACCGATGAAAAAACTTTACATTGATTTTAAAATTCATTGTTCAAACTGACATCTTTCTCTTCACATTTTCCTGAAACAACAGAAAACTAGACAAAATGTAAATGGATGGAAAGGAAGAAGACTGTACTATGATTTATAGGTATTATTGTAGAGACATCTACAAATCCTCCCTTGTCTTGTCATTCCCTTTCCCTTCTTTCTCTTTCACTTTCCCTTTTGTACTGGTTTTGGCTGGGATAGTGTTAAGTTTCTTCATAGTAGCTAGTATGGGGCTATAATTTGTGCTGGAAATAGCGTTGATAACACAGAGATATTTTAATTACTGCTGAGCGGTGCTTACACAGAGTCAGGGCTTCTTCTGCTCTTCACCCCACCCCACCAGCGAGTAGGCTGGGGGTGCACAAGAAGTAGGGGGGGGGACACAGCTGGGACAGCTGACCCCAACTGACCAAAGGGATATTCCAGACCATATGACATCATGCTTAGCAATAAAATCTGGGGAGGAGGTTGGAGGTGGGGCCACTGCTCGGGGACTGTCTGGGCATCAGTTGGTTGGTGGTGAGCAATTGTTTTCATTTGCATCACTTGTTTTTCTTGGGTTATATTTTCCTCTCTCTTTGTTATGGTATTCTCTCTCCTCATTTTTCTTACAATATCATTATTATTAATACTAATATTAATTTCTTTTTATCATTATTAATACATTTTCTCAATTTTACCCTTCTGATTCTCTCCCCATCCCACCATGGCAGGGAGGAGTGAGGAGCTGTATGATGCTTAGTTGACAGCTGGAATTAACCCACAACATCTTATCTTTTCCCTTTCCCTTTCCCTTTCCCTTTCCCTTTCCCTTTCCCTTTCCCTTTCCCTTTCCCTTTCCCTTTCCCTTTCCCTTTCCCTTTCCCTTTCCCTTTCCCTTTCCCTTTCCCTTTCTCCTTTCCCTTCCCCTTTTCTGCTTTTACTTTCTTTTTATCTTTCCCTTTCTTTTCTTTTTTTCCTTTTTTTCCTTTTTCCTTCTTCCTCTTTCCTCTTTTTTCCTTTCATTTCACTGAACTTGCTTCAGGTCTAAGAAGCATTAGATGGAAATAGTTTGAGAGAAGGCTATAACTATTTGATAAAACATGTCATATTCTTTACTTTGCTCAGCCTAAAAGATGAAGTTTTTTTCTGTCTGTACTGCAGATCAATCCAGCCAGAATTCTTTAGCTTAGGCTTTTAGTTAGTGAAGTCATTCTTCCCTGTGTCAGCCCAAAAAGAGATCATTACAGATTTTCTCTGCATCTAATCCTGAAGCAACAGGTATTTGTGCAGCTCATTAAAGCTGTTGTTACAAGCAGTTGATCATTTATCACAAAATCTATGGTCACGGTCCTTGGCAAACCCTGCTGGCCTTTCCAAGACTACTAGACAACTCCAAAGAAACTTTTACTTTCTTTTTGATAGGAGACGTGAGTTAAACATCTCACGTAGCAGGTAATGTATTATTCCTTCTGCGACTCATAGTATATCTTTGAGGTCAAGGTAGGGATGAACAGTCTGGCACTTAGGAAATGCAGGGGGTGATGTGAGAGACACAAGTGACAATGTAGGGGACACAGGTCTGCTGCTGTCCAGACTTTCTACAGTTGAAATAGACTGATACAGTTCTGACTAGCCAAAATATAATGACATAGAATCACAAAACAGTTGAGCTTGGAAGGGTTCTCTGGAGGTCATTTGATCCAACACCCCTACTCAAACAGGGTCACCTAGAACCAGTTGACCAAGACCATGTCCATATGCCTTTAGAACATTTTCAAGGACGGAGACTCCACACTTTCAATTTCGCATCGTTGATAAATGAAAGACTTAAGAGAAATTATAAAAGACAGACAACGTGAAATCCCCCACAATTCACCACAATTATTGATTGCATCAATTTTGTGCAGAAAGCCAATAATTTTCCGTTTTTTTTCTCAGTGCTTTTTGCTATTCTTCATAGTATTGTAAGCAGTGAATGCTTATCAGTATGTGGGAGTACTATGGAGAGCTTTACCCTTTGTCCTGAAATAGACTGCTTGCTATACCATAACAGCTTTAATAGGATCAAACAAGGCTATACAGCACTATTTAAGAGCAAGCTTTACTTAATCAGCTTTTTGCAGTTTTATTTTATTGTTTTCTTCCAGAAAGGGTGAAGGTTATGCAGACATTGCAAATCATAGCTGATAATCTGACTAGGCTTTATTTTAATGTTTCATTTATAATGTCCATCACAAATACTCATAGTGATTGAAAATCATTACTAATTCATTTTATCTCCTTTGGGACACAGTTTGGATCACAAATTCCAAGTTCACCAGCGAAAAATGTTATAACTCGAGAATATAAACTGAACTTCAGTTGTTTCCCGACAATCAATAACAGGAAAACAAACATTGAATAAAAAAAACCTGACTGATAACATTTTGTCTTAAGGAAAAAAAAAAAATAATTTTCAGACTCTTTAACCCACACCAAGTTAGGACTGTATTCTGCAGTAGATCAATTAAGCTCTACGTTATAGGTTTTTCTAGCAACATCCAGACATTTGTAAGGATTTAGTAGAGCTGTTTTAAGCTAACACAAGCTTAGTTGGCTTGTGAGCATCTTCCCAAATCTCTACATCCCCTATTTGTACCTGTTTTGACAGATTCTATTTTTAACCTGCATTTCTAAGCCCAGATGAATAAACCGTTGTTCTCTTTTGTTATTTTTCTTTGCATAAATGATAATGATAATTTATCAGTCTCCAATCAGTTCTTACTTAATAAATGCAAGTCTCCCTTCCAAGATGTCACTGTCTATCTATCTTGTGAAAGATTGGGACTAAAATTCTTGAATACATAAGTATCCTCTTTCTCTTATTCTGTCTCCCTTGTTGTTGTTGCACAATGTTAAAAATCAATATGTGATTAGCCAAAGAACAATTTATTTTATTCGATTCAGTGGGTAAACATGTATCTCTCTTTTTTCTGCTCTTATTCTTTGAAACATTTACTTCATTGTAAAATGCTAAAGAAAAAGAGGCTTAGACAAAAAGCTTGTGCTACTGATTGTATCAGAAAAAAAAAAAAAACCACAAACCCCAAAACCAACCAAACCAAAAACAAACATACACCAAAAAAAGAAAAAAAAAAACTGAACAAAAAAACCCCACACCCAAAGACACTATATGAGAGAAAAAAATAAAATAATTAAAACAAATACTCCACACTTTTGGAGTTGATTAGGAAACAAAAATAGTTATGTGCACCATGCAAAGTTATTCAGACTTTTTTCTTCCATATCAGTGCTTACCAATGGAACCATCTCTTTGTGGATATACTGTTTCAACCACCTTTTGTACGGAAGTAACAGGACTCTCTTCCCCACTTCCCTCTCTGATTTTGCCTGACACTATAGATTTCTCCTAGTTGGCTTCTGGGAAGCTCTAGTTTTTTGAAACTAGTCAGCTTTATTGTAAGTAGGCTGGCATCTGCCCATTCCTGGGAGGTGTCAAAACTCCCTAAAATGGGACTTTTCCTCTCTCACAGTACTGAGTTGGTCTCAGCAACTTGAGGCAGTACCTTGGGCAGCTCGGTACCTCTTCCTCAGAGGACCCTATAGTCTCCTAAATCCTCTCTGTGTCCTGTGATTCATTTTTGCAGAATATTCCCTGTTCCTGACTGCACATGGCTTACCATATTACCCTAAAGAACTACAGCCAGATGGGACCTTTCAACCTTATGCATATCCAGGAAGAGATAGTTTTTCTTCTTTTGTTGAAGATGTACCTGTAAGTTGATCTTATGATTCTCCAGATATGGGATAAATCTGCTGTGAAATCTTGTATAAATTTGGCTGGCTATGTCTATACCCTTAATGAATATCTCTACATGCTTCTCCATCCCCAATATTAATATACTTAAAAAGGAACATCTGGGATAACTGATGTATCACCCTTAAGGAGGCTTATTCCAGAATAAGGGAAAATAAAAAAGCCAAAACCTTTTTCAGAGCAGGGTGACAGCTAGAGAAAGTTTAGACTGCCTTTGTGTATGCTTAGACTGAAGTGTCCATGGAAGAGGTTTTTTACATTATGAGAAGGCTATGAGAAACTTCCTGCAATTAGAACACTCTCATTTCATTATAACATCCCAGCTTTTCCTAAGGAAAAATGGTAGACAAACCCCTGCCTTTGAACTTGAAGTTGTAGAAAGATCTACTGACTAGACCCGAGATGGAAACAGAATTTTCCATTGTTTTTGACAGTTTTAGTACACTGTGATTGTTAGGACAAGAGTACAGATGGCCAGCTGTGATCTGCTGGTACACTAATTAGACATTTTATGGTGTTACAGGTGGGAAAATGGGAAGAGGTAGAAATGAGAGACATTATGGATAGAAAAGGAGTACTAGCTTAACAGAATTGCTGACCAAGGTATAAATTACCAAGGTAGTCATGTCACAAACATCAAATAAAGATGTCAAGTCAGTAAAATCAGCGTAAATGTAGAAACAGTAAATGGGGATGAGCTGTTTGTTACAGAAGAGATGAGGATGGTAAAATGGAAGAACTTTAGAGGGGAAAAAGTAAAGGCAAGAGATAGTGAACCATATGACAAAGGCCTTTCACAGGTAATAGTTAGGCAGCCCTGTTCCTGATGATGACAGCTTGGACCATGGCGATAAACATGCTGTTTCTCTGACAGTATGGATGTCCAGTTTATTTCTGTGTTCAGGATACACCTGGGGTGCTTTCTCTTCCACTGGCAAGTGGGTTCGCTAACAGTGCTACTAGAAATGCTACAAAATAAAACAAAATAAAATAAAATAAAAATATAGAACTAATAAAAAATAACAAATAATAATAAAATATGAACTGTTTAAAGCATTTAATATTTTAGGAGTTTCTCTTATTCAGGGAGAACAAAATTATTCTTCAAATTCTCCTAATTTATTAACAGTTTTGGTCCCTAACTATTACTTCTCTTGTCTTTCCCATTAGGGAACATCAGATTCTTTCAAAATAATTAATGTATCACAGTAAAAAGCTACCAGAATATCTGTCAGTTAATACCTGTCATACTTCCCATGTGGCTTCTAGTAGCACGTTTTAAGCCTGTATTTTTTTCTTCCAAGCATTAAAACATCTGTTATTAAAGAAGCACTCCTGGAGTGAAAATGAGTACTCCAGTCAGGTTTTTACCTGTGAATCATGAGGAAGAGGTGTTAAAAAGTAAAATCTGCTGTGGTCCGGACATGCACAGAATTCCTTCAATGCAGAAATTTCTTGAAGATCATGAATTAACTTTTTCCTACACTGATTAAAGACAGAACTGAGAACAGATTTACAAGCTCAGTAGCACCTCAAGCTATCGTGATTCCTGCAGTAACATACATGTTTGCAGAACTCAAGACTGTAGGAATAAGTAGAATGAAGTCTTACTGCACCTTATTCATAAAAATGTGAAAATATAAAGTGAAACTTGATTTTTTCTTCACTCTGATGTGGTGACAGAGATCCTTCAATCCTCTCTACAGCTACATGGTTTTCCTGGATAAGATTTCCTCTAGGTCTGTTCTGGGTTACTGAACACAGAAGAAAAATCCATTTCCACTGAAGTTTCTGTGCACACATTGAAATTCAGTTTTTCTCTCTGCTGGATGGTTGCAGAAATACAGTAGTCGCACACTAAGAACTTGTCACTACTAGTCAGTCTCTCTTGTCACAAAAACATTGGTGGCTGAATAACTGAGCAGGCATATTACAAACTCTGGTCTTTATTGAGTTCTAAATTAACAGAGAAGGAAATATTCTGGTGGCTTTAAATCTCTCATGCAACCTCTGCAGCAGATGATGTGCAAAAGGGAAGATGTGGGTAGCATCTCCCCCAGCATCCCATGAGCATGAGCCTCTGAGGCACCAAGCAAGGAGACCTCATATGTCTCTGAGGCCAGAAATTATTATAGCCGTCCTCTGATATCACCTCCAGCACAACATAGGCCACTGAATATAAACCCCTTCATGGATCCCAGAGGGTCCAAGTGACCGATGCAGACAGTCTTAGTTCAAAAACACCAAGGGGTAGAGACCATCCTACTTTTTAGACACAGAAGTCTAATGGATAAAGGATGTTACTGATTGGCCACCAATAACCAGGCATATTTTAACATCTTGGAAGAGTAAAAACTACAATCTGACAATCTAAAAAAAGCTTGGGCTGAAATCTCAAAGCCTGGAGTCAGTGCACTGGACACAAAGTCTTCATTTTTAAGAAGGTGGGGAACAGAGAACTTATGGGGGATATCTATACTCTCACATCATCAAACCAGGGTTACACAGGCCTTAAAGTACTTCAGACCCAGCTACCTGCTATCCTTATCAAAGGATGTCATTCTATGTGCATCGCAGCAGAAATAAACATGCATGGCTCAAGAGGGCACGGACCAATAAATCCCACAAATCCCCACATATCTGAGAAGTGGAGTCAGCTGCAAGTGAGGTTGAGTGGGATATGATTAGTACTTTAAAATATTCATTCTTGTGCAGAAAAATCAGACCTACTCTGCACATCATCTGATAGGCAATTATGCTTAAATAATTCAGCGCTATCACTTAAAGGTGAAATCAGCATTTTCTTGCATCTGAGTTTCTAAGTTGTTGTCAGCAGGTTTCTATTAGTAGGTAAGGTAGTCCAGAAGTCCTTGTTCATTGTATGGATCTTATTAAAGCAGTTGATATTATTTTTGTATGTCATTTTCTTTACATGATCATTTTAGCAGTTATCTGAGGCTCTAATACCACTCATTTTCCATAATACCTGACAACTGAGACAAAGACATGCTGGAATTATGCTTTAACATAAGAAAGTACAGACCTTATTCATTTTGTATGAGATCAATAGCTTCAGTATGGAATACTTTATGTATTTATCATAACCAAGTGCCTTCTGTTCTATATACTAGGCAATGTTTCAAGGAAGACTCATAGAATCCAAGACCAAAAAAAGGAAAAAAATAATCCAGACTGTTAGCTCCTGCTTTTTCTTCTAAAATATGCTAAATCTGTTCACTAAAATGCCTTATGAATGCATTTTAACTTACAGGTTTCTACACAAGTTATATACAGCGAGTTCCACATGACATGGCACATTTAAGTTAGGAAGTTTCGAGGTCCGTTGGCAATCAGCATTCTCCTCACTTCTCAATTTAGGTCATACAGCAGGATGCTAATAATGCAGATCATAGTCTGCATGGCAAATTTTGTTCTTTTAATCCTAAAATATTTAACAAGGTCTCAGATCTCTAGATCCAGCAATGGTAACTTCATTTGGAAGAAAGAAATTTTCTACCCAAAACAGTGTTCTCTGATCATATTTTCATGTCTTTTCTTCTTAGCAGGAGACATATAAAATAATGAGTTTTTTATTCTTCTAGAAGCTAGCATAAATGAAAAGCCTATACTTAAAGCAATTATGCTATTAAATTTCCATTCTTCAAAACATTTAATTACTGCACACATCTATTCATCTATATTGGAACTGAGAAGTACACTTTCCTGAATCAGGATCACAGACACAGTCATCAATATACATTTAATGTCAGCTTTGCACAGTTTATTTAAACCTTCAGTAAATAAATGGACTAGATTCTTCTCTTGGTTAGTCCTCCAGAGCTTCAGATGAATGGTAAGCTGTCCTTTCATGTTCTCAGAAATAAAAATACGAATATTCGTTTTTTCAGCTCCCTTACAAAAGTTTTTACTATTCACTACTTTTAATTAGCCAGAACATAGCTAGTATTTGTATTAAGAAAAGTTCATGTATTCAATATATATATACTGAATTGAATAACTGTGTTTAGATTGCTACCATTGCTCTCCTTCGACTTTCAGGATCAGGTTCTATGATTATGAACTCAAATTATTTTAATTAAAACATCATTAGGTTCTGAAATTAACATATCAAATGAGAGGTGGCATTTTGTGAAAGAGGCAAACACACAGTTTCAGAAGCAGCTTTGCACACATCCCATGGTGTGTAACACTATAAATTCAGTGAAGAAAATGTCACCGGAGGACTTGTACCATGTAAGTACAGCAAAGGGCAGATGCACTGGAGGGCAGATCAGAGCAGCATACATCAGCAGGATGCAGAAAGCACAGGCCCTTGATTAAACCGAAAAATTAACATCCTACTCAGTCATAAAAGCCACCTTCATGGTGTGACTCAGCTTTTCAAAGAGAAACTACGCACATGCATTTTTCCATGCTCTGATTTACTGTCAGTATTTGCTGTCACTCCACAAATTGCCTTGCTTTATGAGTTATTAGGTGAGGCCAAGCTGATTGTCTCATTTGCCCCAAGGTCATCACAGTCATGGTCCTCTAAACTGTACCTGTGGTGTTGGTGAGTAGGATTTGGAGTACATCTACAAGTGTCTCAACCCATGTCTTTAGACTTTGGAACCAAGTAAAAGAGCAGTAAGAGAAGCCTCAGTTTTGTTTCGTCAGTAATACCAGTCCTTGTTTCACAAAATCAGAGGATAATGACCACTCGAGATCATGCTTGGATCAACAGGGCCTTGTTCGGTCAAGCTTTAAATATCAACAGAGATGGAGATTTCACGATCTTTCTGTGCAACCTGTTCTGTTGTTTGATCACCATCACTGTGAAATCAGAATTTTTTATATCATGCTTTTTGGATCTTCGAGAGCTTTGTTGTTCCGTGTGAGGCTTCATGTCTCAAAACTCTGTAGAAAATATGCTTTGTGCTTTCTCAATTTATTCATTCACACTCATTTCTAAAATGAAATTTCTGCATCTAAGCAATGTTTTGTCTCCCTGAACACCTTTCAGTTGAACTCTATACCAGTAAGTGACATAGTGTTAAGGCATGGACTTAAACATGGGCCTGCTGTCAACTATGTCATTTAACTGTAACCGCATTCCCTCACATGGTTTTGCTAAGGTTAGGCAATAGTGTTCCCAGCAGGCATGGGTTCACAAGACAGCATGGACTAGGAGACATTCTCACCATAGTCAAGTGTTATGAGAGAAACATAGTCTTCTTATGATAAATCTGATGTGATGGGGTCTTCATCTGGTTAGAACTTCTAGAAATAATACAGGATTACTGCTATAAGTATACGTGGTCTGAGATTCAAAGTCTAAAGCATCATGCCTTTATAACCAACAAGCTAGTTCATTGCACTGAAGTGCTCGTATTCCTCAAAGACAAAGATCACAAAGAAAGTGCTGAAAATTGCAACCTGTTCTATATGTATGGAATGATAGTGCAGGCACGAGTTACACAGGGATCACAAAAGAGCTTATAGGCTATTTAAAGGCCTAAGAAAGCATCTGGACCCGCTCTTTTCACAAAGTAGGGCATAGGTTTTTAGAATCAGGTTGGGACTTACTTTTCTACTGAAAAGCAGAATTAGGATCTCAGTCCTAAAGAAGCAGGAAGTCCACAGCTTAAAAACCAAATCCTATAACATTTGGTTATTCCAATTACACTTCTGCTGAAATCTTCTTAGGTTTCTACTCACTCTTTCAGTAATTCATGACAGAAACTCCTGTGAAATGGTGTCTGATTTCTATAGTAATAGAATCTGTTAGCAGTGATCAAATTCATGAGCTCTACACTTATTTGTAGAAAATATTTAATGCCTTGAACATGACTTTACTTCCTTTTGTCTCAGATTTTGAGTGTATTTTAAGGAGTATACAGACTTAAACAGGGCTAATTAATATGTGCATCCTCCAAAAAGATATAATAAATAAATCAACTGTGAAAATTTCTATCTTAAAAATTAATCTGATTAGAAATAGTGAATCGTATTCACTATTTCTTTACATGATAGCTATTCAGATTTGTTGGGCATTCTCAGGGACACCATTTCTTGGGTTCAGCTAGATATTAGGGTTGTGATAATACATTGATGGCTTTCAAAACACTCCAAAGTCCTTTAAAAAAGACAAAAATACGCAAGTAATATTTGGATGCTAAATTCTATTTAGAGGTCTTTGTCTTGCTATACTGAGAGAGAGAATCTTTCTGTTTTTTAAGAAAGTGCTTCTTCAGAAGGGAACACAGGATGAATTGCCACTCATGAATTTTTCCTCACTACTGCACGTTTTGAAGGTACTTTCCCATTTTAAACATACTCTTATTTGTTTCCAAGGAAGGCTGAAGGCTCAGCATTAAATTCTATGTCTGTTTCTAAATCATTTACTACAGTAACACTTCTAAATAGGTGTAAATAGATTTGGCTGCATAAGTAATGTTTTTTCACACTACCTTCTCCTATTAACAGCCAATACTAATCACATTTTTAATAAACTATGTCTTGACAGAATGTCTTGCATAAACCTATTCCTTTTACAGCCTTGAGGCTAATATCAGCAAGATGTTTTCTTTCAATCTAATTCCAACAACAGGTTAACATATGTACCCCTGTTTACCACTGTCACGGACGTGGGGCTAACGAGGTAGAAACAAAAATCTGTCTGGATCACAGTGTTAACAATGCTCACAACTTAGTGTAAATCACAATTGATTTTTTTTCTTGAAGTTCCATGTCCAGAGTTCCTGTGATTTATAAGGAGACACACAATTTTTTTGGAACATAAAAGTGCTTAGTCTGGTAGATGCAGAGGAAAACTAAAAAACACAGCCAAAGTGTATCTAAAAGACTCATAGACCAACAAGCAAATAAATGAACATTGATTAAATAATCTATCATATCATTTGGAGGAGGCTGGCAGGTTTGGAATAGCTGGGCTGAAAGGCTTGGATTGCCTGTGGGGGAAGAAAAGGGCACACAAACTACTACTTTAGCATATAGCTGCTTAGTGCAGAGATCCCTAAATCTATTATGATTCCAAGGCATGCAGTAGGGTTGTACACAGGGCTGGTAAGGGCACTCATTTGTTTTAACTATCATAGATACTAGCAGATTTTACATTTATCAGTGACTGAATGAAGGCAGTAGAATGTCATTCAGGGATCAAGAAAATTAGATGTGACAATTTTTCAGCTGTCAGGACTTGAACTTTCAAAGACTGATGGAGTAGTGCAACGAGTAGACAAGGACTGAAGGATGTCCACTGATAAAACAACCTCATTTCCACAAGGATGTAAGGTCTAAGGAAAGAAGCTTCACCCTAAACTGTCTTCTGCTTTGAAGCCTTTGGAATGTCACATTGTTTATATACATATTCATACTTATTTATTTTACAAGTTCCAAATCATTGGTGAACTATTGGGTCTGAAAAAGACATGGAATAGTTGCACTGGGGAGGTCCAACATTTCCATTCTCCTGAGACAGCCGCCTGTGTGCTGTATTGCCTTGAAGAAGCAGTAGATTGTTTTATGCCTGAAGAACAGTGCTGTGACTTTTCTTTCAGAATAGAAGTATTTTGAGATCCTCAGATAGGCTTCATTTTTTTCTAAAGTACAAAATAATAATAGTCTCTAAACAAGTCAACTGTCAAGGCTTTTGTATCCTAAATCAAAGCATTGTTCCAATGCTTGTTGCCATAGAAGTTAAACATCTCAAATCCTCCATACAATGTTACTCACTTCCAAACAACCCCTGGACTTTTCATATACATCAGCACTTAATTGGAAGTGTTTAAAGAAGTATTATCACCTGAATATGGAGATGGCAGTATTACTGAAGACAATTCTGTTTTCCTGAGCAGGTTTTCAATTCAAGACGAAAAATGCTGGCAGTTTAAAAACAGGAAGATAAGTTTCAGTAGTGCAAGAAAATAAATAAACCTGTTTCTTTATCTAATTCAGTACTGCTTTATTTTTTTTCATTCAGATCTTTTCAAACCACAGACACTCAATAGAGCTTTTAGTTGTGGTTTTGTTAAGTAAAGTCAGGTCTAAGTCTGTCAATCAGTGTGGTCTGACACCCATAAAATTTCATGAATTGTCGACAAAGTCGATGTACTGCAACAGTGGCTGATTCTCCAGAACAAAAGCAGATTCATAAGGTAAAAGGAATACAGCATTCAGAGGAAAAACTGAGACTTATACTTGTGATAGTTTGATGGGGGGGGTGTTCTGGTGGCAGGGGAGGGGATTTGCTCCCTGTGCCACCAGATCTGAGTCCCATCCCCCCCCGGGGGAGGTTGAGCCAAATTGGCGCCTCTGCGAATTGCCCTATTTAAGTTGGGACAAAGGGGCGGGAAGGGGCTTTTTGCTCAGGAGCGAGGAGAGAGCAGGAGGGCGCTGCCCTCGCTCCCGGCTCCCGGCCGGGCGGCTGCCCGGGCCCGGGCCGGCGCCATGTGCTCAAGATGGCGCCGGAGGAGCCGCATGGGGGGGGGGCTCAGGAAGCGCCTCGCTCCCGGGGTGCCCGCTGGGCCGAGCTCCTCTAGAGGAGATTAAGATCTAAGAGAAAACAACCACAACGATCAGGTCAGTTAAGGATGGAGCAGGAGGAGGTGTGCTGGAGCTGAGGCTTCCCTTGCAAATCGGTGTGAAGATGGCAGGCGGCCCCCTGCAACCAGGGTGTACTCGGCGGAGCAGAGACCCACTCGTGGCCCGTGGAGAGACCCACGTCGGGGAGGAGATGCCTGAGCCCAGGAGAGGTCGTGGAGCAGGGGATGCGCGACCAGGTACTGTTAATAATGGGGCATGGAAATGCACGACGAGGTCGTGGAGGCATCTGGAATCCGTGGGACGACCCACGCCGACGCGAGTGGCAGCAGCTCCCTGAGAGGCCGAGACCGGTAAAGCCCGAACTGGTACAATCCATGGGGAAGGATTGCAATCCTGCGGGCAGGACTCACGTTGGAAAAGTTTGGGGACTTTTTTTCTTCATGAGTAGAGGATCCACCGAAGCAAGGGAAAAATGGTGTAAAGACTCCTCCTCCTTTAAGAAAGGAGTGGCAGTTAACAACATGGATGAACTGACCTGCACTCCCCCATTCCCTGTCCCCCTGCGCCGCCGGGGGAAGGTTGAGCCAGGAACGAAAGGAAACGGGGTGGGGAGGTGTTGTTTTAAGATCTGGCCTTGTTTTCTCTTTTCTCCTCTCAAGTAACCGGTTTCGTTCCCTTGTGTCTCCTGTTTAGTAACTGTTAATAAATTGTTTTGTTTTATGAAGAAAGCCTGAGTCATGTTTTGCCCGGGACCATGGTTGGTGGGTGCTCCCTCTCAGTTCTTGTCTCGACCCTCAGTCCAAAAACCACGACAATACTTTACTAATTTTTTACCCTGTAGGGTTTACTGATCTGATTTAACCGTGAGATCTTCCATTTGCCTATAGTTTCAGCAGCTGTTTGTGAGCTGCAGATCTTCACAAACAGTTCCTCAGCTGTGGGAGAGGAATTGGCACCTTTTTCTTCCTTTCGTGTCAAAAGACCAGCACTCTTTCTCTTCTCAGCCATCATCAGCAGAGTTAGGATCAAACAATTCCGTGGTTATTTGTTTCAAAGGATGTTCTATATTCCTGCTGTTGTTTTTCCATTCATGCCTGGTTTTGACAAGTCCTTTCTATCTATCCATATGAATTCAAGCTGGGTGATATCAGACTGACAAGACTGAGATGTGTGTAAGATTTATAAAGAAAATACACTAATCCAAACATTTCTTTGCTCTCCCTAACATATTATTGTCTTCCCCACAATTGTCTGGACTATAAAGAGAAACAGGATTGCCTGTCACGAATGAGACACGTTCACATCCTTTTCATGACCATGTAGGTGGGCTAATTTCCCAGCTGGGGAAGGACACAGCTGACTGAATGCAGATATAAAATGTTATTTTGGTAACTGTGAAGTTGTAGCCCTATACATATAAACTTGCTATTAGTTCTTAAAGGCCACGGTCTTTTTAATGTCCTACCAGTGTAGGGTTTTGCTTTGGCTTGAGCTGATTTTAGCTTGTCTTAGCTGTGATAGCACTAGTGTTGAAGTCAGTTGACAATTGCCTGAACTTGTTTCAGTTTTAGTTTGGCTTTGTAAAATTGCGTTGTGTAACCCCTAGTGTCAATTAATAGATAACAGAAACAAGCAGCTTTCCCCTGTAGGAGGACCTGTCTATGACCCTAGAATAAAAATATGAACACAGTGGGCAATTACTGGTACTTGAGTGAGTACAGCCTTGTGAGCTAGGTAAAACCAGTTTCAGGGACAGCAAAGAGAACAGAATCATAAAATCATAGAATCGTAGAATGGCATAGGCTGGAAGGGACCAAGAGAAAAGCAAGTATGATATGGAACTGTAATTCAGTGAGCAAAAAGCTAGTAGACAGGTCATGTTAAAAACATATAAAACTACCTGAATCAGATGCAACACCAGAAAGAAGTGGGGAAGAAATTCCTGTCATCACTGTCATACTCCTCCTGGTGAAGAATGGGGGCTGTGGTACATTGCAGTAGGACATCTCACATACACACGAGCACATCCACACATATTTTCTTCTCAATGAACATCAGCTAATACTTTAATTTGACCAATATAGAGTTTGAGGTTCTGCTTATCAACTATGTTCCCTTTTTGCCCATAGCACAGCGTTAAGCTGAAGACAGTACCCGGCTTGGCCATTAGCACTCTAGAGTGGAGTAAGTGCCCCGTAGCTCTTGCAATATATCTATGTGCCCCATTAAAATGCACTGCATGCCTTAGGATGCCTCAGTAACAACCAGAACACTGTTTATGCAGCTGAATCCTATCCTCAACATCTATTTCTTTTTCTCCCCTCTTTCTAAACCACCCTTTCAGCTATAGAGAGAAATCAGCATGGAAAGACCTTTCAGTCACACAAGCTGTGCTGTACAGGGCTGCTGCCAGCTACATCTGGCAGTCACCCTAGCTCCAGTGAAAGGGAACCGTACACAAAAGTTCACTACAAACTGTTGTGTCTCAGTTCTCCTCCTGTTTTACTGTGGAGCCAAATGGAGATGATGAGAAGGCTAAAAGTAAGGCCAGCATGATGTCATGCAGGTGAAAGTCAGCTAGTTGACAGGTACTTCTAGGTATACAAAATTTCAAGTGGAAAGAAATTGTGGGCAGCAGGCAGTGAAGTGTAATGGTTACAATAGCAGATTCGGATTAGAGGAGTCAGTGCTTCAAAAACAAGAATCAAAGAAAATAAGTTATTCCTTTCACCCATGTGGCAATCCTGTAATACAAGGGAGTTTTATTGAGGCTGAACAAAAGAGGATAAGTTTTGAACCCAAAATAACTTCTTCCTTCTTCTTTTGCTTCCTGTTGCTCTTCAGGTTTCCAGCTTTCCATATGACATGGCTCACATACAGTGCTTGGGGTTCTCATTGCATCACTGACATAAAAAAAGAGGCTCACCGCTGATTTCAACAAAACCAGAAATAGGCGCTCATGGACTTTAAAGTATATCACAGGACCTATTGGCTGTGAATAGTTCGTTTGTGATGCCCCCAAAAAAAAGATTCTTGGCCCAGGAATCATGCAGTTAATTCTCCTCATATGATCATGGCAAATGGGAATGCACAGTATACATCAAGAAAAGCATGATTTCTATGGTGTTTTTATCCTTGTACACTAACGAATCCTCAGGGGATAAAACAAAAGTTACCACAGTGATTGATTTCCTTATTACATAAGTAACGTGTTTGCCAGTGAGAAAGCACACAACTGCATTTCTCAGCTGTCGTTCAGCAAAGTTGCCACCAAGTTCACCAGGAGTTTGGCTGAATTATTTGCCTATATTGCCAACATATGAGAGCTCTGCTTCTTCCACTAATATAATCTTTTATGGCAAAACACAATGACAGCTTCTTCTTTCTGTTCCACATTAAGGTTTCTGCATAAATTTAATCAATACACCATGGACCACCCACAGGCTGTCACACAAAGCACTTTCAATCTGAGGCAAGCTCACTGTACAGCTCCTCAGTTATGGACCAAAACCGCCTCATCTAAATTCAATTGATTCTTTAGTCAAGTATTTATTGCAATCAGTACCAGGAAATCTAGTTTGTAAAGTCTATTTTGCCCTGTAGTTTACTTGGAGAGAGGAATGTACTGATCTAAATAAAGATAGTATCCATCTTCTCAACTCATTCTGGCCTTTCTTTCAAGTAGATGGACAGACAGCAAGCATTTAATTGATAATTCAGTGATGCAAATCTACAGGTCTAAGTATCTAAAAGGTAGATCTTCAAATACAAAGGCAGTGTGCACTGAATATGCATTTTGAAATATTTTTGAACATTTTGAAATATATAGTCATTCAGATGTACTGATTAAGACCAAGCATCCATCCATCCTCTGTAGCCTCTCACCTTCAGCAGCCAAAAGACAATGTACAGAAAAAACATGCTGAAAAACATGACAGTAAGATCTTTGCCCTCAGCTTTCAGCTGAACACAAAACACTGTTCTACCTTTAAAAAAATTCCACTAATGTACTACCATCCATTTTCCAGCAGTAATAAACTGTGATCCAGGAAATTCATTTCTCTGTTTAATAACCAGTGAATTTTTCAGCTTCTCTCGCTGAATAGCATGTAGCTGAGAAAATCAGCAATTTGCTTCACCTCTCAAAAGAGAGAGCTCTAACAGGCATTTTTAAAGTGGCACACGTTTGCTATGTGACATGGTCAATGAGCTCTAGATTACACATAGAATATAACTATGATTCCTGTATAAATTGCTATTGAGAGAGTAATTGATCAGAATAGTCTTGCAACTATTGTGGAGTTGAATGACTTCAGTATTACTACAGCTAGATAAACCTTAAAGTGCAATTAAAAGGGCTGTGAAGTTGTCATGATGGTCACTGATAGCCGTGGTTGTGTGGAATCATAGAATCATAGAGTGGTTTGGGTTGGAAGGGACCTTAAAAATCATCTAGTTCCAACTCCCCTGCCATGGGCAGGGACACCCTCCACTACACCAGGTTGCCCAAAGCCTCATCCAATTTGGCCTTGAACACTCCCAGGGATGGGGCATCCAGAACTTCTCTTGGAAACCACTTTGAGTGCCTCACCACCTTCAGAGTGAAGAATTTCTTGCTGATCTCTAATCTAAATCTACCCTCTTTCAGTTTAATGCCATTGCCCCTTGTCCTATCACTACTCACCTTTGTAAAAAAGTCCCTTTCCAGCTTTCTTGGAAGTCCCCTTTAGACACTGGAAGGCTGCTATAAGTTCTCCCTGGAGCCTTCTCTTCTCCAGATTGAACAACTTGTCTCATAGGAGAGGTGCTCCAACCCTTGAATCATCTTTGTGGCCCTCCTCTGGATCCTCTTGAACAGGTCCATGTCTTTCCTGTGCTGAGGACTCCAGAGCTGAATGCAGTACTGCAGGTGGGGTCTCACGAGAGCAGAGCAGAAGGGCAGAATCACCTCCCTGGACCTGCTGGCCATGCTGCTTTGTACGCAGCCCACGATACGGTTGGCTTTGTGGCCAACCGTAACATTATCTGATGCTTTCTTTTTCTCATCTGTACATTAAAACCAGTATCATTTCTACCTGTCTTACAGGCATGCAGTCAGGCTTAATTTCTGAATCACTTGGAGACTCTGAGATGAAATAGCTACACAAATGCCTATCAGTTAGAAGAATAGATACGTGTAAGCCAGTGGGCGTTTGTTTAGTGTGCTCAGAATAATATGAGATCTACATTAAACCGTGTGAGGCTTACCTAGGCATGTATGATTTTTTTTCCTTACCCTAACACCATATACTTCTGCAGCTCCCTAATCCCAGTGGGATTTACACAAGTTTGTCTTGTCAGCAGTCATTACAACGTACTGGTGATGTACGAGTCTTAGGGAAGGGTTGGCAATTGTATAAGCATCAACTTGAATCCTAGTGATAACTTGTCAGTGGAATAGATTTCCAAGGGAGGTAGTTGAATTGCTAGAGAAACTGAAGTACAGATGAGGTAAATCAGTGGTGAGAAAGCAATAGCAGAGCCAAGAAAAATGCAGGGACTAGACTTAACCACGTGTGGATTTTTCTGATCCTGTTTTGTGATATATTACCTATTTTTCAGCATTCGTTTATCAAACACATAAAAGCAACAATAATCACAATTAACAATTCCTAACAATCAGTCTGCAGGCACTGAGTACCTTCCACTCATGAGTAAAATGTAAGTAAAAGTAAGGTATAAAGGACTCGCATATGTGTGATTTGAGTTTATAAACATAGGCTGGGAGAATGGTAGGATCTTAAAAATTATCCAGAGTTTTAAAATAATTATTGCTTATAATAAGTTTTCTGAATTGCCCTCTAGAAGTGACCATCACTGTCTGTGTAGCAAACACGGAGACTTGATATTAAGAATAGAAGAAAATCCGAGAACCTAAAATGTATGTACCACTAGCAGATGATTTGGAACTATCAGAGCAGAATCAAATTCTCATATGAATAGATTATCATATATTTCTCCTTCACCAAGATAATTCTTTTGCTTTTAAAGTCTACATGGAAATTATAGTCTGTATGACTATTTTGACAATTTATCTTAATTAACAGCCTGAACCTTCATGTACATTCCAGATATTTTAATATTATGCAACCAATTAGTACTATCTTTATTCCCTTAACTCATCAATGGAAATTTCCTTGCATATAACGATAATTCCCAGCTTGATCTCATTTGAAGATAGAACTAAAAAGATCTGGAAACCAAAAAAGTTTTGTAAACGTAGGCATTTTTAAGAATTCTGGTTGAAGCATCTAAACTATATAGATTACACAAGGGGAAAATTTGTACCCTGGGGCACAAAAGCTATCAACAAGAGGTGACTTCAGCAGTTCAAAATTATGCACCAAGGTGAAACCATGAGGTCATATTCATTTAGCTGTCACGTGCCTGGCAAGCTCTAATGTCTCTCAGTATTATTTCTGAAATTGAAATTGGAAATAAGATGTATGCTCTTAATACTGAAGGTAATCAGCAACTTCAACAAGTATCCAAAGGAAGCAGTAAATCCATTATAACTTGAAGTCTTTGAATAAGTCTTTTCTTGTATCAGCCACAAATTGGACTGATATTACTTTGTTTCATTCTGGCAGAAAATAATTCCCACAGTCAGAGCTACTGTTACTCAAGGTGCTATGCTATACAGGTCAGATAGAATTTGAGTTTTCCTTTCTAAAAATCTTACTCTATAGGGGAAAAACAGACAGATCTTTTCCCTCAGAGTCTATATTGCAACATCAAAGCAAAGCAAGCACACCAATGACCATCAGCTTTCAAGATTCTGAACTTGTTTACACCGAATAGAAACCTGTTTTTCAATGGGTTGCCTATACTAAGCATTTTAACTTTAAAGGCTTTTGACATCAAAGCATTTCTGACTGGATAAAAATAAGTTGCCTCTCTTTTATTGCACCTATTTTTTCCTGTTTAACCCAGCATTTGCGTTTTATGTAGTTATTTTTTTTCACCTGGTCTTGCAACTGTGATTAAATATTACTGTGACTGTAAAGACAAGGTAAAAATTATGGACTAAAATTGATTGCATACTGTGCAAAGCTACAAAGAAAAAAAATTAAACAGTGTTAATGATGTATAATTTGTCTCCTGGTGACAATAGGCTTTTAAAAATACCCTTTTCTTGAAGTACATCTCTCTTGTGGTTGAAGAGATTTAGGTAACTGGCATTATCAGAGTTTATGTTAGTATTTTAGTATATTTAGAGTTTAGTAAGTATGCATATAAATGAAGGGCTATAAATACTAATTGCTGTCTGTTTGGGCTCATTACCATCAAAAGGACACATGCCCATTCTGGTAGATTCAAACGCGTTACCTTTTCACAGTGACACATCCCTAGTAGCATAAAAACTTCTTTTCAGACATTTTAATTCCTTTACATCATTCTTTACTGAAGCAGACAAAGATTTATAGAACATATGAGAGTTACATACTGTCCTGGTTTTGGCTGGGATAGAGTTAATTTTCTTCTCAGTAGCTGGAAGCTAGAATAGCTCTGTGTTTTGGATTTGGTATGGGATTTGGTATGAAAAGAATGTTGATAATATATTGATGGTTTTCATTGCTGCTGAGAAATCAAGGACTTTTCCCGTGCTTTGCTAGTGTTCAGGTGCACAAGAAACTGTGAGGGAGCATAGCCAGAGAAACTGACCCAAACTAGCCAATGGGATGTTCCATGCCATATAACCTCATGCTCAGCATATAAAGCTAGAGGAAGAAAAAGGAAGTGTGGGGACACTCAGAGTGAAGACATTTGTCTTCCCAATTGACCATTATGCATGATGAAGCCCTGCTTTCCTAGAGATGGCTGAACAATAGGAATTCCTTGATTTTCTTTGCTTGCGTGTGTGGCTTTTGCTTTACCAATTAAACTGTCTTTATCTCAGCCCACAAGTTCTCTCACTTTTATCCTTCCAATTCTCTCCCCCATTCGACCGTGGGGGAGTGAGCAAGTGACTGTGTGGTGCTTAGTTGCCAGCTGGGGCTAAACCACCACACATATCTATAACATTATTAACAGAAATCTGACAGAGATCAAAGATGAAAAGATATTCTCTGTTTATTTATTATAAGATATTCATGCAAGCTCCATGTGCATAATGTCACAATGTTTCACTACCTGTAGGGGTGTTACAACAGCCTTTAAGATCAGAAAATTTTGAATTTGAGTTCACTGGGGCGGTAATGAGCTTACATATCAACAGATGGTTAGACTGCATCTCCAATACTGTGTTCAGTTTTGGGCCCCGCACTACAAGAAAGACATTGAGGTGTTGGAAAGCAACGAAGCTGGTGAAGGGTCTAGAGGATGAGTTTTACGAGGAGCGGCTGAAGCAATGGGTTATTTAGCTTGGAGACAAGGAGGCTGACGGGAGATCTTATAGCTTTTACGACTCCCTGAAAAAATGTTGTAGTGAGTTGAGTGTCGGTCTCTTTTCTCATGTAGCAAGTGATAGGATGAGAGGAAACAGCCTTTAGTTGTGCCAGGGGAGGTTTGGATTGGATATTAGGAAAACTTTCTTCACTGAAAGAGTTGTCCAGCATTAGAGCAGGCTGCCCTGGGAGGTGGTTGATTCTCCATTCCTGGAGGTATTTAAAAGACGTGCAGATGTAGTGCTTAGGGACAGGGTTTAGTGGTGGACTCAGCAATGTCAGGTTTATGGTTGTACTCGATGATCTTAAGGGTCTTTTCCAACCTAAATGATTCTATGATTCTATATAAGATCATTCCCTAGTTAGTATCCAAACCATTAAACCGTATTCGTATACAATTCCTTTCTCAGTAAAACCTCAGGAGGGTGGTAAATTCTTTATGCTGTTCTTTACCTGCCAACATGAAGAAATTTATGGCAAATATCCATATCACACACTTCGAGTCTGTATACTAAAATATAAAAGGTCTTATTCTTCCTTACTGAAATCAATGTCAAACCTGTTCATATTAACTGTGATAGGAAATAACTGATTTTTTTTCTGATACAAACCAAATTGAAACAAGCAAGCACAGGTTGGTTGTTAAAGCACAAAGCTACATTGTTTTAAGACAGATTTAGAGCACATATGGCCTGAAAAAGAGTATTTAATTAACTGTCCTAATGAAGATACTGCCCTATATGAAGGTTAAGGAAGAATGTTACGGGAACATACCTTCATTTTCTTAATGGTTGTTCTAGGCAGTTATTTATCAGGGGAAAAGAAATAATGAGCAATATAGGGCCACAAATCAAAAGGTCCGTGTGAACTTTCTCTCAAATCTAGAAGGGTTGCTTTATATAGTTTTCCCAGATATCTTTTCCCTTTTGGTGGTACTATGTGAGTACACTGCATTCAACACTGGGTTATTTATTAACTATTTGAAGTTAAATAAAGAGGGTTGTTGTGAGGACAAGTTGGAAGATAAAGTCACAATCTAGGAGAACTGCTGATAGGTAAGATGTTTCAGGACTACAGAACCAAAGGCTCTGAGGAGACTGACTTGACCTTCAGATCAGCTTGCCAAATTATGTCATAACTGGCAAAGTAAAAAAAAAAAAGAGAAATCATGTCTAGACTAAAAGTAAGGAGAATTTCAGACAGATATCCTGGACATCTTAGGATAGCCAGAAAATCTGTTTTATTGGGTCATAGATCATGTGTTACTTTTTTTCCCTAATTGCTGCAGTTTAACTGGTAAAATTACTTTGGCCTAAGAAGGCTCTTTTACCCTCAGGTCTTCACCAAAATTGTTCACAAAGGAAAGAACTGCAGGTACCAAACTCAGAATTACCATACAGTAGCAATGACACAGGACAGTCTTGAACCAGGCAACAGAGCACAACACCATGATGACTAAACTCATGGAAAGTAGAGCTAGAAAATCCACTCGTAACACGATAGCCTGACTTTCTAAGATTAAGTCCAGAAAAGGTTCATGCAATTTAGCTTGGCACTGCACCCTACCAAGAGCTGCATGGCACAAACTTAGAGCTACAGTGTTCTAGGTCTCTTATAGGAACAGGAAAAAAATATGAGATTACAGTCAAGAGGGGCAAAAGCAACAGGATAATCACTTTTAAAAGAGAATTAAGATGAAATATATATTACCTGCCTAGACAGGTTCAGGGCTTGAATATGAACAGCAGATCAAACAGCCTTCATTCATTCCATTTATTCATTATCATCGTCCCTATCATCATCCCTATCATCATCCCAAGGCCAGTCAGTCTCACCTCTGTTTCCGGCAAGATCATGGAGCAGATCCTCCTGGCGACTATGCTAAGGCACATGGGAAATATGGAGGTGATTGGTGACAGCCAACATGGCTTCACTAAGGGCAAATCCTGCCTGACTAATTTGGTGGCCTTCTATGATGAGGTTACAGCATTGATGGATAGGGGAAGAGTAACTGACATCGTCTACGTGGACTTATCCAAAGCATTTGATACTGTCCCACACGACATCCTTGTCTTTAAACTGGAAAGATATGGTTTTGATGGATGGACCACTCAGTGGATAAGGAATTGGCTGGATGGTCGCACTCAAAGAGTTGTGGTCAACGGTTCAATGTCCACGTGGAAGCCAGTGACGAGTGGTGTTCCTCAGGGGTCAGTACTGGGGCCAGTGCTATTTAACATCTTTGTTGGTGACATAGACAGTGGGATCAAGTGCACCCTCAGCAAGTTTGCAGATGACACCAAGCTGTGTGGTGTTGTGGACACGCTGGAAGGAAGGGATGCCATCCACAGGGACCTTGACAGGCTGGAGAGGCGGGCCTGTGAGAATCTCATGAAGTTCAACAAGGCCGAGTGCAAGGTCCTGCATATGGGCCATGGCAATCCCAAGAACAAGTACAGGCTGGGCGGAGAATGGATTGAGAGCAGCCCTGAGGAAAAGGACTTGGGAGTGCTGGTGGATGAGAAGCTCAACATGAGCCGGCAATGTGCACTGGCAGCCCAGAAAGCCAACCGTATCCTGGGCTGCATCCAAAGCAGCGTGGCCAGCAGGTCGAAGGAGGTGATTCTGCCCCTCTACTCTGCTCTCGTGAGACCCCACCTGGAATACTGCGTTCAGCTCTGGAGTCCCCAGCACAAGAAAGATATGGAACTGTTTAAGCGAGTCCAGAGGAGGGCCACAAAGACGATCCGAGGGCTGGAACACCTCTGCTATGAAGACAGGCTGAGAGAGTTGAGGCTGTTCAGCCTGGAGAAGAGAAGGCTCCGAGGTGATCTTATTGCAGCTTTCCAGTACTTAAAGGGGGCCTACAGGAAAGCTGGAGAGGGACTTTTTACAAGGGCATGTAGTGATAGGACAAGGGGCAATCGCTTTAAACTGAAAGAGGGCAGATTTAGATTAAATATAAGGAAGAAATCGTTCCCTCTGAGAGTGGTGAGGCACTGGAACAGGTTGCCCAGAGGAGCTGTGGATGCCCCATCCCTGGAAATGTTCAAGGTCAGGTTGGATGAGGCTTTGAGCAACCTGGTGTAGTGGAGGGTTTCCCTGCCCATGGCAGGGGGGTTGGAACTAGATAATCTTTGAGGTCCCTTCCAACTCGAACCATTCTATGATTCTATGATTCTGAGTTTTTGTCCAGGTCAACTAATACTGTTCTAAACAGTGTGTGGCTATGGTTCAGGGACAAGCACGGCCAGAGCCTATTTCCAGCAGACAGTTGTATGTGGCCTCCTATGTAATAAGAGTTTAGATGTAGATGCAAGCAATATCATGCCAATGGACCTCTGGTTCCTGTGTTGTTTTATTTAGTAACACAGATGTAGCCAGTGAGACTGAGGTGGGGAGGGAGGAAGATGGATCCAGCTGTCTTTGTGCCATAGCGTTTTTCTCTATAATGCACTAAAAAGGATCTGAGAAAGTATTAGTAATGCATGATAGAACTCTGTATCTTACTGTAGTGGACCCAGACAAAATAAATCACTTTTTACAAGGTAATTAATTTACTATTAGGTCTTTGAAGTCCTGGAGAAAATGTATTTGTAGGAGATAATCAATGTATTGCTAAAAAGATCAGGTTGACATAGCATCCTTAAAAAGACAGACATCCAGGCTCAACCAGAGAACTAAAATTTTTACATAATTCCTGCTGTAGGATGGAAGCAAGCTGATAGCTGAGGCTGGGAGTAGCGAGGCCAGGAAAATACAGTGCTTAAAGCTCATGTCCTGTAAACCTTCAATGTGATCTCCACTGCACATATGTATATCTCAGTTCTCAGTCATTCCATATGCTGCATGTCTTACTGCTACACACAGGAGAACAGGACGTCTTCTGGGGGCCAGATCAGGGGGAAAAAAGTTTTCTCATGTAAATTAGAAATCAATGAGTAAATTACCAATGCAAGTGTAGGAAATGCAGCCAGAATTTCATGAAATGTGTTAAAAATTATAAACACAGTCTTTTGTAAAAATTCTGCAGGTATAACTCATGGAATTAAGAGTAAGTATAAACTGAAAAATGTACAAAGAGAAAATAAGGAAATGAGGCTAATATTCTCATCTTGTTATAATTCAGTCCAAAAAAATGTGCATAACCTTAGATGAGTTTTGTCGGCAGACTGTAATCTATGCAAGTTTCATAGAGTCCAAGATTCAAAGTGTCATAAAAGTTGTATGTTTCTACCTCTTCAACACATTCTGCTTGAATTAGTCTAGCTGAAAAAATTGGTAAAACAGAAGAATTGCAAATCTTTGTGGAACTGAAAGGTGGAAATTCAATTCTTTTGAATTGAATCAAAATTGCATGTTTCTCTTGTAGGTCAAGAATAAGACCAGAAAGGGAATGACATTTGAAATGGCAAAATATGCGAAATATAGGTATAGTCTGAGAGTTTATAAAGGTGTATGAGGAATCAGGAAAATTAGTATCTTTGAAATTCAGTGAAAATCGAGCACCTAACTGCTTTACATTGCCTTGAAAATCCTAAACAAAATTAAAGTTTTCTATTGCAAATGTGTCAGGCAGTTCTCACCTTAACTGTCTTATTTACTTCTAAAGCATTCATTGTGGCTTGATCTAGGTGCTACTTGGAGACAGAAACATAACTGCTCTCAAAACCTGGGATCTGTTTCTTATCTCAAATCACCGTATTACAGATAAGATTGGTGTCAACATCTGTTACAAACTTCAATTTATTCTGTAAAGAGAGGTCAAAGGCAGAGCCATCAGTAAGTTAGGAGCTAATTGGAGTCAGATATAATAAGGAGGGAAAAGGGGAGAACATAACAGAGGTTAAAGGGAGGAAACCAAGGCCAGGCCCATGGACTCTCAGGGCTGGAAGGTAACCTAAGATCATACTGATACTGGAATTAGCTATGTCCTGGATCGTTCTTTCTCATTGAGCAAACTGATTTGGCCAAGTCAAGCAGTTTGCTAACAGTTTAGCAGGATGAATGATCAGATATCGTATATTTCATTACAGGCTGGGAACTGACTGGCAAGGTAGCAGCTCTACAGCAAAACCACATGTGGCTCCAAGTGTCACATCCCACCTGTGGAAAGGGAGAGAGTGACCCAGCTTCTTGAACCCCCTAACACTCAAGGTCCAAAACTAAGCATCAACTTTAATCAACTTAATTTAACTTCTATCAGACAAACACTTTGAACACTTCAGCCCTCTCACATACGCACTCAAGCCATGCAGCTTTACTGAAAGTCAAGGTAAGTCTTATGTTACTTAACAGCTTTTAAAAAAAAGGGAGAAAGAGAGAAAGAAAAAGAGAAAGAGAGACAAAGAAAGAAAAGAAAGAAGAGAGAAAAGAAAGTAAAGAAAGAAAAAGAAAGAAGAAGAAAGAGAGAAAGAAAGAAAAAGAAAGAAGAAGAAAGAGAGAAAGAAAGAAAGAAAGGAAAGAAAAGGAAGGAAGGAAGGAAGGAAGGAAGGAAGGAAGGAAGGAAGGAAGGAAGGAAGGAAGGAAGGAAGGAAGGAAGGAAGGAAGGAAGGAAGGAAGGAAGGAAGGAAGGAAGGAAGGAAGGAAGGAAGGAAGGAAGGAAGGAAGGAAGGAGAGAAAGGAAGGAAGAAAGGAAGAGAGAAGGAGAGAAAGAGAGAGAGAGACCTGCCAACAGAAGAAAAGGGTCTCTCATGGAGGGAGAGAGAGGGTTGCCCCTGTTTATTGGCCCCTGTTCCTGGAGTTCTGGAACCTTCCCTGATCCTTGCTCCAGGAGTGGTCATGTCAAGAAAAGAGACACTTGGCCTCTCCCCATAACTCAACCCTGTCTCAGGAAGGCGCTCACAGCACAGACACTTGAGGCTTGTCTCTTACACCAACTGAACAAGGAGTTCATCTGGTTCAGGTGAATAAGGAGTTCATCAAATATGCTCTTGCAGAAACTAATCACATCCTGCACTGCAGGAGCACACCCACCAAAGGAAGTGATTTCTGCCTTCCGTTTGGCACTTGTGAGGCTCCACTGTGGAGCCAGGAGAGCCAAGAGAGGCAAGTAAGATCAACAGGCAAGGAATTTTTGGGTTTTTTTAATGCTTTGGGACAAAGACTGTGCTTGCTTTCCCCCTCCTTTCCTCCAAGCTAGTTTCCAGCCCTACTCCTCTCTCTCAGCCATCCCAGAACTACTCATGACTTGTGATAAACATGTCTCAATCTCCTGGACCTGATTAAAATAATGGTTCAATTGTCCGTTAAAAGTAATGCTCATACTCATTTATTTATTTAATAGCTTTCCTTTATTACTTTAGAAACTTCAATATCACAGATTATGTTCAGGAGCAATTCAGTTTTCCAGCAGTGAAATTACTTTTTTCATCCTATCATATTAAGATCTACATTTTGATTTTTCCCTTCATCGTGTACAAGCCAGGGATATCAGAACAGAGCACACACTAGCAAGATAACGTAGGGCACCTTTTACAAGAAGCAGTGTAAAATAATCGGTGCAAGGACAGAAACAGGTTACAAGCATCCGCTGGTGTAACACAAAGCTTGAATGGTAACTCGCTGGCCTATTTATATATTTTTAACTGACTTCGACAAGCTCTCAAATTAATTAGAGTTTTCAGAGTAGGGACTCAATAAAGAAAACTGGAAAGGCCTCAAGATGGCCAAAACCCGTGGCCAAAAGATGGGCATTCCCTTCGTTTGTTGAATCCTTGCTTGGCAAAACTACCAAAAGAAACCTTAGGAGAGTATTTTTTTCCATTCTTTTTGACATGCCAAATGTTCAGCAAATATTCTGCCAAATGAGGATGCACTACACAGAAATAGTTGGCTAATATCAAGGAGTTGTATGTCTGGAGAGGATGAAAAAGGATGGCTTTGCTAAGGTAATAAAGAGTAGTTGAGAGAGCTGTAACCCATACGCACTTTACCTCTGGTACAGCACATGAATTTTTATGTGATATAATGTGGTAACAGGCATGCAGTTCCTCGCTCTTAGTCCTGGTCTGTGTTTGACTTTGGGGATTTAAAATACTCTGTATGTGACTTAATTGTAAGAGTGTTTTATTAATATAGCCTTCATGTGTTGAAACTGAAAGCAAGTAGAATACGCAACAAAACTTAAAGCTGATTTTGTAATCTGCTGCATAAATATATCTCATCTTTTGATAAAGCATCAAACAGCAGACTCAAATTGTATTGATCAGAGATCATATATCACCTCCTTCCTGAGACTTGATTTTGGCTGGATAGTTACTGGCAGCCAAGATCTCTTGCATATCCACATCAGTCCTGCTGTGCTAAACATCTGCTGAACCTTGGAAAAAAAGGAAAAGGCCAATTCAGAAGGAGAGCAGTCTAGGGATAAGGCCAAGAAATTCACTGATATTTATTCTGCATTGCTCTCACTTCCCTATGACTTGTCAAGCTGGTTTACCAAAATCGCCTGAATAGATATTTCTGGCAAGACTGGCTTGACATCTTACGAAAGAAAACCAAGGCTCTCATTTTCTGATGTCTGAATAATACCTCTAACAAGTACAGAAGGAACTGGGTATTTTTTTCATTCTGTAGCAGATATTTCTTAGCAAATAACGGGTGCATCTACATTTAATTCAGACTAAAAGTGCACTTCTGAAGCAAATCTCCCAGTTTCCCCTTCTATTGTGGTCTGCTTTGCATGATGATATGCTCAGAAGGTATGACAGCTAGGTTCCTTTTGAATGAAACTAAACTGGAAGGTGTCCTCCAAAAGCACACCTATTGTGCACCAGCACAAATAAGCATTAACTCTCTAGGACTAGAGAAGAGCTAATCCCAAGTTAAAAAAAAAACAAAAACAAATTGATGTTTACAGTGTTGGCATCTAGTCTGTAGTACTAGTGGTTTTCCTCTACAGATATGGATGTTGTGACTCTTCTCCATCTGTCCCACCACTGGAGCAATACTATAAAGAATTCTGACAAGCAACACCACCTGAACTACACTTTCTCAGGTTGAACATCAGAACATGCACAGTTTGACACAGTAATGAAAATTCAAGCTGCCAAGAAATAGAACTGCAGCTCACTGAGCCTTTAGCATCCTTCCAGCTGCACTTTAGGGAGGTAAGTTGTCGTACAAACACCAGAGCTTTATATTCCAGAGCTACACTACAAAGAGAATTTTGGTGCAGAACATCAGACAGTAGCAAATCTCCCTTACTTACCTTATACCTAATATAGTGTAACTTTTGTGTGGCTTATTTCATTTATCAAACTGCCTTTGTGAGAGAAAAAAACTCCCCAAAGAACAGCTTTATTTTGCTGATCAAAAAACAGCTTACAGTTTTAGTGAATTTTCTTTTTTTTTGTTTTGTTTATAATCTTAAAAAATAATGACATGTCTTGTAAATGTGTAAAATGTCTTTTGCTTTTTACCCTGACAATAGATGGATGCAAAAGATGAGTGAAGATATTACTGAAAATTTGTGAGTCATACTAAAATCTGTCATCAGCTCAGACAAATTAGTACAAGTGTTTACAAGTTTGCTACGTCGTACCATGTCTGTTAAGTGCATGAGAATGAACATGCTACTGTGACTGGAGGGATGAAAAGCACCAAGAAAATTATCTAGGAGCCTGGAATTTTAAGTCTCTCTGCTCTTATAGTCAGGGGTCAGAACAGAAAATCCATATGTCAATCAAAAAGGAGCTCCAAATTAATGTTTGAATGGAAAATATGGATCCAGATAAAGAAAATACAAAGAACAGGGTTATTTAACTTTCTTCCTCTCTAGAAAGCACTCTGTGGGAATTTGCATTCCTTCAAGACACCTGTGTATTTCGTACTAATTAAAGGTGTTTTGTGAAATTGACTATCTACAGATTTATTTTTTTTTTACTTTCCAACAAAAATGTTGGCAACTACATAATTAGTAAGTCTGCTCCACTCTCATGGGACTCTGCCTAGAGTACCGCATTCAGCTCTGAAGTTACCAGCATAAGAAAGACATGGACCTGCTCGAGTGGGTCCAGAGGAGGGCCACGAAAACGACCAGAAGGCACATCTCCTATGAAGACGGGCTGAGACCGTTAAGGTTATTCAGCCTGCAGAAGAGAAGGCTCTGGGGTGATCTTATTGCAGCCTTCCAGTACCTAAACAGACCTACCAGAAAGCTGGAGAGGGACTTTTTACAAGAGCATGTAGTGATAGGACAAGGGGCAATCACTTTAAACTGAAAGGGGGTGGTTTTAGATCTAAGAAAGAAATTTTTCACTCAGAGGGTGGTGAAGCACTGGAACAGGTTGCCCAGAGGAGCTGTGGATGACCCATGCCTGGAAGTGTTCAAGGCCAGGTTGGATGAGGCTTTGGGCAACCTGGTGTAGTGGAATGAGTCCCTGCCCATGGCAGGGGAATTGAAACTTGATGATCTTTAAGGTCCCTTCCAACCCAAACTGTTCTATGAGTCTATGATTCTCTGACTGATGGCTTGGGAGAATACGGTATGAAATGACTCTGCACAAAGCAGTTATTCTGCATTCTAAAATCATTGTGACAAGCATTTGCAGAAAACTTAAGAAAAATCTAAACTGCAAGCATAATTTTTGGTTTTCTCTCACTGCATGATGTTAGGGAAACATCATGCAGCACATATTTGTGATGTGTAGAATGGATAAAGTAATTGTCATTTAATTATTAAAGACTAGGAATAAAGTTGTACCAGATCAAGATTTAAAACAGTGTGAACTGAATTGTTAGGGTGCTAAAAATCATGAGACAAAAAGGATTTGAGAAATAAAGAGTGGCAATTCAATTCACTGAGAAATGTGTTTTGATTTTTTTTTTTTCCTAAGCCTCCTAAACAGTATAAACTGGAATGAAGTAAATAGATAAACTGACTGTTATGTATATGATTTCTTTTGCATACAGCCTTAATCTATTTACATGAGGACAAATAAAGGCTACAGAAATCTGAGAGATGATTTAGTTCATTTCTTTGTATCAAAAAGTAAAATTGTGACACAACATTTCCTGAAGTGAGAGCTCTTCCTTCATTGGGAAAGTGAGGGACAGTCTCAGGCTAAATGTTCCGTGAAGCTTCTCAGTCATTTGCCAGAGTCTCTGTGTTTTTAAATTTTGCTTCATTTATAAAAGATAGTTTCCAGCTGTTAAAGACTCAAAGAATCAGAGTCTGCTTCTGAATCTGCAGAGATCTTAAGGAATCAATTTGATGTATCAAACTAAGATATTCCTTCCAGACAATGCTATATTCATATACCAGTATTTTAAATATCATCATTATAATTATTTTACTATGATCTGAGTATGTGACAGAGGACAGAAAGTGTCTTTTGAAGAATATCAACCTTAAACTGAGTGGTGAAAATTATCATAGAATCATAGAATGGTTTGGGTTGGAAGGGACCTTAAAGATCATCTAGTTCCAACCCCCCTGTTCTTGTTCTGCCACAGACAAGAACACCTTCCACTATATAAGGTTGCTCAAAGCCACATCCAACCTGGCCTTGAACACCTCCAGGGATGGGGCAGCCACAACTTCTCTGGGCAATCTGTTCGAGTGCTTCACCATCTTCATTGTAAAATATGTCTTCCTTAGATTTAATCTAAATTTACCTTCTTTCAGTTTAAAGTCATTGCCCCTTGTCCTATTACTACATGGCCTTGTAAAAAGTCCCTCTCCAGCTTTCTTGTAGGCCCCCCTTTAGGTACTGAAAGGCTGCTGTTATGTCAGAAGCTATGCAGTAAGGTGACTGAAACAGTGGGGAAGATTTGTATCTGTTGGGTTTTTTTGTTGTTTGTGGTTTTTTTTTTTTCTCTGAAGAGCATGTTCAGTTTGCAAAAGGTGGTGTCTATAATGCGAAACACTTTCACAGATGCAAAAATATCAGGTACTTGCAACTTGAGCAATGAAAGGCATAAGGAGGGAGCAGCTGTGGATTGTAGCTGAAAATATTCCAAAGGCAGATTACACATGCATTTCTAAGAATGAGGGTAACTCAAACTACCAAGAGATTCTCAATCTGTTCATTTTTCAGTTCAGGCTCTGACACGACTAGATGACCTTTGAAGGTCCCTTCCAGCCCTAACCATTCTATGATTCTATGATTCTAAGTTCCTCTTTAGTTCATAACAAGCTTCAAGGCCCAGTGAAAAAAAAAAACCTGAATACACTGCAACAGGCAGACACCCAGATTAGATGATCTAATGGTCTCCTTATCCTTGAGCACCCTAAAACTTCAAACCTACGGAAAAGGATTTGAGAAACAATCCTTGTTTCACATAACAGTGCAACCAGACTGCTGTCAGCTTCCTCCTATCTCCTGGCTGCCTTTTTGCTGTTCGTGTTCCTCTCTCGGCACGTCTGGACTTCAATTGGACCACTCAGCCTTCGAGAGGCAGGTGCAGCACCCCGAGCGCAGGGGTGCGTGCGGCGGAGCTGCGGCTCTAACTGGGCTCCACCGAGTACAAGAAATCGGTGGAAAACACGATCTTGCAAAGGGTATTCAAGAGATGGCAGTGTTGCACTCACCATCCGTCCCTGCTGCTGGAGATTTCATCTCAGCTGGTCCTGTGTCAGTGGAAGTTTTCCAGGCTTTTCAGACCTTTTTTCTTTCCCCTCGCCAGTCTTCCAGCTCCTGTTTTGCTATTTTAAATGCTAATTATGCAACCGAACCATACTCATTAAAAAGAATGTGTAAAACGCATGGATAGCAACCTCAGGGTAAGGGACATGTTAGAGGCTCTCCAAAGCTCCCTGAATTGAGTAGCAGTTTTCCTAACAGCCCCACAATGAAATAAAGCCATTTTCCTCTATCTAGCAATACCCAGCAGTGCTCAGTACTGCACAGATTATCACATGTGTTCGGTGCCAGGCATCTGAGCGACTGTTGAATGTCAGAGCAGTACTCCAGCGAGCAAAGTGTGAGCATTCAGAAGCAGAAGCAGAGTTAACCACTAAACTTAAAAGGAAAAGAGAAGAGAGGGCTGACTGATACAGCAGTCATTGCTGATGCTATACCAGCTGCTGCCAGCAAGCTGGAGCAGAGCAGAATTATGTTAACACAATTCTGATGATACTCAGCATCAATAATGTGTGGCAGCAAGCAGTAGGGAACGTCTTACTGACTCTCTCATAGATTCATAGATTTTCAGGTTGGAAAAGACCTTAGAGATCATCCAGTCCAACCGTCCCTAATCTCCCATTAAACCATATCCTTAAGTAGTTCATCCACACTCTCGTCTTAACTTGCAGCACTGTGAATTACTACCTGGCAGTTCTGCCCTAGAGGCAAACACACTGGTAATTTTTCACTGGGTGCAGTGGAAATCAGCTGCCAGTTCCTCTAGTACCCAGCTGGGAGCCAGGGGAGTGCCTGCAGTGGGGTCTGAAATTGGGATGACCTGGGAGATATGACTATTCAAAAGTCACATCACATCATCTGAGACAGCAAGAACAGTTTCTTAAATTGAAAAGGTGTCAAAGCCTCAGCTAAACTCTGAGCACTGTTTAAATGTAAACGAATATGTCATCTAGAAGAAAGGGGGAGATTCGTAGGGATGGTTCCATTCTTCGATACTTAATTCATATATACAGGTTCTTAATTTATATGTTGTTCCACTACACCACTTGGCATCCATCAGCAAGAACAGCTGAGATATGCAGCTGGGACTGGCATCTGTGCTGACAGGAGTCTTGTATTCACATGTCAAGTATTGGCACAGGGAACCTTTTTTTTGACCTTATTTAAGGCAGAAGTCTGATGTAGAATATCACAGCGCAGTCAGAAGCAAACCACCATGCTGATTTCAAGGTACAGAGTCTTTTCAAACAGAATCATGAAGAAATGCAGTTTCCTGTGCTTGAGAACTGGATGAGTGCATATAATCCATTTTAAGAAATAAGAATTGCAGTTAGCTTTAAGAGTGTATGATTTTTTTCAAACTTCTGTCTAACTCAAATTTCTGAATTCTCAGAAAAATTAGGCATTTTTCTTTTTTATGTAACATTTAACAGTGTGGCCGGCAGGAGCAGGGAAGTGATTGTCCCCTTATACTCAACACTGGTGAGGCCACACCTTGAGTACTGTGTCCAGTTTTGGGCCCCTCACTTCAAGAAGGATGTTGAGGTGCTGGAGCGGGTTCAGAGAAGGGCAACAAAACTAGTGAAGGGTTTAGAGAACTTGTCCTATGAGGAGCAGCTGAGGGAGCTGGGGCTGTTTAGTCTGGAGAAGAGGAGGCTCAGGGGGGACCTTATTGCTCTCTACAATTACCTGAAAGGATGTTGTAAGGAGATGGGGGTCGGTCTCTTCTCCCACGTTATGAATGACAGGACGAGAGGGAATGGCCTCAAGTTACGCCAGGGGAAATTTAGGTTAGATATCAGGAAGAATTTCTTTCCAGAGAGGGTTGTGAAGTATTGGAACAGGCTGCCCAGGGAGGTGGTGGAGTCCCCATCTCTGGAGGTGTTTCAAAACCGTGTGGATTTGGTGTTGAGCAACATGGTTTAGGGACCCTGACAATGCAGGGTGAATGGTTGGACTTGATGATCTTGAAAGTTTCTTCCAACCAGACGATTCTATGATTCTATGATTTTTCTAGGCAGCTTTGCCTACACAACAGAAGCCAGTAGATGTGTGCAGAAATGATGAGGAAACCCTGCCTTGGACAGTGTTTTGGCCAGTGCCGAGCACTTGTTGTAAAGAAGAGAGCTTAGTTCTATTCGTTCCCAGGGACTTCACAGGATGTCAACGGTTCTCAGTCCCTTTTAAGCACTAACCCATGGGTGCATACCTTGCTCACAGTCTTTCAAAAGGTCATCTTTAATCTTTGTGATTCTCTCTTTGCCATCATCCAAACGTCATCAAATGTCACTCCACCGATTCAGTAAATAATGGGTGAACACATGGAAAGCAGTGTACTTCTGAGGCCACCAAGAGAAATGGTTGCTTCACACTGCACACAGCCAGGCCACATGACTACCTAGATCAAACCTTGCTTAAAGAGAAGGGATATTTGTTTTAAGATAAATTCCTAACATCCTGTCCTGGGGGAAGGAGTGAGCCAACGGTCATGTGGTAGCTTAGCTGCTGGCTGGGCTAAACCGCAACACATCCTCAGGACTGTTGTATGAGGTTTGTACTGACTTCAGTACAACACCATGATGACAGTATTGTTAGGGTAGAGGGCAAGGCCAAAGTCTAATAAGGTCAAAGGAGCTTGGCAGTGGTCTTTGGATAAGGCTTCTAATCTACTCTAAGGCATAGATGTGTCTACTGTGACACATCAACACCATTACTCTTCATCTCCTATAGTGCCATCGCTTTTGAACTCAGGAACGTGGAAACTAGGGTTAGATGGAGATGACGTCTGCCACCTTCATCCTGTTTGCAAAGATGTTGCCTGTCATCCTGGCCGACACATCAGGTGTGCAATGCAAAGAAAGGCAGAAAAGATGGGTTTTAGTTTAAACCTCTGTGCTCAGTTTCAGCAAGAGCATTAAAATGAATAAGAGTTTTCACTCTTTCTCATCCCTACTAATAGTCATTTCGTGACAAGCTGAGTGTCTAAGCACTTTCTTGATAGAACTAGAGGCTGAAATGACCTGTTACACTGACTCAGTAAGCACTGGAAATAGAGAGCTCTGGCATATAGCTGGGTTACAAAGCATAATGTACATGAACAATGAAAGACATACAAGACAGCGTACTTTATTGATGCTTGGTTGAGACCATGACTCAGTACAGCACCATTCAGTAATTCAGTACATTCTGAGAAATTCATCATGCATATGAGAGCAAAGATATTAATCTGCTCTTCACACCTGTATTGCTAGTGTTTTTTAAGTGGAAAAAGAAACAATAAGCAATTCATCTGTTCTGCTTCTGCAAAAATGAGTACATTAATAATTGTTAAACAAAACCAAGAGACATGTGTGATTCCTAGTTATACGAAAGTGAGCCCCAGCATTTGGCTTGCACTGATGCCAGTTGTTGTGGTTTAACCCCAGCCAGCAATCAAGCCCCACATAGTCACTTGCTCACTCCCCCACAGCAGGATGGGGGAGAGAACTGAAAGTGTAAAAGTGAGAAAACTCGTGGGTTGACATAAAGACAATTTAATAGGTAAAGCAAAAGCTGCACATCAAAGCAAAGCAAAGCAAAACAAGGACTTCATTCACTACTTCCCATTGGCAGGCAGGGGTTCAGACATCTCCCGGGAAGCGAAGCTCCACCACACATAATGGTTACTTGGGAAGACAAATGCCATCACTCCAGAAGTTCCCCCACTTCCTTTTTCTGACATCAGCTTTTATTGTGGAGCATGACATCATATGGCATGGAATATCCCTTTGGTCAGTTGGGGTCTGCTGTGTCCCCTCACAACTCCTTGTGCACCCCCAGCCTACTCTCTGGTGGGGTGGGGTGAGGAGCAGAAAAGGCCCTAATTCTGTGTAAGCACTGCTCAGCAATAACAAAAACATCCCTGTGTTATAAACGCTGTTTTCAGCACAAATCAAAAACACAGCCCCATATTATTTACTGTGAAGAAAATTAACTCTCTCCTAGTCAAAACCAGTACACCAATATTTTCTACTGGGAAATGGTAAGAATAACTGGTCCAGGGAGTGTAGGGGTCAGGTTATTCTATCATGAAACAATGAAATAACTCAATAAGATTCTGTGTTTTAAAAATAGAAGAGATATCACGAGCTACAACTGAAATGCAATATGGTAGGTAGGCTGCTTTTGTTCACAACTTAATTTCTTTTACCTACTGTTATGTTTAATAGCAATATTTATAAATAGTGTCCTGGAACAGACAGATCACGATACAGGAATATAATTCTTACAAGCCTACAATAAGGAAGATTTTGTTCAACTAATTCTCATGGATTCTTCCCCAGAAGTTGCCAAAAGTTTTCAGCTCTCACTAAAAACGCTCCACTGAAAATCAGACCATTATGACACCACTGCCTTTCCCATATAATATGTTTAAGCTCTGAACGAATCCAAATATACTTCAGATGTATATGTATTTACTGTGAAGAAAAAATGTGATAGATATCAGTGCAATAAACCTTGAAACAAGTTGCATGGAAAGTGCCTCAATTTTTAAAAAGTAAAATGAAAATGGTCCTAAAGATAAATTAGTAGAAATAAGGTAAAATACATTTTGCTTTGTTTCTGTTTTGTATTTTCTACAACTAGTCCCCATGGAATATGATATAAAATAAAAATCAAAACAGACCTCAAAATATTCAAGTAGAGAAAGGTAGGAATAGAGGAAAGGGAGAAAAGGGAAGAAAAGTGAATTAATCTTGTCCCTCCCTAGGTTCAAACATAAGTGACATTTTCATGTCCAAAAAAAGGTGCCCGTGGATAACACCAGAGATGGAAGACAACTTGTTGGCAGTACCCAGTGTTGGTTCCCCTCAGTTCAAGAAAAACTGAAAAACTGGAGCACTTCCAGGGGAGAGTCACCAACATGGTTGGAAGTTGGAGAACTTGATACATGAAGAAAGTTTGAAAGAACCGAGTTTATTCAGCCTAGAGAAGAGAAAGCTCAGAGGGATCTAATCACTGTCTTCTAGCACCTAAAAGGTCATTACAGAGTAGATAACAGAGTTCTTGTCTCAGCAATCCATGAGATGCCACAAGCGACGAGGAGAACAAGCTGCTTCAGGGGAAATTCCATCTGTACATACATAAAAAATAATATTCTTCACAGTGAAACCAAATAAAGATTGGAATAGGTAGATCCGAAGAGAAGTGGCAGAATATCCCTCACTGTAAGTCTTAGCTTGACAGGTTATTTTCTATTAGCAATAAAACCCACCAATAACATGGTTTTAATATAGTTTTGTTAAAAAAAAAAAGTGTTTATGTTTTATGTTGTTAATTTCTGAAGTGCTTAAATGAGATACAATTATGTATCTATAATTTCCCCAATGATGTGTTTGTTTGTATCTGTTAAAGAAACAAAAGAATCTTTTGGCATTACAATGCTTTTTTTATTAACACACATACATTTTGTGAGATATAAAAAGCCACATAAATACTTGCTGCCTTACTCCTGTGAGTCATTTTGCTTTATCTGAAAACAAAATGTATGTCTTGATGCAGAAATTATGAACACAAAGAATTGTCCTGTAGGTACCCATAAATGATACTGGGTGACCATAAAAATGAAACACAATTAAGGCTTAAAGACTACACTATGATTAAATGAATTCAAATAGTGAAAGAGTTTAAGTCTGTTTTTCCCATATGAAGCACCACTTTCAAAATGCACGTCTTTGAAATTCAAAATTTCTTTTTTGGTTTTCTAAAAAGATACACATTTTTACTCTTTATTCTGTTCCCACAGACTTCCTAATACTTGTAGCTTCCCTTCTTCAGAAGACATACTGTATTGTCAATACCGTTTTAATTACCTCTTGGCCAATTTCAGCCACATCAGAAAAAAAAAAAAAAAAGGAAAAGATGGAAGTCACAAAGATGCTAAGTGTTCTCACAAATTCCATGAAACGAAAATCAGTGTCAGGGTAGATGACAGTTGCCCAAATCACTGCCTCTGCTGAGGGAAAGGGAGGCAGAGCTCTGCCCTTTTCTGCTGCGTTTAGCAGTACCTGCTCATAGCACTCCATGTGCTCCCTCTTCCCTGCATGAAGGAACCAGTTAACACTTGATTTCATACCAAACCAGGAGTAGTGAGACAGAGGAGTTAAGGGAAAAACTAAAATCTGCAGAGGAAATCAGACCATTTTAGTTCCAGGGCTCACAAAGCAACTTTGACTACAATCTCAATGCCACAAAGAAAGAAAAACTACTAGCCAAACAACAAAAAAAAATGAAACATTTTGATGACTCCACCTTGTCCTGCAAATACTTGCCAGAGCCCTAGAGTTCACCACTGCTTTTTTCAGCAGGGAAGCAGGCAAAGTTTTGCTGAGCCCAGCCTCCTCCTCCAGTTCACCATTCTCCTCCACCACTGCTAAATGCAGAGGCCTAAAACAATCTGTGAAATGCTCACTGTCTTAAGTTCTCCTGACTTCAGTATGTTCACACTTTCCTGAAGCCTTACAGAAGTGTAGAGAAGGCCTGAAAAACTTTCCATGTCGTATTTATTATTTTAGACACCAGGGTCAAGAATTTAACAAGTTGAAGCTAAAGGCCGAATGTCCATGTGGAGAACTAACAGTCAGAATGATGATACTTTACAGGAATCCAAAGGTATTAAATGAAATACAGATTTATTTGGTGAACTGACAGAAAGGACTTTGGGGTCACCTCAATTCTTTCAGGGTATGTCAGGACACGCACCACTCTCTGCACCTTTCCACCCCTCTCTTTGCATGTGTGCTGTGGCTGAGTACACTTGGCATCAGCTCTTTTCTGCCACTTGGAAACCAGAGGAAGACCAAGAAAGGTACAGATTACAGGGATTCTGGATTCCCCTGAAACATGAGCTGTGAGGTACTATCTGACACAACATCCTGGAACAAACAGATCTTCATTGAAACGCTGTGAGAATATCCCTGTTTCTCTAGGCATATCATTAGGACTGGTATTTTTTTAACTGCTGTTGCTAAAAGTTGACCACTTTGCAGACTGGCTTACTCAGTCTTAAGAAGAAGTAATATTTTACTCAATGCCTTTGAAAGCATTAGTGAATTAAGATGTTCTGTGAGCATAGGTGGTAGAAGACAGCCTAGACTCTCCTCCCCCTCTAATTCACAAATTTCCTGGATGTCGCATATATGTGAGTCAATATCAAACCCCTCATCTCCATGGAGAGAAAGCACGGAACTAGGTGGGATGAAGCTGAAGAGCATAATAAATGAAAACATCTCCATGCCTTTCCCAACACAGAATCCTGTAACCAGTATGTTGCTGGTTTTATGGTCTTCTCCTTGTGTTGACAGTAGATTATGTTTGAATAAGAGTAAAATCAAATTATATTGGTTCTGAACATCTCCGTCCTTAAGCAATGCTATCTGGTGTATCCTAGGTCAGTAAAATTAAATTTTTAAAGCACTGATTAATGTTTTCATTACTCTGATATTTCAAACAGGTTTTTATCAAGAAAAAAATATGCACAGACAAACGTAATTATTACGGTCAATCTTAGTCGAAGATAGGCATATGTCAAATCTCTCAAGTCCTGGATCACACAAAGTAACCAATCTGGGCTTGAACAGAATATGTGTGTGTTTGGGAGTCGCTGACAATGAAAGAGAAAGCAGGAGCATGTCATGATCTGCCTTGAGTAGTCTTTGGCTCAGAATCTCAGATTTCAAAAGCTTAAGTAAGTGATGTAAAGAAATCACCTGCAGAAAAATAAATAAATTAATAAAAGAAAGGGTTCAGTCTCTATTTTCAGCAGGTTCCTCCAGTCATCAGTAGTGACTGCTGAGTAATTGCTCCCTGACATCACAGCATAATAAAATCAAGTTGATATCAGTAAAAGGCAAGCCGCTCCCCGAGAAAGATTAATTTCTTCTTCAGTATGTCTTTTATGAAGGTGAAATCTATGATATTGGCAAGAACGTCTCCCCCTCCCGGAGGCTGAGAGCCAAGTTGAACGGAAATCAAAACGGGAAACCTTCACTGAGTTGGTTAAGGAGAAGCCAAATTGAAGCACATTTTACAGACAAGGATTTCTTCTAGCTATAAAGAACAGCATGTGAGAGCCAGATTTTGATATCCCTCATACTCACGTAAATCTAAAGCACATATTTTGCATTGATTAGAGGAGCTCTATATTTACATCAAGCTATCAGGATGCATCCATCAGTCGGGATGGTTGTAGCCTGAGATTAAGACAAACAATCTACAAAGAAAGACAACAAATAGAAACCTCTGTGAAAAGAGAGGTCACAGTGTCCTATTCTTTCCATAGAAGAATGTCTCCATGGAGACAGACACATTCAGATTGGAAGCAAGACAACTTTTAACAGCAAGAGTAATTAACTGTTGCAACATAATTAAAGGATGTAGCTGATTAATCATCTCCTGGAGGCCCTACATTTAGACCAAATGTCTTTCAATAAGATATACAGTGGTTTAGTCACAAGTTCTTGGGTTTGATAACACTTGCATTAGAGGAAAGAATGATTTCTTCCACTGCTTGATTTACTGGGTAAAATTCCGTGACCTGTGTTATACAGAAAATCTGAGTGTCTGAGCAGACGGGTTTCTTCTGGCATTTAAATCTATGGAGCAATGTGAAAACTCAGCACATGAGCCTGCTTAGGGTAAGCAGGCAAAGAAACCACATCTTCAGCAATATACAGAAAACAATCTTTAGCATATTCTCTACGTTGTTCATTTGAGCAGAGGGTCTGCTCATGGGTGGGATGAAATTTGGCCTTATGCTTCCCTTCACACAGGTAATCAATAACATACGAAAGAGGAAACTCTGCCCCCACATTTGTAAAACTGGACAGTAAGAGCGGATGAGGAAGAGGAAAAATAGAACATGCATCATTACTTCCTCTGCACTTCCTTTTCCTTATACGCATTTATCTTCTTTTGCATATTTGCATTTGGATATAATAAATAGTCCCAAGACAATTTCTTTGAGCTTTGGAATAGACCTTAATAATTTCTTATAATAAATATGTGATTTTTTTTTAAATATAAACATGTGAATATGTGGGGCTCATAAGAAATATGTGCCCCACTTCTCATTTATAAGTCAATTAGTTTGCAGCTACTGGATTATTTAAAAACACTCATCGTAGATAAATCCGAACACCTCTCTGCTTTGCTGTGAACAACAGTTATTCAAGCTAGAATCCACTTCAGATGTCTTGAAACAATGAAATATTGCTTGCTGTCTGATTGCATTTTTCAGGGGAAAAAAGAAATCAAATTACCAGCGCTGAATCATTGAGACATACATGAAGGTGGCAGAAATCTTCAGTAGAGCTCCTGGTACAACCACTGATAACATTGTCTTTCATCTAAGAATATGGACCTTGAGACCACAAAGTCAGTCCACTTAGCTAGAGAGTTAGATTACACACACGTAGGAATGGGTACACATTCACTCCACAGGCTTCCAAACGGACACACAGTAGTCCTGATATTAAAATCTTTTGTGTGGCTGCAATGTCCGTAAAAGCTCTATTTTGTTTTCCTGAGAGAGTCAGGGTTGAACAGCCTTACTCTTCACCAGTTTGATCATAGTGTCTGTAAACACACAACATAAGTCAGACTCTCATAACATAAATCTATTTAAAATTAACAATTAAAAGTAGAGGGTGGGGTTTTTTACTTCAATTTCCAGTGTTACAGAAGATAATCTAAGGTTAATTTTTCAAAAATACTTAGCAACATATTGGCATTGCATATCATCCCACAGCCAATATGCTTACCTTCCATCTTTAAGTTCTTTTTAGCTTTCAAAACTATTGTTTGGTACGTAGGAAAGCTACCATCGGCCTACAAAACTCAGCACTGTTTATAGTCACATTCTCGGCTCTAAAGGAACATGTTCTCTTTCTTGACAAGAAACAGGGAACATAGACTTCATTTTCCTCCACCTACCTACCTCAAATTGCCCAGAGCACATTGTAAGGAGAGCTTTCTGGATCTGCTGCAGAAAGTTCATATTCTGCTCAAATTAATTCAGAGCAAGTTCAGTGGCAAAGACAAGGGACTTGCAGCCCAACCTCTCTTTGGCACAGTTCATGGCTGTTCCCGTCCCACAGTGTCATCAATGAGATAAGGACTCCATCTGCTTCTGATTTCTATCAGCTGTAGTTATATCCTACTGTCTGAAACAAGGGCTGACCCAGGCTTAGTTTGGGATTCAGAAGTCCTGCTCCACCAGCATGATTTAGAAATATCCAGTGACCACTGCCTCATCCTGTGCCCCTCCATCCTACAAAAAGGGGGCTCACGGTCTCTCTGACTCAGAAGACTGTTGAGAGATCATTACAATGTCTGAAATACTACATTAGGAGAAGAGAGGAATAAAATTAAGATAGTTCAAAATGCATCGTGGTCTCTCTCCTTGCTTTTCCCCCGTACAACAATTAATCCAGGTATAGAATGGAGTTGAAAGAAGCTTCTGGAGGTCACCTGGTCCAGCCCCTTGTTCCAAGAGGGGTACCTTAGATCAGGTTGCTGAGGGCTTTTTCCAATCAAGTTTTGAAAACCTTCAAGGATGAATACTTTAAAACCTCTCTGGGGAACTTGTTGCAAGGTTTACCATCCCCTTGGTAAAAAAAAACAAATATATGAGTAGTTTCCCTTGTTAACACTTGTGATCCCATTTGAATAAGAGAACAAACAAAAAGGGATTCAGATATCCAGCTATCCAGTTACCCTAGCCTAGAATTAGTTGCCTAGATTTCTGCAGTGCAAGGAAGAGCCCACTCAGAGCCTCTAAAATCAACATTCTTCTTTGACCTTTACCCCAACTAGACAGCATAAACTATGTTAAAGGGCCTGCCCTACATAAGGATGAAGGTGCTCCATTTGGCTAGATCAAGGCCCTTCTCTCTACTTGGGTTGCACCTAAAACCTTTACCTGGGGTTGCTCACTTCAGCAGGGTCAGTCCTTTCTCACATGTGTTTCAGGCATAATAACCCCTGTGGGAGAAGTGAGCTTCCATTTCCCTCTGTGCTTGAGCTGAATCAGAGACTGCGCATCTCCTGGCACTGGGAACTGTAAGGTATGATGGTGTAGATTTCCTTCAATCTCTCCAGTCAAAGATTTTAATTTTGTATAAATTGCTCAAACATTCAATGAGACCAGGGAAGAGGAAGAATACAGCTTTCAGGAAAACTTTCACCTTGGACAATGAGATTCCAGTGTCTGATGCAGTCAATAGTGTGGACTTTTTATAGAGATTGTTGCAGAACATCCAGTCTCTAGGCATTTAGGAATGCACTGAGATATATGTCAGGTGTGTGGGGTTTGTTTGTTTGTTTATTTCTTTGGTCAGTCCTCAATTGAAATCTATTCCTATACCAAGAAAAATTCATTGAGCAATTGATTTTGCCTCCAATTTTTAACTAGCATACTAAGCAGATCAAAACCCATTAAGCGATTCCTCTAGAATTTGTAGATTCTCCCTATGTACAAAACTACATTTCATTCGATCCTACTTTCTTTTTTTTATTTCACACTGATATTCAAAAAGAGAAGGTGACAGGAGAATCAAGAAGAAGCCAGAGAAATTACCTCTGCTTAAGCTAACTTTACTGAATAAGAGGTCATTTTTCTTGCCTCCTTATCTAGCTTGAACATAGCATAATCATTGGTTGATTTGAATCATGGTATAGATTTTAACATCAGACTGTATACTCTCTGTTCCATTTATCAGGGTATATTGCATCCAGTTTATAAATTGCTGTTCTTCTGCTAGTTGCAGCCATGAAGCTCAGCTCATTTCCATGATCATTAATGCCAAATTTTTTTCTGGGGAGTGAGATTAAGTTAACCTGAAAAGTCATTATGTCTTACTTTCTCCATCAAGATTAAACACGCTGATATTTTTATAAGCATTTTCTTCTCCTTGCTGTTATTGCTGGGGGTATGCGTTCAAATGCACCTCAATTAAGTTGTTTCTTCTAAAATACGTGTGCACATACTGCTGAAGATCATGCATGCACTGAAAGTGTAAACGTGATAAATGGCCTCCCAAGATGATTCCAGCTGACTCAGGTGACAGAGTGACATGTGAACAACCTTTCATAAGCTTATTACATTTCATCTCAAACCCAGCTGCAGTTTGGACAAAAAGTTTAACTATTGTGAGGCTATTCTAGAGCCACATTTGCCTGAGAGTCGGAAATCCTCAACCTACACTTAATAACATTTTTCTTTCAGTCATCATTATCATTCAATGCAAAGCATTTAAAGACAGTAATGATATTACTCAGACTTCATTTTATTCCACTAAACACAGACTAATCTTCTGGGCTCCTGATATGCCTTTCAGACTGCGCTAATAACCTTTCTCTGCAGCTGTCCTCACTTCGATTCTCTCTTCCCCAGACACCAATGACTACAGCATCATAGAATCATAGAATCATAGAATCATAGAATCATAGAATCATAGAATGGTTAGGGTTGTAAGGGACTTCAAAGATCATCTAGTTCCAACTCTCCTGACATGGGCAGGGACACCCTCCACTACAACAGGTTGCTCAAACCCTCATCCAACCTGGCCTTGAACACTTCCAGAGATGGGGCATCTACAGCTCCTCTGGGCAACCTGTTCCAGTGCCTCACCACCTCTCAGAGTGAAAGATTTCTTCCTTATATCTAATCTAAATCTGCCCTCTTTCAGTTTAAATCCATTTCCCCTTGTCCTATCACTACATGCCCTTGGAAAAAGTCCCTCTCCAGCTTTCCTGTAGGCCCCCGTTAAGTACTGGAAGGCTGCAATAAGATCACCCTGGAGCCTTCTCTTCTCCAGGCTGAACAGCCTCAACTCTCTCAGCCTGTCTTCATAGCAGAGGTGCTCCAGCCCTCGGATCATCTTTGTGGCCCTCCTCTGGACTTGCTCCAGCAGCTCCATGTCCTTCTTGTATTGGATACTCCAGAGCTGAATGCAGTGTTCCAGGTGGGGTCTCACGAGAGCTGAATAGAGGGGCAGAATCACCTCCCTTGACCTGCTGGCCATGCTTCTTTTGATGCAGCCCAGAATATTGTTGACTTTAATCAATCAGAAGATGATTTATAGAATCTTGTACAGAAGGACAAACACTTCTGTTTTTCCTGAAAATACCCCTCCAAGATCTCATTATCCTTTTTTGTATCTTTGTCACATTGGTTTCACTTTTCTCCCATACCCTCTCTTCCTGAGTGCTGAACTCTCAGAGAATCACAGAAATTAACACTAATCAGTAAGGAAAAAAGAGTATTTGTGGCAGCCAAGACAGGAACTTCATCACTCTGAGCTTCATGCTTAGTCGATAGAGATCATTACGCACTTCAGAACTACTCTGGAAGCCACTTAAAAACTTGAGTCCAGGTGTCAGAATTTCTTGCTGATTTACAGATGAATTTTAGGATGACTATGCTTCTGGATTGGACTAGTTAGGTTACATACCTAAAGACAGGGATGATTTTAAGTTCCTGGTACAATTTCTTTTAACTAGTCTCCAAAGCCATCTAATTCTTCTTGTACAATTGCTCTTTTGCTCTTTTCTACTGGTTAATATTTTTCCATTATTAGAAAATCCCAGGGATTAAACTAATTATACTTACATTGGATACAAAAGCATTAAAATTACTAGTCCCAGTGTTGATCACTGAAGACTTCTATGAAGAACCTTATGCAATGTCATACCTTCTTTTTCCATATCACCCAGTTGCCTGCCCACCTCAGTTTAATGGCAGCATTTTCCAACTATTAGGAGACCCAGACTTTAATTGCCTCTGTAGCACTACATCAGCTTGAACAGAGGAAAGCCAAAGAACGTTTTCTCTCTTCAGGGAGGAAAAAAAGAAAAAAATCTCATGAAAGAAAAAAAAAAAGATTAAAAAGATCTGGGATCTTACATTTATTTCTGTATCCTTTTCTTCAAAATTTGTTTGAAAGCAAACATACTACAGAGACATGGTCTGTGGATAATGAGATCATTCCATCCACACAAACATGCATGAAAGCACATCCATTGTCTGTGCTATTCTCCAGTATTACACTGCCACCACTGAAACAATGTTTTCCTTAAAGAACTTCAAAAAGATGGTCTACAAGTCCCTCTAGAAAAAGACCTTGCAGCCAAGTTTATGATTTCACAGATAACTAGTCTTAATCTTCTGGGACAAAAACTATCAACACTCCCTTTAATTTTACTGAAGTTTTTCTTCCACTTCAGTTGCAGTCATTTCCACTTCCATATCCTCCTTCCTGTCCATCAACTTGCCTTTGCCTTCATATTCTACAATCTTCATCTTTATGAAGATTGTAGAATATCTTTATGATTTTATTCATTTTTATGAAGATTGTTATTCAGTATATGTAATTTTAAATACTTATCTAAAGTACCAAGTTAGGAAGGCAGTAATCTAAGGTTGCTAATTAAGAGGTTTAATAAAATGGAAGGTTTAATCACCCCTGGAAGCAACTCTCCATTGAGTGGATATGGTCTCTGGGACAATTGAGTTAGCAGCTTGAAGAAAAATGAAATAGAGCCATCTTTCCTCCACTTCTACACCAAGAAATATTTGGTTTGGTTTAGGGCCAAGATGGAATTACTTTTAATGTTGACGCAATCTGTTCTTGTTCTTTTTCATAACTTTGCACATAGCAATGGTAGACTTTAGCGATGTGTTTTTATTCACTTCACGAGATTTAACTCATCTTGACTTTTACAGTTTTTTGGATATCCATTATACATTATCTAAATAAACTCTCTGAGGGATTTTAGAGCTCTTCCCTCCATTTATAACGGGAAAATTCATTCTCAGTGAATCCCATTCTAACTGATACCATTGACTGTGATAAAAACTTTGGTCAAGAAAGCCATCTTTGTCTTAGTGTCTGTTCTGCCTTACATTTGACTGTCTGATCCTGAGTAGTTTAGTTTATGTAATTTATTATCTTTCATAATTTCTCAAATATCTGTTCTTTTGACATTAACCCTCTTTCAGTAAACAATAATGTTTATACAAAATATATTCATTTAATTAAAACTGAGTGAGCTCACAGCTAACGTTTTTTAGTGTCTCATTATTCACTCCAATAAAACAAAGCACATTTAATAATAATACATTTTCAGCTATTAAAAACCTCAAAAAGCTGTAGAGAGCCATAAAGAAATTATGATCCTTGGAAAATAAAAAGACTACAAAAATTCAAGTGGAGAGAAAATCTACGTGCTTGTGCCAGTATTCGTAACTACTTTCCTTAATACATGCCTGCAGGTTAAGAAAAATATTTATCAGGAAACAAAGGTAACATTTGAAATAGTATATTAAAGCAGCAACAGAGAACATTCCCTAGTACTGAAATATGATTCTCTATGGCATTAAATTTCTGTAATAGTCCCTGGAATCATTTTTGCCCGGATCAAATAGAACCATCTCGAATAATTCTCAGGCACGGTTGGAGACAGTATGAATCATGAAGTATTCAAAACAGGCAGGTCTGGTATGATCAGATTGTACCAACTTTTCAAGAACAAGAAAATTAAGATTCTTCAGGTAGAGCAACTTAAAATTCAGAATTGTATGACATTTACTACTGTAGAGCTCACAAGGAAGATGCTGTCTCTTCATGTTCACACACGGGCTTCTGCATGACAAGGGACAGGACAAGGACAAGTTACACAGATGAGTCTGCAGATCTGCTTTGATCCAGCCCTCATATTGGATTTACCTTGTGTAAGGATCATTGCAGTGATCCAGAAGAGAAGCAGGGTGTGAACTAACATTTAGAAAGTGCAATGTTGAAGCTCAGTCTTTGGTCTTTTTTATGTAGTGATGCACATGTGCCCAGAGACATTCAATTCCCTGTCCCAAACAGCTTCACATTAATCTATTTCAAAAAGACTAGAATTACTCTTAGAAATATGAGATATATAAGGTCTTGACACCAGAACTGGAATAGTGTCTAAAGTTCCATGGGTGTTTATAATTTTCAGATAAAATTTTGAGCTATCAGCATATTACGAGTACCATTTTTCATATCAAATATATAAATACGTAGAACTAGAATTTTGTTAGTCATCAGTGATCTCCAACAGCAGATTTCTTCCGAGGCACTGGTTTTACAGAATTTATAGTAACATAGCTGTTTCTGTTGCAGTCAAGACCAAAGAGTCAAGGGGCTTTTCTCAGAGAAAAGTACTGCAAGGAAGAAAATGAATAAACTCGATTGCCACACACAGTAAGAGTCCTTGATGAAACATGTAATTAAGGCAAGCAGGCAATTCCTTCATTATAATCGTTCTTGTTCTAGCAGATAATACTAAAAACTTGAGAAACATGCATTCAAAAGTCTGTTGTCTATCAGCAAAGGATACTTTTTAATTTGCTGCTTTTTAGTCAGTTGAACTATATGGAGTAGAAATAGCAAAAAAGGTTCAGAGCGCTTGCGGAACCAGAACCCTGCAGAATATTGATGGATTGAAATCGTCATCTCTGTCCAATTCCATTGCACTCTCTGGACTAAAGAAATAAAACAGTTGATGAAAGAAAAGGACTCGGATACTAACAGTAAAGCAAGTCAAGATTGCATGTGATATTATTTGGGAATGGAAATTTTTTTTTATAAATAACATATAATGACATATATGGGCACCAGCTAAGGTGAGAATACCTCCATGCTAGATGTTATTCAAATGCATAACAAGAGAAAGGAAAAACTTTCAGTGCAAATAAATAGACGATAGAATCACAGTGATACACAAAGAAAAACAGAGTGGTAGGAAAACAAAAAATTAGTTCTTGGCTTGTTGGAGAAACCGTCATGTTCTTGTTGAACAAACTGGCAACATATGCGTATGCTTAATGGTGCTGAAGTACATGACAGGATGCCATGCAAGCACAGCATTGAGTCAAGGCTATGTAGCTCAGACCAAGAAACAGGATAAGTAGAGGGTGCTTTTTCTATAACTGATTTATCCTGAATTCCTATATAACTCAGGAGATTGCTCAACTGCAAGACTGGATGTTTCAGTACTGACTTTCTATAAGAAAAGTTAGGCACCTAACTAATATGTTGTTTGTAAGTAATCGGTAATCATTTACTAATTTGTAAACAAATCATAACCTTAAAATGATGTGTGATTGGAAAGAAGGCAGCAAATATGCTCGCTTACTTCAAAATCCTTCTTACCAGAAAGTGCCACTTCGTAACTTTGTCAAGACTTTTCAGTTGCAAAGATTATACTGAGTCAAAAACATCACCATGTAATTTAGAATATTGCAGAATTTTATAGACAAAAACATTTCAAGCAAAGCCTATAAATAGATGATATTCAGTCTGACCAACTCCCTCAGATATATAATTACTTAGAATATTGCCCTGAATACTTTTTAGATTATATTTAAACACAAAGCAATCAGTCTTATTATTTAGTCAGTAAATTTTACATGCCAGGCAAAATGCTGATCTTTGAAGTCAGAGCATCTTGTCACACACCCGTGCAGATTAACAAAATAGTTTCACCACAAATGTCACCATTTCTATTTTTAGAGGACAGCAAAACCAGCCATTGGGCATATGAACTCCAACCCATAACTGTCTGGAGGTGTGGTTTGTAGGTGATAAGACTATAGCATATTCCACTGACAGAAAATGACAATACACAAACTCCCATTCTGCCCATACTGAAAAGCATTTTTCATTTAAAAAAAAAACAAAAACCAAATCTTCTCCTTCTCCTATAAAAGGTTTATCTATTTTCTACAGAGAAAAATGAAGGAAAATGCTATAAAAGTATTTTTCACACTAATGCAGAGAACACTTACAAAACCCTCTCAAATATTGTCATAGCTCTAGTTATGATTTTTTTACTAACTCCCCTACAAAATTGTGAAGTAATTACTCATTTCTTGCTTATGTAATGAAGCTAGTAGTGCCTGTACCATGATCATATCAAAATGACATATTTATCTAGCCAGAGAGAAACCATCAGCTTATGAGAAGTTATTTACATGATTGATTTGAAGAGCCGTTTTTTTTGAAGCAAAATTCAGTCATTTCTACTTGACATATTTAGGACAAATCAACTGCTTATAAATGCAAGCACAGTTTTGAGTTATTGCTGTATTCCATAGTTTGCTTTTGCTTGAAATTTAACTATGTCTGTAGAAATATTTAGTCCCTTGAGAGCATCTCGTTGCATTCTCACTTCTGATCTGAAGAATAACTTCAGGCTTTGTGCTCCCCACTGAATTTACATAAATAACGAGGGAAGGACCCAGCATGGCACTTCCCCTATGGTAACAGATTTTGACCATCAACCATGAAAGACAGCCTAGTACAAGACTAGAGGTCTGGGAACCAAGATAGGTGCCATGGTTGACCTCCAGCACAGCATGACAGCTTTCAGTCCTTGGGTTCCCTAGTAGTAAAATTGTGTCTGATTTGTGAAGCGTTTCAGGGCCTGTAGATGGCATGTTCTGAATAGGATCTAGGACGTATTAAATACCCGGATATAGAAATTGTATCGATGACACAGTTCATCTTAAGCACCGTTGCTATTTCTTCCCTTTGTTTCTCTTAAGCCTGTATTCTCATCTTTCTCCTTCACCTAGACCTTCGATATTCTGCTTCCTCCCCTATTGCCAAGAGTCCTCTTGGCATTCATATCCGATCTGCACAGAGTTCACTCCTGTGCTTTCACAATCCACCTGATAAAATAATCCATGATGAAATTGCTGCTAGTGGCGTTATGTAGCGCTCATGTCTTTGAACCGACATCCCAGCGAGACAGACAGGGCAGGGAGAGCACTGCCAAATCCGGGCCGCTTTGTTCCAGATTGTCTGTAGACAGAGGATGGCAACACTCCACGGTTTTAAGGACTCTGGTTACCTTTGGCCAGTTTTCTTTATGGATGTGACTGTAAAATGCTGAAATGCTACTCTCTGGGAAGACCTCAACAATTTTTTCATTTATTCTGCACACACATACTGACACCTCCTCTCCCCCCAAAAAAAAAACTTTTCATCTTGTGAGTAAAATCTCACCTTTTATTTCGGTTATATATTAAAGCTTAGGCTTTGCACATGTTGATGAAGCCATGTGTGTTGCAAATGTCAAAGGAACTCCCTGATTTCTGTAGGCAAAAGCGCTGTAAGATTCTATAGGGCCCATGCACATAAAGGAAATGGATCCTTTGGGACTTGCACCTGTATTTTAACTGGCAGCATAATTAGGTCCCATATGGTTAATGAAATGTAACGTGTCAGTATTTTGTAGGCTGAGATTTGTCACACAGAGGTGTTGGATGTAACACCCACTCTGCCAACTGTTCAAGAGTAGAAAAAACAAAATCAGTTAAAAGCTTGCGTGTAAAAGAGAAAGAGGAATCAGCCTTCAAGCTTTCAGTTTTCCAGGCTTCCAAAGTCCTCTGTCTTTCTGCCTTCCTAGGGGAGGTCTGTCAATCAAGGTACCTTTTCTCAATGTTTCAGAGTACCTTGTTGAAGAGCACAAGTCTATGTGTGGTTGGTAACAACATGTACAACAAACTACATGTCCATGAGCTTCTCTGCCCTACATCACCGGTAGTGTCTGAGTGTCCCTTACTCTCCAAAGCAGTGGTCCTCACAGCACTTCCATCACACATTTGAAATGTGGGTGTTTGGAGCAAATGCTTCTAAGACACCCATGTGTGCCAATTCTCAGCCTACAAAATGCCAAACTATTATAAAATCATTAAGCAAGGCCCCTTGCAGATGGCTGGAGGCATGTCCACAGCAGGCTACAGAAGGGACTGCAAGCACACCCCGTGTAGCTCTGATCTAGCCAGTTGTGCTGAGCTACTAGCTGAGATCTTCAGCTCCACAGTTTCATGTCCCATGCCATACTTCCTAATGGACTGATTAGCTTGAGCACAGTACTGTAGTGATATAGACTAAGGCAGTCTTTGTGCATCAGAACCAGTCTCTCCATCATAAGGCATTGGCACGATCTCTACAATATTATCAGAGCCACATAAGTAGTCCAGGAGAGCACAGAACTGGGTCTCTCACTTCCACATAAACCATCCCAAACTTCCTGTCCTAGTAGCCACTGCACTGTCCGGTTCTCCATACCCAATATTCTCAGGCCAAACTTCCTAGTTCAGGTGATTTAACTTGACTACCACTCCTGACCAGAGCATTTGAATGGGACTGGAACAAAAGACAGTACTTTGTTTCCAGCTCACAAAGACATAAACTAACCAAAAAGCAAAGGCAGATCCACAGCACAGAGTTGAGGACGCGATAGTCTTCCCTCTCATAGCGCAGCTTAGTGTGACGCACATGCCATCACATACAAATGGAGTGGCTTCAGCATTGGCCTGACAGAGTCGTAAGCAACCACGCATGATTGAGAGGCTTCTCAGCACCTTACCTCCTGGCTCAGCACCATTTACATGTCTCTCCTCCCACAGGGTGGTGCCTAAAGACACTGTCTAGCCCTGCCTGAACAGTCTGTGGACAGCTCGCACAGCAGAATCTGTCTGCATAAACTGCTGGTTGAATAGACATGAATAATGCATAGAGCTGTAATAAAATCAGCTTGGGAGCAGGGAAAGAAAAGGACTATGTCAGCCTGGATGATTCAGACAGTTCTAGTTAACAGGCGAGAGGCCAGAGAGGGAGGGAGGGCCAGGAAGGTCACACGATTGAAGAAATAGCCAAATAGGAAATGATGGAGGAAAACAGAAATTGATAAGTCCACAGGTCAAGTAACCTTCGCTTTTTCAAGAAAACTCTATAGCAGAATGTTCCTATAACTATGAAGCTTATAGTCCTTGGTTGAATCTTACGTACCTTACCAGAGGAACTACACTCCCAGCTTGTCCCAGTCATTGCATAAATCTGACTTTTGTACAAAATCTGTAAGATGAAGCTCTCCAAACGTGTTCAGTACCAGATGCTTCATTTTGAGCGTATCATTGGCATGCTCATATTTTGCTTTTGCATAACTGTCTTTGGATTTAGGGGAAAAAAAATAAAATCCTTCCATAGAATTTCTATCTGAGTGAAAAACACCTTCAGCCCCATATTCAGTAAGACATAGAGCATCTACATATTCTATTCTTTTCAGTAGGCACGGAGGTGCCAAAAAAGAAGTTGAGTATCTAAATACCCCATACAGTGGACTTTCAAGGGAGAGAAGCAAGTCAGAGAAAGAGAGCATCTGATACAACTTTTTACACCTGTTAAATTTGAGCTAGTCTCATACTTTCCCTTTAGGGAAAGAAATAGGTCAGACAAATTGCTTGTCTTTTTGCATATGCATGAAAAGGAGCAAGGTAACTTCACATCTCACAGTGCTGTTGGGAGGAAAAAAACAAAGAAGCCCTTTATATATATAACCATGACTGAAAACATATGAGAAGCTTATACTGAAAAGATAAAATAAACTCTCTCGTATTATCATCTTGGTCATGCATCCTCATCTTTTTGAAAGCTTCTGTTAATGCGAAAAGGATTTGAATCTTGTATTTTTCTGTGGTAAAGATGCAAAGAAAAGGAAGAACTGCTTACCTATCAGATGCAACCTTAAGTTCTGTTCTACTCATAAAACCAAATGAGCAGCATCTGCATATTTTTACTAATTTTCCTCCCTGGACTTCTTTGGAAACCTACGATAACATTCTTCTCTGAATTGCAAAGCCAGCATGGAAATGCTAAAGGAGCTGAACCTCACTGCTTCTCCTCCATCAACAGAGGTATAGAATTCCTTTTCCTTTTGTTCCTCTTCCATGCCTAAATATAATTTCACTCACTTTCTGTCAGAATGCATCTATACAACCTGTTCAGCACAATTCTGAGATCACAGCCATCTACAATACTTTCTGCAATCCAGGAAACACCCTGAAGAGCAAGTCAGTGTGCTCCATGACTGCTCACTCATCTTGCTTACAAAGACTGGCAACCTGGTGGAGAGAAGGTGGATGGGACACGATTTTGGGCTCTTTAACTGCAACAGATACTTTGGCCAAAATCATTTTCCAATGTAATTGAAAATGAAGTTGGATATGAAGATTGTTAAAAATGATGAAGGTGAAATAGAGGAATAATTTCAGCTTATTTTTCGCCTTCAAGGCAAATGAAAACAATGTCCTGTTTTTCACTGAATGCCAAATCTGAAAATTGAACAACTGTGATACACAAGGCTTTAAGACAAAATAAATGTAGAATTGCTGAATAATATATCTAGTTAAAATCATATTTTTTTAATCAGAATCTAGACTTTAAATCCTGAACTTTAGAAGACATCTGGACTAAGTCTGGCTTCTCCAGGTGAAAGAACTTTAAAAATAGTGTGCAACTTTGTTGGCCTTTATTTCAACAAGTGCTCAGTCTACACGGGTTGATAGCCATGATCACATAAACTAAAAGTTTTAGAAATTTTCAAATCAATGCATCCTATCTTATTCATGCAATTATCTACCCGAAATTGTTTTATAACCTTATTTTGACCAGGGAGGGATAAGAGGAAAAAAAAGGTTAAATCTAACCAATGGAGGAGACCAAACATTGAGGAAGGTGAGATAGTAAGCCAGATGGGCAGAAGATGAGATATGACAAGATAAAGGCAGATAACTGTAAAAGGGAAAAATAAACAGTACCTGTTTATAGACTACCACCATATCACTTTGCTAAGAAGGTAAGGAACAGTAGCTTGTACACTGATCTATGAAAAACAATTTCCTACCGGACTGCAAGTTGAAGAAGTAAACGGAGTACCAATACCCCTAAAATGGAGGGGGGGGGGGTGGGCGGGGGAAGGTTACATGCTCTTGTAAAAGAATTTGACAAAACTGGAAAGATTTATACAAGATCTATAAGAATAAGTTAGTGTCTGGAAAACCTACTTTACAGAAGTGACAGGAGAACTAAAGCTCTTTGGTTTAGCCAAAAGGAAGATTAGAACAATGTGTGGGAAGAGAAGCTCTGAGAACATGCCAAGATAAAGGGGCTACATGTTGGAGCAACAGACAGTCATTTCATTTGAAGAAAGGATAACTCATAGTCTGAACTGACTACCAAAAGGCTAAATCAACTCTGTCTTAAATGAAGTCCTTAAGTGAAGACACTGTGTATCTTCATAAACAATATGTTTTAGCCTAAGTAATAACTACCAATAACTAGTTGTCATTTTATTACCTGTCTTACATAGCAAAGTTAAATATGGAGAACAGAACTCTGTAATTTCAAATCAGGGAAACGTGAACATGTTCTGTGACTCTGCCATGGTAGATCAACTGTAGTTTATATATACATTCCTAAAGCTTTATGCACTCCAAAATAGGGATGTTGGACAACTGGTTCACCTGCTGAAACTATCTTGCTCACAAAAAAATTAGGACTGAAGTAAAGTAATTTCCTATATCCTACATCTTCATCATAGCTCTCTCACTACAGTTTTACACCTTTCTTTTGGCAGAACCTCTATTTATCTTCCTCCTAAGGCCTATAACATCATCTAGGAAGTTAGAAGAAAACTATCTGAGGAAGAAAAGGTAAAAAAAAATAAAAATTTATACCCTAGGTAAGGACATATAAGAAGCATTTGAGTTGATCACAATAGACTGAGGAACAGATAATTTTCCTCATCTTTCTGCTATTCTCAGCAGTTAGGTTAGATTTTGACAATGGGATTCATTCAGCAAGCTGGTTTACCAGCCACCTAAGTTATTATCTTTCCAACTTGTCTAGTACCTATTGCACTTCTAGCAATAGCCATTCCCCATACGTTAAGTTGTCTGCCCTTTGACAATGTACTTGATTTTATATGGAGGTTTCCACATATATCACCTGGATCATGTATCTGGCCAACCATAAATGCAGCCAGATGCTTCCAGAAAAAAAAAAAAAAAAAAAAAAAACCACCACGAAACCTCTCAATTAGAGGAAATCTTAAATGTGGTTTTCTCCAGTCAGCCGATTTAGAATGATGAGTTAAATTACACTAGCTTAAAGACGAGACTGCGATTTATGAATGGGCTTGTCTCAAACTTCAGTTACCAAGGTAGATGGCAACTGTTCTGTTAATAACCTTCCCAATCGCTTCTCTAATGTATACACATACAATGTATTTATGCATAATACTCTGCATTACAGCAGGTACATCATCAGGAACCTGAAATCGGATTTTAGTAAAATGAGTGCAATATTTTTCATTGTCTAGTGGTTTCCAAATTAAATTAAAGCAAAGTCTATAATTTTTGATTCACCCCCAAGATCACTGTCTCCTACATGATTCAAGAATCATGCAGACCTTTTGCTTTTCTTAGCTTTCAGAGAAATCACAAGTTAGCTCTTGTAAATACGGGAAGTGGTTTTTCATGTATGAATTCATCAAGGCCAAGTGCTGAGTCTTGCATGTGGGTCACAACAGCCTCATGCAATGCTACAGGCTTGGGGAAGAGTGTCTGGAAAGCTGCCCGGCAGAAAAAGACCAAGAGATGTTGGTTGACAGCCAGCTGAATATGAGCCAGCCGAGGCCACCTTAATTGCTCCTTAACTATACAGGAACTTTCTGATTTGAAAACAACATTGTTTTAACTTTTACACTATTAAGCTACCTACAATATGGTTTTGATGTATAAAGATACTGATAAGTGCAGGACATCTTCCTTTTACTTGTTTAGATAGGAATTTAATTCTGGTGTCTGGTAAAGTCTTTTCATACCTAGGATCTTAAACTAGCACTCTGGAAAAGTGAGTTCTCATCCTAGTCCTTTCAGTGATGTTGGGGATCCTTATTCTGTCTCTCTCTCTTTCTTCCTGGCTCCTATCACAACAGGCCCATGATCTCCCCTGAATTCTCTATTACAAAGTCTATATGAAGGAATGTGAAAAAATGTTGAGTTTTCTTTTTTCTCGTATCAAAGTGTACTAACTGCACTTTTGACCTTTAAATCTGGGAAAAATTAGAACTTCACAAATGCATTACTTCAATTTCCTGTCACTAGGTAATATGTATGGAAAAAGAAAAATCTATGGTTTCAACAATAAGAAAGAAAAGTAATACAACAGATGCAGAAATACTAGAAATCATCACAAATAATGAATAATAAGACCTGGTTCATCAGCCCCTGTTTAACTATTGGATTAAAGAGATGTCAATGTATCCAAAAATCTTTATTTTTGTACACAGGATTGCAGGTAGAGAAGCCATGCCAAATAAAATGGGATGGAGAGAACTTTCCAGCTCTTCCCTGAGGAAAACATCTTTTATCAAAAGTGTCAAAGAACATTAATATTTGTGCAAAAAATTTAAAAGCTGACATGTTTTTAAATGAAGTTTCCATTTGACTTTTAAAGTTACTTTTTATTAACTATTTTAATATAATCACAAGACAAGCAGTTTATTTTGACTGACTTCTGAATTTTATTACAGCTTTAATTCATTAAAAAATATTGTTATTTGTCTTTCGATTCTGACTTGGGGTGAAAAATACTTTTTTTAAAAAATTCTATGGAATATTTGTTTTTCAGCCAGGTCTGTAACATGTATTTGTTCATTTCAAAGACAAAATATCAACAGTAAGAAAGTTAACCACTGTCACTACCAATGGTGGTCTGATAAGATATATCAGAAGGGCCATCTTTCATAAAACTGATCTCACCCATCAGGCATTGAGCAGAGAAATTTTGTTTCCTGAAAGATTTCCAAATCTTATCAACTTGATAGATCCCTCCCTGATTGAAGATGTGCGTTGTGGGAGTGGGGAAAAGAACTGTGCCATTTCCAGACTCAAGCCAAAAGACAAATTTAAGATAAACTGGAAGATGCTGAACTCCCACTTTCTTTTCTCAATGAAGGAAAGTTTCATGACACTGCAACTTTCATTGAGTAGCTATGGAGTCTAAACGAGGGAAAAAGTGACATTCAAACACTTAGCCCCTAAACAAAAGCAGCAAAGTGACATTTTGAAGATCTCAATGTCCTGGTTTTACCTAAGTCTACCATATATTATTCCTTTCAAAACCTTTTGTTAAAAACTTTAAAATAGTACATTTCGTTGCTCATCTTCCCTTTTTTTTAGTATTTCCTCTAACAATCTTCATCCTCATTAGGCTCCAGAGTATACCCCTCATTTTGTATTTTTCTGTCAATCAAGGTACTTCACAGTGGATATGTTTGCTTGAGCAGTCTGCCAGTGATGTTAAAGTGCTGCCCAGTTAGTCCATCACTGCAGAACAAAGTATGCGTTAACTTGATGATACTTCAGTTTGCTATCTCAATGTTCTCAGCTGATTTATAGCATTTGCTCATGTTTCACAATTGTGATGTTAGGATAAATATTTGAAATTCGGGAAAAAAAAAGCATCACCTTTGTTACAGATGTCAACATTCAATAAAATGAACAAACACCTCAACAGGATAGGACTGGAACTGGGTTTCCCTTTTCTCATATTTTCTTTTGGATAACATCTTTGTTGACGACATGGACAGTGGGATCAAGTGCACCCTCAGCAATTTTGCTGACAACACCAAGTTGTGTGGTGTTGTGGACACGCCGGAGGGAAGGGATGCCATCCAGAGGGACCTTGACAGGCTGGAGAGGCAGGCCTGTGCGAACCTAACAAAGTTCAACAAGGCCAAGTGCAAGGTCCTGCATATGGGTTAGGGCAATCCCAAGCACAAGTACAGGCTGGGCGGAGAATGGATTGAGAGCAGCTCTGAGGAAAAGGACTTGGGAGTGCTGGTGGATGAGAAGCTCAACATGAGTCGGCAATGTGCGCTGGCAGCCCAGAAAGCCAATCGTATCCTGGGCTGCATCCAAAGCAGCGTGGCCAGCATGTCAAGGGAGGTGATTCTGCCCCTCTACTCTGCTCTCGTGAGACCCCACCTGGAATACTGCATTCAACTCTGGAGTCCCCAACACAAGAAGGACATGGAGCTGCTGGAGTGGGTCTAGAGGAGGGCCATGAGATGATCCAAGGGCTGGAACACCTCTCCTATGAAGACAGGCTGAGAGAGCAGGGGCTGTTCAGCCTGGATAAGAGAAGGCTCTGGGGTGATCTTATTGCAGCCTTCCAGTACTTAAAGGGGGCCTACAGGAAAGCTGGAGAGGGACTTTTTACAAGGGCATGTAGTGATAGGACAAGGGGCAATGACTTTAAACTGAAAGAGGGGAGATTTAGATTAAATATAAGGAAGAAATTTTTCACTCAGAGGGTGGCGAGGCACTGGAACAGGTTGCCCAGAGGAGCTGTGGATGACCCATCCCTGGAAGTGTTCAAGGCCAGGTTGGATGAGGCTTTGGGCAACCTGGCATAGTAGATGGTAGGGGGGTTGGAACTAGATGATCTTTGAGGTTCCTTCCAACCCTAACCATTCTATGATTCTGTAAGAATTTATTTTTTTTTTGCTACAAGATTAATGTGATGGAGAGCATGTAAAATTGTGATCATCCTGGTCTCAAAATTTATGTTTAAAAGTCTCAAAAAATAAAAGTAATTTCAAAAATGAAAAAAAACTTATGCAACTATTTTACCAAAGGGCAAAAATAAAATGTTGAAATAGCGCATTCTCCAGTCTTCAAGCAGGACATACTTCAATTTACAGAAACAGATGTTTAGAAATAAATTTCCTTTGAAATTATAAATAATTTCTTGGACTACCAATAACCTTTTTTAGTACATTATTTATTTGTGTTTTTTTCTCCATATAAAGCATGAAAAAATGCCACCTATGCTTAAAAGAAAATGTATCTAGTTTTAAATCATATTATTTTGTGAAAAGAAAATTAAATTTCTGGGCATTATGTAGTTTTTATATCTAAAGGAGAAAAGTCTAGAGTTTGAAAGAAAATTTCCACAATGTCATATAAGCACAATTTGTTCCAAGCTGCAGGTTTAAGGTCAACTTGTTGCAACTCCTTCGTTCATTTCTTCATCTTATTCTCACAGACTATGACTAATTTTCATTTTGCTCTTTGCTTGGTAGCAAAGAATGTAGACAAAAATAGTCCTGTAACCAGACACATTTGAACAGATATGAAAGGAAATGTGTGAAATAACTCTTATCTACAGGAAAAAAAAGAAAGTTCTGGTTTTGTTATGCTTGCCTCTGTACATCCTAAGAAAATGAACGTGAATCACCTCTTTATAGTCACTTATAATAAATTTAAATGGAGGAAAGTGATATTAAACAGAGAGGACTTTGAGGAAGAGTTTGATCCCATGTTTACCTGCAGAGATGTCTAAGAAAATGTTAACAAAGTGGCTTCTTTCTTAACACTGTGTTCAAAAGTAAATCATTGCTTGTACATAACGGAGTGACATTTACCCCTTGCCGCGTTGTGTTAGATTTGTGTGGCAAGGTTTTGGTAGCAGGGGAGGGGCTACGGGAGTGATTCCTGTGAGAAGATGCTAGAAGCTTCCCTGGCTCCAAGTGGAGTGGGATGTGAGAGAAACAACTATGCAGATGCCAAGGTCAGTGAAGATGAAGGGGGAAGAGGTGTGCCAGAGCAGAGATTCCCCTGCAGCCCATGCTGCGATAGCAGGTGGCCCCTGTTCAGCCCATGGAGGTTAACAGTGGGGCAGAGATCTACCCGCAGCCCTTGGAGGACCCCACACGAGTCAGTGACTGTGCCTGAAGAAGGCTGTGACCCTGTGGGAAAGCCCATGCTGGAGCAGGATGTTGGTGAAGGACTGCACCCCATGGGAGAGACCTCACTGGAGCAGTTTGTGAAGAACTGCAGCCCATGGGAAAGGACTCACATGGCAGAAATCTGTGGAGAACTGTCTTTCGTTAGAAGGGACTCCATGCTGGAGCAGGGGAAGCACGTAAGAAGTCCTCCCTCTGAGGAGGAAGGAGCAGCAGAAATAATGTGTGACAAACTGACCGCAACCCTCATTCTCCGGTCTCCCTGTGCCAATGTGGGGAAAGGAGGTAGAGCAGGGAAGAAGGGAGGAGTGGGGAGAAGGTGCTTTTAAGATCTGACTTTGTTTCTCATTATTCTTCTCTGATTTGATCGGTAACAAATGAAATTGGTTTTTCCCCAAGTTGAGTCTGTTTTGCCAATGACCATTGGTGAGTGATCCCCCTCTATCTTTTTCTTGACCCTTGAGCCTTTTGTTATATTTTCTCCTCTTCATCCTGCCAGGGGAAGAGACTGATCCAGCAGCTTCATGGTGCTTAGTTGTCAGCTGGGCTGAACCACGACACGCCCCCCCCCAATAAATTTTGCCTATTGTGTTTCTAATCGTACCCCTCTGCAGTTCTATTTTTCCAGCATAGATCACCTCTTCACTCCATTCAGTGCGGCAAAATAAATGGTTTCCAATGGCAATGAAAATTGCCTTTCAAATTATTAACTCATTTAGCTCCAGGCAAATTTTAAGCACAGACTCTCAGGGATTGACCTTGTTTCTGACTAGGAAGGCCTGATCCAAATGTCAGCCTAGTCAACGGGGGAGTATTGACTTCAAATAGGCTTTCAATAAGGCCTTCAAACTGCAATGACAGAAGAAGAGAAAATTGTATATATATTTCCCTCATCTTTCAAAAAGACCAGGGAATGCTTTCATATGGAAAATGAAGTAAACAGACAGTTCTTTGTCTCTTGGGGCAGACAGCCAGCTTCTCCCCAGTTTCCCCGACCATTTCCTGTTAGTTGTGGTGCCAAGTGGTTAAGCAAGAAAAGGTCAAAAAAAAACCTCCAGGGATGCTTGAGCAGCATGGACCATCTCCATGCAGCCACCACCATTCAGAATCCAGACACAGGAATGAATTTTCCTCTCTAGGCCCTTTTCTATGCCTTAGTTTCCCCAGGGATGGACAACTACATGAGCTAAAAAAGACCCCTAAAGCGCTTTGAGAAATGGAGGGACTAAACTGGAGGGCTTCTGTCTGCTGAACTACTTCACCTGAAAGAGAAGCACAGACAGAGTTCCTGTCTGCATTACTGATCTGCTGTCTGTCTGAAGAGTTGGTTTAAGAACTGAAAGTTGGTTTGAGTTTAAGGAAAGTTTGTTTAAGCTCTGTTCCTATCACAGTGGTGGAAAAAAGCATCTGCAAGACCAACTGAAAGAATTAGATCAGCACTCAAACTTCAAATAAAATGGTCTCCAGCACGCCCTTCATGCCTGTTGTAGTAATCCATAAAGTTGAAGGCACTTGCTTCAGGCTTCAAGTGACAGGTCCTTAGTACAAAGAGTTTCCCATCACATTTTCCCTCTTTGCCTTCTCACTCCTACCTACAATGTTAACGTCTCTGTTCATGGGGCCATTGTATGACCTAGATTCCAGAAGTGATGAGACTTTTTAAAAAAGTACCCTGATGGTGGACATAAAAGTTTTACTTTAAAGCCAGATTAGTTCAGAATAGAGTCCCACAATTCAAGGAAGATTTGGAGAGTGGAGGAAGATAATGACGCCAGTGGCACATGTCACTCCTGTCAGAGATGAGCAAGGGAAGTTGCAACCTAAGACTATCTAAGACTGCAAAGATTTCTGATTGGCATATGTAAAATACCCTGCAGTAAGTGAAGCTGACCGTTGCTTTATAAGAAATACCCTTCATTTGTTACTCATATTTCCCATTAACTGGGTTGCAGGAACTTCCTCCTTAAAATTTCAAGAGCTCCACCAGCAATATTACTCGCTACCTTCCAATTCTTAGGAAAAAAATTACTCTTAGTGGCTACTTGCAGATCTGGAGGCATCACCTAGATTTAAACCATGATGCTAAATGTCAAAGGAGCAAAGCTTACAAGAACTTCTCAAAATTTTTGCATATTTTAAATTTGGAGGTCTTGAATAAGTATTTAACAACAAAACTTCAGATCAACCTCTCAAAATATTAATCCACTGCAGACATAGATGATTAGTAAGTGCAGAAGGAAAAATTCAAACAGGAAGTTTTTTACTATGAAGCTACTGCCTTATCTCAGGCTTTTCTTATACTAGGCCAAAACAGACCTATAACTTATCTGCTGATGTAACTACCATAACAAGGAAATAATCAAGCTTTTTTTGCTTCTTCTTTTCTCTCAGTCTAGCTTTGAAAGAGATGACCCTCCCTCTCCTTGGAAATCCTTTCCAGAAACCAAAGGTCCTATTTCAGAAGACTCTAGCAAATGCATGAATATTAACTAAAGATAATGAATGCAGATGACCAGAATTACTGGAGGCTCTGAAAAAGAGTACTCTCTCAATGGGTGGGAAAGACTCCAAGTCAATAAAAATTGCAAGGAGTAGGATTCAACAATTTTTTTCCTTATTTTGAAATAATACCTACAAATATAGTACACTGAGTATAGGGGCATATTCAGAATGTTTACAAGTAAACAGATGCTATATTAAAATGAAAACTAATTATAAAAATTAAAATTATATAAATAAAGAATATCTCTTTTACTTGTTTACTCAATTCCTTTACTTTAACATTCATCTATTGGAGCATTTTATAGTGTTTTTAAAAAAAACCTTTCTGTTCCTGGAAAGGATAACTTCTGCCATAGTCTTTGGAAAGTTCCCAGAACATCAGACATTGTCACATTTCAAAGAAATACCTTGACGAGTTTGTATTTGCCTATCCCATTATAAATACCACCTGTTCTATTGTCAGAAAATATTTGTGTGATGTTGTTTAACTAACTGGAGACCATATTCATCTTTATGACCAGAGCAGTGCAAATAGATGATGGGATCATAAGATTCCCAGAACCCAAGTTTAATGTTCGTTCACTCAAGTCCAGAGTTATGCTGCTGTAAACATGCTATGTATTAACAACATACCACTTATCTTGTCCACTTTAATACCAGCAGAAGTAGGCGCATGTTGTACTAGATATATCATTCATCATTTCTCCTTCTTCATGCTCAGCTCCTCTATCATTTTCTGCTCTTGTCTTGCCTGTAGCAGCTACCTCTAGCTTCAACCCTTGTGTCACTATTCCCTTCTTTCCAATGCACAGTACAAAGTTCCTCTGCCGTAAGATTAACATGCCATATGTTACCATCTGCTCCAGAGTATCCACGGGAAGTGCTAATAGTAAGTATTCTTACTCTGTGCAGAATCAGACCTTAATATAAGCTTGCAAATTCCTGCACTGAATATATAAGCATCCCCTCTCTATAAACAGAGGTGTAAAAGTTGTTTATAGCAAAACTTAGACAAGCCATCAAAAGCAGCCAGGATATAAAATCTTATGCTAATGTGATGCATGAGTGGCATTATTTTTGACCATGATGTTATTCGCAAATATTTGCAAAACGAAGGCTGCACACCAAGCCATGCCAAAGACATCAGCTGGCACAGAGTACCTTCACTACATGATGTGACGTAGGGTGATTTTTACACTGTTATATTAAACTGTTAATATATTCATGCATCCCTATACAAAAGAAGCTGCAGTTATTTACCAGCTCTTGTTATTGTAATGGAAACATGATTGCAACAATCTGCATGTAAGTTCTAACTTTTTTTTATATATACTGCAGAATGAGCTCTCTACATATCTGTAGGAGGATGAAGGTCTCTAAATACTAGCATTGGACTATCATCACCCCAAAAAGGGCTTTGAATACTATGAAGGCTGCCAGAGAAGCATACTCAGTGCGTGGGAAGGACAATCTACTTTCTATTGGTTGTAATAAAGCCAACAGCATCTGCTGCTGTTCAGAAATGCCGTCATCACCACTCAGTCTCTTAACAACGTTTTTCATTCCCAGATCATATTCTGAGCCTTCCATTCTGAGATTGTCCATTTGAACAGACGCAACCCAGTGAGATCCAAAAATTCATCACAGAACCTAATTCCAGAAAACTCATTAAATTGTGCTGTCATTAGACAGGGCCTGGTGAAACCTGCTCTTAAAGCAGTATGAAATTCTAGTCGCTTATAGCAAGATGAACCCACTCAACTCTGCCAATACAACGAATAACGAAATCAGGTAAGCTCTTCCATAGCATTTCTCTTTAATCACATACTCTTCTCAACACCGGGTAAAAAGCTTAAGCTCTAACTCAAATTAATAAAAAGAAGAAAGCAATTTATTGCACAGTTCTGATTTTCTGGACACCTTGTGCAACGTAAGTGTGTAAAGAAGGTTCAAGGAGACTTCCATTGCTCACTCCCGAAACCAATGGCCAGATGCAGAGCAAGAAGTGGCTGCGACACTGCATGTTCTTTATAAAAAGGACAGAAATAGTTTAGGCCTCCAGGAGCTGGGACAACCTGCATTCAAATATTAACAAGAACTACCTGTTTTCTAGTATTCATGCCTCTGTGACTCAGATATTAGAGAGGAACACATTCTGATTCAGCTACCGTTTCAAATTATGGTTTAGCTCTCTTCTGCGCCAGGAAGACCAGACGCTTTCTCATTAGCCATTGATACCAATATAGTCAAAATGATTATTCTACGTAAATACATTGACTGGTAGATTAAGAAAAATAAATAAATGTCAACTAAATTAAATTAAAGTAACTTAGAAGAATCTAGAGTAAGCACTTTCAGCAACAAGTGGCCCTAGAGAACACGCGATCCTTTATTTCAAGGTTTGTTTTCAACCATTATTAACACAATGCTACTTCAGCCCCATAGGGAATGTGAAATTATTAACTAAAGTCAAATTTTATACTGTTGACAATCGACTGGCAAAAACCCAACAACATCAAACTGCCATCATCGATCTATTTGACCACATCAAAGTAGTTCGAAGGTATTCTTATACAGAAAAAATAGCCTCTTACCTTCAGTATGTACGGCAGAAACATAGGTCCAGTTATAGCGCTTGACAATGTCCACCATAGCCCGTGCTTGCTGTGCATCAGATGGCACAACTCTCATAAAATACTTGAACAGAGTTTTGTCACTAAGGTCCATGCTTGTGGCAGAATAAGCAATCTGAGGTATATTGAAAAGCTGCAACAAGTTCTGGACCTGGATAGCAACTGAGCTAGAGCCAGGTCCAATGACACCAACAATGGGTTTCTTGGAGCGGAAAGACGATGAAGATCCATCCACACATTTCACCATTCCCTCTTCTTCTTCTGATGAAATAAGAGAGTCTCTTATAAACTCAATGCTCTGCTCCAGAGCCACAGCAGAATGCCAGCAGGAGTCCCTTATTTCACATCCCAGTGTTATGTTTGGCAACAGTGTGGGATCCAAATTAATTCTGTCAAGGGTATGTAGCATTGCCTCCACTCTCTGAATGCCATATTGCTCTCTTACTTCTCCACATTTCCTCTCATGAACCTTGTCAACTGTTGGTTGATGGTGGACAGAGAATAGAGCTCCAATGATAATATCACCAGGCATGTGTGCAACCACCCTTCTCTCATTGGCCTGTGCAGAAACCAAAAGCCCAAAGTTCCCACAGACATCTTCCTTCAATAACAGGATTGCAAGGAACAGCAAAAGGACCATTTTAGGAAATGGTTTAGGCTGGTAGAGACGACATGATGGAACAAAATCGGAGAGCTGGTGAAAAACAGTGATCAAATCTTTTGGATAAAAGGAGCACTATGCTGATGGTTAACCAGGAGTTTGTGTATATTCTCTAAGGAGCCACCGTCATCTCCAAGTGGACAGCTATGCAGAGCTGCACATGTGCTCATAATCCTCATAACCTTCAAAAATGAATAAATAGAGAAAAAGATTTAAAATTAGTTATAAAGTCAGGCTTTTAATCTGTTCTAAAATTGCACCTATTCCTACTGCTGTCAATGACCGTAATACGTTGTCTCCTATATATACTTGCTTCCATAATTTTTCAAGACACAAAACTTTGTTGTACCGTTTCACAATCTTAGGCTTGTACTTCTGCTGGTATAAATCAATGTCTTTCTCTTTGACACTCTTGTTTAAAAACCCTCTTGGGAAATGTTTTCAAAAACGCAAAAGACAGACAAGCATTTAATTCCAAAGAAGAAATATATTGCCATTTTTAATGTGTGTCTTCGAAAACAACTCCCTTTACCTGCAGACACTTTCTATATCACAAATGCACATGTCACACCAATGTACCTTGGGCTGTACTTTGTTATCAATTACAGCACTAGGAAACGGCTGTTGACAAACAGATCTGTTCTTGAGATATTCTAAGAAATGCAGAATCTGGTTCTTCAAAACCATAAATGTTTTTTTTTTCTTTGTACGCTACGTGAAACAAATTAACTTTTAAAATAAGTTAGGATTAAGAAAGCTGATTTTGTTATTAATATTTGTATTTGCTTTAAGCAGTGAATATTTCAGCAGAGGAACAACAATTCTAAAACAGAAAAGCAGTGAAATTCTTTTCATCTTTTTATATCCTTAAATCAAACATCGCCAATACGCAATTTAACAAGTCCTGGTACTGTGGACAACTGTACCGACTTCACTGATAGAAAGAAGTCAACATAGAGACTATATAGGTTCAACACTGCCTAAAATATTTATCTGCTATGTTTGCCGATAACCCACAATGCAATCTTCACTCAGCTTTAGTGTTAATAAAGGATAAAATAAATTTAAAAAAAAAAAAGAAGAATAAAATAATCAGCAAAGACTTCATATCTTGGACTGCGGTTAACGGAACTTGAAAATGTACTTGAAGATGTTCTGTACCTAGCAGTGGATTTGCAGCAGGATGCTTCAAGTTTAAATATAGTGCTTAAACAGTGGTTTGTCCGGGTCTTGATCTCTGAGCACATTAAATTCTCATCTATTGCTCTACACTTGCCAGCGGATCCATTGATAATACAGAAAGTTAAGCACACTCTCAAATCTCAGAAGATGCTGAGCTAGTTAGTGAGCCACATGCCCAGTTTCCTTATTGACAAAACAAATGCAAATTTATGGGACAGAATCTGATCTCAGCTTTACTGACATGAATCTTTTGTTGTAATAAAAAAGAATATAGATATTTCCATACATTGCAGACCCACCAATCATTTCTAATCCATTAACAATCATTAATAATGCTCAGATGTTGTAAAGTGAAAGAAACCCTTGCCATAAGAAATCAACCTCTGTGTTTTCCAGGTTCAAAATCTAGCAGTTTTAATCTTGAATCCACTCCTCACAGCTAGGTCGTTCAGTACAGTGTCACAGTGAAAATCTTCTTGGTTCTGAAGATGAGACAGTCAAACCTAAAACCACTTTTCTGCTTGAGGTTAGCCTTGTTTAATTATTATTTTACATAGACATCTATAAATCATAAACTATTTACACAGAGGAAATCATGCAATAGCTTTTTAGTGAATATTCCCAAATGCAATCCAAATCTTTAAAAAGAGAAAATATTTAATAGAAAATGTTTTGTAATATTAATTGCAATATTAATAGGTTCATGTAATATTAATTTCTAGTGATAGAAAGTGTTAATAATGAAATAAGGTTCAGACAACTGTAGAGCACTTTAAGAAGTTTTTTTCTAGACTGTGAAGAGTTAGCTCATCAATAGTGCAACCCTTTGCCACTAAGGAATAATAGCAGTTCAATTCAGGTTAATTAGTCTCTAATTACAGAATATCACTATTGCTTATGTCTTTCAATTGTTTATTCCATGACTCTGAAGATGGTACCCTATAATTTGCAAACAGTCTGAAGAATGAATGACAGAGAATATCTTTGTACAATATCACAGCTATTAAATGCCTATATCCCAAATTAATCTAATATATTATCACTTTAAAAAATCTTTAATTATTTACTAACTTATTAACATTTGAACAGAAATAGTACTCTATTATTTAAAACCCTGGATGCTTATTTTTCCGAGCTTCTTAAATTAAGGCTACAAGTACAGAGCACGACTGTAGCTAGACAAATGCCAGCTCTGCCTCAGACTGTAACTAGATATGCAATTACATGCCTTTTTATAACCTAGCTGCCTGTGCAGCTGCGTATGTACAAATAGAGAGTTCAGAAGACTAGGATGAGCTTGTGACACACACAAAAATACCCAATCCCTATCCACCATTTTAATTCTACAATACACATCAACCAGGTTTCTGGTCAAGTTTAATAATACTTTTCTTGCTCTTATGTCTATGGATTAAACAATTTCCATACAGGATACATGAGAAAGAGAGGGCAGGAAGGCCATTTTGATCTTCTTCACTCCAAAGAACAGCTGTTTGCTCTACTCTGTCTACAGTTGTAAGTATTAGTATAAAATTGCAGGGTAAAGAATGAAGTAAAGCTGAAGATCTCCTTTATATTTCTGGTTCCAAAATAATACCAGATCTCATGGCTAGGGGATTCCTATGGCCCAAAAGCAAGCTCTAAAAGCAATCAAATCTTTTCACTACATGGCATCCGAGGGAAAATAAGGAGCCAGATGCAGACTGCAGTTGCTCCAGAATTAATGGACTTTCTTCACAAACTCCATTGTACTAAAGTGAAAGTCAATTTATTTGGGACTTACAAAGCTGTTACTGATTACACCAAGAAAACAGCTTATGGTTTGTAGTATTAGGCTTAGGACTCATTTCCAAAGCATCTGAAGTCAATGCTTTCTCTGGGCTTTCACGATGCAGTGAAACAACCTGGAATTTATATTGACATGGCTGAGTGAGCCTACTAAATTTCGATGAATTTGTATTTGCATAATAAAGATCTGGTTCTATGGGCTTACCCTTGCTCTCAGAAACCTAAAAATCACAGAATGGTTGCAGTGGGAAGGCACCTGGGGAAGTCGTCTGGTCCATCCGTCCTGATTAAAGCAAGTTCAACTAAAGAAGGATTCTCAGCTTCATGTCCAATCAGGTTTTTAATATCTCTGAGGACAGAGACTCCACAACCTGGGCAACCTATTCCAGCAAAACCAATCACAGTAAGAAGGATTCTCTTTTCCGTTTAAGCAAAATTTCCTGTATTTCAATTTGTGCTTATTGCCTGTCATTCTTTCACTGGATACAGCTGGTTATGCCATGTGAAGAGGTCATGAGAGTAATGGGGTAACATATCCTATTTTAGGCTGAAATGTCTGAGCAGAGAGCTGATAGACTAAGCACACTAATTACATTTCCTGAAGAACATCTTCCTGAAGAGAAGACGGCCAAGGGAACTGTTCAAATACACAATTTTACCACTCTTCTGTCGCAAGAGAATCACATACAAGTCACTTCACATTTTGATTACTATTCTTTCCTACTACAGGAAGCTTATTATTACAACCAGGATGGGTACTAAAACAAAATTAAGCAAAATTTCATCAGCTTAAATATAACTTCTGTTTAAATTGTTAGAAGCATCCCTGAAGGGAGTTTGGCACGCTATGGCCTTCAGACTGAGAAAACAGGTATCAGCAGCATCCAAGACAGTGAACTCTTGAATGCATGTATAAAGTAATGGGAATAGTTTCCCAATTAATAATTTATCTGCATGTACTTGTTTTCCTTGATGGACAAGCAAATCAACACGTACAGCACTTAGGGTCAAATTTCATTTTCACACCTTTCAATGTCTTCAGCATCAAGGGACTTACTTCTAATTTACTGCAACATAAGCAAAATGCAATCAAGCACTTAATTACTGGTGTATCAAGGTTCCTAGCTTATTTCAGTTATGAATCTGCCTATAAATTAATCCTGAACTCACATGTCTTAACGATAGATGACAAACAGTTTGGTCTCAGTCTCCTAGTGCATTAGCTTCACTCTTGGAGTAACTGCAGAAGCAATAAGGCAGAAAGATAATTCTGCCTATTCCTTTGCTCAGTCTTACGCTAGACAAAAATTTAAGGGCTACCTGATGACTGAAGACAAAGATCTGGTGAAGCATTTGACACATCCCTATAACCTCTTCTCCCTCTGGCAGTAAAAACTTTATGCCATTTTCTGTCAGGAGAAATTCTGAGCTGTTCCTTTAGGGCAGAGTTCCAGCTACTTCATGTTGAGGTTTAACCGAGTAGAAAATGAGCAGCTGTAATGTTCCATGAAACATCATGCAATTCTTAAAATTATTTATTTCAACTTCATATGCAAGTTCATCTAAAGTTACAGTCTGTACGGACCAAAAGAAACAAAAAAAAAAGTCCTAATATCTAACGGCATTAATTAAATCTTGATCAAAAATCAAACTATAAACAGCAGGTCACAAAAGACTGATTTTTCACTATGTTTGTGGCTGAGAGTTTATACATGGGGCACATCTGACTCTTCTTAAGGGCTTCTACTGCCACAGGTGTAACTGTGTTTAAACTTCAAGAATGAAACCCTTTCCCCTCGTGATTTACATTATTGTACCAGCGCCCACTAGTGATCCCAGAGTGAAGGACCTGCCTTTTTCTGCAATTAGAATTCTCTTGGTTGTGTGGCTTCTAACAGGTAAAACACAAACTCAGCACAGGGAAGTTTTTGATTTAGCCTATTTTGTATTAGGGAAAAAAAATAAAAAGCAGAGAAAGAACAATACTTTCTTTCAGGTTTCCTCTTTATTACAGTTTTGTAAGTTTACAGCCTGATCGTTCATAATCTCTAAATCTTCAGGCAGATTCAAATAATAAAAATAAAATGCCATATTACTGAACTAAAGAACAGTGCTGTGATGGAGTGAAAACTTATGTCCTAATCCAGGAAAGCACTTTGAAATACTCTGTGTTAAGCACATGAAGGATGCTACTGGTCAAATATCTGTAAAGACTTACCTAAATATTAACATCTCTTTAAAGGATTTTCCAGGACAGAGCAATCACAAAAAATTAGACCCCCCAAATCCACTGATTTTTAGTGACAAATTTTACTTACATGGTGTGTTTGTGGAGCCTACAGCCATGTACCTGCTGATTAAATGTTTTCCAGGTATTAATTTACAGTACATACTGTAATTAATTCAATGTCGTAAGATACAAGATAGTATATGTTGATACAGCTATGGATCAAACCAGTATATCCCAAGGAACTAACCCAGGTTTCATCATCAGAGAAGACAAAACCTCAGCAAGCAGCAGCAGAATTACTGGTCCAGAGTCAGTCTTGCCGCTTATCTCACAGCGAAGATCTTTAGATAGTAAAAGATGGAACTGCCTTAGAAAAAGAATTACATAAAAAGAGAGATCTCTCAGCTCATCTTGTCAAGGACGAATGTGAGGAAAAAGTGTACTTTCAGAATACTAAGCCTTTGCTCAATTCTGCTGGCCATTGGCATTGCAAACACTGAACATTGGTTTCAAGGTATTCTGACAATCCAGCTCCAAACGCTATGGAGAGGCTCAGTTTGCAGGAGGTCCCACACACCCACTCATCAGAGGTAATTCAGTTTGATCACACAAAACCTGATGCCCTCAAATGGTCTTTAGTTGAAAAACATGGATATGAACACACTGTTCTGTTTTGAGATTTCTACTGTGTTTAAATTTTCCATTCACCCCTAAAAAACCTAAAATTAAAACGATCAAACAACCATTAGTCATTGCATTATCGGTTCTGTGAATTCCAGCAGGCTTTGGATCAAGCCCTTTGACAGAGGAAACAGCCTTACACAACAGGCGAGACTAAGAAGCAGCTTCCTGTAATTCCACTTAGAAATAGGAGGAAACTAAGCAGCACAGAAGAATTTTAATCATTCAACCAGAACAGCCACTGAAAATAACAGACTAGCATGGTGATCTCATGCCTTCATAGATAAGAAACATAGAATGCTATAATTATCAGCAAGATTCTTAGCAAGCCCAGGAAGTTCTTCCCCATATTATACCCACATGCACACACTTTCTGGTTGATGAAACATTTTTTATTTTAATGTGCAGGTGCTTAACTTCCCAGCAAAGCTAGCAGTGATCTCTGCAATTCCGCTAAATATACTACTTATTGCTGCTGTTACGAAAAACCTTTTGTACCATATGATGCAGGAACTAATAGCTCTGGTGTGATCTCAGCTGTAATCCTAGACATTTTGTTAACTAACAAAACTGTATGATCTGGAGGAGGTGATCAAGAAAAAGCAATAGCAATGCCAAAAAACGTCTTCTAGCAAGTCGCAACAAGAGCAGTGTTACAGTGGCATTCCAGTACTACGGCTATACCAAAAAGCCGCTATAAACATGTTGGCAAATAAAATTACAAAGAATCTATATAGAGACCCCAAAAATACTCTCTGATTATTTGAAATAATGATTAACCCTGGCATCTCTGATCATGTAGCGTAAACATTAGCATGTAGTTAAAGTATTTGAGAATGCGCAAAGTATTGCTAGGTGGTAGAAATGTTTGGGAATATGATAATAAAATTTAAAAAGTTACAGAGAATGAAAAGAGCCTGGCAGTCAACTCCTCCATACATCTTTCCCTTCAGGATGGTTTCGAGCGGTGTATCTTCAAGATGATCCTCCGCCACTCCACTTTCGAGATGATCCCCCCACTTTGTCCTCAAGACTGGAAGAAAAACACGACCGGCATTCCCCTACACCCACCGCCACTAGAAAGCCCTTCTCGGGGAACAGGTCGAATGGAAGGGGGGCTGCCGGGGTGGCGGAGCCCCGGGATGCGGGACAGCGCTGCGGGCAGCGGGCAGCGGGCGACGGGCAGCGGGCGGCGGGCAGCGGGCGGCGGGCAGCGGGCAGCGGCGGGGCGGGCGCTGTCCCTGGTGCTGAGCACCGGCCGCCGCCAGCGTTCGGCTCCCGGGCGGGTTTAAGGAAAGGGGGTCAAAAAAAAAAAAAAATCTCTAAAAATCAACTAGTGATAAAAATTGCCACGGTGGTCACATTTGCCATGCACGACCGCATTTCTTTTTGCAAATAAATTCAATCCATAGAGCTGGATGTTATAAGAAAGTGTTGGGCAAGGTTAATTCCCAGCATACCTACCTGCGCTGCTACAACGGAGTGGCTGTGCATGCAGACGTGTATGTGTGCGTACATGCTGGTTCTTAAGTCTCTGTCTCCCTGCTCGGCTAGTGGTATCGCTGTCCCTCTCAACCCTTAATGTATCATTTTTGCAAGCAGAGACATCAGCTCCGATTATTAAATAAGGAACAGACGGGACTCGCCGAGCACAGCCGAAGTGATTTGTCCCAAGGTCACACAGAAAAGTCTATGGCTGAGCTAAGCCTGGCTGTCTCTGGAAAACAAATACATCCCCATTTCCATTATCCCTTCCTGGCAAGAAAAATCCCCACTGGCAAACAGAAGGGCTATATCACACACACCACCAAGCCCAGGTATTGCAGTACCCCAGTCCCTCCCAGTCCCATACACATCCTGCTCCTGCAGAGGGGTCGGTGCCCACTGCCCTCCAGTGCCCTGATCCACTGCTGCCAAAGCAGCCCCCGGAGGTGCATCCCACCAGTTGGCTCACTGGCCCTCCAGCAGCTGTGCTTGTCCTCTGACAACCAGGGCACAGAGCAAAAGCAGGAGGAAGGGAGGGGAAGGAGTTCCTCCTGCAGCCACAGGGTTTCTGTCCCCAGCCCAGGGCACATAGATCCCCTTTCCCACCTTGCAGGATTACCTTGTCGGTGTCAGCAATTGCTTCTTCCTACGGTAGCAGCAAAATGGTCCTTTCGGTGGCAATAATCAAGACGAGTAGGGGTAGGCACCTCCTATTTTCAGCCACGGCAGAGATAGCATTCCTCTCACAGACCTTCTGGAGCTGAATAATCCTCAAATGCCTCTGCAAAGATCACCAGCAGGTGAGCCCCGCTCGGCTAGCATTGTCACTCCCCCACCTATGGGCACATCCTGTTTTCTTCTGATCCCAGGCAAATGCTGAGGACCGAGAATCCTACCCCCGCGAACGCATGCACACACACACGCGCCATGCAACACGCTGCTCTCTCAGCATCGCCCAAGTCTCATTTGCAAGCGGCGTGAATGGTCCCTGGATTTAAGGGGGGGGGGGGGGGGGGGGAGGCGTGAGGAGGAGGAATAAACAAACAATGAAACAACAGATGGGTCTTTACTCTCTGCCACTAGATCCTTGCTCTTCCTAAATACTTGCTGCAGCTTGATATACGCACGGCAGCAACCTCTCTGCAGTTATAAGGGGCTAACCGTGCATTCCGCCCGCCAGGAAATCTCTCTAGATGCTCTAAAGGTTGCAAAGTCTCCCTGTTAAACCGGCTCTTCCCTCCCGCACAACCCTCCTCCAGCAAGTAAGAAAGTGGCGCTCGGTTCAGAACAGCATCATCCGAAGGAAAAGAAAAAAAAAAAAAAAAAAAGAGGAAAAAAAAACCCCAACAACGATATCTGCTTCGGGAGGGTCTGTCTAAAACCGAGTAGCGGGGAAGAGTTTACCCCTGCGGTCCCGGCGGCCTTTTGCGAACCGGCTCCGCCAAAGTTTTCCTGTCCCCCCAGGGCCGCGCTGCAGGACGGCCCGGGCGCTCCGCGCCCTGCGGGTCCAGGACTGGGGGCGAGGGGACCCTTCGCACCGGGAGAGCACCGGGCTTCAGCACAACTTTTTAGTGCCACCAAGTGGCATAGATCCCTCTAGGAAACCAAGCAGCCTGCCAGCCCTGGGCTCTGCCTGCTGCTCCCTGGCAAGGGGAGAGAGGGGGATGCGAGAGCAGGGACCACCCCTCTACATACACACATACAGCCATATCGAGCAGAAAGGAGGGACCGTTTGCCACTCGAAGGACAGGTTGCCCTCTCCGTCCCTCTCCCCTTCCCTTCGCTGCAGGGCGACAGCACCAGGCACGGCCAGACGAGGAGCGATGCCCCCGCCAAGGGCAGCCCGAGCTGCCAGCCCGCCCGGCGGGATGTGCCCCTCTGCTCCCATCCCCAGCGGGCTGCCCCCGCCTGTTCCAGTCCCCCGCTCCTCCCCATGGCAGGTGCCACCTGCAGCCACCTCCCCGTTCCTGCCCAGTTCCCTCCCCTCTGCCTCCCCAGATCGCGGCCCCCCCCCCCCCCCCTCCTCCCCCCCGGGCTCCCTGGATCCACAGGCGCTGCAGTTCCCTGCCAGCCCCCCGCTCCGCAGTCGGCATCCCCGGAGTGTTTCTGCAGACCCACGGGCAGGCTGCCTATTCGCCTACATTCTGCCCACAACCTCGGTACCCTCCGACCCTTCTGCTCCCCTACCCTCCCACAAACCCCGCAGCACCTCTCCCCCCTACTAACTACCTGCTCCTCACACATACACCTTTCCTCGTTTAACCCTTCCCTCCCCAAGAGCCGAGGCTTTACCTTCTCCTACAGCATCCCTGCGTCCTCCCAAAGCTGCCCCCCAAACGACTCAGCCCCACACACCCAGGCTCCTGCTCTCATTCACACTCAGCCGTCCCACTCCACTCCAGACGGCTGCACCGTGCCGATCCTCCGCCCGGGGTGGACAGGGACCCCCAGCACAGGGCCCGGCACGATGGATGGCTCGGAGCGTGGGGTGTGGGGGTGCGGGTAGAGGTGGGTGGGTGGGAGGGGGTCCTAGGTAGCCTGAGCCTTGACAAACTCAACACCTCCCCGCACTCCCATGGCAGCAGCAAGAACAACAAACAACAAGGAACCATCGCAACGCAATGCCAGACAGAGATCATCTCTTTATTCAAAGCTATTCTTAGTAAATAAATAAATAAAGTGAGATTAAATAAATAAATAATAAAGCAAAATGCCATTTAAGTAAGAGCTGATCTGGCATTTAAAAGGCTGCTGGGTCTGACCATTTACCAGGCTGTATTTGCAGGGGAGGATTAGCTCGTGCATCCATTTTCGAGTATTAACAGTCATTCTCTGCTGCTGCTCCGCGGCTTGGCACTCCGTGCTGGTTCCCCCCTCTTCAGGTTGCTGCTTAACACATTACCTTTTTTTTTAAAAAAAAAAAAACCAACAACTACCAAATGACCCAAATCCTAGCCACTACTTCATGTGGCTCCCCCAGGGTGACTGCATTGCCACATCCAACCTGCATCCTCTTCTCCTCCACACCCCTGCCCGTCTGAGGTAACTTTGATAAAGTTATTGGGGAACAGAGGAAGAGGGATAGTCTTACAATGACTCCATCCATACTCCTAATCCCCTGCGATCTCTTTACTGCTGTATCTCTCCCACCAGATTACCAACTTGTCTCCTTCTTTCATCCCAAAGGGTGAAGGATCCCATTTGTCCTTACCAGGTGTGGAGTCTGGCCTCTTTCTCCTTCACATGCTCTTTCAGCCCCAGCCTGAGACCGGCTAGGAGTCCATCAGCCAGCACCTGATTCATGTCCTTCCCCATCTCTCCCGGCTCCTGCAGACACTGAAGCCCTGGCAGTGGCCAGTCCTTAAAGCAGAGGGCACTGTGAGTATGCATGCGTGTGGCTTTACTTATTTGTTCTCTCTAGTTAGCTCTAAGGGCCTCTGTGCTGATCCTTGAAGGGATGGAGGATGGAGGTAGACTACTTGAGAGGGGACAGTTCACTAGTTACCAGGGACTTCCCCACTCCTGCCACTGTCTTGATTGGATGATGGGTAAGGAGCATCCTTCCTCTTCCTCCCCGCATCCACACTCCCCTCAGACATTTTTTTCCCATTAACCATGGACTGTGAAATTACTAGAAGGCCAAGAGACTGGAGACAGAGAAAAAGAGGGGTTGGATATTTGTAGAGTCAGCACAGATAGGATGAAGGAGGGAAGGGATGTGTCTGCAGAAGGGAAAGCTGAGACCAAAGCCAAAGTGGTGTTACTGTGCACAGGGGCCCTGGTAGGAAGTAGTGTTGGAGGGATGTGGGGAGATGGGAGGTGCTACTGCTTTGCTGGGCTGTCACAGCAGTTCTCTGCCTCCCCAGGGAGTGTGTGTGTGATGAAGGAGCCATGAAGCAGTCACCTCTCATTGGCAAAGGAGACACCCAGCTGGCTGGCGAAATGGTGGGTGGCCCACAGCAGATGAGGGAGATGGTGGTCCTCACGCAAGCAGGACACATAGAGCTGTGTGGCTGAAGCCATGCTGGATGCAAAGCAGCTCCTGCACACATATCCCCAGGGACACCCCGTGAATCAGAGTCCAGAGTCAGAGTTCACTGTGCCAGATGTTTGGAGCAGCTGGATCAAAGATTAAAGGAGGCAAACAAAATGGATGGGGGTGGCCACAGCACTTACATTCCTAATGTCTCTCATTGACCTTTTAAATGGGGTCTCAATAAATGCAGATATATAAAAGGCTCTTTTCCTTTGTTCTCTCCCTCCCCCTTTTTCTCCTCCTCCCTTCCCATCATTCCCAACCATTTTGCAGAACCCATAAAATTAGTCACTGTCTTCTCCACTGACAGTAGATTATTCTTCCCTACCAGGAAATCCCCCCTCCTATTTTGACAGTATTTTTGAAGTAAATGCAATGAAAGCTTCCTGTACTTGTTTGCAACAGCATCAGTAAAAAATAAATAAACCAGTACCTGAATAAGGACATACAATGACTACTTTTTGTAAGCCCACCGTTGGTAACACTCATTATTTCTGTGGCAGTATCACCTGCAGATACTAACACATTGAGCAAGACTGAACATGCTCTGAATCTCTGCACTCTGAGAAGCCCATGCACACAGAAAATTGCAAAGGTAAAAAGAGTATGAATAAGACTCCAGGTATAATCAATATGTCCGAAGAGCATGCTAACCACTCCACCACTTTAAGACTGAAAATAACAAAGCTAAAGGAATATCAATTTGGATTCTCCTCAGTTGCAGAAAGAATAAACCTTGTGAGACACAGGCAGCACAATCAAAGACAGACTGTGGTCGCAGGAGGTGATATTGTACTGGCTAAGATAAGCCAGGTGCCTTCTTTCTTACAAAGTAGTTGGTAAGACAAGCTCAAAAAAAAAAAAAAAAAGAAAAAATAGAAAAAAAATGTATGATGTTCTTGTATTTATATTTATACACATATATCCTAATGAATATAACTATATTTACTCCCTACTAGCCAAAATGGAGGAGATGAAGCAAGGATCTATCATGCTTATAGTTCATGGCATAATTAAAATCAAGACAACTATTTTCACTTCCTCAGCAAGTATCCTAATGGCAAGCCTACTATGCAGAAGGAGAGTAAAAAGGTGCAAAATTTTGATATACAACACATTTGAAATGAGAATAGCAACCTGCCGATGTATCATAAGAGTGTTACTCTCAGAATCCTTGGTTGGTATTGCCCTTTGAACTTTGAGGAACGTAAGGGCCTGACTTTATCTGTCTATTTTGCAGAGATTTATATATAAACTTCATGTTCTCTTCAGACTGAATACAGGGAAATTATCTTTTTTAGGGTGCAATTCATTTGATCTATATTAAACATTTTTTTTAGGATGACAAAGAAAGAGGCAGTAAGATGTGCCCACTTCTCTTCATAGATTCCAAAGTGTACCTATTATTCATAGGGATATCTATATTATATCAATGTGCTTTTAAGGAATCTATGACTAATTTTTAGCTCTTGATTGTGCATGGGTTTAAAGGAGGCACTAAAATGCCCAACACTTCCAAGACTGTTCTAGTCCTGTGCAAGGAAGCGACGCAGCTATTAGTAGCTGGGAAAACTCAGAAATCCCAAATTGAACCTAGTTGTGAAACTCCTTCAACATTATGCAGTCCCTGGGGAAGGATTCTCCCCTTAGATTTAGATTTAGAATCTATGACTGGAGGTATCTGTAAGCTCTTGTTTGGTCTATCCCTTTTGCTCATCATTGGAAACCAGAACATGAGAGAGGAAGGCAGAATACAGAGCTCTGAGGAGGACACTTGCAAGACAAGTATAAAAGGGGAACACAAACTCATATGTATCTAGGGAGATTTATGTGAGCAATGGGGTGCATCAAGCATGGCTAAAAGATTGTAGAATACAGATACTCTCAGATTTACCCATTACAAAAATATTTTAAGAGAGTGAAACCAGTTTGCAAGGCATCTGAATAAAAAAATACTTGAATTTATTCTAGGCAGTTGTTCTAGGGTCCTCCCTGTAATTCTTTCTTTGCTCTTTCCAGAGAATGAATTTCATGTCTAAAGTGGCTCTACTTGTCAAGATGGGTAAGCAGAACTTTCACAGCATTACAACTCTGATTCATATTAGCACGAGTATTCAGGGTCAGTAGCTCCAACAGAGGAAATTTGACTTATATTTTACCTTTATGAATAAAGATATTATTCTTATTATTCAAGGTCAAAATGATGTTATTTCAATTGTTATAAGCATTTTAAATTTTGTAAAATTAAGAAAACAGAATGACATTTTATGTCTTTTTTTTTCCTCTATTATTTCTGATATCTGTAAGTATGTATGCATTTTATGTCCAGCTACTTTGTCCTGTGCAATTCCCATGTCTGTTTTCCACCAAAGAATTCCAGTGCACTCAACTCAAAATTGATGTGTGAGGATCTTAGTTAAATGCAATCAGTATGCATACACTGAAAGAGGAGCTTGAGATATAGATAGACCTCCCTATTAAAATTTGTAGGAATGCTCATGACTCTACATTGAAAAAAAATAAAAATTAAAAATTCAATAACACTAAGCTTCTCAGGAAACTCCATACTACATAAGACTGTTTTTTCTGTGCTGGGGAAAGTGGTTTAGAGCTCTCATAACATTCAAAATCTGATGCTGATGCTCCTACTTCTACTTGGCAAGTTCCGATCTGAGTGGGGGAGTGCTTCTAATGAAGGCTGAAAGAATGAAACCTCCAATTATGCTGCCGTGTGATATACAATCTTCTCTCTGCAGTGAGAGTAGAGTATTGACTGGGTGAAACTCAGCTGGTAGGTTCCTTTTGGGATTTGAACTCGCCTTTGCTTACGTCTGCACCCCAGACTGGCATCTTCTGCTGAACAGCAGAGAAGCGATGGGGAAGAGATTGTTTATCTTGTGAAGTCACCAAATCTACCCAAAGTGAGATCAGATTTGTGCCACTGTGATTGATTCATATGAATACAAGGCAGAGGAATTCCTGGCTCTGAAACATTCTTCCATGGGAACTTTACTTGTTACAGGATCCAGACTTTGCTCTAATGGGAAATATTAGTATCAGAGATATAGAATATTTTTACAAATCTATTTCATTCCCATTGAGGAGAACCACCCTTTGGTTGGAGAGTCATGCTCAGAACTACCCTGCTTAGAAACAAACAGAACAGACTAAGAATATGATGAATTTCACCTGAACAAAACTCTGTCCTCCAAATGAAAGTGGGAAAACGTCACTGCAATGCTACACACTAGTCAGTCTGCTGGTGTATTTCAGCTGAAACACTGCTATTTCTAGCTGTTCTTGGCCAGCTAATTCTTCCTGCTGACACTGTGATCTGATTCCCATTCCCTCCATGAACAAAGGAGGTTGGCAAAAGACTGGGAAATACATAGCACGGAACAACCTTGCTCCAGCAGTAACACAGACTGGGATCAGCACGTGGCTGGTTGGCAGTCCACCTGCCACAGAAGGTGACTTGGAACCATCTCTGCCTCCTTGCTTGCAGCTCTTTCTGTGAAAACGTCAACTGGGAAGGAGAATCTGCAAAAGTGACAGGGGTCATAGACACAGAATAATTCCAGTTCCTCCTTTTCCTGTAGGACACCAAAAAGAGATAAAAAGAGAACTAAGACCAGCAGTAACCTAAAGGTGTTATGTTTGGTATATAGCTTTAAATTACAAATGCCCAATAATGCTTTCCTAGGTAAACAATTACTGTAGTTGCCATAGGAACACCGAGTGGACAAGAAAGTCTTTGTATTTTGAAATTACTACTTTTTTGAGATCCAGCAATGAGAATAGTAATTGCTGCGAATTTACAATTTCTTTCAAAATCAGTCTTTGCATGGCCCGGTGAAGAAGCAGGTGCACCTCGATTTTTTATTGACAAGACTTCAAGCACTAAAAAAGCTCTTGAGTTTGTGAAATGGTTTTACTCATTCCAGAAACTGAAGAGGTAGATGAAGAAAATGTGTAGATAAATAACTTTGAACTATAGTTAAGTATCAAAAGTGGTTCCCTTCACTTACATATTGCTCTCTTTTACCGTTAGATAAACCTCTCCACACAAACACTTGAAACATTCGTTCTGTCAAACTGCATGTTTCTCACAATAGCTAACCTTTCCTTATATAAAAAGATAGGTTTTTTTTCCTTTGATTACCAATGCCCACTAAAAAAAATACAACTAAAAGAAAAACAGCATGGTTGTTGAATGTTATGTGACACTTGGGGTTGGATGAGGTGTTGAGCAACCTGGTGTAGTGGAGGGTGTCCCTGCCCATGGCAGGGGGGTTGGAACTAGATTATCTTTGAGGTCCCTTCCAACCCAAATCATTCTATGGTCCTATGATTCTATGTCTAGGCCTGCCTTATTAAGACAAAACCACAGTTGAACAGTTGTATTCCCTTTATACTTAGGGCTTCCCTAATATCTCTTCTGGCATCTTTATTGAAGTCAAGAGTTGTGCCATGGTGTTGTGCTGGCTGAATAATCTTGTTACTGATGGATCAAAATTATTTCCAGAAATGTGTGAGTATGAACAGCTTAGGTATTGAGAATGGGTACACAATGAAACTCTCCTTATCAGACATAGATCACTGTAATGTGATATCCACCTCTGGTTGTCTACACTCCTTTCATAATCAATGGAAAGGAATTGGTACTTGAGTGATGCAACTAATGTCATCCCTAAGAATTTACCTTAAGATTGACAAATTTATGGAAGTAAGACTAACTAAATGAGGAGCAGATACCTATCTTATGAACTCTTACAGTTAGGTGGGATGAACACATGACATGGTTTTCATTAAAAAGGAAAAAACAGCATCTAAAACACTGTCCGGTTAAGTTAATTGCCAAGAATCAGGTGTAAACTTCTTTTAGGGAAGTGCGGAGAACAACTGTCTGTTTTTTCCCCAGTATGGGCCACTAGCTGAATATGAAGTTTAAATGTTCACTTCGCCACTTTTTCTGTGTTTAAACATTAGGCTGTACATTAAAGCAGCTCAGAGACATGGTGTGCTCAAGAACACTCTGCGCTATTCATTTGTCAAACCTACCCTATTGTACATATTTCTAATGCAGCTACTCCCACTGCACTCAGCTGACAGAAACGCTTATCGCAGTGCGGCCCCACTGAGATTCCCAATATGGATTCTGACCTTAAGAAGCCATGTGAAAAATCTCTCTGTGGCCCCAAGAAGTTCTGAGAGATTATTTTAGACTTAAATAGGATGAAAAAAAAGAAATACATGAAAAAAAATATTTGGTTAGAATTCTGTCTCTGAAAAAGACCTGATGGATGAACACTTGGATCATCTCTGAGGGCAGCAGAAGTAAAAAAGGGTAAATAATAAGTAAGGGAGCATTGAAACCTTCTTGCTCAACCTGTGTTTTGGTAAAAAAAATCAGTCTCCTGTTTTCTAGCCACGAATACCAGTACAGAGCTACTACTCTGATATCAAAAAACTGCAGTAACTTGTCCATTTTTCTAGTACATCTCTAGAGAAGGTCAAATGTTCGCCTTCACTGCTTTCCACAATTTTCTTAAAGGTATTGGTTTCTTGAAAAAAAAAAAAATTAGAAATAAAGTAGTCAAAATCTGACATTCCCAACTTATCTGATGTGAAGCTGGAGTGAGACAAGCATGGATCTGATTAAAACCATACAATATTGAAAGCCTGCACTAAGATAGAAAAATGATTATTCTTATATGGGTAGATGTTTTCTTGATTAGTCCTGAGCCACTATCCATTGAATAAGGAGCATAAATGAAAACAACATTAAATAAAAGGCCAGATCTAAGAAAAAGAAACAATTTAATCTCCGCAGTGGCTGGAGGACATGATATAGGAGAAGACCAGTGGTTATATGTAATGCCAAAACTGCAGTAACGTCTATGCATACGTTACTGCAAGAAAGCCAGAAAGGTATTGTTTTGAGCAGAGATAAAACCTTGTGCTGTACAGAAGAAAGAAACAACCCACAACTCTCTCTCACCAAGTCAAAGTTCATAGATAAACTAGCCCCAAAACATTGCCTTGTCTGGTCTATTAACCACAATGGAGGGAGAGAAACAAAACTCTCATAGTATGGTCAATTAGTTTGTTAGGACCATGTTCGAGCAGACAATTCCCTTCTGAGGTAACACTAGTATTTTCCCAGTAAAGAGCTTCGATTTGTTAGGCTTTTTAGAAATATCAGCACTACTACTGATTTCTTGAGACTGTTCTTTTGTTTACAAATAAAGCTACATGATTTTGCTTACACGGAGTTTAACATCTTCGAAACCAAGAATGTAAAAGCTTTGCTGATATAACGAGGGAACCAATTGAAAAAGACATATAAGCCTAGATTGTGGGTTTTTTTCAGTTTTGGACACAAAGCATTTACAGCCTGTCTTTGAGATTGACAATACTGACATTATTCTTTCAGCAGCAAGAGGACACCTGTGAATTCTCCCAAAATACCCTTATTAATTTCAGTCAAGAAATTAATCTAAAGAACAGGAGTTAAGTGTGGAGGAAGACTATGAAGCAACTGCAGAGAGTACAATCAATTTGATAATGATTTTCTAATTTAAAGATTTATAGAATGAACATTGCCATATTTTCTTTGTGATTGCATTCAAGAAATTCGTTCCAAAGATAACAAGTTTGTTGCTTGTGTTGACTGAAAACAAATTACTCCTGAAGCCAGAAGCAAATTATTCAAAGATGGTTTCTGAAACAGAAGAGAGTTTTAAAATAACATTAGGAAAATTACAAAAATCACCTTAGCCATCAAAATATTCAAGACCCTTACAATTCAGCACAGTATCTAAGCATGTTGTCAGATCAATTGGTATGATAGGCAGTATTCATCACATCTCACTTTGGCTTTTTGTGATATAGATTGATTTTTTTTTTCTACAACTCCATTCATACCAAGATGCAATATCAAAATGTAATTTAACAAACTACATTCTCTTTTCAAAAATCGTGTCCTCTGAGAGCTAGAACTTTGCTCTGTTGCAGTCCTGTAAACTGCAGTCCTCCAGGGTTTTAATATCACAACTGTCCATGTAGATTAAGTTTTATGGGTTTGCTACCATTCAAAAGCTCTGCAGATTATCATCTTGCTGTGTGACCTTCTCCTGAACCTGTTAAAATAATCAGGATTTTGATTCAAGTAGAAAAACAAGATAAGAAGTAGTTAGCTCCACATATTTTAGATCTTGCCTTTTCCTCAATTTCATGTCAATCGTCTGATTTTTGTAGGGGAAAAGTTGAGCAGTCAATCTTCCAGTTTGTTTTTTTTTTTTGGACCAAGTGTGCTGAAATCAGTTTACAAAGAAAGTATGAATTGCAAAACGTTCAAATGCACCCTGAAAGAAAGTGTCCCCCCATACACACACACACACACGCACATCAGATGTGGCACGTGCAGATAACAGTCCCCGTGGACATCAAGAGGAAGAAGCAGTTAAAACATCTTCAATTTGTGGAACTGGGAATTCCACCTCACTTTACAGCTCAATGGTATAGCACAGAGATTGCTTCAACCCTTATCTAAGCCTAGAGACCAGATGGACAAGAAAGAAAGAAACTTTGGAATCAGACTCTTGCTTATAGTCAGGATGAAAACATCCATAAATTAAATCAGCAAACATCATCTTCCCAAACTAAGACTATGAAAATGCTTGTATATGGAAATCTCATCAGTTTGTCCACAATGCTCAGCATTACTCAGAAAAAAAAAAGGTATTATTAATTTTACTTGATTTTTTATCTTAATTATTAATTTTACTTACATTTTTATCTTAATTGGAGTGGAATACACAGCAAGAGTCATCATTGATTGGCCCTTCAGTGGATATGATGTGAAAGAATTCAAGAATTTCTGACGACAAAAACGTTTTAATAGACTTTCCAGTGAAAGTCTATATAGATAGCAATAATAAACAAAAATAAAACACAAGTTCATAAATGAAATACAGCATTTCAAGAATTCAGAAACTCTGTACATATTTTCAAAACTTGCAGACATTTAAAATATTGGAAATAAAAGAATGAAATAAAAAAATCTAGCAGAATATTTAAAGTCTATTTATACTTCTTATATTGCTGTCTTCTGCAAAGGACAGTAGTGTAAAGTAAATATCTTGATGGATTTTTGCCATTCAGATACTCCAGAGGTAAGACACACACTTAGATGATATTCTACTTTGACGAGATTTCAATGTCTGCATGAGAAAACAAGATTGGGACTAGAACTTTTGCACCTTCATACAGATAAAGCTTCAGATAAACAATCAAGAAAGAACATCTCAAAGGTCTTGTAGCATTTAGAAACCTAGGAACTGACATCTTTTGCTCCCTCTTCCCTTCACTTACCACAGAAAAAGCAAACAAACAGAATAAAATTGCTTTTGCCAAGAATGAGTGCTGAGAAGCAAACCTCAATACATTTTTTCCCATGTGTACGTAATCAACAAGCCGTTTGTTCTGCAGTAAAAGCTGTTTGAGACGTTGCCTCAAAAGCGCTACAAGAAAGGCTGATAACACACTTCACCATTTTAGAGGCAGCAAGGACTGCGCACGCTCAGTGCAGTTATCACCTAGGAAACAAATGATTGCATCTTATTTTTGGCATAAGGCTGTAGGTGTACGAAAGATCTGAAATATGCTCCCACACAGTACTGAACTCATTCCTCATGATGCCAACAAGAGTAATGAGCGGAGCCGCTGGGAAGCACCTCCCCGTGGTAGCCAGAGAACCACCCACGGACACTAGACGTGATGTCAGGGCGCCTCACCACATGAATTCCCCAGGAACACTCTGTTATGGCCAACATAATGCACAAGTCAGGCCAAGCAATCATAATAGGTTCTTCGGGGCTGAAGATCTCCTAATAAAATCTGCGAGGCACCAAGAAGCAACATGCATCAAGATGTAAAAGCATTCAAATGGATTTTAATGAAACTATTAATTTAAGTGCTCTTCAGATCTTGATGTAAATTGCCTCTGCATCACAGCATTACAGCGGGTTGCTTAATAAATCGATAGATTTTAAGGCCAGAAGGGACCATTATGATCATCTAACCTGACTGCTTGCATAGTACAGGTCAAAGATTCTCACCCGGAAATTCTGTAAGTAAAGCCCATAACTTTGGATTAAGCAAGAGCATCTCTTACTGAAAGCCTTCCAAACTTGATTTAAAGACTTTAAATAATGGAGAATCCACCTCAGTCCTAGATAAATAGCTTAACAGTGCATTGTCATAACTCTTAAGGTTTTGCATCTTCTTTTTAATCTTCAGTTTCCAGGTTTTTATCCAACGTTGTTTTTTATGCAAACAGCTTGCAATGTAATTGCAACCTACTTGGAAAGAGCTGGATTGTGAAATCTTGTGCAGCTTTGCCAGTCACAAAGCACGTATGTACAATTGCGTTTCCCCTTTTTTTTCCTTCTCCCTGAAGAGCCACATCTATGACATTCCTAGGACAGACAGGTACATCCTTATCTTTTTTCTGTGGATCAGCATCGTTTTTTCCATCTGTTACATGCAAATATTTGCTGTGAAAATGTAGCTTTTGGAAAACAAACCTTCGGTTTGATTCTGGTGTCGTTACACAAGATTTTCCTAAAAGGAAAATGCCTGCAAAGCAGTATTAGGAAAAAATGTATACAGAAATGGATATTTTACACTGCCTATCCACATGGACGTTTTTACTGCATAGTAACAAAAAAGTGATTAACTCCAATATCAAAAAAGAATGAGCTTCTGCAATATTATTAACGTACTACATGTTCACTTTATGCCTTATTTCTCAGTTGCTTCCCTCTGTAGGCAAGTCCAGAGTGCAAAACGATCACAGAATCACAGAATTTTAGGGATTGGAAGGGACTTCAAAGGATCATCTAGTCCAATCCCCCTGCCGGAGCAGGACCACCTAGATTAGATCACACAAGAACACGCCCAGGTGGGTTTTGAACATCTCCAGAGAAGAAGACTCCACAACATCTCTGGGCAGCCTGTTCCAGTGTTCTGTTACCCTTACTGGGAAGAAGTTCTTCCTCATGTTTAAGCGGAACCTTCTATGTTCCAGCTTATATCCATTTCCCGTTGTCCTATCATTGGATGCCAGTGAGAAGAGCCTGACTCCATCCTCATGACAGTCATCCTTTCCATATTTATAAACATTAATGAGGTCCCCTCTCAGTCTCCTCTTCTCCAAGCTAAAGAGACCCAGCTCCCTCAGCCTTTCCTCATAAGGGAGATGCTCCACTCCCTTCATCATCTTTGTGGCCTTACGCTGGACTCTCTCAAGCAGTTCCCTGTCCTTCTTGAACTGAGGAGCCCAGAACTGGACACAATATTTCAGATGCAGCCTCACCAGGGCAGAGTTAGAGGGGGAGGAGAACCTCTCTCGACCTACTAACCACACCCCTTCTAATACACCCCAGGATGCCATTGGCCTTCTTGGCCACAAGGGCACATTGCTGGCTCATGGTCATCCAGCTGTCCACCAGGACCCCCATGTCCCTTTCCCCTGTGCTGTTAAAAATGCCTCATTCTAATCGTAACACACATATGTGTAACCTCATAGATAGCTGGAAAGATCATTCTTGATTTATACCCAGAAAGGAAATGAGAACGACCTCTTCTAGAGGGCTGCACATTAAATAGGATCATTGAAATATGATGGTTTTGTTAAATCTGGCAGAGTGATGCTGATACATCCCATTTAACAATCTAGTCTGCCGCCATTATGATTTGTGGTGCTCATCCTCTCTGTAAGGTGATGGTCCATCTGCTAGCACTAAGATTAAGTTTTTCTTTTTGTCTGTACAGTGCCTGGCACAACAGGGTCCATGGGCAGGAACACATGCATGTTACTATAGCAGAAATAAGAAATGCTAAACATAGTTTACTTCAGTAGGACTCAGTGTGCACATATGGTCTGTCCATATGGAGCTGATTTCAGGATGGATTCCTTTATGTGCAGAATCTTATGAACTTTTCATTTGAAAGATGAACTTTTCAATAAGGAAAATAAGTAGAAAAGCAAAAAGTAAAGCTGATGGCCAAAGCCCATAACATTCTTTTTCCTTTCAAATTTCACAAATCAGAAACAAACTAAAAATCAGCCACCCAGAAATTAAAATCATAGAATCATAGTATCATTTAGTTTGGAAAAGACCTTTAAGATCATCTAGTCTAATCGTTAGTCTAACACTGTCAAGTCTGCCACTAAACTGTGTCCCTAAGTGCCACATCTACATATCTTTTAAATACCTTCAGGGATGGTGATTCAACCTGTTCTCTAAGCAGCCACTTTCAATGCTTGACAACCCTTTTGGTGAAGAAATTTTTTGTAACATCCCATCTAAACCTCCTCCGGCACAGCCTGAGGCCATTTTCTCTTGTCCTATTGCTTGTAACTTGGGAGAAGAAAACAACACCCACCTCGCTACAACCTCTTTTCAAGTAGTTGTAGGAGCAATAAGGTCTTCTCTCAGCCCCCTTTTCTCCAGGCCAAATAATCCCAGTTCCCTCAGTCCCTTCTCATAAGACTTGGTCTATAGACCCTTCACCAGCTTCATCGCTCTTCTTTGGACACACTCCAGGACCTCACCTTCTTTCTTATAGTAAGGGGCCCAAAATTGAAGGCAGTATTCAAGGTATGGCCCCACCAGTGCTGAGTACAGGAGGACAATCACTTCCCTAGTCCTCCTGACCACACTATTGCTGATACAAGCAAGGATGATTGTCTAGATTTGAGTTTGTCATTAATTCTCGATACCACTTTCTGCCACAAAACATTAACACTATAACCAAGATGTACACTAATAGAGTTAATAGCTAAATTAAATAATCCAATGTGGGGAGGGCTGCTTCTGGTTTTGAGCAGAATAATGGATAGCTCCACTCCAGCCTGGCAGTGTCTCACAGCTTATAAACTACTGTTTGGTAGGCTGAGGTTAAAATGATCATGTAATTCTATGTCCTGAGACATCTGCAAAATGATTTCATCTTTGCAAAGAAGAATGCACACAAATCAATGTTAATTGCCACATTCATATTTCTGATTCAGTCAAACGCCTTTAAAGCTTGATAAGAATGACGAAGCTGAAATCAGCAAAGGAAATATAGCAAGATGAAGCCGAAACAAGGATCAAGTGATATGAAAGCAGAACATTTCTGGCATCTAAGCCACCACTTTGGAAGGCTCTGTTCATGGATATCAGCTTGACCTCTCTCCAAAACACCTAGTTTTGCAAACATGTCTTCAGAGAGGCTGTGCAGCATGGTTGCCGGCAATCCATTAGCTTCAATGCTAGGTCTGAAATGAAAGACACCACAAAGTGAAGATGAAAGATGGTATTTTTACTTGGACATCAATGAATTCTTATGATGAATAACTAGACCTCTGCAGGTAAATTTGAAGAGGTACAGATATATCTAATGGATCACAGCTAAACTGACTGTCTCTGCAACCTTTATTAGCATTACCATGAATTTCTGTATGTGTCTAAGTGAAGGGCAGACCCCAGAAGTCTCATGCTAGCTCTGTAGCTACTCCTATAATCATGAGTATTTGGTCATTTGTTCATTTTCACTTTGACGTTCTGAAGTCACTGTTTACTGCAAACTATCCTATCCCTCCTGTTTTTTCTGCAGTTTTCAAACTGCCTTACTGTAATTATGTTAAGACTGTGTTAGACTGAAAACAAGTCATACATTCTTTATTCCTGACTCAATTTTTCTTCCTAGTCCCTTGTCTACAAGTTGCTCAGCGAGGTTATTCTGGAGCTTCTGTCCTTTACAGGCAACTTTCAGAAACTGTCACTTTTGAGGTACAATAGCTCTGGAACTAACCACCTGCTTCTTGCTCTTAAGCTATTCAGTCCATAACTATTCCACAGAGAAGTTTACATGGGATACTGGGAAGGGGGAGGATGCGGAACACACTGCGTATTTTGCATGTATGTATGCATGTTGTAATAAATTTAGGACTGCCCTAATTTCTTATTGAATTTTATAGATATAATGTCTAATCTCTTGTTGACTTCCTGCTTTTGTAAAGAAGATGGATTGTAAAATGATGCCTTTACAGTAGCCAGACTCATAACACGTATTAAGTGAAATGATCTGTTACACAGACCACAATACTTTACGACTGAAAGTGTCATTTTGTAATTAAAGTGTCAGAAGAGCTGGAAAGATTTATAAGGGTGATATAATGAAATTATTATTCTGAGATTTGTCTGTTTCTTGTAAATTTTGTCTGCCACTGGCATGTGCTTTAGCCATGTGGTGTTTATAGCATGGGCTTTCCAAGCATAGTTTCAGGGATTAATGTATGAAAAATTAATGTATAAATCTTTGAAAATCAGATTAGCAGGGTAAAATAATAAGAACATTGTAAAAATAAGAATAACAGCCTTGCTTCCCAATGTGTTAATTCTATTTTGCAGGGCTCTGAAGGCATAGCACAGGTTTGAATGTGCTATGCCTTACACATAACACCGCTGGATTTAGCCTCGTGCAGATTCATCTCACCCAAGGGAGTCTTCCTGTATAGCACAAGCTAAAAGCATTGAGGACATGGCCAAGCAGAGGGAAATGTGAGTTCACAAATGGTGATGCTTATTGCTCACAACAGTGCTTCAAAGTGACACAGGTAAATAAATTCAGCCTGCATCGTTTCCTAACTGTTTTCAAACTCTACTCCGAACCACTCTTTCATGCAGCCAAACTCCAGTTCAATGTACATGTAAATGTGGCACTTGACCTATGTTGGTATCATAATATACTTCCAAATGCCTTTCGAATACTGAGTTTATTTTTCACTATTTCTAAACACTATTTAATTTTGTGACTAATTAGATAAAAATGACCATGACCTTATTCAGTAAGATTCTGTTTCAGATCAGGACTCCCGCATTTACATATCACTACAGATGTATTGACACAGGAGCTGGGTGTCTAAATTTCTTCCACTTCTACTGTGGAGATGTAGGGCAGGAAGCACTTGTCTAAATATAGATACCTGCTGATGTCTGGGATGCAACGGGACATTTGAGATGGCACTGAACTGGCAAAACAGCATGGGATGTGAGGGAGACTTGCACCTTTTTGGATTTTGAGGTGAGACACTACTGGGACATCCTCAAGACTCAGATGTCACCAGGTGCCTACACTTCAGTGACTACATCCCTCTTCCATTCGACATGTCTGATGGCAGAGTTCGATCCTTACAGCTAGATCCCTACAGCCCAATTCAGCTGCTCAGATAAATGACATCTAGAGCCATTTGAAATGCCCAAGGCTATTTCACCAGATTTCCAGCTGCCTTGTCCAGAAAGTGCCAGTCTGGCTGGTGGTGTATCTTTTAGCCCTCTCCATCTGAAATGGCTCAAGCTTCTGTGTTCAGAGACCTGAACTAAATCCCCGTCTCACCGTTGACACATCTGCGGAGATACCTGCATACAGGTATCTAAATTTACGCATTTTAGCTGCCAAAATAATTTGTAGTTGTCAGATAGAATTTGATTTTGAATTAGGTTCACCTTTTGCTTTTCATGAGGCCACACAAAGCCTTTCTATTCTAAAAACAAACATTGCAAGAAAATGTCAAAATAAAACTGGTTTTATTTGAAATTTAGCGATTTATAAAATGTTTTGCACATTTGGTTTTTTCTCTGTGTGTGCGTGTTTCTTCTGAAGCCAGATTGTGTGTTTTCAGATCTTTGAACAGATATTTAAAGGAAAGACAGACATTTTTTCATTAATAAATATAGGTTTGATCACTACAAACCGAAAGCAAATTCAGCTTGAATTCAGCTAAAAGCATGAGAGGAAATTAAGACAGATGAAGACTTACTTTGAGTAATTTTAATAAAATACATGGACTTTTCATTTAAAAATAGCATTTCAGGCTAACTTTCAATGAACTAAAATAAAACAAAAAGATTAAAACCTTTAGATAAATCATGTGATAAAGCCAAAGTGTATTGAAGGGTTTGGATATTTTTTTGTGAGAAAATAATATATTTTTGCCTTTTCTTTTGATCTACAGTGATTTTTTTTCCCCTTAGGGAAAAGTAGAAGAAGAAAACTACACTGAAGAAAACTATAATTTTTATTATCCAAATCCAAAACTTTGATATCTGTCGATGTAGGATCAAGAATGAGGATCCTCAGTCTTCTCCATGTCGCTATATTTTCACACAAGACTGTTTCTCCTTCCACCGTCAAACCCCACTTCTCTATCTCCTTACAATATGTGCAATAATACTAAACAAGCTCTTAGCATTTAATGGCTCTAAGTTTTACAAAGTGACAATACAGCTATTATCCCATGTCCTACATTCCAAAGAATTATATAGCAGCTGCGAAATCCTTCTCAAAAATCCTAATTATTCCTTGCTTCTTCATAAAATACTTTTTTTTTTTTTAAATTATGACTAGGCATCTTTCTTCACAGACTGTTTAATGAAAATTTCCTATTTTCATTTACACAATTTTTATGACAACCAGTAGAACATATTCTATATCTTGCAAGTGTTAATATTTTCTCCCAATGCCATCACTCACAAAGTAATTGTTACTGGTTTAAAATTTGAAATTTCTGTGACATATTTTTATTTTTACCAAAAATACATTTTTAATCATGGATTTCCAGTAACTGGAAAAACATTTTGGCTAATAAAAGGCTAGAAACACACCATCAAGTTGATCAATAAAAGAAACAAACTCTCTGGAAGATTGTATTTTTTGATTTATCAAAATATTACTCAGTTTTCCAAGTTTCCCAGGGTTTTTTCTTCATCTTTCACAATTCTTTTTGAAGTAGGCTGTTTGTCAATGGGAAAATAATCTGGGAAGTACAGGTTATCCTGTATATGTACCTACTATATGTGATATAAAATAATAGCGTTATGTTTATCAATATGTTTATCTTTATAAATTTACAAATTTTCATTATTAATTTTTCAATTTATTTATACATTAAAAAATGTATAAATTTACAAATGTAAATGTGCTGCAGACTGCCTTTACAGTAAATAGAAATAAATTGGTGCTTATAGAATGCAATTCAGATCATTATGAAATAGATGTCTGGAAAAGTCATATGGATTGCAACTAAAATTGTCCATTTCTCTCCCTTGACTTTAAAATGCTGGAGTGACATACTCAGATGCATACTTCTGCAGCGCTATTTTTACTTGGTAATTTTTAAAAGTGGAAAAGGTTTTAACAAGTAGATATCCTAAAATTTGGGACATTAAAAATTATTAGCCTTTAAGAAAATAATTTGCTTTATTCATGTTTTTTTATCAAGAAGGAGTGGGAGAAGAAGTTGAGGAATTAAAATAACATGCTGGAATATTTTTCTATAGAATTCAACCTGAAAACCTTCATCTGTAATTCTCAGCAAGGAACAGACTTGAAATCAGTCCAGGCATGAATTTCAGCTTGGCACACTGTAAGATAACCTCTTTGTTTGTTGTTTCCATAGTAATTGCATCTGAAATCAACATATGTATAGCCTTCTTTAGTCAAAACTGGATATTTTATTTTAAATCATTCTGCTTTACATCTTCAGTATTATTCTTCTAGAAAGGGAGAAACACTCCATGTCATGTATTTACTTATATATCTGGTAACGTTGAGCTTTGCTTTCTGTTTGTAGAAAATATACTGTTCATTGTTAGAAGGAAAGGTTACTTATGTTTTCGTACTGTTTCTGTTTCAGAAGGTTGTCCAGAAATATAATAAAGATTAAAAAACAACGGATACTGCAGGAATCTATCTCCTCTTATTTGTCAGTACTTAGAAGTATATAGGCGACACAGCTTGCATTTAAAAATGAGAGCATTTGTCTAGCCTATTTCTTTGTAAGGATGGTTTGTATGGAGTTACTGTAAACTTACCAGTACAGCTGAAAAAATGCATAGGCAAGATCGTTTTTGTGATAGATGTCTTTGGCAACTCAATCAGCAACTCATTCAGGGCTGATTTTATTTCTGTTGCTTTTAAGAAACAGGAAAATGTTCCAGTGAAGCTGAATACAAATCAGTGCCAAACTGGTGGGCAGCACATGGCATCTCAGCTGGGTTCAAGGACCGCTCAGGCTTACTCTGGTGAGGCAATGTATGGTTAAATGCAAGGTTCAAACGACCTTTCTTATATCTCTCCCGGCCTCAGGTGTCCGTGTCTAGGCTGGTCACCTCGTCTTTTCTTCATAGTAATGAAGAGCAATTGGCACCTTCTGAAATTGATTAAACTGAGCTATCCTGATCGGTTTTTTTTAGGGTGAAATGACTGCACTGCTGAGCTGCTGTTTTTTTCTCTGAAGGAAGTCCACTGTTACTAGCTCAGGCCTGGACAAATGAAGGTAGGGCAGATGAGTTCTACTTGGAGTTTCATTCATTTGTATTTACTCATTTATCATATCTGCTATATAAAGCTCTGCATGTGATATGTACTGTTTCACTATTGGCAGGAAGCACAGCAGCAAGTATCCCACAGTTTTTCAGCCATGAGTCAATATCTTGTGTTTAGACTATATATAAAAGAATAAATAAAGACATAATTCATCAACTGCCAAACACGAAAGACTTGAATACTGAAGATAAAACATCCACTGTCACCAAATTTTGGATTTCTATAATGTCGATATTGTGCAGCTGAGTTACCTAAACTCCCTTAATAATAAATGGAGCGGAATAAGTACTTAATTTAGACTATTTTAGGTATCATCTGCTTTGCTTTAGGATGAGGTAATTTACATCCTAAAATTTTCTGCTTCACAGAATGACAGAATTGCAGAATGCTTGAAGTTGGAAAGGACCTCTGGAGGTCATCTGCTCAAACCACCCTGCTCAAGCATGGCCACCTAGAGCCAGCAGCCCAGAACTGTGTCCAGACAGCTTTTTAATGTCTCCAAGGATGGAGATTCCACAGCCTCCTTGGGCAACCTGTTCCAGAGCCTAGTCACCCTCACAGTAAAAAAGCATTTCCTGATGTTCAGAGTGAACCACCTGTACTTCTGGTCCTGTCACTGAGCACCACTGAAAGGAGTCTGGCTGCGCCCTCTTTGTACTGTCCCTGCAGATATTTATATACATTGATGAGAACCCCCCCGACCCTTCTCTTCTCCAGGCTGAACTGTCTCAGCTCTCTCAGCCTTCCCTCATAGGAGAGATGCTCCAGCCCCTTAATCATCCTCTTGGCCCTTTGCTGAACTCTCTCCAGCATGACCATGTTTCTCTTGCAGTGAGGAGCTCAAAACTAGACCCAGTACTCCAGATGCAGACTCACCAGTGCTGTATAAAGGGGAAGAATCCTCACGTAACTTCTCTCCAGTAGCTTCTGTCCAATAACTGTAAATCAGTCCAGATGAGTAGCTCAGATTCAGGTAGTTACATTTCATTAGAAGAATTCAACATGTAGGGTGGCTCTCTGTTGACAGCAGTAAGGTTTATCTAAATCCTTTTCCTTGAAAGATTTGTTCTTTGGCACACTTCAGTCCGTTAGTGAAGGTAAATGGTTTTCCTGCACATAGGACAAAGTTAGCTTATTGACCGAATCAAGAGTGAGACAGATACTTGCTGGAAATGTGGCCATTTCATATGTGACACAAACCTTTTTAATTCTAAAGCTAAATTAAATGAGGAGATGGAGAAACTGACGATGGTCCTTCAATGAGCTCTATTCTGCTTTATGTTCATGAAAATTTAATTTTGTTAATGTCGTTAGATTTTGATACAAATTCTCAAACGAATTAAAAATAGTCTTTGTGTGGCCTCAGAACAGGCTACTTTACCTCTCTCCACCTCATTTTCTTTACCTATAAATGAATGCAAAATACGTAATCATATGTCATACCAATACATGAACCATTTGCAGTTCTCTGGGTGACATAAAGTATCCAAAGCACAAGATGTTCCACATAGAAACATATTGATCACACTGAAATCAAATACATGCAAGGACAGTTTAAAAATGTGACATGTCAGCAAATTGGTTTGGTGGTTATTAACTTTTCCTTGTCCTGTAAATCCATGTAAATATGTCTGTTTATAATTCAGCTAATACCAACTTTGGCCAAAAGAGAAAGAATTTGGGTTACCAAGATTCAGTAGAATTTCACTGCAATGGAGTGTGTGATAGTTCAATGTGGGGGAGGGGGTTGTGGCGGTAGGAGAGGGGATTTGCTCCCTGTGCCACCAGATCAGACTCCCATCCCCCTTGGGGCTTGAGCCAATCAGCGCCTCTGCGAGTTGCCCTATTTATGTTGGAACAAAGGAACCAGAAAGGTGTGCCTTTGCCCAGGAGCAAGGAGAGAAGGGAGGGGGGCGCTGCCTCTGCTCCCTGGCACCCGGCCGGGCATCTGCCTGGGCTGGGCCGGTGCCACCCGCTGAGGATGGCGGTGACAGAGCCGCTTGGGGAACTCAGGGAGAGCCTCGCTCCCGGGGTGCCCACTGGGCTGAGTTCACCCAGAGAGGACTGAGATCTGAGAGAAACGGCCACACAGACACCAGGTCAGTGAAGATGGAACGGGATGAAGTGTGCTGGAGCTGAGTTTCTCTTGCCAGCGGTGGCGAGATGGCAGGCGGCCCCCCTGCAGCCAAAGGCGATCCCAGGGGAGCAGAGACCCACTCGCAGCCCATGAAAAACCCACGTTGGAGAAGAGATGCCTGAGCCTGAGTACGGTAGGCATCTAGAGTCCGTGGGACAACTCCCACCGATGGGGAGGTGTTTTATTTAAAAGAGATGCCTGAGCCTGAGACAGTTGTGAAGCATGGGCACAGGTCGAGACGCGTTTACGTATTTAAAGTCTGTATGGAGGCACATTCAAGGTCGATATGACGACCCACGCCAGAGTGAGTGGTAACAACTCCCTAAGAATTCGAGACTGTGGTAAAGTCTGCACTGAAGCAATCCGATGGGGTAAGGATTGCATCCTGCGGTCAGGACTCACGCTGGAGAAGTTTGTGTTCACGATTTTCCTCGTGACTAGGGGATCCACTGGAGCAAGGGACAATGGTGTAAGGACTCCTTCTCCTTTAAGAGAAGCAGCAGTAACAACATGGATGAACTGACCTGCACTCCCCCATTCCCTGCCCCCCTGCACCGCTGGGGGGAGGAGGTAGAGCTGGGAAGAAAAGGCGAAGGGGGATGGAGAGGTGTTGATTTTAAGTTCTGGCCTTGTTTTCTTTTTATCCTTTTAAGTAACTGTTGATAAATTGTTTTGCTTTAAGAAAGCCGAGTCTGTTTTGCCCGAGACCATGGTTGGTGGGTGCTCCCTCTGTTCTTGTCTCGACCCTCAGTCCTTTTATTATATTTTTCTCCTCTCCATTTTACTGGAGTGGGAGACCGGCTGCGTGGAGTTTAGTTGCCGGATCAGCCTAAAACCACGACAGAGTGGCAGCATATTGTAGACTACTAGGCATCTTTCAGGAATCACATAGGTACTGTTCCTGTGGGGTTTTTGTTCAGTACAAATTTATAAGAATAATCTTTGGCCCAATTCCACTGCAGTTAACGGGAGTTCTTTAGAGGTGTAAACTGATTTAACATGTCAGGGTGAAAGGACTAGCAGAGTTCAATTCCAAGTTATTAAGCATGATACAGGGATCAAGGGGTCATGGCCTACATGAGGGAAAAAGGTCAGAGTAGAGAGACTTTATGACCACTTTAGTCTTTAAAATGAAGGAGCAGTGAGGTTTTCCCCATGGCATTGACCGTTTCTGGTAGCAATTTCACAACCTGCCTGAGTGATACTGATCACAGGAAGGAAGAAAGCAGCTGCAGTGAGAGCAGGGGATCTGTGCTATAACCTCGTGCTGTTACTACATACTTCCCAAGAGTGGGAGCTTGCATGGGGATGTGTTTAGTGAAGAGAAGGAAGGATATGCCCCTTTACTCCTTTAATAAACCATATTGAGAATCCTATGTGCTAAATACAGTTGCAGAACTGGCATGCTGCTTTGAGTAGTTGAATTCTATTCATTAATCTTTCAACGTGCAAGGCATATGAGAAATGGAAAAATCAGAAAATGAAAAAAGTCATGCATAAAAGTTACTCTCCTGCAAAACACCAGTTATCCAAATAGTAAGGCTGAATTCCAAAGTTTTTCAAGCACTGAAAGAGAAAACAGGAGCTTTGCCCCCATGAAATGAAGACATTCTCAAAAGTAGAGCAGAACTGACACTTACTTCTAGTTCTGGGAGATCCTAAAATATCAGACCTAGAAATCTTGAGACATCACTCCATATAGAAAAGCTACAAGCAAATATTTTTAGGAATTTCTGAGTTTTATATCTTTTCCAGGGGGGAATCTGATATCAGCTCATGGCATTGAGGCAGTGTTTGCTTTAAGTACAAAGTACAAAATAATCATAAAATATTCAGAAAATAGACTCCTCAAGGAAGAACTCATACAAAATGGGTTGAAGTCGCAACTCTCTCTTCTTTGCTATTTGCTTATCTTCCATGTAAGAGACAATTAAGATTAACCATATGCACATTGTCAGCAATTTTCACACTATGACCCACTTCCAGTACTTCTCTCATGCTGTCTTTACCACTCCTTAGTGATGAAGCCATCTTTGGTCATGCTGGTAGGCACATGCTATCAGAATGAAAAATATTGTTCTGCAGTTTCCACATGTTTGAAAGTAACATGTTTGCTTAACATAATGTTAAATGTCATTTTGTTGGTTTTTTTTTTATTAGTGGAAGACCAAGTTCAAAATAAACTTGGCTGTATTTAATGCTACATCACATTAGAATTTGCTAACTTACACAAAGCTCCTTCTAGCAAAATCTTTTCCATGTCTGACATTGAATTTATTTTAAAAGTGTAGTAATTCCTTGTTGTTGGTATGTCAGTCCATATCCCTCTAAATATCCAGCTTTGCATCAATGCAAACCGGTAAAATTCTGCTGTCACTGAAACAATATCCTTTTACCATACGACATCACTTTGTACCAGCTTGTTTTCCTTAACCAGCCAGCATACATAAAATGCACAGACACATAAAATAGCACCTCTGGATTTATAATGTAAATAAATATTTCTTGTAGGGAGGTAGGCACATTGTGCCTATTGTATGTGAAGACAGGCAAGTGGGTGACAAAAAGATCCTGGCATAAGTGTGAGGTTTTTTAGTATTTTTATGTGTTCTTATAAAAATGTAAGAACGGGTATAAAGTTCATTTTGGGAACTCACTCTGAAGTCTTTGCTTCTCCTACCTCCCAAGTGATTTGCCAAATCACTGCTCTTAGAACCCAGTCAGTCCTTCACACTTTCTGGAATTAGTCTAGACTTTCCCCTCAAGACTTTTGATGTTTTACTGGATTTATATTTTTGACAAAATCATACTTTGACAAAAATATTTAAATTGATAAAATTGCTTAGGTCAAGTCCATTTTATGTGACTAAGAACAATTTAAACATTATAGTCATAAGAATGTCTTACACTTATGTCAGAAATACTAAACTTATTTCTTCCTAAATAAATCTCTTTGTCTTAGTTATGCACAACTAGTGCATCATTTGCTTTTCAGACTATTTATTTTTGGTATCTTCTACATGTATGTTCTCTGGCTTGGGGAGAAGAAAGGACTTCCAGGAAGATACTTGGCTGTTCGTTTCTTTCAAGAGTCTTTCTAGGGACATGAGTTTTCCCAGAACGAATGGTGCACAGATAACATTTATAGTATCCATGTGAAAAACTTCGAGTAAATTTGGTTTGTTGACTACAAAATCTTTTTTTTTCATCCAGCTCTTTACTTTTTCTTCTGAAAAGTTGAGGACAGGCCTACTTTTTAATTTGTAAAATAAACCCAAAAATTTTTGCATTCTCCTTTCTAATTAGTCCAGGATCTTTGCTGTCGAATATCAGAGAGACATATTGTAATATTTGCGTGTTCTGAAGTAGAGACCAGGAACTGCCTGGTGACATCTGTGCTAAACATGCTGCTGGCTGCAACAAAGCAATGTTTACTTTTGTCATAGGAATGGTCAAACCAAAGAATCATGTTGTCCAGTATCCTCCTCCCAGAATGGACTATGGCAGATGCACTATGGGTCTGGGAACAAAACACGTTTGTAGAGACATTTCTCTGGAGTCATCTCCCATCCTCAAGCAATTTAGGGTTTAGAGACTTCTGGAGCCAGAGATGGTCTGTTCCTACTGAACAGGTCTTGATAATTCTTTCTTTCTGAATTTGTCTGGTTGGTTTTTGAACCTATGAAAATTTTCAGCTACAAGGGATCTAGCAGGTTAACTATGACTTGTAGGAAGAAAAAACTCTTTTAGCTTGTTTCAAATATACTGCATCATAATGGGAAAAATAAGGAGAAAAATTAGAAAAATAATTCGTAATTCACCTTCTCTGTGTTACTCAAAACTGTCATCTGTTGTCAGAATCATTGTACATTACTTTAGAAGGATTATTTTTCCCTGTTTTCCCAGATGCTTAATGTCTTACCAAGAAATTTTCTTCTTTATTCAGAGTTTGCAACACGAGCAACTGAATTTCCTATCTGCTATTTGCACTGAAGTGAAATTGAATGTCAAGGTCTTATTTATATATTTATTTAGCTGTGGATTCATTACCAAAGTTCTACAGAGAAAGTCAAATTCAGTACAATTTGATTCTTCATTACAGTCATTATTTGGAAGGTGGGGGAGGAATCAGAGACTACATCTAATATTTGAGGCTTTTGTGTAGCTGGGCCTTTGAGTATTGTCAGACAGTTATGGAAGGTTAATAAGATTTTTTGAATTCTTAACAATATATGTCTTTTTCGCTTATCTTTCACATATGCTGTAGAGAGGTTTAAATTAATAGAAATGTGAGTGGAACTATTATAATTGCCTACTTTATTATCCACATTTTCTGCCAGCAATGATCCGGGACTGAAGAACCACACGATCTCCTCCGCTCTGCAGAGCCAAGGAAGCAAAAGGAAGACGCGTGTCGTTGTCCCGCGGGCACGTTGGACTTGCAGGTCTTCTCTTTCTTGCCCATTGCAGAACAGGAGGCCTGTGCTTGAAAATCTTGCAATAATAAGCAGATATGCACGTAGCAGTCCAGGAGATTAGGGAACTCCACAGCTTTCCACAGCTTTCCTTCTCCCACCACGTCTCATGGAAATGTCTGTATTTGTAGTCTCTGTCAGCCTGGTTTTACCTGATTTGCTCCTTCTACCAGAGTTACTGTGATAAGGGGGTTTCAGGCAAAGCAAAAGCTGCTGACTTTAAGAATCTCTTAGTAATAAAAGTCATGATGTTTAAGAGGCTCTCTGAGGTATCTGAAAGTCTAGCCAGCCAAGCTGCTTTTAGAACCCAAAGGAGGCAAAGCTTACTGCAGGTTAGGACAGTATTCAGCGGAAAAATTCTGAATGCGACATATGAGATTAGTTTCTTCTGTACATATTTTTTCCACTAGAACTAGCCACATTTAGTCACATTTTTTGTATTTTTTTTTTCATTTTAAAATATATTCTATAGATATGAAAAAGTCAGCTATCTTTTCCCACCCACAAAGTGTTGGTTTACCTCAACAAATCTCTGGGATACACTTTAGGAACAACTGATTCTCCTCATTCTCCTCACCATTTTTAAGTATTCAATGGATTTTTGGTAGTATGTTAAAAGGATCAATTTATTATTAAAATAATGTGTGCTTAAATATAAGAGAAAAATATGCATATCTACTGCTTATCTGATGCATGGGTCCTCCGTCTGTCTACAAGCAAATACAAGGTTCCGTGGAAGCTCAGATGGTCTCCGCTCAGAAGAGGTTATATGAGGTGACCTCAGCCTCAGAGGGTCCCAGCTGGTCCCAACTGATTCTCTCATTCCTTTTCCAAATTCAGTTTTTGACACTGTGCAGGCGTGTTTGCCTTACCACCAGGAGCTGCTGAGACCTGCCCTGTGCTTAATGTCACTCTCATGTTTTTTAATACACTATTTGATTACCTGTTTTCCAAAGTGTGCACACACACAAAACCAACAGGCAGCTACTAGCAGTTTTTGTTCTTCTGTGTCTCTGCGGAGCTGGATAAATGGAGCAGGACAAGTCTGTGAGAAGGGCCTGGAGGCACTTATTAGACACAGCTGTTTCTGAAGAGGAGCCAAGCACAGCGGGCAGCCTGGGAAGAAGGTTTCCCCCCCTAGTCAACCTGCAGAGAGTTAAGTTTATCAGAGGACACTGGAAAGGAGGAAGATTATAGGTTTTTACCCGCAAGAGTAAGGCTCTGCAGTGGATTCGAGACACAGCTGTGGGGTACCTGCCACGAGGGCAAAGGATGCAGCCTTGCAAAATGGGTGAGCCAGTCCAAGAGACCTCCAACAGAGCAAAGACTGGCCTTGTCGCTCCCCTAGTTGTTTCCACCACTAGTTTTTCATGAGTTAGAGTACTTGTCTGACCCCTCAGCAGGCCAGTTCCCCTTGGAAAAGAAGCAGAATATTAACTCAGCAAAAATATGAACAGTTTCCTTGTAGACTGCTGAAAAACTTTCTGTGCTTTCAGCCTCAGTGAGCTGTTGGATGAGACAAGGATTTCCTGAACCAGCACGATATTATCCACCTAGTTAAACCTGGACCCTAGCCTGCTATCAAGGCCAAATTCATGTATCAGCCACACAGCAGTAAAAAATTGTGATACTTTTTCACTGAAAGCTGATAGGAAAGTATTCAGACCCACTTATCAAAATTTCCACTCTGCCCAGCATGCTCCCAAAAGCCAGAAGTCAGGCTGCCTTTCAGCAAAGAGCTGAAAGCAGAGGTGAACAGTAAGTGGCGTGTAGCAAAACTACAGAAAATATCGCTTCAGCATTCCCCTTAGATGCTGTCTTGTCATCAAGGCTGGTAGATATCAGGTAAGTTTTGTGTTGCCTGCAGCAACAACCCAAATCATGTAGATTGTGGATTGATAGGTTAGTAACTACTTTAATACTATCTTCAGTCTACAACAGGGGAAAACTGCCTTTTGTCTTTTGCTGCTGTTTCTATACTTTTATTGCTCTGATTGCATCAGTGCCTCTTCTCCATTGCTTTGGACTGCAGATCAACGGCTTTTTTTTCATACTCCTAGATGTTGCTTGAAATATTTAGCTCATGTTTTCAGACCAGTTTGAATACCTATTTTGTGGTGCACTAAGTCTGTTTCTAGGGCTCTCAGTATCACATAATAAAAGCACTGATCCAGCAAAACCTCACTGGTTCAATGTTGTTAAAATGAATAGATTTTGTGCCAGCAGGCTTTGTGACCAATCAAGTATCATCTGTCCACACCTTTATGTTTTTGCTAGAACAGATATTTCTCCTCTTTCCATGCAGTATATAAACAGCACAAAATTACAGCACTGGACCTATTTTCTCTGACTGATTCAACAACACTGAGACTGGGGATTCGTGCATGCACCACATTACATTAGGATCAGGAAGGGGGCTGATCCACTAATGCAAATATTACTCTTCATAACCGGGTTAACACAACTTTAGCCTGGGAAACCAAGTACTCCTGTGAATTTTTTCTGCAAGAGTTCAGGGTTAAGGCTGGCTGGGGAGTGCTTTGAATTGCCGCACAAGCCAAGCCTAATTGAACCTTGCACTGAATTTCAGATTAGGTCCCCAACATCGAATCACAGACTCAGAATAATTTAGGTTGGAAGAGATCTTGAAGATGATCAATTCCTACCGCTAACTCAACACTGCCAAGTCCACCAATAAACCATGTCCCTAAGCACCACATCTACACATCTTTTAAATACCTTCAGGGATGGTGACTCTAGCACTTCCCAGGGCAACCTGTTCCAATGCTTGATAACCCTTGCAGTGAAGAATTTTTACCTAATATTCAGACTAAACCTCCCCTGGAGCAACTTGAGACCATTTCCTCTTGTCCTATCTCTTGTCACTTGGGAGAAGAGACCAATGTCCACCTCGCTACAATCTCCTTTCATCCTACTCGTGGCTGAATATGGCCGTGGTTACATCTATCAGACCATTGGTTGTGTGGACTGCATATTAGGTATGCTGCTCCTGAGTTGAAAAGTTGATTATGTACAGCATTCAGAATAATTCTTCAGCCTGGGGTTGTGCTACTTTCATATATCCAAATAGGCATTGAAGTCTTATCTTCCAGTACTAATAGGTGTGGATGTCTTCGTCTTGGGTTCAAAAGCTTGTATGAATTTCTAGTCTGCTTCTTAGTAAAGAGCTTTGATTAGTAGGGGTGAACTTAGTGAAATTCTTACTTTCTAAAGAGAAAATTTTTTTTTCCACCTAAGGATAAAAAGTTGATTATACATTAAATATTGAATATTTTTCTCTTCCTTGTGTAATGTTTAAATGCCTAGCTGCTTCATGGCTCTTAACGACAAGCAGGACTCTTCTTAAACTTCATCTCCCCATTTATCACTAATCATAAGATGAACTTTTTGTTCTGGTTTTGACCACAATGTAGTATCTGACATGTGTCATTGTCCTACATCCACTCCTGTTTTATTCCTCCTGGGGACCAGGAGTAAGATTTGGCTCACTGACAAACCACTGAGGAGTCTGATAGCTCCATCTGGCACACAGGTCATGGGGCAAGGGAAAACAACCATGCTTTGTCCTTCTGCTACATGAAATGCAAGCTCAGCACGAGCTCAGGAAAACATCTGAAGCCAAGTGCCTTGTGCAGTCAGTGCAAAATTATGTTGAACAGCAAATAACAGGTAAGGATCGGAGAGCACAATCTGAGCCTACTGGTTTCTCAAACTGAATTTCCTGGCTGGTTAGTAGACTATCTTTCCTTTCACTTGTCAGTGCTCTCTCATTATCAAAAGGTCCTTGTACTCATCCCTCTCAAATAACCATGTTTTGCTTTTTTTTTTTTCTTTTTCTTTTGACAGTTTTTCTTTCCACTGGAACTAAGCAGCTTCAACTTTTCCTATACAGCCTTTATTTCTTCAGTTTTATACTTGACTTTTAAAATAATTACAATTAAAAATTATTCTCCATTTTCCCATCCTAGATTTTCCCTGCTCAACAAAGATGAGTGGATCTTAAAATCCCCACAGAATTCCTAAAAAGTTTTAACAAGCAATATTGAGCGACATTTTTTTCACGGTGTCATCTAACTATCAGAATTTTTTAAACCCCACGAATATTACTAAAAACTTTGATTGCTTCAGTATCAGCAGCCTAGAATTGAAATTTCCTGTAACATCTTCCAAAAGGAAGAAATGATCTTTTGAAGATCAGCCTAGTCAGATCTGAAGTTATATATTTATATATTATAAAATATATAATATATAATCTGATAATATATAAATATAATCTGAGTTATTTTTATGAGATTATATGAACCCCCATTCAATGTCATTGTTTTTTATTTAGATTGTTCATTTTCTTTGTCCATAACCACAGCAGAAAGCCCCAGGCCATATGTACATGAAGTTTGGTTTAGCATTGCAGTATGGTGCTGAAAATCTGGTCCTAACACCACAAGCAAGCCAACATGTGAACTTCAGGAACCTCACTACTCTGTATCTGAGGAGTTTCCTTCCAATAAATATTGGCATCTCTATAAAGCACTTAAGGATCTTGTAATGAAAACACAAGTTAGATTTTAGATACTGTTATTACTGCGTTACTCTACTAGACTGAAACCAATACTTTAACTGATCTAGTTGCAAACTTTAGGGTGAAGTTCAAATTTAGGGACACGTGGCAGAGCCCTGTGCTGGTTTGTTGTTGAACATTATCTCTACAAGACCCAGTTGTGGAGTGATTCCTGGTCATTTATGCTTGGAAATCAAGTAAAGTTGGAAATGGCCACAAAACCCCTATCTTTCCTGTTCTTGGATACAGAAAGTGATGTGCCTTAGCCATGCTGATCTTATGGTCCACCTAGCATTTGTGTACCTTAAATGAGTAAGTCTTGACTCATACTCGAATGTGGGGACTCAGGTGTGAGAAATGGGTCTCTCAGATCATGCGGCAAGATGATGTCAACACACTGGCAGAACGTGGGGGAAAAGTTCTCAGTCAAAAAGACTGAATTCAACTTATACATAAACTTCATGCAGATATGATGGCTTTGTTAGATGAGCAATGAAATAAAGTGATGAGTTGAAGCACAAGAGAGATGGAAAGTCCCATGAGGCCTTTTTAATGAAGGGAATTTTGCCCAGATGCAGCATGTATGATGCGACTGTATCATGTCTTGGTGACTTTCCAATCATGAATGAGAATAGGACCACATATTTTCTTACTTATTAATGCATAAGGCTTTTGATATATGGAAAGTTTGATTTCTCAACAACTATCTGAATCACTGAGTGTTATTCAAAACTGAACTCTGCTCAATAGTAGGTCTAGAAGGGCGTGTGCTGCTCCTCAGTCACATTCCTCACTCATTCATATTGTTTCACAGGGGATTCCTCTGTTAACCAATTGCTTTAGAAACTTGTCATATGACATCTGTCAAGAATCAGATTCTTAGTTTTTAACATTGAAAATAGAGTCTCATTTGAGTATGAAAATAGGATATTAAATGTATTTGTGTATATGACTGTCTGCCTAAATACATATTTGAGGGCTTTTTTGGTTTGCTCTGAGACTCTACCTCAAGCCTTTCCCAATCCCTGTAGCTTTTCAGAGAAAATTAAAAAATACATATCATTATCCTTAGAGATGGGTCTCTTTTCACATATAGTAGTTTTGCACTAGCTGCCATAGGACAAACAGTAAATGAAATAAATTGCAAAGGTCTCAAAAACAGCCAGGCACAGAGAAAAGAAAATAAATCAAACAAGTAATATTTCTGTGATGAAATATGTTTTACAAGCCTAGCATGGAAACCAGGGGAATCAGTCAAGCAATAGTAAACATCAGTCTGTGGTTAGAAATATTTTTTGAAAAAGCAACTCCTTTTTTGCCTGTCTAGCTCTGAGCTCCCCGTCACAGGCTCTCTGGCAGCGGGACTTGGGAATAATCTCCTGGAATACCTGAGGCGTAGAAACCAACAGGATTAAAGCACCTCGTGCTCCTCAGCACAGTCATGTGATGACCTGCTGATTCCAGCAAAAGGCATTGTTTCCCAGCAAAGTTCTCACTTCATTTGCCTATACGTTGCTCCTGCCCTGCTGGGATTCTCCCTAAGCATCAGGAAATAATTCACAATGTTTTGAGTAAAAAAATAAAACCCACAAAACCACTCGCTAATAACAGTTGTAGCTGAAGAAAACTGGATATTTCATGTCCAATTTGCCCAGCAGTAAACCAACTGCTGCTCTTTTGCTTCAAGGGGCAACTTTCAAAGCATGTACAGCTTCTAATGCCACCCATACAGCTCTGTTAGTTCTGATGAGGATAATGTATGAGAAGAGAGAGTCGGGTGGTCTAGGGGCTGCCCAGTAACGTATCTAGTAAAGAACACAGATATGATATTTGCAAACTATCTGATGGGAGAAAAACAGGAGTCAAGGTTTGTTTTCCAGGTCCAGAGACGGCTGCTTAAAGTGCTTTCCGCAAACCTATTGGCAGATTGCCTTCATTCCCCCTGAAAACCGAGGAGCTGATTTTGGTGCAGATTTCAATGTGTCATTAACTGTCAAATCGCTATAGAATCTAGGGGAACAAAAAATTATTTTTTTCTGAAAATTTAACCATTTCCTTTGTGAAATTACTTTGCTGTGTGCTGGCCCAGACGAGGCAGCTTACGTAGAAATATAAAAACGCCAAGCCAAATTATTTGTTCTGGTTTATCACCTCCCTCAACCAGCAGGTTGAGGGAGGTGATTCTGCCCCTCTACTCTGCTCTCATGAGACCCCACCTGGAATACTGTGTTCAGCTCTGGAGTCCCCAACACAAGAAGGACATGGAGCTGCTGGAGCGGGTCCAGAGGAGGGCCACGAAGATGATCCGAGGGCTGGAACACCTCTGCTATGAAGACAGGCTGAGAGAGTTGGGGCTGTTCAGCCTGGAGAAGAGAAGGCTCCAGGAAGACCTTATTGCAGCCTTCCAGTACTTAAAGGGGGCCTACAGGAAAGCTGGAGAGCGACTTTTTACAAGGGCGTGTAGTGACAGGACAAGAGGCAATAGCTTTAAACTGGAAGAGGGCAGATTTAGACTGGATATAAGGAAGAAATTTTTCACTCAGGGGGTGATGAGGCACTGGAACAGGTTGCCCAGAGAAGTTGTAGATGCCTCATCCCTGGAGGTGTTCAAGGCCAGGTTGGATGAGGCTTTGGGCAACTTGATGTAGTGGAGGGTTTCCCTGTCCATAGCAGGGGGGTTGGAACTAGATGATCTTTGAGATCCCTTCCAACCCAAACTATTCTATGATTCTATGATTCTATGATTCTATGATTTTACGTTTACTTCCTCTAAAAAAAAAAATAAATAGCTTATTGCTAAATTGTTTATTTTTTTCATTTTTAGGTTTACTGTGCTTATATACCTGACCAGATTCTTCTCGGTCTTTTTTTTAAACAACCATTTACTCTAAAACATATAATCAGACAAAGAATTTGAAGATCTGACAATTGTTTCTGTGTCCAAATTTAATTTTACTTCCTTTCCAACTGCAATCATGTGCTAGGCAGAAGATGAAGGTTTATAATAAATGCCTGTATTTTAGAAACCTGTAGCGGGTGGGGAAAAAAGTCACTTGACTTTCACTCAGAACATGTGATAATCAGATTAACCCTGAAGTGTATTTCGTGTACAAATGCATCCAGGGTAGGAATGGGGAAAGACATTGAAGGGTGCACTGTAGCAGAACTCAGCAGTGGAGCATTCCTGGTGGAGGGAAGGAATTTCTTTCACACTCGGGACTTTGGAGGGGTCAGAGAGAGCGCTCCATGCACTGAAGCATAATGCTGATGCTCTCCTGCTGCTCTGTGAGGATGTCGCTGTTTGCCATGGGTTTTCTGCTAGTCATCCTTCAGCCGTCTGCCGGGCAGTTCCCCAGAGCCTGTGCGAACACGCAGGGCTTGCTGAGGAAGGAGTGCTGTCCCACCTGGGATGGTGACGGGTCCCCTTGTGGGGAGCTTTCCAGCAGAGGCTCCTGCCAGAACATCCTCCTTTCTCAGGCTCCATTGGGACCACAGTTCCCTTTCTCAGGAGTGGATGACAGAGAGGACTGGCCCTCTGTATTTTACAACCGGACATGCAGATGCGAAGGCAACTTCATGGGATTCAACTGTGGGGAGTGCAAGTTTGGTTTCTCAGGACTCAACTGCACTGAAAGGCGACTGAGAACGAGAAGAAACATCTTCCAGCTCACCACCAGTGAGAAGAACAAGTTTCTTGCCTACCTTAACTTGGCAAAGAACACAGTTAGCCAGGACTATGTTATTGCTACTGGCACGTATACTCAGATGAATAATGGCTCCAACCCTATGTTCAGAAACATCAATGTGTATGATCTTTTTGTGTGGATGCATTATTATGCCTCTCGAGACACACTCTTAGGTGGGTTCAATGTGTGGCGGGACGTTGATTTTGCCCACGAAGCCCCTGGGTTTCTGCCTTGGCATCGAGTCTTTCTACTGATGTGGGAACGTGAGATCCAGAAGATAACAGGTGATGAGAACTTCACCATCCCCTACTGGGACTGGCGAGATGCAGAGGACTGTGTAGTCTGCACTGATGAATACATGGGTGGCAGGCATCCCACCAATCCTAATTTACTCAGCCCAGCTTCATTTTTCTCATCATGGCAGGTAAGGACGGGCCAAGGGGAAGGGGAAGGGAAAGGCTGATTGTGCCAGAATCATCCGACCTGACTTTAGGCACTTAAGTGAGGCGCACAGGCTGGCAGCTTAGCTGTGCTGCATTCCCTTAGATGTTCCTGGAGAGAAAGTAGGCACTACCAGAGAGCAAATCAGATTTTATGTGGATTTAATCTTCATTTAGAGCTGTTTGTTTGTCTCTTTGTCTCTTCTCTCTCTGACTGTAGGATTTAGGCTGCTTAAAGTTAAGGTGGAAGGAGGAAAGTTATGCTTTTGTGTCCAAACATGGCCTTTAGCAGGCTAAACAGGCTAGGGTCTGCTGCAGCAGACAGGTGAGAAAGATTAGGATTTATATACACAAATTCTTAGCACACAACCATTGCAAGACAATTGGTGACTGAATGACGGAAATAAAAGCAGAGTTTTCAGATGCTCCACACCTCTCCTAGTGCATTCCTCCATCCAAGAGTTAAAAACTATCAAATTAAGCTAATCTGCTTTCAACTTTAAAAAAAAGAACACACAAACAAATAAAAAAAATCTTTAGAGCACACAAGAACCAACTGTGCAATTCACATCAGTAATTCAAAAGAAATATAAGAAGTTGCTCAAAGGAAATAAGAAGTAAACTCACTAGCTATTCCTGCCACTGAAGAGCACTGCAAATTAGCCTGTAAACAGAAGTAAATTGACATATTTACATAGGTGATATGGTCTTATATAGCTAAACTATACTGTGCTGTTCTAGCACTGAGAGCTTCTGGACTTTTTTTGTCTGTTGTTCATTACTGCCACATCACCTAAAATACAGTGACAAAGGTCTATTGGCTTCCATAGACACAGTCCATCATGACAGTAGCAACAGTCGCTTCTGGCGCTGAAGTTTATGATTATGTTGGTGTCAATCTATCTTTGTTCTATTTATTTCTGTAGCAACAGCTCAAATGAAAGTTGGGCAGTTTTAGTGATCTAACGGAAAGTGAAAGAGAGAGATACAAGCTCCAGCAGCAATGTGGTATTCTGACATTACAAAACAGCCGCTAACTGGGCTTACTGGGCTGGTTGTGCTGTATTTAGTCTTGATTTGTGTTCTCTCAATAATATAAGCTGTGTGTATACCTGTAAATCGAAGCATTCCGGATACTGTAATAGACCTATTTTAGGACATTTTCTGGCATACATTTTGCATGTATTGACTAGTTCTCCCCCAAACAGGTACTTTTCAGAGACCATTTCTAGGAGAATATTTTTATACAGCCACCCCGTTTGGGAGGCTGAGATGATTTCACTGGCATAGACATGGGTTATTTCATGCTATTTGGCCTCAGTGACCAGGAAATTTCTTGGCCACATTTAATTTATGAGTGTAGGCATAGTGGTAAAATAAATACAGCCACAAACATGTATTTTCATCCTGTTCTCTAAGATTCTGCTCATTTCTAACAGTATAAATCTGGCAGAACTCTACTAACTGAATTAGATTACTTTATCAGAATGAAGTGGATCTGATGTTCTGCACTGAGCTGAACAAAGACTTATGTGAAAATGGTACAAGTGTTAAAGTAGATTAAATGAAACTAGAATTACACTGGTTACATGTGTCAAATGGAGCTATCAATATAATTTATTGAACGAGATAACCAAGGTAGTAGGAGGCAGGTAGCATAAAGGAATCGGCAAGTTTCTAGCAGAATTTTCTAAAAGACCTGGAAGGGTCAAATAGTTATGTTTAGATCATTTTTTCAAAGGTACTGTTAATCATATCCAGATTCTTAGAATTTTTCCATCCTGGTAATAAGTACCCAGAAAGTTTATGAGTAGTAATGAATGTATTTAAGAAATCAACAGGTTTATAACTTCTCATTTAAGGTCAGTTGCCACAAATATACTCTGAAATTAAAGACATATTTTTATGAAACAAGTTACTTTAATAGATATTTTTTATAACTTCAATAGGTACAACAATACAAATTGTGTTGTATTTAAAGCACATTCAGTGTCAGTGTATGTATGTAAGACCACCTTACCTATATACACTGGTGAAGTTTTCCAAATAATTTCTGAAAATAGGTGTTTATTACTTACATTTTCAACCACTTCTGGAAACGCTGCACTTATCTAAATTTCCAAAACAAGGCTATAATAACTTTAACTTCAAAGGGTGTTATTCCCCTTTAACAACTTCTATCTATGCATATCTCTGCTGCCTTATCTGGAGAATGAATGAAAGAGATTGAATAGATCCGCATTTTCACTCAGTGACTTTGGGGTGAAGATACAACACAAACTGATCTTTCTTTATTGACCTTGAATCCAAACTTAAACTACTGCTTATGGTGCAAAAGGTTAGTCGATGCAGTTCCTTCAAGTAGCACAAAGAGATCAGAAATTCACTCCAGAAAATCAAAAGGGAACAAAAATAGCCTTAGCTTGAACCGGAAAACAGCCATAGATCTGCTACAGAATATGCTGATTATCCAAGCTCTGTAGATAAAAAGCAAGGGAAAAAAAAAAAAAAAAAAAGAGTGGAAGATCCAGAAATGTGAAGGATTTTAGGCTTTTAATAAGCATTCAAAATAAAAAGAGGGGAAGAGAAACCTTTTGAATAACATGTCTATAATACGGTATCCTTTTTAGAATTTTAAGTCTCTTTCCAAAGCATAACAAAACAATGCCTACTATGTTAGGAAACTGTTATAGGTTTATTAAAAAAAAAAAGAAAAAGTAAAGTGCCTATTTGCAGAACAGCATCTCTCTGTTTTTTAATCCCTAAAGAAAGGAGAAAATACTTTATTCCATTGTGAAGTTGCCATGGCAACATGGATACCCATGAATACATGCTGAAATTCTTGCTTTAGCCTTACTTTTTCTTCAACATGCTGCTGTTACCACTTAGCTGAGTGAATTATCTGTGCACCTTTTTCTCATGTTTATCATCTAAGTGAAACTTTGGATTCCTGCCTCTGCTTTTACCAGCAAGACTATCAGGAATCTTTAGTATTTTTATTTGTTTGCTTGGCTCATGTTTTAGGGTAGGTGGGAAGGATTTTCTCAGCTTTTCAGTTACTTGTTTGTGATGATTCAAGTGTTGCATTCAGAATTAGGACTACATGATACCCACTAATGCTTTACCAAATTTTGCAATTCCATGTCAACTTAACGGAAAGCTATGTGGGAAATGGAAATCTTCTATGATATTTTCAGAGGTTTTTTAATTTTAATGTCCATTTCTATAATTATTCAAGATAATAGATATGCTAAAGAAACTATTATTATGCCTCACTTAAATAGTTGTAGGTGAAATTCTGCACTCCTCTGCACCAGAACTAATTTGGAGAAATAACTGAAGTCAGTGGAGTTACAAACGCAATAAAAGCCTTCTGCATGTAAAAGCAGAATCTTTCTGCTGGTAATTAAAATTAGAGTTTGGGAATCCCCACAGTGTGCTAGACAGACAATGAAGAAAATGAAGTAGGAGACTGTTAAGTGCTGACTTAGGGTTGCTATTGTGGCAAGCAGGCTACACCACCTAATTTAGCCCCCTGTATTTTGTCTCTTCTAAAAGAAGAGTGACTTGAGAGAAGTAATTGCATAATGTGGACAGTTGCCTACTCTCAGATGTCCTGGTGCAAGCCTGTAGTCAATACTTCATCACAAGCAACGAGAATTTCCCTTAGCACTTAATTCTGTATCATCCTGCAGAACCACTTGCACAAATGCCAAGCTACTACAAAACGGAAACAAGTTACACAAATAGAAAATAGATTTAATGCTCCTGAGCTAATAATGACAATACTTTAGACCCATTACCTGAAAATATGACTTCATAAGAAATACGAAATGTAGCTATTCTGATGCAGTTATTTGTTTCTAAGCACAGTTTTTCAGGAAGCTGTATTGCTGGCTGAATAGTCTGAAAGGATCTTTTGAAGCACTATTTTATGTCTGTCTTTAAAAATGGCAAGAAATTTTCAAAAATACAAACATCAAACCCCAACATTTCTTGATTTTTAAATCAAAGTCTTGCATCCATCTGCTTGTGGATGCCTGACTGTGTCATGAACTTAATGACTTTATTTTTCATTACAACTTAATAGGTTATGGTGCCAGCTACAGGCTGGTAAATTAAGAAACAACAGCCCAAATGGAGTAAGTAACTGTAAAATAAGAGTTTATCAAGACTGATCTCCTAATGATATGCTTATACGGATTATAAATTTGAAGCATTTCCTATTACAAAGAGATACGTCTCCACATGCCACAACCCAGTACCATAGACTGAGGGAATGAGGATCTGTGCACAGCAGGAGCAGCCATACAGGTATCCTCAGCCTCTTTATGTCACTGTGATCTCAAAGTAATACCCCTTCTTCCACGGGATCACGAGTGGGTGACAGCAGAGCTTGGCCTGCGGTTGCTTGACTGCTCTCTAGTACAGAGCTGTGCTTGCTCGGGAGTTGTGTAGCATAAAAGGCATACATATTCAGAGGTGTATAAATTAATAGCTAAGGAATTTCATAAAAATTCAGTTTTGTTAATAATTCACCAGAAAAAGAAGCCTACCTGTAGAGAGATGTGTCTTTGTGAATCTGCAGTAGACACGGAGACAGCAATGCTAACGGTACAGCTTGGAGACAGCCAGAGAGCAGGGAATCACACTCTGCCAATCCAGAAAACGTTGACGAATATTTCAGCAGTAATCGATAATAGAGATTCCTACTCGACCCCAGCACCGTTTTGAGGTGTTGAATGGGATGTTAGTTACCCCCCCAGTTCTGGACTGCCTCTGAGCAAAGATATGAAACTCAGCCAGCCTTTGCTGAAGGCTGAGAAAATACCTTGAAGGCCCTGGGTTTGTGTCAGCACTGTCACTTCATGCTTGTCTCATCTCCTCTTAGCTCGAGTTTCACAGCTCCTCCAGTTAATGCATATGCCGTAAGGGTCAGAAAGATAATTAATGACCTTATCCTTGCACAAAGATGTTTCTCAGAATTTCTTTGAAGCTTTGTTTTCCAAATTTTCTTCTTTTCATTCAGTCTTCCACCTGTTTTAACTTTCAATGCCTGATAATATTCAGGAGTCCGTGAAGAACCAGATATAAATATACAGTCTCTTAAAAAGTTTTTGGCCTGCTATAGCTACAGCACCTATTAAAGTTCTGCCTATAAAAGCAAGCTCCCAAAGTACAGTTTGTTCTGTTACAGATTATTTGCGGATTTCCTTGCCTTTTCCCATTTTGGTGAGTAAATGGCTTCTGGATGCCACTTAATTAGGATTAAATTATACCAGTCCCTAATTGAGCCAAAAAAAAGTAAAAATTAAATCTCTTTATAATTGCCAAATATTTTAAATCCAGCACAAGGGCTGCACTTTAATGCCGTTCCCAAGGAAGAACGTGAGAATAAGTGGACAAAGACAGAGAAAGGCAATGAATCAACGAAACATTTCTTTTGGCTGCATACTGGGACCCAAAACTCCAGTTCAAGAATCTAGACCTCATGTAGGACAAACGGACACATGGGGACGTGTCAAGGAGGTCCAGGAAGGGCCCGCGTCACCCTTTCGGGGGAGGTGGGATGTGCATCACAGAGAATCAAGCCATGTGGTTGCTCTGGCTGTGGTCCGAAGTGGTTCTTTTAAGGCTATATTAACCTGGAGCATAACACTATGAAAACATGCTGATATAGTTTCTGGATGGGGGCAGAAGAGAAGCAGAGCATTTGACCAGCTCCAAAGGAAGCAGAGGTGTGAATTAACCCTTTGAGTGGCCTTACTTCTCTAGCAAACTAAAAAAATTCAGATCACTTTGTAAGTGAGCAGCTATTTCAATACCATTAAAAAAACATGTTTTCCCAAGTGTTCAGGTATACGTTATATTGCATGTCCCTGTGAACACAGATCTAGTAAATCCACAGAAACCACAAAGTATTTGTCACCAAAACCTCCCGAAGCTTTGAATCTAAGAACGGCAGCCAAATGACTGACCACTGCTGTATTTCTGTAACGTCATTCCCTTTATTTAGGCACAGGGGTTAGTCTGTGCAAGCAGCTACAAAGTAGAAGACAAAAGGGTTTCCCATTTGCAAAAAGGTGCGAGACAGCAGCAACGCTTCCGCGCATTTACAGTCTGTTTTCTAAGAAGCGACGCGAAGAGCTGTGCTAAAGATCTCAACTGCAGTGCACGGAGGGGTTGTTTTGCTGGGTGCTCCAAGGCCCAGGAGCAATGCTGCATATTCTGGGCTGCCATCTACTGGCATTTGCTCTGCTAACTACTTACATAAGCTTTTCGTCGGAGTATCCTCCTACAATTTCCCTGGAGCTGGCGAATTTACGCGTGCAGGAGAGCAGGCACTGGGTGCAGCCTGAATATGAGGCTTTGTCCAGGGTGAACTGAGAAATTTGCTCAGGATTGTTCTGAAAGGGAACGAAAGATCATGTGTTAAAACAGCATGTTTCTAGTAGACAGCGCTCCTGCTGAATGAAGAGAAGGCAATGATGTGACCTATTTTGTGTGTGCTTTATGCAGATTACACACAGAAAGAACCATTTCACTGACCTATGTTCTGTTACCACTTCCACATCACACGGTTGATAAAACAGCAAATTATAGTTTCAGAATAGACCCATAATTTATATTGCCTAAGTCACACTTTTCTCAAAAAGCATCCTGGCTTATTTTATGGCCAGACTTTAATGTTTAGCTCAGAACAAATAGTAGAAGGTCACAGATAAGCATTTTCATTCCTGCCCCTATGTCGTTGTTTCTTCACCATGAGTTACCAGATGCCATTTAAACATGTGGCTTCTGTTCAGGATGAACTCATTCAGACAGTTAATGAGGGCTACACTGGGACATAAACAGAAGAAAAAAAAAAAAAACAAAAAAAACCAAACAGCACTCTAACCCTTTATAAGCCTCATAACATTAACAGTTGCATTAAATCCCACTGTAATGGATAAACAGAACAAAGGGGAAATGTTCCTTTGTTTAGACATATTTGAGCTCATGCTTGAAGATTCCCTGTCTGACTGTCTGAAAAGCTGATCTTGGAGACAGCATGTGAGTCCTCTATTAGGATACAATAGGAATATATCCCCAGGACAGTAGGGAGAGGAGGAAAAGACAGGAGATGATAGGGCAGAGAAGCCAGCAGAAGATAGGGACCTAGATAGGCCCATAGGAAACAGAGCTAAACAGAAAACCCACATGCATATAGTTTGTGGTCCAAGTGCCAACTGGGAAATGGGTTGAGCTCCACCAGCCAAGATACACTTGTTTTCATCACTAGTGCACTTCTAGGGATATAGGACTGTGCATTCTTTATAAACAAAGTAATTATTAGAGCATCTTCCTCAGCCTGAATCATAGAATCATTTAGATTGGAAAAGATCTTTGAGATCATAGAGCCCAACTATTACCTAACACTGCCAAGTCTACCAGTAAACCATGACCCTAAGTACCATGTCTACGTAACTTTTAAATACCTTCAGGGATGGTGACTCAATCATTTCCCTGGGCAGCCTCTTCCAATGCTTGATAACCCTTTCAGTGAAGAAATTTTTCCTAATATCCAACCTCCCTTGGTACAACTTGAGTCTGTTTCCTCTTATCTTGTTACTTGGGAGAAGAGATTGATACTCATCTCACTATAACTCACTGGGCTGTTCAGCCTGGAGAAGAGGAGGCTCCGGGGTGACCTTATAGCGGTCTTCCAGTACCTCAAGGGGGCCTACAGGAAAGATGGGGAGAGGCTGTTCAGGAGGGCCAGTTATGATAGGACAAGGGGTAATGGTTTTAAAATAGAGGGAGGTAGGTTCAGGTTGGATATTAGGAAAAAATTTTTTACTATGAGAGTGGTAGAACACTGGAACAGGTTGCCCAGAGAGGTGGTGGATGCTCCATCCCTGGAGACGTTCAAGGCCAGGTTGGACAAGGCCCTGAGCAACCTGATCTAGTTGGAGATATCCCTGTTCCTTGCAGGAGGGTTGGACTAGATGACCTTTGAAGGTCCCTTCCAGCCCTAACCATTCTATGATTCTATGATTCTATAACCTCCTCTCAGGTAGTTGTACAGAGTGATAAGGTCTCCCCTCAGCCTCCTTTTCTCCAGGCTGAACAACCCTCAGTCTCTCCTCATAAGTCTTGTGTTCTAGACCCTTCATCAGCTTCATTGCCCTTCTCTGGACATGCTCCAGCACTCATCTGAATGTCTTATCATCCCCCCTATTTTGCTTTTAACAGGAAAACTCTCTCAGTAACACAAAGCAATCATAAAAACAGCACGGTATTTAAACTTTGTGTTTAGAATTGTAGGTCTCTCCCTGTTTCTCCCTTCTCGGTGAGGATTCTTAGAAGAAACTTCTTAGAGGCAGAGTCCTGACCTCAGTCCTTCTTAGATGCACAATCCTGACCCACTGGGTAAGCCTACAGGGGGAAGGTACACATGAAACTCTCTGGTGGACAACTACCTACAGCCTCCAAGGGCACCTTAGTAGTTTTAACAGAGTAGGGTCGATTTCCACTAATAGATCTCTAAGGATAAATTACACTGATAAGCTTTCTTATCTCCTCAAAAGAAAAAGATGAGAATAATTTATTTATGAGATTCATATTCATGGGGAACTTATCATTTAAGAACTCCAGATTCTTAAGAAACCCTCATTATATCACCAGCTCCGTCATACATTTTCTGTGCACTTGTGGTCAAATCGCTTGGAAAAGAACTCATCTCATCTCCTTCCACTCATTCAAAAGTTAGTTAGACAGCAAAGCAACTTGCCTTTGGCTCTGTCTTTAGTCACTTCAGAGGCACATCCGTGCCTCCAGGGTGTGATTCATCCCATCTTAATGCACAAGCAGATCATTGAGTTGAACACTCTTAATTTTGCTTCCCTTACTAACTGCAGTCCAGAGGCAGCTCCTGCATTGATTTTTTTGCACCTTTTATTTCCATTTTATTTCATCAGCTTGGTCAATGGAGAGAGTTAGGCAGCCCTAGAGGTAAGTACATCTCACCTTCCAGACATCTGGCTCGGAGAGCTAAATCACACTCAGGAGATGTCTCTCTATCTATTGATTGCAGAGATTGTCCTAAAGTGTTGCTTCAGTGTCACAATTTGTACACAACTAGTGCTGGAGAAACAAATCCCTCACTCACTTCCTTCATTAACCGAGAATCTCATGTTCTTTCATCCCATTCACAGCAGAGACAATTGCTTTCACTCACCTCCTTCATTGTTTCGGTCCATGAAATAGAAATACACCTTTAGGATGAAAGAAGTTCAGAGGTTTCAGTGTTATGTGTTTTCTCTTATCATGTCTCACACAATAATGAGACCTGTTCTTTTGCTATACAAGGTTCTCATTAACCGTGTTGATTACTTGCTAACCCCAGAGTATTTTTAAAGTATCTCCAGTGGCTAGGACGTTTGGGGTTTTTTTTCATGGGTTTTTCAGAAAAAAAAGACTAAACAATAGACAGCAGTTTTGATTCAGAGCCTCAGCCTCACCTGAAAGGGATACAAAACAACTTCTGGGAGTTTTGAACAACTATTGCTCTGTTTCATTTTCACAGACCCATCAGCTGTATGGCTATACACACCCACCAAACCTTCTACTCTGATCTTCTGCTTGTCATTGTGTCTTTATATTTTTCTCTATTTTCCATCCTGACTCCATGTCAGGAAAGTTCCTGAATATAAAGTAGAAATATGAGTTAGTACTTGTACTAACTCCCTGTAGGTTTATTGTGCAAGAATATGAAATAAATCCTCCCTCTCATTCAGATCACTTCTGTGGTCAAGCAAGAGATGCAGTAAGAGCTACTATAAAAGCCCATGGTCATCAGAGGACCCAAGTCTTTGGTTAAAAAATAAGTTATTGTGGCTTAAAAAGATATTTAGCAGCACCTTGGGGACACTGGCAGTCTGTGTGGGCACTTTTAACCCATGGCAAACGTGAAGGAGTTGGACTCAGCCAAAATCAGCAGACTGTCATTCAAAGTTCTATCGAAGCACCTGGCACTTCCAGGAGTCTCAAACTGGACTGGGATCTTCCACAGATCATCTGACAAATAATGACTTGTTATGCCATGGTAACTGGACTTTGCCTGTGAACCCAGAACATTATGTAAAAGACTTTGGATTCTGACAGCATTTAATATCTATATCCATCTCTCTATTTAAGGTGCTTTCCCAACACCATAACTACGATATCTCAGCTGGTGATGTATGTTCATCCCCACAACATTTCTCTGAAGTAAAGCAGCATCTTTTCTCATTTTGTACATATAGCATCATCAAGACATAGTGAAACTAAGTGCCCATTTAGTCTGAAAAATTTTCAGAATAAAAGATGGGTTTTTTTCATATTCCAAATCAACAATTCCTCTTCTTACTGTGTGGGGAGAAAAATCTGTGATTATGGCTTTTTTCCATAGTCTGCTGAAGCCAAAAAACCTCCATTTAGCAACTGCAGCAGCAGATTTAACTCTGTTTGTGTCCTGCTGCATCAGTAGGTAACACTTAATTTAGCCTTACTGAGTTTTCAAGGGTATGAATGAGAAACGAGGCCTTAGTCCACATGAGTAGTTTTAGATACAAACTAGTGTATTATTTCAAAATGTGCACTGTAGTAGAGGGGTGTCTTCACTGAAATAACCACGCTTATATTAAAATAATACATAGAAAATTTAAAATTTAGTATATATTCTTGCAACAAACTTATTGCATTGTATATTTTCTTCACTCCTTTAAAAAATATTAATTGAAGTACTTCTTTTATTTGCTTTTATTTTTTACAGCTGTAACTCTGCTAATAGAAAGTGTTTTTTACAGGTAATTTGTACTCGGTCTGAAGAGTACAACAGCCAACAGGCTTTATGCAATGCCACAAGTGAGGGGCCTATACTGCGAAATCCTGGGAACAACGATAAATCAAGGACCCCAAGGCTCCCATCCTCAGCTGAAGTTGAATTTTGCCTATCACTGACTCAGTATGAATCTGGATCCATGGATAAAATGGCCAACTACAGTTTCCGAAACACTTTGGAAGGTAACATACTTTATTCTATCACGCCATTTTAATCTGTAAATTGTCACGGTTTAACCCCAGCCGGCAACTAAACACCACGCAGCCGCTCGCTCACCCTCCCCCACCCCAGGGGGATGGGGAGGAGAACTGAAGGGGAAAGGGGAGGAGACTCATGGGTTGAGATAAGAACAATTTAACAATTGAATAAAGTGAAACTAAAAGTAATAATGATAAAAACTGTAACAAATATAATAATAATAGAATATCCAAATGAGTGATGCACAGCGCAATTGCTCACCACCTGCTGATCAACACCAGTCCCGTCCCTGGCTAGTGAAAATTCTAGAATTCTAGAAATTTTGAAAATGCAATCCCAGAAGACAGAAAGAGAGCTTTCCAGCCAACTCTCATCTATATACTGGAATATTCCATTGGTCATTGAGTCTGAGCCCACATCCTAAGTCAGTGATCATGGGTCAATTGCTCCAGCTATGCTCCCTTCCAGCTTGTTGTGCACCTGCACACTGGCAAAGCATGGGAAGCTGAAAAGTCCTTGAATTCTTAGCAACAACTAAAAACATCAGTGTATTATCAACATTCCTCTCATATCGAATCCCATATTAAATCCAAAACATAGGGCTATTTTAGCTGATAAGAAGAAAATAACTCTATCCTAGCCAAATCAGGGACAAAAATGATTCTGGGGTTAAAGTCTTTAATGTCTGGGCAGTTTGAGCAGATTCCATGAAGCACCACTCAAAAGGGAAAGGGAAAAAAAAAAAAAAAGAAAAAGTGACGCTTTCTGCTGGAATAGCAACAGACAGAATGAACTACATTAAAGGCATTTGATAAGAAAATAGAAACTATAGACTAGATCAGACCCTAAATCCATCCATTAGGAGATATCGTCTCCTGCTATAGTCAGCATCAGGCACAGCAAAGAAATGTAACACTGCATAAAAGGATATCGTCTAATAATCTGCTTACACGTGATCATAACCATGTCCATGTGGGTTATAGGTTTGCCTGGAAATCCACTGTCTTCCAGAGGCCAGGCTGGACATCAAGGGAAAGGAGGATGCTGCCAGTTGGCATGTTATGTCTACATTCTGCCACCGTGAACTCCATAGCAGACTTCTCCCCAAACTCTAAGAATTAGGGATTAAATTTTACCTCAAAAATTACCCTTAGCATAATTTCTAAAATGATTTAGTAATTTATCTGAATTTTCTAACTATCCGACCTGTTTTGAATGTTCCTAATTTCCTAGTAAACAAGAGTTCTTTGCTAAAAAGTATAGTTATTCTTAATTATCTACTTACCCAATTTCTTTTGAATCTTGCTAAATTGCTAATAAACAAGGATAACGCATTATATATTTATCAATAAATATTTCTACAGTATCATTTTTCAGTTGAATCAAATACAATCTACTTTTGATGTTCCAGAGATTTTTGCTTGCAAAGAATGCTGCAAGGGCCAAACCAATACAACGTAGGAGTTGATGTGAGGATAAGAAAGCAAATCCTTTTACATATTCAGTATTATCCCTAGTACAGTGTGGAATGCCATAAAGCTTTCTCAGGGAAAGAAAAGAAAAAAAAAAAGAGGTGAACCAGTTTCTGCTTTAAAAACAGTCAAAAATGTGGAATTTGTCTGCTGAAGACAACAGAGAATCCAGACATTCATTGACTTCAGCTCTGGACATGGCTATGTTTTCTACCTTTGAAAACAGAAACCACACGAAGTATGGGAATGAAAAAGGTGACAGAATAGATTAGAGGTTTGCTTGCATTTTTCTCCATAAAGTACGTGAACAGATGCAAAGGGTGGAACAGGAGGAGCAGAGAAAAGGGAACTGAAGTAAACAAGTCATGAAATAATGAGGTCTACCATCATGCCACTAGTATTGAAAACAAAAGCAAAGGCACAGCCTATAGAAGTTACGCAGAGCCACATATAGGTTTACTGAGAAGCACAGTCAAAATGGACCACTCATTTACAAAGCCTAAATTTCAGGATTGTGGCTGCTCATTAAATAACAATAATTCACTGAGTACTTGCAGAAAAAACAAACAAACAAACAAACAAAACAAACAAACAAACAAACAAAAAAAACCCCACAACGTGCTTTTTTCTGAATGCTAAGTCTAAACAGACAGCTAGACAGCTAAACAGAGTCATAGATCATGTATATCCCGTTGATACAAATAGATACGTTTTCTTATTGAAAATAAAAGTAGCTATTTGAAAAGAGGCAACAACATATAGTGACAGGACAAGGGGCAATGGCTTTAAATTGAAAGAGGGCAGATTTAGACTAGATATAAGGAAGAAATTTTTCACTCTGAGGGTGGTGAGGCACTGGCACAGGTTGCCCAGAGAAGTTGTAGATGCCCCAACCCTGGATGTGTTCAAGGCCAGGTTGGATGAGGCTTTGGGCAACCTGGTGTAGCGGAGGGATTCCTTGCCCATGGCAGGGGGTTGGAACTAGATGATCTTTGAGGTCCCTTCCAACCCTAACTATTCTATGATTCTATGGTTCTATAACTTAGATAGATAGATAGATGTTGGACAGGATTGCACAATGATCAGGAAGGCACCTACAGCTCTCAAAGAGCCTGGAAGAAGTTATTTTAACTCTAAAATCAGGATCGGTGTTTTGTCTAATTAATCTATCAAACTTTTTCTCTATTGCTGTCTCTTTGTCACATTAATTTCATGGCTAGCAAGGACAGTCATGACCGGTCTATGTCAATATCATAGTGTCATCTGCCAATCACACTTGAACAGTTATGCTTTAATCTGAATAGTGGCGATGTCACTGCAGCTGAAATGAGCTATTCTGGACCAAATTTTCTCCAAGTGAGTTCTTTTGTTCTCTCTAACAACCCTTCAGAACTTAAAGAGGGTTCATCTTTCTCCTAATTGAGGTTATGAAGCTTGAGCTCACCACTGCGGTCATTTGGAGCCCTCCAAATGCCACACAAGGCATGTCACGGTTGCTATCAATAGGTTCTAATGGATTTTGTGTGATTTAGATAGTTCTTCTAATACACTGGGGAAAAAATCCTATATGTTCTTGAGAATTTACGAAAGTCAGACGCGATTCAGAAGCCACAGTGTAGGTTGCCACAGAGCAGCATATATTATCTTTGTCATAGTGTTGCACAACTCCTGGATGCATCCTGCTAGCTCAACGCAGAGGCAGAGCATGCCGTTTTATCAGTCCATCCAGATGTGCTCTCCCTGACACGTTCCATAGCCGTTTCAGAGCATCTGTAGAACCTCCCTTATGTGATTCTAAAAGGGAAGAAAAGAGACCGAGCTGCTCATTTTCTCCTGGCAGTGAAAGAGGACCTCTGCAAGTCCTAGGATCCATGTGGGAGGAGCCTGGGAAGCTGTAGCACAGTGAGGAAAAGCTCAGTAGGGTAAGACTGAGGCAATGAATGTCCCCTCCTTAGAAGCTCTATAGACATGAACAAAAAAGACAAACAAAACAAAACAAACAACCCCAAAACAACCTAACATGGATCATCTCTGTTCTAGGGGAAATCCTGTTAAGAAAATGATCACGTTTGCTCATAGTCCCAGAGCAATTACCAGACCTTGTATTGTTTAACTTTTACAGCCTAGCTAACAGAGATCTACAGTGCTCAAGAGCTGATATGGGAGAGAGTAAAGGTCAACAGAGTGATGTTACCTTTCTTTCCATTAGAATATTTCATTAGAGCCAGAAACCCCTGAAGCAAAACTGTGTCCACAGCATTCCATGATAAGGGACTTGTTTGACGATGAGTCTGTCTGAATGCAAGCCAGATGTGGCTCAGCAGGCATTCATCTCTATTACTACAGAGGTGGAGCTTATTCTGTCAGACATAGTGTTATTCTAAGACAGATTTTTTTTTTTACTTTTTTTCTTTGAGGATATTTTATTTTTTAACCTGAATTATTTCAACACTCAAGTTTATATCACAGGATCACAAACATTTCTGTCAACTAACTTATTGGGCTAACACGATAGTGAAATGCAATGCAAAGCCAAGAATACATGGCTAATGTTAAAAAAGATGGTGGAAAGTTTTTAAACAAGTGTTACTGTCAAAAAAGTGCCCATATTATGTTAGCTTCTTCTTTCAAATGGCTTGCTTAGTTTTTTGTTGTGTACAGATGCCAAGCCTAATTGCCAGTTTGCATTTATTGTGCCAGTACCCACTTCTGTGTGACAGCATTCTTACAAACCTGCTAACACTCTGTAGTTCCTAACATTTACTTCTTTTTCTAAGCAAAAAGATTTCAATCCTTCTCTACTTGTTTACACAAGTTTGTGCCAATACACCTAAGGTCAAATTCTAATCTCTTTTAGATCCAAAGTAAATCCAAATTAAGCCCATTGACTTTACTGGAGTTATTCTAGATTTACAGAAGATGACCAGATCCAAGCCAGTGACTGTAATTGAGTGGCTCCTGATCTACACCAATGTGAGATTTACTATTCAGTTTTAGTTCTGTAATGGAAAACACCTGTGATCACTTAGAAGAACACATCACATAGAAGAAACCCTTCTGGGCAAAATTTTATGCCCTTCTGTGCTTGAGTACACTGGAATAACATCTTTTTACCCTTCAAAGGGGTATGTATCAGCATCATTATGAGCAGATGCCAACCACATAGGCTGAATCTATGTTTGACTAATAGAAAATACTGCTATAGAGACAAATTATGTCACTGAGGAGTAACCACAACAGCCATAAACAGCAAAGGCTAATGTTGTTCAATAAAACATCCCCCTGCAGCTAAGCACATGGGTTACCCTCTCACTCTGGGACAGGTCGGTTACTGCTTTGACTGAAAAACAACAGGTTAAAAGCAGTTTGCACGTTGCCCCTTGAAGCAATTATTTTAAATAAGATTTGTTGAATCGTGGCCCTAACTGGGGAACGATGTTAACTTCATTGGACACTTCATGGACACAAGAAGAGAACAGAAATTCAGTCTAGTTTATAAGCATTGGGTGACATCAGAAATGGATTACTTGACTGCAAATGAAATAGTTGGCTTTCTTTGCGCAGTTCAGTTTTGTTGTGACACCTTGAATGTTACCTCCTAAGAATAAGAGATGGAGGAAAACTTAGAATTTCTTTTTCTTTGTGAGAAAATTCCACATTTAAAATCATTTTATTCATGGCAACTTCAGATGAAAATCAGTGTCTTATAAGTTTTGCACAAAGTGACAAAAGAACATTTTGAAAAAATAAATCTAAAACTCTTATCACTTTCATTATTCATTAACTCACAACACATGGTATCAAGTCAAGCCATGTCATAGCATTCCACTCTGTCACAATTATGCATCGTTACTGCTGTTCTGTCATGAAATAATGGAATAAAACATCAAACATTTCAAAATGTAATTTCATTTTAATAGGACATTTTCCTTTTTCCTGAAATAAGAGATTTTAATCTGGAAAACTTTTCTGAGTATTTTCACTGCACTCTACATAGCTAATGAAAAATGATTTCTCAAAATAAAGTTTGCAAACAGAAAACTTGTAATTAAAAAATTTTAGCCTACATCTGACATTCCTCACCCAACTGAAACATTAACCACCGGGTAAATTTATACTGCCCATTGAGAAAGTACTGTCAAGTTGCAGAGAGTCATTACTAGAGAACTAGAAAGACTATTCATCTCAGACCACAGTGAAGCTCTACAAGAGTCATTTTAAGAAAAAAACTAGATGGTGACATGGTCTAAATTAAACAAAAACAAACTTTCATTTACTATAGCCCCCTAGGCCAAATTCTGCAGATCTTGCAGCTATTCCACTCTAGAGAGATTATAGTAATAACATTGCTTGAGAAAATATGTAAGATTTAACCCTGAAAAATTTCCTGTGAGATTGCCAATGATAGACAAACTCCATGAACATAAGCCAGAAGAACATCACTGACTTCAAAGACCAGCAAGGATATGGCCTCAGAATTCTGATATCTGTATCTTCTTTCTTATATTAAAGTAAACGTATCTATCTGACTTGAACTTTCCTAAATGTTAAATTCTTATTAAAGAAGAAAATCATCCCCAGGGAGAGTGGGACTAAGTATATCAACCAATAGAACTCAGACATAGAATCATAGAATCATAGAATCATTTAGGTTGGAAAAGGCCCTTAATATCACAGAGTCCAACCATAAACCTGACACTGACAGGTCCACCACTAAACCATGTCCCTAAGCACCACATCTTTTAAATATCTTCAGGGATGGTGACTGAACCATTTCCCTTGGCAGCTTGTTCCTATGCTTGACAACACGTTTGGTGAATAAATTTCCCCTAATATCCAACATAAACCTCCCCTGGCACAACTTGAAGCTGTTTCTTCCTATCACTTTTTACTTTGGAAAAGAGACTGACACCTGCCTTGCCACAACCTCCTTTCAGGTAGTTGTAGAGAGCTATAAGGTCTCCCTTCAGGCTCCTTTTCTCCGGGGTAAACAATCCCAGTTCTCTCAGCTGCTCTTCATAAGGCTTGTGCTCTAGACTCTTCACCAGCTTTGCTGCCCTTCTTTGAACATGCTCCAGCACCTCAATGTCCTTCTTGTAGTGAGGGGCCCAAAACTGAACACAGTATTCGAGGTGTGGACTCGCCAGTGCCAAGTACAGGGGGACAATCACTTCCCTGGTCCTGCTGGCCACGCTATTTCTGTAACAAGCCAGGATGCTATTGGCCTTCTTGGCCACCTGGGCACACTACCAGTTCATACTTGGCTGGCTGTCCACAAGCAGCCCCAGGTCCTTTTCCACCAGACAGCTTTCCAGCCACTGTTGCCCAAGCCTGTATCATTGCATGGGATTGTTGTGACCCAAGTGCAGGACTCGGCGCTCGGTCTTGTTGAATCTCATACAATTGGTCTCAGCCCGTCACTCCAGGCTGTCCAGATCCTTCTGTAGAGCCTTCCTACCCTCAAGCAGATCAACACTCCCACCCAACTTTGTGTCAGCTGCAAACTTACTGAGGGTGCACTCAATCCCCTCAGGGTGCACTTGATCTCCTCAACATGCAACACACAATACAGAATTTGACTTTTAAAGTCTAGGCTGTCCTAACCACTGGCCTAGAAAATCAGATAAAACCAAAATTTATTTTGTAAGAAAAACAGTTTGCAGTCAAAAAAACCCCACCTACAAAACTGTTATGAATAGTTCAGTGATGCTAGGGATGCCACAGATGTGAAGCAGTCCACTAAGATAATCAGAGGAGATAGGATTGTTGGAATAGTTCCTCTGTTCCTGTAGCACTGAACACTGCTAATACTCTCCAAGCTCTGGGTACCATCTGCTAACCATACTTACAGCACTTCAGTCAGTGTCAAATGAGCAACTGAGGAAAACAGTACCTGCTTTCAATATATAAAGCTTTGCACTTGACTGATTGTACAAGAACCTCTGTGGTCTCTGTTATTAGATTGCAAAGTATGTGATTAATACAATTAAGTACTCTATTAAAAGACATAAACCTGACCCAACTGCGTGTTCAATGGCAACCACCTATACATTATCCTAAAAACTGTCAGGAAGCCTTAATTTTGAGTGCCATCATTAGCTCCCCCTATAATAAACTTTGGGCTAAATCCCCATCCGAGTTAATTTAGCCTGGCTCCAGTGAAGCTGCTTCAAACCCACTGAATCACTGTTGCTGATTTACAGCGCTACGAGCAAGAGCAGAGTCAGGTTTATGATCTCCTAAAGATGTGATTTTTCTCTTATTGAAACAGCTGGTAAAGCTTCCATTCACTTCCGTGACGTATGCCCTAATGGCTATTTCTAATGCACCGTAATTAAACGAGGTTTTAAAAGGATGTCTGACAGCTACAGCTTCCTATACTATCCAAATGATTTAACAGCTCACTGCCATCGGGGACAGTCCTGTTTCTCTATGTGATCTCCATCCAACAGTCAGTCGCTCTCCCTCCTTTTTCGGTACCAAGACTGGTTCTCATCGTACCCTTCTGTGAAATACTGTATCTCAGCAGCCTGGAAAAAACTGACATCCCGCACACCAGAGTAATTTACTGCCAGACTTGTGAGTTAAATCAGCTCACAGAGGACTGACGAGGTGCAGCTAATGCATCAGAGAGGAAGGTACAGCATGGGGCAAAGCAGGTGGAGGAGGTGGAGTTCCCGTACCGAGGAGCAGGGAGCTCTTACTTCAGCTTACTGTGCTTGTAGGTCTGTAACCTCACATTTACTGTAGAGGTGATTTAGCTGCAGACACCTCAACAAAGTTTCCTGTAGTCTGAAAAAATTATCATGTTTTGACATATCCTTTTTAATTGGTTCTACCTCATTTCATAGTATGTCACCCTGAATAGCTGGTTGTACTGAAGTCTTTTGAAAAGTCTGAGAGAAAAGAATAAGACCCAGGCTTATAAAATAAAGTGACACCACGTTGTGGTTTTATACCTGCCAACTTTACAATTTATATGGGGTTTTCAGTACAAGAAATCAGATATTAGACTTTCACATGCACATGGTTAAATTTGATGTCACCTTTGACACTGACGGAATGCGCCCCAATTAACTGGGAGGTGGAGGGTGAGATTGCTAAAGCTGTCCCAGTTACAGAGCTTTCGATTATTAAGATAAATTTCTCGTGTACAGATGTTCCATGAAAAGCTGTCCAGAGCCAAAATGAGTATTCTGTATATTTTTTTATGAATGATTAGATCAAGCGTTTGCAATGCATTAAGAAATTTTAAGACGTATCCCAAGCTGGATAGAAAACATCTAGCCTTCTGCCCAGACTCTGCATAAAGTTTTTCTCCTTTAAACATACTTATAATGCAGCTGAATATAAGTGGAAGAGTTACTTCAGACTGATAAACAGATCATTTTCAGGTCATATTCGCAGAAGTTTCCTAGTGTTGCTACATCAGCTGATCCCAATGATCATGCTCTGCAGCCATCAGCAAAGGCGGCCAAAGTTGTTGCCACCAGTTCCAGTGACTTCTGGCCAGACTGTTAACATACCCCATTCTTCATAGACAATATTTTATTCTCCTGTTTCCCCTGATCAACAGCTAAGTAACACAGCATTAACCATCAGGCAAATTTCTGTGGGCAAGTTTTTCCCTTTGAGAACTTCTGCCCATTGTTATTTATGTCACCATGCAATGTCTTCAATAATCCCAGTCCACATCTGATGTACTTAGCACCTGCAGTTATCTGTAGGCGATAACACGTTCTTTCTCTCCTAAATCCAGACTCACTCCACCTTTAAGACTTACAATTTTTGTAAGCCAACTCTATCTCCTCCATCTGTCCTAATTATGTTTTCTACTCTGACTTCCCTTGAATTTCTCAAAAATCTTTGTCATACTGCTACAATGAGAAAGATGGATGGTTATGGTGTATTGGTTCCTAGATGTCACAACTATGATTTGATCCTTATTATAACTATCAGTGGTTTTATGCCAGATGTTTTTCCCTTGCTTAAAGAGGTTAACAGACAAGACAAAGCCCGATAAGGGAATTTAGAGTGACAGTATGATGCAATCGTTTCACACAGAAGATGAGAGTTCCAGTGGGGTCTAAAACTCAGGTTTCCAAGTTCACAGAGTATAACTCTACTCATAAGGCATCTCTAGCCACATATCAACTAATATTTTGTGACACCCAAAAAGGGTGTCCAAAGCAAATCCAAGGAACAAAACAGTTGGTACTGAGAACCCAACACGAGGATTTTGACAAGGAAGGGATTTTTTTCACACTAGCTCTAGTTCAGTCCCATGAACTGAACACCCATTGATGACTGGCATATTTTAGATTTCCTCCAAAAGGAATCCAGCTTGCAAAGTCAGAAAATGCCCTATAATGTGAGTCACAGCATGAAACAAAAGGACTGCTGGGAGATTCACTTCAAAAGTATATTGCTGATCCTCATTCAAATGCTAGTTCTTGGTCCAAGTAAATAAGTGAAGCAAGTGTTCAAAGTGCGTGAGGCATTTCCCAGTGAGAAGAACTAAAATCTTTCTTTTCCCCACCTTGTAGACCTGATAAACTGCAACAATATTGGGAAAACACTGAGGATCAGCACAACAAGCATATTGTTCACAGACCTTTTTATTTGATTATTAAATTGTAAAGATGTTTTAATATGTCTCCACTACGCTTCTTCATCCTACAGCTCACAGAAACTGTGAGAACAAGACATCTTCAGGAACCAAATCAGAGAGAGAGAACAGAGAGGTTTTGTAGTCTGGATTAAATAGTAGAACTAGTATCAGGTTAATAAACAGATTGGGAGGACAACATATGTTTCTGCTTTTATCCTCCTGGAAAAACCCAGAGAAGGATCAGGTGACTGAGCTGACTTTTATTAGGAGTCCTTACAAACAGGGAGGAAGCTTGGCTGTCAGGATGCGAAGAAGGGCTACCAACATCAGAGCTGAGGTATGGACAGCCTACCAAAATAAAAACTAATGGACTCATCTTCCAGTATTTCCTATTTGGGGGCTGATCTGTGTGACCTCTTCTCAAAGTCTATATTTTAAGTGCCCTCCAAAACAATAGCAAGCCACAGGCTTTCATCCTGCAAGTCTAACTGTGGAAGATTATTGATTATTTACCAAATCCTTTTGTAAAGATTATAGCTTGTATTTTGCTGGCTTCTATCAATAAAAGAATGTTTTCTATGGAGACAAACAATATTAAATGACTGAGTATATGAAGAGATAAAATAGCCTATTTTATATTAGGAACCTATAAATATAGAGATTAAAAATGAAAATAAAGTGAATAAATTTTCTCAGCATGAATAAATGTACACACATAAATGTCTGCAGGGATTACGTTGCCTTTTAACAGCCAGACACAATGGACAAAGAAATTTAAAAATATAAAGCAATTAAGCAGTACATTTGCTGACACGCTGCATTAGCTACATGGCAGGAGTTTTAATTTAGCTTATTCTAATTTCATCTTTGCTATGCCTTTGAAATATATTAGCACTCTTTTACGTGTTTTCCTAAGCCCTTGTCTAAAAAGCTGAGCGTAAATGAAGTGAAAGTAGGTACTTTGATCTTCAGTCTTACTGGAAATAAGAATTATACGCATTGTCGTGTCAGGATATGATTTCCTCTTGAACATACAGGCTTTGCTGATCCACGGACTGCAATATCAAACATATCTCAAAGCGGTTTGCATAATGCACTTCACATCTACATGAACGGCTCCATGTCCCAAGTGCAAGGCTCTGCAAATGATCCTATCTTTGTACTACACCATGCATTTGTTGACAGGTGAGTTTAATTCTTCTTAGTAAACCTAATTTATTTTATGTTTTTACAGTGTGTTTTTTTCACCTACATTTCAAAACTGCAAATATTTTATATGCCTTTACATGCACAGCATTTTCAGACATGTAGAATTGAGCTCTGCTATTATTTGAGAGCAAGTGTCTTTCCTAACCTGTCTGTATGTTCACTGGATTAAATATAATTTGACAAGTTGACAAATGCATTCAGCTTTTATTACCAAGGTAAAAATAGTTCTTCAATGATGTCATAGTGATTAGTATATATGGATGTGCATGTCAGGAAGTTTGGACCAAAAGTGCGTGACTCATTTTAACACAACTATAATCAGTTGGAGCAATTCCTTTACATTCTAAATGTCAGTGCTGTTTTAATTTCTATTCCATAAGGAAAATCCGAGTGTGCTATTCATAAATAAAGAAGAAAAAAATTCATATTTCAGTGTGACAAACAGAATTGTGACTGTCTGTTGATGAAAGAGAAAAGTACAGCTGTGCAGAATGAAAGGAAAGCAAACAGAAGGATATCATGTTTATTAATCAGAAAGGGTAGGGGAGCACAGTTTTGCAAAAAGAGAGTGAAATTGCTACACTAAGGACAGCATTCCAAGATTTAACAGTGACCTTAAAATTTTCTGTGTCACTATATAGTGCATGCTAATGGCTACAAAAAATTTCCTGTGGACTGCGTTACACCAAACTGTGATGATGAAAGAGCAATACAAAAGAAAGTTAGCTCAGCGAAGGACTGTAAAAGCCACAAAGCAATGCTTGTTCTGGAGCAGTTTATGTTTTCTTACCAATCTACCTCTACTTTCCCATCATGCACCGACCGTGACTTAGCTACTCAATGCTTAGAACAAAAAAACTATGACCCTGTGCAAACTTTGGGGACTCTTTCATAAATTTGTATGCTCAGAAACCTATTGACTGAGACCCTGTCTGCATGCAGCAAGGTGGTTATTCAGATGAAAATCAAAATGATTTCTTTATTTGGGTCACTGAGGCATGCAGCACCAGAGAGATGCAGATTACGTCTTGCAGACATCATCTTGCAGTGAAGTTCTTCAGTTTCAGGCAGTTCTCAGCAAAATTCTTATATAAAAATTTATCTTATTTAACCAAAAAGATAGTAGGTGTAAAAAGACTAATTTGAAGTGAGGCTTTTTCTCCTCAGTTTATATATTTAATGAGGCTAATGGATGTATTCTTCATACTTTACGCATCCAGAAATAAGGCATCAAAACTAAGCAGGTCACCCAGGCATCAGTGGAACGGTTCCTTCAAAGGGTGACCCACCTCTCTTCTCCTCCTAATACTGTAAGGTATAATTAGCCTTCTGGAGGTGTCGGTTTTGAAATTTTTTTGTGTGAAAAGCTTTTCTTCAGAACATTTTTTAAAAGTTAAACAGTGTAGCTTAGCTGTGATTTAGCATATCCACTCATTAACTGTTTGACAGGATGGATACACGAGGGTTTCAGGTGTGGTTACAAATTTTGAGTTCAGCACCTGAAAATTAACTTTCCAACATCCAGGCTACTAAAAAATGGGTCAATCAAATATTCAGAGAAGAAGGACACAGAAGACAAAGCGTTATGCTCTGCAATATCAAAATAATAATTCTCCTTAAAAAAAAAAAAACACACTTGTGTAAGACCTACGCATCTCTTAGCTCCCACTCACTGCAGGGGTTAAGTTGCATGTTGGTCTTCATGCTAACCCCTCACACAGAGGAATTGCAGCCAAAATCATTATGAGCCCCTGGAAAAAAAAATTCATAACTGTAGTTGTTATCCAGTTTAGAAAGCAAAATTATTTGCAAAAGATAACATCATTAAATCCTGCTAGTGTTGAGGAAATAAATCACTGCACAGGCACTGTGGGGGCAATACAGATATCCATGATGCAATTTCATCCCATCTGTGGCAGAAGGAACGTTACTAGTGCTCTGCAGCTGCTGTGTGTATGGGCTTTAGTACACACGGATGCAAAAACCGATAATAATGCTGCCTTTTGTATAAGTGACAGAAATGCATTAGCATGATTAGGGTTACTTAGCAGCCTTATCCATGACAGATTAATCATGCTTTTAGTTATAATTAATAAGTAAGTGATTGATAGGTACGTACAGAACATTTTTAAAAACCATATTCCTCTCCTACATAGACTTTAAATCTAAAGGGCTGTGAAGAAGTTCTTTTCTGAGAGGCAAGCAAGAATACAAAGAATAGAGGAAATGGGAGAAATGGTCTCCACAGCAGCAGAAGCACTTTTTTTGGTCCTTATCAAATTTTCTCATTTGGGCAGAACACTTTTGAGCTAAATGCTATCACTACATTGGACTAATGAGCTTTTAACTAACTCTTTAACTAAATCTTCTGCCAAGGACAGCATCTCTTCCAGGCCTTGGTGAGGACAAGAAAAGTTGTGAGATAGGGGTTTACTGGCAAAGTGTGTAGAAAGATTGGACACCAGCAACCACAGGTTTCCTGAGTCTTACAAAGGCAGAGAACAGCTCTGTGTCAAAAAATCAAGAATGGTCCAGCACTTTAAGCACCCATGTATGACCCAAAAGACGGATTCCTCACTTCTCCACAAATTCTTTGGGAGAAAATGAGCATGTAGTTTGCTTTCCCAAACTCACATCTCCTGGAGATGTGCTTCCTTCCCATTTATTTCAACAAGACTTTTGAGAAGCTGTTGATCTGAGCTTCAGCTAACCCATCTGTAAAGTGGGTGATATTAAATGCCTACACAACAGGGACGCTGTCAGGGTAAATGCATTAACGACTGTGAAATGCTCAGTTACGACCATAATAGGAGCGATAGAAATAAGGCAATAGATCATGGGAACTGATTTTACATGGAAACATATGGTACAGAGGAGGATAAACAAGTGTATACGGAGTCTGCTGACAGGTGTGAGCCAAATGTTAGGAGCTGCTTTCCAAGCCGAGCAACAGTCAGCCTCCCATCTGCTACCCCCCAGCCTTTCCTGCCCAGGTCTGATGCACAAAATGAGGAAAGGATGGACAGAGCAGAGGCATAGTTGAGATCTCTCAGGTGAAAATTGAAGCATTTGCTTACAAATGCTTCCCTGTTTTTTTTAGGTCATTCCCTTTCAGCAGTGCAGAACTATGAAGGTACCCAGGCAACAGCTTTCTTAGCAGTGACAAATCACGCTCCTTGTCTCCTTATTTGCTAGCTAGAAGACGTAGAGATCAAACCTCAGTGCTTGGTAAAAGCAGATGACCACCCTGAAAATTATTAATTGTTAATTGAATGGCTTAAAAAAAGAGAAAAAAGATGCAACAAAATATACATTCAGCAAAAATGAGAGCTTTTTTAGCTCTCTGAAGCATTTTTCTTAATTGCAAATCTCTTTGCTATTCAGATATGCTCTACAGTCAGCACAAGGGAATAACAAGGGAGGAGTCAACCCACTCAAGCTGGAAGAAGCAGCTGCATAAGCAGTGAAAGCAAAGGCCCACAGTCCCACTTGAGCTCACTGGGGTGTTTTCTTTGCTCTGAAAAGGAATTCTTTCCTCTGTGCCAATTCTTTCAGACTCACCATCCCTATAGTCACATAATATCTTCATCTGTTCTCCTGCACTTCTGTCCATTGGATGTGTCTTCCATCTTTCTTCTCATTTTTTCTGTCCCTCTCCCCTCCTTGACTTCCTCATCCCACCCCAACAGTTTCCCTCACAAACTGTAAGAAAAACTAAATAGCAATGGGGAAAATAAATTACCATTAAAGATCTCCATACTATTTTATACCTGTACAGCAGCTAATGCAATAGGGCCCCAGTTCTCATCTCTTTTCTAAGTTCTGCAGCAGTGGACAGGGTTTACTATAATAATAAGGATGACCTTCAAAGGCCTTGATTTTAGAACAAGTAATTTAGAACTGATTTTCTAGAGACACACAATAGGGTGGAGACTTTCGGTCTCTTGTATCTCTAAAGTTTAGTCTTGTTAGGCTGTTTGTACAGCTAGACCCAGATTGTCAGTTCTAGTGGTGCCACCATTACAGCATCTTTTTCTACAACTTTCATGAATAACTGCAGAGCTCAGAATACTGTTGCAACCATCATTGCATTAACCCAATGCTCTGACCAGGTGTTCCTATCTGTTTAAATCCTTCCTTTGCTCTCTGTCACATCAGATGAACTAACGATGTCTATTTTCAAGGCCTTTCATTGCCCATCCCCAGATCATCCCTTACTTATTGCTAAGGAACTCACTTTGCCCTCCAATAAGTTTGCAATATCAGTCTCTGTTTGGCATTCAGACAAATCCCTCCAGAATCGTTCTGGTTGGGATTTGTTCACCCTACACATCCATACATTCAGTCACCGTCCTTCCACCTTCCTTGTGCCATGGGATAAAGTCCTGGAAGGACTGGGAGCCCAAGATTGCTGGTTGACTTTCAAGGATCATCTCCTCCAAGCTCAAAGGCATTGCATCCCTAACAGGAAGAAATTAGGCAAAAACACCAGGAGACCTATATGGATAAACAAAGAACTCCTGGCTAAAATCAAAAACAAAAGGGGATTACACAAAGCATGGAAGCAGGGACTAGTAACCTGGGATAAGTACAAGGAAGTTGCTCATGTACTCAGAGACCAGGTTAGAAAAGCTAAGGCCCTGACAGAGTCAAATCTGGCCAGCGGTATTAGAAATAACAGAAAAGGATTTTATAGGTATGTTAGAGAAAAAAAAAAAAGAGAGAATGTGGGGCCCCTCCAGAAAGATGCGGGTGACCTGGTTGCTGAGGACATGGAGAAGGCTGAAATTTTCAACAACTTTTTTGCCTCAGTCTTCACTGGCAACCACTCGAACCACACCACCCAAATCACAGAGGATATTGGCTGGGTCTGGGAGAGTGAAGAACCACCCAGGGTAGGAGTAGATCAGGTCCGGGAACACCTAGAGGACCTGAAGGTGCACAAGTCCATGGGACCTGATGAGATACATTCACGGGTCCTGAAGGAACTGGCGGTTGAAGTTGCTAGGCCACTAGCCATCATATTTGTGAGGTCCTGGCAGTCTGGTGAGGTTCCTACAGATTGGAAAAGGGCAAACGTAACCCCCATCTTTAAAAAAGGGACCAAGGACAACCCGGGAAACTACAGACCAGTCAGCCTTACCTCTGTGCCAGGTAAAATCATGGAACAGATTCTCCTGGTAGCTGTACTAAGGCACATAAAAAACAACCAAGTGGTTGGTGACAGCCAACATGACTTCACTAGGGGCAAGTCGTGCCTGACTAATTTAGTGGCCTTCTACGACAAAGCTACAGCGCTGGTTGACGTGGGTAAAGCAACGGATGTTGTTTTCCTGGACTTGTGCAAGGCGTTTGACACTGTCCCACATGACATCCTTGTCTCTAAAATGATGAGACACAGGTTTGACAGATGGACCACTCGGTGGATAAAGAACTGGCTGGATGGTCGCACTCAAAGAGTTGTAGTCAATGGTGCGAAGTCTACATGGAGACCAGTGTCAAGCGGTGTCCCTCAGGGGTCTGTTCTGGGTCCAGTGCTGTTCAACATCTTTGTCAGTGACATGGATGACGGCATTGAGTGCACCCTCAGTAAGTTTGCCAATGACGCCAAGTTGTGTGGTGCCGTGGACTCACTTGAGGGAAGAGATGCCATCCAGAGGGACCTTGATAGGCTTGAGAATTGGGCCAGTGCAAACTGCATGAGCTTCAACAAGTCAAAATGCAAGGCCCTTCACCTGGGTCGGGCCAATCCTAGGCACAAATACAAACTGGGCACAGAGTGGGTTGAGAGTAGCCCTAAAGAGAAGGATTTGGGAGTGTTTATAGATGAGAAGCTCAACATGAGCCGGCAGTGCGCTCATGCGACCCAGAAGGCCAACTGCATCCTGGGACACATCAAGAGAAACGTGGTCAGCAGGTCAAGAGAGGAGATTCTCCCCCTCTACTCTGCTCTTGTGAGACCTCACCTCAAATACTTTGTCCAGTTCTGGCACCCCCACCATAAGAGAGACATAGATTTGTTGGAGCATGTTCAGAGGAGGGCCACAAAGATGATCCAGGGGCTGGAGCACCTCTGCTACGAGGACAGGTTGCGGGAGCTGGGATTGTTCAGCCTTGAAAAGAGAAGACTTCGAGGGGACCTAATAGCTGCCTTCCAATACCTGAAAGGAACTTACAGGAAGGCTGGGGAGGGACTTTTTACAAGAATGTCCACTGATAGGACAAGGGGAAATGGGTTTAAGTTGAAGGAGAACAGATTTAGATTAGATCTTAAGAAGAAATTCTTCAGTACGAGGGTGGTAAGACTTTGGAATAAATTGCCCAGAGAAGTTATGGTTGCCCCCCCCTTAGAGGTGTTCAAGGCCATGTTGGACGGAGCCTTGAGTAGCCTGGTCTAGTTGAGAGGCGTCCTGCCCATGACAGGGAGGTTGGATTAGATGATCTCTGAGGTCCCTTCCAGCCTATGCCATTGTATGATTCTATGATTTCCTTGGCATGAACTTGCAGAAGAGCTCAGATATTAGTAAGCTGAAACCTTCACTTAGTGTATGGACTGTTGCGGTCCCACTGCATGGTTGCCTAGTCCCCCTCCCATCTGTTTGTATCCATCTGTTGTCCCTTGTCCTATGAGTAGATTATAAGCTCTGTCATTAAGGGACTGTTTAATTGCTCTGGTCTGTGCAGTGCCTGGCATATTCTTAGCCTCTGTCTATGGCTCTCAGGTATCAAAGCAACGTGAGCAACAGGAGGTAGCAACTGCTTCATTTACAATTACATGAAATGGCAATGACAAGAGACAGCTGGACATCCCTGTGCTGATCTTGTTGTTTCAGATACTCTTTTGCTTGCTATCACACAGGGCTAAATTCTTGCATCAAAGTGACAAAATCTTTGGGGTGGAGGTGTGTGCCTATTTGTGGGTGCACCCGCACTCTGCTAAAAGTAATCTAAGCCAAGCATAAGGTCACACAGGGAATGGAGACACGCTCATTTACAGCCACTTCCATACACGCACACTTCCAGGCAGGTGCAGGAGAAACTCTCCTACACGTCAACTTCAGAGCCCCACAAAAATGCCATAAATTCTCCCTAATCAAGGCAAATGTCTCCACGCTGTTCAGCAACATCAGCTGCCATAGACTCCTCTGCAGGATGCTGAAATAACCCTTTCTGCTTCAGTGGCAGGCTGGGGCTGGGAGTTTTAGGAAATGCCAGACTCTGGCTTATCTGAGAATCTAACAATAAAATTTTCCTTATCACATTGCTTATCAGTAGAGTGTTAAACTGAAAAGCACGTAGGGAGCAAACTGTTAAAAAATATATTAGAACCCCACATCTACACATCCCGGTTTGTATGTCAGAAGTGCCCAATTCCCTAAGCCAAATTTATGGACACTTTCAGTCCCCGTAGACTCAATATATTCCCTTTCATGCCAGTCCCTTCTCCTTCCACTCAAATAAAAAAAGTTAACATTATATCAAAAGTGATTTTGTTGGAAAATACTTTAACAAGAGGAAATTTGATTTTCACTCCCAGGAGATGTCAAAATAAAAGCTTCTTATTTTTATGCTGTTTTTGAAACAGAACATTTTCATTTTCTCTTAAATGTCACCTCGTTTTTTAAACCAAAAAATGGCATGAGAAACACCAAGTTGTTCTCTTTTTTGAAATGTTGACAGGAAACAAGAACTTTTTTTAGCAGTTAAAAACTATTTGCTTCAAGAAGTTGGAATATTTGGAGTCAAAGCATTCAAAAAGTATCATTAGAAATTCTTGTAAGGCAACACTAGGTTTCCAGACTTGTTTAGTACATGAAATAAGATTCATTCCTTACCCTGAACTGTCTCCAGTGGGAAACAACAGAGACAAAGCATAAGGCCAAGGAAGTATTATCTCCATTTGGTGTATGGAAACTCAGAGACACCAAAACAAGCGACTTAAGCACAGCTGAGATGGAGATTGTAATACAATGATATATTATCTAATAACAAAGCAGTGTAAAAACAGAGAAGTCATTGCATAAACACTAAGCATATGATTAATTTTCTCTCTTGATATGGCCACAGCAAGGCTCTTACTGCTTTCTGAGGCACGTCTGCAAAAAATGATGACACAGCCAAAAAGTCATATTTTTCTGGAGCTGAATCATAGAATCATAGAATCATAGAATCGTTAGGGCTGGAAGGGACCTTCAAAGGTCATCTAGTCCAACCCCCCTGCAAGGAACAGGGATATCTCCAACTAGATCAGGTTGCTCAGGGCCTCATCCAACCGGGCCTTGAAAGTCTCCAGGGATGGAGCATCCACCACCTCTCTGGGCAACCTGTTCCGGTGTTCTACAACTCTCACGGTAAAAAATTTTTTCCTAATATCCAACCTGAATCTACCTCCCTCTATTTTAAAACCATTACCCCTTGTCCTATCACAACTGGCCCTCCTGAACAGCCTCTCCCCATCTTTCTTGTAGGCCCCCTTGAGGTACTGGAAGACCGCTATAAGGTCACCCCGGAGCCTCCTCTTCTCCAGGCTGAACAGCCCCAACTCTTTCAGCCTGTCCTCATAGGAAAGGTGCTCCAGCCCTCTTATCATCTTCGTGGCCCTCCTCTGGACCCTCTCCAACTGGTCCATGTCCTTCTTATGTTGGGGACTCCAGAACTGGATGCAATACTCCAAGTGAGGTCTCACGAGGGCAGAGTAGAGGGGGAGAATCACCTCCCTTGACCTGCTGGCCACGCTCCTCTTGATGCAGCCCAGGATGCAGTTGGCCTTCTGGGCCGCAAGAGCACATTGCCGGCTCATATTGAGCTTCTCGTCCACCAGTACTCCCAAGTCCTTCTCCTCAGGGCTGCTCACGATCCATTCTCCGCCCAGTCTGTATTTGTGCCTGGGATTGCCATGACCCAGATGTAGGACCTTGCACTTGGCCTGGTTAAACTTCATGAGGTTGGTACGGGCCCACCTCTCCAGCCTGTCGAGGTCCCTCTGGATGGCATCCCTCCCTTCCAGAGTGTCGACGGCACCACACAGCTTGGTGTCATCGGCGAACTTGCTGAGGGTGCACTCCATGCCACTGTCCACGTCACCGACAAAGATGTTGAAGAGGGCCGGGCCCAACACGGACCCCTGAGGGACGCCACTCGTGACCGGTCTCCACATGGACATCGAGCCGTTGACCACTACTCTCTGAGTACGGCCATTGAGCCAATTCCTTATCCACCGAGTGGTCCATCCATCAAACCCATGCCTCTCTAGTTTAGAGAGAAGAATGTCGTGCGGGACAGTGTCAAAAGCTTTGCACAAGTCCAGGTAGATGACATCCGTTGGTCGACCCTTGTCCACCGATGTTGTCACCCCATCATAAAAGGCCACCAAGTTGGTCAGGCACGATCTGCCTTTGGTGAAGCCATGTTGGCTGTCACCCACCACCTCCTTGCTCTCCATGTGCCTTAGCATGGTTCCCAGGAGAATCTGCTCCATGACCTTGCCAGGCACAGAGGTGAGGCTGACCGGCCTGTAGTTGCCCGGGTTCTCCTTGTTCCCCTTTTTAATGAATGAACTATGACTTGGAGTCATATGGAATCTGTAAGACAAAGGCAGGTCAAGAGGCTGCCATTAGCAATATACCTTCTCCCACAGTAGCAACAAACCCACAGTGCTTCTGCATCATATCACCTTAGGATATTAGTGTCTGTGCCCAGCACTGTGTCCTCCCGAGTGCCTGAATAAAGGCAGTGGATGAGGAGAAGTCATCTCCATAATTGTACAAGGCATGAAGGCCTTGTGTCTCCATGGTTGAAGTCCTTCCGCTCAATCAGACCACAAACATCACTGGGCTACTGCTAAGCCCAGAGGAAAGTAAGTACAGATTTTATGAGCAAAGACTCATGGGTTTGTTCCTGACCTAGAGGTATTTTGCACCACTTCCAGAACTGAGCTGAGATAGAATCATAGAATCATAGAATCATAGAATGGTTAGAGTTGGAAGGGACCTCGAAGATCATCTAGTTCCAATCCCCCTGCCATGGGCAGGGAAACCCTCCACTACACCAGATTGCCCAAAGCCTCAGCCAACCTGGCCTTTAACTCTTCCAGGGATGGGGCATCTACAACTTCTCTGGGCAACCTGTGCCAGTGCCTCACCACTCTGAGTGAAAATTTTTTTCCTTATATCTAATCTAAATCTCCCCTCTTTCAGTTTAAATGCATTGCCCCTTGTCCTATCACTACACACCCTTCTAAAAAGTCCCTCTCCAGCTTTCCTGTAGGCCCCCTTTAAGTACAGGAAGGCTGCAATAAGGTCTCCCCAGAGCCTTCTCTTCTCCAGGCTGAACAGCCCCAACTCTCTCAGCCTGTCTTCATAGCAGAGGTGTTCCAGCCCTCGGATCATCTTTGTGGCCCTCCTCTGGACCCGCTCCAGCAGCTCCATGTCCTTCTTGTGTTGGGGACTCCAGAGCTGAATGCAGTATTCCAGCTGACGGAGCTACTGGTATCTTTCTCTAAGGAAACACACGTTCGGCATTGGCTAAGCTTTATTCTTCTCAAGCTACAATGCAGACATCTCCTTCTGAGCTCCACGTACAGTCAATAAAGACTATAGTCAAAGAGTTACTGATTAGTGACCAGCTCAGCTGCAAACATCTATGCTGAGGCACCTTTTTGTCTTTTGATTGGATGAGTCCACTAAAAATACTTTTTTTTATCTCTGCACAGTACCTAACACAGAGGGTTCTTTGAAACTTGAGTTCAGAAATTACTACAATACAAACACCCACAACACATGTAATGCTTAAGGTGTATAACCCATTTCTGGTGTATGTAATAAGGCTGAGGCTGGGAAAGTTATCTCCCCACCTCCAAAGCCCTCAGGGGAATTAATTACATTTTTACAATACATCCTGGTTGGCAGTTGCCTGTCAGACCTCTTCTCCCTACCTTGCATGTATTAGATGGCCCCTGCCAGGAACAGAGCCTAGATCAGCATGCACAGTTACATCCAACCAGCAGGCTCTGCAGCACACTGAAAGGTAGCCCAGCTCTCATCCTTCTCTGATGCTTAACAAAATCACATTACTACCAGCAGCCGCTGTGCTGGAAGCCACCACGTCACAGAAACTAGCTCTGTTTTACCAAGAGGGACATCACAGGAAGAAAACTGCTCTCCAGCAGAGTGTTTCATGTGAGGGTGGGCCTGGAGTGACTTTGGTCACAAGCTTTATCTCGGCACACACAATCTCTTACGACAAGTATGAGATACAGAGCAGATCAGTACTGAAGGGGTGGGAAACTCAAGCATGGACATTTTTAGAAATGAAAGCAGGGAAGGATTTGTCTTAATTTTTCTTTCCTGTGGAGATGCCTACAAATGTGCAGGAGGATGCACATTCCCTCTGTCACCACAAGCCCTTGGTTGGCACTGAACCGGAGCTGCTAACCTTCCCCTCTTAACCTCTCAGGCTTAGTAGTGTGTTATCCAGAACTACTCGGCTTGTTTGATGGAGCTGACTCACTCAAAGTGGGCTCAGTATGTGGGTAGAGTGAGTTCACATCTACTGCAAAATACCACATAAATATATCCATGGAAAACAGAGTGTAAGTGGGAAGGTTGGGGTGTTGCTGAGAAACACAGCTCCCCAGTATCTCTCCTTTTGATATTTCTGTGTCTGGGGCTGAAAGGCAAATTGTACACCAAGATACCAGAGCTGGACTCTAACATCTATTTCATTTCCTGTTACTGCGGTTGGAAAGCACTCAAAGGCAAGAGTGGTGGCCAGAAGCAAAAGCAAAGGAGTGTAAGTTTAGAGCAACTCTCCTCCAGAAGACCTCCCTGCTTTGACCATTGGACAAACAGGCACTGAGTCTATATAATACACTTGAGGTTGCATCTGCATCTAAAGTAATCTACACTCTTCAGTAAGTCCTCTGACAATCCATAGATAGACCATGCAGAATCAAAGACAGAGAGAAATAAGGCCAAGGAACAGGCTCTGGAGATAAATGTTCTTTTTCTCAATTAAACATATGTAATTCTAGTCCACCTTGCTTTAGGGGAACAGCAAGAGGAAGGTCAAACAGACATCTTCTGGGTTATATGTGAAATACAGCAGCTGGCAATCTCAACTGGCATGTCACTATTCAGGCTAGATGGTTGTAATGACCCATTTTGCTCTTAAAAATCAATAATATAGGAGGTTCAGTTCAAACAGTCCCATTTAAAGTATATATTTCATACTACTCTTATGCAAGATTTTAGTTCAGTCAACGCCGTTATAGAATGGATTGCTTTGCACACTACATATTATGCAAGCGATTAGTGGTTTTTAAAAGGAAAGGTTACTTTGCCCTGAAATTTGGCAAGAGCAGCATAGTTTGTCTTCACCCATTCTCTTAATGCCGGAGGAGGAGAAAGCTGGCTCTGTGACACAGTGATCAAGACGGGCTCTAATGCAGACAGCTAGCATAGCGTATTTCCTTCCTGCAGCACTTCTGCAATAATAGCTGCTGTAATTGTTCAAATTGTAAAACATCACAGGAAAACATGGTATTTTTCTCACCCACGTGTAGCTATCTTCTGTTCATCAAAAGAAACGATCACTTTGCTACCGCAGATGTGATTTATATATTACATGCCCTTGTGAACCTCAGTAATGACAATCTCTCAGTCTCGAAGGAATTGAATTACAGAGCACAGGAGTGGCTTACACACAGTCCAGCTACCTCCACAGCAGTCCGTTTTAATCTGCTTGTTATCTTTCTCTTCAGGGGAAACCAGTTATTAAAGTTTGGAGCAGCTGCCGTTGGTACTATCTCTTACTTCAAGAGGTGTTTTTCAGCTAGCTGCAAACCATGACAAAGATGAACCTGAGAAAGTTAACACAAGGATATACACTCCAGAAAATGTTAACTTTTTTTTTTTCCCCATGCAACTCATGGTTGCATTTGTATTTCCTCATTTACAAAGCACACAGGACACACCATCATGTATCATCTATATCTTGGGTATTGCAGGACTGGACACCATTGGAGACCTGAATCTGAATGAGAAACAAGTATTTCTAATCAAAAATTGTCCTGATGACAGCAAGCGGTGAAACAATGAAACAACACACATGATGACAGATATTTTAAGGAACAAGAATTTCTCTCCTGCACCTAGGAAGAGTCATTGCTGGCTTTCATTGGTGTAAAACAGAGGCCGACTTGATTAAGAAAAGTGATAGAGTTTAGATCAGATATTTGACCAAATCTCAGCCCAGTTAAGCCTCACGTAAACTTGCCATTTCCTTCCAGCAGAGATGCAGAATAAGCTTCTGTAGGAGTTAGCTTGCTTTGTCAATAACTGGGTTACGATGAGGCCCTACCTAGTGCTATACTAGAGAATACTGACATTCCTCTGCACAGATTCCTACACAATTTTCAACACTCAGCTCCTGCCTTTAGTGTCGTGAGCGATGTGTCATGCTCAGCTTATCCATTATCTCATTTTCCAGTAGGAATAAAGCTTTTTGTGTTGTAATCCATCTGCAACCGATCAAATACAAGCTGGATTCAGCACTTTTTAGTTCAAGTTTTCCAAGAAGGCAGAAAACAAGAACATTTCTGTGAGGTTCATTGACTGGGAAAGTGGGTTACAGGGCTGCCCAGTAGGTCAGGCCTTCTGGCATGGGAGCCATGCCCCAGACTTATAGGCAATGGGATCAACCCCCCCCAAGCAGCTATATGTGTTTCCCAGGAAGAGTTAGGCATTTCACTGTGTGACTCATGGAAATCGCCACAACAAATAGGGAACAGAAATGCAGGACTTCAGCAGCTCTCTCTGAGACAGCAGCATTAGGTTCCACACCACCAGCAGCCATCTCCGCTCAGGATCATTTTGTCTGAATCCTCTGCAGGACTCAGGTGTCTGAGGAGCTTTATCTCACCCTAGAGGTTGGAGGAGCTGCCATCTTTTTTATTCCAGAAGAGAAACACTTGAAGCGCTACATGGAAGCTGTGTAGCCCTCTGCACCCAAATGAGATGCTGAGTAACAATGAGAGATCCAACTGCATCTCCTCCAAATGGCTACGGATAGTTAAATTGTTTGACATAAAGAGAAGCAGTTTTAGCTGGAAAGGCTGAAGGTTCTTTCTCTTCCCCTAATCCTACAGAGGTATTTAGGACATTTTAAAGATAAGTGGGGAAAAAATGCTCTAAATCACATTGGTCGAGGGAGTATCAGAAATATCCGATAAGCCCAGCAGCTGCAGTAACCTCAAAGCTTTCTACAAAGTAGGACATGGGCAAAGAAAGTGGCATTGGTTATCTATTAGCTGTGATTGGTTGTGTGGGACTATACCTTTACCATTTCCCTCCCTCTTGTTTCCTTTATCTGACACATTCCAAGCACCCAGTTTGTGCAGTGCCCTAAATGAGAACAAAGGAGATGGAAGGAAGTACAGATGCTTGTAGTGGGATGGTGAAGCAGAGCAGTGCCAAGATTCTCAGACACCACATGGCTCCCCAGTTCTGGTGGTACTTTGTAATGGGTGGGAAGGTGTCAGCATGGTACACATTATTATACCTCATCCAGAAAATGGTCCTTTAGGAGGCAGCCCGGAGCCAATGTCAATCTGGCTGATTAAGTAAGGGACTTGATGTCATCTATACATTGCTCCTCAGTGTTGTGGGTGGTCTAGTTCACTGTGGCCCACAAAACCAAGCAATCTTTTTGTTCTGAAGGTGGAGTAAAGGGAAACAACAAAGTAGGCCAGAACTTTCCTGAAAATGAATATTTATATTTCAGAGACATATAAACCATCTACATGGAAATATATGCTCCAAGAAAAAAATCAGAAGCACAACCTTATATGAGAGAACAGCTCCATGGGGCTAAAACATCCTTTTTTGTCTATTTTCTACAGGTCTGTGTTTAAAGCGCTAGGGACCGACAAATTTAGAAGCACAGTAGTGGTATGGCTACCACAGTTTCATGTTCTTTGACTGACCAGGATGAAAGCCTGTTATGGGAAAATACATATACATACGTGCATATATGCATATGTACACAGACATACAGTCTAGATCCACACATAACTGGCCTTAGATACCCAGTCTACCCAGTAACTGCCCCTGAATCCCCTGGTCCCCCAGTTGCCTCACTCACAGGCAGACACACACATGCATACATGCACAAACAGGTCTCTCCAGTAGCTGGTCCATGGACTGGCATGGAAGCAACTTGACAGTGGTACTGCAAGGGTTTGTGGAAGAGGCGTTGTGCCCGGGGATGCTTGCAGCATGCTGCAGCTTGGAAGCAATGGTGGAAGCCTGGATGTTCCCCAGCATCTGCGACTGGACACAGAGTGAGGACTGTAACGCAGGGCAGCCCTCAGCGGTGATTCAACAGCGGGGGAGACATAGCTTCTGAGGCCTTGAATGGGTTTCTCACAAAAATTGAGGGCAGGATCTTAATTTTTAATCAGACACTTGTATTATGACCAGAGCAATTTTTTTACAACCTGCCTGAGAGTCCCTGTAGTGTCTTTAGCCAACTTAAAACAAAAATAAAAAAATGACACTGCAATATAATCGCATATATTGGCAAACAGTACAGTGCCTTGACTTTATAACCTCCGCATTAGCAGCTCTTCCAGGACTGAAGCACCAATGTTTCTCCCAAATGCTTGGAATGGGAATTACCTGAGGTGACTTTGTAATACCAGCTGACTAGTGCCAACTTCTAAAGTGATGACTACTGTGTAATCACAGTCCTTGGACTGGCATTTCAGCTTTCCTCAATTTGTTTCCTTTTCCCTTTCTTTCCAAATGCAAATATGTGTCACTTGCCAGATTTCTTTTATAGAATGTCAGATCTCATGATACTGAAATAAAATGCATAAATGAGCTCTAAGCAACAAAGTTCTGCCTTCCTTCTGCCGTAGCCAGCCTGACCTAGCCTCAGTCTCACAACTGTAAATAAGGAATCAAAGTCTGTGTTAAATCTGGCACAACGAGTGACATGGCTTCATATTTGAATGTCATAAAGTTATTTCAGTGGCTTACAAAGCTGCCATCTAGCAGCTGAAATATTGTTGATACTGTCTGTGTGCAGGCTTAGCTGAGGCATGGATTTACCAGGTTACTGAGGAAAAAAGGGCACGGTTTCACTGTTGCTTTAAGTCAGCTTAACCTGGCACATAGGTTAAGAAGAGGAAACAGTCCTGCTCACCAACTAGTACTACCCAGAGGTGTTCACCTCTGTTCCTCCCTTGTGCTGATGGTGGCCATCATGCCAAAGCATGATGAGTCTGGTCTATGACTTTATGTCACCTCAGCTACCTCAGAACAAATGAAAACTAATGAGACATTTGGTTTTAAACCAAATCAGTTCCTTAATCCTGGTTATGACATGGTTGTGCAAATACTTACAACGAAAGTGAGGACAAGAAGGTAGGAGGAAAGCAGGACTGTGTCCTCCATAGTGGTACGGACCTAGAGTGATCATGAACCTTCACCATAAGGGGACTGTAGTCCTCCCACTCAGGACATCTGCAGAGTCACACATATTCCTGGTTGCGTGGCAGAGGAATTCATATTGAGGTACTGAACCCTCTTCTTCCTCCTTTCCCTCTCTCCAGCTGTCCTTAATTGTGAGATAAAACATACTGGATTAAACTTCTCCTAGAAAATCTTCCGGAACGGCCAGTTGGGTTTATACTATGTGTCAGTGTCTCTGCGGTAGTTCAATACAAGGAAATCTTTAATAACAGATATTTGAGGTCTGCTTTCTCCTCCTACACTGCAATCGGTCAAGTGTAGCTCTGATCATGACTGTGGAGGCACGCTGTCGGGAAATGGCTCTTAGGAAAGAAGCTTTTCAAAACAATAAATTAAATGTCTTCTCTCATTGTTTTACTCTACTTTTTCTAGGTTTTAAGATTTCTTTCCTGTGAGTAGCATCTTTTTTCAGAGCACACAAAACTGTCTGGAACAGTATGAAGTTATCCAGCCTATATGCAGCATTGCTCTTATACTCTGCTTGATACTTCCCACCGGCAACATAAACCCATTTATTTCTTGACTCATCCTTTCATTAGCTATAACCCATTGCATATATTATTCATAGAATAATATGAGTTCAGAAATATATATTGGTGGCTTTTTTTAATCATCCTCAAATCGATCTTATTTTCCCCCCACTCTTTAAACCGAGGGTTTTTTTCAAATTAATTTTCCACTAAGGCTCATTTCTTTTCACTTTCTATTATCTGATATATATGGAGCAGAGTAAGGGCAATATTCAGGTCTACTTATATGAAATTAAATGGAAGTGATATATCCATGTCTTTTATAGATGGCTTTAATTTTCACTGTAAAAGCACCTTATCACGCTAAAACTCTTTGTGAAAGCGAAGTATATTTCCTTTGAATAAAAATTTAAAATACCAAAGCATCAACATACCAGGTGGGAGTCTTTATTACTTTTTACCACATATCAGCTCTTTAGACCTATCAGTGCTGGTGCACACAAGTATTAAGCTCATTAACAGTTAGAGAGATCTGTATACCGATACATAGCAAAAAACTTCAACAAAATTGAGACTTCATGCTTTGCAATGGTATAACCTGACTCCAAGAGGTATCGTAGTCTGATAGGCACAAAGCGGACCCATAGCTGAGATCCCACTCCATGGCAGCATGTCTAGTGTGAATCTAGGCAAGCCATTTTCAGTCTGTGCCTATTTTCTCTAAAGCAAAATAGGGCCTTGTCCTGGTTTTAGCTGGGACAGTTAGCTCTTCTTTTTAGCAGCTAGAAGAGCTCCATGTTTTGGTTTTACTCATAGGCTCGCTCTGAGAAGAATGTTGATAGCAAGCTGATGTTTGTAGTTGGCCAAGGACTTTTCAGTGTGTCATGTCCTGGCCGGAGTGCAGGAACATAGCTGGGACAAGGGGGCCACGATTCCCCTTGTGATTTGTGGTGGAACTTAAGACTGAGGGCCAAACTGGCCAATTAGTATTCCATATCATGCAGTGTCACGCCCAGTATAAAAGTGAGGGACAGCCGGGAAGAGGGGCTTTTCTGCGCTTTGGCTCTTTCACCACTTTTGCTCTTTTGCGCTTCTGCACTTTTGCTCTATTGCCTTTTTTTTCTCTCTCCCAGTACTCCCACTCTCGGAGTACTCTCTCTCTCTCTCTCCCCCCCTCTCTATTTTGGGGCCTCATGTTCGTCCGGGATTGCAGCTTCGGGACGAGACGGGCTTCGCATACGAGGGGGTGGTGAGCATCTACACTGTGTATTAAATCATCTGTATTAAATTGTTCTTATCTCAACTCACGGGTTTCCCGTTTATCCTTTAATTCTCTCCCTCATCCCTGGGGCTGGGGGAGGGTGAGTGAGCGACTGTGAGGGGGTTTGGTTGCCAGAGCGGCCTAACCCATGACAGGCCTCTAACACTTTCTAAAATTTTCTAAAATTTTCTAATATGCCAGAAGAGTATTCTTTACTTTTATGACTTTTTGGAATTCTTTTATGACTTTTTTTTTTAATTCTTCTGACCAGATAACCTCCCTTAGCTATTTCTGCACCAAGCATCTGGCTTCTGAGTGAATTAGAGGATTTAAGTGATAGTGAAATTATCATGTCCCTAGATAATTTTTTCAATGTTTAAATACAAACACTGAGCCTTATTTTAGCCTAAATTTGTCTAAATCCAACCCATTCTACAATATTAAAATTCTGTTTCTTACCACAAAAAAAAAAATATATCTGCATAGATGTTGATCATTATAATCTAGTAATTCTAAAACCTTCAATATTTACTTTAATAATACACCCACTACAAAATAATTTCCACTTTGGAAGCGCAATGTAGAGAGAATGAGCCTCTTTGAGCTCTAAATGTGAGACAGAGCATCTTTCAAAATTCAAATTATTCTCCTACCCCTTTTGATTCCTTAGTCTCTTATTTGAGACATGCACTTTGGGGCACTTTGATTTCTTTAAGTGAAGGAAGAAGCCTTCCAGTCAGAAATTATATTTGCTTTAATGTAGATAGAATTATTTTCAATCTGTCCAAGGCTTTAAATAAAAGCTACCTCTCTCAAGTCACTTTTGCTTACCCCTGAAGAAATACAAAAGGCATTAAGGCTACCAGGAGACTGATATCCATTTCGTTCAGTACATTTTCATATTTTAAAATTCTATTTCTCAAGTCCTGGTTGCCCATGATCCTTCTAGGTAAGAGTTGTCATTCTAGAGGTCTTACGGTTTATTCCTGCTAGATGCCAAATTGGGTTTTCCCCATTTCCATTCCCTGAATAAAATTCCCAATGACTTTTGATTAGTTCTTCTCTTCTTTCCTTTATCTTGCCTTTCTTTTCCACCACGCTTACATCCCATCTGCTCTCTTCAGCACTGCCAACATCTCCCAAATGACGGCAGTCTAACTGGGATTGCAATGCTAGAAAAGTCTCCATCTCTGGAAAATATCACTCCTACCTATACAAATAACTAATTATCTGCTTTCCCTCTTTGTCTACATGCTGAGGAAGAAAGTAACCAACCAGACTGCTGTAGGAGTCAGATAGATTTCTCTCTCACTGAACTTCTGCCCAGTACTTTATTTGCACAGAAGAAATATGGAAATTGGATATCACAGAGCCTTGATCTGATTTTTTAGCTGTCTTTTTGTTACCTTTTGTCTCATTGCACCAAGAAAGGGAAGAAAAGTGGAATAAAATGGCCCTTCAGATATCATTTAATTCATAGTCCTGCTTTGTTAGGCTTTCAGGACCAGGGAAAGATGTAGACATTCATATGAAGAGAAAATAACAGTAGGGGTTTACCAAGATAACCAACAATTCTAGGACGTTCAGGTCTGCTGCTCTGCTACAAACTTGGCTTTTCTACCAGGAACTTTGTCACTCCATGAAGGGAACCAGCTAATTACATCAGCATTTGGTCTCTCTGCATGTAGCTTTTATTCTGAAGCCCTGAGCTGTTCCATATTTGCAGCTACTGAGCAAAGCATAGAAAACAAGTATATGTATTCAAGGTACTGAAAGGAAATAACTTACAACATGGCTGTTTTTAAGAGAAGAAAAGAAAACCTTCTATCAACAGTGAGTGGATCAACATCTGATGATGGAAGTACTGATTTCTCTCTGTAATGGGAACCACATGCCCATTATCCACATGCCTATTATCGGATAAAGCAACTGTTTCTGTAGACCAAGGCACATGAAAGAATTGTTAGATGATCCATTGTAGCTGTTCAGATGTGTTCTCTTTGCCTACAGAAAGGATAGACCTGCATGAAGGAGAGCACATTTGATACTGCCTTAAATGTAGTCAGAGATGGAGAAACGTCTTTTTTTGAGGGAAAAAAGTGTCCTATAATGTGTAATTCAGTGGTCCCAGTACTCTGAAACAAAAGTGTGATTATTTTCTCCAGATACACTTTTTTTTTTGGCCCAGGTCTTTTCAGTTACAGTTCCCCAAGGATAGGAGTGCCAGTGTTACTATCAGGCTGATAGCAAAAGCCATAGGCGACTTCAGGATTTCAGTTTTCCTTAAAATTGTATAAAGGGAGTTAACAGGCTCTGTTGGGGAGACATAAAATGTAACTCTGTGATATGAAATGGCTTATGGTGCCCAACAAGAACTATTTGTACTTCACAGCAGAGATATAGCTCAGGTAACACCTTTTCCATGGATTTTCTCCCCAGCTGGATGCAACTGGGAGATTTCTTTTTCCACTTAGCTGGGAAATCTTTCTTGAAAAACAAAGATAAGGTTCCTTCCTTCAAAACTTTACTTACAAAATATGAACAAGGCAGGGAAATGGGACTGCCCCCCTTTTAAAAGGAGAAATATAAACAGATGAGAATGTAAAAAATACTATTGATGTACTAAGCCTATGAGTTTTCTCAGGTAAAATCAGAAAAACATGAAGATCCTCATGAAAATACTGAGCATCATGAAATATCTTGCCAAGGGAAAATGGGTATTTTGAGCCCGTCTTACCAAACAGGCTGGGAACAAGCCTTTAAGTGGCAAGAATAAATGCAACTTCATCCAATTGCTTTACTAGCAAGGAGAATCTTAATCTTTCAAAGTGTCCAAAAAAAAAAAAAAAATCCAAGATAAATGCATAAGGCCAGCTATTCTAAAAGGAGTAATGGAAAGTGTGACTCTCAAAATCCTAATGGGTGTTTCTGAGATTTCTACAGTGGCCTATAGATACGTTAGATGAAACAGATTTCATAAAGATTATAGGATTTTATGCTGACTAAAGGAGAGAACTGTTCATAAACAACTCAGTGAATCGTGCAACATATCTTGTGTATCAGCACAACTCATCGTATCAGTAATTAGAGACATACGATTGCATCTAAATCTAAAGATCAGCTGCAAGGGCAGACAATTCAATGCTCCTGCTATCGCTAAAAAAAGCTTGATATATACTATGGAAACCACACTGCAAATAAAGGAATCCAAAAGTACATATGTTCATTTCCATGGAAATGCTACGCGTTTGCATTCTGTTTGAAAGATTAATGGCCTAAGGATTCTTCTAGAAACTGCTTATGTAACTGCAATATTTAAGTCATCCAGAGAGGATGTTGCATTTCAGGGTATGTCATACAAAGCTATTTCAGGTGAATGACAACTTTTAGTTCTGAACCATGTGATCATCAGCCCTCCAGATTTTCAGAATGCAGCTGCTCAGCGTTTTCTAAAAATCAGACCCCCAAGAAGTACCTCAGATTGAGCATTCAGATGTTAGGGTATGGATCATCACCAGAGTTTGAAAACTTGATCCAAGTCCTATCTCTGCCTTCTTCTTAAAATATTACCATGTCTCCATAACCAAAGTATCTCTGTATCTCTAACAGTCCTGTGCTGCAGAGAAGAGCTGTCTCAGCTCCCATCTACAACTGCCAGGAAAACAAAGCACTGATAGTCATGGTGTCTCACCCAGGACGTGAGTAAAAGCCAGACAGGCAAAAGATTGGAGTAAAACATGCTCCCCTCCACCCCCTCAAGCTAAATTAACGTCCTGGTTTCCTTTATATTGTATGCATTTTTTAATAATTACTGAATTCTTCTACGCTGTTCTCCAAAGGTGTAATCTGATTACAGAGTTTCTGTTCAAACTTTCTTGTATTAACTGCAGCTGAAGCCTTGATATCATTGTTCAAATTTATCCATCTGAAAGCTTCAGCTGAGCATTATTATTCTGACAAGAGTTTTTCTAGACGGGGCTGATGCAATTAACTGAAGATGAGAGCCACAAATGAAGGTTTTAATCAAGATTAATACCTGCATTGTTAAAGGTTGACAAGGTGTATGAACATAGTGATATTTTCATCTATTAAATCTTTTGATTCTAAAAAAAGAACCAAGGCTTTGGCCCTACCTCTGTTTTGATTAGTGTGAGAGGGCTTTAATTCAATGGAGCAAGGAGAACATTTCTCAACATTTCTGCCCAAAGACAGGAGGTAAAATTCTACCATCAGAATCCCTGGATGCTCTGCAGAGATCGTGATTCTGCTGAGCACTTGTGTTTAGGGTCTGTGTTTCTGAGGTAACTTGAGTCCCTGAACAGCTGGTTATTAATTACAAGAGAGGGGGGAAGGTCTATGTTCTCCAGCCAGTGGCCAGTGTCAGGAAGGAGCAACTGTTGAGCCAAAATTTCAATTAAAGTACAATCTCCAGGTCTCTTTAGACCATTTCCATCCCTTGTAACTGATAAATGAATTCAGTGATCAATCTCTGAGCTTGATGCTGTTAATCCCCTGCTACCAATATTTTCTAATTGAATAATGGCTTTAAATTGAAAGAGGGCAGATTTAGATTAGATATAAGGAAGAAATTTTTCAGTCTGAGGGTGATGAGGTACTGGAACAGGTTGCCCAGAGAAGTTGTGGATGCTCCATCCCTGGAAGTGTTCAAGGCCAGGTTGGATGAGGCTTTGGGCAACCTGGTGTAGTGGAGGGTTTCCCTGCCCATGGCAGGGTGATTGGAACTGGATGATCTTTGAGGTGCCTTTCAACCCTAACCATTCTATGATTCTATGATTCTATGATTCTATGAATATCAGGTCCTCTTCCTTCACATGTAAGATATCTGCATCTGCTTCCCTTACAGAATCTTCCCATCTATCCTGTTTCAACCTGGCACATCCAGGTGTCTTCTGACAAGCCAAGGTCGCTGTGTAAAAAACATTGGATCAGGGAAAGGATCTGAGGATTGAAGCAAAGTGGAGAGTTGAGCAGACAAATCTCAGACTGAAAGGCAGGAGAGCTGAGAATTTTTTGGAGGGTTGCTAATTTTACTTTCCAAACACATCCAGTAGTTGACTTGAAAATGTCAATACAAACTCTTTGCGTACTGCAGCCTTTAAGATTTCTTCCTCCAAGTTAAAGAACAGACAGAACCCTGCGCTGACGGACAGTTAATAGGAAAAATTTTGGCAGAGAAAAATGGAAAGAAGCAGCTGAGATCAGAGATATGGGTAACAGATTGGGTTTATCTGGCAAGGTTTTGGTAGCAAGGGGGCTACAGGGGTGGCTTCTATGAGAAGAAACCAGAATCTGCCCCTGTGTTGGATGGAGCCAATGCCAGTCAGCTCCAAGACAGACCCACCGCTGACCAAAGCTGAGCCCATCAGTGACAGTGGTAGAACCTCTGTGTTAACATATTTAAGAAAGGGCAAAAAGAACCTGCACAACTGAGGGAGAGGAGAGAGAATATGTAAAATAACTCTGCGGACACCAAGGTCAGTGAAGAAGCTATGGCTGGAGAAAGACTTTCCCGAAAGCTGACCTGCTTTATCAAATTTTTGGACTCATATAGCTTATGCTTTGTTCCTCAGATATTTCCCCCTCTTTGGTGATGTCAAACCAGCCATGGTGTAGCCATACTTCAATGCAGGCATGAAAACCTTTGAAACTGGGGAGAGAAAATAGAGAAAGGGGAACAAGACTGAGCAGCTAGCGACAAGACCATCCAAAACCAGCCATAAATGTTTCTGAGAGCGAGGAGGAAGGACTAAGGTCTTTAATCCTTTTCTCTCTCTCCTTCACAGCCATGTGAATTACTGACTAGAAATTGCAGTCAAGTCACAGCCAGACAGTGGATTGCATTTATGGAATTTAAAAGCATATTCAGTCTCTCTGCCGTACTGCAGGACTTTGCTTTTTGTAGTTTTACAAAGGAACTCAGCACTGAAGTAGCTAACCCCAAATGATTTGGAAAGCATTACATGCACATGAACACACATCATTGCATGCAATTCTATCTCAAGGGTTCACAAAAAAAAAACCATCAACATTGTTTTTAAATCTTCAAGAAGGAAATTTCTGCCAATCTCTATCATTAATTGACATGCTTTTTCTTCTACAGCATTTTTGAGCGGTGGTTAAGAAGACACAGACCCATGCTAGAAGTTTACCCAGCAGCCAATGCACCCATTGGGCACAATCGAGAAAATTACATGGTCCCCTTTATCCCTCTTTATAGAAATGGAGAATTTTTTAAACCCTCAAGAGAGCTGGGATATGACTATGAGTATCTGCAAGAACCAGGTAAAGTCACTATTTTGGGTAAATGTCAAATTTGTTGCCTATAACCTGGAATATGTCTGTAACATGAAGATATTACAAAAACTCCTTCTTTTACAGATTGTTTCCTGAATATGGTCCCAAATTGTACCTGCTTGTTTTCGTATTTCTGGTCTGATATATAGTCAACACTATACATAAGGAAAGTTCCAACTAAAAATCAGTCACTGTCATCAGTGCCTGTTAAGAGCAGAATTTGACCCAAATGGTCAGTTCATGGTCAGAACTGGAGAGAAAAAGTGCTGGATTTCAAGTCTGCTCTATGCCCAGCTCAGCTGTTACAGTGCAACAAAAATGGAAAGCAGTGGGATTTTTCAATTTCTGGGCGTAGTTTAAAGGAGAGCAGATGCAAAGCTCTCTCTCTGGTTTACAAATGTAATCTGATCTTTTAAATAACCAGAGCAAAATTCATCTCAGTAGCAAAGTCCAGCATAAGGTCTGTGCAGCACTTAACACAGTGATCTATCAACTTTGTGCTTGCCCTATGGTTATTCATACACAACGCAACCGAATCATTCAAAATGCTCATTTCATTTGATCAAAGGAGTTTTGCACTGTTTAGTGATGGTTTTGACTTGCATTGGCATTCACAGGTAGTTTTGACTTGGGCCTCTTGGTCATCCTCAGGCACAGGGAGAACAGAGGCCCTTGGGGCTGTAGCTGCGGGTGAACCTCAGGTAGATCAGGTCTTGTGCTCAGAATAGTGGACCTCATAGTTTCACTTGAGTAGTATGGGTTTCCTTGTTGTCTAAAGGAAGGGTTAAATTCTATTAAAAATATAACATTGCCTGGAACTGAGGATTGCTCAGATACTTTGACCCAATCCTTTATAACACTGAGACACTGGGATGATCAGACACATTTCTTATGTTCACCACTGCCAAAAGCTGCCTTGGATGCTGGATGCAGTTATTCTTGCAAAGTATTGGCCACTGAACAGGTGGGTTACTGGGCATGTTTCCTTTTCCTGTTTGAGGCAGAAAACTTTCTGTGAACACAGCACTTCAGTTAAAAGGCAATTAAAAGCTAAGATTCCCAAAACTATATAGCAAAAGCACCAGGGACATTTTAATGATGCTAGCATTCGCATAGCTTGCTTTTTGTCTTTATCAAAACAGTATCAGTTCTCAGGGCATCCCTGCTTTCCTGACAGAGTTTGCTTATTAATGGGGGTGTATGGTTTCTGCATATTGATAAACTCTCTCCAATCATGCATTTAGCTTGTTCGTTCACTTCTTAAGTAAAATCTAGCTTGATTCACAGTCACTCAGAAAAAAAAATTAAAGTATTTTATGTGTAATGAAAGGAATCTGCCACTCTCCTATATAATTGTTAAGGTTGTTTTAGTTCTACAACTCCGAGACCAAAGTCAATATTTTTCCTAATGTACTATAAAAAATTTGGTCAATCCCAAGTATTCAGACAGAAAATGCTGCTTCAAAAGTAATCTCAAAATTATTATTTTGGTCTTATTAGTAGTAATTTTGCCTTTTTATTCATCTTGCCATAACCTAACTCCTGATCGAGATCAGAAATATTTATACATAGTTTTTATTTAAGTGACTAGTTTCCTAAAACCACGATTCCTAGAATTGTATCACTAAAAAAAGTGCCAAATACCATGACTTTCAGAAATACTAAGTCCTGAATTGGTACTGCAAAAGGAAGGAAATGGTGAACTATTTACCATTAACAATTCACTTCTGTTGCCTCCTGGTCTCTTCCCTTTTCCCAGGGGAGAACATAGCCCTCAGAAAATGAAATTCCTATTAGGAGGAGGTAAGGAAAGTAGTTTCTTAATTATTTTGAAAGATCAACACAAAAGTGAAATTCAACCTCTTTTAGAAAGCCCAGATAATCCTCAGATGTCACTCAACCTCTTGTTAATCTCACTGAGAAGAAGAGAGTTTATGCTATTTCTTATCCAAAGGGAAGAGCTAATTACAAAGGGGAAATGGCTGGAATGTCAAAATGCAGATACAGACTTTTCTCAGTACTCTAGTGTTTAAACTCAGACTTTTCTCCAGATAGGAATGCTGGATTCCTGTTCAGAGGAACAAAGGAGTAAACAGGAACTTGTTGGTAGAGGAGCTGAAGCAGAAAAGCCTGCCAACCCACCCTGAAGGCTCCCCTGTACTCAAGGGAGAAGACAAAGTCTGTGACTGGCAGTGAGGAGTTACTAGACAAATAGCAAAAAGTTACAAAGGAAAAAAAATAATCATAGCAGTGAAGATCTAGGTGGTCGAGAAGAGGCAGCATTTCTGCACATCTTCCAAATGAGGAGGAAAATGGCAGGACAGAGGGATGAGCATGCAAGCCAGGTCTTGCTTGCTTTTAAAGGAAGTAGCATCAAGGGCAGCAGTTCTGAGTTACAGCACCAGCGACTCGGTAGAGATGAAGCAGGACTACACAGAGCATGATGCGGCTGGTTACAAGGAATAAAACTTGGAAGGTATCCAATGACAAAATGGCATTTTAATGCTAAATTATATTGTTGCTGCTCCCCGGAGGAGAAGCTGATGCCTGGAGCCCTGCTTTCCACTGAAAAGCAAATCAGTGTGTGACAGTATGTGGTTATTTTAATTGCAGCTTAATTTATTTTTATATGTATGACAGAAGTGGTCACAAACAGTGTGCGTGGAAATTCATCCCTCAGGAACCAAAGACACATGTCAGAGTCTAGTTACTGGGGAGCTGATCTGAGCAGAAACCAGAGCAGACACCCAGCTTTCCTTGACATGGGAACCGTGAACTGTAAAACTGCCACAACCCGCACGGCTTAGCGAAAACGAACATTTGTGAGCATCAATCAAAAAGATTTGGAAGACTAACGGCACCACCTAGCAATAGCTGTCAAAACAATTTTCTATGGCAAGAGCTATTCCAAGCACTTACATTTCATGGTCTGAGACTGTCTTTTCTTTTTTTTTTTTTTCTTCCAGAAATAGGGACAGATAAATCCGTAGACACAGCCTTGACTTTACCCTCGAAAATCTCCCTCTCTCAGTGGGAACAATTTGATGACCACCATATGCGTACCTAGGTGATTCACATTTTTTTTGAAAAGCAGGCAGCTATCCATTTATAAACCCAGGAATCTAACCATCAGTTGCAATTTTTGGACACTTTAACTAGGAATCTTTGACACTCAGGGCAAAGTAAAGGTTAAAAGTGTTGTGTTTACAACATAGAAGGACAGGTTGCTCGTGGATGTGTTGCAGGAGAAGAGCTCAGATCCAGAGTCTGACTTCAGCTCATTTCTGTTTCTGGATCTTTAGCAATTTGATTGCAAAATCACATCCAAGCAAGCAGAAAATGTGGCAGCTGGGAAACATGGTACCACCATGGAAGGACTCTGCTGAGTCTCCCGACTTAGGAGCTCAAACTGTTGGCCACAATATGAAAGGGCAATGTTATGCATGTAGGAGCCCACGATAAAACAGTGACATGCATAATAAAATGAGGATGCTGGGACAACAGAAAGCAATTAAAGGTGATAATACTTGAGAAATGCTACCTTGGAAAGTGGTTTAAATTTATGAATTAAATAAAAGATCAGAAGAGAGAATTTCGGTCCCTGGGTTTTCTTCAGGCAGAGATGAGGAGGTGTGCATTAAGGTTAATTAACACAGAAGGTGAGAACCAAAGAAAACAGGATGCAAAAATATATTGCTCAGAAGGAACAGTATGAACAGAGATTTGATTATATAATGATGCTTAATGGAAGAACAGAAATATGGATTTTAAAAATTGGACTGTTTTTTTTTCTCTTTTTTCTGGAAGCCATTCAGGGGTAGGAAGCTATTTTTTGATGAGTTATTATTATTAACACCCAAGTTGCATATAGTGGGGCGATATCAGGTATCCTATAGCCAAGTTTCACCTCTTTTTTGAGAAATTTGTATAAGGAAACTATGACAGAACAGTTATGGAATTAAATATTAACTGAGGTTGTAAAAAAAAAAAAACCAAAACAGCTTTGTTCTGTAAATACACCCAGGAATATTTGATTTATATCCTCTCAATACTCCAAAGTAATAGATTTTTGCCAGTGATCCACTCTGCAGATGTGCCATCATTGCCAGGCAGTGGGCAGGACTCCACAGCAACATTACTACACAGAAGTAGCAGGTGGAGAAAACTCTAACCTTAAACTTCAACACTGAAAAATGACTTATAAAGCTGCTGTCAATTGTGTAAAAATGGTCTGATTATCATTGTTTCTAGAGACAGACATGTGAAGAGTGGATCACAGTTTCTTGATTTACCCACTTTGGGCTGAACGCAGAACTGAAAGGGAGAAGCTTGAATTTACAGCAATAGATACTGTAGCTCTACCATAAACATCCCACTACCACCCATTGCACGACATCTCTTGTAGTTCAAAGATAGTGGACTATGGCTGACAGTCGTCTTCAGACTTTCTTTCTATTGTTGTCAGAAGACAACATTACAAAAGACTTTCCAAGCCATAATAATGAGGAGACTGATGAAATCTATGGGAACTGTGACCTTTCCATCACTGCATAGACAAGTGATCTTGCCTTAAGACAAACCGAGGGTCTCTATAACTTGAATCCCTCCCACCTCATCTTCCCAGTTTTGATCGTGGAAGTCTCACTGGTATTTTTTTGGACCACCCAGGGGGACAAAATTAGTGTGCCATACACAGACAAAAAATTGTGGAAACCGAATAGAATGAATTTGTTCGCCAAGATAAGAAAAAAAATTGCAAGCTTGATCTAAAAAGATATGTTTGTGCTGCCTCAAGGTTTGCTTTAAAACCTAATGCCCATTAATTACCCATGTTAGGAGTAGAAAAGTATTGTAAATGGAATAGCAAGACTGAAAACATATCAGTGGGGCATACGGTAATTGATAAAGACAGAAAAATAATTTTGCTTATTTCTTGGCTCGCCAGAGTTTTTATTTCTAATTTGTGGAATTAACCCTGGAAAGACTTCACCATTCTGTAGTTTACAAAGAAGGAATATCTAAAATATACAAATCTTCTTTCAAAAAAAATGTTAAAAATTAAGGGTTTCTTTTCATCCTTGGGATTCATTATATCAGTAATGTAGTTGGACCTTACCACAAAAGGAAGCTCTCAGGATGCCCAATAATAGATTGGTCATAACACATTTCTTTGTCAATCATCATGGAAAGTCCATATTGTTACCCTAAATAGAGGACACGCACATTGCTTCATCTTCGAATTACATTGTTTTGGTTTCCTACCCTCTCAATAACATTCAGCAACCCACACAAAATGAACTGCCAGGTAGTCTAAAATCACATTTAAAAATAATTATCTGATGCGTTAAGAGTAAGAAATTACTTGTTGCTGTTACCTAGAGCTAACAGTTTCTTTGAGAAGAAAGAGTGTGTGAAGAGTTGAATGCTAAGACCATGGCAGAGGTTAATCACTGCTATATTCCTATCAGAAAGAGCAAGATAAGGAGATATTGTTGGTATTAGTCACTAATAGGAGGGTAGATACCAAGCACCAGCCTGACCTGGCTTCCTGTTGCTTTGTCATGAAACTGTTGACTCAAAGAGAAATTTCAATCGATGTTCATGGCAGCTTCCAGGGAGGATTATCATTTGACTCTAAACACTAATATAAAAGGAATGGAACTGGCATCGGTTAATGTCTCCCACAAAGCAGCTATGTGTTGTCGTCCCCCTCCATCACTGCCTTGACACTTTTCCCAGGTAGTCAACAGCAAACACAGTTGCTGCACTCTTGGGTCTTGCACAGTTAGAAATTAAAGCATTATGGTAATGGAATACTTGAAATCCAAGTTTGCATGATTTTGGCTGGGCAACCAATCCAGTCATAGGTTTACTGTTGTGTTAGAGTCATGGATTAACATATAGAGTGTCCTGGGGTGCTTCATCCTCTGACACCCAACAGTTGCCATGGCAACTTTATGATAGCGATGCCAAACACCTTTTGTATGGGAAAAAAGAAACAGGCAGTAGATGCCAGGAGGTGGCTTTTGGCTTTGACCTCGTTACAGAAACTGTACAAACTCAGACTGAAAGCAAAAGAAGGGCATATTTGACTGATTATCAGGATATAATAAAATTGATTAATCCCTTCTGAAAGGACCTGCCATGAAATGCGATGTCTCATAGTCTCAAAGTCATGCTATGTTTTATCAGGACGAAGATAGTTCAAACCTCCAACTAATATTGATGGAGGAGACAGAAGGTTCAAGGACAAAGTTTGAATTTAAGTTATCACTTAGAAAACTTTCAATTCCAGATAAATTTTACAAGGAAGAGAACTTTGTGATAATTCTTTTTTTCCATAACATTAAACCAGTATCAAGTCCCTATTGTGTATCAATTTTCTTTTATCATATGCATACTCCAGATTAAATAACTAAATTGTTTCTAGTGTAGACATGTTTGCAATACAAACACAAAAGAGTTGAGTTAAAAAACATTGGAGACACAAAGTCAATGCACCCTCCACCTCTACATGTATGCGTTATCTCTAATTGCACACTATGTTTTGCCCGGACCCCAACCTCATTCACTACACAGCATAGACAGCATTGATTAAGAACCAGATGTTTGATGCTTTTTATTTATTATTTTCATTTTCTCACTTAAGCAGCATGTAGCCTAATGTGTGATTTACTGCACACTTTTAGAACACTATCCTGAAATGTTTCCTGTAACATTTTTCTTTGGTGTTCGTCACTATAACAGCTGAGTCCTGAAGAAATATTAATTTATATTCACAATACAAAGGATTCAGTAGATGGTACTGTCCTCATTTGACAGATGAGAAATGAAGGATTAAAGAGATAATGTACCTCACACCCAGAGGTTTGTGGGGTTCACTCTGAAACATCAATAATTATTTTTTTTTTTTTAATTTTTAGTGTTATACAGCATTTATAGGTCTAATGTGGTCAGAGGCAGAAGACCGAATAGGTAGACTCTTGCAAATACAATCTCAGAATACAAAGTTGGGTCAACTGGAAAACAAGGACCAGAGAAATAGCAACCCAACTTTCCCCAAAGTGAAGCTAAATTATAGGGAGAAACAAACTATATTCAGCCTAAATTCAGCTTAAATTGGAATTACCTCTCAGAAAGTGGTTCAGACACCAAGTGCTAACGATAGCTTAACCTTAAAGGTTAACCAAAAGCATCTTCTTAGAGCACAATGCACATAACAGCATATGCTCAGAAGTACCATGATCCCAGAAAACATAGGAAATTACGTGGTAACAGTGAAAATGCAAGAAGGCAGGAAGATATTTATAGCCTTTGTGGGGGTATACCACACTAAATATGGGATTGAGTGCATCTAAATCAGTCTAGAGGCATGAATATTACTCAAAAATAAAACACCATAGGGGATCCTAGAGAAGTTGCCCAGAGAGGTGCTTTTTTTTCCCCAATAGCTAGTAATTACAGCTAATAATAGTAATTACAGCTAGCAATTGGGAGATGTGGATTCCAAATCCTCCTTAGCCCAAGGTGACAGGTATTCCCATTTCTCAAATCCAGGCCAACAGGTTGTTGGTTGTACTGTGAAGAGGTCACTTTCCAACCTCTATCACGAACAGAGAGCCCTGTATGGCAGGGTTTTCATAACTCATTGGGCCATAGTGAGAAAACCACAGACACAGACACATTCATACCACAACGCAAGAAGGCAGCTGATTAAGAGCTGCCCTGGATTCACCAAAAAAAGAGGACTCCAATTCTTTCTTTAAGGATTTCTTGTGAGTTATCAGAGAATAGTCTACTGCCTCTCCCCACACAAGAACTATCAAATGAAAAAAGCAGATGGCAGGTTCAAAACTAGTGCAAGGAAGCTTCCTTTTTTTTTCATCCAACATGTAGTTAAGGCAAGGATCTCCTTGCTGCAAGAAGTCAAGATAAAAGTTCAAAAAGCAGCTAGAAAAGCTGATGGAAAGGAAAAAAAAAAAAAAAGAAACAAAAGCCTGCAATAATTATTATGTACAATGACATCACATTTGTTCAGGAAATCCTTGAGCTGCAAATTGTTGGAGGTTGGGTGAGTATTTTGTGAAAGAATTGAGACAGGCTTGACCTGTTCCTAAACTCTTCCGTGTGCTCTGCTGCAGTTATTGTAGCCAACAGGATGATGAGCTAGCAGGACCTTTGGTCATACTGTATCAAACTTCTTGGGTTATAGTCTTACAGTTTCGACAAAACCATAAAAAGCTCTGTTCCTGCCTTTAATATGAAGATTGAGAAACAGACTATAAGGACTGAAGAGATCTGTTTAAAACTATTTGCGACCTTCAGACAATTTCTACCAACGTAGTTTCTTTTTTTTTTTTCAATCAGCCTTCCAGTGTTATCTGTTACACTATCTCTATAAACTGATAGTACAATGCATCGTGTAAAAAGACTTTTTTCTTTTTCTGTTTTTTTTTTTTTTCAGCACTTGACTCTTTCCAGGAGTTTTTAATACCCTACCTTGAGCAAGCACGGCAAATCTGGGTTTGGTTGGTTGTAGCAGCTGTGATTGGAGGCATAGTTACCGCTGTGCTCACAGGGCTCATTCTGGCCTGCCGGAAGAAAAGAAGAGGAACCTCTTCAGAGATACAACCATTGCTCATAGAAAGTGAAGATTACAACAATATATCTTATCAGTCCAATTTCTAGAGGCCTTCAGTAACTCAGTGATTTTACTAAGGTGCTAATCAAACATGCAGTGTTTGATTCATGTTTACAAATACCTTGTGGAGGTGTGCTGCATAAGCAGGCTGGACAGTCTTGCTCCCCTGGCTCTTGTAACCTTCAGTGTTGTAATATCTTACCAGAATCAATCCTATGAAAATCTCCCAGATGCAATGTAAGTTGCCACACCAACCAGAGAACACCATGTATTTCCTATGCTTGATTAAATAATGTTCCTACGAAACCAGACTGGTTCATGTGTTGATGGCTTTAATGTACAGTTCTCTGCTCTTTTATTTGCTCTTTTACAACTGCAGGCTCCAATCCTAAACCCAGTCCATGTGATTGTTGCACGGATTTAGGGAGAGATGCCTGACTGCACCATTGGTGTTACATTTACTGCGTTTGAATGTCGGAGCAGAAAGAGCCCTTTAGTCTAGTGAGGAAAATACACAGCATCTCTAAGCAGAGTGAACGACACAGACGTTTTTTTCTTTTAGGATAGAATTATTTTCCCTTCAGCTCCTGTAATGTCCTGTTTGTCCTTGATTGAATGCTGCCAGCAGCAGAAAGCAGGGTCTCAGAAGCAACTTCTCCCTTGTCTCAAATGCTCCAGTCAGTCTTATTCTATACCATCTTGTGTTTGTATGGAGACCTAAGAGGTTTTTATGAGACGAAATATAGTCTGACCATGACCACCTCTATTCAGTTTGACTTAACGATTGCTCATATTATGATCGACTCTTAGTTGTTCAGTATGCTTATATTCCATACAGGTAATCCATATATAACAAAAGGTGTGGTGGGTTGACTTTGGCTGGCTGCTGGGTGCCCATCCAGCCATTCTATCACTCTGCTTCTCAGCAGGACAGGCAAGAGAAAACATTATGAAAGGCTCGTGAGTTGAGATAAGGACAGGGACATGACTCAGCAATTACTGTCACGGACAAACAGACTCAACTTGGGGAAATTAATTTAATTTATTGCCGATCAAAAGTCAAATTAGGATAATGAGAGATAAAATCAAAACTTAAACCACCTTCCTCCCACCTCTTCCTTCTTCCCAGGCTCAGCTTCATTCCCGATTTCTCTACCTTCTCCCCTCGAGTGGAACAGGGAATGGGGGTTGTGATCAGTTCATCACACATTGTCTCTGCTGTTCCTTCCTCTTCACACTCTTCCCCTGCTCCAGTGTGGTGTCCTTCCAAAAGGAGACGGTTCTCCACGAACTTCTCCAACATGAGTCCTTTCCAGAGGCTGCAGCTTTTCATGAACTACAGAAATTACAGCTTTCTACAGAGCAGAAGAGACACAAAACAGTAAGGGGCTGGTAGATCTTTTGGGAAGTGTCCATCTAGAGCAGATGCTTCTATAGGAGGTGTCCTTCTGTGATTTTTCACATCAAAGTGTTAGTATCCCTCTCCTGCTGTGGAAATCCTGCTTTCAAGGAGCATATAAGGACATTTGCAGTCTCCCAGCTACCCTTGACTGAACAGTAATAGGCAAAACAGAAACTGGGAATAAAACTACCATTGTATTCCACTAGCAATAGAAGGAAAGGTCTACACCCTCAAATCCCACCATATCCCATCCCCAGGAGATAAGTGACTGACCAGTGCCTGCTGATCTGCTTCACTGCCCTGGTTAAGGAAGGCAAGGGCTACAATTGCCTCCAGCTCAACAAAGCGCAGGCCTTTTGCTGAATGAAGCTCTTCTCCCTTGTGAAAGACTCCAGTCTTAAATCCAAAAGAGCTGTCTCTTTTCCTGAGACTTCTGACATATTATCCGAGATACTAGTAGATGAATGCTCTCCAGTATCTTAGAAAGTATTAAAAGCAAACACAACGCATGGGATTTTAAATGTCTCTTGGCTTTGAGGCACAGGAAGGAGGAAAGGAATTATATCATGATAACATTTCAAGTGGTCAGTTCAGCTGTTTAATTTGTATTTTGTATAACTCAGAACATTCCATTGGTAGACATAAATACTAGCAACAGAGGAAAACCACCCACATTTAAATTTTGAATTCATAAATATTGATTGGTTTCAAAGTCAGAAAAACACAAAGATTTCCACTCAAATTCTACAACTAGTAACTGTTTAATTCCTCTGGACTACTTCTACTAATTAAAATAGGAGAGAAAAAACCTCTGACAGGCACACAGTGAAAAACACCCTTTGTTGCTCAGTGATTCTTCTAAAAATCTCGCTGGCTGTGTTCAGTAACCACGTGTGCCGGGTTTGCATGGTGGGGTTTTGGCAGCAGGGGAGAGGCTGCAGAGATGGCCCCTGTAAGCAGACGCGAGAAGCTTCCCCGGCTCCAAAACCGGTCAGCGCAGTCTCTGGACGAGTCAGACCCCTGTCCCCTCTGGCCAGGGCTGAGCCAGTCAGCACCTCTGCAAATGCCCTATGTAAGAAGGGGACAGAGGAACGCAAATCGAGCTGGACCTGCAGTGAAGAGAGGGGGGTGGTAGGGGCTGACCCCCTGGGCTCCCAGGCGAGCAGCTGTCTGTGCTGGGCCACTTCCACCTCACTGGAGATGGCCACGGCAGCGTGGCTGGAAGTGCTCCTCAGTGTCCAGCTCCCAGAGTGTCCACTGGAGCGGGAGGAGGTGCCAGAGCTGAGATTCCCCTGCAGCCCATGGTGAGTGGTCCCACTGCTGCCAGTGGAGATTCATAATGGAGCAGAGACTCACCCGCAGCCCGTGGAGAACCCCACGCTATAGCAGAGATGTCTGTGCTTAAGGGAGTTCTTAGAAGACTGTTTCTGTGGGAAGGAACCTCCACGCTGCTGGAGACTGACAATGGAGCAGAGATGCATCTGCAGTCTGTGGGAAGACATTTTGCGGCGGAGTGGGTGGCCGTGCCCTAAGAAGCTGTGACTCTGTAGGAAAAGCCCGCACTGGAGCAATCTGATGGGTAAGGATTGCATCCTGCAGGAAGGACTCAAGCTGGAGAAGTCTGTGGACTATCCCATGAGGAGGGGATCCATTGAAGCAGGGGAAAAGAGTGTGAGGAGTCCTCCTCCTTTGTCACGTTTTGAGGTCAAAACGACCAGTCTATCAGCTCCCAAGTCAGGCGAGACCCTTGGGTCCGACTCCCCCTGCCCTCTCTTGGCAGCTCAGTAGGTCGGAGGGTGATTCGTCTGACTTATCGTGGGATCCGTCACTAATAGACGAACAGGAGGTAATTTGGCCAGTATACCAGCTCCCAAGTTAGACGAGACCCTTGGGCCCGACTCCCCCTGCCCTCTCTTGGCAGCTCAGTGAGTCGGAGGGTGATTCGCCCACTTATTAAGGGATCGTCACTAGTAGTACTATGGGCCAACTCCTTATAATAATTCAAAAGTTTCCGGAAACATGCATATATATTTTATTTGTGACAGAATACAGGTTCGAGGATAGCCGGTGATAGTGACTGACTACAAAAACAACTTTAATTGAAATACTGCAGTGATAATATAAAACGATTACTGATCAGTGATAATACTAAATAGCTAGCAAGATGTTAGTAAGTAATTAAGTAAGTGCACATAACACAGAGTTCTTACCCAATAGGCGTCCCTATGGGGGGGAGAAGAGAGGTTCAGCCCGTCGACTGATCCCAGACGTTCCGATGGGGGGGCTTCTCCCTAACATCCCCTTTGTTTGCCGCTATTTTATACTTTTTTCATATCTTTTAGGTGGAGCTCGAGTGACTCTAGTCATACATAACTTTTATTAGGATTGGTGTAAATTTCTCTCGTGAGGGGTGTTCACGAATTAGGATTGGTGTAAATTGCTCGTTTGAGGGGTGGTCGCAGCTCGGAGGCGGGCGGAGGTGTGACTTAGTAGCTGAAGGACACAATTTTGCCATCACTGCTGAGGCAGCGGTTGTGATTCACTTCCCTCGATGGCATTTTTATGGTTATCTTTACCAGGCGCCTCTCATCCCTGATAACAGGGATGAGCCGTGATACCTCCGTACCACTCTACTCCCCATTTCAACGGTATTGCGTGGGCCTTGTTCGTTGTTTCTTGTCCCCGATAACAGGGATGAGCCATGATACCTTCGTATCACTCTCCTCCCCATTTCAAGGATATTGAGGCCTTGTTTGTTCCTGAGAGCAGCAGCTGTGCTTCATGTCAGAGCTGCTCTAATATTAGCTGAATTCTGGGGAACAATGTTCTCCCATTCCCCTCCAATTTCAGTCATTTTCCCACATCCTTTAAGAAAGGAGTGGCAGAAACATGTGACAAACTGATCTGCAGCCCCCCATTCCCTGTCCCCCTGCTCTGCTGGGGGAGGAGGTAGAGCCTGGAAGAAGGGAGGGGTGGAGGAAGCTATTTTAAGATCTGGCTTTGTTTCTTGTTATCCTGTAAAATAACTGTTAAGAAATTAAATTGATTTGTTCCCAAGTCAAGTCTGTCTTGCCCCGGAGCTATGGTTGGTGAGTCCCTCCCTGTCCTTATCTCGACCCTCAGGCCTTACATTTTTCTCCTCCTCACCCTACCAGGGGATGGGGGAGGAGTGAACGAATGACGAGCGGCTTCGTGGTGGCTGAGCTGCTGGATGGGCTAAACCACAACACCACTAAACCACATGGTTTGGCTAAAATATTTAAAATTAGTACGTAGTTCTTATTCTGCAAAATTCTTCTGAACAAATATGAAAAAGACAACAGAAGAACTTTGAAAGGGAAATCTTTAGGTACAGAAGGGTGAGATTAAAATAAAAAGTGCTTTTTATTCCACAACTGTTCCAGAAGCCTAAGATGCACAACTGCCTGGGAATCGTGAACTCCCTGATCCCACTGGGCTCTACCGGGCAGAAGGAGAGCTGGGAACACATAAAGGGTGGCCGTCACAGTGGAGTTGAGATATAAAGACCGACCCATTCAATCTATGGAGGGAGAGTGGAAAACCCATGAGTTCCCAAGTGCTTCCCAGGCAGAGAAGTGTCTCCTGTGGGAGTCTGAAGCTAGTACGTTCTGGGGTCCTCGGTCCTGGAGTTAGAACATGACAGGAATGTGTTGGAGTTGTGCACCTGAAAAATCCCAAATGTCCAGCTTTGAGACAGTCTGAATGGCTGCGGCACTCTGAGGCAGACCGTGGCAGAGTCATGATCCCTGACTGGGTGGATGCTCTGGCAGGAAGACAACTCCTGTGTTTCATTGGAAGTTTGTTGAAAAAAAAGCCTTCCTGCAAAATACTTCGGTGTCAGTAATATGATGTTATCCTTTGAAAAGTTGTTCTGATAGAAAAATCCTAACCACAATTTTGGCTTTTTTGATAATGGGATGGGCCACATGGCACCAGGCCTACTGGCACCAGATAGGTCATGTCTTTCTCAGAGGGGAACGAGGGTCTTAGCACAACAGTTAGCAGGGCTCATTGACAGGGCTCTAAACTAGATTTGAAGAGGGAGGAGGGGAATATCAAGAATGATAAAGATATGCTGGAAGTACCTGAAGAACAGAAGAAAAGAATTCCAGCTGCTCCAGCCAGGAAGCCAGATTCATCTGGGGCCCAACTTAGATGCCTTTATGTCAATGCGCGCCGCATGGGGAAAAAGAAAGAGGAGTTAGAAGTGTGTGCGTGACTGTTGGGATATGATCTTATTGGCATCACAGAGACGTGGTGGGATGACTCTTATGACTGGAGTGTCAGAATAGAAGGGTACAGGCTCTTTAGGAAGGATAGGCAGGGGAGAAGATGAGGAGGGGTTGCCCTCTATGTCAGAGACCAGCTGGAGTGCACGGAGCTGCACCTGGGGATGGATGAGGTCCCGACAGAGAGCTTAAGGGTTAGAATTAAAGGGAGAGCAGGGACAGGGGACATAGTAGTAGGGGTCTGCTACAGACCACGTGACCAGGAGGACTGGGTGGATGAGGCCCTCTACAGACAGATAGGAGCTGCCTCACGTCCATGAGCCCTGGTCCTAATGGGGGACTTGAACCACCCCGATATCTGTTGGAAGGACAACACAGCAGGGCATATGCAATCCAGGAGGTTCCTGGAATGCATGGATGACAACATCTTTTTCCAAGTGGTAGAGGAATGAATGAGGAGAGGTGCTTTGCTTTATGAACTTCTTAGGGACATGGTTAATGGGGGTCCCATTAAGGGGGATTAGGGACAGATGGACTGGATGATCTCTAAGGTCTTTTCCAACCTAGAAATTCTATGATTCTATGATTCTAAGATTTGCTGGACCTTGTTCTCAACAAAAAGAAGGGCTGGTGGGGAACATGATGCTCAAGGACAGCCTTGGCTGCGGCGATCATGAAATGGTGGAATTCAAGATTCTTAGAGAAGCAAGGAGGGTGCACAGCAAGCTCACTACCCTAGATTTCAGGAGAGCAGACTTTGGCTTCTTCAGGGATCTCCTCGGTAGAGTACAATGGGATGAAGCCGTGGAGGGAAGAGGGGCCCCAAAAAGCTGGATAATATTCAAGGATCACCTCCTCCAAGCTCAGGAGCGGTGCATCCCAACAAAGAGAAAGTCAGGTAGGAACATCAGGAGGCCTGCATGGATGAACAAGGAGCTCCTGGACCAACTCGGACACAAAAAGAAGGCCTACAGAGGGTGGAAACAAGGACAGGTAGCCTGGGAAGATTACAGAGTGATTGTCCGAGCAACCAGAGATCAGGTTAGGAAAGCTGAAGCCCTGATAGAGTTAAATCTGGCCAGGGACGTCAAGGGCAACAAGAAAAACTTCTATAGATATGTCAGTGATAAAAAGAGATCTAGGGAAGATGTAGACCCTCTCCGGAAGGAAACGGGGGACTTGGCTACCCGGGATATGGAGAAGGCTGAGGTTCTCAATGACTTCTTTGCCTCAGTCTTCACTGGCAAGAGCTCCAGCTGCACAGCCCAAGTCACAGAAAGAAAAGACAGGGACTGGGAGAATGAAGAACCTCTCACTGTAGGAGAAGATCAGATTCGAGACCATCTAAAGAACCTGAAGGTGGACAAGTCCATGGGACCTGATGAGGTGCATCCGTGGGTCCTGAGGGAATTGGCAGATGAAGTTTCTAAGTTGCTATCCATCATATTTCAGAAGTCGTGGCAACCTGGTGAAGTTCCCAATGACTGGAAAAGGGGAAACATAGCCCCCATTTTTAAAAAGGGAAAAAAGAAGACCCAGGGAACTACAGGCTAGTCAGTCTCACCTCTGTGCCCGGCAAGATCATGGAGCAGATCCTCCTGGCGACTATGCTAAGGCACATAGAAAATAAGGAGGTGATTGGTGACAGCCAACATGGCCAGTGCTGTTTAACATCTTTGTTGGTGACACGGACAGTGGGATCAAGTGCACTCTCAGGAAGTTTCAGATGGTGTGCAAAGTTGTGTAGTATGGTGGACACGCTGGAGGGAAGGGATGCCATCCAGAGGGACCTTGACAGGCTGGAGAGGTGGGCCTGTGTGAACCTCATGAAGTTCAACAACGCCAAGTGTAAGGTCCTGCACGCGGGTCGGGGCAATCCCAAGCACAAGTACAGGCTGGGCGGAGAATGGATCGAGCGCAGCCCTGAGGAAAAGGACTTGGAAGTGCTGGTGGATAAGAAGCTCAACATGAGCCGGCAATGTGCGCTGGCAGCCCAGAAAGCCAGCCGTATCCTGGGCTGCATCCAAAGAAGCATGGCCAGCAGGTCGAGGGAGGTGATTCTGCCCCTCTACTCTGCTCTTGTGAGACCCTGCCTGGAATACTGCATTCAGCTCTGGAGTCCCCAACATAAGAAGGACATGGAGCTGCTGGAGCGGGTCCAGAGGAGGGCCATGAAGATGATCCGAGGGCTGGAACACCTCTGCTATGAAGACAGGCTGAGAGAGTTGGGGCTGTTCAGCCTGGAGAAGAGAAGGCTCCGGGGTGATCTTATAGCAGCTTTCCAGTACTTAAAGGGGGCCTACAGGAAAGCTGGAGAGGGACTTTTTACAAGGGCGTGTAGTGATAGGACAAGGGGCAATGGATTTAAATTGTAAGAGGGCAGATTTAGATTGGATATAAGGAAAAAAATTTTCATTCAGAGGGTGGTGAGGCAGTGGAACAGGTTGCCCAGAGAAGTTGTAGATGCTCCATCCCTGGAAGTGTTCAAGGCCAGGTTGGATGAGGCTTTGGGCAACCTGGTGTAGTGGAGGGTTTCCCTGCCCATGGCAGGGGGGTTGGAACTAGATGATCTTTGAGGTGCCTTTCAACCCTAACCATTCTATGATTCTATGATTCTATATTAAGCAAGTTTATCTCAGCCTTTGCAATATTCCATGGTGACAGTGTTTCATTTGCACATCAGTCAAGGTAATTTTTACCAAGTGTCATACCCTAGCAAAGGACATGGCCAACAAGTCATTTCTGATTCAGCTCCTCAGCTGTCAGTGTCTTTTCCACAGATCTTCACCAGCATTCCCTGAGCCTCCCTCTTTGGCCATGGCATCTCACCATGCATGGAAGGATGAATGTGGAGCTTTGGCTCATCAGGTCTTCTAAATCCTACTTTTTGCCAGCTCTTGGTCATCCTTTCTTCTCCAAAAGCATTGAATGCGTAATTCATACGTTGTGACCAAACATATGACCTATTAGTGAGGCTCTTTATGCTCTATTCAGATCATCTGCCAATTCCCAGGCAAGCTTTTTCCTTTCCTTTTTCTTCAGTGGAGGATCTAACAGCCTGTTTTGTTCCCCAGAGGTTTCATCACAGAGGACTCAACTGAGCTCTAACAGATGAAAGGGAATTTGTATCCCCTTCATACTTGTAGTCATATCCCCAAGCATTTTTTCCCCTTTAGCACCCACTCACTATATGACCTGGAGACCATGTCTGCATTGAGAGGGAACAAAGAACACAGTAGCCCTGTTTCAAACAGTCAGCATGATCTGTGGCAGGGAATAAATAGTATAGTGTATGTTAATCTTAGGAACTAGGACAAAATGGATACAAGCAGCACATGATAGTTCTCTCCATCATTGTGGTGTGTCTGCTTAGATCACTGGACTGATGATAGTTTGGAGATAAAAGTCTTCAGAAGTGTATCTGAGTCTGAGCACATGAAAACCCAACCGGTCTTCTCTTCTGAGCAAGCTGGTTAGGTTCCTCCAGAGTGGAAAGCGAACACCACTGTCAGGTGGGGCTGGACTGCACCGATCTTAAAGCAACTATTTTGAGACCGGAGAAAATGTCCTGCAGACATGTCTAATCCTTCATATTGACTTTTTGGGGATCCTGAATGTTAGCTTAGGCCAGCCACCTAGTTTTTGGATGAGTAAGAAGGAAGGAGAGGACTCTTTCAGCACCATGGCATTAAATATTTTCCTAGCAAGCCTCACTCGCGTTGACAGGAGATGTTGTGCTTTCTGTCTGCAGGCTACAAATGCAATGGCACATCTTTTTTTTTTCTCAGGCTCATGTTCAGGGTTGTGCTGACTCCTGTGCTTGGACGTATGTAACTTAAGTGTTGAAGGATCTCTTTTATTGTAGATGCTTCCTCGAGATGGGAGCTGGAGCTCCTGCCTGTTTTTTTTCAATTGGGAATAATGTAATGCCATGAGGCTGTGCTTGCCATGTAATCTCATTGAATCAGAGTGGGCAGAGCTTAAATGCAACCTTGCCTTTACCTTTTCCTCTGTCTGGCCAAGGTGACTTGAAACAAGAAACTTCTCATTGGCATTAGACAGTTGGCTTAGGCTTAGGGAGTTCATTCTGTCAAGATCAATGCTGAAAATTGGGCATTACAGTGCTTGGTATCATAAAAATCTAAATCCTGTGTATGTAGACTATGCCATCACATAAACCTTGACCCCAGTGGGCATCGAAGTTAGGCTTGTCTGAAAATACTTGTCAGATGAGGATCCCACCAGCTTCAGCATCCAGAGACGTAGATGATCTTTGAGGTCCCTTCCAACCCTAACCATTCTATGATTCTACGTATTTGCAGGATCAGCACCATGTTGTTTCACATAATGAAACAAAAATAACGTATGGCTAATGTTCAGAAATCCACAGGATACCTGGAAGTTTCTTTATAGTGTACTCAGTATGGTTTGTCTCTGGCCGTTGCAGGAGACTGTTACCTCTGCAAAGTCTTTCTTTTTCTAGCCTGGTATCTTTCTCCCATGGACTGATAAGATTAGTCAAGGCAGGACAATAAGCAGCTGTCACTCTTTGTCATTCTCTTTTCTCTCCCACATTTCCCCTCAATCTGTATTTTTAGCACCTGTCCTCTCCATTGAGTTAAATCTGTAATTCACCATCTGTGTATACACATGTGTGTAGGGATGCAAGTCATTTTGAATCAGTCTCCATAGTGAGCTGAAAATAGGGAGCAATGAGACCTTGTCATTTAAAATGGTCTTTTACTGTAATTTTTGTAATAAGCTCTGAATTAGATATGAAGACGCTATTGTAACTATAAAAAGTCAACTTATTTCTGCACATCCATCTTGCATCCATTAGACTTTCTGATGTCCCATTTTATACACGGGTATTTCCCCAGGAGTCTGCCTGTTACCTCCTTCTCTTGAGGGTGTCAGGCATGCAGAATTCACAAGGTGCCAAAAAGTTCTGGAAATCTGCTGCATTAATAAAATATGAAGAGAAACTAGTTCTTTCCCTGCATACAAACAAAATTCCCTTTGAAACAAGAACTCAGCAATAAACATCAATTCTGGACCCTAACTGTGGCTTGGCACTTGCATCTCATGCAACTTGATTCAGCCTTACATGACGTCGCTCTCCTGTCACCCCACACTGTACTGTTTTATCCATCAAGAAAAGGGATCCTTGAGGGCTCAGTGGTGGGATTGTCCCCAGTTACTGAGGCTGGTATAGTGATAGCAATGCAAAACAGCCCACAGGGGTGGTACCTACACTGCTGCTGTCTGTGACATAGATTTTAAAGAAACTTGGATGTATGAAAACACCTCTCTGTTTTTCCTCATTGTTTTCTAGTAAAAGAAACGTGCTCAGGCAATAATAAGCAAATAAGGTATTTTCAGGTCTATTACATATTGTGGACAAATTTTCACACGCTTTCCTGCAATCATATAACAATGGTAAAATGTTTCTGGTTTGAATTGGTTCTTGAAAAATTTAAGCACAACCATTTCACTGTGCTATGCTTTCAAACTGCTGTACATCTTTCCAAGCACTTCTGACAACAGTGGCATAAATATGAATAAAAGGAAAGTAGTCTGCAGAGCCTCTTAACTCTCAGGGCAGAGCCACGCACCAGGCTTTCCTCGCCTTGCATATCAATACAACCCTCCCTGTAATCAGATGCTGTTTTTCCCCACCATTGACTGATGCTGATGAGCTTCTGTACATCATTAACGTCATTACTCACCTTCATTCCTTTGTGCAAACTATTGCAAATAAATAGGCCACAGAAGAAAATATATTTCTGGGAGAAGTGCTAAAACGTTAAATTCTTTGCATGTGACCCCTTCATGCAAAGATAAGAACACTGCAAAAACGTGCTGGCTATTTTGTCACAGAGCAGAACATGTCAGGAAGATGCGCTAATAAGGACTTGAAGGCTTGGACTGTCTCCTCATAAATTTACTGGGAGATTGGCAGGGTGGAAAATACTGGTTCATTAACGGTGCTCTGCTAAATTTACTGTGGACAGATTTCATTATCAGATGACCTGGCTGTACAGAATAAAATATATACATGGTTAGATAGTTAGAAAAATATCAAATGACAAAGATTGTGACAGTAACTGTATACAGAACTATTAATTGATGTAATTATGAGAAAATGTGAAAATGATTTTTTTTAAAAACTGAAGCACAACACACACCCCAGAATGACAGAGCTACAGCCATTAGCTGATAGCAAAATACATATACTCATGGCAACAGAGCAGTGCTACGTAACTGTGTTCTTACTATAGTAGTAAAAGTTGTACAACATGTGTGTGTATGTGTGTAGACAAGCCCTATAAGGACTCTTTCCTGCTGAATATAGAATTTGTCAAGTCAGAACATCAACAATTTATTTTTACTTTGATTTTGTCAATTAATGCCACAGTGACAGTGGAAGATACAGACCGCCAGAGAATCCAGGCTCCATGTTCTCTTTTACACCATCACGGACTTGAGAGGCTACTTTAAAATTCATTTTAGTATTTTAATTCTATAGTCTGTGGTTCTAATTATTTAATCCAGAGGGTTGACTTTCAAAGCATCAACCTCCTATTAACATTCAGGGAGAATCAGGCTCTTGACAACTCTCATTTAAGAGCCTAAATGAAAATGAGGCATTTCTGTCTTCCCTACTTCTACCGGAAAAGGTGCTTGTCACTTCGGAAAATCAGATCACTTCTAGCCAGAAAGATTTTTCCCTTCCAAGTGCAACAAATATGCTTAAATCCATAAGTCTAGATACCAAGACTTAAAAATTATGGCCTCTTGTCTCATTCTAGGAGCCACGGCACCGTAGAGTGCTGAACAGGGATGTCTGCAGGGAGCCTGTCACTTTAGAAATTGTGTTTAGAGATGTGGAAACAGACGACAGATCGGAGAATCACTCCAGTCACCATAATTAAGGTGACATTCTCCTACAAGGAGATTCTGTCGTGGTTTTTGGACTGAGGGTCGAGACAAGAACCGAGAGGGAGCACCCACCAACCATGGTCCCGGGCAAAACATGACTCAGGCTTTCTTCATAAAACAAAACAATTTATTAACAGTTACTTAACAAGAAACATAAGGGAACGAAACCAGTTACTTGAGAGGAGAAAAGAGAAAACAAGGCCAGATCTTAAAACAACACCTCCCCACCCCCTATTTTCTTTCCTTCCTGGCTCTACCTCCCCCCCGGCGGCATAGGGGGACAGGGAATGGGGGAGTGCAGATCAGTTCATCCATGCTGTTAACTGCCGTGCCTTTCTTAAAGGAGGAGGAGTCTTTACACCATTTTTCCCTTGCTTCGGTGGATCCCCTACTCACGAAGAAAAAGTCCCCAAACTTTTCCAGTATGAGTCCTGCCCGCAGGATTGCAATCCTCCCCATGGATCGCACCAGTTTGGGCTTTACCAGTCTCGGCCTCTTAGGGAGCTGCTGCCACTCGCGTCGGCCATCCCACGGATTCCAGATGCCTCCACGACCTCGTCGTGCATTCCATGCCCCATTGTTAACAGTACCTGGTCGCGCATCCCCTGCTCCACGACCTCTCCCGGGCTCAGGCATCTCCTTTCCGACGTGGGTTTCTCCACGGGCCACGAGTGGGTTTCTGCTCCGCCGAGTACACCCTGGCTGCAGGGGGGCCGCCTGCCATCTTCACACCGATTGCAAGGGAAGCCTCAGCTCCAGTACACCTCCTCCTGCTCCATCTTGGCTGACCCGGTCGTTGTGGTTGTTTTCTCTTAGATATTAATCCTCTCTGGGGAAGCTCGGCCCGGCAGGTACCCCGGGAGCGGGGCGCTTACCGAGTCCCCCATGCGGCTCCCCGGCGCCATTTTGAGCACATGGCGCCGGCCCGGGCCCGGGCAGCCGCCCGGCCGGGAGCCGGGAGCGAGGGCAGCGCCCTCCTGCCCTCTCCTCGCTCCTGAGCAAAAAGCCCTTTCCCGCCCCTTTGTCTCAACTTAAATAGGGCAATTCGCAGAGGCGCCAATTTGGCTCAACCTCCCCCGGGGGGGATGGGACTCAGATCTGGTGGCACAGGGAGCAAATCCCCTCCCCTGCCACCAGAACACCCCCCACACACATCAAACTATCACAGATTCACTACTGTAAAAAGTTACAGAAAGGCTCATTTGGAAAATTAATCTGTAGAGAGATCAGAAACTTTGGGCTAACATAACTAATTTTCAGGAAAACCAGAAGAACAATTTTGAGGAGGGAGACAAGACAAGTTCTTGGTTATTGAGACTATCAGTCATCCATCTACAATGCGTGATTTCAGATTAGAAAGTGCATGGATACTAAGCTTAGCTTGATGCTTATGCATAGGCTAAACAAGACATCAGAAAGAGTAATGATAAATTATGGAGCCATTAAACTTAAGAGAATTAAATTTGGAAGGAGTTGGAAAAGGGAAATGGATGAGAAGTGCAGATTATTTTAAGTCATCTCACATACAAAAATGATGATGGGTTTTCAGGAGAAACAATCCAAGTTGCACTGATTAGAAATTATTCCAATGTGCCGCTCTCCAGCCCCCCTGTAACATCCACGTGGCTGTAACGTGCTTTAAGGCACGTTTAAGACTAAGCATCAGGTTCACTACAGTGAACAAGGCTCTAACCGGATTGCATGACAGCTCCCCAGCTTTCAGGAGGCTGGTGGGACCAGCAATGAGGTACCTGTCCCTTTTACCCCAGAATTCAGAATCAGGAACAGGTAAGAAACCACCTATGTGTGCTCCTCAGATAGTCTCAATTTTGTAATGCACACTGCTTTTTCAGGTGGTTCTCCAGCTGAGATATTCTAGGACAAGAGAGCCAGTTCACATTTAACCAGCATCTGCATTTGCAGCCCATAATGTTCTGTGTTCTCCAAATAAATTGGTATGTTCCCTATAACATCAACGGAAGGAAAAGGGAGCTTTTGAAACAGATTCTGTATGCTGAAATGCAAAAATCTAAGTCAGGTGAATCAGGTCTCCCTGGAGGTTTTCAAAGGCTTTCATATCTCCCCACTGATTATGTGAGAAAGGTGATAATTTACTTTAGGAGATTTGGTTCATTTAATAACTGAAATTCATGAGAGGTTGGTGCCTGGATCAGGCAGACAGCTGCTGCTCAGCCCACGGCTGCTGTTTTTCTCTCTAGAAAGGCTCATCTATTAACGGGAGCAGTCTTTGCCTGCCATTGCCCACCTTCTGCTCACCTTGTTGTCAAGAATTTATCATGATCAATGATGTCTGTATAGTGCTGAAGTGGGGAGGAGGAAGCAGTTTTCCTCTTCTGCTAGGAAAACAGTAGACTGTAATACTTTACTTGCTGCCCAGTGTAAGGAGTTTCTTCGTTGCTTCAGTATTTTTAGCCAGGTTTTGTCAAAATAAAAGGTCCCCCAATTTTTCTACTCTCCTTCCCCTACTCTTCTTGGATGAACAATGAGATTTCCCTCTTGATCAAATGCATCTGTGAAATGCATTTCCCATAAAACTGCTCCAAATATCAGACAAAAAATCAAAGCTCATGAGCCAAAATACATTTTGCCAAACCTCATTACTTGGCCAGAAGGTGGTCAGTGAGAAAGGATATTCTTCTTAATGAAAAACATCATAATAATTTTTGAAAGTATCAATTTTTCCTCTGATAGCTCTGCCCAGAGTGTCACCGACCCTGTGCTAAGTATAAATAAGCATCTTTTAAATTTCCACAGCTCAGGAACTTCTCTGAAGTGAAGACATTAACTTTCTATACATGTTTTTAACCTAACGCCTAAGAATAAATGAGAAGGAATATACAGATTTGTGTTTTTTTGATCTTCCTGCAGTTAAACTCCTCATTCCAGAGGGATGGTACCTTTTGCCATCATCATATCAACACCACTCTGGAACAAGAAAGTAAAAAATCATAGAATCATAGAATCATAGAATCGTCCAGTTGGAAGAGACCTTCAAGATCATCGAGTCCAACCATTAACCCTGCACTGTCAGGGTCCCTAAACCATATTGCTCAACACCAAATCTACAAGGTTTTTAAACACCTCCAGGCATGGGGACTCCACCACCTCCCTGGGCAGCCTGTTTCAATACTCCACAACCCTCTCTGTAAAGAAATTCTTCCTGATATCTAACATAAATTTCCCCTGGCGCAACTTGAGGCCATTCCCTCTCATCCTGTCATTCATAATGTGGGAGAAGAGACCGACCCCCATCTCCCTACAACTTCCTTTCAGGTAATTGTAGAGAGCAATAAGGTCCCCCCTGAGCCTCCTCTTCTCCAGACTCAACAGTCCCAGCTCCCTCAGTCGCTCCTCATAGGACAAGTTCTCTAAACCCTTCACTAGTTTTGTTGCCCTTCTCTGAACCCGCTCCAGCACCTCAACGTCCTTCTTGAAGTGAGGAGCTCAAAACTGGACAGTACTCAAGGTGTGGCCTCACCAGTGCTGAGTATAGGGGGACAATCACTTCCCTGCTCCTGCTGGCCACACTGGTTTTGATACATGCCAGGATTCCGTTGGCTTTCTTGGCTGCTTGGGCACACTGCTGGCTCATGTTCAATCGGCTGTCGACCAGCACCCCCAGGTCCTTCTCTGCTGTGCAGTTTTCCAGCCACACTTCCCCAAGCCTGTAACGGTGCAGGGGGTTGTTGTGGCCCAAGTGCAGGACCTGGCATTTGGTCTTGTTGAATTTCATACAGTTGGCCTCGGCCCATCGATCCAGTCTGTCCAGGTCCCTCTGTAGAGCCTTCCAACCCTCAGGCAGATCAACATTACCTCCCAATTTAGTGTCATCAGCAAACTTGCTGAGGGTGCACTCGATCCCTTCATCCAGATCATTGATAAAGATGTTAAAGAGAACAGGCCCCAACACTGAGCCCTGCGGAACACCACTGGTGACCGGCCACCAGCTGGATTTAACTCCATTCACCACCACTCTCTCGGTCCAGCCATCCAGCCAGTTTTTGATCCAGCGAAGCGTACACCTGTCCAAGCCATAGCCAGCAGCTTCTGCAGAAGAATGTTACGGGAAACAGTGTCAAAGGCTTTGCCAAAATCGAGGTAAACAACATCCACAGTTCTTCTCTCATCCACTAAAAGGGTCATTTTATCATAGAAGGAGATCAGGTTGGTCAAACAAGACCTGCCTTTCATAAATCCATGTTGACTGGGCCTCATCATCTGACTGTCCTGTACATGACGCATGATAACACTAAGGACGATCTGTTCCATGAGCTTACCTGGCACTGAGGTCAGACTGACAGGCCTGTAGTTCCCTGGTTCTTCCCTCTTACCTTTCTTGTAGATCGGTGTCACGTTTGCCAACCTCCAGTCAGCTGGTACCTCGCCTGTTAGCCAGGATTGTTGGTAAATGATGGAAAGTGGCTTGGTAAGCACTTCCGCCAGCTCCCTCAGAACTCTTGGGTGGATCTCATCCGGCCCCATAGACTTCTGCACATTTAAGCTGTGCAGCAGTTGGCTTACTGTTTCCTCTTGAAAGAAACCTTGATAAAGCTCTCCATCTCCAGCATTTGGTTCTAGAGGCATATCACCCAGTGAGTTAGTCTGACCATTAAAGACTGAAGCAAAGAAGGCATTGAGTACCTCAGCCTTTTCTTCATCCTCAGTCACTATTTCTCCCATTGCATTTAGCAAGGGGTGGAGATTCTCCCTAACCCTCCTTTTACTGTTAAGGTATTTGTAGAAACTTTTCTTATTGTCTTTTATGTTAGCTGCCAGGTTGAGCTCCAGCTGGGCTTTTGCCTTTCTAATTTTCTCCCTGCATCGTCTCACAGAATCCTTGTAGTTTTCATGAGTGACTAGCCCCTTCTTCCATAGGTCATAGTCTTTCTTTTTTTTCTTGAGCTCTAGCAAGAGCTCTCTGTTCAGCCAGGCTGGTCTTGAGGTCCCTTCCAGCTCGTCATGCGATTCACTGGGACAGCCTGCTCCTGGGCTCTGAAGATTTCCCTCTTGAGAATTGTCCAGGCTTCCTGGACCCCTTTGCCTTTTGGGACCAGCTCCCAAGGGACCTTTCCAACCAGTCTCCTAAGAAGGTTGAAGTCTGCCCTCTGGAAGTCCAAGGCAGCAGTTCTGCTGACCCCTCTCCCTACTGCTTCTGTGACTGAAAATTCTATTATTTCATGGTCACTATGACCAAGACAGCCTCCAACCTTGACACTGTCAATGAGTCCTTCCCTGTTGGTAAACAGCAGGTCCAGCGGGGAGCCTTCCCTAGTTGGTTCCCTCACCAGCTGTATCAGGAAGTTGTCTTCCAGACACTCTAGGAACCTCCTGGACTGTTTCCTCACTGCTGTATTCAAATTCCAGCAAATATCTGATAGGTTGAAGTCACCAAAAATACAACCTTGAAAATAATTTATGCACTTTAACTGTGTGTCCTTACTTCTGAAAAATAAATTATTAACCAGAACTTTTGACTGCAATTCTGAAAAGTCTCAGAGAAGTCTGCATACTTGTATTAATCCATGTTTCACATGTACTTTTCCTAAAAATCAACAACCCTGCCAAATACAGAAATGATTAGGTGGACAGCTACCAGGACATTCAGCACCTTGAAGAAAAATCGAGTAGATGCTTTGGTCCACAGTACACCAGAAAGAGCCCTAACCACGTTACTGGGTGTTGCTCACGAAGGCTTTAGGGTGAGCAGAGACCCGGTCCATTCATCCAACTCCAGCATGCTTCCCTCCCACAAATACCACATCGGGGCTTGCGGCTTTACCTTCTTCTCCGAAGGACTCTCGCTCGGGCTCCCGGCTCCGGCTCTGGCTCTTTTGGCTCGGGCTCTCGGCTCCGGCGAGAGAGTTGGGGTTTCCCAGGGTCTCATGGATGTATCACGTCGGGGTCGCCAGTTGTTGTTCACCAGCCTGGGCTGCGGCACCAAGGACACTGTTGCATCTTCCCCAGCCAGGAGGAAATGGCCTGCCTCTTGTAGGCAGGATCAGTACCTTGAGTTAGTTAATTAATTCATTATCTTTAACTCAGTCCAGCTGGGTAATAATGATTGGTTGCCATAACTGGGAAGTGGATTCTGAGTTTTAAAATAATTGTTTCAGGTTTTCTGTAGAATCAGCAGTGTCTTGAAGATCATAATAAAACATCAGCTTTCCATTAAGATCTATCAAAGCACTCTGGTCTGAACAAGTGCTTCAAATAAAACACTGTGAAATGCTTTACCAGACTGAGCAGACTAAAGAAAATTCCTAGATTTTGTTTCACTCACTCAGGTTGTCAAGTGTTCATTTTAAGTGGGAAGGATTTCTACACACTTGTGGTATGGGAAGGAAGTTTGTCCATCATTGATTTTGGTGGGTTAGGGTCAAACATGTGCTGTTTTCTCTTCCCACTGTGCTCTAAAGAAAGTCACACAGACTGATGTTCTTCCAAGTTCCAGTGGTGGTGTGACTGTGTATGAGAATGAGATAAATTTATTCAGCTTCTGAGATGGTGTCATAGCTGAAGATACAAAAATAATATATTTGGCACAGTCCTTCATTGCGAATGGTCTGAATTTATCAGAAATTTAAATGTGGTGAGGCACCAGAACAGGTTGCCCAGAGAAGTTGTGGATGCCCCATCCCTGGAAGTGTTCAAGGCCAGGTTGGATGAGGCTTTGAGCAACCTAGTGTAGTGGAAGGTGTCCCTGTCCATGGCAGGGGGATTGGAACTAGATGATCTTTAAGGTCCCTTCCAACCCAAACCATTCTATGATTCTACAATTCTATGAAGTAAGCATATGCCTAACTTTTTAAGTCAGAAGATGACTGAGTGGATAAACAAGGGTGCCTACTACAATTTTTGTACTTCAAGTTCCCTACCTGGCTTCCTGCTGTTGTTCCAGAGGATCCTGGGTCTCCTGTAGCATATCTGCCAACCTTGTGTGGATGTTTCGGCCAGTACAGGATATCTCAAACAGTATTAGGGACTCCATTTAAGCACTGAAACCCCAGCCTCCCCTGCCAGCAGCGATACATACGCACATATGCACATCCACAGTGCTTCCACAATTAAAGCAGTATGTCATTAATTAAAACGAGGTCACAAACTGCAACTCAACCATGTTTTGTTCAGTCTTGGAATGGTTGTTTATTCCAAAGTCATGAAGCTTCCTGTAAAGTAAATACCTTGAGAGTACAGTGCTATAATTACATGATGAATAAATGTATGGTGCTTTGTCAAATACAATACGAGACATAAACTCACATTAGGGCGTCCTGCTAATATAACAGAGTGCAAAAATAACATCTGAACAGCAACAGAACTCAGCAGCCAAATATTTTACTTGTCAGGATTGCCATTAAGATAAAATGGCTAACTCAGTCCAGTAGTTTTGGAAAGAAGCCTCCTTTCCATACTGCAACCAGGATTTTGCAATTTAACTAAAAAAATTTGAAATGAAGGACTATTTTCCAGCCAAACCCATAAAACTCTTTTCAAGTGTGACTGTCCCCATTATACAGGTAGAGAAAAAGAACGTGGGATTTTAGAAAGACCCTTAATGCAGTTGAGTATAAAAACCTCAGTGCACTTGAATTTTTCTTGTTACTTTGAAAATCCTGAGTGGAGTGATTGGTTTGTAAGGAAACTCTGTAAGATGGGATAGAGCCCAGGATTCCTCCCTGTCTGATCCGTTTTTTAGCCAATGGTTTGCACCTACCCTCACAACACTGTATAATTAAGAAAGGGACAGTATGGGAAAAAATTTCTGACATGAAAAAGGGAAGAAGGAAAACCCTCAAAAGAATCAGGAAAAAGAAAGAGAAGGAAAAAAAAAGGCAAAGCTTTTTTTTATGATCAATTTTCTAGCTCTGCAGCTAACTGGGAAAAACTTTGCTTCATTTGATGGGAACTAGCAGAGTCAAAAAGCTTATTGTTTACACTTTAAAGGTTTATGAGGCATTCAGTTACAATAGTGACCTATTTAAATCCTTCCAGTCCGTGGAACACAGTTCCTCTGTTGTGTTGGGGGGCAGCAAGCTGAAGCTACAAACGGGCTGTTTCATATGACGAGAGTATGACTTGTTTTGGGCAGAAATCCACTAAGTACTATTCTTTTTCTTAAAGTCAAGCCTGCAGGAAAAAATTAAAAATGAAAGTTCAGGACCAAATTTTGCTTTCTGTTCCACTTGGAAACTAAGCAGGCATTTCTCTTCAAAGAATTGTCCCACATCCTGATCTATAAAAACATAAGAACGATTGAAACTACATTGATGTAAACAGACATCTCTGTAAAAGAACATTGAGTACTCAAAATTGTGGACATTTATGCTAGTACTTTCTCAAACGGTTATCTTGCACATTGTATAGAGATAAAGTAAATGCTGCCTTCCTTTTTAATATATTATTTTTATTTTATCTCTAGTGGAAAAAAATGTAATTACAGATTTGGAAATTCAGAAAAATTTTCTAGCCTCTTTCTTTTGGGACAGGAAAGCATGAGGGAAGTATGTGGTCAATAGTGAAAAATTCAAGACCTGCAACTACAGAAAAGCCAGGGCATTCATTTATTTCTATCACATTATACATGTTAACTGGAAATAACTACTTCCAAGGCTTATTTCTTAAAAGAAAAATTGGAAAGTTGAACTTAGTTTATTGCTTTTTCCAAATTTTAGAGATGGCAACAATTTCCTCCGGGGTTCATATTTTCCTTCCTGAAATTAGATTTTGATTAATTATTTTCTGCCTGCGTAGCACTCTGGTTCAAAGAAGTCCTTTGACTAGTTGGATCATCGCAGGCTAAGGTCTTTTGAGGACACCCACCCTCATACCAGTGTGCTCAGTTCTGGGACATTTACCATGTCAAACTCTCATATGGCTTATGAGCACCAAATAACTATCCACAGTGAGATAAAAATGGATCGTTTGTCTTCTTCCTTCCCAACATAATTCCTAACGCTGTATCTTTATCATCTCAGAGACCATTAAGAGATAACATAAGCTGTGGCTAAAGAAGGCTAAACGCCCAACATGCTCCCTGCCCTCAGTGCCCACGGCTCTCTCATGGGAGGGTTGGTGTGTGCCCAGGAATCCATTGATCAAGCCCCCAGCAGCCAGTTCAGCCTCTGGGCTCAAGTTATGGGGCAACCTAAATCTAGACCTGCTGCAGACATTGACAAATGACAGTGTAGACATGACCCAGGAGAGGTGCTTTGCTTTAAAAGGAAGATATTCATTGTCAAAGCTCAGATCATGGTAGTATTGCTAGATTGAACAGTACTTTTCACTAAGAAAGGCTGGGAAAAAAAAAACAAAACTAAAGAATGCTTTGCCATTAGAAAATAATTAGTTTTTTTCCAACTGGTTTCCACTCTCATTCTAAGCATTTTTGAAGAATTTTTTTAAAACAGGCATGTTTTGGACATGCAAGCATTTCCCAAGTGAAATGATGTTTGGGTTATTTTGTTCTGCAATGAAAATATATAAAAAAAACATAGAACCTGAAAAAGCTCCCTGTATGCATTTTATGGAACTAATATAGCTGGTCCAAGCAAAATACCTTTTTGGACATCAGTTTGAGGAAAAATGTCACAATTACAACTTTTCTCCTCCACTATCACAGATACGGGAACCATTTCTTACCCAAATGTGCTTCATCAAATTTGCTATTGCAAGTGATTAAAAGGAACAAAGGAAAGAAAAACTGAGTGGGATTAAGGGTTTTACAACCTGGCACATATGGGCTAAGGCTTCTTGTTTCAGAAAAAGCTAATAAGCCCAGAGATCATCAACACATGAATCCTGGAAGAGGCTCTTGGTTGCATCTGAATCTCAGTGGAAGCTCTGCCCTTTTGCAGTCACGGCAGCATCAGTGCCTCCTTCTCAAAGATGCAGAGCAGTACATATGTGTTGGGAGCTGTCTGCTTAACAGCACAATTCTTCTTCTTTCCCTTTATAAACAACGAGCTCTCCAGCTCCCTGAAGCAAAGAAACCAGGCGAGGAAATATTTAATCAGTGAAAGGAGGAATTTATATGAAGTTGATAAACTAGGGGCTGTACGGAAATAGAGAATGTAATTGAAAAAAGCCACCCGTTCCATCACTGCCCGCTCTCCTGAAATGCTAACGTGAGAAAGCAGAAGCATGACTTAATTTCAGTGATGGCCACAAACGATCTGACTTTCACAAAACCAAATCCCTGATTCTCACCCAAAAGATGATATAATCTTTGCTATTACGAGTTTTCCCTATTTTCTACACAGCTGTCCTTGTGGTACTGCCCTCCTCTCATTCCAAAAAGCATCACTAGGACCAGGATGCTGCAACCCATCACTTTCCTAAAGCTAATCAAAGTGACTACAAGACCCCCATCGGATTGTGTACACTAGGAACATTATAAAGGCTGGTGTATTCTATGAATAAAATCAAGGACCTCTGCATTTCCCAAAGTGGTGTTTTACTGAGCTAAGGGAAGCAGAGTGTTGGAGAAGCCTCTTGACAGAACATGGGCTATGGAGGGAGGAAAAGCACAAAAGGATTATGTGACACATGGATGAGGATGTTTCCAGTGATCTCAAGGTTAAAGCACATCTTTAGACAAAGGCTGAAGGTATGCAGAGAGGAAGAGATGGATCTGAAAGCTCTCCCATGGAGAGGGAGTAGACTGAGATTAATGAAAGCACCAATGCATCCAGTTCCAACAGACAACGGTACTTCGCTATCAGGTGGAGACCCTTTGCCAAGTTGCGTCTCAGCCACATTTTTTAGTTCTGCTTGGGGACATTAGTTTTTTCTCAGAAAGCATCTATCAAGCAGTTACACGTGCTTAAGCAATCAGAAAGAATAACGCGATAGGTGAATCTTCACATTCTTATCAAACATTTTTTAACAGTTCATTATGCTGTTCTAACACAACAAAGGAAGAACACAGCACTTGTATCTTCTTCGCAGAGATTTTGCCATTTGGTCCTCATGAACACTAGTGCAAATATGGGTAGGGTATATTCAGTTGTTGTTGGAAGCTGGCATTCACCATCCCTGCATGCCTGGACAGCATAAGCTTTCAAGCATCCATCACCTAATGAGGAACAATAACTTACCCAGCTCCCCACTCCCTGAACAACGTGCTTCTACAAAGCTACAGAAATACAAAGGATATGTCCATACCCTCAGCTAGTCACACAACTAAGAGTGCACCCAAGCGTCAGATCAGCTCATGGTCTACACAATTCACCTTCAGATATGACAGGTCTGAGCTCCAAGCTGGCAAGTGTGCACAGGTGGCTCACCTGGCTGCGTTTAAACCTGCTTTCATCTCACCTTGTAGAGTCAATACAAGAGCCCTCGACTTTCCCTGATGCCAAAGTGTACCTTTAGGATAGGCTCTGACTCAGCACTGTTCAAAGACGTGATGGCCAATGTTGTGACACGGCCTGCTTCTGACTACAGATCATGTATCACTGCTGTGTTTCTCCTTAAAACAGTTGTTTTCCTCTTTGCCTTAAACCTTGCCTCTTCCCAGCAGCTTGTAGAGTTTCTGTGCAGCATTCCTAACCAGGCTGAGTGCGGCTCAGGACACAGTCCACTCTATATGCTCTCTGGTATTTTGCATTTCTCTCAGATTATTAAAGGGAAGAGGCTCAGAGGCGTTATTTATTCAATTCAGAAGCAACCCATTATCACTGCGTTACATTTCTACATTTCTAACATGCAAACACCACTACGCAGCACCAGGAGAGAATTTGTTATCCCTGAAAAAGAAATGACGCGCTCTTTTGAAATAAAAAGAAATGCCCTGCTGTCGATGAATATATACTTGGTTCCAGCACAAAGAGGGAATTTTCACTTTTCCTCCCCCACCTCTCATCCAAATTTCTTCCCCAGGGTTATAGACTATGAGATGAGCAACGCGACCTTGCAATGACAGAATCCTAATGTGTGACTGGTGCACCAAAAGCAATGCAGCAGCCTCTTCTCAGTGTTGCTATGTGCTCTAGACATTTATGTAACACTGCTGCTCATCCTCAAGGCTGTCCTTACCTAGGGTCAGCAGCAACGAACACAGAATTTATTTAGTCAACTGTCAAAGCTACTTACAGCTTGCACAGAGAACTACACACGTCAGTGTTTTGGGGAAAAGGAGTTAACAGGTAAAGCCATTCCCAACCCCAAAGCTGTGAAACAGAAGTAGATGGTTTTTTGAAACGAGTTAACTAGAAAGAGTCAATGGTGGATTTATTTTCAGCAGATTGCTTATTTCCCAGGTTTTTACCAAAATATACTAGTTTTCCTCTGTGCTTTTGCACCAAGCTGTGCACAGAAAGGCAATGTCTTTGCTTAAATCAGTCCTCAAACCCGAGGGAGACTTTGTATTCACATCTAGACAATGGGGCTTGCTTTTCATTTTTAAAGTAGAGGAGCCAGGAATTACGTCTCCCTCGTTTCCCTTTGCTCCCAGGTTAGAAATCTTTCATCCTGTTCATTGCTGGCATCTATCATCCTCTCTTGCCCTCCATGGTTTGCGTGTCAGTTGACAGCAGTTTACCTGAAGCTTCAGGAGCTCTTGGCTTCCCCCTCCTGGTGTAATAGTACAGATCATTAGGAATTAGGTGCAGATTTGGGGCTGTGGAATGGACAAACTGCCAGGAAGAAGCAGACAGCACGTAAGTATTTTTGGCAAGGTCTGACATCCTCAGAAATCCAAGGGCTCTGTTAAGAATCAATCCACAAGTGGGATGGGTGACTTCCTCCAGCTTTCTCTCTGTGCCCTGTAATGACGAGACAGATCCACTGCTGTTAGTACAGATCTGGCAGCCAACTCTTAAAAATATGATCCTTCTGGACAATGTAATGCTTCAGGCGCTGCAAGCTTTGAGCATCCACTGCAAGTTTGGAGATATTCACAACCTCAGGGGAAAAGCACAGCATTCCAGGGTACCGAAACAGATCCCATCCCTCTTACAACATGGCTGATACAACTAGCAGGATACTAAACCTTCACAAATACTCATCCAGCCCTTAAAGGAGTAGCATTTGTTGCTCAAAACGTTTGTGTAAGAGCATTCATTGTAGATGCCAGTCCAGAGAATCCAGGGGTCAACCCTAAGAGATGCCGGCTAATTAATCTACTGTACCTACAACAGAAATTCCAGAGTTTCTGGGATTTACTATGCTTACTACAGGCACTAAAATATCAAGTCCTTTCTGGGAATGAAGAGTTTCATTTCAGCTCAATGCATTTCACCAATACATCACTATAGTAGCCTTAATGAAATACACCAGCAGCAGAGATGACGCAAACCCCAAATCGCCATTTGGAGTTGAGTCCGCAGCTGTATTCTATATATCCCTGAAAAATATACATGCATTGCAGAAAAGCTCAGTTCAGCACGGGCAACAGTGGCATTTTAATTAAACCTTGCTGTTAAATCCTCTTTGTTAAAACAATAAAAACTGGTTTTATCTGTGAGGGGTGGGAAATCTGCAGACAAATCAGATGCAGAATCCAGAGAACAGATCCAGCTTGATTTAAATCACACTGGCATGTCTATGAAATGATTGCCAGGCTGAAGTGAAAATTAATTTCCCTAGAAGCCCTTTGATTTTTTAAACAAGTAAACATTGCATTTTAATAGCTATGTCTCCTCTCTGACTTACGTGGCTTGAACTGCTATAGACAATGACTGTTAGCCTCCTGCCTGTTTCTCTAAGCAACATCTCGTAGTTTGAAACTACAACCTGGTGTGTTAGTGTTGAGTAGAGGCTTTTCTCTTAGGCAGCTGCTCTAGAAGCAAATTTCTTAGCAAACCATTACCTCTCTGCTCCGTTAGGCTGTTGGGAATTACTGTTCCCAACACGGCTGGCCTGCCACTTGTATTATCTGCCCCTTCTCCGCCAGCTCCAAATTGCTTTCTCACCCATTGTGCTAGAAGCATTAGAAGCAAAGGGATGACTCTGCACTTGCTTGCACTGTTGGCATGCTCACAGGTTGCTCAGTGCTTATATCCGACTCTGAGCACGGATGCAAGCGTATGTAGTATTTCTCTCACCTGCAAGGCATGTCTGCAACCAAGGAAAACGATGGGGATTCAGTGCTGAGGAATTAAGCCCGTGATCAGGATGCAGTGTGCGTGCACCACAGTACTAGTGGAAGATGAATGTGCACAGTGCTTTCATACACATCTTCACATCAGGCTTGTGTAGGCAGGAGACTTCAAACAGAGAGAGAGTTGATCTCTTTTTCCTTTACAGCAACTGTTCTCTAGTCTGTTGCGGCAAAACAATGAGCATTTTGCAGAAAAATGGATTTGGCTTAAACTTTCTACCTTAAGCAGTGCTGTCTTCACCTAGGTGTCTGTGGTACGCACTGGAGTCCTCTCCCCAGCCTAGGTTCAAGGTTGTATGTAGTGTTCTCTCGTATTCCTTTCAGTCCTGTCTCCTAGAAGAGCAGATAAAAGACGAAGGAAGAACTCACATGCTAGTAGTACCATATGCTGGAATGGGGAAGTGTTCCTCCAAACTCAGGGCTGGAATGATCATCATGGATGGACGTGCTGTTCTGCAGACTTCAGAGGTGAAGGTCACTCCTCATCAGGCTTTCCCATGCTCCATCAGGGCTCACCTCTGCAGCCCTTTGCTACAGCAGCGAACATTTACTCACACAAGTAATCTCAGTGCTCTGGGAATAGAATTGCTCGGGTAAATCTGATCAATCCATCTGTTAGATGCGTACAGCCCCAAATCTCACACTGCTGTACGAGAGGGTTGGACTTCCATTGCAGAGAAAGGGCTTGGTTTCCATCACGGCATGGAAACACTTCTGTTTTAAAGAAAAGTCCTGAAACATTTATCATGAATAAAACACAAAGATCCCGCTGAGCAAACACCGAAGGGTCTGCAGTTTTGTGACAGAATGAGCGGGAAGCGGCAGAATACACGGTGGGATCCTTCTCCTGCCAGCAGGACACTTATGACAGACCCACTTACAGGACTCAGTTTAAAGCATAAAGAGACATTCAATTACATAAATCTGGTTGATCTGTAAACGTGGAATTAAGTGCTGTCAGCCTTCACTTACTTGCCTGGCACCAAGTTGTATTTTCACGTACGCTTGGCTTACGGATAAAAAAGCTGTGGAGCTTAAGAGAGGGCTCGGCTCGGTTTTGCAAGCTGAGTTACACACTCAGAAGGAGCAAGGCCAATGCAGCCCGCAGAAAGACCGTGTTTATCAATAACATTTGTCGCTCCTGAAGGCAAGCCACAGTCACTAGCCCTTAAACTTTTTGCCCTTTTAAAAAGCACAGCTCAAGGAAAAAAGTAATTGAAGCTTTCGGCCTTTTCCCAAACTCACCCTCACCTGGTCTGGCAATTATGCGTATCAGCAACAGACGGGTTTACACGAAATAAAACAGAAATACAGTTGCATAGCAATCAGACAGACCTTTTCACTGCAGGTGCACTGAAGTGATCCCGAAATATTACTTAAGCCTTACAACACTCAAGAAAGGTAGACAGTCCCAAGACTGTTCTACAAGTGGGTCAGCTGAGGTTGGTAGAGGACAAAGGCAGAAAGAGGAGACCGTGGCTCTGCCTGCATCTTGCGTTGACGGCGCTGCCTGATGTAACAACAGGCATCTAACGTGCCTCCACGCAGCGCCAGCTCCTGCTACAACGCAGAACAAGAGCACAGTACCAGTATTATTACTTCAATTACAAAGCACTAACCATATAAGAGCTGAAACAGAAAATGTAATCTGTTACAGCACAGAGCTAACTACAAAACCAGCTGCTTGTTACACCGTAATGGAACTGATACCAGAGAGGAGATATGAAACCACAAACAACACCGTGATTAGATGACTCTCAACTGTATTTAAAAACCATTAGATGCTAGATCCTAAAAGAAGAGAAAAAAGATCAGTGTCTGGTTGTGGCTAATAGATGCAGTCATGATTTCACTCACGCTTGAAGCTAACTGCCAGCAAACAAAAACGCCTGTGGTATCGGCAATATCCGATATTTATGCGTTTTGCCATCAGTGTCATGTTTATTATAAAACCCATGCAGGCAGCACTAGAAATATATCTTAATGATTAGGAAAGATCTGATCCTTTTCTGCATACCTCCAGTTTTACAGTGATGGATGAATGAGATCCAATGGGAAAACAATGATCCTTCCAGCCTCAGAAAAAAAGATTAAAATCAGTAGCTGCAATGTAGGCTTCCATCTCACACTGCATTTCTATTTTGGCTTCTCTCCTCTAGGCTACTTTGAGAATTCTCATCAGTAAGAACAAGTCCATCTCTTGCTCTTTCCTTCCCCCTTGAATTTCAAATTGAGTCAAGCCAGAGGCAAGAACTTCAGTGCAAAGTCCAGACACCGAGGAACACATCCTCAAGTGGCTTCACTGCTGCACCTCCACTCGGCTGTTCCATTTCGAGCAACTCCAGAGGAGAAGCTGCCAAGGCAAAGACCAAACTCATTTTCACTAGTTGCACATACAACATGCCTATACACCACCTACTAGAAAAATGCTTCCTTCTGACCACTGATACTTGTAGAACCTTGTACAGTTTGTGTTGCAAGTTGAAAATTAGTGTCTTTCCTACTCAAATAAAAAATGGTATTCATTGGAAAGCTGCAAACTGAATCAAATGCACTGTGCTAAATACAGGTGAACCACAGGCACAAGAGATGCTGAGCCATCATACATCTGTGTGTGCTGCAAACACTACAGGGTACTGCTCCCAATCTTCTGCTTCTGAAATACAGGTTTTCAGCAAGTGTAAAGCAACACTGCTCTGTTAAGATGCACTAGAACAATGCCTGCGTATGCCAGCTAAATGCCTGACTCCTGCTTAAATGTCTTCTTCTCAGGAAAATAAGGTAAAGGAGGTAAAGAAGAAATAAAGGAATTTGGACTGGCTATTGGATGAAGGAAAAAAATAAAGTTGCTCCTCAGAAACAAAAAGTTTTAAAGTGCCTGTTTTGACCTCTAGCCCTTCCATGGAAACTGAGCAGAGTGGAAAACAGCTGTAGGAAGGAAAAAGGAAGGGGAGATTAAATTTGAATTTTTCAGATTGTCCCCTTTGGAACATCCTGAAATCAAACTGTAGCTCTTGCAAAGTTTCTATCTGCACACATGATGCAAAAAGCCACAGTAATGAAGGCTTCATTCTTACTCTGCTGTAGATCTGGCCTGATCCTGCTTTCCATGACATCAGTGCAAACAAGTGTGACTCCAGGGAAGGTACTCAAAGATCAGTCAACGAAACATACTCTGGGACCTCTAAAATTGGATTTCAACCTGCTTTGTTGTAAAATAGTCAGTAAGAGCATCAGAATGTTTGATGTATTTGACATTCAGGACATATGAGTGCAGAGTGAGTAGAACTTCCATGTTGAGTGCATGGTATAATAAAACATCATATCCTGTCTGCTCCCATTAATCGCTTTTCTTGCTCCATCTTTCTGGCTGCATAAATCACGCTTATTTTGCAAACTCACCGAATGCTGAATCGATGCAAGATAGAGAGATGTCCACGTACAGCTGTTTGCTTGTCAAAACGCCATGATTTACATCACAACGGAGTCAGCCCACAAGTGCTACACACTTGTGCTCACTTTTCCATAGGTTCACTTACATCTTTCCCCATATTCCATCCCTTCTTTCATTCAGGGTGGGAATATTTACACCCATTACAGAAGCAGACTAGTGAGAATAACACTCTATATTTTAAATACAGAATCTCAATTCTGCAATGTATAAAATCTTTAATATGGAGTGTTTCCACCCCAAAGCCATGAGATTTGTATACCAACAAAAGCAGTATGTCTTTGTAATACACTATGTTTTGTCATTTGGATTAACCTGGGGCTTTGTTTACTGATCCAGCTTCAGAGGACTAAAGTGGAAGAAGTTCAAACGTTCCACAGATTCTTCTTCCAACAGCTTTTAAAGCAACTGTGTCTCTCCCCAGCTTCCGTACTTTTTAATTAACAGAAACAAACCCTGCCACAAATATTGTGTGAGCGCATTTGCCTTTGAGCATAAGCACTTATTATTTGTTGGTATACTGCTGCATCCATCATTTTCCAAAGTCTTAAATAATCATAAATAAGAAAATCTGTGCTATTCTTTGGTACATTTATGTCTGTTTAAACCACAGATGAACTTAAGTTGTACAAACAAAAAATTGCACTTTCATCTTCTAGAGAGTCTTGCTAGTCCAACAGTCTTTCAGCTGAAGGATTCTTTATTATACTCAAACCTTGTCCCATAAGAGTTGCTGCTGTTGCTCAGTTTATGAAGTATCTTAGAGATTTTGTTTGGTCCACAACAGAAAACTCCAATGGTCTTCCTGTTAAAAAAAAAGAAAAGAAGTTTTGACATTGCAAATAAACAGTAACTTTCTATCAATAGACAGAATTGGATTCCGGCCTCACTATATTATACATAAGCCAACTATGCATAGATTTTAAGGTGAGAACAGCTCACTAGATCATCTAGTTAGTATTAATGAAGCCACCAGACCTCCCCAAGTATCCCCACAACAAGCTGTATTACTTATTTGACTAAGACAACTCTTCGAAAAAAGTGCTTCATCTTAGTCTCAAGACACTAAGTGATGAAAAATTATGACTTCCCAACTCTAATTTTTTCCATGATTAAACACTTTTTTTCCTTAAAAATATGTCTCACTGTAATGACTTCATTAGTGTAACTCTTGATTTACACCGGCAGGAGATCTAGTCACTAACGGTGATTCGCTACACTAATGAAAACAGAGCACTACTAACCCATGATTATTTCTGGCAGCAGCAGAATAACTTTACTGCTTTAGTTTCACATTAGCATGCAATCTTTCCTTCAGCAGCTGTATCAGAAAGCCTTATAAAAAGCTAAAGATGATATGATACTTGTTCATCATCCACAGCTATCGGCCTGGGTTCATTAGTTAACTTTTTCTCACCACTCCGCCGACAACAGCTCTTTGCTCTCTGGTCACCTTAAACACAGGCTGTAAGATAGACTCACGTTCATACAGCATCTAAGGGCTCAAAGCAGTAGCCTGCATCAGAACAGGGCACATCCACAACAGCAGGACTGAGCCATAAATGATATTCATCATCTCCCTTTGTTTTGGAAAGATGAGGAGAAGGTGAAGGAAGGAGCAGAGAAAAGGGATGCAGTGCTGTTTCTTCTATATCATGAAAGAAAATTTCTTCATCTTCCTCCTGAAATTGTGTCACTACACAGAAAGATCTTTCAGATTTACCAGGATGGAGAGACAGCATGCAAGAGGGAATGTGGCTCTAACTACTGTGATCTATAGCGCTCACTAAGAGGCTGGAGACTTGAGTTCTGGTCCCTGTCTCCAGGACTGTTTCAGTATTTTATCCAGTAACTACTTAATACAAAATATCTTAGCGCATGCAAGATGATAATCAAATGCACAGTTCAAATATCTGTTTGATGAGAGAAGGGAACCAACATGTACAAGAAGAAATCTTTGATGCCTACTATCGAGTGCACGTGCCTGACATTAGGCAGCAGCTCAAACAGCACGGTAGTCCACGCTGTACCAGTGCACAACAACAATGACATGGCACAACTGAGGACTCAGATCATCCAAAAGCATCACAAAGTTACGCAGGTAACTGCAACGGTGCCCTTGTGCAGGCACCTTACAACACTGACTTTAATTGCCTTCAGTTACATCATCTCTCCTATCAATCCATGGAGAATATTCATAACTCATACGTTTCTCACCCTTATAATATATCTATGAAACTTTCCTGTCCTGGCAGTATTCCCTTTAATGGCAAGGGCTGTTGCGTTGGTGGCTGGATTTGCAGAAATAATGAGAACACTGTTGCTTGTTGCTCTCAAATAAGATTCCTCAGCACTTGCAGACTCTGAACATCCTCTAATCTGTGCACCGTGGAGAAAAAGGGTGCACGAGCTGCCAGCAAGAATCTGTTTTCTACTGTGTACTTAACTGAGAGAATTAATGTTGTTGTTTGTTTTCATTAGTCTAATTAGTACAGAAAACTGATACATAAAACCCAAACAGTGCGTCTGTCTCTCTCCCTTTCATTATATATATATAGCTCCCAAAGCACACACGTCTGATCAGTATATACTGCTAATGTATTCCCATCCCAGCAACATCCTTCCAAGGTACACACAATTTTTGGCTAGTAAACAGAATCACAGAAAGGTCAAATGATTTGCCTAAGGTCAAACAAGAGACCCGTGGCTGATTAAGAACGTCTCCTGAAACCCAGCTAAGCCACTGCCCCACGCCGTGAGCCAGAGGTTCTCGAAGTCCCTTCCCGGCATACCCACCATCAGCATCTCTTCTGGACATCTCTCTCCGTACCACTTACCCCCCACAGTTCACAACCCACGTCCTCCCCCACCTACGCCCCCCAATTCCCTGCTTGCAGATACCTCCCTGCCTCGTTTGGCTCCTGCCCGGTTGCTGTGCCACGAGCAGGCAGGCAGCTGAAAGCAGCTACTGCATGGAGCAGCACGCTACTACCCTGAGCTGATGGGCTTTAATCACTTGTTTGGGTCAGTGGCTCACCTTGTTGCTCAAATGAAGACAGGTCGCTGGGTATTGCTGAGGCACAATGTCTGAAAATCTTTTAAATATCACTAACATGTCTATATTTAAGGAAACTGTGTTATAGTCCATTGTTTGTAATAATTATAAACATTAATATAAGATTTTACTCATTAAGAGCACCGAGCAAATAACTCCTCAGTGTTCCTATGGGATGAGTAGGTCAGCATGTATTCTTATATCCATTTTATGAACAGCAGGAGGTGACGGAGAGGTGAAATACTTTGCTACCTAGGGAGGACAGAGTCAGGACTTGAAATGTTCCGGTTTTAAATCCCGCATTAATTCCTAGAGAGAAGTCTCTTTTTTACAGTGCCTGAAAAATGTATTGTGGTACTCCATGCCCTTCTCTCCCACAGAGAGTCATGTCTTTTTCTAGGTCAGTGTCTGTCTGGAAAAAAGCAGGTGTCCATTTGAACTAAGCAGAATGGAGAAAGCGTGGCAGCTAAGGCATGGTACAAGTTTTTCATCCAGGAAACAACTGAACAGAAACAAGGCTTTTGCTCCATGCCCAAAAAGGGAGCATGAAAAACAGGACCCATAATTTATTATACAAACTGTCCCAACGCACATCCTTGGGTGTCATATAAAATACCAACAGTAGATGGCACGCGTCTGCTCCTCTTAGTCCAGAAGAAAAGAATCAGGAAACTTGATGCTGGGTTGTTCCATGTCATGCTCTGAAGGTCTGGCAAAGCTCAGACACTTACAAATGCACTTTGCTTATTCGGGACGCAAACAGCACCGCCAGCAACAATTCGCAAACCACAAACCAATCAGATGGCTAAATCGGAGAGAGCTTTGCCAGCTGCGTGTTTATTTATGCACAGCTTTTACTAAAAACACAAGATAAAAAGTGGAAAACATCTTGGCTGCCCATAAACAAGCCCAAGGGGATGATTGCAAATACATGCGAAAGCCTGAACACTGGCATCAGATGTTGGAAACAATTTGGTTGCCCTGCTTTTTTTTGTGTGTTTTTTTTTGTGTCTCTGTATTACAGCAGAGTTGTTTAGATGGAAAGTCACTGAGAAATAAGAACTGAAATAAAGTTAGAAGGAGACCAGGAAATGGGAAGACAGACTCTACAGAAAAATAGAAGTTCTCTTGGGAAAGAGGGAGAATATTTACCTACAACACATAAGTTTATGTGGGATAGCTGAGCTATAGGTTGCACTACTGCCTATCATGTGACACGCAACTATATCTATAGATACAGACCTATAACTATAAACCCTAACATAGGGACGACAAAGGATGAGGAAGCCTACATCTTAGCAACTGGAGGATAATCAAAAGAGTGAGAACATTACTGGTACTAAAAGACACCTCGCTTGGTAATGGTGGCACAGTTTAAAGACCTGATGTGGAAATGCAGAGGAAATGGTACTTGAAGTCTAATCAGCAGTAATGCGATGGAAAGCACAAAAGAAAAAGTAAGTATGACTACCACTGACAGCTTCATCTATATTATGTGCACTTACAGCCTTGCAAGGAAGTGGCAGAAACCTCATCATTTTCATCTTCTAAAACTGCATTCACATGGTTAAACAAAAAAGACATTAGAATGGAGCATAAATGGTCAATACTCCTCTATGTGGAGGACCCTGAGCCAGCAAGTCAACTTGCTTCTCTACCTCTCTACTTCCCTTTCTTTCTCATGGTTCTTTACTACAAAACCCTTCTCTAAGTGACACTCGTTTGCACAGTGTGAGAATCCTACTAGGGATGTCCCTCTGTAGTGGCCTTTGGGGCATCCTGGCAAGGGACCATGTCCACAACAGCCTCTAGGACCTGAATCCAAGACACACATCGTCAGCAGCCTACACTGCCAAGTGTGATACATACTGGAGCTCAATATTTCTCAAGAGCCAGGGCTCAGTGTTCCCTCATCACATCCAGCTACAGAGGAGAAGCGTCAATAAGCCACGGGCAGATGTTCACTTTGCAAGTGCAAGAGAGGACAAAACGTTCTTGAGGGAAAGTTCTGTAGGTGAATAGAATCATGACAGCACCTCTCAACCTGGTGCACCCAGATTACTATCAGAATCTACTGAGGGTGGTTTACTCCCACCCCACTGACTACACCAGAATTAGTGAAGACTCACACAATCCCTCTTACCAGATCAGCTTTCGAGGCAGAAAACTGACAGCGAACTGTAAAACACTCTATCAACAATGTTGGATCTGGACAAAGACATTGCATAGTCTAATTGCATGTCTTCTCTGGCTTACAACTGTCTTGTTTCAGACCATAACATGCTTGCCTAGCACAGTAAAAAGACATTGTCAGGTCTTAACAAAGAATAAAAAAGTGCCAGGAAATCTCCAAAGACAATATATCCTCTGAACAAAAAACAATACAGAACAGTTGGATTCTTCCTTGTGCATTCTGTTTATAAACCAGTGCTATAAATCATGAAAATTACAGAAGTCAACAATTTTGAAAAATGCAACTTCATATATAAAACCAGCATATGTTGCAAGCAAGATATTGTCACAGACAAAAACATATGCAATCTTTGTACAGTGAGATGGAAATCTATTACTTTTATTTTCTGGGCCACTGAACATCCTAGCTGCACGAAAAGATGAACTGTTCTGAGTGTGAAAAAAAAATAAATTTCCTTTTGTACAGGCTATCTCTCACAGCAAAATATTAGCCCATTTCAACATCAGTAGGTTAAACATTACACTCTGAAATAAACCCCCAAAATATTTTCCTACAAACAGAGCTGGAAACAGGTAATATCCCCACTCTTCAAGTCATGGCATCCTTCCAGCGGACTGGTACTTACCGCCTGTTACACTTCGCTATTTCATCAAAAAGGAGTTTCCATCGGGGTCGTCCAATCAAAAGTCTTGAGTTTAAAGCTTGGTATTTTTCACCAATTATTTTCTGCAAGAAGCAAAAAATTCCATTTTGCCCAATTTGCAAATTGCCTCACATCACCCAGGGCTCCCATTTCTGACATTGGCTCACTTATCACATTGCTGAGGTGTAAAACCTGAGCACGAGTATCCGAAAGTTGTGATGAAAACTGCAGCCATTTAACGCACCAATACCTGTGCTCACTGCCTTGTCAATGGCTCTCCTTGGTGTTCGCTATACATTGTTCTTCATGCAGCTGCTTATTAATCTCCCCATCACTTTTAAACCAATTTATTTAAGCCATAAAACAATATCCACACTCCTATTATTCATTCCCTCATTGGCTTTTAATGCTAAGCTGGAAGAAACACTGCAGATGCAAAAATCATTTCTGTCTGAAGTCTTTTTTTTTAACTGTGTACAAGTAACTATTAAGATGACTAGGTCTGAAAAAGTAACAAGGGAAATCTTACATTTCTCCCTGAGAGTAGTTTGCCAGCTGTTTTGAGCCGCCGTAACAGCAGAAAGCAGCCAAAACTGCTCCCTGGATGGATCCCAACCCATTCCAGCAGTGCTAACTTACCAGCATTTTTATAAGGTCAAATGCCCTTCCATTGCAGGGCATTCCCTTTCTTTAGGTTTCTGTCCTAACGTGATAGAAAGGCAGAGAAGTTGTATCTTATCTAGGTGACCAGATTCACTCCACTGCTGAATGATCTGAAACATTGCTCGTACCAGCTCAAACACAGAGCCTTGGCTAACTCATCCTCCGTTGGCCATTTACATTCAAGAGGCATTTGCTGAAGGATGGGCTTGGCTCCCTGTGGTCACACAGGCACGCTACTTCTCAGCAAAGGGAGCATGAAGCAAAACTGTCCTAATTTTGGCAAGAGTCAGCACTTTGGACTAACATCAGTGAGCACATAAGCTGTATGGCAACGGAGAGTTGAGTTTAACTACCCCTTGAGAAATCACGATCAGCGTTATATTTCATGCCAGTTTTGTCCAACAGCCACAAAAGAAAAGTGACTTTAAAGACAGACTTAAAATCAAGTTAACTTCAGTAAATTCAGTAGCTGCTTGGTACACAACATTAGAAAACTTGCTTTGAATTGTCCATTATTACAATCTTACTGTGTCTCTGCAATGCAGTCCTGCTTTGGGTTTTAATTTTAACCTAAAAATCACACATCAGGTTCATCAATTAGGTATTTTCAAGCACACCATTCCAATTGACATATGTTGTCCAGATACTAAATCTGCAGAGCACTGTTTGTAACTACTGCAGCCATCATATCGTTTAGACTATTGGATAGTGTTCCTACCAGAGCTGTCAATGTTATACTGTCTCCACCTGATACCAGGCAGATCAAAATCCTTTGGGCATGGTTTCTCACTGCATTTCATGTTTTGTAGTAGCTGTTAGGCTTGGTTCTGGGCCCGCTGCAGTCAATGGAAAGCTTCCAGATGCAGCAGGGCAAAGAATCAGGCCTAAGCTCATGTGCTAAATAACGTAGAATGAAGATCGTAAACATAAACAGCTACGGGAGATGCCAAGAGTTGGGGAATTAGTCCAACTTTGGGGTTGGTTACACATGACAATCGACAGTTCAGTATAATTTCCAGCCTCATATATCAAGAAATTTGTAACTTTTGTTTATATTTGAGGCAAAGAAATCCAAAGCTTTTAAAAATAGCTAGTTTCTCTCAAAATATTTATTTGAAAAGAAGATTTGAGCTTGCAAGCTCTGAGAACTATTCGGTTTTGATTCTCAGCCCAGAAATGATGCAGATTTCCCATCAAACACAGCCAATCGTCTGGTCCGTGGCCTGGCCTGGAAGGACCTCTTTCCTAGAAAAGGAAGATATGGATTTCTGCCTACATCTAATCAAGTTAAGGCTACTAGACTAGATTCTCTTAATTCTATGGGGATGGACTTGCTCTTTTGCCCTAGTAATAAATCAGTCGCTTGAGTTTATGGTCTCATTTCCTGTTTTTACCAGCTGCAGTAATTCCCTTTTGCCTTTGACTGACAGTTTGCATTGTCTACTACCCCAAGGTCTAGTTCAGTTTACAAACAACATTTAGCCACATACCTGTATTCCATCTGGTTGACTGAGGTACAGCTGGATGTTTATATAGTCTGGCCGATTCTCCTGCCAAAGCTGGGAGGATGACAAAAACAGCTAGTGAAAAAATACCCCTTCTCTTGATGAAAGCGTAAAGTCACTTGTGCTACTATCCTGAGGGACTTGGGTTCCAGCATCAGTGAAGTAAGCTTTTTAATGAAGAAGACACGCTTGCATAGCATCCCTTCATGCTCTCCAGAATGTTGCACATCATGCTGTGTACAAAATACTATTTTAGGAAGCTACACTGCTTTTAAAACCCACCTGAAATTGTAAATCCCCCTCTCTTCTCCATCTGTCTATTAGCAAATGGCTAAAGGCCACTCAGACTCCCCAACCTGCATGTTCTTCTTCCATCTCACAAATTTCACAGGTAAGCGTCCAGATTGCTGGTACCTGGCAACACTGTGCAATGAAATACTGGTGACAGATACTCAAACTCCTTTGTGCATCTCCGAGAATAAATGGAGTCTGGGTCAGGCAGCCCAAGCAGAAGTACTGCTGGACCTTGCTTGTTTGGAGCAAGTCTGCTTTCCTCTATAGCATGGCAGTTGTGTGGTATGGACATACCCTGCATTTATTAAGTTGTCACTATCTCTCCAAGCAACATCCATTACCTTGTTGTGCAACACACAAAGCAGATCTGCAAACCAGCGGAAAGATTCAATGTCCCTGCACACCCAAATGAAGTAGAGTCTTCTGAGCTTGTAGCATTTCCAGTCATCACTTGAAAATAAAATGTTTGGGTAATTTAAAATTATCATTTAAAAAGGAACATTAATTAAGATGCTTTATATTCATTAGTGGAAATGTGAATTTCCATTAGAAGGTAAATGCTAAGTTGCTTTTCATCCTGTGATACATCAGACACTGAAATGACCAGTGCAGCCTATTATGATGATCCTGAGAATATGAAATGTCTACCACAGAGCTAACACCCTTCACAGATACTGTTTCCACATTAGAAATTGTTATCTGTACAGATTATTTGGGCAGCAAATATGGATCATACATCATCATCAAACTTTTATTTCAAAGCAAAGCAGACATTCTAAGTTCAAGTGTATTATGTCAATTCTTTATTAGGTTTATAAGAGACTCACAAGAGGAAAATATTGACAAATGCAATAATGTCAGGACTTAATTCTGCCTTTATATGTGAAAGGCTCTCCTTGATTATAATTAATACTCTAGCAAAATCACAAAAGGACAAATCAAATCAGAGCTCCATTGTGTTAGGGAACTGTGTGATGTATTACAGTCCTCAGAAAACGCTGGTGGGGAAAGTGCAGTCATGGAAAGATTCTGGCGTTGCATTTAGAAAAGCAGAAGTCTCATGTCACATTTCTAATGCAAATAAAATACAAATATCAAGCAAAGGAAGGACTGCAATGAACTATGAAAGAAAATAGAAGTGAAAAAAGTCCTGATAACTAATGAGTTCAAACCAAGCACAAACATCCAGGAAGCATCTTCTTAGTTAGCCAGTGCTGTTTCCTGTTCTTCTGATCACTGAGATAGCCAGTGCACAGATTGTTTCCTCCTTTTCCTCCTAAAATAATTTTCAGATAGAGAAGGCCATAGCCTGTCGACTTCAAACGCTAGTCCCAGGAGACAACCTCTGTCAAAAAGTTTCAGGATACATCTCACCATATCCACTGTGCATTATTTCAAACTCTAGGGTTGCTGCCATATCCATCAAAGGTATTGTATTAATAGATCTACTTAAGTGATGACTCCAATCACTGTCTTACCTCCCCAAACCCCTAACTTCCCCTGTAAGTCCAAGGAGCAAGAATGGAGACATTCTCTGCAGCATGTAGGGGCTGAGAACCCATCTTTTGTATAAACTCCCCACAGAGAGAAAAAAAGTGCTTTAAGACTGGAGAGTACAGTGTCTTTCAAATCCTGATTTCAGCTTTTATTTGTAAACTGTTGACTTGCAGAGCAGGATTTCCTCCATCTTTTTCTGACTGCCTATACTAAGACAAGCCCTTAGGAAAGGTCACAATCTGGTCAGATGTGACAAGATAACTATAAGCAGTAGCAAGGAAAATAAGTGCCTTTCACCATAAAAAAGGATAAAATAAGAGAAAAATGAAAGGCACTTTGTATTGAACTGTGGTAGCTCAGTAACAAAACACCACTCTCGATGATGAAACATTGCAGCTGGACAAAGAGGCTGGACTGCAAGACTTCATGGAACAAATCAGGCATAGATTTAAAATAGCACCTCAGACACATATGCTTGGGTCTACCTCCAGCAGGATATATTATGGAATAAAGGTGAAATCCCCCATTACAACCCAATTCACATGTATATAGCACTTCTTGTGTGTTTCTCTGTTACCACTGCCCATAACAGCCATTATTTACAGACCCTTCAGCATGAAAGCCACTAGCTTTCCTTAACGTAAGTTATATTTTCTTAAAAACAGGGCATAGGGTTCAACAGTGAAGTGGAGGGAAGGGCAGGAGCAGGAATTAAATTGTGATCATACAACAGGAACACAACTGAGCAGGAAACAAATGACTACATCGACAGGCTTCTAATCTGCCCCAGACCTGCATGTCCTTGACACAACAGGACTGGCCCTGCTCCTCTGCAGCGCTGGCATCGTAAGGCAGTTTGCATGTTCACACCTGCCAGTTTCTGCTTCTACTGCAGGGAAAAGACAACAGGCAGATCATCCACCAAACCAGGGCTTTGTTGATGGTCAAAGGAAAGCAGGCTTAGACCATTACTGTTTCCCAGAATCATGGAATAATTCCCCTTTATAATGCTACAGCGCACAAGGGGAAGACTGGCTACAAAGGCAGGTTATGGAATTGGCTGCTTGGAAGCCCATTTATGGCTTTATCCAGATAAATGGACATTGCAAAAGCTTTTGAACACTAACCTTCTATGGCAATGTCTGTGCAAGTTCCTCTGATAACACACCAGCACAAGCAAACTTCTCATTACCTGCTGTTGGCCCATCATTATCATCTGTGACTTTTTTGGCTAAGCACTGTCAAGGATAACCTGTCACAAGGAAAATGGTCATCTTATCCACCTCAGCCCCAGGCTTTCAGGAAAAATGTACCCTCTTTTTGAAAGGATGATCAATACGCTTTCAGAAAAAGAAAATCAGAGAGCCCAAGATGGTTTTTGAGGGCTGCAGCACTACAAGACAGGTGATGCTGATAATTTTCAGAAGCGCTCAGCACTGTCAGGTCCAGCCCAGATCAAGGACAGAAGAACACGTACAGCATCTCAATTCCAGGCTTTAACTTCACTTTGGAGTTAGACCTGGCCATTGGCATGTTCATCTTAGAACAAATGCTTTAGTCGTGCCCTGTAAAACCTTCCCAAAGCCCGCTAGACTTTCAACACTTCAGGGAAAGTTTGCCATTTCAGTTGGCTATTTATGCAGTGCCTATGAAACAGGGGTGCTTAACCTGTGACTGGAGCTCTTAGCTGATAATCCAGCAAAAAAAAACACATATCGATAGCAATCACAAAAGCAAGTCTATTTCACACAATGTAAGATTTGGTGGGAACCATGTTGCCAATGTGACAGAGAAACAAGAAGTGAAAGGTTTGGTCTGAATAGAATGTCAAGGTTTTAAAAAGTAGTAATATTAGAGAAACAAGAAAAAAAAAAAGTAAAGAAAAAGGCATACCTAAAATTTAAACTTTTCCAATGGAATTAAACACCCAAATGCTATCCGAATTCAAGTTGATCTCTTTTCTTTAAAACCTTAAGCTTACACATTTATGGAAGTCAAACAGACCAGGAGAACTGGCCCTCATTTCCAGCAGAAAGGCTCTCACAACTTCCTGAATCTCAAAAACTCATTATCATAGTCCATAACCTCATCTAAGCTGGGACTAGGGGATCAAGTCCAGCCGAAGGGCTCTGACTACATTAATCACAGGCTAGGCTGGTGGCAGGATATAAAGGTTAGTGACACTGTCCCAGCTCAGGTGCCTCACTGGCACAACTCTGCCACAACTCTTTGACTTACAAAGCCTGTATAAGATTATTTATGCTCTTCAGGGGACATTCCAGTTCTCCAAGGAATCATTCACTTATATTATGCTAATGGAAGTTTTTTAATCCTCTGAAGGTCTTTCTGACATGCGCTACTATGGTAAACGGGGGAAATGGCTTTAAAAGGCTTACGATCACTTACAGCAGTGTGTTGAGTATTGATGCAAATGGTGTAACTCCAATACCTCCAGCCACACAGAGGCTGACCTCGTAGTTCAGGGATTCCTCAAAGGGACTTCCAAAAGGTCCATCCACATACAGTCTGCAGAAAAAGCAAAAAGAAAAGTTTTAGAGAAAGCTGCTAAAAATCAGAGAAGGGATGAAAAAAAAAAAAGAGTTGTTTCAATTTTTTATTAGCCTTGGGATGCAGAATATGAAAATCTTTTTCCTGGAAAGCTTTATGGGAAGAGAAATCAACGCACAAGTGGTATGAATAACTGTTATATGAAATCTCTTGGCACACTTCGTGATTAGACAAGTCATTTTTTAATCAAACATGTGGAGGTGACTAAATTACGACTGCCCTTTGTGTCTGCTATTAGAGGGCAAAGAAAGTGCTGCACTGGAAACAATAACAACTCAGTGGGTCACAAGCAGGAAGACAGTTTGGCTAGCCCTGCCTAGCAGGTTCAGCTCCTGAACATCAGAAACAGCTGAGAGCGACAAAGGGGTACAAAAATCAATTTTTCGTGGCTTCTCATAATGCTTTTCAAAGTCCTCCAGGGAATAAAGAAGAGGTGACACACATCCACCCTGCAGTGAGCAAGAGGAACAAATTCACGTCTACCTACTCCTTCACTTCACATCCAGACCCTTGGGAATGTGATCTATCCTAATCATAGAAGGTATCTGAAGAGACGGATAGCTCTTTAGAAACTATTATGACGAGAAGTTCAACAGTACATTTAGTCAAGGTCCATTCTGTGTATGACTGGCCCACTGGATCACCACATTTGAGGTAGATGATGAATACCACAAAGTGTGGTGGGACCAGCACTGTGTTCAGCAGCTCATTGACTAGGTATTTGCTCACAGCTAGGCTAACTGACATCAGTCTCTGGCCTGAGTCCACACAGAAGTTCCAACATATGTAGTTTTATACACACACACACACTGGTACTATCATGCAATTAAGCTAGGCATACTATTTGTCTAATAAAAGGACACAAACTTCTCCTTTATACCATCAGTCAGAAAATTCAAGGCAGAGGAGACGTCTCTTTTCCCAGACAACATCTTCCAACCCTCATCTGATTCTTTCCTTTTGAGGGCTGGATCTTAGCCATAACTTAAGATTTCAGTCTGAACGCATTTCTTTTAGTTTTGTGGTCTGACAGTTGGCATCTTACCAGTCAAGACATCTTGTCTGGGTGTCTTTGGCCAATACGGTCCTTTCTAGGAAATTTCTTCCAGACTTTTGCTATTGCTGACATCCTGATGCCTCATACGTTAGGCTCCTTTTTCTACAGTGTCTAGTCTAAACACAGATAAGTACCTACTTTCTGATGGATCTGGAGGCAAACGGGCTGATCTTTAGCTATGCCCTGTCTTATAAACTCCTTTCTTGGCTCTTGGTGTATTATCTGAAGAGAAAGCGAGAAGACACTGGGCCAGCCACAGCCATCATCAGAAAGCATTGGAAGTGCTGGCAGTAGATATTTTTAAATAACCAAAATTCCTCACTGATATTCATAACTAATCAATCTGCAACCCAAATACACTTATTCTTATTTCTGTCTTTGCATTCTGCAGTCAAGACAGTATTCTACAAATGTTCTTTTGGAGAATCTCAAAACTTTTCAATGCCAGGTATGAGAATACTAGAAAAACAAATTCGCTCTTTACTTAGGATAGATAAATTCTTTTGCACAACGGGGCCAAGAAAAACTTAACAGGATGTGTGCATACAATATAAACATAACTTTTATCTTCTCATTAAATGTTTCCTGTTACACAACACTTTCTACCTCATTTGCTTAACAAGGGTTTCTTTTCCAATAATGAAATGACACCACTGCTGGTGCAGGGTGCAGAAGCAGCTGCTTTACGAGATCTGCTAAATGTTGCGCTATAATTTGACTGAGGAGGTAAAGGAGCATCTCTTATTTAAATAAGCAACAGGAGAAATGTAGACAAACAGGTCATTACTCTGAAATCAATCTGGTCTGAGGGACATTTTGAGAGAAGTCTGCAAATGTTATGGGTCTCAGATGTATATCTCAACAGAGGTCTAATTTTGGGATAACAGTGTAGGGCAAAAAGAAAAAAAAAACTGGATAATGAAGACCAGCAACTGAAGTTCACTGTCATTCCTGGCATACCTCTTACACATATACACATATGTTACCCTAATCAGATCCTGCCTAGCTGGTGAAATCTGGAGAATCAATCCTAAAGGTATGAAGGGCATAAGCACAGGCCTGAGGGAAATTCCTTGCATTTTGCACAAGCAGCACTAACTTTGGTTTGGATATACAGACTTAAAGCAAAAATTTTGGAGGAAAAACACAAGCAAACAAAACAAAAGCAAACCAGCAAAGGAGAAATTACCCCAGTGGACATGCCAATAGCTATATACTGTGGGGCTGCCACTTAGCAGAATTGCACTTAAGCCTACTTGAGGGCTATCTGAAGTATGTATGTATGTCTGACCTCAGAAGGGACTAAGAAATTCCTGGGAAGCCTGAGTGCCTCTGAATACCACTGACACGATCAGGAGTTTAAACATGCAAAACTAGATCCAGTCACTGCAAACCAGTCAAGCACGGTGCATAATTCCATGCCAGAAATTCAAGAAACAACCTTCAATTAAATATGTATTTTGGTCAGATTGCTCCGGTTTGTGGCCCATTAGCCCCATCTGGCCTGCAAAATATTTCTATCTGCCCACTGTGTCTTCCTCTGAGGGAGTAAGGAGAAGTTGTCTGGACAGCAGATGCAGTCAGAGGAGCCAAGAGGCTCCTGCTGTGCCTGCATGTGGCCCAGCACAGAACAGCCAGAAGTCACCGCTTCCAAGTGCGAGAAAGAGAAATGGAAAAAAAGCTGGAGAAATATTGCTACTGTGTTAACCCACTTCACAAGACTGCCTGAAAAGACTGATTCCAAGGATAACATGATCTCCCTGGAAGATTTTGTGAGATGTCATAAACATGTCATAAACATTTAATCCCATTTTACTGTGGTGATAATTTATAACTAAAAGAAACGTGAGACTGATGCCCTGATGGAGGTGGTCAGTTAGGAACTGATCCTTCTTTTACTCAAGTCAGTGGAAGAAAAAACCCTTCCTGATGTCGTATCAAACAGTGCAGTGATGAACAGAGCAGCGATTCAGTCATGGACTTTTGCAGAGATTATGCCACTTTCACTTCCTGTCAACATGTTCCTCCTTTCATTTGGTAGTACTGAAAAGTTTTGCATAAAAGCAGTTCATTATTGCTAATGAAATCTCATAGCGTTCAATAAAAAGACAGACAAGCCAAGGGGGAGTAAGATGACTTTTTATTGTGCTCCAGATACATCACACTCCCATGCTATGCTCTCCTATCCCCCCAGTTTTAATTTAATTAACATGAAAGAAAGGATTGGAATTTTACTAAAAGTTTAGAAATTCTCCCTTCAGGCAAACTTATTCAAATAACAAGTTGTTCTTTTCACATGTATTCATTTCCAGGCCTAGGAGTGCTCTCAGTTATTCTGTCACAATTTCTTAACTCACAAACAGAAAAAAAGCTCCTCAAAGCAGAATACATCACAAAAAAATAGCAGAGTACATTATTAGAAAGCATCTTACAGATCGCTGGTGAACATATTTTCTATTTAAAGCACACTTACGTTCCACAGTACAGCAGTAGAGAAATATCCCAGCAAGCATCAAGACAGCTTGTTCCAGCGCTGGGCAATGCAACTGCACTAACATGGGGCTGTCCCTAAACCAAAGGACACTGTCTCACAGACAGAGGCAGTTGTGCTGCTTTTGAGACCCAAGTTATTATCTTCCATAAGGAACTGCATAGGGATGTGTGGAGACACCTGCCCACATCTCTGTCAGATTGGACCTCAGTGCCATGCTTTACTGCAGAGTGTAGGTGCCCTTGGAAAAGTTTAGTGCTTATCTTGTACTTCACTACCCAACTGTAAATGCTGATACAACATTGTAGCTTTTTTCCCAGGCTCTTTGGGAGCTACTGTGAGACATTATCAGGGATATTAGTGCAATAACAGATGGATAAGGGAGTTAATTCAAGAGCTTGTAGGAAATTTTCATTTAACAAGTATCAGCATTTGCAAGCTGAACAAAATGCTTGGATACGAAGTACTGCATAGAGCACCAAAAGTGAAGTCTTTGACTGAAGTTTGTGGCAAAACTATTACCAGCAGAGTGAGGATTTCACCCAGCAGTATGAGATTTTGTATTCCTGGAGCAGTGTTCAATTTATTACCAAGACCCAGGTGTAGGTATCTTTGTGTGAGCACACTGAGTTAAATCCCTGATACAGTCAAAAGGATGCAGTCAATACAGTTAATGGAGCCTAGCGAGAGATTCAGGATGCGATGAATTGCTCTCTATGTCTACAGACTGTACTGACTCAATTAACAAGACCTTAGAGATTGGCGTCCCTCTGGAACAGCTGAAGGCCAAGCAGAACCAAAGTGGCATTAGACACCTAGCCTGAGGCATTCGAATCCAGACCTAGGTCTCCACTGAGAAAACTGGGGCTCAGTTACCAAGCTCACACACAGACACCTACATTGAGACGTCTTCAGCTGGAGCTGAATCCCTCCCCTGATATCCTATGAAAAGTCAAGGTCATTGACTTCAATCGGTTTTGGCTAAAGTTCTCCAAAATCAAAATCAAATCAAGTAAACAATCCTCATTTTTCTCTTCAACTTGTCCTACTAAAACCAGAGCTCAGTACTGCCATGATGGATACAGCCTGATAACTCCAAGGAACCAACTGACTGATGGCTGCAACTGTCTCCTTCAACTCTTCTGTTGCTGTAACTCTTATGCACCAGAGAGATTCCATCACCTCCCTCTGATAACCCACAATATCAGCCTCCACCCCCATGTGATAAATATTCAAACAAGTGCCTTCGTGTTCCTCCCACGCTGCCCTTCACGCCTGGGAAGAAATCTCTGTAAACATCTGCAAAGCTATTTCATTATCTCCCTTAAAATCCCTTCTTAAGACTCCTCTTCCTTCTAATATCTAAAAAGCAATAAACCAGAAGTTGACAGTAGTTAGGCTGCCGATGTGCTTGCCGTAGCTCATATTCTGACCCATTACTGTCTCCCTGTTTCCCTGAATTTTGCTCTCTGATTCTATCCATCTATTGTCTCCTGTTCTTCTAGTTTAAGTTGGTTTTGTCAGGACAGTCTCTCTCCTGTGTGATTTGGTATATCAGGATGGCTTCCTGATGCATGACTGGTTCTTCAGAGCACTAGGATAATACAGATAAATGAAGAATTACTAAAAACCATTCAAACCTGAAACTTGTGTCAGAAGCAATCTTTCATATGTCAGGCTTGCAGAAAGCAAAACACAGAAGCGTTCCAGACCACTTCGGAGTCTGAGGCTCAATTAACAGTTTTCAATAAAGACCTAGCTACAACAAATTACATCATTTAATTTTTCAAAGAAGCTGCACTTACTACTGTTGAAGATGTTCAAATATTTTCTGCAGCAAAAATCAAGATAGTTGCTTCATCTTTTGAAGTCAACATATGACCCTTTGTGTCATTATTTAAACCTCAATTAATAAGTGTACACTCTGACACCATTTTTCCAGAGGGCTTGTGATTATTAACAGCATTTCAGTACCAACAGCCTTTTACAGATGAAGAACCACCACTGAACAAAGCACATCATCCTTGGTTTGTATGGATTTCCAAAACTACAATGGCTTTCAAGGTTTGAAAGTGTGGCAAAAAGGTGACATCTGGCATATGAGATCAGAGATTCCCATGTGTTCTCCTGACATTGTGAAGGATGACGTTTTCATTAGGAAAACAGCAGCCCCTTAGACAAGTAAGCTTGCAAAACCCAGTAAGTTTATTTTATTTTATCCAAATTAACTTTATACTATTTTGCACAAGATTGCAGTGTTATGATTTTAATTCAGATTTCATTAGGCATCCTTGCTTGAGTTTAATTTCTGATTGATTATTCATATTTTTTCCTTTCAACTTCAAACGTATTCTTACAATATGTACTAGATCTTGCAGAAGTTTCCTTCTCTCCTCTACAGAAGTTGCTTCCTTTATCAGTTGGTGAAACATTCAATTATAACAACATAGATGGCTCAAAACCCTATAGAATCAATTATCATCAGATTTTCTTCTCATAGAAACATGCCAAATTATCATTATTTTTAAAATTCTAGAAAAGCCATTGGTTTTAGTACATCTCAGTTCCTTTTCTTTCTCCCTGGCTGGGCAAAACAAAACGAAATCACCTGTTCTTCAGCTTATCATACTCTCAAGGACCCAGAAGAAGAATTTCCATTACCGTAACAACATTAGCAAGAGAAAATATGTTGAAGGCATGATGACAAGGGCAAGGAAGTGGAAAAGCAGAGCAGGCACCTGCATTTTCATGGATGAGGCTCCTTCTGTAAACCCTGAACTGAGATCCATTGTTTTCTATGAGACAGTGCAGGTTCAAGGAGAAGATCTCACTGGAGCAGGCTGGAACACTACAGTAGCAAATGTTGTGCAACTACCTATGAGGAGCTGGACTTCTAACAGAGGAGTGAGGAGGATGGTGGAGGAGGAGAAAAGAACCTTGTAACTATGAATGAAAATTTCAAAAAGCATAGAGAGAGAACTTCCACTGAAGGCAACTGAAAATAGACTTGCACAACCGATGGACACCCTTGTAAGCACGGCTCTTCCTTGTTCAGGACTCCTGGAGCAATCTAAAGGTAATCTCCCAGACAAGCTCATTTTCCTCAGAATTGAATAAAACTGTCTAAATATTGCCTAAGGTATTTATGGAGAGCCCATATTTCTTATTACTCATTGCTGACTATCACAGGAGAGAAGCAAGAGTTTAGACTATTAATTTCATTAAAAAGGTCTGTAAAGCCACTATGAGAACTACAATCAAGTATAATTATGTGTTCAGACAAATTTGTTCTCAGAAAGTACACGCACTTTCTGTACCAAATTCTTGAGTCAATATTCTTAATTAATGTTGTATTAATTTTTCTCCATGGCGGCCTTTTTAATGTCATTTTTATAAAATGTTTCCAAAATGTATTCCTTTGATTAAAGATCACACATGATTTAATTTTATTATAACAAGAAATCCAATTTTCCACTTATTTCCTTACCAATTACAGTATCTATTTTGTGAAGTGCCTGGCCTCTCTGTAAACATATCTGCTACCAATTCTGCCTCAGCTAATAAAGTAAAGGAAAAGGAAGAGTGTTGCAATGACTGCACCACCTATTGTAACTTGCCTTTTGAAAATTTAGTTTGTTTCATCACTAAGTGACAAGATTCTGTAGATCAGCAACCACAAGTAGGTTGAGCGTGTTTCTCCACAACTCATTCACTGGCACAGTAGTTATCTGTCCATCTCACTGCAAACCATGTTTCTGCTTCAGAATAATCCACTTCCACATTTGACCATTTGTCTCTCGATATTTACAGGAAGCTTTTTCTTGCCTATACTGTTCTCTTTGTTGGTCATCTCAGAGTGGCCATCTAGCAGACGGCATAGGTCCTCCTCACAAGCAGTGCTGATATTAGCACTGAGCCCTCTTCCTCACTTGGTAAATTATACTCACTAAGACAGGATATCCCATGTATCCATGTCAGTGGAAATACCTGCAGCATCAGTACCTCAGGGTACTATGGGAAACCTGAAGCATACTGAAGCATAGTGATGCAACTGGATTACAGATCTCAGGTATCAATTTGAGCTTTTCACACTTCTAAATATTACATATTAACCAGAACTGGAGGTCTGACGCAGTTCCCTCAGCCAAGGTTTGGGTATTTTCAAGTTAAGTAAAAAGTCTACATGGGAGTTTAGGATTCAAGAAAGCCTGACAGCTAGTACACATATGAGATGTAGTAGTCCCCCACCCCCGGCAGCTGCTTTGCACTTACAAATATACTTGGGGGGCATATTATACCAAAGGTTAAAATACTTTTGAGTAGACTGGAGGAAGAAGAAGACCACTGTAACTAGACATCCACGCTGCCAGTTGGCTTTCCCGGTCAAGCTCCGATACACATTACAGTTGGGCAAAGAAAAGTTGCCACCTGCTGATAAATCCCAAGGATGACAAGTGCAGAAATTAAAATCCTAGCTAGGTATCCACAGAAACAAAATGGGAGGAGAGAAGAAGCTGACTAGAGTGCTGGAAGATGTAGTTGGCAGCAGCTCAATCTGAAGACAAGGACAGGCATATCATGATCTGCTCCAAAGGCAGCCCTTTCAGGCTCTTTGGACTAGACTAAGTAGGGATGAAGAATTCAAAATGAAGGCAATAAGAAGAAAAAAACAAAGGACAAGTTGCACAACAAATTCTGCAGTTGGAATGAAGTGGTCAATCTTGAAATTCTATGATTGAAATTGAAATTCTATGAATGAAACCATTCTATGATTCCATTAAATAAAATGGGATCCTCAATATATAGTAAACCTAAGCATAAATATGCCATCTAAAATGTAATAAACCCCCAAGAAAAATTTGCCATGTCTCATTGCTGGAAACAATAAGAAAACTCTCTTTGTAAGGAAATGTCTCTCACAGCTACACTTCCTTTAAGGAAAGATGCTCTCCATGAGCCTCACATTCTATATAGGCCAGTGAATGTGCTTATAGCAGTAGGTTCCCTTCAGGGCAGCTTCATGAAGCAAATAATTACTGGTTTGGGGGTTTCTAAAATATCTTTGCTTGAACTTAGCTGCCAGAAAGCCCAAAAATAAATTACCTAAAAATTGCTCATATAATTGAGGAGTGACGTTTGCAAGATAATGAGAAGGCAACTTCAAATGGCTTTCAGATGTTCCATGATGGTCAGACAAGCTCATTTCCTTAGGCAGACAGCCTCTTTCCTGGAAAGGGATACTGAAAACTGGCAAGGTCAAAATGGAAACAAAGGATGCCTGCTGAATGCTAGAGTAAACCATACATAGTTGCAGTAAAATGGCAGATTACGGATGAGATCATCCAATTTGGAGAAGGAATTTCCAAAGTCAGCATAAGCCTATAGATGAATCTGCATATAGATTCACAGGCAGAAGCTTATCAAGGTACTAGAGAATATACTGCATTACATCACAGATGAGCTCAATCCAGTCCTGACCATCTTGACCTCTCCATTGTTTTTCTCTGAATATGCTCCAACCTCTTATTTCAAGTTCTGTTTTTTAGAGTGAAAGGCCCATTATTGCCTGCACTGTTCCAATTTCAGTCCTGCCAAGGCTCTATATAATGGCATCATTATTCACAGGTGGCAGTGTCATTGTCACTACCTTTCTAGGCATACAAAGATGCCTCTGTACAGCCCTCTGGCCTCTTGAGTTATTCAAAATAAAGCATTTTTCATCCCTTGAATTTTTAAATTCCTTCAAGCTCTTACCTTTCTATGTGCTGCAAGAGTATCCATGATAACAGAGAAAGTCTTATTTTTAGCATTTCTATGACTTTTAAGAGGCTGAGAGAGAACAGATGACCCCAAACAAGACAGATAAGCAAGTGACTTGGTGAGAGACAGAGAGAGAGATTGGGCACTAGTGTTTATGTACAACAAATATATAATTCCTCTCTTAACCCTTCCCACCCTCACTTTTCATAAAAATCCTTTGGGTTACAAGCCACTGAGTGCGAAACACTGCTGTAGGGCAAGGTGACTGTAAGGCACTGAAGAGGACGGAGGCTGGACATCACAGCAGAATACTTCTGGCACAGAGTCAGGGGCTAAGCCAAAGGGGCTTTTCCTGTAGGTCCAATACCAGTTCCTATTGACCAGACCCCTGAAGTTGCTCTGTGTATATACAGAGAAACCACACTGTGTGTGGCTGGTCTAGAGAGACACAGCAAATCTTGACTCATGAGACCTCTTGCATAAAATCAGTGTCCTGCAGCTCCACACTGGTCAAGCTGATCCCCATCAAGTTCGTTGCCAATGTGAAATGCAGATCACAGGACTGTGCCTCAGGTCTGACCTCAAATGTCAGTTTTGATCAGTCAGAGAGAAAAAGAAGTCTGGCCTTTTAATCCCATCTCCCTTATGCTGATCCACTGTCATTTCCAAAATGTCATTCACATCCTTAGCTATGCTCTTCCTTTTGGTGCACCCAGGTAGCAACACTTTCTCAGACCTCCCCTCCACGAGACTAGGAATGCTTAATTTAATAGGCTTAATACTCTGATACACGCAGACAAAAGGCTGTTAGAAAGTGCTAAGTATGATCCTAACATTTCCCCCACTCCATGTCACTGTTTTTTTTGATGATGGTAATTTCTCTCTTGGTGAACGGTCTGACATTTCTGCTTATTCCAGCTTGTCTTCCTTTTCTTCCACTCACCTCCTGAAATCTTCCAGATCATTCAGAAATTTCAATCCATCTGCTCTGAGATATACTATCCTCCCTGGTCCGATATCATCAGAGGATTTAATTAACTTGGTGTTTACATCTCCCTCCTTGTCATTCATTACTTGATATATTGAAAAGAACAAGTCCCAAGATGAATTACCGCATATTTGATACCTCACCCCTTTTAAAACTGTCTGCTAAAGAACTATTTGCTGCTTGTCACCTGTCAGCACTGACTTTTTCATTTTTTTCTTTCTTTTTTTTAATATACTGTGCTGTAGGCTTATTTAGACAATACTTGGCTAAATTCTCTATGGGGAAAAATATCTGATTCTAGGACAAATCAAATGGCAAAAATGCTACTGAATTCCATGATATCGGGATGTAGTTCTACAGGACTGAAAGATATATTGTCAAGCAGATATCCACTACACACGTGGATATATATACTAAATCTACTTTTTACTATTTATCCTGCAGTGGTACATATATTTGCAAGTAAATACACCAAGACACAGGCAGTACACAACGAATGAAATCCCAGTTCACTATGTTTTGTGTATTTACAAATAATCTCATTTTTTGAAAGCTCACTCTGTATCCATCAGCTGTGATCAGTGGTTCAGGTGTTCCACATATCATTCACTTTCTTTCTACTTAAGAGTTCCCTTAACAATTGTAATTTAAACAAACTGTAAAGTAAACATTAGACAGACAGTTGAATACTTTCTGGTCCTTTCTGAGATTCTGAAACTGCATTTATGTTTTTCCTAATGTTTGCATTTATCAACCATCTGTTAAACCACTACCACATGTTTCTAATATTACCACTGCTATATCTATCACAAAAGTGCTCAAAGGTCCCTAATCAAAAGGCACTTTCCCCCTTGGAGTAGGAACTTCACAAAGAGCGTAAAGAGGAAGAATAACTGCAGCAGCTCAGGTGCTGTGCTGGGATCTAACCCACTCTCTGCCATATCTTTCTCAGGAGAACCTGGGCAAGCCAGTTGGACACCGTGTGACTCCATTTACTTGTTACAGAGGAGTAGTTGTATTTCTCAAACAGAGAAGAGCATTGCAACAATGACTTCATTACAAGGCTGTGAGGCCCATAGACACATCTGTAATGGTGTTCATAAACCCCATCAATATATAGATCACAGTCCTCACTGAGCAAATAAAAGGAAAGGAAGGACAGTATTACACAAAGGACTGTTTCTAGAGATCCATTGTTTTAACGTTTCATCTAACTGATGGCTTTTATCTGCAGACCTGACCGACACATCGTTTAAAAAAGGGTAAGAGATAGCTTCATATCTCATCGGAGAAGTCTTGCCAAGACAAACAAGTGAAAGAAAGGGTAAAGAGGACTGTGGATAAAGGCACCGGCCCTGCTATTTCCTTGTTAATTCAATTTCATCAGTTTGGTTAACCTTACATGACAGCGTTCAAATACTTGAGTTCACAGGGTTTTTCTTCTACCAGTGACCCAATGACAATAAAACCATACATGATTTAGAAGCACTTTTGATATATTTTTTTTTTCTGTGAACAAGTTTTATGGTGCAATGTCCCTTAAACTTTCATCCTCCAAGGGACCTTCAAGTGCAGAGAAAAATACACCCCCAGACTCAGCAAAATCAAGACAGCTTTTTTTTTCTTTTTAATAGATGGTAAATATTTCAGTCACAAGTCTTCTCCTTGGACATCGTAAGAAGGACAGAACAGGGGAACAAGCTAAATTTAATTGGCTCTTAATCGACAAAACACTTCCACATGGTGCAGATGCTATTCACTAGTGCCAGAATCGGAGTGCAGGGCCAAGCAACTAACAACAAAGTTAATTCAGTGAGGAGGGTTCATCTGACCATGTACAGCTGGCATAGTCAATGCAGAGATAAATGGATTTCTTAAGCTCCAGTGATGCTCTGTAGAGCTGCTTGCAGCCAACCTGCTCTATTTCGTTATCAAATGGCTTGAGAGACCCAGCCCAAATTTTGATACCCACTCTTTGCACCAAACCCTTGAAGTGAATTTCTTAATTGCAGTGCAAATCTGCACTAAGAAGAAGAAAAGTTAACCATCAACGACTACACAGCTAGTTACTACCATCTAACAACGTGCAGGCAAAATGCATAGAGACACACACAAAAAACACATTCAAACAGCAAAATTCTGCCGCAGATGGGGCAGAGAAAGTTAGAGAAGTTCCCTGTCTCAGAAGTGCTGCTTGTGCTGTGTCTGAAAGAGGGAAGCAGGGGCCGAGCTCCGGGGAACAGCCATTCTGCTGCACTTAAGAGCCTGGAATTAGATGCTCAAGTGCACGCTAACGGCACCAGGGGTGAAAGTAGCCTCCAAGATGCGAAACTCACAGCCTGTTTTCTCCTAGGGACACAGCAACCCGCAAATAAATTAGCAAGACATTCCTTAAACCATCCTCCCCAACACAAGACAGAAGGAGCTCAAGTTGTCTGTCAATGCGAGCATCGCTGGCTTGTCACAGCAGAGCGGTGCCCAGAGGCTCTCATTACAATCACAGCCCTACGCAGCTGAACAGGCTCATTTTATTTTGCTCTGCTGACCCCATAAGGTAAACCTGTTCTTTTGAATTAAGGTATCTTCCTCCACGTAATGTGTGGGCTCTGCACAAAACAGAAAGCTACATCTGTCTTTTTCTCCCCCCCTGCTCTCCTTCCCTCCCTCCTTCCATCCTCCCCATCAGACTACATAATATTCAGCATCACTGCTCCCTTTCAAGCCATTCAGAAACCAAACTTGCATTAGGGGCTTTTTTCTTCTTCTTCAGTTCACCAGCAAGTTTGACATATGTGAGCTGAAGCAAAATTTTATGCCATCTCCTTGAAACAAAACAGGGTCAACAGAGAGGCTGGCATGTAATGATTGTCTTTCACAGAAAGTCTGCTCTTTCTGGAGGTAAAGCGGTACAGTGTTTCACTTGAACATAGCTGAAATATGTAACCAATGGTTTTTACACTCCTCAGATCAGCTGTGATCCCTCAGGACAGCAGCTCCTGCCCTTCCCACTCAGAAACACTGGCACAGCAATGTATCGCCCTAACTAATGGATTTTGGTACTTTCTAGTCTTTCTTGCAGCTTATACTAAAAATTTATGGAAAGCCTGATTTCAACTCTGCCAGATTTTATCTTATACTAGCTTGAATGAAGTGCCAGTTTCCTAGATTTGAGCTAAGTGGGTGGGATCTCTCTGACACACTTCGAACTCTTACTGATGGAGTGATTAGCTGAAATCCTAGCACTGCTTCCCTTGAAAACTGCTGTGGCAGGAGATACTCTTCAGATCACAGAGTTTCATCTTCACAGGGCCCAAAAGCCCAGTACATCAGGTTTATGACACCTTCACAAGGTAATATTACATCTTCATGATTTGCCTCATCCAAGTTGAAAATACATTTGGGGACGAATCACAAGAAAATAAATGGCCGAGTTTTGCCACTGTTTTATTGGCCTTGCTCTGCTGTTAGTACCATGTGATGGAGAAATTGTCACTGACCACTTCCATTGGTCCATTTTCCCTCATAACATAAAAAGTACGGCACAAAAAAACCCCTACAAATAGCTCTCAAAGTCTTTTGAGATTTTTGAGGGGATGCAAATACCTTTATTTTGGGAAAAAAACAGGAAATTAATGCCTGCATTTCAAATACTGTTTAGGAAGCTTCAGCTATCCACGCAAAAAGAGTACAAAAAGAACAATTTAATCTATTTTAAGACCTTCAGAATTGGTTTAGCAGAGGGAAGTCAACTTAATAAAGAAACTCAATCTTTTATGGTGATTTGTCTAAAAGAAGAATTAAACATTCCAGTATTAGAGATGACCAACAGTAATGTATCTAAAAAACTACTTTATGCCATAAAGACACGATATACAGTGAAGGAAAATGCAAAGCTATAATATCCTTAGGTAACATCACGATGCTCCATGCAGAGGAAAGTAAGACCCCAGTCCTCAGAAGTGCTCGGGCATTTGCCTTTTGTTAAACACTTCTGAGCACTTTTTGAAATCAGGGAGGATACAGAGAACACTTACACTGACAACTGTACAGGTTGTAGTATAGGTTACTGTTGCCACACCGGTCAAGTGGATTTGGGGTAGGAAGACCTACCCTGCTCCCATGTGTTTTTTTGGGAGTATGCAGCAATTTTCCTTGTACAAGCTCCCAGAGGAATAAGGAAAGTTCCTTGCAGAGTTTGGTTCTAAATGAACCAGGGTTTCGACCATACATAAATTTAATTTAAACCTCATAGTACAAAGATAACTTGACAGCAATGGATAATTCAGTCACAAAACAAATTGTTACATGAAAGCTATTAGGCTCTAAAGTAATTATTTTAGTATCTTTTCTTTCTGGTTGGTGCCTATAACACAGCTTCTGTCATTGCTTTGCAGGGAGAAAAAAGATCGGATCACTACATTCATGATACCAAGGAAAAGCATTGCGAGTCACCTCAGTCAACACATGTAATGCTTCACTTTAGGTGCAGATGCTTAGACTGATAATTTTCTGGCAAATCTGTAACCCACAAAATTCTTCTATTAAAAAGCAACAACCAGGAACTCTGAATACCACCCAACTTATCTTCGTCATCCAACAATTCCGTACGTAACTTCCATTCAAACAGCTTTTGTGTTAGAGCTTACCTACTTTAGCCTCCAATTCTGCACAGGAACACCTCAGCTAGCTGATTAGGCAACACTCAGAAAGGATTTGGCAGCTAATATCGTGGGCCTTTTCTGTTCTGTAGCTGCTAACAACAGTTTCCACCTGCTAGCTGTCTGGCCGTTCGAAAGCACTCGTGATTCTTACGAACCGCTTGACGTGATCATAGAGGAACTGTCTTTGAGACTAGGCTTGGGCCACTGGGCACAGTATCCCAGTAGCCAGCTCCTATCCCCATGATTGAGTATAATCAACAGCTACAATAACATACTATAGGATGAGATGGATTTTCTACGACTGCCAGTTTTTAAGAGTTGATAGCTACTTCTGAGCTATCCAGTCCTAGCCTGGATGCTGAAACACCTTCCTCCATGAAATGTGGTATGTATATCTTTATTTGGGGATGCTCAATTCAGGGTGCTTCAGTTAGCATCCCACAGCTCAGATCTCCTGTTCATTTCTCAGAAGAGACAGAGGACAGCTGTTAGATCAACATGGGTCTCTTGCTGCCCTTGATTATCACCAAGAGCTTAAAGCCCAACTTGTTAAATGAAAAAGAAATGTAAAGTGTCTCCCTCACATATACTGAAGAGCCTGGCACTCAGAATTGAACCACTCCGCCAGTGCCACTCACCAAAATGTTGCTAAAACTGAAATCTAGGCGCATGTCCTGATGAGAACAAGCCATCCTTGCCCTTTGTATGCAAAATTAGAACATCATAACTGTCTCCTTTGGCTTGAAGGTTCATGCTCATCTCTGCTCTTACACAGAGTGTATACTTGCTCTGCTACCCCAGAGGCATCGGCAGTGTATGCTGTTTTCTGAGGTATTAAAGGGCATTAAGAGGGACTTGTTGGCACAGCTCAGATGTTTATCTAACAGTTTTCCTGCTTCTTCAAACCTTCTTTGGGGAAAGGCCAGAACAGCAACTAGTGTTGCTAGATTTCTGCTCTCCTTAGAGACTAGGAAATACAGTTTTTGTTTATGTCTTACATGAAATATAAAGTGTTTATAGTGTTTAGTGACATAATACTGTTCACTTTCCCCTTTATTATAGCTGGAATCTTTCTTTTCTTCCTTTTTCACCAAGACTTAACAAAACACCAACAAAAGATGCTGCCTCCTTTAACAGGTTCTATGAAAGCAAACGGCCTCCAAGGTCCCACACTGAAAGCACAGGGCCAAAAATTAAAGTGCTAATGTGCAGGTAGGCGTATAGGAGTGAATGAATGATGCTGTTCCCTTTTATCCATAGAATCAAGGAGGAAGTCATTTTTGTCATCAACCATAACTCTTTAGCACTTGTTTTTCAAGAGCCTGGTGCTTGGATCTCTGTAACTATGGTAATTGTGAAACTATTTTTTAAGCTAATATAAGCCATTATTTTTAAAACTAGATATAAGGCCAGAAGGGATCATTGTAACTCTCTCTTGCATAATGAATCAAAGAACTTCACTAATAATTTCTGCATCAAACTACTATAACTTCTGTTTGAGCTGTTTTAAAAAAATATCCTTTAAGACATCTACTGGCAGATAATTCCCCACAGTCTCACACTGCTGCTCAGTAGTAGGCAAGTATAAATCAATTACATCAACAGGCTTTATCAAAAACCATGCTCATGCTCCCAAATAGCAGAAGGAAAACCAGCCGTAATGTTTTGTCTTACACCACTCACTCTGAGCAAAGCAATGATTTCATCTCCCAGACATTTTGAAAGTCGTAGGCATCTTTTATTTTCAGTCAGCCCTTTCCCCTTCTAAACTGGGAGTATTGCAATGTTTTGCATAAAACAGTTCATGACTGCTAATGAGCTACAACTATGCTATGATAAACAGAGCTAAGCTAAACTTGCATTCTAGATTGCTCGGTACTTAAAAGAGAATATCTAAGCACACACAGCTTTGACTTTGGATGTATGTTGCTGCACAAATCAGAGAATCATAGAATAATCTGGTTGGAAGAGACCCTCAAGATCATTGAGTCCAACCATTCACCCTGCACTGTCAGGGTCCCTAAACCATGTTCCTTAACACCAAATCTCTCAGAGCATACAGGTTTTTCTCTGCATCTCTCTATACAATATTTGTACTTTTTTCTTCAAAGTTTCTTAGACTTCAAGCCAAGTCTGAGCTCTGCTGAAGTCAGCAGCAAAATTCCCCTCGACTTTAAGGGTACTGGTTCACTCTGTGTTGTTGGTACTTGAACTCGAGGCCTTTTGAATCAGAACAGAAGTGTCTTTATTTTGCACTAGAAGTTGCTGGGGCATTGTACTGATACTCTAAACAAATATAGCCTCTGTCTCAAGGAATTTATGACCCACATTTGAGTTTAATGTGCAGTCCGAAATATTTCAAGATATTGACTTGGTCTTGCTTGATACTATGTGGATGTGTTCACATGAGTCTTTGTAGGATCTGAGCCCAAACATGTAGTGCACAGTACGAATTACTGTCCACTTTCTTCCCATTTTCATTATGATTTCAAAAAAATCTAGATCCAATACTTGCATTTTTAATTACATGATTTATTTTATAACATGAGTATTGTTTTTTATAAACAGCTACCAGGCTTTACCACATTACCACTGTTGTTCTTTACCATTTGGTAAAAATCCCAAATGACAGAAAAATGCCCTTTTCTCATAGAGGAGGTTTTATTGCCATGGAGCTCAATTCTGCACTGGTCTGCAATCTCTACAGGATAACCTGATATCACTGCAAGTCATATTAAATAAAAAAGGATGAAAAATAAGAGACAAAATCCCAAACCACCAAAAAAGCCTATAAACATTCTTCCCTATAAACAGCTTGACTTTCTTTTAAATGTCATTACAAATTCCTTAAGCAGATATCTCTTTCTTTTTATCAAGTAATCAAAATTCTCTGAGACTCAGGTTTTCGGAGGGCTCTGTGCTGCTGGCGAGATAGTTAGCTCATAGCCTGCATTTTGAAATAAATCTTGGAGCACTTCAAAAATGATAACTTTCATGCTTAATGTACTATGCTACACAAAGCATTTATAGTGCTTGTGTGGGCACTTCTGAAAGGCTTCTTCACTTGGCACTTTCCCATCTGATTGCAGCAATATGGGCAGGCCACGTGTTATTTGCAGTGGAAAACAGGATAGATGCTATTTCAGATGAGAGCGCCATTTGCACACTACTGAAAGGACTGCAGAAGACCCGATTTCTATTTCTGGCCTCGTCCCCAGGAGAGTTGTTCCTGGGTGACACTGGTAACTCACATCAGAGACCCATGCCTCAGTTTCTCCTCTGTAACAAGAGAACATCTTTTGTAAAGCACATCACAGAAAGCCTTTTATAGAAAATCACTCCATGAAAAGTTCTCCACCTCTTTTTAAAATTAAAAATCTCTTTGCCTTAAAATGAAGACTGAGTAACAAACGCATAGGTCATGATTTTTTCCCTTGCTGAACATCAAGGAAGATGTTGCCTTTGTTTCTAATGCAACCTGAATGGGGTTTCTAGGCCACAATCCTGCTGGCTGCCTTTGTGCGTGCTTAAATCTGGGATTCAGGAAGAATCTCAGAGGATGTGCCGTCCCAGCTCATCGCTTCCAGAAGACACAACTCACTTATTTCTCCAGTTACGCACAAATTATTTTTCTCTAAAAGGAAAAAACATTCTTAAGACAGTTACAAATAAGATAAAAGTTGTATTCCTGGGGTATTATTTATGAAATATTATGAATGTCTTGGCTTGGTTCTTAAGTTGTAGCAAATTGGCGTGGATCCATTATAGATCTATTATCATTAAAATGAGTAGCAATTGGGAACCAGATGGCACAATAGTTTAGGGCACTAAATTTATTATTTATTTTTATTGGCTCAATGGCCGCACTCAGAGAGTAGTGGTCAACGGCTCAATGTCCAAGTGGAGACCGGTCACGAGTGGCGTCCCTCAGGGGTCCGTGTTGGGCCCGGCCCTCTTCAACATCTTTGTCGGTGACGTGGACAGTGGCATGGAGTGCACCCTCAGCAAGTTCGCCGATGACACCAAGCTGTGTGGTGCCGTCGACACGCTGGAAGGGAGGGATGCCATCCAGAGGGACCTCGACAGGCTGGAGAGGTGGGCCCGTACCAACCTCATGAAGTTTAACCAGGCCAAATGCAAGGTCCTACATCTGGGTCGTGGCAATCCCAGGCATAAATACAGACTGGGTGGTGAATGGATCGACAGCAGCCCTGAGGAGAAGGACTTGGGAGTACTGGTGGACGAGAAGCTCAATATGAGCCGGCAATGTGCTCTTGCGGCCCAGAAGGCCAACCGCGTCCTGGGCTGCATCAAGAGGAGCGTGGCCAGCAGGTCGAGGGAGGTGATTCTCCCCCTCTACTCTGCCCTCGTGAGACCTCACTTGGAGTACTGCGTCCAGTTCTGGAGTCCCCAACATAAGAAGGACATGGACCAGTTGGAGAGGGTCCAGAGGAGGGCCACGAAGATGATAAGAGGGCTGGAGCACCTTTCCTATGAGGACAGGCTGAAAGAGTTGGGGCTGTTCAGCCTGGAGAAGAGGAGGCTCCGGGGTGACCTTATAGCGGTCTTCCAGTACCTCAAGGGGGCCTACAGGAAAGATGGGGAGAGGCTGTTCAGGAGGGCCAGTTATGATAGGACAAGGGGTAACGGTTTTAAAATAGAGGGAGGTAGGTTCAGGTTGGATATTAGGAAAAAATTTTTTACCATGAGAGTGGTAGAACACTGGAACAGGTTGCCCAGAGAGGTGGTGGATGCTCCATCCCTGGAGACGTTCAAGGCCAGGTTGGACAAGGCCCTGAGCAACCTGATCTAGTTGGAGATATCCCTGTTCCTTGCAGGGGGGTTGGACTAGATGACCTTTGAAGGTCCCTTCCAGCCCTAACCATTCTATGATTCTATGATTCTATGATTCACTAACTTTCTGCCGCCTATCTGTCTAGACTACTCCATGATGAGAATTGAATAAAACTATTTGGCTTTGTTTGAACTGAAACTTGCAGCAGCTTTTCAAAGATGACCTTCAAAAATATATATTTGAAGGTACACATATATATAAAAAACAGGATCCTGCATTTTCTGTTTTTTTGTGGCACAAAAATGACCAATATTCCCATGCATACACAAGAAGTCTACCTTAATTTACTAAGAATAAACGCCAAAGAAATGTTTATAAATTTATGACAGATGGAAAACAAATGTATTTGGAATACTCTGTTATTTCATTACACCTGCTAGGTTCTAAGTTAATTTTTTTTCTCCAAAGTTCTACATTTTGCCACTCCATTTAAATAATAAGATAGCGTTCAATTGTCTCCCTATTTGCCTACATAGAAGTGCTGTTATTGCTTTACATGCACATTACGGAAACAGTTACCAAAATACTTTCTTAATTCCTGCCCATTTGGAAAAAAAAAAAAACAAACCAAAACCCAAATACAAAAAAACCCAAACAACTTTGGAACAAATTATTAGAAACCTTTTAAGTAAGGCTTATCCTGCAAGAAAGTTTTTTTTTAATTTAATTTGTGCAGAGAAGAATAAGTTTTAAAATTACCTCCAACATCTTGTATGGAGGTATCATTTCAGATGGTACAGGATTTCTTGTTTAGCAGAAAATGGTATAGTGAGATGGCAGAGACCAGAAACCGAAGTTAAAGAAATTAATGTTACACATATGTGAAGTAATTAACAATTGAAATAAGCTGATCTAAAGGCTTGTGAATTTTCCACTTTTTAACATCTCAATTTAAAGACTGGATGTCTTTCTAAATTCATGCTCCAGCTGAACCAGAAGCTTGCTGCAGGGATTATCGGATAATGCTCTACGGCTTGTGCTAAGAAGCAACTCAAATTAGCTGGAACATAACAGCTCCTTCTGTTCTTAAAATCTGTGAATCATCTAAGAACTTTTCCACTAAACCCACAAAAGATAAGAATGAAGACTGTAAATATTTCTGAGGAAAACAAAAAAAAAACCACAAACCAGCAAATATTCCGTCCAAAAAACCCACATACGTATTTGAGGATTTCAGCCATATCTTGAAAATATAAAGTACAGTTGATCTCTCAAGTCACTTGTATACAGAGAAATTTGCTAAAAAATTGTAATGCCAGTAGCATTTCTGGCACATCCCTCTCAAGCGCTGTTTTGTGCAGTCAGCCTCTCTCTTGCCTTTTCACCCACCAACCTCATTCCTCATTCTCACATTTCTTTTATCACTTCCCTTAATCATTCTGGGGTTTCAGTGATTTTTTTTTTCTTTTGATATTATCAGGCCCGGCTACAAGTGATCCTTCTATCTCACATTGTGAGGTAATTATGCATCCTTCCCTTGCAGACACAGCATGGGCGGTCAGGAGCGGAGTGGAGTCAGCAGGAAAGGACCAAAAGACCCTGGTGGGACGGAGCAACCTAGGTTCCTGTTGCTAGTACCAACCACCCTGTCACATGCTGATCCTTACAGCCCAATTAATGACCATAACAGTGTCTTCTTCAAGAGAAATTCTCTGTAGCCTGTGTCAGTACTTCAGCAGTTCTTGCATTTTATGACTGCATCCGTGTGATAAAACAGCAGGAATCTCATGGGCAAAGGGGGTAACCAAGGAAAGCATGAGTTTGAAACCAACATGAGGAAAACTCCTGCAGAAATGTGCTAAGAGTGAAACTCTAAAAGGGTTTTTAAGAGATCTAGGAGACCTAACGCTCATTGTCAAAGTGATGAGTTGGGATAAGACTCATTGCAACAAGTTTAGTTTGTTGACAGGCCTGATAGCGGTGTAACTCACTTCAGTGACTTCAGCATGCTCATGGAGTGAGGGAGACAAGGAACAAGTTGCAAGTATGTCTGTGATATGGTTTGCTTGCTCTTCCTGGGCGGCTACACTTGGAGGCTCCTATGCACCCCAGCCCCTTTGCCTGCAGGTTTATTCCTAGTTTCAGGAATGTGAATCCTCACGGACATGTTGATGGCTTCGTGTCAGCTAGCAGACAGACTTTCTCCTCAAAATATTTCTCTCTGTGGATGGGTGGGCTTCGTGCTGAGGTGGATGAGGGGAGTCTAGTGATGTCTGATTTCTGAACCATGCATTTCATCCTCTGACAGCCACTTGAGGTATCAAAAAGATTTGCCTGGATTAGGCAGGTCTTGTTAGTTCAGTAACCTGTAACTGGTGCAGTACAGTATGTTTTATTAGGAAACTTTATTGTAGGCTTTTATGTAGACTTTCTATATTCCATAATTTTTCCAAGACACAGTTACACAGTCATGTGAGTGAAGCATAAGATAAAGCCAAGCTCCTTCTGCTCTGCAACCTTGTGAAGAAAAGTGAGAGGACGCACATTGCAGGTTGGGCTGACCGGATGGATGCTGTACCCATGTGCTGGCAGAGTTGTGCACCTCAGCCCACAGGCCACAATGAGAACTGGTGCTCATAATGCCACGCGACTTGTGGACACGCAGTAGTAAGTCACAGAAGTCAAGGTGATGCGTAGTGTGGCTTTAAAAGCCTTAATCTTTGTAAACTCAGGCCTTTCTATAATCTCTTCCACGTGCCAGAGTAGGTATTTGCTTCTTGGCTAAGCCAAGACCAGCAGAATAAGCTCAGGCAAACACAAAATCATAAAAAGACCCTGCATTTCTCCCCTCATCAACCAGGCATGTAAATCATGTTTCTTTGACACATTTACCCCAGAAAATCCAGAACAATGTGCATGTATATTCTAGAAAACTTCTCCCAGCCATTCCAGTGCACAGACATCTCTGAGAACAAGCACGTACTCAAAATTATCCTGCTGTTCCCTGGGAAGGAGTTCAGGTCTTAATATAATAAATGTGTAAGAACATAATTCAAGCCGGAACATGAAGGTTTCTATATTTCAAAAATTGATGGATTATAGTTTGCTCATTTAGCCTTTAATATTAATTACTACGACTCTGAATATCCAGAGAGATGCCGAACATCTTCCTTTCCAATCTCCTTCCTTTAGATATACGTCTTTTAAATACATGCAAACTTTTGTGCTTTCTACCTATTAACCCCTTCTGAGTCAAGCTATTCAGTTAAGTCATTACTAAAATTTCTCTCTCTACTTTTAACCTCTCATACTTTTAGGATTTCCTTAAGCATTACAAGCTCCAGCTTGTGCCCCATGACAATGTCTCATTAAAATAACCTTACTGCTCAGACCCTTATGTAGTCCAGCCAGCCATTGCTCAGCTGAAGTCAATGAAGGGACATTGATTTATGAGATCCGCCTGTTCATTATCTTCCTTTCTGCTAACTGACCTTTCAACAAAAATGAGCATAAGGAAGGGAAAAAACTGACATAGGAAAAAGATAAAATATATTATGAAGATGGAACAGGTTTTCTACCTCGCTGAACACAAGTATTTCACTTGAAAGACAACCCCTAGGGAAATTAGGACATGTCAATAGTTTTCAACCAGTTTCTAAATCATAGAATGGTTTAGATTGGAAAAGACCTTTAAGATCAAGTCCAACCATTAGCCTAACACTGCCAAGTCCATCACTAAACCATGTCGCTAAGCTATAATAAACTATAAATTTCTGTAACAAGCATAAATTTGCACCAATTAATGATGCTAGGAAGAGAAATCTTTTAAGAACATATCCAAGCGTCTCTTTCAATTAAGTGCCAAAGTTTGGCTGATTTTGTTTATTAGAGGCATCAGTCAATCTTGCCAAGCAACGTGGCTGAAAACATGCATCGTTTTGCGATACAAGGCCGCTATAACTTCAAAGAGCAACAGTGCTCCACACTACAAGGGATTTGTTGCACAATCTTCAGAGCTGAAGCTTCCATTGAACAGAAGACAATAGGCACTCATGCACCCATGAATCTGACAAGGATGTGTACCTACAGCTAGTAGACTGTACTTGCTAAGAATACGAGCAATAAACTGAATGTAAAAATGGAAAGTCAGACACTTTAGGAATGGTTTATGGCAAGTTCTTTGAGGAAGGATGATAAACTAGTTTCTCAGACCAACCTGAGTGTGTCCATACCATAAGTGCAAACATCTAAGCCAAGCAAAGCATTTATCACTATGGAAAAGTAACTGTTCCAGTGCTCCAAAGAGTGAGGGCAAAGATATTAATTCGTGGAAGTCCTAGTGAAACAAATAGACCAGTCCATCATAAGGTGTCTCCCTTAGTCTCATATATTGTACTTCCATAGTATGCCAGTAAACCAGTGACAATGGATAATGCAAAAAAAAAATTCAGGGGGATAAAATCCTGTCTCCCTCGAAGTCAATGCAAAGTTTCACCATTTTAAGAATCAGTGTTTGAGTGCTTTTATTTTCAAGTATTCACAGTGAGAAGGAGACTGGTTTTGAGCACTCAGCCCCTCTATTTCTTGCCTGCTCTTAAAAAAATTCATATTATCAGATTTTAAGAGTTGTATTTAACACTTAGCTTCACTGGCTTCTTATACATTTCAGGAACCTGCTAACAATAATAAAATAAATAACTTTGCTTATTTCCATTATCATTGCTGGATTGGCTCCAGACATTCTTTTTTCCTTCTCCTCCCTCTGTCCATCCTGCTCTAGCGCTCTTTCACTGCTCACTCTGGTCATGGTTAATGCGAGTGCTATTTTTCCTTCCTTCCCCTTCACTGCCTCTTTTCAAGATTTAGCTGAAAGCGACTGTTTCTTTTAACCAGTGCTCTAACAAGGAGCATTTATTGTTTCATTCAGATATGTCACTTGGGAGAAGAAGAGGTTTTGTCCAGGATACTCAACACATGCAAGCCCTACTAAACACATAACACTACTCTTTTGGTTTGCCTGTACATATATCCCTAAAAAGGGCAGAAAAAAAAAATCTTTTCTAGTCCTTGCAGGCTTCCAGAGGGACCCTGTTAAAATCCAAGAGAATTTGCCACCATAAATCATGGAATCCCACAAGACAAGAGTGGGAATTAGCCTGACAAAACATCTGCCTATGTCAACACAGTGTCAAGTGAAACAAAGCTCCACCAGACACTGATCCAGGCAACTTAACGTCTGCACTCTGCCACCACCTCCCTGCTGACAGCTGGGTATGCTTGCAAAGCACGTCTGCTTCTCCCTGACACCGCTGAAAGACTGCAAATCTCAGTGCAAGTGTGGCTCCCTGACAGCTCTGCCTTAGGACTTCACACCAAAAACATGTACAGTGCTATAAATGCTTCACTCTCCCTCGCTGCAAATAGACAAAGACTTTATTTCTCCCAAGAAGACAATCTTACTTACTTGGGATAGCGCCTCTGCTGAAAGATGGGCAGAATCTCTGTGTCTTGATTTGAATGTAGAAGCAGTAAATCCCGCAATCTTTCTGTCAGGACAAAGAAAAAAAAAGGAGAAAAGAAAAAAAAGACAAACCCAGACTGTGACTCTGCATTATAAGTTCAGGCCACAAGTAAGCAAGCAGTAATATCAGCGAATTCTTTTCTCCAGCAATATTTACCAGAGGACAAAGCTAAGTGTATAGGGAATAAAATCTGAATATTCATACAGAACTGCTGCTAAGACTAGTGTCTAGAAATCACTGTTTCCCGTAAAATCTTTTAATAATACTTTAAAATAGCATTTTTTTAATCTAATATTAAATTCTAGTAGCACTTACAAGTTTCTGAGGTTTGCATGCACATCTTTTGGGTATCAAATACAGACAGTCATAAACAGTCCCTGCTTGAAGAGCTTAGAAGCAGAAAGAAGGAGCCACTAAGAATTCACTAGCCACTCCGGGATCACAGTGGTCTAAACAAACACAGAGTAATTAATTAATCTAAATTAAACTGCAATGCGAGTTCTTGGGTAACTGACTCATTGGTATTTTCAAGGACGGTTGGAAGACTGGATTGCTTTTTGTTCACTATTATATATTTAAAAAACTGCATTACAGGATCATCTGCAGTAGGTAAGGGGTTTGTAATTCAGCTTCACTGACCACCACGTGAAAGGGTGGTTGTGATTTGTGTAGCTGCCTTTCTCTGGAGGTGGTCAGACACCATATGTAAGCGGGATCCGTAGAAGCTTCTATCAGTATCAGTTTTTCAGTTCCTGGAAGACGGGAACCTCCTCAAAATTCACTTGATATCCAGATTCAGGGATAGAAGGGAACTGTCCACCCAGGTCAAATCCTCTTAGCATATCCCGTAGCTCTCCATAGCACAGGACTACTCTGTTTCCTTCCTTTCATCACCTGCAACTTTTATTTAACCAGTCCTCCAGTGGAACAGAAACCAAGGACACTGATGATGCCCTTCCCACCTTCACATCTCCTACTCTTCCTTCAATACCTTGCAACTATGGTTCGAAGTCTTCAGCTACAGCTTTTATCCTTCATTGGCTAAACCACAGTCTGTAGCCTGTGTCGTGTGTAGTAGCTGTACTCTGGGTTTCTCTAAAATCAGTATCTCTTCCACATAAGTTTTTCAACCTGGGAACTGAACCTGAGGATAAGTGTAGTCCTTCCTCCCGTTATATCCCTACGTATGTCAAAATATCCTCTAACACCAGCTTTACAGATAAGGAGATCGAGGGACAGATAATCAGTGGAGAAAAAAAACTGAATCTCCCAGTTCCAAAAAGGAACCATAGAAGATTTCTCACTTCTTACAGGTTAGCATATGATGGCTTTCTTAACATTCAGTTTTATGTACTGTTATGTCATCATAACTAAACTCCATTAATTTCGATACAATTCTGCCGTGTAGCCTCTAAAATGGGAAAAAAAAAACCTACACCTATACTTCATGAATTTATAATACTTTGAAGAAAACATAATAAATTCAGAAGAAAAACTCTTTTGTAAAGGGCTCAGATTTAAAGGTCAATTGTCTCAGAAGATCTGATCTAGTCTTTCATCAGCTGGCTAAGATGTATTGCAAACATCTCAGAGAAGACACCAGGATCTGCCAGTGAAGAAACAAAGGCTGATACTTAGTATCTTCGTTCTTTATTTCTACACCTCTTCAGATTCAATTTTGAAATTCCTACTGCATCTTCAAAATGTAACTTAGCTTTCCCTGTATCTAAGTAGGACAGAGACTGGATGTGGCCAACAACAACAAATGCAATGCTGTAACAATGGAAGTGAAACTCAATGAGCATCTTTAAGGGAGCAGCCTGCTCATTGTCTTGACAAAAAGCTTACCATTACAGGTACTTCTTGACCTCTTCTTGGATTTTTAGGAAGAAGCAGAGATTTACTTTTTTCTCAGTCCTCTGGTACATGGCAATATGATGTACACGGGCATGCCCTGTCACCCTAAAGATGTTACAATATGATCTTCAAAAGCAACTGGACAAGAACTGAAAGGTTTCTGGAAACTTTCACACGTGCAAAATATCCAACTGTATATGTTTCAGAGGGAGAACATTAACTTTCACCCCTACCTCAGGAATTTCCCAATGCAACTGGTGCATTTCTAGGAACCCTTCACAAAAAGGCTTTATATGAACAACAGTCTTTGTGCGTGCCTGGTGGAGGAATGAGAGGAAGTTTTCAATGGCAAATACTGAATGATGGCACTTCTTTCTATGACTTGAGGGTTTGACCTCCAGAATATGGTGTGAGTCACCATGATTAAGGATTTGTCTTTGGGGTGGTCCGATTTATTTATTTGTTAGGGCCTATAATCAGGTGCAACAGCAATGCAAAGCACGAGGAGACATGGTCAGTACATGCAAGTGAGTGAGGCTGGTTTGGCAGACCTGGCAAAGGGCCTGTGACACTTTGGGAGAGATAAAACACATCTCGGTGAGGGTGCAGATATGCCCCACTCCATTGCTCTGCCCGAGATGAATGGCACCAAGCCAGAGAGCCATATTCCATCTCTATCCCCCACTCCGTGACTTTTTCTTGTGCTGCTGCCCTTTCCCATTGATCTACGCCACCTGGCTGCACTTCAGGACTCGATTCAACAAGCCACGATCTTGAAAATATTTTGAATAGTAATGTGACAGGGCTGGCCAGTGCTGGAGTGAAAGCAGCCAAGTTATGGCATCTGAAATTGACCTAAACATCTTCTCCACTGGATCTTGTTTTAGTTAAAAGTCAACTTTTATTTTTTTCCCCATGCTATGGCAAATTTCCCAAGCAGATGTATTTTCTTTTCACCATATAACTTTACTCATTTTTCCATGGCAACACTTATGCTATATGGTAGCGTTCTACCTCATCTCAAATACATCCTACAACTTCCTCCAGCACATATAGCCTCCATGTCCTGTAAATCCTCTTAACAGAAACGGCACACCGATCAGAAGGCTTCAGGATCAATTTGTCCCATAGGACCTTTATGGAAGTGCTTCACCCTTCAGGTCTATGATATTCTGGTATTACACATACGTGTGCACAGTACAAAAGTCACACTGGTGCAAATGACACTATTGCCTTTAAGAACCATCCAGTAAGGTGATAAGGGAAGTGATGAGAGCTTTGGCAGCTACTGACAGAACACAGGTGGCAATTTTAGTGCTCTTATAAAAGTGAATATTAGAAGCCTAATGCTTGACAAGAGAAGGCTTTTCAATTTACAAGAAAAAATCACAATGACACCTTCAAAGGAGGGGGAATTTTTTCAAAAAACTAAGATTTTCTTCTAATCCATGTTACAACAACAAATGAAAGACGTAAGAACTGATGAAACTAATAATTAGAGCATTTTTACATTATTTTGATTTGCAATCACTAGTTGATCAATAGAACCAAACCAAGTCATTACTTGGATCATTTTAGAGAGACATCTCCCAAAATTGAGTCTTCTCTATCACATCCTACAGTTTAGTAGCTAAAATGTGATGCTTCTGTCTAGATGTTGGTCTGGCTTGTTAACAAAACATGAAGAACATTTACTTAACTAAGTTTTAGAAGGCTTACTTCTGAAAATCTGCAATTATCTTCTCTGTGCCTCATTCTATCCATGCAATTTGCATTAGTTTAAGTCCGTACTAGCTAGAGTCCTAATGATTTTTTACATTGTTCTGAGATCAATTATGCCATTGATCATTTTGTCACTCTGCTGAGTGTGACAGTGCAGACATCGTCTCACGGACTCTCCCATAAGTCGACCTGCAGGACAAAGTTCTCACAGACATCAAGAATGGTTGTACAGTCACGTCTTATGCTCAGACTTATCTTTTCAACATGCTGAGTGTCTCTGCTTTCTCCTGGCTCTCACTGTGAGTGTACAGTTCCTTCCAAATTCTTGATCAGTGAGAAGTCCTCAGTTAAATTTAGGCAGTCTCACTGGGATCATATATGTTTAGCTAAATGTGTATAATTGCCTGTGATGACTAGAGCCTGGATGTAGCAACACAATCTTATGCCCTGTCCTCCTAAATCAGGATGTAGATTATAAAATCAGATTGTAGACTATAAAGGAGAAGAGAAAGTTTGCCATTGAAAGTTTTTGAGATTTAATCTGCCCTCTGACATATACCTCTCTTCCCTGTCTCTCATGTAATCCATCTTCCCTCTTTTGCACCCTTTGTTCCTCCAGCCTTCTCCCAGCTCAACATATTCACAAGTCAGCTACTGGAATCTCAGTATAAACACCCACTAACATCTTTATAATACCGGTTATGACAAATCAGTTACGAATTTACAAGGACAGAAGGATGCATTTCAAGGGAAATTTTCCCTTGGAAATATTTAGATGCATGTCATTGTTGTTCTCAAGCAGATTGGGATTGTGCTCAGTATGATGAGTAAATGGTCATGGCAGAAAAAAGTAAGCAAGAATGGGGGCATGATCTGAAGCCCATTCAAACTGGTTACACAATCAAGTTTCCTTTTTTACAGAATACACTATTAGAGAGGTGGAAGGAGAGAAAAAGGGATTTTTTATGATAATATTTTAATATCTGAGGCTCTCAAAGCAAAGAAAAATAATTTATATAGAAGGTCCCTGTGAACTAAACCACATTATTATTATTCACATTCTGTAGACAGAGACACTATGGCACAGGGACCACTAGCCTTTTTCAAAGCTCTTGCATCCCTGAAGCTCTTACTGCTTTTGCACTTCGAAGATTATGCCAAAAGTCACACACTACAGCTGTGTCAGGTTTGACTTTAAAAGTCAGGTCTTGTGGTTCTTCTTTCCTTGCTCCTTCTTGTTACAAAATACTTTACATAACATAACAGTAAAGTCACTCTGCTGAATTTCAAGAGTCTTGTAAAATCAAATTTCTGCTCTTTCAGAGATTGATTGGTCATATGAGGCCACAGCAGTATACAACTGAAGTCAGAGACATTGTTTTGTTTTTCCTGATCACAGACCACTCTCAATCTCTAATAAAACCAGGCTGAATTGCATGCAATCAACTCAACTAAGAACATTGTAAAACTGATGGTAATAAGGATATTTTATATCAGTTTTATGGATTATTTTTTAAATCAAAGTTTGTAAGAATAAACAGAAATGTGATTAGAAAGCAATCAGAGAATGGGAGAACAGAATAGCCTCATCAGCTATAATGTTCAGAACACTGTGATCCAGCAGCCTAGCCGTCTACAAAAAGGTCTATCCATAGTGACACTCATTTTGCAGTCATGTAACCTGTAGCACTTCTGCAGTCATTGAGACACAAATCTCAGTTGTCTTTCACCACACAAACACTTGCAAGCAAGCTCTATAACCTCAAACTAAAAAAGTCCGCCTAGTTTTATGCAAAATGCAGAGTGGTCTGGAGCACCTTCCGTGTCATGAATAGCTCCGCAGCACCTTGCAATAATTAAAAAAAAAAAAAAAAAAAAAATTAAGTCAGCTTTCTTAAAACTGCCAACAGCATTTAAAAGGATTTGAAACCCAATAATCTGACCTGTTTTCAAGCTCTGTAAATTTGAAAATGCTGTCATAAGTAGTTCCTCGGTGTCTTGTAAAAAGAAAAGACATTTAGGAAGCAGTATTTGCCAGATGAGGTCTATAAAACTATGATGAGCAACAAGATGGCATAAAACTGAAATGTCCAATATTTTAGTTTGACCTCTGGATTATTAATGGCCAAAGTTTCTGAAGTTAAGGAAGTATTACTTCTCTCCTCTTGAATAGTCAGTGCTACAAATATCTTCCATCAGATTAAAAGGGGAGGAAATAAAACAATGATGAGGTAATGTTGATGAGCTAAAGGTTCAAAAATGATTACATCATAAGTCTTGGAATTCCCCTGAAACATACATATTTTGCTGATACAAAGAAACAGGCTTTTTGACCAGCTTGAACTTCCATGATTCTCAGTGCATTAAGCCTCACGGTTTGATTCTCCTGGTTTTTCGCCTCCATTACCTTCATTCCTGATCAGTCAACTGAAAGACTAATTAGAGCCTACCATTTACACACTTTCTGAAAAAAAAAAACAAACCAAAAAACAACAAAGCGCTAGTAAAAACCCAGACAGTTGAAAATTACATAAAAAAAAACCCTTGCTGTTTATATTTATTTAAGGGAAATACAGAAGTTTTACAGAAAGGCAACTGGTCTTTTCAATTTTAAGCTAGGCGAATAAACAGTCATCATCCTTCTGTTCAACATTTTCTTTTGCAGGATTTTAGTTTATTTAAGCAGAGGGGAAAAAATAAGGAAATCAATTAATCATTACACGTCAGCAGTGAGTGTAATGTCAGTTACATGAATCAGTCACTCTGGACCTGCAGAATAGTCCTCCTTTGTTTGAAGAAAGTCTCTGTACACCCTGCTTTCCCTCCTAACCTGCATTTCCTTCCTAAAAAGTAGTCAGCTCCTTCTCTTTCTCTTGCTGTGTGCTTACCAGCTGAAAATCATTCTCCCTCCCCAATTCTGGCATCAGCACATCCTTTCCCTGCTGGAATTCTACGTGCTTTCTTATGTCTTTAAAATGTCCCACCTACTATGTCAAAATTAGTTTGGGCAGATTTATTTCTAACCCGACCTCCCTCATTTACACTATAATCACACATACTGCATGATTTATGTGTGTATGCCCATACATCAGCCAATGAAGAAACAGAGTGAAAGGCAGTCCTCATCCAAGGAACCTTAAAAGGCTGGAAGATGAATGATGGGAAGGAAAAAGCATCACTTGCTTTGTTTCAAAACAGGGAAGAGGGATACTGAGGACCATATTTAGACTGCATTTTGTATGTCTAACTTGACAAGAGAGCAGTGAGTGACCCAGACCACCTATTAGTTACGCTGCCAGACTCGGGTTCCCCCGACAGCCAGTGAAGAGACATGGACACAACAGCAAAGTTAAGCAGTCTTGATGCTCAATACTGAGTTGCAAATCCTTCTGTAGGTTATATAGCAACTCCCTGGCAGAGCTGGGGATTAGCTAGGCTGCTGGAGTTCAAAACCAATATCTTAATCAAGAAACTACTTTTTTTTTCTCAGAAGTACTTACTATACTTGAAGACTATTTCTGTCATGACAGTAGAGTTCAGTCCATAACTCGACACTTACAAAGCATAACATTAAAACAGGGTTTAGAAAGAACACAAAACGGTTAACTTTAAAAAATATCTTCATAAATATATCCTCTGAAGCAAATGTTATTTATGCAGATTTTTTTCAGCTCTGAGTTCTACAATTGCTCCCTTTGGCCATGAAGGGCCATCCTTTGCTGTTTGCACTCCTCATAAGACAACGCAGAGAGGCTCAACTAACATTTTCTGCACTAGTCGTGCACATTCTTCTTTCACAACATGCCAGAAGAAATGATGAGGCATCAGTATATCCCTTTGTGGCTTTAAAGCAAAGTTGTGACACTGGATCTAAAAAGCCCTTACATTCACAAAAAAAAAGAGAGTCAAATTATGTGAGCAGGGGATTCAACTGGTTCTCTCTTTGTAACTTGAAATCTGATACAGAAACTAGAGAAAGGCCAACCTTTCAAAAGCTACATGGGATTTTAACACTTAAATGGAGCTACTATCCAGCTGTGCAACTACTGCAATACTATCCAGCACTGCAAAGCTCCAAAGGGAATGCACCTAAAAAGCTGAGCAAAGGCACAATTTGTCAGGCTGTACTGATTCACATCAAGGGCTCCCTACTCTAATAGCTTGCTTCAGTTAGGGTTGGTCATCCTGGAGAAGAGAAGGCTCCAGAAAGACTTTATAGAAGCCTTCCAGTACTTATAAGGGGCCTCCAAGAAAGATGGAGAGACTTCTTATAAGGGCGTGTAGCGATAGGACAAATGGTAATGGATTTAAACTGAAAAAGGGTATATTTCCATTACATCCAAGTAAGAAATTCTTCACTCCGAGGGTAGTGAAGCACTGGAACAGGCTGCCCAGAGAAGTTGTGGATGCTTCATCCCTGGAAGTGTTCAAGGCCAGGTTGGAGGAGGCTTTGAGCAACCTGGTGTAGTAGAAGGTGTCCCTGCCCATGGCAGGGGGGTTGGAACTAGATGATCTTTGAGGTCCCTTCCAACCCTTCTACGATTCTATGATTCACATGCAGACACCTATGGAAGAATCAGTACAGGGCAAGACCCTCCTGCTGTCACTTTCCAAGCCTCCTGTTGTTTTTATCTCAGCAAATCTCCTGAGCCTAATGTGGTTCACCTACTAAGAAATGCCTTAACTTCTCTTTTAAAGTACTTGACCAGTCCTCCATGTAAACCTTCTAATCTATCTCATACCTCTGACAAGGAGTTCCATGCGTCTCTCACCTACTACATGTTTGCTCTGAAATAGTGTCTTACTGACTGTGCTTGATGGTCAAAAGTTCTGATACTGGCAGAAACCGTGACTAGTCAGGCGCTACCCACTCACTTTTCCAGTGTTATGCATTATTTTGTAGATTACTGCTATATTCCCCTAAATTATCTCTTTTGCAGGCTAAGGAGTCCTTGCATACTCAGTTATCTTGTGTTTGGAAGCCTTTCTGTTCTCTTGATTGTCTTTGTTATTCCTTCCTGAACTCTGTCCAGGATTCTGTCCACGAGATGAGGACCAGACCCACACACAGGATTCAAGTCCTGGGAGTACCACAGAAATACCCAGCTGCATGGTGATCTCCTCTGCTTTATTCCCTACTCTTCTCCCAATATTTTTTCTCTTTATTGCTGCTGAGCACTGAGCTGATGTCGTCATGGAAATAATTATCATGACTTTAAAGTGTTATTCTTGGGCTGTCACAGTCACATCATCTCCAGCCACGTGTATTAGTTTGTCACCAAATATATCAAACATCAGTATGTACCCACATGCATACATGCACTGGTATTTTTAGCCAGGTCTATAAATAGGTTTGCAATATATTTTATACACTTGAACAAGCTACAAGAACTTTTCATTAAACATATTTAAATGGCAGCCACAAAATAACAGAGTTAATCCCATCCACGGCTAAAATTCTATATCATAACGAAAACACCACCAGTCATTGGGAACTCATCTGTGGGCTTTTCTCTATTTGTATTTGGTCTCAGTTTACACCATAAGCATGGGATCATTTCATGCTCTTGCTAATACAGACACAGCTTCATTATTGCACTCAAACATGCAAATAAATTACTGTATTATAACTTTGCAGAATCTCAGAATAGTTGAGGGTGGAAGGGCTCTCTGGAGATCGTATAGTCCAACCCTCTTGCTCTGAGCAGGGTCAGCTACAGCAGGTCTCTCACAGCCATGCTCAGTTGGGTTTTGAGTATCTCCAAGGACGGAGACTCCACAACTTCTCCAAGCAACCTGTGCCTGACCACCCTCCCAGTGGAAAAGTGTTGTCTTACACTTACAAAGAATTTCCTGCATTTCAGTTTGCACCCATTGCCGCTCGTTCTGTCACTGGGCACCGCCGAGAACAGCCTGGCTCTGTCTGCTTTACTCCGTCCCAGGTAAAAGCAGACAGGACAAAAGGTTTTGGAGAGAACAATCACGTGCCATGATACTTGTATCCAAGATCTAATGAACCTTTCCCTGTGCAACATAAGGGGCAATATAAGGCTGATAAGATTATATTTTATCTTCCGCTGCTGTTTTTTGGGAGTGGGTGATGCACAAAATGCTTTGCATACCCAAAACACACAACAGGTGAGAGTTGTACAAAGCAGCCCTCCTCCATCACAACAGAACAGGAGGAAAGCACTAGCAGATTTTGGCCTAGTAAAGGCTGTCCCTATACAGACATTGCTGCCAAATATCTTCTAGTTCTTCGTGTCAACTCTGTTCTTAAAAGTCACCTTAAATTTCACTAACTGGTAAAATTATTTCACAGATCTGCTTGTGGGAAAAAAAATTATCAATATTTTGTGCTGTTTCCATTGATTGCCACCTTTGGCTAAAATTGTAAACCTACATCTGTTTGAAGAGAGGGAAACAGCAGGTTAGGGGGCAACTGCCCCCACAGCTGATAAACATGCAGTCAAGATGCTGCCCTGTCATAGGCTTCAAACACGCTGGGGAGGTTGGATGGTGGCTTCTCCTAATTGGGGCAGGGATGGGAGGAGAAGGGAAAATGCTAAAGAAATAAGAGTTTGTAAAAGAGGACAGGAGTTTCCTTGTTAATGCACCCTCACTCCTTGCCTCATAATATAAGGCAGCAGTGAGGTTGCCCAGCCCGCCTCCCTCCAACTGCAGCTGTGAACGATGTTGCTAATCGCAGAGGCTTAACTGATGTTAGTACGGTCATGAAGCATAACTTTTACCTCCTCACTGCTACATTGTGTGAATACCTACATTGAAGCAACTGAGTTGTTCTCAGGTCCGTGCTGAGGGCCAGACAGAAAGCTGAAATATGCTGAAAATACTTAGAGACAAGCTGAAATACTTAGAGACAGTGCTGGGACAAAACAGCGCTGACATATGTCCTGTGGAGGAAAAGCTTGTCCAGCCAACTGCTTAGCTAAACTAAAATACTAGAAATAACAGTAATAAGGCTCCAAATAAGACACAAAAGAAGAAACAGGGTATTGAGGGACTTCATTTATATATAAAAATCACCTCTCCTGTGTTTTCAGATATAAGTTCTTATCCAAAAGCACTCCTAACACTGGTTGTACTGAAGTATAACACAGGACAAAGTGATCAGAGCTCAGCTGGATGTTATTATATATATAAATTTTGCTAGTCAACTGGGGATGACCCACTGGGAAGAAATGCACATATTTTCCAAAGATCTAATCACATCTGAGGATCCATTTCTTATAACATCTCTCAAAGGGCAATATCAAAACCTTAGCAGGAAATCATTTGTACTGGCAAATGAAATGAGCCATTAGATATTGTTTTTCTCTTTTTTTGAATAGGTGATAAAACATAATACACACAAGTGTATCAGGAAATGTATCAAAAGTTGGTTTAATTTCACCCTGCCGTGAGTAATTCTGTTATTTCTTCTTACACCTGGATTAGACAAGTCATTCTTGAGAACTTAAGCCAGCTCACTCCTTGAACATAAGCTATTATATATAACCTAATTTGAGTAGTTTTCATCTACTCTTAATTTAAAAAAAATATCTATGTTTGCTGACTTAGCACTAGCTCTTGTATAGACTGTCCTTAAAATATGCTGCAGGATTTTCTACTGGATTGTCATCTCCGTCTTTCAACTACCATGACGTTATGAATGTGATAAAACACTAAATAGATACGTTTTTACATGATAGAAAGTCTGTTACTACTCAAGTCAACAGAAAAAGCATTCCCAGCCTTGAATGGGAGAGAAAAGCTTGAAAACGTTACTCTCTAATACTACATTTATAACTATTCTAGAACAGAGAACCAGTGGTTTAACATGATTTAGATCCCATAGTTCCTCACATTATTGCAAGGAAATGGTTTGGCATGTACTTTTTTGAAAAAGTGATTTTGCCAATCTTTATATCTTTAAGTTTTCATTAGATATTTAGCTTTCGATACTTTTAGTTACAAGTCACAACCTGGCATACAGTGATGTACCATCACAAATTCAGCATGACAAAACAGCGGAGAAATGATAAAAACCTCTTCATACAAAAATGGCACATGCTGGTACATATGTGTTGAAAACTATGGGAGACTTATTTCTAAACAAATTTTTGGATTAATGACAGGCTGCTTTATTTGGAAACCGCACTGAGATAATTTCATTTGCCATGCTTGTTAATGATAGCACATAATTAGCATAATCCCCTCAGCATATTAAAAAATGCAAACATCAAATAACAGAAATTATAAAAATGTTTTCCTTTAATAATAAATTTTGCCTTTTCCAAACCAGTCACGGCTAAGCTTAAGAGACACTCAGCTAACACAGTGCAAGTGATCCTTGAGGGAAAGCCCTGTGCCGTCAGGCTGGCACCAGCCACTTGGCAAAGCACAACAAAGCATCACAGCTTCGTCTTTCAAAACGTGCGTGGGCGTCTGCGGCATTTTCCTTGAGGAAATGGCACTTACAGTGTGCTTAACGAATAAGGGAATATGCTAAATCTATGGGAAGAGATAGTCCTTAAAACTGCTTATCGCAACGAAGAGCCCAAACTGCCCACTGGTTTATTTTAATTTCACCCAACACGAGGAGGCTTCTTGGAGGCTGTAGGTGTCCTAGTTATCATCGACAGTACAATAAAATCATCACAGCAGCCATTTCAGCAAAAGTCAGAATAGTCAATAATCTCTGAAACTCCTCCTCTCCCCAAAATCCCCCTTCAACACTGAAAAATGTGTCAACAGCCTTTGGTAAATGCCACCCTCCATTGAGTCCCCCCTTGTCCAACACACATAAAAACACAAATGTGCCTATTTGGATTCACAGACCCTTCCAGGCTCTCTCCCCAGCAGAGAAGCACTCTCTCTTACTCATGGTCATGGTATTTACTACAGGATAACTTAAAATTCCCTGGTTGCAGGTAAGTCACAGAACTAAGCAGTCATCCACTGTTTACCAGCTTCTACATACAGAACAGGGTCCCTTCAAATTACTAAAAACACAGTAATAATTTGAGTAAAGCATTGTCCAAATTTTACTCTCTATAGATGGTCAAACATTTTCAATCAAAACGTTTAGACAGGACATTGAGATTTTAAGAGAAAAAAAAAATATTAAAATGTAAAAAACATACCCAAATGCTGAAACTTTAGGGATGTGTGTGGGCACATATATATAAATAAAATGCAGCATTTCATGCAAGTCACAGTGGATTTCTCACATGTCCATCTCTTTTCCCAGTTAGAGTTGGCAGCCGGGCTGTATCTGCCATGATGCAAGTGCTTTCTCTCTCCAGGAGTGAGACCATAGCACATTACAGCAAATATACCCTAAATTGGGAACCCAGCCAAGAGAGGATAAAGAAAGCTGGAGACACACAAATCCTAAGAGGCAGTGGGGAGAGCATTTACAAGTGATATTTTTGGCTTTCAGACAGTATTTTTGACCAAATGAATTTTTTGAGAAACAAGTAGTATTTCTCATGGAAAAGGTAAATCAATTTTTTTTTTAAAAAGGGGTGATGTGCATTTTCTGTTCGTTTACTAGGCAATTTTATCACTCATATTTCTCAAGGAAAAAATTGCTTTCAAAAATAACAAGGAATGTTTTTTCATTCCCTGCTCTTTGCTTTGACTTTGCTGCCTCTTTGCCAAACCTGCTGAAGGCACTGCATGCCTAAAAGACAACCTGTTTTTTCCGGCTGTTTCAGCTGATCTAATAAAAGATATTACTTCTCCCTACAAAACTTGCCTCTCATGGAATATTATTTCATTATAGTGTACTTTGGTCTAATCTGCTACAAATGTCACAAAGTGTATAAACAAGAAGTATCATGATATCCTTTCTGAAACAAGCTTTGTCACTTTATCCCCATTTTGAGCAAAAGAGCTTTAAATAAAGAAGAGGAAGAGTGAGAACATGTGTGAGCTGCAGAAACGTGGGTTGTAAGGTCAGTGAAACAGGATACAGGCTGCACCCTGCCCATCAGCTGCTGCGCTTCATGCCGAAGCGCCGTCTATTGCTGTCACGGCACGCTCTGCTCCGCGCACCCCAACGGGCAAGGCTGCAATCCCATTCACACTTCGGAAAGCGATTTCCAGCCTATGAATTCCCTCCTACAGTTTCCCCTCACAGCGCCTGAGTTAATACTGCGATAATTGAGCCGTTTGTCTCGTTAAGAAACGCCACGTTCAGCACATCGCAACTGCCGTTTCGAACTTCACTCAGAATTCGGGCGCAGTAGCAATTAATTTACCTGGCAGCATCTTAAACTTTATAGAGTATTTAAGGCATTTCTGCCTTGACGCCTTTTAAAATTTCAAAGCCTGATAAAAAGAAAAAAATTGGGTTTTAACTGCAAATTAATTTAGTGGACTGACACTCACAAAATCATAGAATCATAGAATAGTTTGGGTTAGAAGGGACCTCAAAGATCATCTAGTTCCAACTCCCCTGCCATGGGCAGGGAAACCCTCCACTACACCAAGTTGCCCAAAGCCTCATCCAACCTGGCCTTGAACACTTCCAGGGACGGGGTATCCACAACTTCTCTGGGCAACCTGTTCCAGTGCCTCACCACCCTCACAGTGAAGAATTACTTCCTTAGAACTAATCTAAATTTATCATCTTTCAGTTTAAAACCTTTTCCCCTTGTCCTATCACTATGAGCCCTTAGAAGAAAGTTCCTCTCCAGCTTTAGGGCCCCTTTAGGTACAGGAAGGCTGCTAGAAGGTCTCCCCAGAGCCTTCTCTTCTCCATGCTGAACAACTCTAACTCTCTCAGCCTAAGCCTCTCTCATTTTTTTTTACATAAAAAATGGATTGCACTGGCAATCTGATTCCATTCCCATTAGGAACTTGCCCCCACATCTGTGTTCTGCACTGCTGTATCCACTTTTTAGAGGCATGGGACCACAAGGTTCATAGTCCAATACAGAGCTGTGATTCGCATGCAATTTTGTGTGGTTTAAGTCTGCACAAAATGCATAGGCATTAACATTTTAAACTAAACTCTTCTATTCTGTTTACAGCACATACTAAAATATCTATTTTGCAAGTTGTGGAAACCTGCTGTTGGCCCATTGTCACAATATGGTGCTTTCAATGCAAGTTCTGAGGTTTGGTTTGTTTCTTTAAAGGAAGAAGTAACTCTCTTGCGGCTGTCACATACCCTTTTTTTTTTTTTCCCCACAGGAATCCTGTTTTGCAGTTGATAACTATACAGTTGGTTGGTGGCAGATTTTTATTAATAATATTTATGATTTAATGGGACAGATCTCCGAGGAAGGTCCGAGACAGAGAAGAGCTGTGGCTGCAAGATGCCCCTCAAAAATTCTGGGATCACAGACTAGCTATATTTCCTTATGGTGAAACCCAAATTCTCCAGCTAGTGCTTGATGCGCTGGAGAAACAACACATACACAAAAGTCACAGGACTGGATGGAGCAGTAGGAAGGTGTGTGTAGCACAGGAATGCAAAGCTGAGTGGCAAGGGGCTATAGGGAACTGATGCTAAAATTTGGGGTGTAGGATTTTCTTCACCTGAACAAGGTCAGCACTGATTTTGATGCACCTTGGAACAAAAAGAGACTTTGGAACAAACAGTTGCTGTTTCAAGGAAGTCTGAAGCTTAGGGTGAGGACAGACGCAGGGTAAATGTACTTACAGAATGAGGGAGAAAAAAGGATGGAAAAAAGAGATGGAATATCCTAACTAGAACTTCAACACTAATATCACGCCAACAAGGAGCTACACAATATTTGCTGTGTAAATGGAGTGAAAATGTTATTTGACCATGTTATTTGGTCATAATGACATTTGCCATGTTGTGGGAGTTTTAATTAAGTCCCATAGAGTTATATGCTGAGCACAGAACAAATTCTGAGCAAGAGATGGCCCCTCTTGCTCCCCATCCAAGCTTAGATGAGGCACCTGTAGAAATAAGCAGACAGGTAGAAGAGACCAAGGAATAAGGAGCAATACGAGGTAGCCTGAAAGGTAGCCTGAATACCCTAGCGACCACCACGGCTGGTGGTCTTCATGGCAAAAGAGAGCTACACTTTAAATCATACCACAGCTCAAATCAGTGACGAGACCTCTACTGAAAAGCAAGCCCACTTTTGTATTTACAAGGAATGTTAGAAGTGGAAAGGGTGCAGAAAGCAAAGAGCCAGCCAAATGCAAGGTCTCAGAACTTGAACTTAGAACAACAGATCTACTGAATAGAAGGTTCAAAGGTGCTGTGCTGATTTTCTGTAAATATTTGCACACAAACAGGCAACAACTAAAATCCAGACACATTTTCCAGTGGTGGTAACAGGAGAAAATACTAAATTATGACAACATCACAAAGTTGAGCTACATTTTCTCAAAATGCACAGAAAGAGTCCATGAACATCCAAAGGCTGAAGCTGAAAAATCTGCAGACTATTTCAATCCCAGGTTTTGGTTTTAGGTTATGTTAACTTCTGTATGGAAATTATTCTAAGAAATTCTAAAGCATCATGTAGGAGTTGAGAGTGCATAAAGATAACTGTACCTTCTGATAAGAAAGTTTATAAATATCAACAGTTCCTACAGAAGTTTTTCCTATTTTTTTTTAATGTTCCAAATTTGAAATATAATTTTCCTAATTAACTGCAGCATTTTTACAATCTGTTAGAAAAGGATCCCCAAAATCTTTCAAATCTACTTTTAACATATTTTAACTAGCAATTGTTAGTTAATCTGTGGTAACTCGTAATTCCAAGTCTGAAGCATGACTGCTTTTTTCTTCTGTCCCTGAGGGAGAAGTTTGAATGAACTAGGAACAAAACAAGATGTTTCGGAAGGGATTCTTCAGGAAAACTTGAGTGGCATCTAGGGGAGTCCACTACTGTCCCTAGGGAAGTGCAGGCATGCATGAAGACCTGGCATTTTGATGTGAACTCTCCCATTTCTCTGGAAACCATTACACACCTGAGATTGTTAAAGGTGCTTACACAAAGGAACCAGAGTCTGCATATTCATTGCTTGAAGCAGCTTTGGTCCTCTGCACAGAAAGAACCACAAGAATGGGACTTCCCTAAGTATCCCTAAGCAAAGATTAACAAAAATATGGTGAAACTAAGCAAAGATTTGCTTCTCTAAGCAAAGATTAACAGACAAATGGTGAAACACAGGCACTTCCAGAACAGTAACTTTGTCATCTTAAATAGCCAAACACAACGTATAAATACTGATCATAAACCAGAAATTTGCCTGGAAGTCCACGCAAATACATGTCTTGGAGCCTTTCTGTCTTGCAACTCTATTTTCAAAGTAGCTGTTTGCTTTTTTCACTACATTCAGCTGCTATATGTTAATATGTTTCACAGGTTTCATTCCTGCAGTTCATAAGGGTACTTAAAACATATGAGGCATGGCAAGGAATCCTCCAACCTTGTATTCTCGGATCAGTTCTGAAGTACAGCAACATTCACACATCCTGTGCATATTATAAGGATACAAATCATTTGCATCATTCAGTCATGTCATTTTCTATAATCATTACCTGACTAAAAAGAACCTGGGATATGCAAAAAAGTGGAAGATTACAAATAACTGGATGCATGAAAAAAGGACTTCAGAATAGGAGAAAATTTCCTTCGAGGCAACTTGCTCACCTAAAAATCTTTTTTTCCCTGTGGCAGTAAAACTCATTAACGGTTCAAATCAAGAGTTGCTTCAAGTTATACTGGTTTTGGTACTAAGTCAGCTGAAGTTCAACTAATGTAAAACAATTCAGGTCTGGAGCCAAAAATTCAGACGTGTTCACCTTCAGCATTAATTCTTTAATCAGAGGAAAAGGGCTTTCAGCATCAAGCCAGTAAGCTAAATCTGTTCTCCTTCCTTTTCTCCATTCTCTTAATCTTGTCTTTCACTGAGATTGTTTGCAGGCATAAATAAAATAATTAATGAATGTTAATGGAAATGGAGAATAAAACTAGTATTCCTTATGGCACACTTTGGATAATTAAAGCATTTTAACCTGCCAGTAATGTACTGGTATTACTTTTATTACTAATGTCAAATTATATGAAAAGAAACACAGTTAAACCTTTTTAGCACTTAATTTTGATTTCTTCATCAGAAGCGTAAGTAGGATTCACTGATAGTGTAAGAATTGGTAGTTATAAAATCTAACAGGGGAAAACACCATCTATCCCATCTCTGTCTTCTCCTTCCAAAACCACACGTTGACTTTGCTGGAACAATCGACAGACAGTACCACATCATTAATGCCTTTACACTCTGCCAGGAATCTCATGGAATAACTGAACACAACAAAATACATGTTACTATGGAATGAAAAAGGTCCAAATCAAATAGAGTTCGAGGTAATAGCAAAAGAGTTGACTGACTGCTCATGACCAGTGACTAGGTATTTTTAGAGAAACTCAGCAGCAGTTATAGTGATCCTAGGATAACCTTGTCATATCCTGCAGGCAGACTTTGTAGTCTTATTATTCCTTCTTGTCATCTTCTGTTTCACACATTCCTCCAGTCTGAATCGAAATCTACTAAGAATATAGTAGATACTGACTGAATGATCCACTACTTCAATATCTCTAAAACTGTTCCCAGGGCTATTGAAAATAAAATACTGCTTCTTTGCTAGCTCCTACGCTTGCTGATAAATTCCAGCTAAGCACAGCAATGCACAGCAAGCCTTGGGATGCTTCAGGCTTTCTCTAAACCAGGAGCTGCATGGGTTTAACAAGGTCCCGTAGATACTCCTGAACAATGTGACAAAACCTCCCAGCCCAGCAAGTTTAGATCATTCTTCCTTCAGAGCCACTTAAAAGGTATGTTTATTTTTTTCTGGTGAACATGCAAAAAATCCTTGCCTCCAAAATCTCAAACAACTGCGTTAAAAATTTTGTCTGTTTAAAAGTAACAAATATGGGGTGTGCACTCTTTGCTGTCTCAGGTTTCAGTCTGTAGGGAGTTAAACACGATCCACGCTTTCACACACTTCCACATTTCACACATTCTGGAAAATTGTTGGGTTTAACTGAATTTTATTTTTTTTTTTCCCTTGAAACTTCCTGCTTCAAATCTGGACCTTCCAGAAAAAGGACTATGACAATATCTGACAAAAATTCACATCATACCAGGTCATATTCAAAATAAGATAGTCAGTACCTAAATGATCTAGTGACCGTGCATATCCTCATCTCTAGCAGGAAGAACTAAGCAAAGATACATATTTTCTGATGAGACCCAGAGTTTACAAAGGTGAAGCAGATGGGTACCCCACAGTTTGTCTGTTCTGGCTCTGGCTGGAGAGTTCCCACACACATCACCACCTCCTGCTGCCATGACATTTAGCAACCTACAGGACAGAAGTGTCTGAATCAATGAGTGGTAGTAAAGTGCTTTTATGGCATCTCCACAAGAAATACCGTGCTGCTCAGAATGGTGGCCAGGCCTTGAGAACACCTCTAGGATCATATGCAACTACACAGCAGGATGATGTTGTTACAAGATAAAAATTACTATAGAGCACAGAACAGCAGCAGTGTTTTAAACACGATCCCACATCGATTTGTACCAGCATCACACTGGAACATAACAGAAATGTTTTATTGCCTTGAGGCACGCAATTCACCTTAACGCCTCTGAGTGCTGTGTATTTGTCTTCCACAAAAATGTGCTGCATGGTTTCAGAAGTCAGTTACTTTGGCATCATCAACATCACTTTCTGTCTCGCACCCTGAAGTTTGTCTAGTGAATGAGACACATTGTCTTGATACACTGCCGTGGGTCTTTTTTCACAGCTGTCAAGTGGTTGGACACAAGGCATGGCCCGTAGTCTCTCTTTTTCCCTCCGGAGATGCCAGATAAAATGTCAGCTTTAAAACTAAACAAGCAGTAGTACTTGAGGCAGCAGCAACGACAGAGGAAGCATAAGGCTGATAGATGACAATGCTGAGGACAAACTAGACAGTGAGTGAGACAAAAAAACCCTTCAAACATCCTTGTTGTAAATACTAAGCCAACAATTTTTTCAAAGCTGGAGGAGAAATAGGTGACTTCAGATATATGAGAGAAGCAGAACGAAAAAAGTGTTTAGAGGGGAGGTAAGAAACAAGATCAGTTTATTAGGTAATCCATGGATCTCACAGCTCTGATCCGTGCACGAGCCATTGCACGGATTTCAGTGTTACTGTGGGGTTTAAAGTTGCCATCCACCAGCTCAGCTGCCAGGCAGTCGCAGAGGAAGACACACTGATTTACTTCGCCCTGAGCCACAGGGCTAACCCAAAGTGCAGGGCTTCACGTTTGCAATTACCACAAATCAGCCATTGCAAACCCTTCGTAACTCGGCTGTCTAAGTCCTGACAGGCTAACTAAGCTCTGGTCTACGGCCATAGGTTTCACTTCTGCAGTATGATGAAATAATTGCATTAATAGTACGACCCAACACAAGGGCATAAAATGTTTTGTTAATACAATAGGTGCTGACTTAAGTAGTCACACGTCAGCACAAGGATAGTAATTACATTATCACGAAAACATTCTTTAGGGAGGTCTGTAGTAGCTGTTCCACTATTCACATTACCCAGTGCACATGGCAAAAGATGGAAAAATCATGTTAGGAATCTTTACATGGGAAAAAGCATAACTAATTGTCAATTAACTAAACTACCTCCCTCTGAGGTAGGGATGTATATGTATAGACTCCCTTTACAATGAATGAAGAGAAAAAGGCATACTTGGGGTCTGGCTCATCTCACCCTAAACTAGACACATAAACAGGTCAGAGATCTGCAAAGGGAGGCACAGGAAGTATTTCAGGTGAAAGTATCTGCTACACAGGCATCTGAGAGCACAGTACAGCAGTACCAGTGCCAATGTGTCTCTGTTTTCTGTGATGAACATGAAAGCTAAGCACAATACAGTTACTAACACCACCATAACACAGATGAGAAATGAAAGAACTCAGGTCTGTATTGGGAATTTATCTAAAGGACGGTGCTGCCTACATAATGGGAGGAAATGTTGTGCCTTTAGCCAAACCTGCTTTTGAGAAGGGCAGGTTCTCAGCTCTTCTAAGCTCAGATAGCACCACTTGATTTCAAGGGAGCAAGAAATACATCACTTAGGGGTCCAGATTACCATTTGGATGGCAAAGGTCTCGGAGCTATCATTTCTGAGGTTTCTTCCTTTCTTTCCTACTTTTTTTGTCCTACGTTTTTCATTATTCAAATCGTTGCTTTAAGAAGCAAATGACAATATTGCCTGAAAATCTACCAAGTACTTGCTCCTATGCAAAAAATTATTTCTAGAGCGATTGCCTTTTTCAGAAGCTGCTTCTAGTGGCTTCTTTTACTGGATACCTAAAATGATATGCACTGGGATATTGGCAATAAATGACTTTCCATTAACAGCAACTTCTCATCAGTTGATAATTCTATTACTCCTCCTCTTTTCTCTTGACATGCAGTTGCTCTCTCAGCCTACAAACACTAAGGCCACGAGATATTCTATTAAATTTTCAAAACATAAGACTCAGTGTCAGAGACTTCACCCAAGCCATAACTTGCAAAATTAGTTTGTCAGCAGTGTGTATCCCCCCTCAAGTCCTTACAGCTAATGGCAGTAAATTTTTCCTTTGCCACATCTCCCAGGTGCAGGCAGCAGAAGCTGAAGCCAGTGAGAGGAGAAATGTCTCAAACTAACCGGTTCTCTGATATTTCAGAGAATATCTGCCCTCTTCTTGCATCCTTTAATTTAGGCTTGTAATTGAGTTCTCTGAAATAAATTGTTAACCTTCTTTGGTGTCAAGCATAAACTGTCAGGAATGTGAAAATGTGATACAAAAGAAAATTTGAATAAATAGAATAAAAGTTGAGAGAATAAGTCGTGAGAAGAGCTCAAATGACAGCATGTTGCATAAAAACTCCTCCAGCCTGATATCCTGTCTGCAGAAGCAGCCATTAGAGCATGCTTAAGAAAGATTATAAGGAATGTGGCAAATATAATAATCCTTCCTCAAACAGTCAGCGGATTAGAGACCATTAATTGTCACAGGGCTTAAGGGACCGACTGAGAACAGGGCTCCGTGGTACAGATGCGGCATAAAGGGTTGGGCAAATCACCTGCTTCTTGACAGCACATTTGATCCTCAGAGAGATATCCCTGTTTAGCAAAACTAATACAGCTAATGGTCTCCGTAATGTGACAGTGTCCTGAATCTCATACAGTGATACCTAGGGCAGACCTGCATCTCCATGGAGAATATAGATATTGAGTTGGGAGAAAAATCTTCAAGTGTTAATAGAGAGCAATTCACGCCACAGAGGCAATCAGAAAACTTCAAAGATGCCACTTCTTTTCAAAACTCATCTAGCTAATACTTCTCCACCCCACCATTCCCAATAGCTTACTGTCCTCTCCCAAACAGGAACGATGTTTAACAACAAAAGAGCCATATACTGGAGCAGACCAGAGGCTAATTAGGCCCATAATCTGCTTCTGTCTGGCCAACACCCTACACTTCAAGCAAGAACAAAAATCCAGGGTGATTATGGAGCATATGTGCACATGGCATTGCCCTCCCAAACTTTGCTTATTAAAGTTTCAGCAACTTCCACAGCCAAGTATGAGGCTGGACCAACAAGTTCAACAGATATTGATGGACTTATTCTCCCTGAACTGGTCTAATCCTTTTCAGGGCGACAAGCTCATTTGACTCAGTTCCACAAACACACAAGCTGATACAAATTAACACAGAAAACATTTCTTCATAAGAAAGGAACAAGATAGTGGTGTGTATTTGTCTTCCTCGCAAGGAAACGCTACGCTAAGCAAGAAGAAAGTCAGTCACCAAGGAATAATGACAACTATCACTTGAGTATACAGCTGTCACAGGGAGCAGCAAACTACCACTCTCCTCTGCGGGGAGTCCTGGCTTACACCCCTGGTCTGGAGGACATTCAAAGAGCAATGGAAGAACATGAAAGCAACCGGTAATCTCAGTGTACCATAGGCGTTAATTAACCTGGCAGCCATCCAAACTGCTGGCATCGAATCCGCTTATCAGGGAGCTGCACATTTCAGCATTTCTGCAGGCACTGCTATGCACAGAGGCACCACACTGCACGAGGCAGCAGGCTACCAAAAAATAGGGAAAAAAAAAGAGGCAGACGTGGAAGAACACTGAAAATTACTACACTGCAATCAGAAGATCTGTTAGTAGTTGGAAAAACATGTTATCTGAAGAAACGTACATCTGAATAAAGCAGGGGTTGCATCAAGAATGTAATAAAAATAACTTTGGGGAAATAAGCACGAACGATCTCTAGCGAGAATACACCACAATCAAGGTACAATCGTGCTGAAGCCAGAAAGGGATAACAGTTCAAGCAAAGGTATTTATCTCTGAAAAGGAATTGGTTTTCTACATACCTGTCCAGTCTCCTACTACCTTAAGGTGGACCCCAAACGTTGCTTTGGTATCTGTAGGGCACTAAAAATATTAAATATATTAAGGACCACTTCTGAGTAACAAGAAAATAACAAAATGCATTCAAAGTACAGTTGTTAAGACAGAACCCGGTGTAAATAGGTCATTCCTGAGCAGCTATACCCTTCAAAAAGCAAGTCTAGCATCTGTACAGTTCAGGAAGCCAAGCAGGGCTAGTCTCCACTCCTCAGTCTTAACTCTTCCCTCCGGTCACAGAGGAGTTTGGGATGGTGGTATGATTTGGAACAGCTACTTCACTAAGCATCACTCAGCAAAGATACCAACTGAGGATGCAACAGCACAGAAACACTCCCTCTACTATTGAAACATCATTCAAAATCAAGAACTGCCCCATCACTCCTAAATCAAGGTATTTAAGAGACTTCTGGTTCTTGAGTGTCAGGGCACATGTTTTCAAGCTGATCATTATCACACAACTGATGCTTTCTTATAATTGGAAACTGAGATTTTTGCTGCACTTCACAAGAGCTTAGAATTTGCAAAGGCAAAGACACCAGATTGCATGGTACATCATAAAAATCACTTTGAAGCCACCATTCTCTCACTCTGCACCTATGCCCTGACCTCGGCGATACTTACTTGTGACTATCAAGACAGGAATGATATAATTTACAGTCTTATCTCCACACCATGGTATCTAAAAACCTCTCCAGTCAAGCCATGTCAAAAGTTAAGCAGCCTCCTCTGTCAGCTACAGGAAGAGTTCAAATGCACTGTCTGGACAGCTTTTGCAGGTACACCAAATCATTTCGCACAAACAGGATGAGCAACGATTCCTCAAGAAAAGATTCTATGCTTTCCTTCTATAAACCAACATCATTGGTTTCTTTTTGATAGAAGATATTACTACCAAGTTTTGATGCCTTTCTTAGAACCTGTTAATGATTGATCCAAGCTCCATCACGATTCCAATATCCAACAGATGACACTCCTGTCTTTTCTTTTTTCTACTGCTACAGAAAAATATGAATTCTGAAAAGAGGGTTTAAATTCAAAGAATGCATCTATATTATAAATAAAAGAGGCCCAAGTAGTGAATCCAAGCACCAAATAGTCATCATCCACCATGCTTGTAAGGACACTTCTTGGTTCTGTTCTAGACCATTGCCATTGTCATTCCCAAGATATTCTGTTGTGGAGAGGAAAATCAGTGGCCTCAGGGCTGAGGATCAGTTCCTATCAGTTCTTTATTTAGCAGCAGACACACATAAAAGGGTAGTCAATCCATTTTCCTGAAGCGGAAGAGCATTCTTGTTAAGAGTACTGATTACTATACAGACTCATATTTCCTTATCATCTTTCAAGTTTTCCTATAAAAATTTGGTACTGAAATTTAGAGTCAGAATTATGTCAGCAAGTCTTAGGCTTCAGAAAAATAGCATCAAGGCAGGGATGCAGGCAAACCTCACACAACCAGGCCAGTATTTGCTGTGGTTAGTTGCAATGTTTTCCAAGCAAAATATCAAGACCAATTCCCCATATAAAAGTAGGTAAACAGCCGCTCGGCTAGAAAGTTGTGTACTGGCAGCAAAAAGATCTGTTCTCCTGGGGGCTTCTGTAAGAGCCTTTAGCAGAGCTTATTTTTCAGTCCAGGCTGTCCCAGAGCTCTCTGTGTTTCACAGGAGGTTGAGCGATTTTCTTAGTCCAACTACACACAGTCCCAGTTCAGCACATCTATAAAATCGTCTGACATTCCCTTCTTCCATTAAAGTTATGGCAGAATACCCCTTGTCTCCAGTCAAAATAGGTTCAGATCTGTTAGCCTTTACATTATCCTTGTGACCAACTCCTTTCAGCACTACTTTGAAAAATTATCCAATAAAAAAGAGATTTATTTCTCTTTAGACTTTAAGAAGCCTGTTTTGATACCTATAACTGGGTGTTAGAGTTCCTCAGAGAGTTCTGGAAAAATCTTATTGTACTGCTAAATCTACCAGAAGAAACACTCCCATCATCTAGGCTACACAGGGTGAATTTCCCGCAGTTCAAGAGAAAGATTGTAGATGGTCCAGCGAAGGGCCACCAATACAATGAGAGGAGTGGAGAACCTGACATAGAAGGAGAGGTCAAAGAAGGAATGTGCTTGTGTAACTCTCAGAAGAGAATGCTCAGGGAGATCACTGACTTCCAGTACCTAAAAAATAGCTATAGAGAAGACGAAGGGGCTCTCTCCACCACCATGCATGGTGACAGGACAAGAGACCAGAGGCACAAGTTGCTTCAGAGGAAATTTCATCTGGATATAAGAAAAATATTCCTCACCATGGAATAGGTATCCAGAGAAATAATGCAATTTCTCTTGCTAATTCAGCTTCACAGATCCCTGGATGACCTCATCTACAGCCCTTGCACCAGAAGGCTGAACCAGATGGCCTCCAGAGGCCTTTTCTGACTTAAGACTTTACTGTGGACCTGTAATTTTAACTTTGAAAATTGTATTTCCTTTTTTCTGCACAGAACACTGATTTTACCTCTCTCATCTCCATAAACACAAGTCTCCAAATTGTGGCTTTTTCCAGACTGTTAGATAATATATTGCAGAAGCTTAAGAAAATATTCAAAGACAGTTTTTCAGAAGTTTAATCATAAAAGTGGGTAAACTTTCCCATATTATTAACAGACCATTGGGTGTGTATAATGAAGTGCAATGAAAATATCCTCTTATATATTTAACCTTCTCCATGAAATCACAGAATCATAGGATAGCTGAGACTAGAAAGCACCTCTGGACTGGCTACTTCAATCCTCCTGCAACAGCATGGTCTGCGACAGCAGGTGGCCCAGGACAGTGTCCAGTTGCGCTTTGAATGTCTCCAAGGATGAAGATTCCACGACCTCGCTGGGCAATCTGTGCCACCATCACAGAAAAAGAGCGTTTTCTCTTATGTTCAGATGGAACCTCCTGTACTTCAGTTTGTGTCGTCCTGTCACTGGCTGCCACTGAGAAAAGTCTGGCTGTGTTTTCTTCATTCCTCCACCAGTTCCAGCTCTTTCAGCCTCTCCTAATATGAGAGAGACTCCAGGTCCTTAATAATCTTCATGGCCCTTTGTGCTCCAATATGTCCATGCCTCTTGTGTACTGGGAAGCCTAGAACTGGACACAGAGTTCCAGACATATCTCACCAGTTCTAACCAGAGGAGATGGGTCACCTCCCTCGACCTGCTTGCAATGTTCTGCTTACTACAGCGCAGGAGGCTGTTGGCCTTCTTTGCTGCAAGGGCACATTGCTGGCTCATGGTCAACTTGGTGTCCACTAGGACTCCCTGGTCATTCTCTGCTGAGCTGCTTTCCTGCCAGTCAGTTCCCACTATGTACTAGTACCTGGGGTTATTCCTTATCAAGGATTTGGCAATTCCCTTTCATGATCTTCATGAGGTTACTGTCAGCCCATTTTTCCAGCCTCTCAAAGTCCCTCAAATGGCAGCACAACCACCTAGGGAATCAACCACTCTTCCCAGTTCTGTATCATTTGCAAACCAGTATTGACCCTTGAGGTACACCACTACTGACTGGCCTCCAGCTGGACTTTGTGCTACCAATCACAACCCTTTCAGCCCAGCAGTTCAGCCAGTTTTCTACCTACCTCTTGCCCATTCATCTACTCTGCACTTCATCAATTTCTCTATGAGGATTTTATGAGAAACAGTGTCAAAAATCTTGTGAATTATAATGCTCTTGTCCATTTTACATATCTAAGTCTCTGATCATCCATTTTACTTTTAATTTGCCATATCTCATCTTTAAAACACTGCACAGCAAACACTGCTCCAAGATCCTTATTACAGTCAGCTCTTACACACATTTAAACTGACATCTATTTATGTTCTATGAAGAGAAGCACAAGCTGAAGCACCCTCCTGAATTGGAAATCAAGAGAATAAGCACATGAGCCTTGATTAAATAAAGGCATATTAAAGCGGCCTCAGCAATGCATGATGTCCTCTCTGTAGCTGTGAAGAAAAACAATTAAAATTGTTTTTAAAATATGTTTTGGCAAATAGTACTTGGATTTCACCTTACTCCTTTTTATCTGGGAGCCCTGTGAAACAATCCAGTGACTAGGAACTGTACTGTGGCAACGGCTGCATGCAGCCCCTTATTTTTTCCTTATTGCCCAGTGCACTGCTCTAGAGGAAACTGTAAAGATTAGCCAATTTTGAAATAAAAAAAATACTTTTGCTTAGTTCCTTCTCCTTAAATAAGCAATGTTTTCCAGAGAGGTCAATCACTCACTTGAATAGTCTGTAATGAGAAGGGATATTAGGCATTGTTAAACAAAATGTCACAAGTAATAAATTTTTCAGGACTTCTTTCCACATTTTGAAGAGTTAAATGAACTCTATTTGCCACACTCACTTGTTTAAAATGCTACGGTACACAAATTAGTTGTAGCAGATAGTGTAATTACATGAAGCTATGTTAATTTTATTCTAACCTCAAGCTATCTATACCTTTAAAAAGAGAAAGATTTTACAGGTAGGAAAGTCTATGCTAATCAGGTTATCTGCCAGCATTTGGCCATCCTCCAAAAATAATTGAAAACCAAAGGAATTCTGTTAAGTTTAATAGAGCTGTGCAGATTTACACCCCTGGAGAAACCAAACTATGTTCTTAGGATTGGAAAGGTGGTAGATTTCCTCAGAGCTGTTAATCACATGTAAGCGAGTTTACAAAGCCTATTTTTATTTTATTTTTGCATGTATATGCACATTCAAAGCAGCGAGAATAGTGTTTTATACGTAAATAAAACTTATAGAATACAGATTATTCCATATCTTGATGAAAAAACACCATTTCATATATTTTTTCTTTTTTTTTCAAGCTAACTTGAAATACAAATGTAAATTATCACATAGAGAATTTGCAACAATTCCTGGAGAATTTTATGCTTATAAACCAAAAATAATTATACTCACCAGTAGCTGTAACTCTACACTGAGATAAAATATAGATTATATTTTTATAATCTTAATAATTTAATTAATGTTTAATGCACTGCTAGATTAATACATACTTGAAATGTATTTTATTTATTAGTTTTACATTGCAAACACGATTCTTAGTTGTCCTCCATGCCTTGATTTTATATGAACACAAAGTGAATGAACTAATTACTGTTGGATCACAGTGGTAATACTTTACACTCACTTTATATTGGTATAAAAATCTACTAGAGGCGATGAGCAGTGGAGAACCTGCGCACATGAGAGTACAGCATATAGGAAACGTGTTATCACCATCTGTGTTTCCAGCTTAGAATATCCCAAATATTTAACATCATTGGTATCTACTCCCTGTCAAGAATCCTGTCCAGAACAAGAAACAGGGCAAACCTTCTTGAAATCTAAATACTATTGAAATAATGTAAAACATTCTTTTTAGATTTTGGGGTGCAGGGAGTTGCGGTGAGTCAACAGCAAGCTAGCAAGAAAAAAGCAAGTTAATTCCTGAAAGTTTCTAGTTCTTCTGTACATCACTACCATAAGAATTGTGAAAACTCTTTAGAGAGATGTCAGGTTTTGATTACAGTGCTGTCACGGAAGCACTGATGCAGACACCAGGATAACATTGCAGAATATCTATCATCAGAAAAAAGAAGATAAAGGGATGCCCAAGTTATGTACCCCATGTGGCTCTGCAAATAAAGCTCCTCACAAGTTCCTGTGGAGATACTGCTCTCAAGCTGATGCACCACAGTAAACACCAACTTCTGGGTTTGGTGCTGCAGTAGGCGGCCTGAATAGTGCCCAAAGTTACAAAGACCTGTGCCACAGCTGGAAGAACAAACTGAAATCTCATCTTTGCCTGATTTTGGGAACTAAAAAGATCATTGTAGAGTTTGTGTAAATAAAGGGAAACTCCTTCAAAGACGGCTTTCTCTTGGGGGAAGAAGTCACAACATGATCCTAATATGGATTTACAGATATCCTGGCAGGGACTATAAACACTGCTGAGCCCCTGATCTGTTTCCATGCCTCTGCCTGCGTGCCAGGGTGAACCAGCTGCACCGTGAACTCCATCTCATCAGCCCATCCTTGCTCCAGACTCAGACGAACCCTTACATAGATCAAGAAAAACACATTAAAAACTTAGCATGTTTGGGAAAGAGGCAGAATTGCAGGAGGAAAAAAAGAACTAGCCACAATCAGCTTATTTTCCCTCTAATAGAGGGGAAAGAAAAAAAAAAATAGGCTTTCAACTTTGTTAGCTGACAAGAAAATGTGAACCTTGGAAGCTCAGTAAGCTGTAGCTTGTCTGGTTTCACACAGAATTGATATAAACATTCCTAAAATGATTCAGCCTGACATCAGAAATGAAGAGGAGTGATGACAAACACAGGCATGCTATATAAGGGTAGCCAAAAAATAGTAGCTAGACTTCAGTCTGACTCATAGGAGGTGAAGTCTGTTACACTGGGCTACCCCTGTTTTAACTAATGAATCCCATAAGAAGCAAGTTTGAGAAGGAAAAAAGTTAATCTGAGGAGTTACTCTTTTAAATACATCTCTGCCTCAAAGGCTAGGGGATTCTCTGACATGGCTCTGTTTATTTTTGTTTCAGGTTACTTTACAGATTGGATTTTGTCTAAAAGCTTTCCCTGTTAGAGACTTGACCTTACAGCTATCCTCATTTAATTGGCAGACATCAGCAGACACTATAACATTTCTGAATGTAGGGAAATCCTGACCATGGAACATGATTTAAGTACCAAGGGTGTCTGGATGATCAAGGCGAGACCACCATGACTTGAATTCTCATTGCTTCAGCCAGAGCCTTCCTATTGCAAAGCTGACTCCTTGCAAGCAGCCCAGCTGCATAAACACATCCCAAGCACTTTTTCCCTTTCACTTTCCATTCCCTTGTACTCCTTGCTGTACAACCCCAAACACCTGCAGTCTAGCTAGTGGAAAAAACACACCATAACACTGTGGGATGCTCCAGATGCACCACTGGTCAGCTGCAGTGCCAAGAAGGATCATTCTGGTCATCTGGGGTCTAGCTTCTGTAACATAAACCACAAACCCACACCCACGAATTCCTGTGAGTCTGTAACATTTGCTACTTCGCTCCCTGCAGTTTCAGTTGTTAAATTACTCTCTGTGTTCAAAAAGAAATCTTTTTTTTTCAGGCCTCAATATATGAGCATTTGTTCCTTGATTTCGCTCTTGCATCACAAGAAAACACAAATGTTTACTGTAACAGATGTCTTAGGATTGTAAATAGACCAATAGTTGTAAGTGTAAAATACATACAATGTTGCATAATATATATATTGTTGAATAAGTAATATGAAATTACTTTATTTTCTAGTACATCTGTAATAGCCCAACTGCTACTCTAGCTGCTACAGATGCATTACAAAGATACACTTCTACAGACTAGTCAAAATTTGCCTCTGCAGGTCTACCAAGGTAAAAAACTTGCTGACCACCCTTTCACTCCAGCAGACACATTACATTTCATAGCATCATAGAAAGCACAAGTTGGAAGAAACCCAGAATAATCAAGACCAACTCCCTATAACACAGTAAAAATGTTTCAATCCTAGCAATATTCAGCCCATATAAACTATGCGTTTCAAGTTGCTAGCTAGTGGAGAAAGCAAACCACAACCTTATGGGAAGCTCAGGATGTAAGCCTTTGTCCCTGAAGGAGTAAAAGGCAGTAGAGTAACATTTCTGTCCAAGGCTGCCTCTCCAAGTCCTCCAAGGGTAGGTGGACACATTGCCAAGCAACACTGCAGTGAGCTGACAAATGCATGAACATGGAAACTGAATGGTACAACAGGCTCCATCATCATCCTTGAGAAAAAAAACTATGGACCATCTCCAGACTTGTGTTAACTGGCTCCCAGTGATGTGAGGTGCTCATGGAAAGAACCATTAAAGGATCAATGGGTTTTCTAGTTGGATGACCACCAACCTCCTAAGGAACGCTGTGTCCGTCCAAACTATCCTATCAGCACGCACAGTATTTTGCCAGGCTAAAGCACACATCCCAGATAGTCAGTTGGTCTTAATTTTAGGGCAACAATAAGCAGGGCTCTTCATTTACTTTAATACTTTGTCCACGTGCTAACTGTATTCATGCTTAAAAGTTGTCTTGTTTTTTTTTTTTCATTTTGAAGCTCTCCTGCACGTCTTAGACCTTCCTCTAACCTGACCTAGCAGCTAACCTAGAAGCACTACCTCTGATGGGAGAAAACACACTTCTCTACTACACTCAGTACATGTTTGTTATATATTGTAAATTTACTTTCATAATCTCAGAAGAAAAAAACCCTGCTCATGAGAGAGATCTAACACCTGTTTAAAGCATCTGCTGAAGGAGGACTCAGCATTTCGTGAACTCTAATGTGGCAATTTCTGTGTTCCCTTGATCCAAAAGACTCAGATTTATAAGTTTAAATGAAAGTGAAGGTTTACTTATTGTTTTTATACAGACTCTAAAACTATTAAGCCCAAAACCAAACCAAACCACACAAACAAGTCTCAGGAAGTACTCAAGGCATCTGAAATATTAATCTACTCTATTTTTGTTTTACTTCCATTCTTTGTCAAACAGCTGCTGTATTTTCTACTTCTATGAAGAGCAGACAAGCTCTAGGGATTTCTTTCATTTGCCAGCAAGATACTTCACAATATCTGCATTTCCCTAAATTCTCTGTAAATCAACTCATAAAGCCAAGTTTCATAACCATTTGCACAAGATATTTAACAAATCTTATCAGAATGTCATCATGTTAAATTTTGTTTTTACTGTATTTATCTGTCAGTATGAACTCAGCTCTTGATGTCCTTACATGCTTTTTACTCAGGCAAACTTCCAACAACTTTTCAGTTTTTTTTATGAAGCATTTCAGAATTTGGCCCCTAAGCTTTTCCTGTTGTGGACAGTTTATTTCTGAAGTTTACAGTACAGGACATGTGTTGCTCCATCATGTCCATTTTTGCTCCTTGCACAGTATAAAATCTCTTGCTTAAAAGAAGCTCAGAGCTAAATCTTCACTTCTAGGCTGTTAATATCTTCACTGGTTTTAAATGAACTCTGGATTATCCAGGGATAAAAACAACCTTAGCCCTACAAAACACTGGTTTTCTCTTACAAAAGCAAATGTGTTACTTGTGATGTTGTTCATACTCATGTATTATTTGCTGAGACTTTTCTGACAAAGCATCAAGCCTAAAACTGTAAATGTACAGATCAGGGCCATTAGCTTGTAATTCCATCATGCTTAAATTCAGATACCAAATGAACTTAAATAGAGGTGTAGTGGTAACAAGGAAAACCCAAGCTACAAAAAAAACATATGAAACCAAAACAAAAGCCTTAAAGACAGAATGTATGAATAAGTAATAGCTTTTAGTCATTTAGGTACAGTACTATAATTTATGATGTACATAAAGAAACCTCTTGCAGAAAATTCTACCTACTCTGAGATGGTTAATGGACTTAAGATTCATAGATTCATAGATTTCTAGGTTGGAAAAGACCTCAGAGATCATCAAGTCCAACCGTCCCTAATCCCCATTAAACCATATCCCTAAGCAGTTCATCCACCCTTTTCTTAAACACATCCAGGGATGGGGACTCAACCACCTCCCTGGGCAGCCTATTCCAGTGGCTGACAACCCAGAGTTTCTCTGCCCAAGGTTCAGTAGCTATTACTTTATAGAATTTAAATTTTGATACTAATCAGACAAAGTATTCTCCTTCAGCAATATCTGCTTGGGATTTTTTTCTGTGGATCTCAGTATCTGCATATACAAACTTGTCCTCTCAAAACTCATCTCTGACTTATTGAAAAACACACACGGACTGGTTCCCTAACTTGCTACATGCTGCAAATGACAGAGCAAGGAGTTGACCATCCCTGTATAAGAGCAGAGAATTCAAGTCCTTTCAGAATTTTTCTTTTCTTACTCATATAGAACTGTATGTGGAAGGAAAGGAAGATAGACGTTACACTACAAATCCTCCTGATGTGATCTGCTTCAAATTAACCATCTGTGCAAAAAGATGGAGAACCAGCAAAAGGGCAGAACTTACTGGAGCTTTTTATTACCAAACTCTTCCAGTTTCTACTTCGCTGCAATTTAAAAGCAGATTTGTTACGCAGCATTGAAGTAGAGGAAGTCAGAGCACGTAACACAGGAGACTATTTCTAGCTTGAAAGAAAGATCTACCTGTTGCTGGTAGCTGATCTCTGCTTACCTGCCACCAGAACTAGGAACTAGACATTGAATGAAGAGCCAAAACTTTTTGGAGGAGCTGAACAAGCAACCACTCATGTTAATATAAAGCAGATGTTTCATAAAGTCTGAAGGCTGAGATCTTTGCTTTGGGTTCTTTGTTTTGGTTTTATTTTTTGTTTTATATGTGCCATTTTCATGTCATCTGTCTCTATTAACTCTATCTTGCAAAGCTACTAATCAGTGGATATGCAGAGTACATCTTAAACAGAGACAGAGAAAGCTCAATAAGAGCAAGTTACCTGTGTCTGAGTATCAACAAGAGTATCTTAGGATACATGTATGTGTTAATTAAAAAATGTCACCAAAGGACAACTTCAGTTCTAAAATAGTATTAATCTGAAAAGACAACAAACATCGAACTCAGGATATCTCTCTCTTGGAATGACAAATAAGGTCCTGGACAGCTTTACAGATATAAGTAAAGTACAAGGACATTTATTAAAAATATTTAAGGTCGCACTGTTCACAGGAGCAGAAGAGGTGATACTCTTTCTACATAGACAGTCAACTTCTTACAGTGCAGATTAACATCCTCATATTAAGCCTTTTATCTTAATAACAGGTGGCTTTTTAATTGTCTCCAAAAGGGATTCTGGATGCTTAACAGGGAACTGCAGGATAGGAGGGAGCATCCTACCAACAGTGCTGGGTCAGGAGGAATGATGGAGAAAGGAATGAAGTCTCTGTCAAGTCAGCCAGTGAAGGTTGTCCTATACGGACCAGGCAATGTTTTTTCTCTGCCTGAAGAGCCTGATCTTAGTGGGCTAAGATTTATTGTTTCATCAATTCCAACAAAATGACGCCCTGAATCTCAGAGAAATTCAATACAGATTACTTGCCTGAGTGACTTCAATTCAAGAAAGGAATTGTGGTCAGGTCACTGAAATCACTAGACAGGAATTACAGAGTGCAGAATTCAGTTCCCAGAAACTCCTAAAGAATCCCTCCTCTCCAGTACTCACAGCATCTGAGGGCCAATTCCCAGGGACTAACTCTAGCATTTTCTCTAGTCAATGCAATAATGTCATTCAGAGGATTTAAGTTTGGCTTCTGTCCTGAATATCTCTTGCATGTATGGAGTAGCCAAAAGCACTCCCCTTTGTCTGTTTCGCATGACAAAAGGAAGTGCTGTCTCAATGTCTACATATAACGCATAAAACTCTGATGTCTCATGTCTTGGATGCTAAAGTAATACTTCAGATACCTTGTTATGGTGAAGTTTCAAAATATCTGAGAAGATAATTTATTATACAGATACAATTGTCAGAAATGAAAGAGGACAATCCTTTGAGACCCAATATTTTAGCTGGAAAAAAAATAAATAATTACTATTCCAAGTAGCAGATCTATGTTGTTGCCATAAACCAACACTTAACGAAGCCTTTCCATCAGCAGCTCAACTTCAGCAAAGCAGATACTGCAAATTGACTCAGTCAATCACCACAGCACCTGCTAGGCTCTCCTCCATAGCTACCACCGTAAAGAAGCTTTGATAAAAGACTCAGTTTGCTACTGCATGTACCATTGGGACTAAGTTCTTTCTTTTCCTCAGAGGTGGTCCTTCTAGTTTAGAGATGGTAACCACTGAAAGAACAGTGTTGAACAGTTTGTAGTGTTCCATGCATGCACCAGCAGGAAGGATTTTAAACTTTAAGTTATTCAGACAGCAGTTTAAGTGAACTCTGAATTCACCCCACAATGGCAGAACAGTACCTCCTATCTTTGTGCAATACATGTTTCAGTTCCAAGGGGAAACAGGGGCATGCCAGCAGCTAGTGACAACCAGAACTGTCACGAACTTGGGATAACAGATCATTTGATCCTGCATTTGTGGATGTTTGTTGCAAAGAAGTTTCACCAAGCCTCAGATCTGAGCCATCTCCAAATTTAGAAGAATTCACCTCCTGGTTTTGCCCTTATTTTGAGGTCTGTCACAGTCTAAGTTCCACATGAATTGATGTAATGGTTTCTTACCTTTTTTTTTGCCACAAGCAAATCAACACAAAACAGCAAGGTTACCAAGCTTTATGAGGTGCTGGGAGTAGACACCAGTCTTTTGGTAGCCAAGCTGTCTAAACTGCAGCTTGCAAGAATTTGTGGCTTGCCTTGACTCTGTACTAGATTCAGCAAAGACCACATGAAAGGACCCAGCACATCTTCTGAAGTACTTAACGTCAGCAAAACACAAGGCTATTTCCATGAAGCTTACTGCCAATTGCCACATGCCAATGCAAGAAATTCCAAAAACACAAGAGAAGTCACTTTTTCTGCTAAGACATTAACATATATTCTAAAGGAGCATCTACTTCTGAAGTCATTCATCAGCAAAAAAGGAAGTGTGCAGCCATAAATGGTCAGTACTATGGCTTCATGCTGCTGCAAATAATCATCAGTGTGGTTAAGTGTTTGGAAAGAGAGGGAACTCAGTATCAAGCGGAAAATATAAGATGGAGATGGAAAAAAAAAAACAATGGTACCATAAACTAAAAGCCCTAGTCACTTCTTGTTCATACAGGTTCAAACTAAGAACAACAAGAATGAAGTAACACTCTTCAAAATGCAAAAAAAAAAAAAGTAAGTATCTCCATAAACTATTTTTTTTTCCTCAATTTGATAAGAAGTGGGACTTTGTATATTAAAAAATGGAAGCAGTATTGTGGATATACAAACTGTAACGAAGGACCATTCTTACTGCTAGAATTTTGTGCTATTGCTAGTGCTTGTTGTCTTTTCCTAGGGCTTTAAACATCATTATAGACAATGACATTTAAACCATATTCCATAGCAGATGAGTTCCACACTTTCTTCCACAAAAGTGATCAGTCTCAGGAAGCAGAGCACTAAAGAGAAGATTTCTGATGTTTCTTCGGATGGTCTGATCTCCAGACCACATTGTGTACTTGGTCTGAAAGACAAACCCTATTAAAAGAGTTCATCAAGTAGAAACACACAAAAATCATTTGTCTCTTTACAAACTCTCAACTAGAATATTTATTTACAGAAAATATTTCTCCCCACTTCAGATTAAAATATCTCAGAGCTGACTGTGTTCTGTTCAGATTCATTTGTAAGATGCAGTAATATCCTATTTAAAATAAGTAAATTGGACACAAGGGCATACAGGACTGAAAATGTTACACTGTTTTACACACGATAGTTGTGTATAGAAACTGGTGAAAGAAGCATGGTAAAACATGCTAAAAAGAAAGCATTTTGTCAAAGTGAAATCAAAGACAATGGAGCAATGAAGACAATATGAAGCGAGTAGCCCACTGAACTACCGAGAACTGGCCAGTAGGTCACTTATAGGAATCCCAGACATTGGGTAATCCCTTCATCACCATTCCCAGCCTTTCCAATGGATAACAAAGTCAAGAAGTCACACTAGTGAATAAAAAACAGTGGAAGTACACTTCAAAAATGGGGTTAAAAAATGCCAGCTTCCATATCAATGATGAGAGAAAAATCGGGATCTCTGAATGCCTGAACTTCAGAGTGCACAAGTGACATTGCCAGTATAGGTTGAGGGAGGTGATCCTTCCTCTTTATTCAGCACCAGTGAGGCCACAACTGGAGCACTGTGTCCAGTTCTGGGCTTCCCCGTACAAGAGAGACATGAAGATACTGTGGAGAATCCAACCAAGGGCCATGAAGATGATTAAGGGTCTGGAACGTCTCTCCTATGAGGACAGGTTGAGAAGCTGGGACTATTAGGCCTGGAGAAGGCTCAAGGGGACCTTATCAATGCATATAAACACCTGAAGGCAGCGTGCAAAGAAGATTGAGCCAGGCTCTTTTCAGTTGCATCCAGTGGTAGGACCTGAGGCAACAGGCACAAACTGAAACACAGGAGGTTCCCTCTGAACATCAGGAAATACTTTTTTACTGGAGGGTGACCAAGCACTGAAACAGGTTGCCCAAAGAGGTTGTGGAGTCTCCATCCTTGGAGATATTCCAAAGCCATCTGGACATAGTCCTGGGCAACCAGGTCCACGTGGCCTTGCTTAAGCAGAGGGGTTGGAGAGGATGATCTCCAGAGGTCCCTTCCAACCTCAGTCAGTGTGTGATTCTGTGACATGAAGCCTTTGATAGCAGAGCCAGGTCACAGGTTAGCAAAGAAGCCGAACTGGCAGCTCTGAGTTCAGAGTGTCATGAGTTTTGCTTCTCCAAATTCCCATGTACATTTATCACCAATTACTTCTGCTCATTCCTTCCATCAGCAGGAGGAAGAATGCTTTCAATCGACAAAAAAGAAAATAAAATAAATGCCAGTGCACACATTTCTGAACAATGCCTACCTCTTTATGTTCACTTGGTTGCAATTTAGAGCTCCCTCTGGCTCCAAGTGAGACACACAGGAGCTTTGCCAGAGTGCAATGGGAGTGGGTTCAGGCCCTTTACACAGCTCCCAGTGTTTTCCTCCACCCCGGCGTTATGTAAGAAATCAAGCTAAAGTGTAAATATTACACAACCTCAAAAAGGGAAGGGACTAGTAAAATATCTGTATGCCTCCCTCACGCTGACTCACCCTTCCGTTCCACTTCTGCTTACTGCTCTCACTTAAGAGTATAAAGATATGTCTGACCTGGTCACTTCTTGACTTTTAAGCATACCCCAGGCACAGTGAGATGTTTCATTAGCTTAGACGAGACATCACATAGAGCCTAAGCAGGACAACAGCACCAGGAAGAAGGCTGCAGGCTTCACCCTGGCTCTGCTGCAGTCATCGCTGCACTGTGCTTCCAGCATCCGAAGCCCCACGCGCCCCTCGCGCTGCTTTCACTGTGGCTCTGAGCCCCACGCTCCTACACTAGCCTAGAAAAAATAACCCAGGGATTATCATCACCCAACAAAAGAAGCAGCAGTAGTGTTCCAGCTTGCCTGGTAACCACAAGTAGGTCAGATTGGAGCAGAAAAAATACTGAGTTAAGCTAATGCCTATACACTCTATAAGCACAGTTCCATGTCTGGCATCATATTAAAAAACAAGAAAAAGCTTTCTAAGCAGGATAGAGAAGCCCAAGGTATATTCTATGACCTAGAAAAACACATGGAAATGACTGTCCCCTGCTTAGACTGGGCAAAAAGATTGTCATAAACTTAGATATTTTGAATCCTCATTGTGCTATAAAACAGCCATTTACCCAATTCTGCATTTCTACAGCAGTTGGAAATACTGAAATATATTTGTGGTAATAAAAATGAAGCTCAATAACTCAGTGGTAACTTCATATCTTGTAACAGTTAAAACATGCATGTAATCTTGAAGGATATGCTGTTATGCTGAAGGACATCACTGTACTTTTAAGTGTAAAGCACTGAGCATGAAGAGAAATTACCTGGTCTAGTATTACATACCTGAAATATAATGCATTGTGCATGATTAGAAATCGCTAGTTTTAATGTTACATATTTAATACATACCTAAAAATTACGCAAACTGTAATTTATCAACTAGACTCGTGTATTGGAAAGATACTGCACATTATCTGAATATAAATGAGTTATTTACACTCACTAAGAAAACTCAGACCCACAACAAGAGATCTATTTTCCATAGCTCCTAGATCTATAAGTTTTCGTGCAGAAATAATTTTTCATACCATGCATTATTAGAGTATGTCATTTTAAAAACTGGATGAAATCCTCAACTCATGCAAAGAATCTGACTTCAATAAAACATCCTATTCAAATTCATCCTATCATCTAACTCAGTAGATCCATGTCAGCAATCTCTTTTCTGACAAAAACTCTCGTCGTAACAAATAAGAAGTTTTGCCAGAGAAAAGACCACTGAACCAGGCCTAATATTCTGTAATGACATTACTTCTGGAAATTAGAATCACATGATGCATTGTTTTAGCAGTGGCCTAATATGAGAAGAGTAATGTAAAAGTTCAATAGTTTCCAAACTGCAATCAATACTAACAATTAAATTATTACTGTTATTTTAATTTCCACTGAGATGGACAGTAAGAAATTAAGAACGTGATATTTTGAGTTTAATGTTCAAATAAGATGTGTCCACTGGTATAGAACAGGTCTAACTTAGAATCATAGAATGGTTAGAGTTGGAAGGGACCTCAAAGATCATCTAGTTCCAACCCCCCTGCCATGGGCAGGGAAACCCTCCCCTACACCAGGATGCCCAAAGCCTCATCCAACCTGGCCTTGAACACTTCCAGGGATGGGGCATCTACAAATTCTCTGGGCAACCTGTTCCATTACCTCACCACCCTCAGAGTGAAAAATTTCTTCCTTTATCTAATCTAAATCTATGCTCTTTCAATTTAAAGCCATTGCCCCTCGTCCTATCACTACATGCCCTTGTAAAAAGTCCCTCTCCAGCTTTCCTGTAGGTCCCCTTTAAGTACTGGAAAGATACAATAAGATCACCCCAGAGCCTTCTCTTCTCCATGCTGAACAGCCCCAACTCTCTCAGCCTGCCTTCATAGCAGAGGTGTTCCAGCCCTCGGATCATCTTCGTGGCCCTCCTCTGGACCCGCTCCAGCAGCTCCATGTCCTTCTTGTGCTGGGGGCTCCAGAGCTGAACGCAGTATTCCACGTGGGGTCTCACGAGAGCAGAGTAGAGGGGCAGAATCCCCTCCCTCGACCTGCTGGCCACGCTTCTTTGGATGCAGCCCAGAATACGGTTGGCTTTCTGGGCTGCCAGCACACATTGCTGGCTCATGTTGAGCTTCTCATCCCTTCCCTCCAGCGTGTCCACACCACCACACAACTTGGTGTCATCTGCAAACTTGCTGAGGGTGCACTCAATCTCACTGTCCATGTCTCCAGCAAAGATGTTAAATAGCACTGGCCCCAGTACCGAACCCTGAGGAACACCACTCGTCACTGGCCTCCACTTGGACATTGAACCGTTGACCACAACTCTTTGAGTGCGACCATCCAGCCAATTCCTTATCCACCAAGTGGTCCATCCATCAAAACCATGTCTTTCCAGTTTAGAGACAAGGATGTCGTGTGGGACAGTATCAAATGCTTTGGATAAGTCCAGGTAGGTGATGTCAGTTGCTCTTCCCCTATCCATCAATGCTGTAACCTCATCATAGAAGGCCACCAAATTAGTCAGGCAAGATTTGCCCTTAATGAAGCCATGTTGGCTATCACCAATCACCTCCTTATTTTCTATGTGCCTTAGTATAGTCGCTAGGAACTTTATGAACTAACCTTATATAACTTTACACATCCAGGGATGGGGACTCAACCACCTCCCTGGCCTATGAATACGGCCTATAAATACTTGAGAAAAGATGGTGGGGAGGTAGGGGAAGGTCTCTTTACATTAGTGACGGGTGATAGAACAAGAGGAAATGGGCATAAGCTTAGTCAGGGGAGATTCAGGTTGGATGTTAGGAAGTATTTCTTCTCTGAAAGGGTTGTCAGCCACTGGAACAGGCTGCCCAGGGAGGTGGTTGAGTCCCCATCCCTGGATGTGTTTAAGAATAGGGTGGATGAGCTACTTGAGGATATGGTTTAATGGGGATTAGGGATGGTTGGACTCAATGATCTCTAAGGTCTTTTCCAACCTAGAAATCTATGAATCTATGAAACTATAACTTTATGAAATATAGCTATTCTGGGGCCAAATGAGTGTAAAAAGCAATCTGAGACTTATGCTAAGTTCTTTAAATTTATCTTCTGATCACTAAACTAACAAAAAAATATAAATAAATACTGACTGAATCATTCTGCACAAAAAAACAGCTACCATTCCATCTTATTCAATGCACATAATTTTTCAGCATAGCATATCTAGTTGTCTTCATGCACTATACAGAGGAAAACCTTAAGAACTGCCTACTGGAGTTACCAACAGCTAAGTAACACACCTCTGCTTTCCACCAGTAAAGTGAGTAGCCAGGAAAAATTTGCAAAAATCAGGCTATGCAAGTGCTAATATTGCTTCACCAAGCTACAGAGAGGCAGCTTCCCGTAAGTGAGATTCACTCCCAGATTTACAGCACAGAATTTATTTTGGGTGGAATTTAGTGTAGGTTTCCCTGTGACAGTACTTGCCTCCCAGCTCAGCATGTAGATAAATAAATTTAAAAAAACAAAACAAAAACAACAACAACAAAAAACCACACAACAACAACAAAAAAAAAAAAAAAAATACAACAAAACACTCCTCAAAACCAAAGAACTGAAAGTGGACAAGACTGGGTTGCACCCTCTGAATCTCAGGTAACAGTAAAACAGCTGCTTCATCGCACTAGGTACAATTTGGTCAGGATAAAGTATCAGTTATCAGTCTGAATATAACAATTTAAGGCAAATATTTATCTCCATAGTCTTTTTGAAGAAGAATATCCATTTCAGGCAGTCCTAAAGACTTTATTCCCTTTGGAAGAAAAAGGCTGCCCTTAATATCCAACCTTAAACTTTGCTTTTTGTAACAACATAGCCAGTGCAGTACAGGGATTTTTCGGTAGCATCTCGCAGGTCTCTGCACTGCTCACTCCTGAAGAACTTCACATATGTTGATATACAATTTCACTTTATTCCAGTCTCTCTCCAGGGAGTCCAGTTCCCATACAAGATCAATCGAGCTGAGTAAGTAATAATCCCAATGTTGTATGACTTCACTGGTATGTTATTTTAAGTCATTCATATATGTGTTAATATAAAAATAAAGCAGAAGACTATTTTAGAAACTTCTTTTTTAAACCTGATGTTTTTCTAACTTTGGAAAAAGCAGTTGCAGAAATGTCTTTTCATTGAATAGGAAAGACGACGGAAAATTCATTACAATTTGTGCTCATTCTGCATTAAGCTCTACAAAAATGGCTGAAATCTCTTTTATGAAACAATGATCAAAATCACATTGATTTTATTTATTTATTTATTATTGTTCTTCATTTCTAGGAGACTGAAAAAATTTCCCGTTATCATTTTCTCAACAGTGGAGAAAATTAAATGTATGTATTGAGTATTGTCATACATAATAATCATGCCATTTTGTATGCATTGGTACCCTCATAAATGAAACATAAGCTCTTCTAGAGGGAATTTTCACCCTGAAGGAAATAAAGACCATTTGCTTACCACATATAAATAAAAGTGCAGAAAAAAAATCATCTTTCTTACCATTGTAAGGGTGAATGGATGGCTTTCCAGTGCAGACACCCTTGGACAATGTAGAATAACATACTGAAACAAAATCAGCCAGAGAAAATAAAATGGTAGAAAAGATATGTTCAAAACATTCAGTGATGGGTTAGTACATACAAAGTGAAAGTCATCCCTATAGACAATGCTACATGAACAGCAGTGATTTTTTAGGGGCACATTGACTCACCTGACCAGGCCTTGCTTTAAAGTCATCCTTCACCATCCTTACTTCAAGGACATTGGAGGGATGGCGTATCACTGAAGTTATCGTAACTGGTTTATTGCTGCGGATGTAGCGGTACAGCCTTTCAACACAGTACAAGCACAGAGGTCCAGAAATCCAAAACCAGGTCTGAGGGAAAATAAATATGCTATCTCAAAAGATTTTTCAATTTCTGTTTTCTAATTTCAAAACTACATGCGTGCTTGTAGGACCTCATTTCACATCTACTGCAGAACAGTGTTTTGGTCACAAGTAACCTCCACATCTCTCTACATGCAGAAATCCAAGCATGTTATGGAAGCTTAATCAGTCTAATTGGCAGCATCATCCACAAGTACAAACAATTTCAACCATAAAACTCATCAGGAACAAAATGCTAATGACCTTGTTTGCAACCATGTTACTCTGGGTTTACGGTTAGATGGCAACTGGTTTCAGCAGTGAATGACACAGCACGTAACACTGTTTCAAAATCTACCAGACCAGAGTACTACAAAACTGGTTAGCCCTAATGGGAAAACAGTCTGACTTGAAATACTATTTGACGAACACCTACTTTTAATCACCTTTTAATCTTTACCAAAAAACTAAGAAAGAAGCATTCTTGTGCTTTAGAACTTATGGTTACATTAAACTGACATAAAATCATAGACAAGGGAGAGAAACACGTGCTTTCAAATCACGATTCGTTTGCCCCTGTGGAAGATGTGCATGCTAGACAAATAATGCCCTGGAAGTGCCCATTTCTCTGCACTGATTATACGGGGAGCCCTCGGTGACTACCTCAGATGGAGACATTTGCAGCTGCTCAGCTAAATTCCATCCTACAAGTCAATTACTAACAGCTTATGGCAGAGCTAACTATTAATTCCACATCTGTTCAGTCATTCAAGCCACAGCACTGAAGTGCCCTCGACCATCATCCATCTTCCGTTTACAATTTCTGAAGTTAGACATCAGCATCTCTTGCAGCTAGCAGATTATTTAATTTCCTCAAGCATCTCTGGCCTTAAAAACTTCAGTCGCTCACAAGACCTACGGCTTTTTTTTTTAGACTTGGTATCACTAAGTACATAAAACACTTCCAAATCCAAAAAACTCCTAAATAATGTTACAAGCTGCCAGGAGAACAGAGTGGCGATTTCTTTCCATGGCTCTTCTTCCATAAATGGCTCTAAAGTAGGCATCTTAAATCCCTAAGAGGACTGTCTGATGTCCTGTGGATCATACAGAGCCAGATACACATTGATGCTTGTAATGCATGAGTATTACCACAACAAAATATACATCCAGAGAACTTTGTTGCAGGACTTCAATGTAGAACTGACTATTTCTTATGATTACATGCTCCATAGTAACATGGGTTCCCATTGCAGCTAGTAAGGGACGTGTTCTACAGAAAACAATGACAATAATAGAGAGAAACTCCTGTGAGGTCTGTTATGGGACCACCTTGGGTAGTGGGCCTTAGACTTGTGAACTCCGTATTGCCAAACTTCCTCAGACTACTTGCTAATACAGCCCAGCTGATGGATGAAGAAAAAGCTGCTGCCACAAAACATAAAGAACAAAAGGAAAAGAGAAAATAGAATAAGAAAAGGCTGTCATCATATTCATTTACCCATACCACATACAGAACAAGCCTGTCTGCAAACAACAGGCTACACAAAGCCAAACCACAACCAACTGCAACCCAGAAAGGAGCATTAAGACTTCCATCCGCATGGAAAAAAAAGAACAAATGGAGTCTGATTATTTCAATTAGCTACTGCCACACAATGCTTACAAAAGGAGCTTATGAATATGTTATATAAATGTTTGCTCTGAAGTGCTACACTGTAATTTAAAGTCACATTTACAGCAAGGCCAATACATCTCTTATCATGCCATATAAAAAAGAACATTACAGCCAATCTCTTGACATTTTCCACCCTATTCTATGCACCACATTGTAATGCAGTTCAAGGTTTAATACTGATTGTTTTTTCCCCATCAAATCTTTGAATGCCTGAAAAGGTTTTAATAATATTTTCCATTATTAAAACATCTGGTCTGGAAAAGCAGTAATTAGTGGTTATGGCTGAACTGAAAGACTTGGCATGGCTTATAATACCTGAAATGTGGGATCATACAGACCTCTGAGAAGTGTGACTGGAACTTGGGTTCCTCGGAACAAATTTTCATAAAGTTATTTTGTACAAAGGGTTCTGATACTGGTAAGTCCTCTGGGGAAGGCTCGGCAGTATAGTCAGGAAATGGATCTTCAATAGCCTTTGGCATCGTCATATTCTGTCGGAGTGTTTTGTTAGGATTAAAGCAACCAGGAGGGTGTTCCTCTAAGTTGATTTGGTACTTCAGCACTCCCCTACAGGAAAATAAAAATAGCAAAGACACTGAAGTAATAGTCAAAACCAAGCAACTTAACTTAATTTGGAGAGGGTTTTAGAAAGAAGTCACAAGGCTCATCTTCTCTAAAAATTTTTATTCCCTTTACTTTCAGGACTTTCAATGAAATTGAAACTTTGCAACAATAGAGCCCTCTGTCACTAGAGGCAAGGTTTAATTTTTCCAGCTCACTTGGCACTCCCCCACTGAACAGCCTCAAGCTTAATATTGCTTGAAAGGGGAAGACATTGTGGGAGCCTTGAAAAAAAATTAAATAATCACATTTCCAGTTCAATCACACCCAGGCTGTTTTCACTCATCCTCCCTACAGTCAGCAAGCCCTGGTTTTTAATGCAATCTGTAGCAAAAGTGGTCTAAGTTGCCAAATCATAAACTGCAGGAATATTCCCACTGCTTGGTGTTTATCAGGTTTGCACACAACAGTATAATTTGCTCCTTTGAATATCATCTTGTCAAATAGATAGAAGGAAAAAAGAAAGCCCTTTCTTGCAAATTATTTTGTGGGGTACAGGCTTGTTTTTTAAGCTGAAGTTAAATTTATAGTAATATGAAGTGAGGACTTTGCAGCTGCAGCTAGAAACTATGAAGAAAAAAGTGGAAACCTGAGACACTTTGAGATATCTCAACACATGAATGAATCATTGAAAACAGGGAAGAACCGATAATACTAGTAATAAAATTCCTCAGAAGTACTACTTGCCTCCAAATCTGGATTTGATGACAGTAAAAGCACAAGGAGGAATATTTAAAAAAACAAAGGGCTAAATGACAGCTGTATAGGATGGTCCTGTGTGGGAAAGAAGGCACACTGACACAACGTCTGGTGAGACGTGTCCTCTGAGCATTAGGCCATGTGGTGAAGATTCATCTCAAGTATGTGATCAAACATACGGACATATGCTGCCCCCTCCTCTCCTCAACGTACATACACAGCAGCAGCAGCGACAGAGTTTAATTCACAAGAAGAGAGAGAAGTAGGACATCTGCAATATTCCTAACTTAAATGGATTCCGACAGGCTACTGGCAATCTTCCCTACTGAAAAGCGGTCCTGACAGCTAGTAACAAGCTTCCCGTATGGTCCAGTGAATAAAGTACATCTTGGAAGTTAAACCTGCTCACTCTAAACTCCACATCCAACCCCAGGAGAATCACTTGGGAAGTGTCCGTGCACCTCCACCGATGCTTCTGTCTGTATTTATTGCCCGATCATGCCTGTCACTTGCATCTGGCACCACTGTTGGTCATTGCGTGTTTGCAAAGTGACAGATACCCCTAGCATTATGCCAGTTCCCTGCTCCATAATTATTATGGTGCCTCATGGATTTAGCTGGAAGTCATAGCACATGTGATATTTTTCCAGTCAGCCCTGTATGCATGCCTGCCAGCTGCTCCTACAGCTTCTCTGTTCTCAGAACATCCCAAAGAGGATTCAAAGCTTTCCTTGAGACACAAATAGCTGAACTGCAAACATGAGCATACACTCCAGTGATGTCTAGTTTTTTTAAACTATTACAAACATGCTAACTGAGTGGCAAACTGGGATGACAAAGCTGCAATTAACAGCAGCTGCAATGACTCCCATTTCTGAAGCTGCCAAGGAAAGGCAAGTTGCCTTACACACCCAAGATCAGTTCCCAGAAAGGTTGAATTCTGCACAGCCCTTAAGGAGATGAAGATATATCCTCACATATTTATTTGGTGCAACATTTGAATACATAAAAACTCAGTGTGGATGTCAGTAAGTAGGAGATGGACATCTTTAGCAAACAAAAATGGGAGAGGCAAAAAGGGTAAACCATGTGAAAGTGTCCTACAGGCTGAGCAATACAGCATGCAGGATTTGCATGGGCATACATGAACCTCTGCCCCAATACTCCATCTCCAAAATGGAGATAAAATTCACTTCTGGCTAGAGCTGGAAAATATATATCACTATTTCTTGAGATTTTTATGATGCTAAGCTACAGATCAATGGTTCCAGGTGTTTTTATAGGGAATTGCACTGTTCCTATCTTCTCATCCATCTTCTGCTCCTCAACTCAAGGTGAGTTTCTTGAGGGGTCTGCTAAAGGTCAATGTGTGGGTGGAATCTTAAGAATTTTCAGCTTTTTGAAGATAAATGCTTGGATAACTCTAGTAACAGCACAAAGGCCTTATTCTCAGCTCCTATGAACCAGCATAACTCATTTAACTCCACAGTAATACCAAATTTGGATCAGATGGGGATCTGGCTCCAAATGTTTTATATGGTTTATAGATCCTTACCTTGGTACTAGAAACATCAAGCTTCTATTTTACATAAACTACATTTTGTTGCTGCTATTACTGGCTTAAAATACAGATAAATTAATGTAGATATGCACCAAGCCTTGAGCCACTAAAATATTTGAAAGTCACGTTGCAAGAAGTACAAAAGCAACAAAAGTCTTTAGGGATAATTCTCTCAAAGATTCTCCCCTCCCTTTGGGTAGGGATGAAGAACAAAACAATAACATATGACAGACAAATCATGTCACTTTATATACTGCTGAGGAATGCTTGGCTACCCTGAAGAAGAGGATACTATAAGAACATACCCATAATAGTTTGAAACAAAACAAGAATCCAGGAATACTATGGAAATACTCGAAAGGAAAGACTCCCAAGACAGGCAAATCCTCACCCAATCTGCCTGCACAGTTCAGCCACAGGAGATGCCTTGCTCTGTAAAGTAACTGGCCATGCGTCTACCAATCTCTAAGACATGCCATGCAGGAGTCATTTGAACATTTAAGCGTGGGTATCTAAGCTTCCTTTATTCTCAGAAGGGATCTTCTAATCAATATAACCAATGGAGCCCAGAAATCAATCCAGCTCAGTTGAATGTAGATCTTTGTAGCAGCAGGTCAGTGGAAGCATCCTTCAGGCTCCACTGACTGTATTTATTAGAACTCATTAGACTATAATGGGAGAAAGACACTTAGAAAACATCTAGAGACCTACATTTAGGCATCCTAAACTTGAACTAGCTCCCACTCTCCATGACTCATTCTTCTCCCACTTTTAACTGACACTCGGTTCTTTTAGATTTGCACTGAACGACTTTTCAGTTCAGTACTAAGGAGGCTGTTGTACAAGAAGATGTGTGTTTAATGCTTGGTGTATTCTTGCAGCCTTGGTTTGCAAACTTCTCCAACTAGACTTCTTCCTTCGTGAAGCGGTAACATGGTTAGGAATACAATGGGCAAAGGATAACACAGTGAAGGAGATGAATGAAACTGAACATGAAAAAAACTCCGAAGGCAATCACTTGAAGAGATTGCCTAGGGAGGTTAGAGGATCTGTCACCAGATGTTTTCAAGAAGTTAGACAAACACCAGTCAAGAATAATTTTGCAAAAGTTGTTCATCCTTGCCCCAGGATGGGAAGAACAGGTTAGATCCATCTTCCTCAGCTATGAACAAGAGCTATGGCACAGCAAATAAAAAAACACAATAAAAATACAACAACAACAACAAAAAAACACACACAAAGAACTAGAATTGTATCCAGGAGTTTCAAATGCTTTAAACTCATTATTTCACTTCACCAGATCTCAAGCTGTGTTTGTTTTGTTCAACAACGTGTTCCTACTGTGATCTTGCTAGCCCTAATTACCTTTCACTGTTTACTTTCAGCAGCAGTGCTCGGTGTCGCACAGGCATTCCAGCACTCCATGTTCCAGTATGTGTTTGAAGAAACAAACCATGTTCAAATGCACTTTCCCTTCCCTATACCACTCTCTGCATCTACATCCACGAAGGAAACTTCAGCGATGTTAAAGGACCAGGTTTTCACACTCGTGGAAGCTGCTTTACCTTGTGGTAGAGCTGGGCTTGTTTGTGCCTGACACGGACCTGACCATCACCTTCACGGCACATGAACATCGGTCTGATGTTTGTGAAAACAAGAAGAAAAACTAGTAAACTTTGTATCAAAGCAATGAGAAAGAGAGAGGCTGTTCCTTCTCTCTCCTTAGGAGTCAAAATGGAAGGTAGAGAGGAAAGAGAAAAGGATGAGGAACTTTGCTTCACGTTCTCCTCTCAGCAGCCGGGTAAGAGGGGACAGAAAAGGAAGAATAATGTTTTCTTGATTTCCCACTGGAAACTAGCAAAATGGACAAGGAATAAACTTGAAAGTGAAGAGGTTTGTGCTAGCTGGCTGTAGTAACACACAATCCTCCAAGCTACAGTCTGAACTTTATTTAAACAAACACCTGTTGAAAAACTGAAGAGGAATGCATCTTGTCAAGAAGCTGGCCCATTGTGCACGAACGAGCTCAGGAAAGGCAGCAACCAAGGGAACTGCTCTTTCTGGTTGTGCTTCAGGAAAAGGGACAGTGTTTTCCATTTACTTACCCCGAAACATGCAGCATCAGCAGCATATAGAAGACAAAGAAAAGGTTGTGTGTATACCAGAAGATGTCATAGTTTGAAACCCTGAAAAGAATAAACCATGGTTCAATGCTGTTTTGCTCGGATGGAATCACCGCTAATTAAAAGCAGATCTGTGCACATAGGACATCATTATACACCATGTAGTCACGTAGAATAGTCAAAGTCCAGTATGTATTCCTACAGGCACACAATACTTGCAAGCAATTAAGTGTTGAGAAGAACAAGCAACTAGCACAGAAGTAAAAAGACGAGAAGAGAGATGAAAGACAAGGAAGTACAGAGCCAGCTGAAGAACTCTTCCTAAATTAGAAGACTTCACTGCTTTCAGAGGTCCTACTTAGTCTCTATCAGATCCTTATAGCTAGAATAGTTCTTCAGCCTCCAGGCTCAAAACTCAATCACTATACAGTGAGTGTCTCCTTGCGTTCTCCCTGCCCCAATACAAGGCCACGGTGTTTAATGCCTCACTACCAGTACAACATACAAACAGGTAGTGTAGACAGCAGCAGAAGGGCTGGTGAAAAAGGTGAAAGAAACTTGTGAGGGTGTGGAATGGAAGGACATACAGGAGACAAGGGAACTAGAGCAAGGAGGCAACAGGTAGGAGAATTTTCAGGGCAGGAGGCATACAGTGAGGCTCTAGGACTGATGGTCTTGAGCGGAACAAGAACATTACCACTGTGCGGATCAGGAGAGGTGAAGGGGAAAGAGAACTCCTTTCATCAGTAGTTTGTTAGGTAATGTAAAAAGAACCAAGACCAAAGAAAATATCCATCTGGAACTGTTTTCTGTTAAGCTTGTTTGTTCTTTCTTGAGTAAAATGGTCACCAAAAAACAACAACAACCAAATGGTTAAGAAAATATTCTACTTCATAGCACACAAACACACCTCTCACACTACACAGCATGGTAGGAGAGTTCCTTCCAAAACCAAAAAACCTATCCCCATTCAGAAGCCAAAACAACTATTAAATAAAACACAACCTTAACTCTGAGAACATAATTGAAGAAGCTACTTCTCCGACAGCTAACTTTTTTCAGAATTTTTTCCCCTCTTACAGCCTTTTACATAAACAGCTAACTACCCTTGCCTCAATGGGTCTGAAACATATACTGCATTTGTTTCTTAGTTGTTTCCTTTCTCAAGACAGAAAAAATAATATTGATGCTCTGAGAATCACTAAAATAAAACCCAAGGGTAGTTCTAAGGAACCCAGCAAGGGTTCACATTCCCTTCATCACACCATCCTTCCTCCATTCATCACCACATTAACACTTTTTCCTCCCTGAGGCTGCTCAAATCATTTCTAACTACCCACACTCTGGTAGGCATTTCCATGCAGTCACTCGTCAGTATCTGTAAGGAGTTGTGGGAGTTTCATCAGTAAGATGAAAGTAAAGGATGATGATGTGGGGAGCAGAAGCGCAATGAGAAGGCACAAAGTGAATAACATTTACCTCCAGACCCAAAACAGGTCTTGGAGCTCTGGTTTAGTTTGGTACCTTGCTACAATACCAAAAGCTTCACACTGAATTCATTTTATTGGATCTAGAGCACTTTTTTCAGAATTTCAGTAATCGAAAGTCAATCCCAGCTTCTGATGTGCTGTTTTCAACAGCTAATTATTATTGCTGATTAAAATTACTGTACACTTTTTGTCTGAATATGTCTAAACGTCAGCTTCCAGCCAGTTGAGCATTTTATTCTTCTTTCAGCATTCCTGTAGATACCTCTACTATAAAATCCTGGTTCCTCACATGTAGCAAGTTCCCCTAAATGTAATCAAGTCCTCTTAACTTCACCTCCTTAAACTAAAGGGATGGAGACCCTTGAACCTCTTACCATGAAGTATACTTTCCAGCATTTTAACAATTACATATTTCTTACTTGCATCCTTCTTAAACTGTGTCCTACACATACATACAGTACTTTAATACACTCAATCTTCCTACTGCTACGTATATATTTTCATAGTTCTTCAGAATATTTATTACTTTCTTTAGCTTCTTCTTAGGGCTTAAAATAGACATTATTTGCAAAATGAATGCATTTTTTAGTCCTGAAAATTTGACATTAAGTTGAATATTTAATGTTAATTTTGGTTAACCTGCTTTAGAATTTTGCAGGTGAAGACTTGCAAGAGTTAACTTTCTGAAAAATGCAAGGAGAGATTGCCATGCTTTCAAGGGACACAGTAAGCAGCACAGCTTTGGAAAAGTATTTTTAACCCTGTTACAGCTAGTTTTGAGAAGGAAGATACACGTGCTAGTTTAAAAGGTGAATTGAAGACTGTGATATTTGGTTACAAAAAGAGATGGCATTGGAGGAGCTTATATTTTAATGTTCCTTTAAATATATGATTTCCGAAGTCACTAGTACTTGTGTTCAACGGAAATACCCTTGAACAACATTCATTTGAAAGTTGGCAGAAATGTCAACATTTATTCACAGGATTTGTCATATTTTCTAATAACTTCATAACCCTTCCAACAAACAACTACTGAAGAAAACACATTGGTCTAATTCTCAGGTGTGACATGGCAAAAATTCAGAAAATTTTTCAAAGAATACTCACTTTCCCCTTTTAAAACATTAGCAGCTAATTCAATCCTCCTAATACTTATTCACATAGCTTACTGAACAAGTAAAGGCACAAAAATAGCAGGATAATCATGCATAGAAAAATTTCCGGAAGAACATATGAAGGAAGAAATGATTAAGCAGGTCAGTGTGCAAGAGTGGATTAGGGCTGGAATCCAAGAGAGTATAATAGTCTCTGGAATACTTTAAAGAAAGCCCAGTTTCAGATAGGCAGTGAACATTTACAGTTGATTTTCCTAAGACTACAGCATGAGCTTCCATCATAAAGCATGTGAGAATCCACAGGGAAAGAGATTGAAGAGGGACAGAAAAATGCTCACAGACGCTTGTTTCCTTAGAAAACACATTCTAAAGAAAAGCTTGAGCCATATGCCTGAGGGAAAAGCCAGGATAAAATTTCTAAATAAGAATTACTGTTAGAGTAACAGGAGAAGCAAATGATCTCTTAAGGGCTTTGATTCTGCTGGCTAGATGGCAGAAAGATGGGAAAGCACTAGTACTTACGGCAGTTGAAGAAGGAAATATCAAGCATTACCTTGGAAAGATGGAAATCTTTGTTGCATGAACCCCAAAATTATTATTTCCAAGAATATGTGTGCAACTACATATATTTTCTTAATTTTTCCAATCATTAATAAATGCTGTTCTTTTTTTCTAATTTATCACAGCCTTGGAGAAAACAGGACTTTGTTCTGGCTCACTGCTGCAGAGTGAAGTAATTGTTTTATTTTTCCGCCTTTCCAAAACTGGCTTTCTATTGCAAGTAGAGCCATCTGCATGGACTATGCAATGTGCAGCCATGTCCCACATCTTGCGCAGTAGCTTCATCCTGCACTTCTGTAGCCTACAGCTCCTCACAACAGTCTGAACCCTGGAAGTGTCTTTGTCTACAAATAGTGCACAAGTATCTGCTAAACTACTTTCTTCAATCAGTGTCTGATAACATTGCTACTCAGGAAAGATAGATTAGTTCAACAAAGTTCAGAACCACATATCTAGCCCACATCAGTGGAGCACCATTAATGTTTGAAGAGATGGAATTAAAATATCCTCCAGTGTTTGCTGAATTGAGATTAAGTATTTACATAATCAGTCTTTGAATTCACCAGAGACTGCTATAAAAATCAAGGAGGGGTTTTATATGCTTCAAATGCAGAATCCAAGCCTTAAAAAGGCTACAACATTGGGCTAGATCCTCCAAGGTACCAGTCCCTCAAATGTACCATAATACGTGTTCAAATAATGTTGGTGCAGAATGTGAACACATTGGAGGACCGAACTTTTAGAAATCCCTGCAGCTACTCTGAGCCAATACTGCATTGCTGTTTCAAAATTATAATAGATATTAAAAAGAATGTATCTGACAACCAGAAGCAGAGCTTTAAAAAAAGCAACATTCTACTTACGTAGCACAATTCTGCTGCCGTTTGCTTCACTGCTGGGTTTTTTGTTGATTTTTTTTTACAGTTTGTTGTTACAATTAATTGGTGAAAATAATTAAGATAAAGATATCATCTTATTTTACTTCCAGTGGACCTAATTTATGCATTGGACAGAACTTTCCACATGCTTAGTTTACTGCCTCTCTGTACAAACAGGAAAAAAAGAACTATTTGAATTTTTAAAGGTCTAGATTTTTAACAGAGCGCATTCCTCAAACGACATTTGTCTCTGAAGGTAATTTATTCAGGTTCTGTAATTTTTTGAACACAAAATTCACTGTGCTAGTTTACCTGCAAGTTAGTAGGAAAAAATAGAGAAAAAACCTGGTATTCTTAACACTCATTTAAATACTTCTTGCCTCATATTGCATTTATTCTTCATTCCCTCTAATCAGTATGAGAATATGATTACTCAAACAGCATTTTTCAGCATAATGATCGGATTATGTCTTACCTGATGGCATATGTAGAAGCTGTACACATGAGGAATAATACTAACACCATAATGACTCCAGTCAGACCTGGAACTAGAACAGACATAAGATAACTTACATTTGACCTGTGAAGAGGTATACTTGTCTCCTATGACTTTCTAAGAAAGTGGAAGTTATTAGACATACAAATCATGATTCAATCAGACCCTTGAAATCATGATTCAATCAAACCTTTGCATGTGTTTACCTCTTGAAGACAATTCATGTAGCAAACTAGATAGGAAAGAAGAGCTGTTGCGTTATTTCCCACCTTCCCAGAGAAAACTGCCCTTTTCCTTGCATTTCACCACGCACCACTAATTTCCTATTAGTCTTTGCTCCTGTAATCTTTTGCTCATGACATTTGTCTCTAAGCAGGTAACCAAGAACAAATCCTGTCAATTTGTTTATTTGCAAGGCTGACTGTACAAGTTTCTATATCTCCTTTTTATTCCAAATCCTAAACTCTGTTGAACACAACAATTAAAAACCTGGTCAGGGACAGAATTTCAAGCAAATCAATTTCTGTGCAAGCTGTCGCTACAATTGTTTGCCAACCCATTTCACCCTGGAACGAGAAAGAGCCTGAAATTACTCTCCATGGCATTGTATCATGCTTGAAATTGTTGCCTGTACAGCAAGGTCTGTGAGAGTGATCTACAGTCAGCATTTGAGAAGGAAAGGTTAAAAACATTAAGGATTGAGTTCATCTGCTCAAATGCGGACTTGTATCAGAACTAGTCTATCCTCAGCTCTTTATTAAGTCAAAGGAGAGAAACAAGTATTACTATAGTATGATTCATCTCATCCTAAAGTAGAATTCTGCTCATAAAGTACAGTAAACCATCAGCCTAAAGATAGATTTGAAAAATCCCATTAGAAAAATGACAAAACCACAGATTTTAATGGTCCAGGATCTTTTACAGGATCACATCCTACTGATAAGAACAAGTTAATTTTTAAAATAATCGATTATGATTTTAGAGTCTTTAGCAATAGAAGCAATTTCAAATCTTATCTTTTTATAAGCATTTCAATATCCATTTGTTGAAAAGTCTGATATCCAAAATCTGATACATCTCAAATCACTCCTCAGTTTTACAAACTGTAGGAAAAATCCCGGTCCTACAATCAACAGAAGTTTTGTCATGGACTGCATAAGAAATGTAATTTCACCCCTTCATGGAAAGGTTACAATTAAAGCAGTTGCAGTAAAAAATGTACATTCCTTCCATTGCCTCCTTCTTCATTTCTTCTTCCTTAATCTAATTTGATGTGTAGTGTGCCATCAATCTTCCCTCTGACACAAATACTTCCACTCCAATTGCAGTACAGCACTTGATCCAGCTTCCTACATTGTCATACAAGCCACAGGTCTCCTTTTACATCCAGTTCTTTAACTCTCTTCTCCATCAAACTGCAAACATGAAATCACCCACAGCCTCACCCCAATTCATCAGTGCTTTTTTAGTGTTTCCTCTCCTCCCTGTCTCTCTTTTCCTCCACTAACTATAATCGTAAATACCTGTTCCTCCCACATTTAGCCTCATGCCCTATACAAGGAGATTCTTTCCTGGACTGATCTGAAAAGCCATCACACTGTAAATCCTTCCAACTCCTTATTCCTTCTCTTCACTGTGATTTAAAAAAAAAAAAAAAAAAAAATCAGCCAATATATCTAGCTCTGAACTGTTTGCATATTTGTACAGCTCCCAGTGCAGCAAAATCTTGGTCCCTGTCTGGGCAATCCCACCACACAAATAATAATTGTTAATCACCCATTGTTAGGATGGGAAGTGATCTGAATAATTTTAAATTGAAGATGACTTGGAATCACTGCTTTTTGAAACAGTGTGCACAAGCTTTTGAAAATGCAGTATTCTCCTGGCTGTCAGAGGGTAAGAGGTGTCCCACCTCACAGGTCCTCTGCTCATGTAGAGAGTTCTCAAAGTGTTCCCAGAAGCTGTGACAATATTTGATGGGGTCTCTACACTCATTCTTCATCCCAAGTCCTTCTCCTTGATCCAAGATATTAGATATAACACTAGCTGTTTGTTTTGATTCTCTCTCCCCATTGTTTTGATTCTCTCTCCCCATTTTTAACTCCCTCCTCCGTGAGTTACCTTCAGGCCCCCACCGTTGATTCACTCACTACATCAGTTACCAAACCTATTTCCAGCTAGCAGTTAACTTATACCTCAATTTTTATCATTTCACTTTCTCACTTCCTCTACTCTCAACTGACCTAAACCTTGCTTAGGGTGTTTGGAAAGCCCTTTCCCACAGGCTGCAAATTCTAGTAAATTTATTGGGATTGAGAGGTCTAGAACCCCATTTATTGCTGTCCAGACTAATTCCTTTAGACGTTGCTCTAAATGCTACCAAGTTGGGATTTTCGCATTTGATCCAAAAGAGTGAAAGAGAGATGACCTCAGAAAGTACCTTTGCCTGCTCGTGAAGCACTACAGCTCAGGCTTGTGCCTGCCCCTCCACACCCATATATTGCTCCCTTCTAAATTCCTGCACCAAAAATGCCTTTGCTTATTTATTCTTTATGAGCGCTGAAGCCCGATTCCCGTGTAACAGTTTAAATTGCTCTGAAGTCAAACTAACCCTTAAATAAACCAGCTGAAGCAAGAAGACCGCTTTGTTGTTGCGTTTCTTTTTCTAGAAATTGGATCATTTAGGAATTTGGTTTTAATATTATGCAGGATCTCTGTTTGAAACTGATGATTTTCCACTGACTCATCTGTACAACAACAGCTTTGAAGATGCTGTTCATCCTACTACAAGGCTTATGTAACTCCTCCCTCCTGACTATTGGATAAGCAAACCTAGGTTATGTTAACAAAATAATACATCTCAACCTAGCTGAGATACGACAAATGGAGCATGCAAACACAGGATCAAAATGTTCTGCCTGGAGAGTGATGACGAGAAGCAGCAAACTTTCTCATTCAGTTTTGCAACAGACTTACCAGTAGCAAAAAGCAGTTTCCTCGGGTCCTGAAAAACAGAGAGGCAAAAAAAAAAGTCAATATATGTGATTTTACATCCATATGAATAAGGTAGTAATAAAAAGTAGCTTATAGAGCTACATGCTCAATGGCATAAGCAATCCCTAAACCTGGTGCAGGAATAGATTCGGTAGCAGTTTACACTGCCTGCAATTCTGCATAAACTACACCTTTAGCCTTCGTATTCCCCCAATGAAGACAGTTCTGATCTGTTATGAAAAATTAGGATCCAGATAATTTTACAAATAATTAATTTTTGAAAGTCTAACTTTCCTCAGTTACATCACACCTTTGGGAAGACAGAGGAGAGCAGGAGAGAGAGAGAGATATGGAACTTAAATGAAAGACCAGCAGCGAGCATTTTACTGCCAGTTACATCACCAAGAGATTTGCAGTGGACTCCAGTGAAGCAGGACTGAACACAACAGAGTTGACAATATAAGGCCAGATGTTCCCTGTGTCCTTCACCACATGTGAAAGGAAGAGGGAATATGTCAACCTCACAGGAAACTGCCTCAATCCCCTTGAGTCCTTCGCCTCGTGAGGTTTTGGTCTTCATTGCGGAGAAAAACTTTTTTTTTCTTAAACTGCCAGTAAAATGCAGTGAGGGGAGGTGAGCAGTTTTCATACAGGTCAGGAAAAACGAAATGTTTTTCCCTCCCTCTGACCTTATCTGCACCCAAATGTGCGACCCACGTACAGAAGATGCCAGCAGCACCCAGACTGCCCATCACCGTTAAAAAGCAGGCTTAAGTGGAATTCAAGCTGTTGTGGTTTAGCCCATCCGGCAGCTCAGCCACCAGAAGGTCACTCACTCACTCCTCCCCCTCAGTGAGGTGGAGAGGAGAAAAATGTAAGAAAAGCCCTGAGGGTCCAGACAAGAAGAGGGAGGGATCACCCACCGACCATGGCTCCAGGCAAAACAGATTCAGTTTGGGGACAAATCAATCTAATTTGTTAACGGCTCATTCAGAGAGGATAACAAGAAACAAAGCCAGATCTTTAAAACACCTTCCCCCCACCCCTTCCTTCTTTCCAGGTCTACCTCCTCCCCCAGCGGCGCGGGGGACTCCTTACACTCTTTTCCCCTGCTCCAATGGATCCCCTCCTCATGGGACAGTCCACAGACTTCTCCAACATGAGTCCTTCCCACAGGATGCAATCCTTACCCATCAGATTGCTCCAGCGCGGGCTTCTTCTCTGCAGAGTCGCAGCCCCTCCCGTAAACCCAGCACACAAGCACAAAAGTTCAAGAGCTACTAGAGTACTTAAAATCTGTGAGGTTTTGATCCTAGAGTTACGAAAAACTTATTATCTCCATTTTCTCTTCCTGAATTCTTATGGCTGCTTAGCACAGGCTGCCATGCACACCTGGCACATTCTTGCCTGAGGCAAGCTCCTGCTCATGTTCCTGATGAGGTTAAGTCTATTAGACCACTCCTAACACACGCAGACACTTGAGTTCAATCCAGAACCTCAGCACAATAGTTGGTGTTGGCATGTCTGTCTGCCATAGAATAGCTCAGTGATTAGATCATTCACCAAGGGAGTAGAAGACCTTGGTTGTTGGTCCTTATGAGCCTGGGCTGAGTCAAGCTCTTCTTTTCCAGGAAAAGATGCAGCTGGGATAGGGTCACTCTAAGTCTTTCCTAATGAAGCTGGTAGAAAAGAATTGCAGACTTGAGACTAGAATGAATATAAACAAGAGAGAACTTGATTGTAGCCCAAAGAAGAAAGAGTTCTGGACTCTGGTCTTACTCTTAAAATCTGTAAACATCGCTCCAGGGCCAAATGCACAAGCAAGCACCTGGAGGCGGGACCAGGACTGTGGAATGCACCACAAGAGAAGTCATGCAAACAAAGTATTTCGTAAGTAGCAATGAACTTCCAGCCCAGTTCATGCAGATAACCAATTCCACTCTTAGCATATATACTATAGATCCACTGCAGTTCAAAACCACAAAATCAGTCTCAAATCTCAGTATGTGTCACATAGCGCTACATTCTAAACGTTGCAAATGCAGAATGTATTTTCCCAAAACAGCAGCAGAAGTGTCTGAATCAGGTCCACCCAAGGAACAGAAGGAAGAAGAATAGAATAGACTATTTTAGTTGGAAAAGACCTAAAACCATCATCCAGTCCAACTGCCTGACCAATTTAGGGCTGACCAAAAGTTAAAGCATGTTGCTGAGAAGCAGAACAGACACAAGGTGAAAGGACTTGATGACAGCATTCTCTACCTAATAATCCAATAGGTCTGAATCCTGCTGACTTAAACAAAGTGTTTAATACATGCTTTGTCCAAAGAAAGAAATAAAATCCATATGATGGTGAGTTTCCAATGCACAAAATCAGCAGCACTACATAGATAGTAGGATGGATCACACAATGGAACTGGACATACAAATAAGCATATATTTAAATTATATACTTAAAAGTAAAATATAAAAGGACAGTTGGCTCACCTCACCGCGATAGTGCGCTGCATTTAGTGACAGAAAGTCTTCATTGTAATTCTCAGAGAAGTTAAGAGCATTCACCAGATGAGCAGCAACATGTAAGACTTAAAAAAAAAACAGAGTAAAGCTGAGATCCATAAAAAAAAAGAGAGGTAGATGTTTCCCTGAAGTCAAGAAAAGTGGCTACCCAGATGCCAAGCTATAATCACATCGTCTGCATGAGACGCATCAGGGAGTAAGGAATTATTTTTCTAAAGTAAACCACGTTGTGGACATTCATGGCAGAAAGCTGTATGTATTTTAAGATTTTTTTAACACTGCAGCAATTATTTCCATACTGCAACGCTTCAGCTCGGAGACAACATTCAAAGGTGTCCACCAAAGAATATTCTTCACCGAATTGAGTATTTGTCTCTACCACTCCCTCTTCTGCAGATATGCCTGTTGCACCCTGCTTCCTCACTCAAATTGTTTAAGTACAAAGGAGGGTCACTTGTAATAGCAGATTTTGACCTGATCTCATACCTGTCCTTTAAGAAACTGGAATTTTAAGAAAAGGCTCGGCATTAGAATGCAAGCCCATGTGTTTAAAGGAAAAATAAACCAAAACCCACACAGATCCAAGACAGCATTCACAATGTAAGGCAGGGAAGCACAGAGCAAGACTACCCCCAAATGTACCGTACAAGAAAAACCACAAAGAACTGCTTCAATGTGATTCCTAAATACGCTGCTGCTCAGCACAGTAAGATCTCACCTGAGAAGAAGCATATTGTAACGCCACACGTCACATGGAAAGTTTTACTTTTATCTAGCAGCCTTCTGGTTTTCCTGCTGGCAACCTAATAAGAGAAGAATTCAAGCAATCGCTTCTAAAACAAAGCAAAGAAAAAAATACTAACAGCAACTGAGGTGATACAATAGCAACTTCAACTTTTATTAGGTTTAACACCCTTGCAAGCACAGTAGCTGAATTTAAAAACTACAAGGTTTCATCAATAAGCCAATTTTGAGGTCTTAATGAAGGAATTACAGTTGGATCTGTATAACAGAGATGTCAAGAGCACATCAAGTCATGTTCCTTCTGGCCTTAAAATTTAGGAATTCCAGCACTAATTGTTGTAAGCATTCCTAGCTCTTTAGTGAGCAGGATCAGAAGGAAAGTTACACTTGCACATATATATACATCTATAGGCATCAAATCTTATAGGTACTTTCACATGATGGAAAGAACTCATAGGTTCAATTTGCAATCATCTAGAAAACACAGATGTCCCTCAAAAGCATTACTTATGTTTCTGTAAAAGCAACTGGTGAATCACAAACAAGAAAAAACCAAGTATTGTTTACTGAATACTGGTACAGAAAGCAAACCCTCTTAGCTTTGCTAGAACTTTTTTCTCCCATGATAACAAACATATCAGGTGGGGTATTTTTATTTGAAGTTCTGTCATCTCCAGTAGGACACTTCTGGTCCTGCAGAGAAAAAGTTTTTTGCTCTGTTGAATTCTATCAGGACAGCAGTAGAGAAGACACAGATGTCTTTTATATTAGAGTTCTGAAGGAAGGAGGAGACTTCGTCTGGCTGCAGTTCCACAGCCACTCCCCGCCCTTCAAAACTGTGTTGAAGACACCTTCCTCACAAAAAGCCCAATCAAACCAGACAATGTCAGCCAAGGCCTTGTCTTCAACGGAGTCATGAATCTAGGCTGAATGTCTGGTACTTGCACCATGCAGGCACACACTGTATGATAAACAGGAATATAACAGATTTATTCCTATTACTTTTAGGCTAAACAACTGATGCATTCTGAGGACAGTGCTCACCTTCTGAGATCCTCGCAGGAAGGCCAAGAGAACGCGGCACATTGGTAGAAGGACCAGGCAGCAGTTGAGATTGAGGACAGATGCTGAAGCTCTGCTAACACACAATCCTAGCTGAACAAATACAGCAAGAGTTAGATTACAGGGAGAAAAGACATTTTAACAGTTCAAGTGTCAGTATTCAACCTCCTTTTCTTCGCCGTGAAACCGAACGGTGCCCATGCTCTCCTGACTCATCAGAACAGCGGAGTTTCATGATGTGCTGCAAAAACCACTGTGTACACAGCCTGCTCTCCTGTTCTACAAGGGAAACAGCTCTCATCTTTACATCAAAAAATTATTCAAAATTAATTTTGTCACCAATAATGTCAGCAAATAACAACTGTCTAGTGAAAGAACCAACATACTCATGAGTGCTCAAAGCCACGTGGAACAAAACACATTTAAGACAATAGGTGTCCAAAAAGAAATTATTATCTGCAAGGAGACATAATTAAATAAGAAAGAGCGATAAATACTGTGAAGACACTAGACAATCACTTAAGTAAAGTGCAACGATTTTCTGGTAAAAAAGCCAGAAAAGATGTAAAAAATATATTGATTCAATTAAACTGAAATAACAAGGACTGTTATGGAATTGTCACAGAACTCCTCATCCTTTCATACTATGCAGTGCCATATTTGGACCTAAAGAAAGTAGGTTTTCTTCATTTTAACTACTCAATAGCTGGGAACTGTAACGAAACCCAATTTCACTAATGCTTTCACTGGTATATTTGGAACTTACATAATTAGAACAAAAACACTTGTCACATAAATGAACAAAGCACACATTAATGTCATAACCCTGTATTTTTTAATCTTATTATATTCTCTCATTCATTTATGCTTTTTAAAAAGTTAGCAAAATGCCATTGTTCTCCTAGTTATTAGGTTGAATTACCATTTTACTAGCTTATATAAAAGATGCTTTTAGACTGTCAACAGATTTCTGGAAGGATATTTCTTACAATGTTCTCTAAACTCCAAGTTTTTCAACTCCTGAAGAAACTAATAAAAAACTATTACAATATTATAAGTTAAGTTAAATACTGCAGAGGTATGTGAATGATTTGAACAGTAATAAAAATTACTGAAGATTTATTAGTTTTGGGGTTTTTTTTTAAATTTTATGTCAAAAAAAGAACATTTGTTATTTCTCAGTCAAAAAAAAATTCATCAGTGAAACATTATATTGATATCTTTCCTATCAAGAAGAAACAAAATTGGAGAGAAATAAAGAGGTTTTATTTACTTAGAAATATATTTTTTTTACCAAAATTAGTAGAAAATGCTTGTAATCTCAAAATTTGTAATTGCTATTAGTTGTTTTTTACATGTCACAGAAATGGACAAATATAAAAACTAGTAAAAGTAAAGTAAACAAAATAACTGGACTTCAGCATGTCTAGCAAGATCACAAGCACAACAGTATGTCAGCAGCTTCTCAGTACCATAAAACATCAAAACTGGCTGCTCTCATGGTTAGTAACTCCCATGTAACCCACCTTCTCTGCAGTACATCTGGGCACAAAACCAGTGGGCAAACAGAAGGTAAAGATGTTCAATCTACCCGAAGCATCAAGCTCTCCACCTCAATCCTGTTTCTCTTCTGGATACTTTACATTATCTAGTTAGTCCTGAGTGCTAAGGACCTCCTCACCAGACATTATCAGCTTCCACAGAACAAAGTAGTGATAAAGGCACCTTCTCTCAAAAGTTGCTCATGAGAAATAGGAGCAATTACCCCACAAACCGTGCTCCACCTTGTTCTCTGTCACGTAAACGTGAGATGCCTGGCAAACATCCTGGGAGCAGATCTCACCAAAGTTACACTGAGAGGGACATTTACAACAGAGGCATCTCTAACTCACTGAACTACAGAAAATAAGACTAGAATGAACCACATCACTTAATTCTTTCCCACTCTCCAGACCTCCTCCACTATTTCTTCCAAAGCACTCTTAGTCCTTTTTTTCCTTACATAAAACCTCTCTTGCTTCCATTTCATCTGTTAGTTCACACTCTGTTCACATGCATCATGAGAGATTATTCTTGCTACTTTTCCCTCAAGTCATGTTTTTCACACTTTAGATCATCCTCTCCTCTCTCCTCTAGACTCTCCCAACTGGTCCAGAGCCCAAGTGCAATGACTACAACTGAGCACCAGTTACAATGGCCACAACCTAAGCAACTGAGCTGAGATTTTACTGAATGCTGATATCACTTTCCACTTCAAAGTATGATTTAAAAAAAAAATAAATGTGAACAACCACAATAAAATTTCTGTATCTTTGCCCACTGTAGTTTATAGTGACTTTAGAACATCATAAATATTTTTGGAATATCAGATAAAGTGGCAATAACCTTGAAATGATTGAACTTAATGGCAAGTAAAATGTCTTTATAATGTGCCATTTGCATATACAAGACTGTATTTTCATTAATTATTATTCCTCTAAAGGGAAGCTAAAAATGAGTTATACACCTCATAAAAGCAGTAACTTCAAAAACACGGTCATTAAACACACATAAGCATTTTTATTAGCTTGCTGATGTGCTACAGTGATGAAATGAGCATGATTTGAAAAACCCAAGAATTATGTAGAACGAACATCATGCAAAACCCAGAGGTAAACTGAACCATTTTTGTAGCTCTTGACTAACACCCAAAAGCTGAAAAAAAGTTGCAATACAATTAATAAGTAAAACAATTTGAAAAATTTAATAATTTCTGTAATATGATCTATATTAGTTTCTCAAGAATTTATGTTGTCCTTGAGTTTAAACATAAAACAGGCTTGATATCAGTTATCTAAGACTTCTTTTATCAGGCACAACTATTCTTACAAAACTTCAACAAAATAGTCTAGTATGGAATAGTCTAGAATAGAGCTAATTCTATACTGTATGGTACTAAAGAAATGAAATAATTTATTGTAAGAATTAAATAAAATGTCAAACAATTTAACTGGTACAAAAAATATGAATCAGCTATGATGAGTAGAAAATGCAGCCCTATTAACCTTCCTTTGTATTTTTCCAGCACACTATTTAACAAATAGTGAATATTCATTCATAATGCAATTACTATGGAAGAATGCCCTAACACTAATTTGAATTCAATGCTATCAGCCTCTGAACAAAGAAAAAAAAAAAATATGGAGTAGGAAATGACTTCTCCAAATACGCTGTACACTTCTAGGAAAGTGTGATTCAAATAGTTTTCACCAATGGTTCATTTAAGGTTTTATTCTGAAGAAATAAAGTTGTGCAATGTTTGCTGCAACAAGCCCATGACCAATTTGAAAACAGTGGTAAAGAAACATGTTTAGCAACGCACAGAATCGCGACTCATTCAAGACCCAGAAGAACAACAGAGCACTAAGTTTGCTCTTAACATATATTCAAAGGCTAAAAATATCCCCATGAAACTAATGCTTTCCAAACGGTTTCCCAGTGGTCTCTTTCTTGACTTCCTGTGCATTGCCTGGGTGGTGTAGTAACACATCAAGGCAGTGCATTGTTGAATTTTTAAACAATAGTAGATTTTTCGCTCCAAGGCAACTCGCTGGCTCTAGCAGGGAATACATATCCTTATTAACTAGCTAAGAAATGAGAGAAACATAATCCTCTTTTCTTCCTAAGATTATCATTGTCTTAAGGAAGGGAAAAAAAAAAAAAAAAAAAGGTTATTTTATATTAGTAGTGCATGAAATTGCTGCAGGATCAAAAAGAGAGAAAATAACCCTCCCAAAATCTCTGCTGGACACTCTCTCATCCACTGTTGCTGGTATCAGACCCAAGCTTTTGACAACCTCCTGTACTCTGCCTACCCAGTACCATACATGCTGTTATCCCATTTCATGGAGAGGCAAAGAGGCATAGAAAAATTAAAGGATTAATCGAATTCACAGAGGAAATCTGTGGCAGGGATAGTAGGGAACTGGATCCACTACAAACTCAAATCCTAAAAAGTAGGCTACATTTTTTTCTCCAGACAAATATAAAGCAATCACCATATTTTCCTTCTGTAAAGCAGCAGAAAAGGACTCCAGAGAGATAGTGGGAATGTATTTTCTCCAGCTATCCCTGTCTGATGTATGGTCCCACAGGCATCAGGATGGACTCCTGGCTACGCTCATACAATGTGCAAGTAGGACAGAGAAGCAGAGTCAGTTCTCGTTGCTGCTGGGGAAACGAGCTTTTCTGCAGTTAGGTAAATGATTTCAGTGCTAGGTTGAGGCCTAAAGCAATTTACTGGGTACCACAGAATTTCCCAAAGTTCGTCAGTTATAAACACAGAGATGAACGTTACCTGCAACTGCTGTGCTCAGAAATCTAATACTCAGTACATGGTTGCGAAACACGTTGGGGAGCAGAACACAGGAAGACTTCAACAAATATTGTCTCATTTCATTTCTAAGCTCATCGTGTAGAAAAAAACAAAACAAAACAAAACAGGAGAATACCGCAAATCCTTCCATACCCAAAAGCGATGTGTCTCTGGTTCTCAAGTCTTCACTATCTGCAAGCAACAATCCTGAATAGGTCCTGGTGCAGAAGAGACGTCACACTTCACTCTCTCCCTGGAGCTTTGAACCTTTTCAATCTTCTACAGTTTAGGCAAACTTGAACAGTTGTGAGAAGACTCATAAGCCACATGCTGCCCTGGAGACACAGGTCACAGACCACCTCCCCAAATCAGTACAGGAGCAGCTAAAAATATTTATTTTCGTACGTGAGACAAACTGTGCTACACAATGTGCCTCCTTTTGACTCGACTTCCTTTTCTTCATAGACGAGTTTCAAGTAACAAGAGAACAGATAATCTAAGATGAAGGACACATATAAAGTGTTCAGACAGCAATTATTCTCCCTGGGCCTGCCAAATCTGGCTGGAGATCTAGTAAAAAAAAAACAAAGCAGCTGAAAGGAAAACACGAGGGTAGCAGAAACCTATCAGAACATGTGAAAACTTCCTACAGAAGTTTGACTTGGTTTTGTTCCTGAAGATGGAAGGTTTCAAGGACTCTGTATATCCCAAACTCATGTACTGCAACCCTTTAAAAATTATTTTAAGACTAAGTGGTGTCATATTTTGAATCGCATTTGAAAAAGTATATTAAGTATCTAGAAAAACCCAGCGAAAACAGCAATTCTCTACACAGAGAATTTAACAGTAGCCCAATTCTCTATGCTAATTCAACTTCAGTCTTCTGCTCGCATATATGAATCAGAACTTGGATATAACACTATAGAAAGGGAGAAACATCGGGAGTGGACAATGGCAGCAATATTTTTCGCTCTCTCATGAGGTATGGGTACCTCCCCTGCAGTACTGAGAATCAATGTTCTCACCGTTCACTCGTAACTCACCAATCAGCCATTCCTTGAAAGTTTTCCTTCTCTTTCTGCCCACATATTTAGGTCATGTTCCCACTTTACACAAAGTACCTTTTTGTTAGATGTACTCCTCCTTCTGCTTACCTCAGTCATGCAATTTGAAGAAAGTAACTATCCTGATCTGGAATTCAACATTAGCATCCCACTTCTCTGATAATCTCCAGACAAAGTATATTTACTTACAAGATTTCAGACCAAATGTTCATCTTTATTAATCTATACATCAGTTAATCTAAACTGTTATAATCCTGATCTCAGGAAATACAATTTTAAAAATACTTTTGTCAGTGTTGCTGAGTTACAGGTTTCTTTTTGTGCAGCAGAATGATGCACACACAGATTGGATGAGATCTCAAGTTATGTTACAGATTTGAGTGTTCCAGACTCACCCTTTTTCTGTAGCAACATCAAAGTGTGACAGCATTGTATATATTAACTAGCAACAAGAGCCTGAATAGTTGACCCTACAAAATGCTACATGATCTAAACTCCACGAGGTCAGTCATGAATCAAGGGATTCAGGGTACCCGAGTCCCCCAACACATTCACAACATACCACAACTCATGGCCACAGCAAGAGGTTGTTTATTGTCATATTTGTCACAGTCACACAAAAGTGATGCAACGTCTGCTACTAAAGGTTTCCTTTATGTTGAATTATTTCACCTTATCACAATGCAGTAGGTAATCTGATGTGTAAAATCAGTCTTCTGGAGTCTAATGAAGCTATCTTTATTTTAAGACCTGCCACTGTTGGACTACCATGGGAGCCCTGCGATAATACATAATATAATGAATAATCAGCCAAAGAAACATTTTAGCCATAATTCAGTTTTGTTCTACACAGAGTATTATGCCATGACCATCTTAGAACAAGGAGCAATGGTGACTAGAAGACTATTTTTAACACAAGTCTACATGATACAGTAGTGAAAATTTCAGTTAATCATTTGAGATGTACCTCTACTAATTGAACCTCCACTATTGACAGTTTCATAAGAAGTTCTGCAAAGGTAGAAGTTCTACCATAAAAGCTAACAAAATAGACATCCTTCACAGGGCTATTGCCATTTGAGCTAAAAAAAAAAAAAAAAAAAAAAAAAAAAAAGCAAGTAAGCAAACAGAAGAACTATTGGGTGCAAAACCCAAGCTCTTCAATGGCTCATAACTGAGAATAATCTCAGCAATGATGCTGAACTGTGGGATGTCCAGGAAGGACAAAGTGTTAAAGGGAAAAATGTTTTGGCAAACAAAAAAAACTAGAATGAGGCAAATAGAATGCAAGAGATTTACTTGCAAATTCAAGGGGACTATCAAGATAAGGTTTTGTGAATTAACACTCTCATCCTTCGTTAGGGAATCCTGCAGACATATATAGAGCTTCCATAGCAACATAAATGTATTCTTAGATATTTTTTCTGCATGGAACACCCTGAAGAGCAAATCTCAAATAACGTGGTTACAAGACAATTAAATATCAAAAACATACTGCATTAAGGAAAATAAAGGGTCAAGATACATAGCTCCCTTCAATGCTCAGATGTCTGGGGGAAGCAGCCTGCAGAGCAGTAACATAAGGATCAATAAAAGCAGAATTTGGCCTCAAAATCTCTATCATTACGACAAACTAGCAGGGAGACAGATGCCAGTTACTGGAGCATCTGGAACATATTCCAAGCAGTTAATAAAGATGACATAAATGTGATGCATAGTACTGCACAGTAAGAAGGCAGCAACTGTATTGATAAAAAAGTGAGGAAGCACTTTTCCTTTCAGTTCCATTTTCAGTTATTCAATCTTTTCCCAAATAGACCCTTCTGAGAATGCATTTTCTCCATTTTGCTGTGAAATCCAGAAGCTTATCTGGGTTTGCCTACAGGGACTAGAGAGCGAATAGGGAAAGGGAGACCTTTTATGCCATGACAAAATGAGCCCAATGCAGTTTCTGTTCATGGGAAACTCAAACAACAAGAAACAGGTATTTCATTTAATGCTGTTAAAAGTAAGATTTAAGTTCTAGAATAAGGCCAGTACTGAATTTAGAACTGAATTTGTTGGTCAGATGCAAGCAAACTTATTGGGAAAATACACAGCCAAGCTAATGGGAAGGGAGAAATCTTGAAGTCTGCAAAGAAATTAATCATCTGGACAATTTATCTGACTGAGCAGACACAAAATCTTCAACAACAGATTTTGGAGTCTCATCAAGCCATTTATGAATCTTCCTTTCTGCAATTCCTGCCTACTACATCTTGTAGTACCTATCATGAAGATGAGAACACTCCTTTCCTCTTTGTCACACTCTTATAAGAAATCCATGACTGTTGGGTGTTTCCCAGCTTTTTCTTCTTTAAGCAATGTAAAACCACAAGTTAACATTTATTAAATTATGAAAAATTGAGATTATCTGAATCATGTTCCAGAACCAGTTGCAAGGAATGCATTCACGTGGCAAGACTGCGATCTGCAGTGTGTTACAAGCAATTAAGTACCCAAAGGGATGGTACATCAAGGCAAAAGTACTGGGAAGAAGTTTTCATCCACTATGTTCTGGTTGAACTTACACCACAAGAATCATATAACTACAGAATTATTCTGGTTGGAAGGGACCTCGGGATGTCTCTATTCCAACTTCCTGCTCTAAGGAAGTTCAACACCAAACTCAGACTAAGCTTGCTCAGGGTTTTTGCCCAATTACGTTTTGAAAACCTCCAGGGATGGAAATTCCACAGTGTGAGAATGGTTGATGAGACCATGAGTTCATGGTCTCATCAACAGGACTCAAACTGAGCAAAGCAGTGACAGTGTTCAAGGCCAGGCTGGATGAGGCTTTGGGCAACCTGGTGTAGTGGAGGGTGTCCCTGCCCATGGCAGGGGGTTGGAACTAGATGATCTTTGAGGTCCCTTCCAACCCTAACCATTCTATGATTCTAGGATTTTATAATTTGACAAAATATAAATTTACCCACTAAATTTTGTAGCATAGAATAGGTTGATTAACCTCCTCCTAGCACATCAGTGCTTTTGATTTATTTATTCTCTTTGCACCTCCAGGACACCAACGTGGCAGAGTTGACTACATTCAGGATATTCAGTCCAAGATTTCATTTCGTATCACAATTTGATTTCCTACAGCAACTATTCTTGCTCTCCATCCTGTTACTCGGTAAACAATAAAATTACCTGTGGTAAATCTTTCAGTGCTGCAAGTGTAGAAGTTCATAAAGAGATTTTAGGCTACCACAGTATATAAAGAAAAGAAAAAACCTTCTTAGCAGACCTCACTGAAAAACAAGATAAATTCTTTTCATTCAAAAAATATCTTTTTTTTGACCTTTTTTTTTAACTAGCTGCAAAGAGGAACCAATTTTCATGAAAGTGGTCGTAATAAAAGTTCATTCTGTTAAGACAAAAATAAAAATCAACTGTTGAATTATAAATTAAGAACTTTCATCTCAACCTCACCATTTTCAAACATCAAAAAATGGCAAACCGAGGCACTGCAAGCCACTCACCCATGTATGGAACAGAGAGGAGACTGGTTATGGAGATGGGCCATGAGGTGGCCAGTGTGTAAACCAAATAAAGTAGAAAAACAAGAGGAGCAAAAATCCCCATGGAAGGTAACAGCAGCTGTAGTATGGATGTGCTTACTCTGTTTCCTGAAGAGACTAAAACTGGATTCAGTTTTCCCAACCCTTGCAAAACAATCCGTATGACTTACATACACACACACAACTATATTGAGGAGAAGGGAAAAAGCTAACTTTGGCATCTAAGGATGATATTTAGACAAACTGTAAAAAGCAAATCGAGAGAATGTTTTACAGTCTTTAATGCTTTCGAAGTTTTTTAACTGGTTTCAGAGCTTTGACCAAAAGTACCTTTTAGACTTAGCTCCTCAATTCCCTCATTTAAAAAAAAAAAATCTCTAAACTCCTTTGGTATTTTTTCCCACAGTTGCAGGCAGTTAGACAAAGTCAAACACACAGCCTCCTGGTTCTCATCTTCTGTCCAAGACGAGGAATTTGTTGATTGAATCCTCTCACATGTTCTGAACACACATTATATTACTTTGTATGTGTCTTTCACTTTGAAGTATAAGAAAACCAAAAAAAAAGTCCAGACGATGAGCTGGTACAAGGCAGATGAGTCTTCTGAATTGAGAGGAACTTTGCTGATTGATACCAGCTGACAATCCAGCCCAACATGTTGACCCAAGAACATTTGCTTTATAAACAACCCACTTGTTCTGCCAGGAAAAACCCATTTTCAAATGGATGCACTGGTTTGCAAAGCCTTTAGAGACTATGGTAAAATGAAACGTGTTTTCACACTTTTTCTGTCAAGAAAGTCATGATCATGAAGGATTTAAGTATTTTCATTCCCTTCTTTTTGCACTACCTTTGCTAAGATGCATTTCTTGAACACATCTGAGTCAGTCATAAGAAGAAAAAAAAAAAAAAAGAGAAAAAAGTATACCAGGTCAACTTACTTTCAAGCAAGTTCACAAAAGCTCATGGAACTGGCTAGCTATGGCAATGATATCAATCATATGAAAAAATCTATCCCGGATCCACCAAAGATAAAACCCTGAGGCTCTGCAGCAGGTTAGGATGTGCATCATCTGTGCTTTAGCCCCATGCCAACTTTCCATTGAAATCCATTCCTGAGTATGACATGGAGTTACAAAGCATCACGTTATTCATCCACTTTTTCTTAGATTCTCAAATTCTGACCAACCCTAGAGCATTTGCCAGAAAATTGTTAATCTTTAGTGTATCCCTTGGTTAGAAGTCATGTCAAACCACTGCAACAGCATAGCTGTGGATAACTTCACAAGACAGACCTGTATCTCGCTTCCTCAATATCTTTTTTAGATTCTTCTGGTGGTGGATATTATCCATGCTAAATTAAAATAGTAAAATCTTCACTAAAACATTCAGATTCCAAGAATTTTGTTAGAAAACAAAACTAAAATTACATAGATTACAATGATTTACACGAACAGCAAATCTATGAGGATGACAAAGACTGAAAAGAACTAAGACGTATCAAAAGAACTCCTTCAGCAACTATGTATCACAATAACTGGATTAGAAAGGATTTGCCATTGCAAGCCCACGAGCTTGGCTAACATTTTGATGACAAAAATTTGAGCTCCAGTCATCTGTTGAGCATGTTTGTGTTCCTGTGAGCCTGTCTGCAGCTGAGAACACGGAGAGGGAGGAGAGGAGGGGGAAGGATTGCTGCCCCACACTTGACCGGCTCCGTTTCTTCTCAACACTGTTCACTTTCTACTCCTGAACAACTCTCACTACTATGCCAGTAATTGCCTACTTGATCACTCCCTATGTTGCAGAGTTAACAGGCACTTTGTGTCATCCTTGATCAGTAAATGCAATTCTGCACCTTTCCCATTTCCCAGCATCCCAATTTCCAGGGCAAAATGTAATGTCCGGGTCACTCACCCCTAACATCTGATGCAAATAATAATACTGCAGCCCTTGATAATAGAGCAGGAAGGTTTTCCAGAAGAGCCCTATGTTGACGGAGAGCCAGAAAAGCTAAAATGAAAAAGAAACAAGAGAACATAAGTGAAAGTTACACGTGCAAACTTTTCAGTCTTAATTTCATTCATAAAACTCATATGCCTGTGGTGTCATAAACATAAGTAAATGGAAGGGGTAAACAAATTTCAAGCATTTGGCATAAAATATTTTTAAAATTAAAAGGAATAGCCTCTATGTGAGACATTTTGCCTTTGACTGAACTTCACAAAACTTTTACCTTTGTGACTTAAGACAACTGAGAGGTGGCGGAACCCTCCGCCTACAAAACGCTGCTCGAAATCTTTAGTCAGATATCGCAGTTTTAGACCCATCGCATAAAAAGTAGCAACAGAGAGACAAGGACAAAGGCGGGGCGAACTTGACCTCTAAGAAGATGCATCTTCACCCAAACTTTCCCGAAGCGGTTCTAACAAAGAGCAGGCACACGTACAACGTGCGCCGGGTCCCAGCAGGACACGGACGCCCGCGCTGTCCCCGGGCTGGGACACACACGTGTCCCTCTGCCAGCCGCACGCCGGCACGGGGGCACGGCACAGCCACACGCGAACCCCGTCCTGCCCCGAGCACCTCCCGCCGACCCCGGCCGGCACCTCCCGGGACAAACCGCCCCGACCCCCGGGGCTCCCCGGTGCCCCACCGGGCCAGACCCGACCCGGGCCGGCGCCGGCCGCCCACCAGCACCCCCGCACCCACCTCCCCAGCGCTTCCCCGCAGGTCAGCCCCTTCGGGGGGGAACCCCCCGCCCCGGCGGCAGCCCCCTACCAGAAAAAGGTGTTTGCTGCCCTCATTGACCAGCCAGCTCCTCCAGGACAGAGCCATGGTGCGGGACGCCTGCGGGGCAGGACCTGGGGAGGTGGGGGGGTGACGGGCGGGCGAGCCCTCCTTTTCAGCCGGGCCGAGCCGGTCCTCCCCTCCCTCTCCCCACCCCTCACCCCCCGCCCTGTCTTCCGGCCGCCGGGGCGTTGCGCTCCGGCCCCGCCGCGCCGCGCTCGAACCGCCTTCCCCCCGGCCCGGCCCGATGCGGCCACCGAGCGCTGCCCCTTTGTCTGCCGCGGCCGCGCTTTGTGCGCGGCCCTGCCCGCGGGGCTGCCCGGGACCCGCAGCCCAGCCGGGCCGGGCAGCGGGGGCGCCGGGGGCTCGGCAGGAGCCACGCTCGAAGGGGCTCGGGGTCGCCGGTGCCTCTGCTGCGGAGTGATGCGGCCGGCTCCGCGCAACCCCCCGCCTTGAAAAGCGCGAATCCCGACAGAGAATCCCGGCCGTGGGGTTCCCTCTGCCCCGGCCCTTCCCCCGGCTGAGATGTGGTGCAAAAAGCGGGGAGTGGGGGAGCAGCCGTGTACGCAAGTGTGCTGCGGTTCGGGGGGGAAAACAAAGAGGCTGTCCGAGAAACTGCTGTTGGGCAGTTCGTGAGGTCCTCGAAAGCTGGCAAGGGCCAAATTGTGCCATTACAAGCTCGGTCCTGCTCCATCAGGTGTCCCTGGGCGCACTGGGAGTGGCAGGCGCCTGTTGCCCAGCACAAGGCAGCCGAGTGCGCGGGCACAGCGGCTGTGTAATATCGCAGCCACAAGAAATGGTGCTGTGGGCACCTCCACATCCACAATGCCCCGAGTTCTGATTGCTGGGCTTGCAACCAGGCTGCTTTTGTGGTGGTCTTCATGTTTGGTTTGCGTTCGGGTGTATTTTTGGCAGAGGAGTTGCGCTGGATACTGATTTTTATATTGAGAAGAAGCTTTAAAAAAACACCCTTGTTGCTAGCAGCTTTTGTACAACACCCTCATGAGTCACCAGAGGAGCTTCCACTCTAAACCAGGCATAGTGGCGCACACGGCTGCTCCTTGAGATGGCAGCAGAGCAAGACTGTTTTTCCGGGAGATGCCAAGTCCAAGGAGCAATCCCAAGAAGTGTCATCGAGTCCAGCTTGTGCTGGCTGTGTTTCTCTTACAGCTCGGAAAGTTGTCGTTTTTTGTGTTCCTCATGAGCCACATGTCACGGCTCCAGAGAAGATTGAGAGGAAGCAAAGTACCATCTTCCTCCAGTTCCATATAAAGATGGAGGGAGTCTCTGACCTGTATGTGGCCCTAAGTGCAAAGAGTACAAGTAGGGCATGGCTCCCGTGAAACTTAGTTGGGCATATTTTGACTGTGGCAGGAGCCCTGTCTCAAAAAGTGGCAGGATTTCTGCAGCTGTATGAGATACCAGGTGAAGTTTGGAAACAGCAGAACAGAGGATTACAGCAATTTTATAACAGAAAATGACACTAAAAGGAAAACTAGTGAAAGGGAAAATACATATTTTGCATTCAAAACCCACCAGAACCATAGTTTGATGCCAAAGCAGCTCTAACAGCTGAAGAAATAGTATAGTTTATTTATCTTGTTTGCTATTTCCATTCACTTCCTCGTTTCTGTTGGAATGTAAAGAGAAATGGAAGCTGCTTACAGAGAACCAGATGATGAAACTTCTCTAGACAAGCATGTCAAAGCTGGAATGACACAAAACAAAACTTGTAGGCTATGTCATGCCTAATAATGTGGTTCCTTGGCCAAAGCTGAAGCCGCAGCAAGCACAAACAAAACCAAAATAATTTGCCCATGCCATATGCTGAGCTTCAAAATACTCTTAGAAATGTCTCTGAAAAACCAGCTAATGCAGGATCTGACTGCCCACTCACATGAAGCTGATGACTCACCCACCAGCGACTGTACTTCACTGCCCACTTACCAAGTGCTGTAGTGCAGGTGGAGTAGGTGACTCATGCTCCAGTCGGCATTGGATCCTATATCATCTCTAGGTACAGAGTGAGGAGTATGTTTTTGTAGAAATCATCCCCTTTTTCTTTCTACCTGGAAATAACCAAGGGTTTTGAATCAGTCTCTCAAGAAGAGGCTGGCAGAGACCAGTGCCCTACCAGTACAACTGTGTCCTTCCTCCGTAGAAAGGGCTGAGTTTGCAAGTGGCTAAATCATGCCTTCCCAGGGGTGTCTGGACGTTTTCTGTCTTCTTTCTCTGTTTTAAACTATTCCAGGTGCATGTGAGCGTGTGTTTTAAACTGCTTGGTAAGAGCACTCAGAAATGGCCATAGATGCTAGTTACAACCTGAATAATTAGAAAAGTTATAACATCACTCTGAAACATCATTTGAGCATCAGCTCATCTCTTCTTCCTGAACATCCATCCTTTAATTATGAAAACCTTTGTGCTTCATCCTACCAGCAGGACAGACCACTGTCAAGCAGGCAGTCCCTTCTGGAGACTGAAAACATACTTTCTCTGACAAGATTGCTTCTGCTGCATCAGCAAAGTCACCCTGACTGCACACTTGCCTTCCAAGTCTACTTCCCATCAACATCCTCTACACTCAATCTGCTCTCCCAGGTACTTTACAACACTGCTGAGTATTGTAGTTAAATGTTACAGACATCGCTTAAAATGTTTCTGGTGCCTAAATTTTGTTTATATACCTGAGAGTGATCCAGATTCAAGTCACCTAAACTCCTAGATGTCTCCATCTCTCAGCATATCATGATCACTCTGCAAGTTCCTGCAGTGACTGCGCGTGTTGTGAGCACAGCACTGTGTCCTTCTGTAGCGCGTCTGAGCACATCTTCTTCTGCTCTGTTGTGGTCTAGACTTAGGCAGACAGGCCCTGATATTCTGCCTGCATCCATAAGGGGACTGATCCAGTATGCCTTCTTGGAGTATTCGCCCTTAAGACTGAGCTCATGGGAGGAGAAGGAAATGTTGGCACTGATTTCCTTACAAAGAATGGGAAAAGTGCAGTTTCTGCATAACAGCTGAGTGATTAGAGCACTTGCCCAACAGTGGGAGAGCTGGATCTTTCTCAAGGAACTGAAGCCATTGCATTCACATCTCAGGAAAGTTTCCTAATCGTGGCCCTTCACCAGGGTCAAGGAAGGCAATGATCTCCAAGTGAGTCACTGTGCAGCCAGGAATGCAAGAGAGAGAGGTCTAAGAAAATCAGAAAGGGATGCTGGCCAAGTGGTAACAGTATGCATCTAAGGAAGGGAGAGGATCATCTAGGAAAAGGAGAGTTGGGATGATAGTTCTTTTTTTTTTTCCATTGGAAGAAAAAATGCAGAGCAAATTTCAAAATTCAAAATGTTTGGGAGAAAGCTGCAATCATAATAGAAACCAAAAACAGAAAGGTTTCCCCACAAATGAACTTCTTGTGTTTCTTAGAGACTTTCTCATTAAACTTAAGCTACATGCTGTTTGCCTTTTTATCATTTTTCCTTCCTACAACTCTAGTGTGTAGTCACAACATAAGGGTAAAATAGCAATCAAACTGTATGCAACTCTGAAGATCTGTGCCGTGTGAGTAATATCCTGTGCAATGGCATATGGCTTTTATGGATTACATGTTGTGTCATTTCTTTCCTTTTTTGAAACTGAATCTTTACATTTGCTGCATACTACAAGATCCACTTGCTTTCCTGTGTGCTCCCTCATGGACTCGGAGGCCTTGCTAGGGTGAAATGCTTCTCCAGATTTGGGTGACAGCCAAGTTTATTAATTTCAAAGAAGCTGCAGTGATTCATGGTAATGCATTATTTACTGCTGCCATGGTGTCTAGGGGTATAGAGCATGGCCCAGGCCCACACTTTACCTTACCACAAAAGTAAAATTTATGCCCAAAGACTTTCAAATGAACAGTCAGGTGACAACAGATGAAGATCTGATCCTCGGTTCCTGTAGACACAGCAAATGGGCAGCAAGGCACAATTGCACTGGTAGCATTAGCAGGCTCTGTTTTGCTTCTCTTGAAACTCTTTCCTAAACCAAGCCATTCAGCCACTGCTCAGCTCCGTCCTGCAAGTTCCAAAATATGACGGGACGTCCTACGGTATTTTGTCCTCAAATCACCTCTTACATATTCCTGATTCAAACAAGAAAGATAGCATGACAACTCCAACACACGGCGACATCGTTCATCACGAAGGAATGCAAGCACATAGCGCATGGGGAAAATGTGTATAATAAATACAGCTGGAGTGCATTCCATGACAATTTGAGAGAAATGTCAGTTATATTTATTTTTCCAACTGTTTGTAAAATTTTCTTGAACACTTATCACAGAACTGAACCACATATCTAGGGATCATTAAAATGCAGCATCTTGTACCTTTTCAAAGGTTTTAGGTCCAGTCCACCTTCCACTGAATTTATGAGCTTTCCCTTGATTCCACTCTGAGTGAGGACCAGGTCTGAGAGTAGTACAGGGCTTGAAACGTATCTTGCATTGATTTTAGAGGTTAAAGGAACTAATATATTCCCCCAAACTGGCATTCCAGAAATTCTCGACCAATTATTTCTGTATTTGGCCAATCAACTCTGTTTGAGCTTGAGCAGTTCTTTTTTTAAAAAAAATGCTTGCTTTATTTTAAAGCCTTTGAAGAGGAAAATAAACACAACCTACCAAGCTAAACGATCCCTTGATTCATTATTCTTCGCTTTTTTTTTTTGTGGATGCGCCATATTTTTAGACCAAACAGGACTAAAACCATTTTGGGAGCAATGACATTATCATGTATTTTGCTGTTACACAGAAATTAATCTACCCTCAGAAATCTCTTTTCTCTTCAGTTTCGTATAACTTACTATCAAGTCACTTTTTTACCTGTTTCCTGGATAACTGAATAGAGTGTGCATTTAGTTCTTAATTCTTCCCTCTGAGAGAAGATTTCCGGAGTTGGAGGGATTTTAGTAGACATTTCGTCTTCCTTTCTGAAGAGCAAACCCCTTCTGTTTATACAACAGTCCAAAACTAGGCTCAGTAGTACTATAGGTAGGAGTACAAGTATCTTAATACGTTACAGGATACTCCTCTGCTTATATGCCAAGTTACTGTGTTTGCCAATTTAGCTACAGCACTGCACTGAAGATTATTAATGCTTCCAGACCATGAATAAAAGCTATTGAACAGAGCTGGTGTGGAAAAAACGTTACTGAACAATCACCCTAACACACTACCAGTCAATAACAACCCCTTGTGATACACTCTTAATAAAAAAGTTATATCTTTCAAAGAGAGGCCAGAGCTTTAGAGGAATCAATACTAACTGAGTCTTGGAACAATCCATGAAACAAGTGAAAACTGGGCAAGAAATGCTTAATATCAGCACAATTGCTTCTCAGGTAGAAGGGGACACCTGGTTAAGAACGTGCAGCAATAATTTAAGACAAGAAATAAAATGTTCTTTTACATCTCCGGTAGCTTGCATCCCAAGGTGGCGTAGCGCATGCTAACATTGTGCATGCATCCTGACTCAGTGCCAGGACACAAAGGTCAGTGCCAAATAATCTGCAGTATCCAAGTTTCCCAGGGGCTCATCAACAACACGTTGAGTCTCAGTTAACTGAAAAATTTTAAACAATTACAGTACGAACTACAGCTCTTATGGTTTACAGAGCATAGTTTACAGAAACTCTTAAAGTCTACAGTACAACATGCTTATGCAAGCATCACAAATATCAACAGTGAGTAAACATTCATAATTCCCCAATTCTTGGAGAAACTTTTTCCTTGGAAGAGTGTAAAGTTAAAAGCATCAAGACTGCAGATCCAAGAGATTGACACATTCTTCCGCATTAACTCTGTCAAACTGGTGTTTGCACTCTTACTGCAAAGTTAGTGGGGCAGGAAAAAAATTGGAAAGGCAAAGGAGAGCAGGAAGCTAACAAAGGAGCTCTGAGTACTAAAGCTGACTTTTATCCATGATCAAAAAAAGTAAAATCAGGAAAGCACTTTTGATACAGTGAGATAACCAGTGAGCAAATTTTGGTCAGATATCCTGGATACTAGAAATTCCCATCTGAGGAAGAGTTCATTCTTTGCCTATTCACATTGTCACATCTCAGAATCCTCTTAGAAAAAAGTGCCTTGGCAAACTTTATTACTTTTATTTAATCTGAGGTTACGTTTGTCTTTGTAAGACTTGCTTGAATCACTCATGTAGACTACTTCGACAGAAGTTCGCTGCTGTCTTCACGTTCAACAAAGAAATTTCCATGGGAATGCAGAAAAAAAGCTATTCAGATATTTCTTTTCTAATTACTCTGTCTTAAAAGGTTTGCCTTCTGAAAGGTGCCTTTGGGTGCCTTCAAGATGTGTCTTGCTGCCTGTACAGATAGAGAATCTGATGTGCAATACGTGTGGTTGCCAGAGATGTGAAAATCATAGAATCATACAATGGTTAGGGTTGGAAGGGACCTCAAAGATCATCTAGTTCCAACCCCCCTGCCATGGGCAGGGAAATACTCCACTACACCAGGTTGCCCAAAGCCTCATCCAACCTGGCCTTGAACACCTCCAGGGATGGGGCATCCACAACTTCTCTGGGCAACCTGTTCCAGTACCTCACCACCCTCAACGTAAAGAATTTCTTTCTTGTATCTAACCTAAATCTGCCCTCTTTCAGTTTAAATCCATTGCCCCTTGTCCTATCACTACACGCCCTTGTAAAAAGTCCCTCTCCAGCTTTCCTGTAGGCCGCCTTTAGGTACTGGAAAGCTGCTATAAGATCACTCCGGAGCCTTCTCTTCTCCAGGCTGAACAGCCCCAACTCTCTCAGCCTGTCTTCATAGCAGAGATGCTCCAGCCCTCGGATCATCTTCGTGGCCCTCCTCTGGACTCGTTCCAGCAGCTTCATGTCCTTCTTGTGTTGGGGACTCCAGAGCTGAACACAGTATTCCAGGTGAGGTCTCACGAGAGCAGAGTAGAGGGGCAGAATCACCTCCCTCGACCTACTGGCCACGCTCCTTTTGATACAGCCCAGGATACGATTTGCTTTCTGGGCTGCCAGCGCACATTGCCAGCTCATGTTGAGCTTCTCATCAACCAGCACTCCCAAGTCCTTCTCCTCAGGGCTGCTCTCAATCCATTCTCCGCTCAGCCTGTACTTGTGCATGGGATTGCCCTGACCCACGTGCAGGACCTTGCACTTAGCCTTGTTGAACTTCATGAGGTTCTCACAGGCCCATCTCTTCAGCCTGTCAAGGTCCCTCTGGATGGCATCCCTTCCCTCCAGCATGTCCACAACACCACACAACTTGGTGTCATCTGCGAACTTGCTGCGGTTGCACTCGATCCCACTGTCCATGTCTCCAACAAAGATGTTAAATAGCACTGGTCCCAGTACTGACCCCTGAGGAACACCACTCGTCACAGGCCTCCACGTGAACATTGAACCGTTGACCACAACTCTTTGAGAGCGACCATCCAGCCAATTCCTTATCCACCGAGTGGTCCATCCATCAAAACCACGTCTTTCCAGTTTAGAGATAAGGATGTCGTGTGGGACAGTATCAAATGCTTTGGATAAGTCCAGGTAGATGATGTCAGTTGCTCTTCCCCTATCTATCAATGCTGTAACCTCATCATAGAAGGCCACCAAATTAGTCAGGCAGGATTTGCCCTTAGTGAAGCCATGTTGGCTGTCACCAGTCTCCTCCTTGTTTTCTATGTGCCTTAGCATAGTTGCCAGGAGGATCTGCTCCATGATCTCACAGAGGTGAGACTGACTGGCCTGTAGTTCCCTGGGTCTTCTTTTTTCCCCTTTTTAAAGATGGGGGCTATGTTTCCCTTTTTCCAGTCATTGAGAACTTCACCAGATTGCCACAACTTCTGAAATATGATGGATAGTGGCTTAGCAACTTCCAAATCTCCAAATGCCCACATGCACATGGAAGTTTATAACAGCACCAGAAAAAACAACGGCACAAAAACACATTAGCAATGACTGGAACCCTCCAGGCCAGTAGTACAGACTTAAGGCAGAAACGTTGACTGTGCCATACAGCAGCATTCCCCGGGGAGTTGAGGAGTAATGCAAATATGGTGAAAGAGTGAGATCTGCTTAGCTTGGAGAGAAATGGTGGTATGGGATTGAGTCAGACAAAGCAACTACAGTTGGCAGTGAAAGAGCAAACACTGAGAGAAAGCACTCTACCACTCTTTAAATAAAGGGGAACACCAGTACGTGAACAAATATTTATACCCTGTTCATGATTGAATTTAGCCTGTAAACTAGATGAGGTGCAGCGAAGTGCTGGAACAGCTTTCCAGTAAGAGCAGTGGGGAAAAAAAAGAACTTGTTAAATGTTAGAGCTCTCTTGTTTTATGAAAAGGACTGTATAATATCTTCCAGAGTAAGTAGAAGACTGTTAAATGATCCAGTTTCAGAAAATGTCTTCCAGTCCAAACACACCTTCCAGAAATCAATACAATGGCCAGGACCACCACCCCGGACTCCCAACAGTCAGGCACAGTCATGACTTCACCGCTTCTTCCATTTTTAGCAGCAGTTTTTTGGGTGAGAATTGCTACGTTATTTGTGACGGTTTATTTTTGATTTAATATTGAACACAATGTTTCTCTCTCTTCATTAAAATCCTCTTGAACTTTCTTCAGAACGTTCGTATTATTGTCACAGTTATGGGGCCTTACTCCAGAATTCAGCTATTTTTGCAGAAGTAATAATATTCTTGCTTGGCAATTAACTGCACTGCAAACTTAACGCTGGTTAATAAAAGGGAGTAACTCGTATTCCTTGCTTCGTCCGACCTACAGAGCCAATCTCACAGCGTTAGAGGATCCCCACCCCCTGTTCAGCCTGATGAAGCCCAGCGACTTGTGGAACTTTCTGCGGATTATGTTGCATTCAGCGCTAAGACAAGGTAAACAGTGTCAGGCAAGATAGTTTAGAGAAGAAAGATGGTGAATGTTATGGAGAAGATTATCACGGATAGACTCAAATCCCCTATTTTATTCAATTAGGCTCTCATCCAGTAGAGGTCTTAGACACACATTTAACTTGAAAAAAACCAAGCACTGAGGTTCAGTCTAACTTTGCTTCCAGTTAAGCAAAGGGATTTCTTTGCTCAGTGAGGGCTTTCCACACATATATAAGCTCTTTATAGAATCAAAGTCTTGCACCAGAGTAGATGAGAAGCAACATTACTGAAGTACGTGGAATTATGTCAGTTAGACTGGGAACAAAATACGGCTGATATTTCTCCCTGTTCTCTCCTCAGTGTTCTGAGTAAGCAGAGCCAGTTTTATTAGCCATTATGACAAATCTTGACACAAAATGCTGCTGGCTTGAGAACATTCATTTTAAATACATTTAAAGTTTAATAACACGTTTAAGTGTTATTAAATATCTAGAAGTTTATGATTTGCTTGCATAGATAGATATGCTTGTAACTGATGCTATGACTTTTTTTTCAGACCATGTCGTTCTTTTGCAATGTATCTAAGAAGAAAGTTAGGACGACTCTTAGTTATCTGAAACTATTTTGAGCTTTCTTACCAGACAGTCTTCTGGGAGAAGCTGAAGGTGTCCTCATTGTGTAATAAGGACTTACATTAAAGTTAATTTTCTTCATTCCCCTGAAGTCATAAGCATTACACAAACCCTTTCAAATTAATGAAACACGTTTTCTGGTGAGGCTACTTAATCTGAACCAACCCACAGCATCACGAAAGGTGGGTCTTGAGTTTGTGTGAGACCAATTCCACAACTGAGAAATACTTTGGCATGGCAGTCACACCTCTCAGCTACTCAAAAAGTGAGCTATTTCTGCAACCATTTAGTATCCTCCCAATTATATTTTCTAACGGTACTATTCTCTTTTTCCTCACTTACACAGTGCCTCTGAAAAATTTGCTGCAGTCACCTTTCTGTATTGCAGGTCTAAACAATGTTTGCCAAAGGCTTCCCCCTGAGAGCAGTGCCACTGTGGATTATGTTAAACCTCACTGAAACTAAGGGCTGTAACCAAACTCACTTCCCTCATTTCCCTCATTCAAGAGAAGCATAAGAAGAAGTCACTGAGGTCCGTCAACGAAAAAGGTTGTTGAAAAGAAATATCCCCAGAAAAGGGGCACATTGCTGCTCCAAAAGGCAAGGATGCCAGAGCTGAATTTTTTATAGGGTAGAGTTTGCTGGATACTGATTAAGAAGAAGTTTACATTTGCACATGAAGATATTGCAAGCTAAAAAAAAAAAAAAAGAAACAACTGAGAAAAATTGAAAAGCTGGGATGTGTTGAATAAGAGTATCAAGATTTGTAGCTGATAAAAAAACATGGAGTACATACAAAGATATTTTTTTTTTTGTTACTAGATCCCTTGGTAGGAAAATATAAATGTACATTCTTTATGAACAAACACGTTTTGCAAATACTTATTGTACCAGAAAGTACTTGGTTTCTTCAAGCATTTTTTCTTTCTGGAACTCTAACTCCACTGATTAAAAAGATAAAAGAACAGTGTGAATAATAATGACATGGTTTCTTCAATTCATTTACATTGAAAATTAATTGTTCAGTAATTCCAATTTTAATCTCAGGGGAAATATATAAGATATAACTAATTGAAAAAAATGTTCTTATTCACACAGGTAAGAATTCTATCATTATTCATCCCTTTTTTGTTTAAAATATTATGAACACTTTATAAACTAGAATAGATGAATGACATCTATTTTCAGTTGTGCTGGGCTTTTGGATTTATCACAGAATCATAGAATGGTTTGGGTTCGAAGAGACCTTAAAGATCATCTAGTTCCAACCGCAAATTACGGCAGTAATTTCTCCTTACTTGGTAATTTGTTGCCTAAAAGCACTTTCACTCTTTAAATGTTATTAAAAAGCAGAAGTTTTTTCTCTCACATACACGATTTGAAGCACATTAAATCATTTAAATGATGAATGATATACCAAGTATTCTTGAGCAGATTTTTTGGATGTTCGTTTTATTGCCCTGCACCCTCAGAGGAATTTAAGCTATCATCATCTACTTTGGAAGCCAAAAATGTGAATTGTGGTATCAACTAAACAGTTAATATTAATTAACATTAAAGAATTTAGAATGGAAAGATTTATACAGATGTTTAAAATCCAAAGGTCAGAAAACAGCATCATTTTTCAATAATTTAATACGAAACAAATTTTGCTGTTTGATTAAGAGACGCTAGGGGAAGGTGAAATATGCTTGCCAGGAATGAAATGCATTTACATTTTCCTGCCAGTAAAGGTAACCAACTGACATCAGAGACAAAAAGAAATAAACAAACAAGATGTAGTCAATTCTCTGTGAAAATGAAAAACATTTTTTCTGTAATTAAATTGCTTCCCAAAGGAAATAAATTTTTCAGTTCCTTGCCAGTCTTTCATCAGACAACATTCCCCAGCGTCTACAAGGAGAGCACTGGAACACTAAGGTACTGGCATTTTTAAGTACGTAAATCTATAAGATTTTATTTGACAAGAATTAATGCTTTTAGTAGGAAAAAGCTAGTTCAGCAGAAAATTGTTTTTATTAGCCGGTTGCTGCTCACTTTCATTCTCAGTGTTTCTCTCCTTGTTTGCTCCACATAGGTAAAGGAAATCACAGATACGTTCTCATGAGATTTCTCTGCGAGTAGAGCTACCTGTCATCTAGACTGTCCTGGGTGCGTTTTCTTCTGTCAAGACATGCTCTCTTGAGGGAAACTGAGGACTCTAGCTACCCATCTAAAATTTCCAGACCTACAGCAACTTGATCAGTTTATAACGGTTCATCTCTGTAAAGATTTCAGCTCTTTTTTGGAAGTAGGTCCTTCATGATGGGGTTTTTTGGAAACAGATGATCAGTTCTCTCCAAGAAACTGAAACATATTCCATGGTGGTAGTGGACTAAGCAAGAAAACAACTGAAGGAATCCCGGATCACTAGGGATGACCATTAGATATGCAGCTTGTCATTGGGTGGCATCTGCTATTGAATCAATGTGGTTTTTCCTCAGTCTAAGGAGATTTAGACCTGTGTTTCCCTACCATCTGTTTCCAGGGTAGGCTGGAGTGCAGATACGCCACTGAAACTCTCATCCAGGGCACTAAATGAGGCGAAATTCAGGCAGCAAAAAGGAAGAAGAAGGAAAAAAGTCACAGCTTGACTCTGCCACAAGTGTAAGAGCACAAATACAAAGCATAAATTCACAGTTGCAGTCCCAGCTCCTAGCATTGCTGCTGAATAGCACATTAACGAGCTAACGCAACTGGTTGAAAACAGCTGTTCCCTAAAATTAGTTCACCAGGTGCTTACCTTCTTCTTTTGTGTGACACATCACACTATTACAGTAGAAGCAGATGGATTCAGAAAATCAGGTATTTTTATTAGTATTCAATGGCTGTTCTAATTTGAGATACAGAATTTCACAGTGTTTCTTCTGACATGCTGTGATATGTTTCAAGAAGATGTGATAAATGTTAACAAGGCATTACAAAATGTAACTATAAAAATTAAAACCACCTTTATGTTTTTCCAAAAGAAGCTTTTTATGATTTCCACTTTGGAACAAATTTGGAAGATAGTTTTCATTGTGATTCAAAATACCAATGTTTTCTGCAAAACAGACATTTCCTTTCTTTTCTTTTAACAACTTCTAAAAACACTCAGTGATGGGCAATAAAGTAATACTGTAGTAGTAGCACTAGTAGCTATATCAACATAGCTAGGTCCCAAATCTACTGCAGAATCCATGACTTCCAGCCTATGTTCTACTTCTGTACCAGCTGCCCTTGCTGCATCTGTGCTTCCTCCCAGTACTCTCTGGTGCCTGCATAGGCTTCCTTCTCCTGCAGCTGGAAGGAGATGGCACTAGAAGCAAACCACACATCCCTTCTTTCCTCCCTGAGGGATAACACTCCCTAGAGCAGTGCTGCTGAGCATTTGGGATTAGCAATCTCAGAAGGTGAGTGAGGAATGTAGAGGCTTGCAGAGGGGGATAGTCCTGCGTGTTAAGAAAGTGGATGAGGAACAGGAAGTCATAGAATCATAGAATCATAGAATGGTTAGGGTTGGAAGGGACCTTAAAGATCATCTAGTTCCAACCCCCCTGCCATGGGCAGAGAAATCCTCCACTACACCAGGTTGCCCAAAGCCTTATCCAACCTGGCCTTGACCAGTAACCTTCTGCAGCCCTTACCCTGAGATGCAGTTCTCAAGGAACATTTTGGTGTCTCAGCAAGTCTCGGCAGGGAAGGATGAAAGGAAGGAGAAGGGGAATGGTGCCCACAGCTGGAGTCACCTCAAAACCTATTGAACTGTTTCTAAAAGGTTTAGTAGGATTAGTAAATAGCTAAATATATGTGTATCTCATAGGAGTTTCAACCGTATCATCTGTTGCACTAATAGAAATATTTACCCTGAGAGAAATATTTACTGCTGAGAGCAGTAATTCCACTGCAATCATCATCTGCTATGCACCAATCAACCAGGTGTTAGGTAAGATAAACTGCAAGAGCAACAGTCGTTGCTGAATGGGAGTGCTGAGCACCTGGGTGGTCACCACATTCCCTAGGACACAAAAATAGGCATCACTCACTGAGCAGTGCTAACATAGAAGTGCTACAAGTGTTCATTCTATCTTCCAGGCAAACCTGTGCATCATGTGAGTGCTGTTTGTATAACCACAATCCTAAACTTCAATTCCTTTTAACAAAAATCCACAGTACATGTGCTTATGTATGCATAAAGACAAATATATATTTACTGATAACATCTCTTTGTTATAGCCACAACCAAAGAAACCATTGTGATGATGAATTAGAAAATGCATCTTAAAGATCCTGATAGCATTTTATATTTGTATCCATTTATTTTATGTTCCACGATATTTGTAAGCATCATTATTTTCAATTTTAATTACCTAATAGGAAAACTTTTAACATCCATTTCCATTGTTATGATTGCTGTAGCTATAAAGATATATACAGTTTATCTTTTTAAATAAAGAACTCCCAGTGCTTTGGAATAAAATTGTTCTTGTCAAACAAAGAATCTGTACCTACCACAGAGAAACTGTCATTCTGGCTGGGGAGTGTTTTGATTGTTTACCTATTGTTCCATATAATTTCTAAATGACAGAATTCACAATTGTCTATTGAATGCCAAGATAACATTTGACTTTAGGTTTCCCATTGAGCTTTATTCTTTGTCTTTACTATACAAATGAAGAACTGGTGTTTAGAAACCCTATCGTTCAAAGAAAGTAAATAACTATGTATTTTGAGGAATAGTTCTTGTTCAAGTAACCTTTCTTCTGCAGGAACAAAGGCAGCAAGAATGACTTAAGTGTGCAGAGTTGCAAAATTTAAAAAAAAAAAAATAGAAAAAAACACTTGGAGATTTGCAACACTGCTCAGCGTTAGTTCACACAACTCATGTAATACATCTGCTTTCTGAAAGCAAGAATAATTGATAAAGTATTGGTGTTATGTAGCATTTCTAATCACAACTGTTGCCCTTCCGTCACTTGCATTATTTTAAACTAGCCTAGACAGTCATACTAGATGATCTTTGAGGTCCCTTCCAACCCAAACCATTCTATGATTCTATATTTCAAAGGAGTGTCAGATGTGTACTGAAGTGTGATCTGTGCAATTCTAATTTAGCTGGACATTTCTCCTGCTTTGATTATCAAACCATGTAAATGAAAGAAACATAAAGGAGTCATAAACTGATGTGTAACGAGTGCCTTTATCGTACCATATAAAAAAATAAAAGAAACCAAAACCATTTCGTAATATAACTTTTAGAGTTGTTTGCTATTTAACCTGTTTGTTACATTAAAAATTATCTTCCTGTTATTTCAATGAACTAGAATGAAGTAATTCTGAACAGTACAACAAACCTCCTAGAAATGTCCTTTCCTCGGGGTAACCTAGCCTGGTAGGGCTGGAAACTTTGCTTTTGCATTGGTTTCATTCCAGAGATAATAAAGCTAACATAATAGGGAAAATTATTATAGGCAATATTGTATCTAAAAAGCATCAGTGGTTCACACCAAGATTCATGTGTTCATATTTGAAAAACACACTTAAAAGAAACATTCTCAATGAGTGAATACACGAGGAGAATGACAGAAGTGGTTTTTATGTATCTGAGTAACCACTCCTCTTAAGAACATAACCATCACTGGCTGGCATCATCCTTGACTGTAATTTTCCATCTTTTCCAAAGATAGGAAAGACACAAGAAGATGGATTGAAGCCAAGACAATTATTATCAAGGATATCATTAACTATAATAGGTGGTACAAGCCCACCAGCATGGCCAAGTTTTCTTGTAAGCATGATACTGAAGGATTTGAAGGAGGTCAGTGAAGCGGCTTTCAAGAGTTTTACAGCAAGCTCTTCTTAGCAAGAAAGGCAAATGGGAAAAATCCCAGTTTATGTTTGCTGAAAAATTCAGCAGATGGACCAGGAAGGCCAACAGTACAGGCTGATGAAGGTTGATGATTGATATTTTGAGCAAATGAGAGGTAATAACCACCAAGGTAATTCACAGCCTAAGTGTTTTATGTTTGATGTGTCAATGAAAAGGAGTAAATAACCACAGTGATTGGTAAAAATGAAGAGATATTTTCCGTATGAAGAAGGACGGTTCCTAAATCATAGTCAAAAACTTTGGTACTGGTGGCAGGGACAAGGTGCAGTATCTTCCCATCCTGTTTGTAAAGAGAGATCAGTGATAGATCCCTAATCTTTCAACATTCATGTTATGCAGGGAAGCATTAGTGTTTTTACTAATCCTAAAGAGCTATGGAAACCTAGATAAACAGGCAAAAGACAGTTGGTTGTTTTATCTTTCCTATGAGATTAGTATCCTTGTTCTTTATCTCACTAATTTAGCAAAGACAGTCAAAAAATAAACCACTACTTTGACTATAAGACACAATTAATTTTTTTTTTAAAAACTCTCTATCTTTGTTGTTAAGGTCAGATGTCTTAAACATCAAAGACTTTGGAGCAGAGACTGGAAACCAGGTTGCTGGATTTTCTCCCTCTGTTCAGAGAGTTCTCTTCTACCCTAAAGAATCTGTGTGTTGAAGAAAAGCAGTGTCATACCATCACCAGAGGGAAATATTGCCTCCAGCTCAGCCCTGCGGCTGAGGAATAATCTTCATTAATCTTCATTAATCATCATTAATCTTCCTGCATCTTGCCTATATGCTCTATCAAGATACTGAATGAAAGCAGATATCATCTTATTCTGTAATTAAAGGAAAAAAAAAAATCCAATAGCATTTAGCAAAGTTCTTAGTTTGACAAGAGTTCTGAGAAGACCTACCAGATGTAGTCCAACTATAATTAAAATTTTCAGACGAGAACAGGACTTGGGTGAGAGCATGTAATGGGCAGCTTGTTGGGAACAAGAGATGCCTGGGCCTGGGTAGAAGCACTACCTTTAAGATGCTTAAGAACTGTCAGCGTTAAAATGATGCATCTAAAAGAGCATGAAGTAGTGACTGAACTTGGATGAAAGAGCTCTCGGAGACCTCATCTTCTTGTGCAGGGAAGGAGAGTCAGGAACTGTGGTAACTAGGGCCATGTTAATACCTTCGTCATCCAGAACCATAATCACAGAGACTGAGTAAACTGACACAGTAGCAACAAAATGAGGGATTTGGGGACAGCTCCAGGGAACAGACATTTGTGTGACAAGGTCCAGAAAGACTTTAGAAACCTCAGAAGGTTGCAGAGGACAGAGGATAGATATTTAGAAAAATATAGTAGCAGATCAATAGTCTTTTGAGAGAGTTAAAAAGCAGGGGGGGGCGGTGAGAGGAGAAGAAAAATTGTCATAGAAATATCATAGAATGGTTAGGGCTGGAAGGGACCTTCAAAGGTCATCTAGTCCAACCCCCCTGCAAGGAACAGGGATATCTCCAAATAGATCAGGTTGCTCAGGGCCTTGTCCAACCTGGCCTTGAACGTCTCCAGGGATGGAGCATCCACCACCTCTCTGGGCAACCTGTTCCAGTGTTCTACCACTCTCATAGTAAAAAATTTTTTCCTAATATCCAACCTGAACCTACCTCCCTCTATTTTAAAACCATTACCCCTTGTCCTATCATAACTGGCCCTCCTGAACAGCCTCTCCCCATCTTTCCTGTAGGCCCCCTTGAGGTACTGGAAGACCGCTATAAGGTCACCCCGGAGCCTCCTCTTCTCCAGGCTGAACAGCCCCAACTCTTTCAGCCTGTCCTCATAGGAAAGGTGCTCCAGCCCTCTTATCATCTTCGTGGCCCTCCTCTGGACCCTCTCCAACTGGTCCATGTCCTTCTTATGTTGGGGGCTCCAGAACTGGACGCAGTACTCCAGGTGAGGTCTCACGAGGGCAGAGTAGAGGGGGAGAATCACCTCTCTCGACCTGCTGGCCACGCTCCTCTTGATGCAGCCCAGGACGCGGTTGGCCTTCTGGGCCGCAAGAGCACATTGCCGGCTCATATTGAGCTTCTCGTCCACCAGTACTCCCAAGTCCTTCTCCTCAGGGCTGCTCTCAATCCATTCACCACCCAGTCTGTATTTGTGCCTGGGATTGCCATGACCCAGATGTAGGACCTTGCATTTGGCCTGGTTGAACTTCATGAGGTTGACATGGACCCACCTCTCCAGCCTGTCAAGGTCCCTCTGGATGGCATCCCTCCCTTCCAGCGTGTCGACGGCACCTCACAGCTTGGTGTCATCAGCGAACTTGCTGAGGGTGCACTCCATGCCACTGTCCACGTCACCGATAAAGATATTGAAGAGGGCCGGGCCCAACACGGACCCCTGAGGGACGCCACTCGTGATCGGTCTCCACTTGGACATCGAGCCGTTGACCACTACTCTCTGAGTGTGGCCATTGAGCCAATTCCTTATCCACCGAGTGGTCCATCCATCAAACCCATGCCTCTCTAGTTTAGAGAGAAGAATGTCGTGCGGGACAGTGTCAAAAGCTTTGCACAAGTCCAGGTAGATGATATCCATTGGTCGACCCTTGTCCACCGATGCTGTCACCCCATCATAAAAGGCCACCAAGTTGGTCAGGCACGATCTGCCTTTGGTGAAGCCATGCTGGCTGTCACCCACCACCTCCTTGCTCTCCATGTGCCTTAGCATGGTTCCCAGGAGAATCTGCTCCATGACCTTGCCAGGCACAGAGGTGAGGCTGACCGGCCTGTAATTGCCCGGGTCCTCCTTGTTCCCCTTTTTAAATATGGGGGTTATGTTCCATCTCTTCCAGTCATCGGGGACCTCGCCAGACCGCCACGACTTCTCAAATACAATGGCCAGTGGCTTGGCAACTTCATCCGCCAGTTCCTTCAGGACCCGCGGATGGATCTCATCAGGTCCCATGGACTTGTGCACCTTCAAGTTCCTCAGATGTTCTCGAACCTGCTCTTCAAGTACCTGCTCTCCTGCGGTGGTTCATCCTCACAGTCCCTGCTAGTTCTTTCCACAGCTTGGGTGGTAAGACAAGAGGCTTTATCAGTGAAAACTGAGGCAAAAAAGTCATTGAGTAACTCAGCCTTCTCTATGTCCCGGGTAACCAGAGCACCAGTATTCTTCCGGAGGGGGCCTACGTTCTCCTTGGACTTCCTTTTGTCCCCTACATACCTATAGAAGCTTTTCTTATTGCTTTTTATATCCCTTGCCAAATTTAATTCCTTCAGGGCTTTAGCCTTCCTCACCTGATCCCTGGTCACTCGTACAGCTTCTCTGTATTCCTCCCAGGCTATCTGTCTCCGCTTCCACCCTCTATAGGCTAACCTCTTCATTTTCAGTTGGTCCAGGAGCTCCTTGCTCATCCACGCGGGCTTCCTGGTCTTTTTGCCCGACTTGTTCTTCATCGGGATGCACCTCTGCTGAGCTTGGAGGAGGTGCTCCTTGAATGTGGACCAACTTTCCTGAGCCCCTCGTCCCTCCAGGGCCGCCTCCCACGGCACTTTGCCCATCAGGTCCTTGAAGAGGCCGAAGTCTGCCTTCTTGAAGTCTAGGGCACAGAGCTTGCTGTATAGTTTCCTTGCTGCCCCGTGGATCTTGAACTCCACCGCGTCGTGGTCACTGCAGCCAAGGCTGTCCTTAAGTTTCACATTGCCCACCAGTCCCTCCCTGTTGGTGAGCACAAGGTCGAGCATGGAACCCCTCCTTGTCGGCTCCTCTATCACCTGCAGGAGGAAGTTGTCATCCACGCATTCCAGGAACCTCCTGGACTGCCTGTGCCCTGCCGTATTGTCTCTCCAACAGATGTCAGGGTGGTTGAAGTAACTCACTCACCTCTCAGGAAAAAAAAATGAAAAAAGATATGTTTATCAACCTATTTCTTTTGTCTTCAGAAGACTTTCTCTCTGCTCTTAATAAATCTTGTTGTTTGGGATTTTTTTTAAATAAGATGCTTTGATGGAGAGTGCTCGGGAAATGAAGCACCTTGCTGTTCAGAATTTTCATTTCTATTTTTTTGTCCTCTTCATCCAGTGTGTGGCCTCACACTTCTCTGCATTGCATTGCATGCAGAATATTCTGCTTCCTCAGGAGCTTTTTTATTGTGTACATCACTGCAGAAAATAAGCATTTCTAACTTTCATAACTTTGTATGTGGGATGTACTCATTTTACAGATAAGAAACTAGAGTGATTTGTCACTAAAATGTTTACTGATTCTGAGTGGGTAAGGTTCTTCAGTTCCTACATCCTTCAATTTTTCTCACTTCTGATCTTCAATTATGTTGACTTTCCACTTGTTACATTACAAGCTTTGCAAGATGAATAACCCTACTCATCATTATGCCATTTCAGTGATAAATAATCAAAGAAGGATGATAGAAGATAATTTTTTCTCACCTGGGTTGGGAAAGAATTTGTGATTCTGGCCGTCTTGCCAGGCACATGTCAAGTATTAGTTAGTTAAACAACAACTTGGGGAAGAGTTTCAACTCTCAGTACCTTTCCATCACCTCCAGCTTTTCAAAATAGTTCTCTAATCCAGGCTACGCAACGTACAGGCAGATTCAGTTCACGAGGGAATTGCTTTAGAGACTATGTGCTCTCCAGCCCATAAGTACATGTATTTCTGTAGACTAAACATATTTAGCACTGCAAAGCTGGTCCAGTTTTCAAAGTTGACTGTCCTGGAGGCTCTAGTCTCTGTGCAGTGTTAAGTGACCCAAAATGCAGAAAGACAACATGTAATTTGTATTATTATTTATTGAATTCCAAACATTCAAGTTCAGGTTATAAAAGCCTGAAAAAATGCTTTAGCGTGCATTATCCATTCCAGGTCAGGCAAATGACCTCATACACTGCTCTGTCACTGAGGGCAGCCAGGGACAGATGCCTAAGAAAAAAAAACAGAAGGAAATAGCAAGAATCTTAGGGATGCCTCTGCAGAATAACCTTCCGTCATCTCACTATTCATGGTCCAGGGAGTTCCTGAGTCAGTCTTTTTTTTTTAATCCTTGAGGTGTTTTTCCTTCCATTGATTGTCCATCATCACTTTAAGAATCATACAGACTTTCAGTGTCTGCTGCCTCCACTGGTAAGAAATTCTACAGCTGAACTATAGATGAACAAATATTTCCTTCACCTGCTTAAGATCACTTAACTACCAGTTTCATCTGACACCTCCCATTCATTGTTTTAGAAGTACAATTCTTCTGTACTAATTTTTACCAAAGCACTCAGGATTTTGAAGACCTGTACGTACCCTCCTCCTCAAAGATGTGTTTCTTCCTGGACAATATCCTGTAATTCTGCTAGCAGTTATTTCTTAAACATGAATCACTTTGGTTACCTTCTCTGTTGCTCTCCCAGTTGTACTATAACCTTTTGGAAAGCGATGGACATTGTTTGTGTAGCACTGGTTCAATGGAGTCTTGACATTGCTTCTGGACTCTGTAATTCAAATATATATCAGGAACAAAGGGGTACATAGAAGAAAATCAGAATTTTAAAAATAAGTACAAACTAAGACAATTGTCGGGTTTGGTCAGGATAGGACCAATTAACAGCTTGATGAATAAAACTAAGAAAAAATACTGTAACATGTAAAGGTTGTACTGAATATGCAGAGAAAAATTTTACTAGAAAATGTGGAAGAATAATGTCACACTGTAGCTCAAATTTATGAAACAAAATGAACAACTGGAATCAAAAAAGAAAAGCTAATTTGTATTCTTTTTTAATGTTGACTAAACTAGAAAAGATATGCATCAACGTTTAAGTAACATTGAGGAGCTGCAGGTGATGGAACAAAGCTGATTTGGAATTGTTAGAAGATGCAGTGACTTAAGTTACAAACATTTTGGATGGTACTGGGCCACTTAGTTACCTGCTAAATCCATCCAAGAATTCTACTTACCAAGTGATGGTGAACAGTGGCCTAACAGGAGGAGAAACTGAAGAAAATCTAACGAAAAGGAAGCCTTAGAAATAACAAGCAGTGTCAAAAAGTATCTGAAAGTAGAAACCAACTGTGAAAAGATGCATTATTGAAGAAGGATGGTACATTGGATATCTCCTGAAAGAGGCTGAAGAAATAATTTGTGAGAAGATAGTAGAGAGAGAAATGTTACTGGCAACTTGGAAGAAGCTGCAGTATGACAGCCTCCAGTCTTGTAGCTGCGCAGAAGGAATAACTAAATGCAGACTGGGAATGAGAGGAAAATGGATATGATTTAATTATCTCAACAGAGCTGGTTTTAGCCACATCTGAAGACAAATAGAAGAAAGGTCATCTGAAAGAATGTGAGGCTTCTAAGAAACAAAGAAAAATGGTAAACAACATTTTAAAAAATGAGAAATGGGAATAAGGAGAGGAAGAACTCTCAGTCCTTGTCCTTATTAAATGGGATTTTGTCAAGTTTAATTCTGTAAAACATTCAAACATAACAAACAACCCACAGAAAGCATAAAAACAAAGATCAGGCTGCTGCAGAAGTTCATAGAGTGAGTCATCAGGCCTGGCCCCTAAAATCGACCAAAAGTTTCAGGCAGGAGGAGAAAATCACTTCAGCCTAGACACCCTAAAGACTGCCTTGGACTTCTGTATCAGCAACTTGGAATGGGAGTTCTTCTTGCAAAGCCAGAGACATGTCAAGGATTGTAAGACCATCCATCAAAGTCTACAGATAAATATTTATGTTATGATCAGTCGTTATGAATCCATACAAAGTTTCACAGTGCAAATCACATTGGGACAGGAAAAAATCAGATCAGACCATAATGCAGTGGACTTCATAACAGGGAGGTTATCCTGAGGTAGAAAGCAGCACAATCAAGCCTTGTAGCATTTCAAAATGCAGTTCAGATCCAGACAAAAAGAGTGATTTTGTCCTCACAGAAAAAAAGTTAATAGAAGTCATTGTATAATAAATATTTTTATGGAGGAAGAACTGAGAGTTCCTTGGAACTGCTCTAAATTCTCATTTGCATTCGATGCCATCTTATAACCCTCATGTGCAGGTGGAAAAAGGAGTGAGAGCAGCCTCCAGAGGCTCCTGGAGAGGGAAACTTGCAAGTCTGAGCCTGCAGCAAGTGTCACTTCGGACAAGACATCAGCAACAGGTGTTCCTGCAACTTATGCCTTCTTATTTCTGGGGTTTTCTTTTGAAATGGTGTTTCTAATTTCACAGCCAACAACTGAATCTCTTACTGTGCTACAAATCAAACTTACTAGTTGCATTTTGAGCATTTTAAAGTGGATTTAGATGAATCTGACCAGTAAAAGACATCTTACATTTTTAGGGGCAACCAATAGCAATAAAATACTGCTGTAGGTGTACTGTACACGCAGAGCATAGCATGTACTCTCTGCATGTAATCCCCACCGTGTGCCTCATCTTTACTGCAGTGACACAGGAAATGGTCAATGCACAAGTGGCAGGAATAAAGCCAGGATGTGGCAGAAGACCAGTGACAACTTTTTTTAAAAAGGAATGCATTGAGGGAGACGCAGCAGAAAGAAGAAAGTGGTTCCTCTGCCAGAAAGACCTGCCTCTTAGGGAATTCTGCTGCCTCCCTGGGGCCTAGGTTAAGGACATTGCTAGGAAACTTCCTAGCCTGGTATGACTCTGGGACTATTACGCATTACTGCTCTTCCTTGTGGGTGGCAATGAATCTGCAACGTGTAGTCCAAGGGCGATGAAAAGAGTCTTCAGGGCTCTGGGATGGTTGGTAAGGGAAGCTGGAGCCCAGGTTATTTTTTCCTCTCTTCTTCCAGTTGTGGGCAGCAACATTGGAAGAAACAGACATGCTCAGTCTATTAATACATGGCTTCATGACTGGTGTCATCGCCACAATTTTGGCTTTTTCGATAATGGGATGACCTGCACGGCACCAGGCTTGCTGGCATCAGATGGGATTCACCTTTCTCAAAGGATGAAGAGGGTCTTTGCTCATCAGCTATAGGAGCTCGTTGACAGGGCTTTAAACTAGACTTGAAGGAGAAGAAGGATAAGATCAGGCTTGCCCAAGACAAGTTAAGAGCACCTGAAGAACAGCAGAAAAATATTCCAGCTACTCCAACCAGTAAGTCACCTTCATCAGGGACCCAACTTAAATGCCTCTGTGCAAATGCACACAGCATGGGGAATAAACAACAAGAATTAGAGGTGTGTGCACGCCCACAGCGTTATGATCTTATTGGCATCATGGAGACGTGATGGGATGGCTTCTATGACTGGAGTGCTGGAATGGAAGGATACAGGCTCTTTAGGAAGGACAAGCAGGGGAGACAAGGAGGAGGTGTCACTCTCTATGTCAATGACCAGCTAGAGTTCATCAAGTTCCACCTGGGGATGGATGAGGAGCCAACTGAGAGCTTATGGGTCAGGATTAAAGAGGGGTCAGGAACAGGTGACATTATAGTGGGAGTCTGCTACAGGCCACCTGACCAGGAAGACCGAGTGGATGAGGCCCTCTACAGACAGATAGGAGCTGCCTCAGGTTCACAAGCCCTGGTCCTCATGGGGGACTTCAACCACCCTGATATCTGTTGGAGGGACAACAGAGCAGGGCATAGACCATCCAGGAAATTCCTGGAATGCATTGATGATAACTTCCTTCTCCAAGCGATAGAGCAACCAACAAGGAGAGGTGCTATGCTAGACCTTGATCTCATCAACAACGAGGGGCTGGTAGAGAATGTGAATTTCAAGGGCAGCCTTGGCTGCAGTGACCATGAAATTGTGGAATTGAAGATCCTTAAGGCAGTGAGGACAGAGTACAGCAAGCTCACTACCCTGGACTTCAGGAGAGCAGACTTCAGCCCCTTCAGGGATCTGCTTGGTAGAGTACAATGGGATAAAGCCCTGGCGCGAAGAGAGGCCCAAGAAAGCTGGATAATATTCAAGGATCACCTCCTCCAAGCTCAGGAGTGGTGCATCTCAACAAAGAGGAAAGCAGGCAGAAACACCAGGAGGCCCGCATGGATGAACAAGGAGCTCCTGGACAAACTCAAGCACAAAAAGGAAGCCTACAAAGGGTGGAAGCAAGGACAGGTAGCCTGGGAGGAATACAGAGAAATTGTGCAAGCAACCAGGGATCAGGTTACAAAAGCTAAAGCCCTGATAGAATTAAATCTGACCAGGGACATCAAGGGCAACAAGAAAAACTTCTATAGATATGTCAGTGATAAAAAAGAGGACTAGGGAAAATGCGGGCCCTCTCCAGAAGGAAACGGGGGACCTGGCTACCTGGGATATGGAAAAGGCTCAGGTAGTCAATGACATCTTTGCCTCAGTCTTCACTGGCAAGAGCTCCAGCTGCACAGCCCAAGTCACAGAAGGCAAAGGCAGGGACTGGGAGAATGAAGAACCACCCACTGTAGGAGACAAGGTTCGAGACCATCTAAAGAACCTGAAGGTGGACAAGTCCATGGGACCTGGTGAGATGCACACACAGGTCTTGAGGAAACTGGCAGATAAAGTTGCTAAACCACTGTCCATCATATTTGAGAAGTTGTGGCAGTCTGCTGAAGTTCCCACCAACTGGAAAAGGGGAAAATTAACTCCCATTTTTTAAAAATGAGAAAAAGGAAGACCCGGGGAACTACAGGCAGGTCAGTCTCACGTCTGTGCCCAGCAAGGTCCTGGAGCAAATCCTCCTGGTGACTATGCTAAGGCACATAGAAAATAAGGAGGTGATTGGTGACAGCCAACATGGCTTCATTAAGGGCAAATCGTGCCTGACAAATTTGATGAGCATGTATGATGGGGTTACGGCGTTGGTGGATAAGGGAAGAGCAACTGACATCATCTACCTGGACTTGTCCAAAGCATTGACACTGTCCCGTATGACATCCTTGTCTCTAAATTGGAGAAACATGAATTTGACAGATGGACAACTTGGTGGATAAGGAATTGGCTAGATGGTTGCACTGAAAGGGTTGTGGTCAACAGTTTGATGTCCAAGTGAAGACCAGTAATGAGTGCAGTTCCTCAGGGGTCAGTATTGAGACCGTTGCTGTTGAACATCTTTATCAGTGACATGGACAGTGGGATTGAATGCAACCGCAGCAAGTTTGCTGACAACACCAAGCTGAGTGTTATGTTCAACACGCTGGAGGGAAGGGATGCCATCCAGAGGGACCTTGACAGGCTGGAGGGGTGGGCCTTTGAGAACCTCATGAAGTTCAACAAGGCCAAGTGCAAAGTCCCGCACATGGGTCGGGGCAATCCCAAGCACAAGTACAGGATGAGTAGAGAATGGATTGAGAGCAGCCCTGAAGAAAAGGACTTGGGAGTGCTGGTGGATGAGAAGCTCAACATGAGCCAGCAATGTGCACTGGCAGCCCGGAAAGCCAACCGTATCCTGGGCTGTATCCAAAGAAGCGTGGCCGGCAGGTCAAGGGAGGTGATTCTGCCCCTCTACTCTGCTCTTGTGAGACCCCACCTGGAATACCGCATGCAGCTCTGGAGTCCCCAACACAAGAAGGACACGGAATTGCTGGAGCGAGTCAAGAGGAGGGCCGCGAAGATGATCCGAGGGCTGGAGCACCTCTGCTATGAAGACAGGCTGAGAGAGTTGGGGCTGTTCAGCCTGGAGAAGAGAAGGCTCCGGGGTGATCTTATTGCAGCCTTCCAGTACCTGAAGGGGGCCTACAGGAAAGCTGGAGAGGGACTTTTTACAAGGGCGTGTAGTGATAGGACAAGGGGCAATGGCTTTAAACTGAAAGAGGGGAGATTTAGATCAGATATAAGGAAGAAATTTTTTACATTGAGAGTGGTGAGGCAGTGGAACAGGTTGCCCAGAGAAGTTGTAGATGCTTCATCCCTGGAAGTGTTCAAGGCCAGGTTGGATGAGGCTTTGGGCAACCTGGTGCAGTGGAGGGTGTCCCTGCCCATGGTAGAGGGATTGGAACTAGATAATCTTTGAGGTCCCTTCCAACCCTAACCATTCTGTGATTCTATGAAGTTTCAGACTGTGCCAACCTGGATATAAGGTCTTGAAGGTTCCCTTCCAACCCAAACCATTCTATGATTCTATGATTCTATGATTCTATGATTCTATGATTCTATGATTCTATGATTCTATGTTTCCCTTCTTCACGCCTCATGAAAGAACCATCATTTACAGCGTCCATAATGCTCACCTTAAGATTCTGTAAAGCATTTTTTACTCAGAAGAACTTGGTAGATAATGATGCTGACTACATATCAGTACCCTCAATGTCAACACAGATTCCTACAAATCATTATGCATCATTTTCTTTTCCAGTAGTATGCTTCTGAGAAAACACTTCTATCATTATTTGTATCTTCACATTCTTCTAAGAGAGGGGTTTCAATGGTCTATTCCCACTCCATTTCCACAGCTAGTTGCATTTTTTTAGGACTTGCTGTGAGTTATTTGCTTTTGATTGAAAGGAGAGAAGGCTTGATTCTTAAGCCTTAGTTTCCAAAGGAAAATGCTATTGGTTGGCTAATCATGATTTACAGAGATCCAATTGAGAAATTCTGTCAAATCTAATATAGGATACATTGGTGATTTTAAAAACTGTCAGCATTTTAACGACAATATGCAATTAAAGTCATCCTGCCTTACTTTCTGAGTATCACAGGTTTTAACCAGTGAACTTTATCCAGCAATTCCTACAGTAAGCATATAGAAGAAATATTTGATGCCAAAGCCATTTCTCTTAAAGATGTCCACTCTAATTTAAACATTCAAGTGATAGTCTTCCACAGTCATTGGTAATAGTTCTTAGCAGTTTATTAACATCCCTGTTCAAGTGTTTCACTCTATTCTCCATCTGAATTGACATGTCATCAATTTCTAGAGGCTGGATCTCAAGCACACCTTGTTCTTCTAGATCAAAGAGCATGTGCCATCAGATTTCTTTTCTTCTGTTGGTATATTCAGAAGATACCTTCATCAGCTTTGTAATATTTCTATTTGTAAACAATTAGGCTCAGTTACCACACCTGAAACAAAACTTCATTTCTCTCACTTCTTTTCAGAACTGCTTGATACTTCTGTCTGAAGCAAGTAACCAGATCTAGACAAAATATTCCAGTAGTGGTCTTCTTTGTTCTGCACATGACTATATAACACCACCTCTTCTAGCTGATGTTCCTCTGATCGTAGATCCAAATATTGTGCTTACCTTCAACTACACCACCATATTTGAGGTTTGCACTTGATTTACTATGGATCATGTCCCAGCTCCTATCTCAGAATCACTTTTCCAGGAGACAGTTCCTCACCATAGGTATACACCCTTTTTCCTTTTCATCCCCTATGACTTTATTAAGAAGCAAATTATTCAACTGGCATGTTATTTGAGAACTGCATGTGTGTTCATTTTATGTTTTCTTTTGAACCATTAATAATCAGCTCAGAAGCACTGAGCCAAGACCATCATGAGGAAATATCAGATGTTTGCTGTTTTGCTTAAGGAAAATAAGAATAATATTTTTATCATTCAATATATGCTACACTTATGCACATATGTACATAGTTTCTTAACTAGCCCTCAAGCAATTAAAATTTATCAATAAACATATGTGGTATCATTGCTTTCCTGGAGACAGTCCTAGAAAGTTAATAAGCTTGTCCACTGAGCAATTTTGAAGACTAAGTACTTAAGTATCTGCGCTTAAAGATTTAGGATGTTTAGATATTACTACTACTTGAAGTTTAAATATTGTTATGAAGTTTCTAAACTCAAGTTAGAGAAGAGGAAACAGCCAAAGAGCAGAAGAAAAACAGCCATCAGTCATTCCAACTGAGATAAACAGAGACTGAATAACCAAGTTTTAATATCTTCTTTTTCCTGGCAAGATTCTCTGTTTTTAATTTGCTAGACCAACATGTCGATTTTTTTTTTTTTAATATTTGCCTGTCTGCAGCGAGATGCACATGAACCTAAGGGAAAAGAATATCTACTCAAAACAGTAGCACAACATAAAATGTTCAGAAATTGGAAAGAGGTGACCTCATCCTATTTTTGCCTGAGTCGGCTGGTTGTAAGAAGTCAGCTGGCCTTGAATCTGTTCCAGAAAATCTTTGGAGAGCTCAAGTTCACCATTAAGAGGGACAATGCAGTTCCTCATCCTCCACATTAATATTGTGGATATTTTTGAAGCTTAAAATGCACAAAAATTAAAGGAAACCAAAAGGTTAGTCCTCCTGTAGAAACGTTAACCACATCATAAAGAAATATATCACAGTATGTACTGTAAGCAGTGAGAGAAGTTATCCAATATTTTTTTTTTTTTGCAGTAGGGAAAATTATGAACAAATTACAACAAATAAATTCACTCCTGAATGCCCATAGTCTTCTTAAGACACCATTTAGCAAGGACATTGCTTTTAACTTCTCTCCGAAGAAAAACAAAGGAAAAAACTGCTTTCACTTAAAAAATGAAACTAAAATGAAATGGGTCTATTCTAAAAGTTATTTTCTAGTGAGGATGCCTCTGCAAATTCATCGTCTGCTCTTCGTATTTTTTCCGCCCTCCAATGCTTAGGTAAGTATCTCAAAACCATGAAGCTCCACATAGCATTCAGCTTTTTTGATTATCTCTTAATAGTCAATCTTGTCACATTGGTCCAAGCCTTAATTTATGTCTCAGTCTATTTTCCTTATAGCTGTTTCTTCAGTTTCAGAAAAAAAAAAAAGCTGTATCTCTCTCCTGCTTCCCAGTAAAAACCTTCTCAGACTAATCAGGACTACCTTTCAAGCAAACTGGGAGAAAGCCACACAATACACTAGCTGAAACGGACTTTGTTGTTGTAGTTATGCACATCCAGAACTAATTAATTTGCCCACACGCATTGATTCCAGCACAAAGCTATTTCCCCACCAAGTAGGGACATAGATTTCTCCTTTTACAAAGGAAATGAGAGGCATAGGGGTTCCAGGCTGCAATGGGGCTACATGTTTCTGTCCTTGTTGCAGTGAGGCATAGGTACATGTATACACTGAGATAATCTCTCTCCAGTCTTTTGACAGAAAACATTAACAAAAACCCCATATTTCCCTGAAATATTTTAGGTTTGCAATTCATACTTTCTGTCAAATGAACAAACAAAAAGTTAGTTCTATTCCTGGAGGGTTTTATTTGGGGGGTTTGGGTTGTGGTTTGTTGTGTTTTTTTTTTTTAATCAAGACAATATTTTGTGGCCTATAAATGATTTCTTGGAAATTCTTTACAAGTGAAAAAAAATGTTAGAAATTTAGAGAAAAGATTTGTAAGGTTGGAGCTAAATTCTGTTGCCGTTTCTTCAAGCCTAATCCAAAACAATTCCATTAAAGTCGGTCACATTTCTCTAGATTACTGCAGTGTAAATGAAATTCAGATTGGTTTGAAATGTCTAAGTGATGCTTGCAGCGTACACAGACACTTGCCCAGCCAATATTTCTTTCCTTGTATGAAAAGGGTTTACACTCAGAGGAAGATAGTAGCTGAGGTGAAGGTAAAATGGCTGCGTATCCTGATCCAAAGTTTGCATGACAAATTCTCAGTGTGTTTCCATAACTAGCTAACAAATTTTGAGGTTGTGTTTGCTTTTTTTTTTTCCTGAGGATTTTAAGTACCTTATTCAGCACATCCGCATCTCTAATAGTGAAAACTGGTCTTCAGCCATGAGATGCTGCATATAATGGAAGAGGTTTACAACACACATAAGGTTTCTAGGTTAGACGAGCTCAGTAACGACAGTGAATCACCTCCTAGACCGCCAAGCAGAAAGCATGATGGTTTCCTCCAGAGAAAACAGAGAACAGTTTATCTGTAATGTGTAGCCTTGTTAAAATGTTTTCCCCAATGGGGCAATAACACAGTTCTGAGAAGTCGTAGAAGGGAGGAAAACGTTGCCTTCCCTTTTTGCCTTTGGTTCAGAAATAGCAGCTGTGCCAAAGACATGAAGGAATGAGAAGTGTTCAGAAGTGGAAAAATTATCAGATTTAGGCTGCTCTAATTCAAACTGTAATAGAGGAAAATCATAGCTACCATGTAGACACAAGAATTATGAATATGAATGAGTGAATTTTATATATAATTAGTTCTACTGAGAAGCATAATTATTTAATTGTATAATGGGAGCAAAGATTGTTGCTTCCTATACACTCCTGAGCAGTAGGATGCCAGGCACCTTGATGCACCCTTGTAGGAATTTCTGTATTGTGAGCAGCTCAGTTGCTTCACAGAGATGCTGCCCTTTCTGCCCTTTTGCTGGGAGTATCTGGATATAAGAGACTGAGTGCTGGATATAAGAATGAAATTTTTCACTCTGAAGGTGGTGAGGCACTGGAACAGGTTGCCCAGAGAAGGTGTGGATGCCCCATCCCTGGAAGTGTTCAAGGCCACGCTGGATGAGGCTTTGAGCAACCTGGTGTAGTGGAAGGTGTCCCTGCCCTTGACAGAGGGGTTGGAACTAGATGATCTTTGAGGTCTCTTCCAATCCAAACCATTCTATGATTTTATGATTCTATTTCACCCTAATCTTAGCATCACTTCCACCTCTGTCTGTGCTGGTTTAGACTGGGATAGAGTTAAATTTCTTCATAGTAGCTAGTATGGGGCTGTGTTTTGGATTTGTGCTGAAAACAGTGCTGATAACACAGGGATGTTTTCGTTACTGCTGAGCAGTTCTTACACAGAGTCAAGGCCTTTTCCGCTTCTCATGTTACCCACCAGCAAGTAGGCTGGGGGTGCACAAGGAGTGGGGAGGGGACACAGCTGGGACAGCTGACCCCAACTGACCAAAGGGATATTCCAGACCATATGACATCATGCTCAGCATATAAAGCTGGGGGAAGAAGAAGGAAGGAAGGGACATTTGGAATAATGGCATTTGTTTTCCCAAGTCACCGTTATGCGTGATGGAGCCCTGCTTTCCTGGAGATGGCTGAACACCTGCCTGCTAATGGGAAGCAGTGAATGAATTCCTTTTTTTGCTTTGCTTCTGTGCATGGCTTTTGCTTTACCTATTAAACTGTCTTTGTCTCAACCCGTGAGTTTTCTCACTTTTCTGATTCTCTCCCGCATCCTGCTGCAGAGGGAGTGAGCGAGCGGCTGTGTGGTGCTTAGCTGCTGGCTGGGGTGAAACCACGACACTGTCTCTCACAGAAGGAGGCATCACACCTCAGTTTAGAGTTGGCAGAGCCATACCGAGGCATTTCAGTGCTTTGGGTAGGATGTTAATTTGCCTTCCTCCCACTGTTCCAGCTCCCAACACCACTGCTCCTCCTCTGTAAGGCAGATCATGTGGCCATTAATGTTCTTGTTCTGCATTGCTGATACTCCCTCCCACATACCAAAGGACACTTTTGCACTGACCTGAACATAACTCTTCTCCCTGGAAGATAGTATTAACTCTAAGTTGTCCTGGGAGTTCGAGCTACATTTTCTCAGCTCTAGAACTGTAAGATCCTCAGCGTTTGCAAAAAAAATTTGCCTTGGACGTGTGATGCACATTTTTCTGGAATTTCATTTGATACTTTACTGTGCTTCAATTTTCTCTTGTTACATTTTCAGGCTTAGGAGGCTATGAACAAGGTTCTACTTTCCCTTCAGAAAAAGAAACCTAAGTTTGGACATTATTGGACATTTAATAGGTCCATTCTTGGCAACTCTCTGGGGTTTTACGTTTGCTTTTAAGGGCTTATCAACAAAAATATATTCCTGTGAGCAATGATATTCTTGTGATATCCTCTGTATCACTGGCTTGTTGCCTGAGTTTGGGTACAGGCAAAAGAAAGAAGTGGAAAAATCTCAAACATCTTTTAAAGTTTCTTTACAGTCGTTCAAAAGCAGAAAGTTCTGTTGACAAGCAAAACTTCCTCAAGCACAAGACTTAACAGTCAAACCCCTGTATAGCACAACACACTGATGTTAATTCTCAGTGTGACCATGAAACAAATTACTTCAGTTTTGTGGACATTAATTGGTTCATTGCATGGAAATAAGAAACAAGATGTTTTTGTCTTTGCTTTTAAAGAAGTGTCAGATCCTTGAACACAAAAAACTGCAATTACTTAGCAGATCATTCATAGTTTGAAAAATGTTAACTGTCCCATTATGGTTTGTTTACAACACACTTCATCATAGCTCATATTAGTACTTGAAGAGATGCTGATCTCTTTAACAGAAAATCATAAGTTCGTTTTATTTCCTTTATTGATGTATTTAAAGGAGACATTGGGCCAGTTAGCATTTTCCTCTTAGTAAAATTCTTCAAGTGTTCAATTCTCTCATAGTGTTCTGGTTGCGAAACTGATAACTGCTGGCCTGGATAGGCACACCCTCCTTTGGGTTAAAAACTGGCTGGATGGCCGGGCCCAAAGAGTGGTGGTAAATGGGGCTAAATCCGGCTGGAGGCCGGTCACCAGTGGGGTTCCCCAGGGCTCAGTGCTGGGTCCAGTTCTGTTTAACATCTTTATCAATGACCTGGATGAGGGGATTGAATGTACCCTCAGTAAGTTTGTGGACGACACCAAGCTGGGAGGCTGTGTCGATCTGCTCGAGAGTAGGGAGGCCCTTCAGAGGGATTTGAACAGACTGGATCGTTGGGCTGCGGCCAATGGCATGAGCTTTAACAAGGCCAAGTGCAGAGTCCTTCACTTGGGGTGTAAAAACCCCAAGCATCGCTATAGGCTCGGGGAAGAGTGGCTGGAGAGCTGCCTGGCGGAGAAGGACCTGGGGGTGTTGGCTGACTACCGGCTTGATATGAGCCAGCAGTGTGCCCAGGTGGCCAAAAAGGCCAATGGGATACTGGCGTGTATCAAGAATAGTGTGACCAGCAGGAGCAGGGAAGTGATCCTGCCCCTGTACTCGGCACTGGTGAGGTCGCAACTGGAATATTGTGTCCAGTTTTGGGCCCCTCACTTTAAGAGAGATATTGAGCTCCTGGAGCGGGTCCAGAGAAGGGCGACTAAACTGGTCAAGGGGCTGGAAAATAAAACTTATGGGGAGCAGCTAAGGGAGTTGGGGCTGTTTAGCCTGGAGAAGAGGAGGCTGAGGGGAGACCTGATTACAGCCTACAAATACTTGAGAAGGGATGGTGGGGAGGTGGGGGAAGGGCTCTTTACATTAGTGATGGGTGACAGAACAAGAGGAAATGGGTATAAGCTTAGTCAGAGGAGATTCAGATTGGATGTTAGAAAGTATTTCTTCTCTGAAAGGGTTGTCAGCCACTGGAATAGGCTGCCCAGGGAGGTGGTTGAGTCCCCATCCCTGGATCTGTTTAAGAAAAGGGTGGATGAACTACTTAGGGATATGGTTTAATGGGGGATTTGGGACAGTTGGACTGAATGATCTCTAAGGTCTTTTCCAACCTAGAAATTCTATTAATTCTATGAAAGTGCTGCAAGAAGGCACCAGAAGTTGTAACCTTCTTGGAGTTTGGCAAGCAGGAAAGAATTTTTAAGATAATTATCTGTGAAATAGGTACAGTCATGTATGTGGAGCAGAGAATATCGTTTTGCTCAGTGTTGACTTTCTATAGGAAATGGCCTCAAGTTGCACCAGGGGAGGTTTAGATTGGGTATTAGGGAAAACTTCCTCACTGAAAGGGTTGTCAAGCATTGGAACAGGCTGCCCAGGGAAGTGGTTGAGTCATCATCCCTGGAGGTGTTTAAAAGACGTGTTGGAATTGTTAGGTTAACAGTTGGACTCAATGATTTTTAAAGGCTTTTCCAACCTAAATGATCTATGATTCTATATATCACAGTGGACACAGTCTTACCACCACTCAATAATGGAAAAATGTCTCCATCTCCATAAGTCATCCAGTAATCAACAATACAGGACCAGTTAATTCAGCATAACTTAAATATTTCCCATTATTCAGAGAAAGATTAAATAGTCTGAAATGTTCTGTGAGAAACTGAAGCACACAGTAGTAAACAATAGACCATACCCACGTATAAAGTGGAAACAACTGTTGTCAGAGTTGCCAAATAGTCTTGTTCTCTGTCAAAATCAATCCATTCTCAGTCCACTGGAAAAAATCATAACACGGTTGGGAGAAATCTTTTCAGTCAGTGTACTCGGACCTTTGAGGAACCACTCAGGGAGGTTTATTTTGTAAACTGTCTTAAAATTCATTCTCATTTCAGTTCTGATCCTCCTATTACTACCAAATGGTCATCACACAGCTTAGTTCTTCAAATACCTAGATACTTTCTTCTGTTACCCAGCTTTACAAATATGTTTACGTTCTCTGAAATCAACCCTGAATCATAGAATCATAGAATCATAGAATGGTTAGGGTTGGAAGGGACCTCAAAGATCATCTAGTTCCAACCCCCCTGCCATGGGCAGGGAAATTCTCCACTACACCACGTTGCCCAAAGCCTCATCCAACCTGGCCTTGAACACCTCCAGGGATGGGGCATCCACAACTTCTCTGGGCAACGTGTTCCACTGCCTCACCACTCTCAGAATGAAAAATTTCTTTCTTATATCTGATCTAAATCTCCCCTCTTTCAGTTTAAAGCCATTGCCCCTTGTCCTATCACTACACGCCCTTGTAAAAAGTCCCTCTCCAGCTTTCCTGTAGGCTGCCTTTAGGTACTGGAAAGCTGCTATAAGATCACTCCAGAGCCTTCTCTTCTCCAGGCTGAACAGCCCCAACTCTCTCAGCCTGTCTTCATAGCAGAGATGCTCCAGCCCTCGGATCATCTTCGTGGCCCTCCTCTGGACTCGTTCCAGCAGCTTCATGTCCTTCTTGTGTTGGGGACTCCAGAGCTGAACACAGTATTCCAGGTGGGGTCTCACGAGAGCTGAGTAGAGGGGCAGAATCACTTCCCTTGACCTGCTGGCCATGCTCCTTTTGATACTGCCCAGGATACGGTTGGCTTTCCGGGCTGCCAGTGCACATTGCTGGCTCGTGTTGAGCTTCTCATCCACCAGCACTCCCAAGTCCTTTTCCTCAGGGCTGCTCTCAATCCATTCTCCGCCCAGCCTGTACTTGTGCTTGGGATTGCCCCGACCCATGTGCGGGACTTTGCACTTGGCCTTGTTGAACTTCATGATTTTCTCACAGGCCCATCTCTTCAGCCTGTCAAGGTCCCTCTGGATGGCATCCCTTCCCTCTAGCATGTCCACAACACCAGACAACTTGGTGTCATCTGCAAACTTGCTGAGGGTGCACTCAATCCCACTGGAATTTGTTCCAATGCTCTCTTTTAGCTTAAATTTCTCTTTTCTTAGTTGTTCCTTTACACATTTACAAGGAGCCATGACCTGTTGCCTTAAGTTCTGCTTTGCTAAGCCAAACAGAGAACAGGGATATTCCCTGGGGTAGTCTCAAGTCTTGCATCCCAGATGTGTACCATGGCTGGGTTGACTCCCACCATCACAAACAGGTTTCCAGAGCTTCGGTCAATGGCATTAATACTTCCTTCTTTCTGGTGGAAATATGTTGTCCAATATATCACAGCATTGTTTTGTTGTTTTAAAATTCTTTACTGACGCCCAGATAAGGGAAATTTATTGCATCTCCTTTATTTAGCAAAAATCAGAAATCTTATCAGACAAAATGATTGGGTTACTGAGTCTTGTTTGCTTTTGGGAAATTCATGTTGCTTTTTCTCCATTTCCCGCACACTATCCCATTGGTAAAGTACTTTCTTCTTCAAATTACATCGTAAAGCCTTTCATATAACCAACTCAGTCTAACATATTCAAATTATGTTTTATCCTCCCTAAAAGTTTCATATAACGCCTCTCTCATCTCTCTCCTTCTTCCCCCACCATTTGGCAGTAATCCTCACCAATATATTCATTTTTAATCCAATCAGAATATCAGAATTCTGGAATGAAATATATCTCATTCTCCCCATACAGACACTCTCTCCCTTAGATGCTAAGCATCTTAAGATTAGCTTCCATTCCAGTTCTGGCAATTTTAATTTTCATAACCAGTTTAAACAAGATATTGATTGAATGGAACTTGAGTTCTGGCTGTTCATAAGGTAATACCTAAGATCCTACTTAGACTTTCTGCAAAAAGGAAAACAAACATTTCCCATGTCAGGGATCAGCAAGAGCAGGGGTCCTGTGTGAGGGAGGATGAGCTGGGAGCCACAGAGCCTGGGAGCTGTGTGAGTCCCAAGTATCTGAGCAGAGCAGGATGCTGATAAGAAGATCCATCAGGAGTCCCAGACAAAGGAAGGTGATGAGCCCGGTCCAGCATGTATCTAAGGAGTCCAGAGCAGGAAGAGACGGATTGAAAACAAGACTAGAGGCAAGGTGACAAGATAGGTCCAAAATCCAGGCAAGAGACAGGGCTATAAATGGGTGAATACAGTGTAGCTTAGACAAGGCATAAAGACACAGCTCAAGTTTAAATAGAGCGAAAGGTGCATGGAGTAGAAGTCCCAAGGTCAGTCAGGACAATTAAGGCCTGCTGGTGTACTCAAACATCATGGTAGTCTTGAAAAGCAGTACCTACCCTACTCTGTATGGTTTTAACAAAAAGAAGCCCTAGAAAAGGAAAGGATGAACAACCTGGACTTGGGAAAGGGCCTGGAAATAGTGTATTTATCTGCATGAATAATTCCTTGACTTTGACACCTTCATAGCCGTCCATTTCTGCAGGCATCCATCAGACAGAAGAATTGCTTTACTGTTCTCCTTATCTGCCCTCTAGATCTTTTCCATGATCAGCAATTTCTCAAGATCCTAACACTTAAATGCTCTTACACATTTCTTGTCTTCCTTTAAATGCCATCTAGTCCATGTTGCAAAAGAGAGGAACAAAACTCCAGGAGATTAAAAACAAGAACTCAAGAACTGAGTGCAGTCATAAGGGGTAGGAGGTGTTACAGTCTTTCAATTATTTCCATTTTTCCCCTTGGGGAAACAAAAATGTTCCTTGTTGAGAGGTAGCAATCTTAAGAATGTTTTGACGCCTGTTAAAAAATGTCTTGTTAAATTATGGTGCTAATCCTTTGAAATGTTAATACGCCAGCCAACATTTCTTGACTTGATAAACATTATTGTATTCAAATGGATGTGATAGAAATTTTATTACAGTAAAACTGATCCAGGTCACTCCTGGATAGTCCTGTTAATTCTGCAATTTCAAAGAGAGCCAGGGGAAGCAAATAAAACTTATACAAACATCGCAACAAGATTTCAAGTCACTTTTTGTGGCACCCCTGCTCTTTCCACAGTCACTTGATCACTGATAGAGTTTAATATACAGGATATCCCTAAAAAGCCTAAGATTGCATTTCTGGATAAGGCTGCCTCTCTTTGTGTTGCAGTCAGCCCATATTTCCACTTGGAAGCACCATTGGCAGTATGATTTCTGAGAGGGTGGCAGAGTACTAGAACTTGCTTTTTCCTCTCTTCAGCAGAAATGATCTCCACCTGGTGATCTTCTGGACACATCGTGAGGACCACAGGTTTAATGAACTCTCTGGAGATGGGTAAGGGTGTGTTTCTTAAAAAAGAAGCTGCTTCTGCAGCTGAAACAAATTGTATCTCTTGCAGCAGCAATTTGTAAAATTATGATGGCAAGCCTGTATCCTCGGACAAAAGTTTATAATTTTCATTAGGCTATGACTCCCCTGTGCCCAAATAAAACAAAGCTGTGATTCATCAAAGCTTTACTTCATTTTTGCACCAATTTGACTGATTTGAATTTCCATTAAGCTCAGATACACAACCTGCAAAGAAACCTACTTGTCTTACTATACTGTGATCTCCTATTAGAGACCTGATGTATAGAAACACATCTAGATAAAACCAAATAGTTTTAAAACATCAAAATCAATGTCAATTTCTAGCAGTCACCTCAGTCTTCTGCCACTTTTTCTTTTTAAAGTTGCAAGTACATTTGATGCCATTTCTAAATTCCCAGTAAATGTAGGGGCTGGCTTAAGTTCTTATGGTTAAGAGAATCTCACCAAAGGTAGTACAAGGTGAAAATATTGTGACAATGTTTTCTGGTTCATTGGTAATGCAGCACAAGATAGACAGAGACTGTAAAGACAGGGAATACATATTTGGGTTTGAAGGATTCTGAGATTTACAGGTGAAAGAGCGTGGCCTGAATCAGCAGGTAGATGTTCAACTCCCAGCCAGGGAACGTCAATGGCAACTACTTGAGTGTGTTCGGAAAAGAGAAGGGCAGAGGAGTGGGGAGAAAATGAAGATGTGTCAGGTGATTACCTCTCCAAAGAAAATCTTTTTTCCTCTTATTAGTTTATATAGTAACATTGACATTTTTTGACTGATGCCTCCAAATGTCTATATGTCTTTTTCTCTGTTTCGTAGTCCTTTCCCACTTTCTGTTGACTGCTCTGGCACAAGTCATTGACAGGTGTTACTATAACTTTCTTCACTGAGGTATTTTACATGAGAAAGTACAAAATATGGTGACACAAACCTAAAGCATGACTGCAGACACAGTGCTTTACAATTAAGGTTGATGAGGGAACAGTTTTCTCTCAACTCACAGACTGCACAAAGTCTACATTTTGTAGCTGGCTACAGCTTTTGTCAAGAGAAAGCAGATGGGGATGTCATGATATTTTCATAGTGAGAGTCCTAAAAAACTCTAAGACTAATCAAAAAAAGCCCTAATGATATACAGACTGCTAATACTTCCCCTGCTGTGAGGCACAGCTTTAATTAAATATATTCACAGTTAACTAACTGCAGATTGGAGGGAGTACTGGGACTGAAAGGTCGCCAGCAAAAGATCAACAATGACAGCCAACAGTTACATTAAAAAAGAAAACAAAACAACAAACCTGCTTCTTGGACAGTGCCTGGGAAAAGAGGCAATTTTTCATGGATAATCTACAATGTACTCCCTGTTTCTGCAATTTAAACCATAAAATAGCAATCAAAAAGAAATAAACACCACCAGCAGCACCCAAGGATGCCAAATTGATGATGGAGGCTTCAGCTGCAGGGTAAGAAAGGTTCCCAAAACAGTCTGGCCCCACTTTGAAATGTCACCTCTCACTCTCTCTCTCTGTCTTCTTTTAGCTTCCTCTTGGGACCTGCCAAGCCCAGTAGCATTTCCTCCAGAAGAATTTTTGATATGGCACGGAGTTACTCCCAAAGGGAATGAGCCTTGATTAGAGACAAAAAAGGGCATCTGGTTCAAATCAAATCCTGGATCAGAGAGCAGGAATATTTTGCCTTTACCGATACTTGACTTCGGCAGTTTCCATGGAACAGAATGGGGCACAGAATGCCAATTCAATTAGGCAGCACCGTTTCCTCTAACTCCAGCAGGGAATTTCGCTGTTGCAAGGCAGAGACTTCTGGGAGTCACTAGTTCCTTGCTATGTGACCTTGGGCAAGATTCTTCATACTGTCATACTTCAGTTAACTGGCAAGAGTGTTGAGGTCTTAATTAACATGGGAGAGACATGAAGGTGACTGTAGAAATAGTCCAGTTTTGTCGTTATTACTTTCACATTTGGAGTAGCTGATGCATTTCTGCTCCTATTGATAACCTTCCAAAATTGTTTCAGTTTTAAAGAAAATACAGTGACTGTTTGAATATGTTAATTTATAAAGTAAGAGTTATGCTACAGCTAATCTAGTCAAATCTAGGGGACTGCTGAAAGAAGCAGTCAAGACTCTTATCTCCTCTACGCTCAAGTGCTGCCTTGTGCTCGTGCTTCCCTGCATGCTCCATGAGCTGATACTGCTCACTAAAGGCAGGAAAAAAACATCTACTCCCATTAAATGAATAATTCTATTGGAGTTATAGAGCAGACCTGGCTCACTCAGACCAGACAAGCTATGGGGACAGCACATAGAGAACAGCAGGAGTACATTTCCAGGGAGCTGGAACAGGGAATGACACCTCCGGCCTAATAACATTGAGCTCCCTTTGTCTGGTGTCAGCCTCATGCATGAAACCTCCCATCTGTCCAAGCAGACATAGAATCACAGAATGGTTTGGGCATCTAGTTCCAACCTTCCTGCCATGGGCACGGACACCTTCCACTACACCAAGTTGCTCAGCCCCATCCAACCTTTCCTTGAACACTTCCAGGGATGAGGCATCCACAAATTCTCTGGGCAACTTGTTCCTGTGCCTCACCACCCTCAGAGTGAAAAATTTCTTCCTTATCTCTAATTGAAATCCACCTTCTTTCAGTTTAAAGCCATTGTCCCTTGTCCTATCACTACATGCCCTTGTAAAAAGTCCCTTTCCAGCCTTCCTGTATGCCCCCTTTAAGTACTGGAAGGCTGCTAGAAAGTCTCCCAGGAGCCTTCTCTTCTCCAGACTGAACAAACCCAACTCTATCAGCGGGACCTGTCTTCACAGGAGAGGTGGTCCAGCCCTCAGATCACTTTTGTGGCCCTCCTCTGGACTCGTTCCAGCAGCTCCATGTCCTTCTTGTGTTGGGGACTCCAGAGCTGAACACAGTACTCGAAGTGGGGACTCATGAGAGCAGACTAACATCTCCGCGAATGATTCAGTTTTCAGATAAGGAGCATAGGGTCAATAAATGTGACTCTCTTCCAGAAACAAAGAGGGACCTTCAGAAGTTATGAGGCCTTAAAATTCCAGAACAGTTTTCAAGACAAGCCCGCTTGGCACCCCATGGTCCTGAAAGTCATTTCTTGTGCTTTCCTTTTGCTTAGTTTTTTCAGACCTCTTTCCAGAGAGACAGGCAGCTGATAAGTGAGGCTGGAGGAGTTGCACAGGAAAGTATAAGACTAAAGTCTCTAACAAATGTTTAGATCATTCTTTTATAATCATACTACTGCATCAAAACAGCTTGCATGTTAACTAGAGCTGATGAAGGATGAATGAGCTGAGGGAGGATTTCAGTGGCAAGTTTCAGAGGGAAAAAAACTTCACATTTTGTTCAGTTTTCAACTCTTCATGTTTTCCCAGTGACAATTGTTAAGGAAAAACAAATACAATGTGGAGCAAAAGAATTGCTTTCTCTTTCAAAATAAAATTGCATCTGGGTAGTTTTCTCCACTGATCATTCTCCTATTTTTTCAATACTGATCACTCCTTTCCCACACAGGGAGGAGACAAAGTAAAAGAAAGAGAAACATTTACAGTTCACTACAGAAATAAAGAATTCTCTGCCATCTTCTCATCATTAAGCCTCCCTTTGGCCTGGTGGAAAGAGGAGAACATGACTTCAAAAGCTGGAATTTGTTTACTTAATTAAAGTTATTTCATTAAAAACTGGATGTTGTTAATATTGCAGTGTCACCTAGTAGAAGGGACTAGAAGGAAAAATTGCTTCAGCAGTTGTTTTGTTCTAAGGTATATTCGTGCTATAATATTTGTGAAGTAAAAATTTCCCAACAAAGAAGGAAAAATCTACCTCATCCAACCTTCCTCTGATCTTACTTATTCCTTGAAATTCAAACTAGCTCCTACAGCTACTGATGAATCAGATTAATAAATGTAAAGTGCACAGGCGTACTAACACATGAATTCCTTTCTTTAGCTCTAAATTAAGATATCCTGTGGTATTTAAAAAACAGAAATTTTTCCTTCTCTTGATCGCCCTTGCCTTTAGAAGAAGCCTGATGAGAACCAAACTATATTTCCTTGAAATTTTTTATCTTTCTTCTGCTTGTTTCCATCCCTCTGAAGTTGAAACTTGTCATAATTGTTATATAATAATTGAGTAATCTTCTATTTTTACCACTCTTAATCCTCATTTTTAAGGTTCAGCCACTAAATGCCATAAAGAAATAAAATATTTCTCACTCCAGAATAGACACATAGAGTTGATAAGTTGAAAGGGCCTTGCAGGCAACACCGCAAAGACAATTCTATACTTCACCTTAAAATAACACATCTAGGAGTTATTACCAAAACGTCAAATAACATGCATTCACGCTAACGGGGGGAACAGAAGACGTGTCCTTCAGAGATATGGCCTATTATCTTCAAACCTGTGTTTGAAATTAACTTTAATTAACCCCAGAGGATAAATCGAGGCATTTAACATCCCACTAAATCCATCATGAATCCCTTGGAAATGAGGAGCTAACAAACATATCCCCAAATTAAGTATCATAGAATCATAGAATCGTAGAATGGTTAGGGCTGGAAGGGACCTTCAAAGGTCATCTAGTCCAACCCCCCTGCAAGGAACAGGGATATCTCCAACTAGATCAGGTTGCTGTAAGTACTTTTGTCTTTTAGCAGGGAGAGAGAGAGCAGACATTTCCTGTTCCGTGTTAATAGTAGTGTAACTTCAGCTTCGGTAACAAATACAGTAAGCTGTCCAATTACGTGTGCAATATCTCGGGTCCATTGGAAGCTGACCAGTTGCCCTCCAGTGATCGTAAGGATGTATCCGCTTTGTTTCTGGTGGAGCAGGTATGTTTTCTTTCCATGCTGTGCATGCACCCCAGCCCAGGTAGTGCTCCACTACTTATCACCAGCTGTAAAGTCCTTGCTCTAAACTGGGGAAAACCAGAAGCAGAGCTGATCAGTGTACTCCTTACTCAGGAAAAGTACTCTAAGACTACCACTGTTCCCACAGGCATTAGCAGAGGCCTGTCTCACATAACAAGAGAGTAGGCTGCTGGTCTGTTTCTGTGGCAGACTCTCAGCAAGAATATAGAATATATCAACTAGTCAACCATTGATCTGTCTTTATGCCTTTTCTTACTGATGTTATGCCCTTTTCTGAGTGCTAATTGCACAGATTTCTGGAATCTGAGACTTTTCTGAGACAGAATTCATTCGGGACAGAATGGCAGAGAGGGCTGTTACCCTTAATGAATAAACCAAGCAGCCATAATGTCTGGGACCTTGAACTCCAGTTAATTTGTGTGTAAACTATAGAATTTTTAGGTATATGTGTATTTTTTTTCCTTTTTTCCCTTTTTTAAATTATACAATATCTAAACTTCCAATGGTAAATCAAAGTGAAAAAAAACAAACAGAAAAACGACACTGAGCGTGTTAGTATGCACTTTGTAATAGAGGATGAGTAAAATTTTTAAAAGATATGGGAGATGTTTCTAAATTTTAATCACAGTGTCAGACTCACTAGGCTACAATGGCTGCGAGATCAGCAAGGTTATGGTCTCAACCATGAAGGAGGACAAAGACTGAGGCTGTTTGCTTGTACGGTGATGAGCCCCATGCTGTTCTGGTAAATTATTCTTCGTACTCCCGCTGATTAGGTGAAAGCAGGAACAACAGCATTGACCAGATCAGTGCTTCCAGCTTCATTGCCCCTTCCATCAGTGAGGTGGCCCAATGACTCATAAGCCTTATGCAGTAAGAAGCCAATTTACCTTTAATGTACGCAGAGTGATAGAGATAATACATGAACAGCCGCATCCTCTGTGCGGCAGGGACAGCAGGACAACTGGAGGCAGTAACTTCATAAGCTGTCCCATGCTTCGCCACATTCACTCTCTCCCTTTGGGACCTCTGTGATTTTCAGGGAGTCCAAAAAAAGCCAAGGGAACCCACACACAGAAATGTGTAAAACATCTACCTGAATTTCATTAATGTGTTTGCTGTGGATAAAACAATTCACAGGGTTGCACAACTAACTGCATCTAGCTAAGGCATGGCTTTATCTAAAATATGGGAAGCTTTACAGTGTGTTAATGCAATTTTAGATTGAGATTTTATTTATAAGGTGACTGGAACACTGTGATTGCAATCAGAAAGGCTTTTTCCTTTTTAAACAGGCACATTTTGAAAAAAACATGGTTAACATTCATTTATTCCTAGTCTCAGTTTCTATGACCCAGAATGACTCATGTTTACAAGTATTTGCATGATTCTCCCTGTGTCACAATTTGAAAATTTTACACCAATGTGAAATAAGAAACCAAATCACCCCTAACTAAGGACACTAACATTTTAAACTGAGGCAATGCCATTAACATTACAATAATGCTTTCTTGGACTCACAATATGATGAAGCATAGGTCAGGGGTTTACAGCCTTTGCCCATCCAGGATGGGTCAAAACTTCTTTTTTATTTTTAAAACCTATTAATAATTCATATTAATGTACTGAGCATTCATTTGTTGTCTCAAACTTCAAAATTGGGGTAAGTTTAGCAGATGCTCAGATAAACATCTGTAGCTCTTGTTAAAATAATAAAAACAAAATTTGTTTTCTTGGAAGGTCAGCCTAAATGTCATCTTCTGTCTGCCTTATTCTCAAAGCTAAGATTTCTTTAGAGAAATAATTCATGTGAAACTGTTTAGTGTCATAAATTCCCAGTCCCAAAGCTACCAAGAGTGTCTCCTGGCTGAATATCATACCTGGCTCTCGTACAGATTTTCTGATTTGTCTAGTGCTTTAGAAAGAGCTCTGCAATTGTTACCTTTATATTTAATATTTAAAAACAAACAAACAAACAAACATTGATACTTAAAAAAATAATCAGAAGGACGGGTGCTACTTTGAAAAAGAAGAACCTATATTGTGCTCTGCTTAAACATATAGTGTATATTGAAAAAAATAAAATGTGCAAAAAGAACATCTTGGGTAAGGCTATATATACAAAGTGATGTTATTCCTGCAGCATAACAGTTTATTGCTTGTTAGCCATAAAACTAAGACAATTTACTTCTCAGTTGCAGACATCTGACACTGGTTATCAAGTACATCACCACCCTTCAGCAGGCAGGTAGAAACCACAAGAGAACCAATCATTTTTAATTGTATGACCAGACTTTCAAGAATCTTGGCACAAATCTCGAGGCAAGGATTCTTGTGGTCTCACCATCATATCTGCTCTGCACTCCGCCACGGAGTGCGCAGAAAACAAGTTAGCTTGCCTGCAAGAAGCAGTCTAGCCGTGTCAGAGCTTAACATGGGCTAATTTCTCCTGCTGAGAATCTGAACACAGCCTTAGAAACAAAACAAGCTGTATTGGTTCAGATCTCTTATCTAAATTACACTGGATGTTTTGAGGATCCAGACACCCTGAGTAGGTCTAGACAAGTGAACCTTTACGTAGAATAGTCATAACCCCCTGGATATCAGCAAGTCCTTTTTACTTTCTTTATTTCATCGTTTCAGTTCTCTCAGCCAGACTATGATGTTAATGCCTGTTTGATTTATAGGGGTTTTAAAATGTATTTGCATATAAAATATTTTAAAATATTTCAGATTATTCCAATGGGACAGTATAAGAGGGCAATATTTTTCTGGTTTTGTTCTTAATTAGGTTGTCAGCTTAACAGGGAAGAAGGAAGTATAGCATGAAGCCCATAGGGACTCTGATATAATCAGAGGTTTGTAAGCATTAGTGCTGTACAAATAATAAAATAATGTCTGAATCTCTTTGAAATTTTGGAACTGCTGACTATTAGTTATTTTGTATGAAGAATAAAAGACTTAGAAGGCCAAACTGACCGGACTCAGTTATTTTAGTGTCATTAGTAAATGGAAAAAAGCATCCATAGATCCATTACCAATCCTGGCATAGTTCAGTGCTGCAGTATTCCTACTGCAGTTCACAACTTCTGTTCAAACACCCCAAATATATATCCAATTTCTGTCATAACATATAAATCAAAATATTTCCAGCAGTTTCCTATTTCCTTTTACAGAGAGCTTACCAAAAGGAAATGCAGTTTCAAAGCCATCTTTTGTCCCCAGTACAGAGTACATGCTTGGGGAACACCTTCAGAATTTATTTTGAGCAGTCTTTTTAAATACATGCTGCCAACAACAGCTAAGACGAGGGCAGCAGAACTGTCAGTGCAAAGCATTCTGGGATGATGACTTAACTAAATACTTCAGTTTCAACACAGAAAAGGACTTTAATAACCATTCATATTAAGTAGTAATGCATAAATCAGGACATTTAGTGCAGAAGCCTTGTAAGCATTAGAAACGCACAACATAAAATACCATCTCTGTTCATCAGTTGGGATAACACTTAATGAAATAAGCAAACAGAAATAAGGATATTTACTAATATAAAATAAGCAAGCCAAAGAGAAGTTCTTTATTGACTTCATTACTTAGCTTGTTGCAGCTTACTAACCACCTTCTCAAGTGCTATATATCAGGAACACAGATTAAAGTCAGGAGCTGGAGTAAGAATTGGAGCTGGATTTTAAGGCTAGATAGTGGTATGATCCCTTATTTTGTGCCTTCTGTGTTTAAAAAGTTAATATTTTATTTGGCTCTAACATCACATAACCAAGAATTATCCACCTGGACTGAAACCCAAGCATCATCAGCATCAGTGCCAGTATTTAGTTTGCAGAAAAAGAAATAGAGGTCAAAGTGAAAAGTGATAAGGAGTACGAATCTGTCTTTATTCTCACTATGAAAAAGAGCCAACACAAAGCATCTTCAGAGTATAATTCAGCAGTGGCTTTTATACAGCTGTCCATCTCTGGCACTTGAGGCAGTATATCCAACTAGCTAGCTGCAGTTCAGTTCTATGGGCTCTAGGTGATTAATTATCATCCACTGATATTATTCCAACTCAGTAGGAATAACTTTGGCCAGAACTTCTGCTCCCCTCTGCCCACAAATGCGTCCTAAATCACTATCAGATTATCTATCCTTAATGGGCAATCTGTTGACCTGAGCAGGCAGCATGTAATTTGTCTGCATAATATTCTGAGCCCATCTGTGTGACTGATAACATGAGCTCTTCAGATTTTTTTTCAGTCATTTCCTGGGCTGTTCCATAAAAAAGATACAATTATTACAGAGAAGTAGATTTTAGGACAAGTAGACTACCTTGCTGCCGGTGCGAGGTACAGTTAATTTAGATAAACTAAGTTTAGAAGGTTTGTCTGTCAAGTATATACATGATTTTTTACCTAGGGTGGAAAATAAAAAGCAAGTTGTAAATGGAGTAAAAATATTTATAATTATATGAACAGGGGATGGTGATATCCAGTGGCCAGGCAGTCCCTTATCCTTTTAAAGTTCTTACTTCAATGGCATCTTTTAATGGATATAGCTTCCTAAGCATATCAGAAAAAAAGAAAGTCTAGCATAAAATCATATAAGCAATTTGTGCCATCTTGGAGACATGGGTTTGACACTGAATCTCGAATTCAAGAAAAAAACTGTTTAAGACTAATAATGATTAATGGTCTCTCTGTCTTTTTATTTTCATTCATTGATCAAAGTCAGTCCTTGTTGCAACTCAGAACACCATGGATTTTGACAGATTCACAACAGAATATTTGATCCATGAGCTTTTCATAAACTTTGCTGGACATGACCTGGGGAAAAAAATCTTTTTTAACTGTGCTGCCACTAATCAAATGTAGAAATAAAAGGATAGTTGTTGATACAGTTCGAGTTTAAATAAGCTGGATCCAAATCAAGTATCTGAGACCTAAAATAGAATAGGAACTAAATATTATGGCTGAATTCATGGAAGTACCTAGCCTGTCAAGATCCATACTCTCCCCCAAATCTTTAGAGAATTCTAATTTCACCTCTCGTGCATACTGCAGATCACTCCCTGTGAGGCCAGAATCACCAAAGACAGAGATTAGTTCTAGCACCAGCTTGGAAACACTGGTTCCTTAATTCTAGCTGTAATTATTTAGTGGTGTTTGCACAGGATATTCTTGGTGCAGTCTCTGGGATGTCAGTGCATATCATGGTAGTCACGCATTCAGTGTGATGGAAAATGAAGTTTAGGCCAAATAGGATAGCTCTGTAGCAGCTGTTCTAATTAAATCAGAGAAGACAAGTTTAAAAAGGGCCTCCATGTTAAGCAGCTCACCTCCCAAAGCACGTCTACTTATCCATTTTTGCTTTGATGGTGATTTATGACTGTGATTCTTGCATAGTGAAGTAACAGCAGTATTGCCCCAGGCCATGCGTTATGAGACTTAAAGAAAACAAGGCTGTCCATGGGTTGTATTCCACTATATTACACCACAGATGTGACTTCTGTAGCAAGATAAAATACATATATAAGACATACGTACTCAGCTATCTCACCTCCTCACCTCCTCTCAGCCTGCTGCTTGTTTCTGCTCTGACACTCCTTATACTACCTTCAAAGGTGGAAGATGCTCAATGTTCAGAATAGACAAAGATCAGTCTCAGCATAAATGGTATCTCTTTCATTCTTGACACCTTTTCCTTGAAATAAAAATCCTCACACACTTACAAAAGAGAAACTAGCTTGCCATGCCATGGGAAAAAGGATGATGCCCAACTTGCATCAGAGGAGGCCAGCCCCTCAGTCTAGAAGGACCTAGAGTTGACTTGAAGATGTAAATGGGTTGTGGAGGTGCTGAGAGACCTCAAACAGAGCAGGCTTCCCATTGTGGTAGGTGCCATTTGCATGGTAAGCATTCATCTCTTCTGGAAAGAATCTGCAGTGTAAAAGCAATCTGTGGCAGACATGCTGCCCATGTTTGCTTCCCCTCCTCTGTAATTCCAAGAGGACAGAATGAGGAAAGAACAACTAGATGATCTTTGAGGTCCCTTCCAACCCTAACCATTCTATGATTCTATGATTCTAATTTACAAGACAGCCATAAGCATTTTGGTCAACAGTTGTAAATATTTTGTTATTTGTTTTAAATGGATGCAGTTTAAATTGGCTACCATGTGGGATGTGCAGAGTGCATCCCTCTTCATAGTGTACAAATGCAGGTTCCAAACAAAGATGCTTTAATATTATTATACATTTTAAAAGTCAGTCTGGAGTGCATTTGACTGATGTCATACCGTCCTCTTCCTAGCATGGGACACAGAGCCCTAGCCCAGCAATTCCAGTATGCAGGCACAAGTAATACTAGAAATATTCAAAGTTTTAACATTTGTGAACTGATATTTACTTTTGTTGCATCTTTACTGTGTATGAGTTTGCAATTAACTTTATTATTTTTTTTTGGTTATTTAAGCTGCCAACAAAAGGTAGTAACATCAAAGTCCTTTATCGCTTTGTTAAAAGATGACTTAATGACTGAGGAAAGATACCGGACTGTTCAGCAGACTAACAGCAACAGAGGGTATGTTCCTATTTAAATGGATTTCTGTCATATTATCCAAGTTTTCTTGAGAGACTTATTTGGCTCTCCCTATGCGCAGATAATTTCTCCAATGTTTGTCCACACACAAGTAGGTTAGAAACCACTAGAACTATTAGGAGGCTTGCTTGCTCTGTACACATGGTACAAAAACGATACACCAGGTGGGATGTGCTCAGCATCTTCAGAGGACTCCGTAAGCTTTCCTTATAGAACCATTAAAATTCTGGCTGAAACTGACGGAACTCTCACTGCCCTCTGTGGATCAAGGACTCACCCAGCGACTTTAAACAGTATGTTCTGAATAGATACCGTCAGCGGGTAATACTCAGATTGAACATGCAAAAAAAAAAATGTTTTTATCCATTAATATGATTTGCTCCCAATTTCACTTCCTTGCAACATTCACTAGTTATGGCATGTAATAATGACTGGAATATTATACACTTCCCTATCCTTCACAGAAAGACCACCGCGTTACACTGCTATAAATCAAGAGCGCTGCGAAGTGGTAAGTGGGAGGAAAACACAGCAGGTGCAGAAAAGCGCAGAGCAAGAGATCTAGGACTAAAGAAAGCTGTCCTTGTCCAGAGAAAGGAAGCAATTATCCTCAGCACTCCGCAGACAGACAGACCACTGTTATTCACTCAAACTTTTCAGCATTAGTAGGGCTTGCTTCCAGTTCCCTAGGGATCAAGAGCATTGCTCAGTAGAGACATGCCTATTGAAACTGTTTTATTTGTAAAAGTAACACTTTTACAACTGGAAATAGTAGAAAGAGTTAGGTAGCTAAAGTACACTCGATATAACAGAAAACAGATGTTCTATGAAGTAGACATATTAAAAGACCCAGCTGAAGGATCAGGGGACATCACCTACATTCAGCATTGCCAAGTTCATATAGTTTCATATATTATCTTTAAACTGAGCAGTCATGCAGCTATCTCTTTTGTGCTTTGCTTCCTAAAAATTACAATTTGGTAGATAATATTAATTATAACAATAATAATTCCCTTTGGAACTATTTGTGTGTCCATAACACGGGGCTGAAATAATAAGAATGAAGGGAAATACCAAGAGACATTGTTCTGTGTTTTTAGTCTTATTGCTGGACTCCCTCACTGCAAGGGAGAGAAATTCAGGGAATGTATTCCAGGTGTCCAAGTTCCACAATCTCAGCTACTTTCTGTACAAAGTTGTGTTGTGGTTTAGCCCGACTGGCAACTAAATGCCACACAGCTGATCACTCACTCTCCCCAATCTCCTGGGAATAGACAAGACAAAAGGGAAAAGGGAAGGAGACATTTAGGTTGAGATAAGAACAGTTTAGTAATAATATATGAATATATATGTATAATGATAATAAAATATACAAACAAGTGATGCACAGTGTAAGCACTCACCACCTCATGACCAACACCTGTCCCATCCCAGCAAACAATTCCAAAACAGATAAGTCCTGACACCACAAACCTGGATGAGTGAAAGGCCTGGAAAAAAAGGAGAACAAGAAAGAGAGAGCACTCCAAGTGTCCAAAAGCAGGAGCTCCCACAAAGAGCAAGAGAACTTCACCTATATACTGAGCATGACATTAGATGACATGGAACACTTCATTGACCAATTTAGCCCTCAATCCTAAACCCAAATTCAAATCATAAGGAGCAGTTTGCACACTGGCAAAACCACAGCAAGCTGAGAAGTCCTTGATGTCTTAGTACCAACCACAAACATCAGCATATCATCAACATCTGCCAGGATCAGAAGGTATCTTGTCACAATGTATCAGAAGGCTTTATGATGCCACAAGAGAGCTTCAGACTACTGCTCTCACTCGAGCACCCAGGAAATAAACGCCCCCACCTCTGGGAGGAAGTGCCTCACTTTTAATTAACCACAAGTCATGTGGTCTGCCAGATGGGTTAAGGCCATTGGCCACTTGACCATCCACCTCCCAGAGTGACACCTGTTCAACAAGCCACAGGTGTTTCTCATTTAACTCATGTAGCAACCAGAGGACTTCTCCACAAACATTATTTTCATAACAAGTCCCAGACTAAAACCAAAACACAGAGCTCTTCTGGCTGCTAAAAGGAAAAACTAATTCCGACCCAGTCAAAATTAGGACAAGTTTAGTTTATTATAGAATCATAGAATGATAGAATGGTTAGCGCTGGAAGGGACCTTCAAAGGTCATCTAGTCCAACCCCCCTGCAACGAACAGGGATATCTCCAACTAGATCAGGTTGCTCAGGGCCTCGTCCAACCTGGCCTTGAACGTCTCCAGGGATGGAGCATCCACCACCTCTCTGGGCAACCTGTTCCAGTGTTCTACAACTCTCATGGTAAGAAATTTTTTCCTAATATCCAATCTGAATCTACCTCCCTCTATTTTAAAACCATTACCCCTTGTCCTATCACAACAGGCCCTCCTGAACAGCCTCTCCCCATCTTTATTCTTCCTCTAGTCCATTGCCTTAAAATATGGTTGCGTATATGCCCTAAAGAGAAGTTCCCTTTTTCTTAGGTCAATGGCCAAATTCTGTCATCAGTTACCATGGCATAGATCAGTCAAGTATCTGTAGACTGATAAAGCCTAAATGAAGAGAGGTGTTTCTGTTTGGTGCCACTGGGCTTAATTAGGATTTAGGTAGTGCACAGACTTCATTATTGCTTTCAGCTGAGAAATAAATGTCCAAACATACCAGTATGAACCATGATTCAGACACGTACTTCATTTAATTATTCTAAACAAACACACACAATGTAGAAAGGATGTTTATGTTCTTCCAAAATACTTATAGAAGGTCTTCAATGTATGCAATAGTCTAATTTTGAGACAGCAGCTGAACATTATTTCATAGAACAATAAGCCATCTAGTTCTGATGCCCTGTTGATTTTGCAGTACATGCACATATCACCTTTGCACGTAACGGGTTTCAGACAGCTCGGAATGATCCCAGCACTCTGAATCCATGGTCACAGGCTTGTATCGGTTCAGGTAATAACTTCCTTCTCTGAGACTGAGGGGAATAACCAAAGTTCTGCCTTCAAAGGAAGAGACTTTCAGCTTTGGAAAACAAAACCAACACACGTATGGAGATAAACACAGATTTCCCTTGTACAAATTCTAAAAAAAGTTCTCAGGCAGACTTTTCCAAGTGTGCTTTGGAAAGTGGGCAACCCTTCTGGTAAAGAGACCTGTCATTTCATCTCACTATTCTGAACCTTAATCTCCCTCACTGTTCTGGGGCTGGGAGGCATCCTTTGGAGTGATATGTCTTGCAATCTAAGGTGGTTCCCCCCTGCCCAAGTGCATGATCCAAATGGTGAGTTGCATTTTAACAGATTCCAGCCCTTTGACATTTCATTCCAAGATATATGGGATTTAAGAACACAAGCTTAATTTTTTGTTGATTACTTTGGACTACAGCAACACCGAGGAGCTGCAACTTGCAATCATATTCTGTTCATTACTCAGATCGTATGTAGAAAGGTATCATCACTCACATTGCAATATTTTACAGATTGCGTCATCCGTAGGTGTCTTCACAAACCAGAAAGTTGGAGGAAAGCTATAGGCTCCATTTCTTTTAATCAGCATTCACTGCAAACCATTAATCCCTCAGAGACTATAGTTTAGCTATCTTAGAGGGAAAAGAAAGTTCACTTTCCTCATTAGTTCCCGTTCGACCTAACTTTGCTTCCACTTAGACTCTGTCCTAAGTACAGTCCCCCCTTGGGGTCTTTTACTCCTCTGAAGAAAGGTGGCAGCTCTCAGGGTGCTGAGATACTTCACACAAAACCTCAGCAGCAGAAGCACATCTTGCAACTGGAAATGTGGCTGCTAGAGGAGGAAGTTGGAAACTCTGCCAAGTCTGTCCTTTGTCATACCCAGATAGTTTCTTGCATCATTTCTCCAAGAATATTCCCCAATGAAGGACAGTAAGAGTCTACATATCCCAAATAGTAAAATCAGCCCCCAAAAGAGGAACTCTGACTTTCAGGAAAGCATGTTATAACCTGAACTTCAGAGCCGAGAGTAGCATTCAGTCTATCGCATCCAGAAATTCAGTAGCTGCTCAGTTTTTCTTGTTAATTCAAATATATTAATAAGTTACTATTTAAATCAAAGAGACATCCTCAGGATGCACCTCAGAGTGGGGAAATGCTGAGATAAATGAGGTTAAGAAAACTAATTCCCTCTCTTTTTACCACATATTGAAATAGTCTCGCTTTGCACCAGGGACTAATTCCACAGTAGTTAACTTATGATCACGTCAAAAGTGGTTTCAATCTCTGCCAAGAAATTTCAGAAATGAGTAACATCCAACTCTTTTTCTATCCCATTTAGTTTCGCCCTTGTTTTGTTGTATAAAATGTTATTTTACTGGTTTAAGAGTTATAATATTATTTTGATTTTACCTTTGGATGACAATTCAGCTAGTAGAAGATTGCCAAACTCAAGCATTAAAAATACATCCATGAGTCAGCTCCAAAGAATGCAACTGAAAAAATAAAGTAATTAAAAAAGGCAGATTTTTCACATTTAAATATCTAAGCTACTTTGAACATGTTTTTGAGATTTAATCTATAAACATGAGGTACAGTCTCTTTTTTCTTTTTAAGGGAAAAATGCATTAGAATTGGGACTTTTACACTGAGCAAAATGATATTGGCTTAATCAAATTCAAGAGCTGACAAAAAGTTAGTATCAAGTTCCATGTAGTCTTTCCATGGCCAACTGTTTCTGCCATCACAGATCATTTAAGTCTTAATATACTTATCCTCACATAGTTATCCCTTTGAGGCAGGATAGTAATTACATCTGAGTTTCCCAATGTCTCACAACAAGTCTAGGAACAGAACTCTGGCGTTGTTTGCTCTATGATAGTAATTTCTTCATGAGAACACTTTTTCATATTATACAGTTTTGGTTTTTTCAGCCTCACAGCACTGATGGAGCCAGACCTTGTTTACAGTTTATTCATCAGAACTGCTGAAACTAAGACACAGGAATAAGCACTCAGACAAAACTGAAGAAGTGCATCAGTCAGGACTAGACCCCAGGGACCTTGCCTTCCATACATACATTTTATTTTCAAATCAAGGATCCTTCTTGCCGTGAGAGGTAATAGAAATCATACAAAGCAAGATATGCCCTGCTAACATGCCTGTTCATGAATGATATCACTGAATAAATGAGATGATGACCAGCTGAAGAGCCTGTTGATATTATTGTGTATAGAAATAACTGTGAGAAAGCTGAGAGTATTTAGGGACACAAGTAGATATCTAAGAGACATTGGCTCTAGTCCTACTTCCTGTACAAATGTAGCAAGGCATACTGTCTGCTTGGTACTTCAGTTGTCTCTCCCAAAACAACAGGAATTGTGAAACTTTTCTGGCACTGAGAAGTTCTTTGGAAGCTGAGATTTAAAAGTGCCATACAAGGAAGACCAATATTTTCAGTTGTGAAGCATTTTCGTGAAATGAATGTACTCGCCTGGGAGATGGGAAATACATATTCTAATCTAGGCATTTGTATAGACCTGGATCTCTCCACATCTCAGACAACCGGCCTAATTTCCAGATTAACAGCTTTATCCATAGTGTTATTATTTTAGCTGAATTCTGGAAATAAAAAGATAGCTTTATTGAAACTGTTATTTCAGGAAGGATACTCATTTCAGACAATAAATGTTTCTGCTCCCTCGCTTCTTACTCTTTCATTATCTTTTCCCTCAAAAAATGAGGAAAAAGATCTCAACAAGTCTCACCCCATTGTTTAGTAACAGCAAGAGACTAGTTTCTAATGATGACAAGGGGCAATGGCTATTCTGAGAAGGCCACTCAGGCAGATACCAAAGTTTAAGCTAAATAATATGAACAATAACAGTAATAGTAACAGTAACAATAGCAATAACATCAGTCAGAGACACCCTGAAGGGTTTCATTCCGTCCTCATGTAGTTTTTTAATGTAGCTATTTTTCTGAGAATACTTAAGGATGAAACTTCAGAGCAATGCTTGGAAAGCAAAAGCAACAAAACTAAATTTCCATTGTAAACAGTTGCTTTTCAAGAGCAAGCTATCAAATTTACCAGTAAGGAACACGCCTCGAAAGCCTTTCACATCCATTTCAGTAAGTCAAACACATACAGGGTCATAGAATCATAGAAATATGTCTAGATTATTTTTGACTGATGAGCCAATAAAGAAATTAAAGGAAGAACGCAACAGCACTGAGTTTTTAAGGACAAAGGATAATGGCACTTGGTCACAAGAGTGAGTGAAAAAGTATGAGTTCCTAGAATCATGAAGCCCTCTGGAAAACAAAGAAGAAAACTCAATAATAATAATATAATCCAATGAACCATAAAGTCTAATATTAGAAAAAAGTAGGACAATGCTGTAAGGAAACTGAAACATTCAGGAAAATTATATCTAAAAGAAATCCAGCTACTGTCACTAATAGCTTCTAGGGGATGAAACTATCTCGTTCAAATAAAAACAAATAGTAGAATGCAATCACCCAAATCACAGATGAGTGGCCTACCCTTAGCAAAGAATCTGATAATATTAAAAAGGAAAACAGAAATGTGGCACAAACTGAAGAAATGTACTCTTGGTAAGGAACTAAGAATATGAAAGTGAGCCCAGAGGAATGAGAACAAAACAGCGTCATGAAGGATGCCTTTACAGTCACATGCATTGCTCTCCGCAAAATTCACAGGACAACTCTCCTCTTAATATTCTGCTATGATGGGAAGAATACAATGTTCAGACAGCTATCCCAATTTAGATATAATAACTCAGTAGAGCAAATTTCTTCAAGGCGATTGAAGTACACAGGAACCAGTGCTAAAAATGGCAATAAAACAAAGGAATGCTTATCCACAGCTGATCTCATCTAAGACAGAAAAAGTGCTACCACTAATAGCAAGATATCCTCAACAGTGCAATTCACCTGCTCCAAAAATCAATAACACTCATATTCATCTTCCCACATTTAAGCTCCTCAACCCTTCTCTGCTGCAAAGTGAGGTGCATGGGGTGGAACGCAGCAAAAATAGAAACACTGCCCAATTTCACCAAAGCCTCGTCTCTAGATGAGGATTTAACAGTGTTCAACATTAACACATCCCTGTGCTTTCTGTGAAGCTTTTTAGGGGAGAACAGCATACGGCAGAGATTATCCACACTACATCCCTGTTTAAGAGCCTGGTGGCTGGTCTGAGTGACAGCCCTGGTCCTGGCTGAGGGACAGGCTGATTGACAGGCTGCTTCCTTACAGAATGTGACACTCAGCCTGGAAACAGAATACAGGGGTCAGTCACATTGTTGTTAATAACAAAGAAAAAACCATTTATGACTCTAATCACACCAAGACAACTGGGGCTGATAGAAAAAAGTGCTTAAATGGGGACGTGCTTTATATCCAATCGAGAAAAATGATGCAGAAATAGCTCTTGTCTTCAACCAAGTTCTTTGTCTAAAAACCACCAAGAAACAGCTCACAGATTTTTCTCTCACATTGTTTCAGTGTGCCTTTTGTCTCTTATTTCTAAGAATTAAAGCCTGCTCTTTCCTCTAGGTCAATACTGGCGAATAAGATATGTATCTAGATACCTCAGCTATTTCTAAAGCTATTAACAAGAGGCATTCAACACTGCAAACATCGAAATTCGTCTCTCTCATCTCATAGAAAGAGCTTGTGATCTAACTGTTATCAATTCTAGGAAGCAGAGAAGAAAACCTTATGTTTACATTGTGGTGTTTGTGCATTCATTTGCAGAAAGTGCATCACGTTACCATGAAGATATCTCTAAGAGCTTTAAAAACAAGACACGGTAGTGTATTTTAAATGGATTGTTTGGGAGGAATATCTCTCTGCCATGAGAATGCCTTAAATGAGGCAGGAGAGGTGAATCTCATATACATTCTGTATATGAACCATCAATGTCAAGTATTGTTCTACAGACAGTATTCACTGCAGGGCTGGAAGACTCTATTGCATACAAGCCTCTTGTATTTGGTGCTTGTCGTGGTTTTTGGACTGAGGGTCGAGACCAGAACCGAAAGGGAGCACCCACCAACCATGGTCCCGGGCAAAACATGACTCAGGCTTTCTTCATAAAACAAAACAATTTATTAACAGTTACTTAACAGGAGACATAAGGGAACGAAACCGGTTACTTGAGAGGGGAAAAGAGAAAACAAGGCCAGACCTTAAAACAACACCTCCCCACCCCGTTTCCTTTCGTTCCTGGCTCAACCTCCCCCCCCGGCGGCGCAGGGGGACAGGGAATGGGGAGTGCAGGTCAGTTCATCCATGTTGTTAACTGCCGCGCCTTTCTTAAAGGAGGAGGAGTCTTTACACCATTTTTTCCCTTGCTTCGGTGGATTCCCTACTCATGAAGAAAAAAAGTCCCCAAACTTTTCCAACGTGAGTCCTGCCCACAGGATTGCAATCCTTCCCCATGGATTGTACCAGTTTGGGCTTTACCAGTCTCGGCCTCTCAGGGAGCTGCTGCCACTCACGTCGGCGTGGGTCGTCCCACGGACTCCAGATGCCTCCACGACCTCGTTGTGCATCCCATGCCCATTATTAACAGTACCTGGTCGCGCATCCCCTGCTCCACGACCTCTCCTGGGCTCAGGCATCTCTTCCCCAACGTGGGTTTCTCCACGGGCCACGAGTGGGTCTCTGCTCCACCGAGTACACCCGGGCTGCAGGGGGGCCGCCTGCCATCTTCACACCGATTGCAAGGGAAACCTCAGCTCCAGCACACCTCCTCCTGCTCCATCTTGACTGACCTGGTCGTTGTGGTTGTTTTCTCTTAGATCTTAATCCCCTCTAGAGGAGCTCGGCCCGGCAGGCACCCCGGGAGCGAGGTGCTTTCCGAGCCCCCCATGAGGCTCCCCCGGCGCCATCTTGAGCACATGGCGCCGGCCCGGGCAGTCACCCGGCCGGGAGCCGGGAGCGAGGGCAGCGCCCTCCTGCTCTCTACTCGCTCCTGAGCAAAAAGCCCCTTTCCCGCCCCTTTGTCCCAACTTAAATAGGGCAATTCGCAGAGGCGCCAATTTGGCTCAACCTCCCCCGGGGGGGATGGGACTCAGATCTGGTGGCACAGGGAGCAAATCCCCTCCCCTGCCACCAGAACACCTCCCCCCCACATCAAACTATCACAGTGCTTGAACTGAAGAGCAACCATCAACCAGAGTTGCTCTAACCATGCCATTGCAGACTGGGCTAACAGAAAGACAGCACCAACAAAAAGTACTTAAACAGACTCACAGTGAGGAACAGGACTAGGCAGAGCATTTCTTCCGCTGTTACCCCGGACGACCAACAAGGAGATGTCTGCATTGACAGTGATCAGCTTGCTGGCCAAGTGCAGTTCATATTTACGCCAGATTTATGCCAGCCAAAGAGGATAATATGGCTCATATTTCCAAGCAATAATCACAGCCCCCAAGTTGGAACAGGTTCACATCCACTCTTGATGGAAACTCTATCTGTGTACTCATACCGATGTAACCAATTATAAAATTAGACTTCCAATCCAAGGTTTCATTGAACAATTTTGGAGTGCTTAGTTGACAGACTGTGGTACCCCTAGTAGCTCTGTGTATTCGAACAGATCATAAAATCATGGAATGGTTTGGGTTGGAAGGGACCTTAAAGATCATCTATTTCCGGACCTTAAAGATCATCTAGTTCCAACCCCTTGCCGTGGGCAGGGACACCTTCCACTAGATCAGGTTGCTCAAAGCCTCATCCAATCTGGCCTTGAACACTTCCAGGGATGGAGTATCCATAGCTTCTCCATGCAACCTGTTCCAGTGCTTCACCACCCTCAGAGTGAAGAACATCTTCCTTAGATCTAACCTAAATCTGCCCTTTTTCAGTTTAAAGCCTATTGCCCCTTCTCCAATTACTACACACCCTTGTCAAAAGTCCCTCTCCAGCTTTCTTGTAGGCCCTCTTTAGGTGCCAGAAGGCTGTTCTGAGGTCTTCACGGAGCCTTTTCTTCTCCAGATAAAAGAAATAAAGAAATAAAAAGGATATCACAGTAAGTCTCATAATAAAGAGATTACTGAAATCCTATTTCAGCAAATAGAAAAAGAGTGTCCCTTCATACAGGTATCTTGTGTTCTTCTAATCTAGAAGATTAGTGAGCAAATCAAATTAACGTAGAGTGAGTCTTCAGATGAACAAGTAAGAATTTAATTTCATTATGTTCCCATTAAATCTCTGGATCTCCAGATCTCTGGAAAAAGTCTTAACAATTTGGCTCTAGGTGAGTCACATATCTTTGATTAAAAATTTAATCTGGCTTCTTGTATGCAGAAGCAGAATTCATTTTAGATTTTTTTCAGCTGTCTCCAAGGAAAGGACAACATAGGATCATGATTTTTTTTCAGATTGCCTGCAATAAGGATGTTTTAGTTGTGGCCAGTCTCAGCAGAAACAGCTTATTGTTGAGGCTACAATGTCTTCTATCAGACCTCACAGCAGCCTCTCTTTCCACACCTGTAGAAATGCACATCCCATTAGAGACAGAGAGCTCTCCAGCTACAGTTCCACACTCCTGCAGGTCCCTCTGGTCTTCCCACTGATTTGCAGGACCAAGGTCCTAGGTTTTGCTTAGGTCCAAGGTACCAGTGGTACCAAAGTAGCTCCCTTATTGAATGATACAAGAGACATAACATCAGCTATTGGACTTAGGGAGCTAAGAAGAAATTAGCTGCTTAACAAAATTCATGTTTGAGAAGACACCATGTTTAGACCAGGATTGACCTGGAGATCTTCACTACATCCTCCATTCTGCACTACAAAGTTTGGAATCTAAGGTGCCTCAGACTACCAGCAGTGAGGATCGCTTATGAACATGTCAGTCAAGCATTAATTTAACAACAATGCTGCTTGCCCTTTCGTAACATTGTGTAGGACAAGGCAGTATCATATCACTCTACCAAAGTACTGCACTGCAGATAAATTTTGTCCCAGCTTGACATCCTGCTAACACTTTGATCTTCCAAAAACATAACTTTCTGAATTCCTGAACTATGAAATTTCACAATCAAGAGATTAACAATTTGTGACTGTATTTCCAGAAATAATAAAATTAATGAAAACAAAACGATGCATCTCATTTCTGGTTTTTTTTTGAGTTTGGGTATTTTTTAAACAACGTGCAGAGCAAAAACTTCAGTTAGACAGAAAACAGCCACAGAAATTTCTAGATTATCTGAAAGTTGGAATCTAAACAACAGCAAATAAACTCATTTATTTCCAATCATTTTCTTTCAACAGCTAGTAGTAGACTGATTTAATGACAAAAGCAGTTATTTTTCCCCACAGCCTGATACAAAATAAATTAGTTACCTCTGCAATAGAATTTAATATAATGCTACTGAGGCAGAGGGCACCTGCAAATGAACCAGATGTTGTTACCTCATGAAGATGACTGAGCAATACACTTTTGCGCAGTTCTCATTTAACTGTTAGCAGTTGGACAGAACATCTGGTGCTGGGAATTCATCAGCTCTTCTTCATCAACACGCTTTCTAACAGTCTGGTCTAGGGGTGACTATGAATGCTGATCGGTTTTCCCTAGATTCCAGGGAAATCACAACATGTATGAGGAATATAAAAAAGGTTGAGAAATAAGGCAGGGCCATGAACAACGTAAAAAGAAAATAAACAAAAAAGGGATTGTTGGAGGAGGGAAGAGCCAGGTAACAGAAATCATTCTCCTGTGTTTTAACATCAGAAACCCTACTGATATTAGAATATTCAAACTCACTTATTAGCTGCTTTTAGCAAATTAAAGCTCCACAAGCAGTAGGATAGAAGCATCTACATTATAGAAGACTTGGGATATGCATGTATATTTACCTCTGCAAAACTTTTAGTACTGCAGTCTATTCTGGCAGCCTTGCAATCAGTATCTTAGCAAAAAGGCCAGCACCACTTGCACCTCTGCAAAATATGCATAAAAAGCAAGAGACAACTCTCATGCTGAGTGTGCTTATATTCTTGAGCAAGGAATTCATAGAATCATAGAGTCATAGAAGGGTTAGAGTTGGAAGGGACCTCAAAGATCATCTAGTTCCAACCCTCCTGCCATGGGCAGGGACACCCTCCACTATACCAGGTTGCTCAAAGCCTCATCCAACCTGGCCTTGAACACTTCCAGGGATGGGGCATCCACAACTTCTTTGGGCAACCTGTTCCAGTGCCTCACCACCCTCAATGTAAAAGATTTCTTCCTTATATCCTTTCTTTTCTACTTAAGCCTTAAAGAAGACATCGGAGTTACCACACTTTTGTCTACCCCCACTTTTCACTGGAAGAGCAGCATTACAGTTTCTTCAACCATTTGGCAAATCACCCTGCAAAATTCTAAAGATTTGCTACAGGGCTTCCACTCACAAGGCTCTTCCCACACAACTGGTGATTGAAAAGTTCATTTCTAATCGTTCATCATCTCTAGGAATTCATCAGCCTGGTTCAGTGCTCCCTCTTACAGAAATTTAGACTTTTAATGTTGCAAGTCATTTCTTTGTTTAATAATTTATATTCCTGCATCAAGACTTCCCCCCAAATTAACAGCATTTGTACTGCCTAACATGAAAAGGTTTTTTAAATACAGCTAGCCCAGAACAAAAACAACAAAATCACATACCCCAAACCTGAAAATGCTACATAACATCAGGTCAGTTACTGCATAGATTTGCTCAGTCCATGCAGTACTGTAGTAATAACAACAAAACTGCCAAAAATAAAAAAGCCTTCAAAAGTCCAAACTTTAATAGGAGAGCTATAAAATTCTGATGTTGTAAGCTTATGGAGGGCTGTGCTCCATGCAACCTTAAATTTCTTTGCTAGCAAAAGTATCTTCCTTCCTCCTGACTCTGGACCCAATTTTTTTTTGGATTCTAGTTCACATTGTTGGCTTTCAACTCCACACACTGCCAATCTACAAATACACCAACTTTTATCCCAAAGTTTTATACTGTTCTAGGATTAAACATCTTGGGGAAACAGGACATGTGGATTAACCCTTCCATTTTTAGCAGTGAAGTACTGTCTTTAGTGATCTGTGGTGTGTTGAGTCAAAGGGCACTCCACTGATTTCTGAAAGGCTTGCAGTAAAATTATGCACACACAGGAGATCAGATAAGTCAGATCTTTTCAGGCCTATCAATGTTAGTAGATCTGGAAGAGGCCAACAGCCCACCAGAGTATGACTACGAAGCCTCAGATCAGACAGGTGTACGGCCCCAAACTCATCTCTAAGTTATCTGCTATGAAAACAATTGTTGTCCAATATCTTTGAGATCTTCTTACACTTCCTGATGCTGTATTTTAACATTGTGTGTCAGACATCAGGATGACCTGCTATATCGTCCACGGTATCATCTATTTTAGAGTCAAGAAGTGTTTAAATTCTGTGCAGAGTCTGGTACTCCTGTCCTTTTTCTTAACCGGAACTATGGACTAAAACCTCATCAAAATCTTCATGGTATTTTCTTAAGTGAATTACAATTCCTCATTCCTACCAATAAAATCACTGAGTCTGTTTAATGAGTTGAGATATCCAGTATCAATTTTATGTTGGACCAGAGGTATTGACACAGACCCTTGAGACAAAACTATAATTCCCAAACAGAAATTCTGATGGCTTTGCTGCCCTTCATTTAGTCATATGGCTTTGCACAAAAATCAAATTCCCTGCAGACCTTTAGACCTTTATCTTCTTCCTCTTCTCCTTCCTATATTCCTCTCTTCTGATGTTCAGCAGATGTATAGATGTTTCCAAAATCTGTATCCTATAAACAGATTTTTTTCCTATCTGTTGTTTCTCAAACATTCAGCCAGAGAACTATGACTTCACACTATTTCATCACTTCTACATCTTTGACTCCTTTTTTTCTTTTACTGAAGAAAACTTACAGAATGTAGTGGTTCTCATAATGACTTTCCCCTAAGTAGATTAGCTCCTGAAAGTCAACTGCCCACAAACCATTGCTTCAACCTGTGCCAGATTTTCAACAAACAACTTCAGCAGACCAAATTTGCAGATACTTGCCATAGGACTGACTCTCAAGTTATTAGCCATGCTAAACGCAGGTCAGTTTTTCCATGACTCAGACTTCTTTCTTGGATTTTAGAGCAGTCATATCCCATTTTTGGATGACTGCATGTTCCCAGATCACAAACTTGATTTACAGCAGTTCTGCTTTGAACACGCCCCTTCCCACATTTTACTGTTATTCAACTGCAGACCTAATGAATTCCTTGCACTCCCAGATCTGTCCACTTAGTTAGGTGGTGTTTCAATCCAGGAAAGAGATTTTCTATGGAGATGTGTGATGCTCTCTGCTAACCAGTCTTGCACCTATAACAGTGCTTTTATAAACAGGTGTTTTTACACTGCCAGCACATAATGGAACTGCTTCCCTCAATTTTTGCATTAATGCCAATTTCCTTTGTGTTCAATAATTGTATGACCCAGGATAGAATCTTCTTTTCCCTGGACATGGAGCTGTACTTACGATCAGCTTTCACTTTCTGTCATTCTCATGTTTAGCACCATAGCAAATCTCTTTCTTTCTGTGTATCACAGAATCACAGAAACACAGAATCACACAATGGTAGAGGTTGGAAGGGACCTCTGGAGGTCATCTGGTCCAACATCCCTGCTCAAGCAGGGCCAACTAGACATGGTTGCCCAGAACCAAGTCCAAACAATTTCTGAATATCTCAAGGATGGAGACCTCATAACGTCCCTGGGCAACCTGTGCCAGTGGTCAGTCACCCTCACAGTAAAAATGCGTTTCCTGATGTTCAGAGGGAACCTCCTGTGTTTCAGTTTGTACCTATCACCCCTTGTCCAGTCACTGAGCACCACTGAAAAAAGCCTGGCTCCATTTTCTTTGTACCCTCCCTTCAGGTATTTATAGACATTGATAAGATCTCCCTGAGTCTTCTCTTCTCTAGGCTGAAAAGTCCCATCTCTCTCAGCCTTTCCTGATAGGAGAGATCCTCCAGTCCCTTCACCATCTTCGTGGTCCTTCACTGGACTTTCTCCAGTATGCCTGTGTCTTTCTTGTACTAAGAACAGGACACAATACTCCAGGTGTGGCCTCACCAGTGCTGCATAAAGGGGAAGGATCACGTCCCTTGACCTGCTGGCAATACTTTGTCTAATGCAGCCCAGGATACCATTAGCTGCCTTTGCCGCAGGGCATGTTGCTGGCTCATGTCCTTGGCATTCTTTAGATTTTAAGTCCAGCTGAACGTTCATAAACTATTTTATTGTCAGTTTAGCTTTACAGCCCTTGGTATGCCTGCAGCACAGATCTCCACAAGTCCTCCATCAGCTCATAGACAGCTGATTCTTTCCTCAATATTTATCTTTTGGCATGCTTTAGCATGCCATGACTTTCTACTGTAGGTCCAGGACCTACATCATTTCTAGACCAATCTGTTTTCTGAGAGCAAATTCTCTCAAAGTTTTATTTGACTTGGGTGACTTAGCTCGGCCATTAAGACATGCCTTCACACCTAGTCATTTATTTGTGCTACAATGCTGAACTAAGAAAATAAGCTATCCTTGTATATTTGTATGTCAGCTGCAACATCCTGACCTCTGGCCAAATGATCCTCTGTCTAAGCTTTCTTACCATCACAGAAGAGACTTTTGTAACTGTGTGTTTCAGCCTGACTAGACATTTTGCATTTCTTGTTCTAACAAAAGTATTCAACTAAATGCCTTTTTCTCCTGCTTTTTATGGTAATAAAAATATAATAGTCTTTGGATTGCATGAAGTTCTTCCACTATTTGTTCCACATTTTTACAGGTGGGTACTAGCTCGCAGCATATTTTCTTGATTATTTAGGTTACCTTCCTGACCAGAAATAAAAGCTAAATTGGCTTCTTTTAAACCAGGTAGAATAGGAAACTGTGAACAGGCTAGGTGACAGCATATGTTTGATGTGACTGGTGGTTTATAAGTGTCTGAACTCTCCTGAACACAAGGGGCAAGGACAAACAAAGGCAGTTGACTAGCTTAACAGCAAGCATCTTCCCAGCAGTCTTCTAACCCATTCTCCATGTTTCTAAATTTAGATTGATTCTTTCTTTCAATGTCAGTTCCAACCTCTCCTTCCTCCATCTTCGTCTGCATCATACACACCAAATATCCTTCACAGAGGTTCTGCTAACTACTGTGTGCCATTACACTTTCTTCTCTTTTGGGCAAAATATGTGTTTAACTGTCTTCTATAGGTATTTCACATTAAAAGCAATGATTTAGTAAAGTTTGCTGCAGCCATTTAATCTTATGTACTTCATTGTTTATATAGCAAAAGACTCTAATATAGAAAAGTTAATAGACACAGTTCTAACTCCTCTGTCTTGTCAAATTAACATGATTTTTTGACTGAATGATATTCCTCAAGCACAACATCATATTATCCTTTTTTTTCTGCAAACTTACAAGCAAACGCCAGATGTTTCTAGGAGGTTTCAGGTAAAGCTTTTACTTTCCAGCAGAACCCTATGCTGTAGAACTCAAAGTAAGTGTTGTGTTTTCTGCAAAATATCAGATGTGAGGGAACCAAAGAATGCAAGTACCCAATGATAAAATTGGTATATCACCAACCACTCCACCTGGGTTATCTGGCAGTTAGAATGGGTACTTCAGTCAAGTGCACCAAAGCACAGTAATCCAGCCGATTGATGCAAACAGCCTGTTCGAAAGAAACGACAGCTACTTTGTCCTTCATACCTTCTAAAGCACAGAAGTCTCAGCTTCACAAGGGTGTGGTGCAGCAAAACCTGACTCCAGATATATTGAATTCATAATGCAATTGCTATATCATCTGGGAATGTCTGACAACCTTATCTGGGGCATTGGATTTTGATGAAGTTCAATGACAGTTGGTTTGACTGATTAAGCACAGCTTCGTCTGTGCCTGTATTTCAGTTTTCCGTGTGCATGAATCTGGGAGCATTCCATTCTGGCAGACTAAAGACTATCGTCTACCATCTGCATGGCTTCCAGGATACCTCTTTACATGTCTGGTACGTAAAGTCACTTAATTTTCCACATGACAATCCAGAAAGGATCTGAATCAACTGGAGAACAGGGGAACTGTCCAGGGAACAGGGCTAGTAAAAAGACAACCAACATTTACTAGAAGAAAAATTTGAGCTGTTTTCTTTAGAAAGGGACACTAGGGAGATGTGCATTGACTTTTCAAATATCTAAGGTAGCCATAAAAAGATAAACAGAATAAACTTCTTTCTATGTCTACTATGAGTAAAACCAGTACTAGTGTTTTAAATTACAACAGTCAAGATTCTGTTCAACATTGCAGAAGAAAAGCTGGCTAGTAATGAGGACAACAAAGCACAGGAATAAGTTGTCAATCAAAGTTGATGGAACCTCCACCATAGAAGATTTTAAGGATTTGTTGGATAGGCACCTTTCAGAGATTCAATCCATTTCATGTACACCTGCTTCATGCATACCTTTATGTATACTGTCCTTTTTTTCATCTGTGCTCCTTTGCAACTGTATTTTCTATGATCAAGTCCTCCCTTTAAGTCAGGTTCAGAGAGGTTGTTCAGGCAGCCCTATCCACTTCAGAAGGCATTTAGACATCTGTCTATGACTTTTGATGTACTTCCAACTTTAGTATTTTCAGATAACACAAAGAAGCATTCAGTTGAAGATTCATTGTTTGATCTTTAAGTCAAGGATTTTTCTGTGGCTCTGAAATGCAATTGCAGTCTCTCCAATGCACAGCATTTTTTCTCTCTAGACATTTCCATTGATTGGGTAGAAAAAGATAGCTATGGAGTTGCAGATAATGACTCTATTTTGCTACATAGATACCAAATCTAGGAGGGCTTGTGTGGTAAGTGGATTTTAGCACTCTTTATTAGTGTCAAGCCACAGAATTTTGATTATGACCATTTTACTTATCTTGCTTGCCAGATTTTTTGCTGCACAAGATTCAAATATATCGCTGCTGAAAGTCTTATGAGAGACAATACTGATAGAAAATTAAATAACTGTTTATGGATTTTTCTGATATGAAAATCCCAAGCTGCCAAGATTCACCTGAACCAGTTCTGTGAAAAAAGCAAGGCTGCAATAATATTATATTTTTCTAGTTCAGTTGGAGATTTATTTAATTAACATAACGATTTGCTTTAGATCCTCGAATGATGAGTGTAAAGTACAGCCAGCCATCAGCTCTGTCAACGTAAGTCAAACTGCATTTCTGCTGAAGGGCAGAAGAATACTGCATTACAGAAGAGAAAGTATTCTGCAATACCTTACTTAGCCTATGAAAATGATTCAGTCCATATACAGTTTAAAAATTGATCTAATGCTCAGCTTCTCTCTTCACCACTGGAAGCCATCCGCAATTGCCTGCTCCTCATGGTATGGTGGAGGTACAGTGCAAGTTTACCTACTTAAGCTCTGTTTTCTTCCCATCTCTGAGAAGATCTGAGAAACTTAGAAGATCTAATGTCACTAAAGATCTAAAAAAAGGGTGTTAGTACAATTTTTTGACACTAAACAGTGAACTGAGGAAAAATACTTAAGCATCCTCTATAAAAAACATCACAAGAGACCCAGACGAAAAGTCCAGAATGCAAAATGCAAGTCATTTAAGACTTATTGTAGATTCTGCTTCTACAAAATGCACCAATTAGTCAGGAATTGATTTTCCAGGGCAAGCAGATCTACAGGAGATGTTTCCTGAATGATCAATATATTATTGCTTATTCAGTGAGTGGTGAAGCTTGCCTGCCTGAAAGAGCGTTATGGGCTCGCCTGGAAACACATCTTCCCTGTTCTCTAATATGGAGAAGGGCCATGAGCAGTGGACGTCTGTGACACAAATGCAATCCACAATGGCATTCCTATTATCACAATATTTCTGGTGTCTGGATTATTCATATATGTCACTAGCACAAATGACTGGAAAAAAAACAAACTTCAGTTTATGCTCTTTTCTATTAGCACAAACTTCCCTTTTCCTGGCATGTTTCCCTGACTTTTGACATTGTAATCATGAAGTACAATTGAAGGATAGAGCCCATCTCTCTGCTTAGTCATTCCCTCTCCCCTCAAAAGTCACATAAATTTATGTCATCTGCCCTTAAAAGTCTCCAAAAAAGATTATGCCCCTACTGTGGGTAGTCTTTTCCTATTTTTCATTCATGAGGGAATTAATTAGACTGCCTAAGAACAACTACACCAGGTCAACTAAAGGGTTCTTGTAGTCCAGAATTTTAATTCCAACAGCTATAAACAGAAGAGTGTAAGAACAGGACAAACACATAGTGGCACTTCTTCAGACTACACTCACTTGCTGTACTGAATTCTGGTTTAAGAAATCACTGAGCTAGAGTCGCTCAATGATTTTTCATAATACAAAACCTAAAACTCACTTGCAAAGGGTAGATTGTATGTGGCATAAGGAAAGCCTTGAAGAAGAATTATACAGCCTCAGACTTAATTCAAGATTCAGTGTTGTAATTTGTATTGTAGCGAATATCACTTGAAATGCTTCAAAGGTATTCAATTAAGTTTCAGATTTCTTATCTCATTTCACCTGTCTCCACCACTATCAACTGCTGCCACAGCTCTTAATAGACTTCAGTGTGCTCTGAATTGGGCTTAGGAAAACATTCAAGTCCTAAATGTTGGAAATTGCTCCCTAGAGTAAACCAAGACTCAATTAAAAGTTTTTACAATAGGATTCCTTTCTCTCCTCTGCTTGAAAAAGATTCTATTCCTCTTCATTTTTTCCCAAATGGTTATTTAAAACTAGTGACTTTGTTTCAAGAATATTTTTATTTTCAAATAGGCAAAAAGGATTTTGTAAAAAAAAAATAATTGGAAAATGATGATTTCAATAAAGAAAGTCTGCAAAAAAATGTGTCTTTTTTCTAATCTTTTGAAAGAAAAGCATTTTTCTTTTTTTTTAGGAATTTTCCTCTTCCTGTCCACTTTCTTTCATACATTGTTTTCTGCTTCCAACAATATACAAAGGAAAAAAGCCAACAGTGTTTGACATGTGTAGGATGACAAGCATTGTTAATGAAAGAAATTTACATAAATATAACAAGTGTTAAAGATAAGAAAAAACATGCTGCATTTATTAAAATTATTGCTTATATGCCTTTTAAAAATTATTATCTAATTAACATTGATCCAAAATCCTCATTTTGTAGATGCACCTCATCATACTTGTGATTTTCCTCTTTATTTTGATTTGCCTGATTAATCTCTGCCTCTTGTGAAGATTAATCGCTTTAGATGGCTATATTCTGCAGCAAATGCGAAGCCAGAAATATCTCAGATAGGTTAGATGATGTAGCAGTCTGATACTCCCTCTAACTTCAATATAAAGATTCTTGCATGCTAAGAAGGATTCTCAGACTTTGGAGCATCTCTGCAGCATACTCTGAATGTATTAAATTGGTATCACAGAGTTTTGCTTGTCAGCTAATGGACAGCCAGCTGAAGCAACTAAGGAGGTAGTAACATGGAATGATGTCTATTTAGTACAACTGGCCTGTTGTTAATCTACCAGGCACATTTCCTTGACAGGAAAATTGTTAGATACAATGGAGACAATATAGATATTCATTCGTTATCAGATGTGGGTTTATGATGTCTGAAGACCTTTGAGCAGTGACGTACTTCAGATAGGCAGCTGCATAAATTACCGGTTCACTTAGACTGCCAAAAGACAAAATTGATAAAACCCTCAAGTTCCCCACTTTGTAAAATACCCAATTGAATGAAACACCAGCATAAATTTTGGAATGCTCTGGGCTGAGAGCTGATAACCAAGCCAAGTTACTAGAGGTGATTTCAGCAAAGTTATTTGGAGGTTTTCTGTTTCTTACTCTTCTAGCATTCCTCCCCTTGGATCGCTTCAGTTAACAAACTGAGATTTTAGATTTTAAGGAAAAAATGAGAAAAGGGAAAATAATAAGAAAATTTTAGTTTTGTTGCTTAAGAAAGTCCTTGCAAGTATTTGAAGAAAAGGAATACTGGGAGGTAACTTAATTCCTTAGGACTCCTTTGCTTAGATGTAGATGTATAGCTCTGAACAACCAACTTAGGAGGTTTCTTTTTATTGCTGTTTCATTAATTAAGAACATGGAAAAATAGGTTATCTTTTCGTATTGGATACACAAGCGTAGAACATACATAAGATAGGTAAATATCATCATAATTTACATTATTTATAAAAAATAAATAGAAATTGTGAAAAAGCCTTTGAATTACACAGGAACCTATGCCAAATTAAAAACCTGACTGAAAGTCTTCCCTGAAATCAGTGTTCTTAAAGGGTGAAGACAAAAATACTATGTTTAACTAGAGCTACAGAGAACAGCTTTAGAATATGAACCTGCTCAGCTTTCTCGTCCTGGAATATCCAAGGACTTCATTAGCTCTAAGGTGGCATATCCAGAGAAAAAAAAGCTTACATTTTTAGGGCTCCAGAGAGGAAATAAAGGGCACATGCCTTTGCAAAGATTCAGTAATGCTATTTGATTAGAGGAAGGTTTCTTTCTATGGAAGCTATTAACTACAGGAGTTTGAAAATGCTATTTTAGGATACAGGAGTAAAGCAGTTGCACTTCAGTGAGCGCTGGCAAACGATTTCTGGCTGCTTTTAAAGGGGTGCACAGAGATTAATTGGCTTTCTGCAAAAATGCAGAAGGATATGCTGACAGACACAAGCATTATTTTGAAGACAAGATAAAGAAATACGCAGGCACACAGAGTTTGAGGAAGTACTGTCAGAAAAACTGACAAGCATTGCAAGTTGTACATTCACAAGGTGTCTAAAATACTGTAAAAACACCATACAAACCTCAGAGGAGGAAAAGACAGCCTGATGACGGTGGCTTGCTCATTTTATGGGTACATTGAAGGGAGAACTGGGATCTTGCTCCAAAGAAAGCTTGGAAGAGTGCGAAAGGTTTCTTCTGACCAACTCCAAGAGCAATGTAAAGAGAAAAATGATGACTTCATGCACTTTTACAGGTTTGCCATTTTGCAGCAAATACTGGGATGGGGGCTTCTGAGCTCCAGTGACTATTGAGCTTTTTCAGTCAGCCTGGATGCTTTGGCATACAAGATTTAGTAAGTCTGTCAGTGCTATTTCAGTCATGGATCATGACAGTCATAGACCCATCATGTGAAAGGGCCCCAGCACAAAATAGCCCTAACAGCAGCTGTGTAAGACCTACCAAGTGGACAGTGGATACGCAGCAAGTCTGGTGTCTTCCTGTGCACACAAGATTTCTGCATCAGGCTCTAAAAGCCTCGCTGATAGTGTTGGCTACACCAACAGGGTTTTTTTTGCAGAGGGAGATTCACCCAGATATACACACACTAAGGGTATGACGCCTGCTCCTTTTGCCACATTGAGAGGAAAAAAGGACAATGTCAATGATGGATTATCTTTCCCACAAGAACAGACAGACCAAGACAGCATCCTTGGCATTCCAGTAACAGAAAGAGCACACAGCGTATCACATGCTGATACTCCAATCCAATAAAAATCTCTTTCTTGGGTTTATCTAAGTTCATTGTCAGTTCTGCTCTCTGCACTTCTGTAAGCTCACCACTTTCATACTGGCACCGTTTTTATATCCACTGAATCTGATGTCACCAGTCAAACATGCAGCAGAGACTCCTTTTGTTTTGAAGTCTTTCCCTTACACCCATTTTAAGCCCAGGAAGAGATGGCCAAGCCTCAGGATTCCTGCTTCAAATTATACAGCTTACTTTAAATAAGCTGGCAGTAAAGTCCTGGACAAGCCCTTCAGCGACAGACATTGCTTGCTGCAGAAAGAACTGTGTCCATTCCAAACTGTGAGTGAAAACAGATCTCAGGTACTTGGCCTCTCATGAACAAAATCATCATCACTTATTGTCTCCTGGCACTGTCGAGTCAATGCGCATAGCTGAACATTAGAGATTCATGAGGCCAGATAACGGCATTGATGAGGGTTACAGAAATGTGACCCAACCATCTGATGCCAAGGTGGGCTTAAGAGATTTGTAAACAAAAAAATAATACATTTAGTTAGACTGCTGAGAGAAAAATGCTACAGAATGAAGATGCTGGTTGAAATGGCCTAAGATTCAAGCACTGAGTCAACCCTCAATTTCTACTTAGTTTTCATAGAAATTGTGTGGAATAGTGAACAGAAACTACTTTAAAAGAGGCATAAAAAAGCAGTAGTTTAGTGTGACACCCAAGGCAGAAAAAAAGAAAATAACAGAAGAAAGCAGCAGTACAAACAGGTAAATACAGAGTGTGACTCTCTTAGGTAAGGCGTTTGATATTTTTCATCTGTTTTGGCAGGAAAAAGGTCTTTTCAGTATACATGGCAACACTGGCACTTTACTTTCCCTAAATTCTTACCAGTCAGTGTGCCACACCACTCAGAGAAGAAAAAACACTAATTAAAAAACAAACTCAGTCCAGTAAGAATTTCTTTCCACTCTTGTTGCCCTTTCTAAAAAGAGGGAATTACCACCACGTCTTTGCAAAGTTCACAAAGGACTGATATCACTGCTGCTATTCATTTCAGACAGCTACTGTAATGACATGTATAAATGTCCTGCAAGAAAAGGATGTTGGCAGCATGATATATTATATCCAAAAATATTTTTGAGATTGACCTGGCTTTCAGTTAGTGACAGCTTTAATCATAATGGAGACTTTGTGACAGGGTCTTCAAACTTTAACTACTCATGAGACACACACATTAATCCTGGAGAGTAAAGGCCATTAGTCCTGCTTTTCAAAAAAGCTATCAAATCTGATTAAACTCTGATTTAACTAAGAAAAAGAAAATCTTAGTAAACCCTAATAATGGGAAGGATAACCTCACGCAGACTCCAATTTACAGGAAAACATGTGAATTTCCTAATGTAGAGCTCTAATCCCACAAGAAATCCCATCTTCTGAGTTTGTCAAGAGCAAACTGATTTCACTCCAATTTTGGAATTCTACATTTGAAGCAGTATTGCTGTTACAAATGTGTTGCTCATTTGTTCCTGAGTAGTTTCATTTTCTGGCTCTCATCCTAACACAGAACTGCAATTTGCAGGCTACAAACACTGCACAGGGAAGTTTCATTCTAAACGCAACAAACTGTTTCACTATTAATATTTAAAAACACCCAAGAAAATGTATGCGAGTGATATATAACAAAATTTAAAACCTGAATTTATACTCTGGCATCAGACCACACCAGCTTAAGATTTCTTCACATCATCTGTGGGCTTTGGCAGCTATCCTAAAAATAAGTCCTAAACAAAGAGGTGTAGCTTTACTTTCATTACAGTTTGAGATTTGTCACTGACTTTAATAAAAGCAGGGCTCAAACCTATAAACACTGTTCAAACAGGATGCAAGAAGACAGACATCTAACTATGTAACTGACTCATCTCAAATAAATGGTACATGATTTAGAAACTAAGCATCATCTGTTTTCACACCCTTCCTTGAAAATATTGCAATTCCAAGGGTTTTTATCCAAATATCACTGCTCTGGAAATCATCATGAAAAGTCTTCTGAAAGCATGACATCAGAATATGTGTCCAATGGTCAACAGAAATTTTCTATGGAAGATACACCAAGCAGCAGGTTTGAGGACAGGTTTATCATTTCATAGTTGCATAGTTAAATGTAAAGGACCAGATCCAGAAAAGAATGCTGGCAAAAAAAAAAAAAAAGTAAAAATGGTTTTAATGCAACAATGCTCCAATAGTACTAGACATTACCAAGGCAGTTTGTGAAGAAAGACTAAATTCAGGAATACTATTGCTGCCCTAATGGTCCAGTGGATAGGATACACAATTGTAAATTCCTCCAAGGAGAAAAACAGGGAGTCTCACAGACGTCAGGCTTTAGTTTTATTTTTAACTAAAAGGAGTTCAGACACTGTGGGGACAAGAATAGCACATGAATAAACACAAAACGAAAAGTCAAATCTTGAGTTATTTTGCCTGAATCGTTTGAAAAATGAATAAGACTATTCAAAGCTCTTATAAATATTATGGCACAAATTTTGGCCAGGAAGGGAGTGAATTCTCATCCTCCTGATGTAAAGTTTTATGACAGTTAACTTTTACAGGAGCAATGAGCAACTGGAAAGCAATCACCACAGCCCAGGTAGATTTGCTGACCTAAAATAGAGTAGAATCTCGTTTATAAAATAGAGAGACGTCTGAGTACCTGTCAACAATGTGCAGAAACAACTAAGTCACATTGATGTATATTGCTGAATGATGGGTAAAAAGAAAAAAAAAGAGTGAAGGTAGAGGGAGCTTCATTGTCTGAGTGAGATGGTGGTGGAGATGGGACAGGGTGGGCTGTGTAGTAGAAGGAAAGGATGCCATGTCACAGAATAGTGGGCAATAATCTGGTTTGAGACTCCTTCACCTTCTGCTGAATTCTCTTGTCTTTCATGCACAGAGGAGTCTATGGGTCATAGTACCCTAGGGCATGTCAGAAACCAAACACACACATTAGTTAGAAAACAGGGATACGCAACATTACAACATTCCTTGACCTAATGTGATCACAGTGCTCATCTCTGACCTCACAGCACCATTCACATCCTCCAGACCATTGGCCTGGAACATTGCAATGCTTTATTTATAGTATCACATACAGAGAACACTTCAGTCCTTCCACAAAACTACCCTCCAAATTATTTTGGGGTGAAATTCAAGGCAGTGAATCTGATGAGCCAATCTGTTGTAGATCTAGGCTATTCAACAGGCCCTGTCAGCTATGCCCATCTCATTTTCTGCCTCCTTCCTTTGTTCCAATGTATACTTCAGTTATTCAGTTAGAATTTTGTAGGTACAATTGCTATGCTATGGCTATGATTGCAGAAGCAGTCTTTCCTTTCTAGCTTAATCACTTTCTCCTTTTGCTTTACCGTCCTCTACACAGTTGTAAGAGTACAAATGAATAAAAAAACAAGACTGTTTTACTGTTTCACTGTAATGACTTTCATTTGAGGACTGCTTTATATGTTTATGTGAATGAAACTGAAAATTGAATGAAATTGAGTGTGTTTTGTTCTATAGAAGAATGAGTCTCCAGAATAACACAGGATGTCATTTTCCAATTGACATAGCAAGTCAGAACCAGAGCAAAGACAGATCTCAGGTGCAAACCGTCACACAACTCAGAGAGACTGATCTTCCAAAAGCAGATTCTCACACCTGTCTGCAAAATCAAATAAACAACAGCAACAAAAAGGTAAGGTCTTTTGCTTTCTCTCAAATTGAATTCTTGCAAAAACTAGCCATTTTTGGAAGTCTTAACACAGGTTTCTATTGCAGTTGTTAGGTAATGCTTCCCAGCAACACGCATTCCAGTGTGGCATATGAGAAGCAGGTAAAGATATAAGAGCCTATATTGTAAAGGACACATTTGATGGGGATGTAAAGGCAGAGGCTTTTTCATGTCATCTCAGGAGCAGTACCAACATTGCTCACTGGAATATAAACAGATAACTTCTGTAATAATAATAAAAGTTCAAGATGTTTCTATTCCCAAAAAACAAATATGCAAGATGGAATTTCCTCATGTATAACATCTGGTAAAAATAACCACTGAGCTCTGCTGTTGCTGTGCAGCACAGAAGACAACAAAAAGGTCCAAGAGAACAGTCCTTGCACAACCAGTTCCTGAAGCAGTAGGATCAAGGCAAGGACCAACAGTCAAACTGAGCTCCACAAACATTTCTCCTGTTAAAAGCAGTTGGCTGGTTAAGCACCATAGCATCATCCTTACTAATGACTCCACTCACAAAATGATGGATTATCTCAACAGCCCAGCAAAATACTAGACGAAGAAATTTGAAAGAGTACTCTATCTAACATAAAAAAAATATCTCCCACCACCAACCAAAGCACTTACCAACCTCAAGGATCTTTCATGATGTAAATATTCCATAGACAGTATCATTGCAAATTCATTCTTAAAGAATAATATCACTCTGGTTTTGCAGCAAAGAGAACTCTGGCAAGTAATTTATAGTTCCTGCAGTGCTCCATAGTCCATGTCCCTCTTAAGTAACAGCGATATAACATGTTTGTTCTTTCCTGTGTACCTGTCTACTGAAAGTGAAGAAGTCTGTAATATAGCAGCTATTAGAGATCTATAAATAATACAACATATATTCTAGGAGGTCAGGTTTTACTGCTGCTCAAGTGCAATACTAAGTTGAATAAAATCAATTTTTTTATTGAATCATGGTATTGTTTCACAGCAGTGAGGGTCAGTTTTATGCTCTCAGCATGTGAAATTGCTTTTTTTTGTTGGTTTTGTAGGGTTTTTTAAAGACACGAGGAAGTCTCAAGAGCTGTAATAGAAATGAACAGTAGCTTAGCTATCCAAGACTGACCACCTGATCTTCAAGGCTGGAAACAGAAAGGCACCAACAGCTCTGTGTATCCATGTTGGACTCAAAACATCCTGAAGATATAAGGATGTAGCATCTTTTATTTTAATGAAGGACTGGCAGTTAACAGTCAAAGAAAAAGCTCCAATAGGCATGTTCATTCACATTACCTAAACTGAAGGCAAATGATGACCTTGCTTTAGGACATGAGTAACATTCTATTTTTTCTAACAAGAAAACAAAAACAGCATTGCCAGCTTTTCTTTCCAGAAGAGAATGAGCAGCAACTGCTGAAATCCTTCCTGATCTACACATGTGAAATAAAGTAGGTCAGGAAGCAGTCAATGGTAAAGCCTTTCAGAAAAGCTACCAGCAAATGAAATATGTGGGAAGGAAAGAAGTGGGTCTGTGATTTCTCATCTGTGCAGCATTCCAAATGTGTAGGCTGCTGTTTAAGGTAGAACGGAGATGAGCAGCTACTTAGGAATCATCTTCACAGCCACGTCACTTTTGAAGACCAGTCCTCAGATCAAAACCAAGGATAAGAAAACAGAAATAGCTGCTCATAGAACCAAGACCTCACTCTGCTTCAGCCTCTTGTGCCCTCCTTCAGCTAAAGTGTAAGAGAGATGGCATAAGTATGAGGAACCCATGCAAGTGGCTCTCACTTTGTGCTCCCTTCCAGGTACGTTAATGTACCTCATCACAGCTTCCTTTCTGCTGACTGATTTAATATGTTGACTGCAACTAGCTGACCTGAGCTGCATCCCACCACCATGCTGCACCTTTCCATCAGGTAATCAGAGCAAGAGAAGAGCCTGTTGCACTGCACTTCAGCTACAGATACACAATCCAACAGGATCCTGTTAAAGGGCACACTGTCCTACTACAAGATTCTGTGATCCCAGTAGTCTAATAGTTTTCTATTTGAGCTGGTACATGACTGATTTCCATCATCTCGGAGTAACCTCAGAGTGGCACTAGGGTCTGCTGAGCCAGGAGCTCGCTGATGGCCAGGATGTTGTGCTGGAGAGTGATCAGACTCATCTGCAGCAAGGAGGAAACCCTCCCTTCAGTGACTGAAGAAAATAAAGTTATGTTGCTTGGCTTGTCACTTCCTCAGCCTACACAAGTGCAAGAGTCCCCAGTCATTACCACATCCTAAATCCCCAACTGTGCAAAAAGAGTTTGTTTTGTTTTGTTTTGTTTTGTTTTGTTTTGTTTTGTTTTGTTTTGTTTTGTTTTCCCATAGAGAAAAGACACAAACACACACACATCCCCTACCCTGCACCATCCTATGTTACAAAGCAGTTCTGGGGAAGTTCTAGCATCCTTTCTTGTCATCTACTCATCTATGCAAGTTTTTCTTTTGGATTTAAACTTCCTTTGAAGTCTGTTTTTTTCTTCTTTTAAGGAAAAAAGGTATTAAAGAACAAAATAAAAATCTCACAGTCCTTTTAGATCGATACTCTCAAGGCTGGCCAAGGTCTAATTAGATTTAGAGAGCCGTTTGCTGCCCTTCTTTGCATCCAGGAAAAACAGAGAAACTCCACTAATATCAAGAGGTTTCTTCTGGAAATAAACAAATGTCATTTAGCCACTGGGCCTCATTTTGTTTCATGCACGTCTTTGTTATGTATGGCCCCTCCCAGGCTGCCTGACCAAATTATCCGTTGGAGCAGCAAAAGTATTAAAATGCTGGCATTTTGTATGTTCCTCAAATCCTGTTAGCTCAGAAAAACTCGCTGCACACAGGCAAAATAAAAGCCAGATACAAAGCACATATCTGGCAGCTCACAAGAAAACCCAGCTTCTTGTGTTGCTATTCCTGTGTCCTCCTTGGACAGTAATTTCTAAATCAAGTAAACTCTACACTGAAATTAAAACCAGTTCTAAGTGCTCAGGAAAACAATAGGCTTAAGTGATATTGTTTGTTCAGCAAACACCGCAGTGTTAGTAGCCTGGAATAGCTGGGATCTCTCTTGGTTCTGTCTTGATAAACCCCGTGATCTTGGATGTGTCCCTAATCATTGTGGTGATAACTCCTCCAAACTATTTAGACTGTAAGTCCTTCTCTAAGAAGGTCTCATCCCATGACAAAGTTGGACAGGGTCCAGTCTAGCAGAACTCCATCTCTGCAAAATGCTGACATCATCTCTCTGACCAAAGAATACAAAAATCTGCTTTCAGGGTACGTAAGTCAGGCTTCAAGTTTCATGCTACTGATGGTGTCAGAGTGGAAGAACAGAGGTATTTTTTTAACATTAGTATACACAAGTGGAAGGCTGGGCTGAAAGAAGCAGATGAAATCCTAGCAGGCTCCCCATAGGAGGTATACCCCAAGTAAGTTATAGTACTGCTGTATTTCCCACTCAGTAGGCGTGATGGAGGATGAAAGAAGGCATAAGAAGGCAGGAAAGAATGAATGGGGGTAAAGAAAGTTGAACAGAGTCTCTCATGTTGAACGGATGAGATTTAACCAGTGTCAGCGTAGTTGGTAGGTTGCATGACACCGGACGCTATAAAACCAGAACTACTGTTTTCAGTGGCTTAGGCCAGTATAACTCAGTTGAACGTGTATCACAAGCTGAGGACCTGACCTGACCTTCCCTAACCAGAGCAGAAAAAGAGCTGTGAGAAGAATGTAAATCTCAGTGTTGAGAATGAATTTATTTGATGGATTTGAATGCGTGACACAGGCACATCTTTGCACATAGACAAACTCAGCAGGCTGATTCCTCTCTTTCCCAAATTGTAAATGCTGTAGCTGCACTTACATAAGGCAGGTACAAGTGGAAATCAGAAGAACCAAACCCGTGATGCTCATTTTACAGCTGTATCTCTTTTTGCTGACTTCCTTGAAAGCAAAGCGGCTCTGTCGGACTATGGTCTCGGGTCATAGAAGTTAAATAGGAGGTGAAGAGGCGCAGGTCGGTGGGCAGTCTGTGGTTGCCATCTGGTGGCTAAAAGTAAACAGTACAGGAAAATGAGGAAATGTTCCCATCTCTGGATTATGCTTTCTTAACAGCATTTTTAAAGAACGTGCTTTATCGCTGTTTTCTTTTGTTTCAGGGTTAGTATAAGATATTCCAAGATTCATTACTTATATAAGCAAGTTCTCAGAAATTTAATTCTTCTCTTTTACTTTTTGCTTCCAGAAATCTTCAATTATTGCATTTGCCTTCACTCTCCCTCATGTAACTTACTCTCTGCAGAATAGCGCTAAAAAGACTTCAGGTAACCGCCTGTAGAAGAGCAAGAGGTTCTCATGTGGTCCTCATCCTTTGTCTAGTAGAACACCAACCCTACAGACACTGCCACCCTCACTGAGCCTGTAAAATCTAGACAATATTGTTACACAATAACAGATGGTGTTGATTGACTGTGATGTCCAGGAAGCTGATATTGACGTGGCCAAGAGCATCAGAAGAAGGACTGATGCAATTTAAGGATGTTTCATTTATATTTTCAAAATACCAATACACAAGCTTTCCATTCCTTCTCCCCAGCTTCCCTATTTCCATGCCGTCCTTTCAAATACCTTTGGCTTGTTCCAACAGAAGAACAAGTTGCCATTGGCAACAGTTCTTTTTTAAACCCCCCTCTGCAGGACTGTCTAAAAGATTCACCCTGTGGGTTCAGAATGTAGAGCACAATTTCTCCAAGGACTAAATGAAATGCTATAGTAAGTCAGACTGTCTTTATTTAAGCTCTTTAGGTGAGGCAGAACGGATGACATCTTTTGATAAAATACTCACATAAAATCTTCAGTCAGGTATGTGTGGTTACAGTGCCATATTTCATCCCTACGTACACACAGCACCAGTCCCATCTGAGGCTGTAACACAGATTAATAGTATAGCATATGAAATGTCACATCCATGCTACAGAAAACAAATGTAATTTTATTCAGATGATCACATTTACAGCTTTGGATGTAGAATACAGCCAACCTTTGCAGCTCCTTCTTAGCTGAAAGATCCTGTAAGTTCTCATCAATGGGTTTGTTTTAGTAGCCTTTTAGCAACAAAGCCTAAGTCTACATCAATTCCACCGACCATCAGCAGCCACTGAAGGGCAAGAACCTGCAAGTTAAATGCTGTAACACTAAATACTTTGATGGAGCTGAATTCTGTGTCACCAAGTAAGATTCAGGCAGAACATACTCAACTGATCTCCATAGGAACCTGCTGCCATACAGCTTTTCCCTTCAGTTTTCTGCAACGGAGGTGCAGGAAGTGTGTTTGGTTTGCACTTCTCGCACAGTGACTGAAGCACGTGTGAGGAGATCTTTTTTTGTCATAATGATATTCAGTAACAAAAACAGACTAAGCCATGAATGGGACCTGCCCTCTCGTGCCTGCCATTCACATACAGAGAAAGAAAAAGAAAGGCATAGCAGGTCTCCTCAGAGTCCCTAATTTCATTGACCTTATTATACTTGAAGGTTGAGAGGCAGATGGTAATTTTAACTGAACCACAGAGGTGTTGCAATTATTGAGGTATCTCTTAACAAGAGAAGAAGGAAAGGTGTTTACAACTACAGTAATTAATCCTGTAGCGACTGAGGGAAGAAGTGGATCCCACAGATCCAATGTTATTCACCTTGCAGTCTGCCAGACTCTCATTTCCATCAGTTTAGTTTAGTGCTTGTTTCAAACTCTGCTGGAACGATGCGTTTTCAACACAAAAAGCCTCAGCAGAAGAAGGCTTTCCTTACACTGCCGGGTAGGACAGCCAACGTGACTGAATTCTTGAAGTGAATTTCTTTCTACAAGCAATATCAAATTCACTGACTGAACACGGGGAAACAGATGTTAGCACTTCCTTTTCACACAGAGTTTCAGAGCACTGACGACTTCTCTTTAGAGGTCAGGGCAGGAGAAAGCATTTTTCCCCTTACACTGCAGGACTTTCACAAGAGTTATTTTAAAGAGTTGTTTATTTCTTGCTTTGCCTATCTTCAGCTTCTGTCTTTAATCTGAACTCTGTCCTTTGCTCATATTTTTTTCTACAGCTGCATATGCTTTAATTGCTCTCAATTGCCTTTTTTTTTTTTTTTTATCAGGAGATTGAGTGTACTTCTATTTGTCCTTCGCAGGGTGATCACACAAAGTTCAGGAGTCTGATTTACTTGTATATCATTCCAGTTTCACACCGGTGCAGTTTCTTTTTAAAGAGACTAGAGAGTAAGGCTGCTGTGATTCAGGATAACACTGCAGACTTGTATGCAGTACTGAAAATCAGTGAAACATTTAGGTGTCTGTTTAGGGGACAGTTCATTTGAGCCACTGGGATTTTTTCAAGGAAAGATAATGCATGAAATACTCAGACAAATAAGGGGGAAAAAAACTCTCCCCACTTTTTACTGACAGAAGAAATTATGATACAGTAAGTGGAACTTTCCCTGGCAGCATTTTTTTCTACATGGACACAGTGCACAACTATTTTTGTCAAAACAACTTGCCTTTGCAGGAACAGCAGTTGCAAAGACCAACGACTAGTTAGCTCATCATCTGAAAGTCAAATGTTTCTTAAGGAATAGTACAGGCTTTGGGTTCAGGGAAGTTATTGTAGTCTTGTGGTCAGGACACAGGGCTGGGAAATCAGAGACCTTCCTGTCTACTACAGTGACCTCAGACAAATCAGAAAGACTCTGCACTTCAGACTGAGGATTAAAAGAAGCACCCTGCATAAAGTTCTTCAAAGTACTCAGGAGAAATGGTGCTAGCTAAGTTCAAGTATTTTAATTTCTCCATATAATAAAAGAAATATAAAGAAATAAAAGAGCATGAAATCTCCAACCACAGAATTATCCTGAATAGGATAAAAATTAAAAGAAACATTGTAAACTTCTGGAGAAAATATTTATTTCTTACATCTGACCACAAAAAATCCCACTGAGAATTATTAGCCTCTCATTTATGAGAAAATGAAATTCACAACAGGAAACTATTAAAAAAATAAGCTTCATACTTTGCATTATGATGCAATCACACAACAAACACAAATGTCCATAACAATGATGCCTATTTTTAACTTGTTTTTTAAATTTAAAGCTGCTATGTCTTGTTCACCAGAAGAATTGAAATAGATCCCTGCTTCTGACTGCATATATTAAATCTCTTCCAGCTGCAACAGAAGATCCTAAAGAATAAACAGCTAGGAGCAGACAAAATTGCCAAAACACGTATGACAATGATAAGCACAGCAACACCACAATTCTGTAATATTCAAAGAATACATGTTGGCTGTGACTAACCCTCCGTAAAGAGGTATTTAACAGGCAATGCAACTTATGTCTGTGTAGGTAAGTGTGGTGATGTGCTCCCCCTGCCCCCTTCTTGAGTGATAACCATCAGTGTCTGGTGGTGGTGGCTGCATCTGGCTCAAGGTGGATGCGGGGGAGACAGGTAACACCACAATGGCCAAGGGCTAATTCGTGGTAACACGCCCACCCCACCACAGCGATGGTCGATGGTCAGTGTCCAGCTTGAGTCAAATTTGGAAGAAACTGGCATCCACATTCAGTATGGAAATACGACTATATGTCAATCAGCTTGCTCCATAAACGGTGAGCAGCCCAAGAGTCCTTGGAGCTTGACAGTGGGCTGCACGCCAGGATCCCCCCTTGAGTAGGGACAGCTCTCAAGGTTACTCCTCAAGGTGCAGAGATTCCTTGCCACGACAGACTCTTGGTAAGTGACTAATAGCTGGCTAAACTTGAAGCTTCACTAAGATTATATTTTAGATGGATTGTGCACATATAATCCTCTAGACATAAACTGTTGACCAAATCTGGGACCAGGACTGGATCCAGCCGCACCTAGACTCCTCTCTGAGAAGGAGATCAGAAAGCAACGGGGTCGTCTCTGAACCTCGTGACTCAACAAGAGGGTCCCCCTGACATTTTTGTCTGACCCTGTCCTCCATGCAGTAAACAATCCAGTGTACCTTGCCACCGAGTCTTGTTAAACCGCTGTCACATTTACCATTGAACCTTGTTAGCTCACTGTCTTATATCAATAAAACACATCTCTGCGTCTCTCTTGTGAGTGAAGTGCATCGCTCCATCCGCGGCAGTAAGCACAGAGAAAACTCACCCTCTTATCCTTTGCTCCTGTAGCATTCAAAAACTAGGATATTAGCAGGCTTCAGAGCACTCCAGTGCAGCTATGAGGAAAGCAAAAATGTCAGGATGCTCATCTGAAGGCAGTTGCAACATGACTAAATTGCACTTTATTGATTTCTCAGAGCAGAAGGGCACATATTTTTATATCAGCTATGCCTTAATACCTGAGAGGATTTTCATGTGTATATTATTAATTCTGCTCCATTCTCCTTGTTTTCCACATTAGTATCCCAGTCTTGCTAGAAGAACCACCAGAAGAATCTGTATTTGCCATACGTGAAAGATCAATGCCCTGGGAAGGCAAAAGCTGAAAATAAGCACAGAAGATAATGCTTTTCTGCAAAAATTTGTTCTCAATCCATAGAAAGATTCAAGGCAGTTCAGCCACGGCTGAGTTAATTCTCCAGTAATAACAGGCCATTTATTGTGACATTAACACAGGGCAGTTTGAGCTGATTTAACATTCTGCTCCCACAAAAGGGGCAGATAGTAGCTGGATCACCTTTTGCCACGTCTGCGGCTTGTCTGACTCCTCCACGGGCCAATTCAAGACCACAATCCAGAAGCAAACTGAAGTAGAGGGAAGTAAATACTCTTCTGTTCTACACTGATGAAGCGTAATGAACCAGTTCATGAGCTGTCCAGTGAGCACCACAACTGGGAGAGAACTAACTTGTGAAGTCAGGGGCAGGAGTAACAACAAAAGCTCCCTCATTCAGTATGGCAAGCTGTTAAATCAGTGCAGGCACTTATACTTAGCTTTATCCTCCTGCATCTTGCAACACTGGGGCCAAGTGTCACAACTGTTACAAATCAGAATCACCTCAGGTCTTTCCAGGTGTTGCACAGATCCTTAGGGGATCCTTCACACGAGTTCACAGTACCTTCCTCTTCCCTCTTTTCCAATGTACTTCCCCAAAATGCTGTACCATTTGAATAACCAGACTCCCTTCTGCAAATAGATAGATATTCTCTTCTACGACTTCTGTAGAAGCTAAAGTTTTCTGGTATTTCCTCAGCAAGCCCCAGAAGATGCGAGCACAATTATTTCTGACAAAGTCCCTAATGTCACCATTCAAGACAGAAGGGAGTTGATGGAAGAGCACACCTGAGCAGGTAGTTACCATGGCCAATTCATTACCACTTTCACTAGGGCACTAGAATGGTTTCCCTTGCAGAGTTTTAGGAGCTGGGAGAGGAGGAAAGAGGATACAAAAGGAACTCAGAGGAGAGAAGGAGGACAAGATGAGTGAGCCATTACAGTAGGAAAGCAGCCCTGCCCCTGCTGCTTGATGTGATAGTCGCCAGAGCCTCAGAAAGAATGTTATCACAGCAATGTAAATACTTCACAGATCTCGAAGCACACATCAAAGGGACAGGGCACAAACGCAACAAGGAAAGCTAATAAACTCGACCACCAAAAATTAAAACTGGGGAGGTGTTGTCTACATTTACTTTTGTCATTGCTCAGTGCTTCCTGTAGGCACAGAGGCAGCATTTGGACTTCTTTATCCACAGACCTACAGGGAGAAAGATATTAAGGAAGCTCAAGTTTTGTTTCCAGTATACAGGCATATGTGGCACCTTGTAGGATGGGATGTTTCAGAAGCACTGCAGTGACTCATGAGAATCAAAAGCAGCACAGTTTCTAGGCACCTGAGAAAGTTTTATCCATGCAATTTCTACTGCAAATACAAGGAATATATAGAAGGGAAAAGGAAAACACAAGTTATGAACCTACTTATTATTTGCATGCCTTATATTATATGAGTGAGAAGTGTGAAGCTGGTATTTTGAATAGTTTGAAAAAATGAAGCTAGAAAAAAGGGTAAGAAAAGTTTTCTAGGTGAAAAGTCTTCTAAGTTTCATTTCCTGCTCTTCTATTGACATTTTACAACAATACATCTAATTTAATTCACTCATGAAGCATGTAACAATCACTCCTATCAGAAACACTTCAGATTTAATTAGTGAGTGGTTCTATAGCATAATAGAGAATTGGAACTCATGAATTTCTTTACTTTCTTTCAAAATAAATGATTTAATCCTACAGAACCCTTGGGAACTAGGCAAGTCTTTTCAGTTTACTATCTGTATTGCAAATTTGTAACATGGAAACGCAGACTTTAATAAGCAGACCGCATATTAATCCACAAGCAGCTCTCCCTTAAAATCACAGAATCACAGAAAAATGTTGGAAGGGACGCCAGGAGGTCCATTCAGACCAACTCCTGTTTGAAACAGCAAACGTGCGAGTTAGATCATGTTGCACAGGGCTTTGTTCAGGTGTTTTGAAAAGCTCCGAGAATTTATATGACGCAGCTTTAGGCAGCCTGTTCTAGTGCTTGCCCGATCCTATTCTGAAGGACCTGTAATCATGAGACTTCTTCTAGTTGTTTAAAGAAGGCTTCTTCCTTTTTCTCATTTTGAGAGAGCAGCCAGTAACAGATGACCCACATGATGTCCCCTGGCTGGTCTCCCCTTAAACCCTGACACATAAGCTCTCAGCCAGCCCGTCACCAATTCCACAGCAGAGCTCCATGCATTTGAGCATCTCCTTCCCATCCGCTTCTCACAGTTAAAACTGTAACAAAGACTGGCAGCTATGAACAAATACACCTTTATCTGACAAGCTATAAAAGCTGTCCTTCAGACACTACAGTAGTGTTACCTCCACATTAAACTGGCTGTTCCTCCAGTGGTTTTTTAGTGACATAACTGGTTTCACCTTCTTCACCGTATGCTCTAACCAAAAGAGTTTGGAAGCTTCTGTCCCAATCACCCATCAACCTAGCTTTGTGACTCAGAGGAATGAAAGGCTACTGCAAAAACTGCCACTGAGACAACTTTTCCCTGCCCTTCCCCAAATCTCAAACCTAAGTAAACTCACAGCATGCATTTAGTAGGTACGTCAAGAACCCTCCCCATAAATATTTGTAACTCTTATTTGCAGTAAATTAATGTGACAACATTTTCCCATGCTGAAGAGCCAGCAAAGAATAAAGTAGTAATCCTGCAGGTATAGCAAAAGAAAGTAGTACAGAAGCTGAATTATTGTATCTGTGTTTGAACAGCACCTTAGCATACAACCAGGGTCCTCAACACCTTGCAAGTACAGGTGCTACCTAACGTAGTCACGTGAGATTGGTTTCAACTGGATCTAAGGAAAACTGTGTCACGATAAATTATATGCAAAAGGATAATACCAACCAAAACATTGCCTGAGCTCTGCATCTCAAAAAACAATAAGCTTGTTTCTTCAGGTGGATAAATTTAAAAAAAAAATAATTCATACATTCCTCATAGCTCTGAGATAAGAAAAATAACTTCTTTGAGTAGAAGATTTTCCACTAAAGCATAGAGAGAGCAGAACCATTTACTTTTCCTACTTTTGGTTTACTGAACATTTTTGGTTTAGTGAAATGGCTTTGCCTGCAAAGTGGCCTGTATGATTCTGTATAGGAACAAGCATAACATTTTATACATTGATCGTAACTGTAATTTGTTCTTGAATAAAGCTTTCCTATGCCCTTCGGCTGCTCCTATTGTGTATTTAAGCGTCATAATGTCCTGCCCAAGACGCAGGCACACTGAAAGACTATATATAAGATGTCTCAAAGCAGTAAGGAAGGACTTCAAGAAGGACAAGGAACTGCTTGAGAGAGTCCAGCACAGGGCCACAAAGATGATGAAGGGAGTGGAGCATCTCCCTTATGAGGAAAGGCTGAGGGAGCTGGGTCTCTTTAGCTTGGAGAAGAGGAGACTGAGGGGGGACCTCATTAATGTTTATAAATACGTAAAGGGTGACTGCCATGAGGATGGAGCCAGGCTCTTCTCACTGGCATCTAATGATAGGACAAGGGGAAATGGATGTAAGCTGGAACATAGGAGGTTCCATTTAAACATGAGGAAGAACTTCTTCACAGTAAGGGTAACAGAACACTGGAACAGGCTGCCCAGAAAGGTTGTGGAGTCTCCTTCTCTGGAAATGTTCAAAACCCTCCTGGACGCGTTCTTGTGTGATCTGATCTATGTGGTCCTGCTCCGGCAGCGGGATTGGACTAAATGATCCTTTAAGGTCCCTTCCAGTCCCTAACATTTTGTGATTCTGTGTAATTCAGAGCTTCTGAGTGGTGTGGGCAGGTCAATTAGTTTCAGAGTACTGAACAGTACCAAACTTTTGACAATATTCCCATCTCAGTTTCCTCAAGGTTCCTTTCCATCTTATTTTACTTGAATAAATGCAGCCATAAGCCATTGGGATTGATTAAATCCCACCGGAATATTAATTGAGAGATAAGATATGATTTTGCTCAGCATCTAATCCAATGGTGCTTCATTAACTTAACTTCCAAGTCCTTCAAACATAAATTAGCTGATCCAGGAGCTCTTCCAAGTTCCTATGCCTAAAGGTGCCCTGGCCATATTAATTATTTTAGGAATACCAGAAGATGTGTCCATTGTTCAGCCCACTTAAACACCACATTGATTTCAGCTTCCATCAATGAGCAGTGGTGGAGTAGTGAACACGGGCACATTATGTCCCTCCAGGTACAGAATGGGAAAGGAAAAAAGACTACTGGGTAGGGATACAACCTTCCACCGTGCTCATTTCCAAACTTAGGTTCCCTGTATAGTATAGGAAAGAGCTGGGCATTCCAGAATGGTATCTAGAACAGCCTGAGCATGCTGAGGGCAACTTGGCAGGCATCTGGGTCGACTTAGCAATGTGGCAGAGTACCCTGCTCAGAGTATCATTAAAAGCAGGGCTTTTGCACAACAGGGCCAGACTGCATAGCATAGTATAAAGCAGGAGACAGGACTAATATCACAAATACTGGCATTATTTTTAGTATCTATTTGGTCATTTGCTGGTTTTGTCTCTTACAAAATTTCAAAGTATGCCACTGCTGTGTCATTGGTGTATCGCTCTTTGCAACCAACAACTTTGCTTTTCACAGGTCCATCTAGTCGTCTTGTACTAAGATTTCCTAAGTGCAATGGGCTCTGCAGATGCGGTCAAAGTCCAGTGTTTGGAATTCATCCTAGGCTTAAGTTTTTTTTGCCTCAGCAAGTAGTGTGATGCAATAGGAGCAGTCCTGTAGACCACTTGCACCTGCTATTGAGAACAGGCTGTCCATACTATATGTGGACATGGGCACAACATAATCATAGTATCATAGAATCATGGAATGTTTCAGGTTGGAAGGGACCTTAAAAATCATCTCGTTCCAACCCCCCTGCCATGGGCAGGGACACCTTCCACTAGGTCAGGTTGTTCAAAGCCTCATTGAACCTGACCTTGAACACTTCCAGGCATAGGGCATAACCACAGGCTTTGTGTCTTAAACATCAGCAGTCTCTCTAGCTGGCACCTGAGCAAGGGTTCTGAGGATGAAAATCCGTGCAGAGCCCAGGAAGTCTCCTCTGCATCCAAAGTTCCTCTCTCTTCACGGAACAAAAGGTACAGCCTCATCCCAAACGCAATGACCGTACTGAATGGAGAGGTTTTTCCAAAACCATACAGTGGAGATTTCAAGAGGTGTAAAAAAAGACTCCAGCAAAGTCAAGTGTGTACAAAGTTTCAGGCTTGTCCTCAAACAGGGGGTGCACCCACACTCTCTGGGGCTGCACCTCCATAAACTGGAAAGCAGCACAGAGATGGGTGGTAGCCAACCCACCTTCGCACGGGGCACATGTCTCTGAAGAGTCTCTATAGCTTCGGAGAGAGTGGTGGGTATTGGGGTACAATATTTCTGAAAACAGATGACTTAAAATAATGGCTTTTACCTTTTTTTTTCCCCTCACGTTTGCACTGCCGGTGTTGCCCACCCTGGCATGTGCCCTGCGGGGGACAGGACAGCCCTTTGTGGAAGGGCCACGGTGAAACAGGAATCAAAACCTTCGCTTTATCTTCTCGCAGCACTTTGCAGCTAGTTAAAAGGAATCCGGCGTGGCAGGATACCCAGGGCATGCCAGGGGAGGGGGGAAGGCAGAGCGGAGGGGGACACGTCTGGACCGACTGACAGACTGCAGCGAGAGCGCCGCGACCGCCCGGGCAGCGGCTCCGGCACCCGCGATGGGCTCCAGCACCTCCAGCCTCGCCCGGGCGTGATGGCGGGAGAGCCTTATTCCCGCGTGGTGCGGAGGGAGCGCAGCCTTCCCGGGCGGCGAGTGAGGCGGCCGGGGTGCGGGAGGAGCCGCGCAGGGAGCCCGACGGGCGGTGCCCGCCCTCCCGCTGCCGCCCCCGGGGCGGGCCGGGCCGGGCCGCGGCGGGACCGGGGCTGGCGAGGGCAGCGCTGCCGGGAGCGGCGCGGGGAGGCCGGGAGCGGGATGTGGACGTCGCTCGGCGCCGTAGCGGAGCCGGCCGGCCCCAGAGCAGCCAGCGGCCGCTTCTGGGCTGTCGTCCTGGGAGGAGCGGCGGGGCTCTGCCTCCTCGGGTTCCTCATCGGTACAGTGCAGATTAACCCCGCTTCGGATCCAGGTGCTCTCCCGGCCACCTCCGGCCCTTCCGGCCGCGGGGGGTGGCTCGGAGCCGGGCCGAGGAAGGGCCGGGTGGGGGGAAGGAGCGGGCGGGCTCCCGGCGCCCGGGACTTTGTGCCGGCGGTGCCCGGAGGGAGCCCGTGCTCGGCCCGTCCGACACCGCCCGGCCGCAGCGGTCACCGGGCGCTCCTGGGATTTCTAGCTCCTCCGCAGGAGAAGGGTTTTTTTGCTGAGAGCATCTCTTCGACTTGTTTTTCGATTTCCTTTTAAATAAAGTAGTCATGCCATGGGCAAGAGAAGAGGCGCCGGGTTTGTGAGGAGAGGACAGGAGAGGCGCCGCGGGGTTGGAACCGCACCAGCCCCAACCAGGAAGGCGGGAGGATAAACACGAGGCTGGAGGAGCGCTGGCTGGAGAGGTGGGATGGTCTTTAACCGAGTGTCCCACCTGCCCCTCGGCACAGGCAGGCGGGCCTGTGGGTCGCTGCCATGAGATTTCCCCTCCCTGCCACGCCTTTGGTTCACAGATGGATCAGAATCAGTTTGGGGGAGGAAGGAAAAACAAAAGAGCCACTTGTGTTTTGAAATGCCTTTTGGTACGCGCTTGAGGTTTGTGCCATTGGGAAGCGCTGACTGAATGACTCTCGTGTTGTGTGGAGAGCCTTTAGCTGTGCCAGTGACCAGTGCCTCGCCAGTGCCGCCTTGTTACCGGCTCCCTGCTGCCTACCCGTGCTCTCCTTTGCACTGCCCGTGTAACTGCTGCTGCATTTGCACTGAGCGTGTCCAGTCGCCAACTTAAAAATAAAAGCAGGTGTCAGAAACCCTTTCTAGCCAGGCGTTCCTCTCATCACTTACTCTGGTAACGCGGGCACAGCAAGGGAAGGACTCCAGAATAAGAGCCAGACAGACCAGAGAGTGAGAAAGGAGTTACAAGACATCTGTTCCTTACAAAGGGTGTCTGTGTTTCTGTGCATTTTTGTAAAGCTGCTGCCTTGTTACTGAGGTGACTGATACGACTGACATGACTGACAGCATGATGTTCTAGTGCTAAAGGAAGATAGATGAGTCTCCTTAGCATCTACAGTAAAATAAATGTCATGAATAAATATAATATAGTATTTTATTCCCCTCACTATCAACCTAGGTAAGTAAGTTCTCCTACTGTGTGTGGGACTGCCACTGCCATCACTGTGCAGCCTGCACAGACAGCCTGCATTAGGTCGTGGCTGCTTGTCTGTGCTAAGAACAGTTGTAAAATATACAGTGAAAATTTTGTGGTGATACCAAAGAGAAATGGTGTATGTCATGGGAATATTGCTCTAGTGTTTTCACTGTTGTATTTTGCTGTGTTGTACAGGCTGGTTTGCAAAACCTACAGAAAAGAAGACATCTGTGAGTCCTCATGAGGACATGAAGGCGGCATTTATGACTGAAATGAAAGCTGAAAACATCAAGCGGTTTCTTTAGTAAGCAATGTTAATAAGCAATTTCGGACTAAGCGGTCAGAAAAAGAAAAAAAAAATGCGGGAACCAGCCCAAGGATGCCACTGGACAGAGGATAGTGTGCAGGTTCTTGGCCATAGGTTTTGTTTAGTGTGACCCAGTGAGCTGTGGTTGACAAAACAGCTCCTTTCAGCTCCTCTCGTTCTTGTTTGTGCTAGAAACAGTTGAGAAGTTGTCAGTAATCTCAGTACTTAAATTAATTAAATATTGGCCAAGATCTTGCTCAGCCTTGGGTGAACGCTTGTACAATGATGTAGAGGTTTGGCCTTTCTCTATGTGTCCTTCTTTAGTATACAACAATGTTTATCTTACATTGTTTTTTATGGAAAAACCATTCACCTCAAATTAGGCTGTGTGAATGAACTGAAATCAGGAGACATTAAATGGAAAATAAGTACATCAATTTAAAAGAGAAGAAAATCATACCAGTGTTCAAATCTTTAGTTCTTCCTACAGCTTAGGCCTTAATACCTTATTGTTGCTCTCCCTTCACACTTTGTCATGCTGTGACCAAATTTATGTGTTCATCTGTCACCATTCCAACCTGTACTCACTTTCATTAAGAAAGATGTTTCCAAACTCTCCTCCTCTGCATAGTGAATAGCTAGAACAGACAGTAGATACCAGCTAGTCAGCTGATGGTACAGAACACTGCTTATAACACATCTAATAGTCTTAAAGCTTTAGAGTGCTTTTTAAGACCACGTTTTTTTTTCCCCAATAATTTTTTTCATCTCATCTAGACTTTAGCACTTAAATTAATTGATTTTAAGTGTACTCTTATTTCTTTTATTAAATCCTAAAAGCAAAGCTGCTAACATTTTCCCCTGAAAATTCTAACAATGGAAGATGACAAAATAGATTTTTTTTATCTATAACAGTTTAATAACTGTAATTAATTTCTTAATTTCTGTAACAGCATATTTAACTACAAGAAAGCTGCTGCACTATTATTTGTTTATTTTAGAGATTTTGTAAACAGATTATTTTTCTCTTAGGAGAGTGTAGTATTTGTTAAAACTGTATTTATTCCAGTCAGTAATAGACCAGAAGTCATAATTTATTGATAGAAATTTATCTTCTGTGTAAATAAAGTGTTAGAGTATCATTTATTTTAGGTGTAATCAACAAATTCAGGTTTGCCTTAAGCTCCCAGCCTGATTAAATAGCACAGACTTGTGTCTTGCTACAAAACTAAATTACTAAAACAAACATTTTTGGTTTATAAGATTGTAGCAATCCTGCTCATTTAAGTGCGTTTCCCACAAACTATTGCAAATAAATTAGCCGGAAAGTATGTTCTCTTTGCTACATAACATATCCTGGACTATACAAACGTTGAAAACTGAAGACTGAGGATTTTTCACATTCTTAACCTGTGATTTGGCTCCTACAAAGTCAGCTGTTGTTAAACAGCTCTGTGAAAGGACTGCTTTCTGCCCTCTAAAATCCCTGTCTCTGTGCCACCAGGAAACATTCTACCTCATTTACTGGCATGCAGCCAGTTCTGTGGTGAAACATGGCAGATACTTAGTCACTACTCAGGACTACCAGTACAGGAAGTCAACAGATTAGAAGAGGAAATGAAGAAAAACACAACACTCAGTTAAATGGGAATATAATATGGGAGAATGTTATTGCGTAAGGCAAATTTTAATGAAAACATGGGACTGAAGCGTTCCTAACTTAACAGAAAACAGCTGTTGGCTCTAATAATAGCACATAACTGTCCTCTTGGTTCCGTATGTCATCCAGAAAATGGTACTGTCACTGTAACAGGGACTTTTTGTACAGTGTTGGTGCTAGGTGATGACATTATCAGAGGAACATGGTTTTATCTAGCAGCATTTGGCTGCTAAGGACTTTGGGTTTGTCTAGTTTGGAGAAAAGGAGGCTGAGGGGTGACCTCATTGCTATCTACACCTTCCTGAGGAGGGGGAGTGGAGAGGGGGTGCTGATCTCCTCTCCTTGGTATCCAGTGACAGGACTTGTGGAAATGGTTCAAAGCTGTGCCAGGGGAGGTTCAAACTGGACATCAGGAAGCATTTCTTTATCAAGAGGGTGGTCAAACGTTGGAAAAGGCTTCCTAGAGTTGGTCGATGCCCCAAGCCTGTCAGTGTCTAAGAGGCATTTGGACAATGCCCTTAACAACATGCTTTAACTTTTGGTCAGCCCGGAACTGGTCAGGCAGTTGGGATAGGTGATCCTTGTAGGTCCCTTCCAACTGAAATATTCTAGTCTAGACTAGTCTAGTCTAAGTGTATAGTTCTTTCACAGTTCTTTGATGGCTTTGTTCTCACTCAAACTCAAGAATTAAAATTTTTCTCAATCTTATACCCCTTCCTTGTTGAAGATCCAGTCTCCTTCATTAACACCAGCTGGTGCGACTCATGCTTCTGTGGCATGTTGATGGCACGGTCATATGACAGAATGAGGACATCATTATAACAACCTCATTCAGCTGGGAGTTTCTTCAGCTCACTTCACCAGTGGGCGTTCTCAGTGGTCTGGACAATTGTTTTTTCAAATAACAGGTTGCTCGCTATTTATGGTGTCTTTCACTGTTTGTTGCTCACAGTGCGTGACTTTTCAAGTTACAAGCTGTTGAGTTTTTCTGTTCCTTGTTTGTAAGCTACTGTGAACTCACTCTCTTATTTGCCAACAAAACAGACTCAGAGCGAAATTTTAGCTAAATCAGTGTTTGTGCCAAAATTAATTAAAATAGTGAGATCCAAGGAGAATATCCAGTTAATTAAAAGTAGAGATCAGAGTAGTTATGCACATTTCTAGATTGAATCCACAAAGATAATTATAGTCAATTCTTTTATCACTTCACAAGGGAAGTGTCACGTTAAGAGGTCAGAAAGACCAGTCTATCAGTGTCCCAAGTCAGGCAAGACCCTTGTGTCCAACTACCCCTGCCTTTCCTTGGCAGCCCATGAAATTGGAGAGTGTTCATCTAACTTATCTAGGGACCAACACCAGTAGTACTATGGGCCAAATTCCTTATATTAATTCAGAAGTTTCTGGAAACTTATATATATAATTTTATTTCATGTGTTCGTGACAGAATACAGATTTGAAGATAGCCAGTGATGGTGACTGACTACGAAAACAACTTTGATTTAGGGGACATAGTAGTAGGGGTCTGCTACAGACAACCTGACCAGGAGGACCGGGTGGATGAGGCCCTCTACAGACAGATAGGAGCTGCCTCATGTTCATCAGCCCTGGTCCTCATGGGGGACTTCAACCACCCCGATATCTGTTGGAAGGACAACACAGCAGGGTATAGGCAATCCAGGAGGTTCCTGGAATGCATGGACGATAACTTCCTTCTCCAAGTGGTAGAGGAACCAACAAGGAGAGGTGCTTTGCTGGACCTTGTTCTTACCAACAAAGAAGGGCTGGTGGGGAATGTGACGCTTAAGGACAGCCTTGGTTGGCTGCAGTGATCATGAAATGGTGGAATTCAAGATTCTTAGGGAAGCAAGGAGGGTGCACAGCAGGCTCACTACCCTAGATTTCAGGAGAGCAGACTTTGGCCTCTTCAGGGATCTCCTCGGTAGAGTACAATGGGATGAAGCTCTGGAGGGAAAGAGGGGCCCAAGAAAGCTGGTTAATATTCAAGGATCATCTCCTCCAAGCTCAGGAGCGGTGCATCCCAACAAAGAGAAAGTCAGGTAGGAACACCAGGAGGCCTGCATGAATGAACAAGGAGCTCCTGGACCAATTCGAACACAAAAAGAAGGCCTACAGAGGGTGGAAACAAGGACAGGTAGCCTGGGAAGAATACAGAGCAATTGTCCGAGCAACCAGAGATCAGGTTAGGAAAGCTAAAGCCCTGATAGAGTTAAATCTGGCCAGGGATATCAAGGGCAACAAGAAAAACTTCTATAGATGTGTCAGTGATAAAAAGAGATCTAGGGAAAATGTAGGCCCTCTCCGGAAGGAAACAGGGGACCTGGCTACCTGGGATATGGAGAAGGCTGAGGTTGTTAATGACTTCTTTGCCTCAGTCTTCACTGGCAAGAGCTCCAGCTGCACAGCCCAAGTCACAGAAGGCAAAGGCAGGGACTGGGAGAATGAAGAACCGCCCACTGTTGGAGAAGATCAGGTTCGAGACCATCTAAAGAACCTGGAGGTAGACAAGTCCATGGGACCAGACGAGGTGCATCCGCGGGTCCTGAGGGAACTGGCAGATGAAGTTGCTAAGCCACTATCCATCATATTTCAGAAGTCGTGGCAACCTGGTGAAGTTCCCAATGACTGGAAAAGGGGAAACATAGCCCCCATTTTTAAAAAGGGAAAAAAAGTAGACCCAGGGAACTACAGGCCAGTCAGTCTCACCTCTGTGCCTGGCAAGATCATGGAGCAGATCCTCCTGGTGACTATGCTAAGGCACATAGAAAATAAGGAGGTGATTGGTGACAGTCAACGTGGCTTCACTAAGGGCAAATCCTGCCTGACTAATTTGGTGGCCTTCTATGATGAGGTTACAGAATTGATGGATAGGGGAAGAGCAACTGACATCATCTAGCTGGACTTATCTGAAGCATTTGATACTGTCCCACACTACATCCTTGTCTCTAAACTGGAAAGACATGGTTTTGATGGATAGCCCACTCGGTGGATAAGGAATTGGCTGGATGGTCGCTCTCAAAGAGTTGTGGTCAAGGGTTCAATGTCCACGTGGAGGCCAGTGACGAGTGGTGTTCCTCAGGGGTCAGTACTGGGACCAGTGCTGTTTAACATCTTTGTTGGTGACATGGACAGTGGGATCAAGTGCACCCTCAGCAAGTTTGCAGATGACACCAAGTTGTGGGGTGCTGTGGACACGCTGGCGGGAAGGGATGCCATCCAGAGGGACCTTGACAGGCTGGAGAGATGGGCCTGTGAGAACCTCATGAAGTTCAACAAGGCCAAGTGCAAGGTCCTGCACATGGGTCGGGACAATCCCAAGCACAAGTACAGGCTGGGCGGAGAATGGATTGAGAGCAGCCCTGAGGAAAAGGACTTGGGAGTGCTGGTGGATGAGAAGCTCAACATGAGCCGGCAATGTGTGCTGGCAGCCCAGAAAGCCAACTGTATTCTGGGCTGCATCCAAAGAAGCGTGGCCAGCAGGTCGAGGGAGGTGATTCTGCCCCTCTACTCTGCTCTCGTGAGACCCCACCTGCAATACTGTGTTCAGCTCTGGAGTCCCCAACACAAGGACATGGAGCTACTGGAATGAGTCCAGAGGAGGGCCACGAAGATGATCCGAGGACTGGAACACCTCTGCTATAAAGACAGGCTGAGAGAGTTGGGGCTGTTCAGCCTGGAGAAGAGAAGGCTCCGGGGTGATCTTATAGCAGCTTTCCAGTACCTAAAGGGGGCCTACAGGAAAGCTGGAGAGGGACTTTTTGCAAGGGCGTGTAGTGATAGGACAAGGGGCAATGGATTTAAATTGAAATAGGGCAGATTTAGATTAGATATAAGGAAGAAATTTTTCACTCTGAGGGTGGTGAGGTACTGGAACAGGTTGCCCAGAGAAGTTGTAGATGCTTCATCCCTGGAAGTGTTCAAGGCCAGGCTGGATGAGGCTTTGGGCAACCTGGTGTAGTGGAGGATTTCCCTGCCCATGACAGGTTGGTTGGAACTAGATGATCTTTGAGGTCCCTTCCAACCCAAACCATTCTATGATTCTGTGATAAAAGTAGAACTTATCAGTGATAACACTAAGTAGCTGCAAGATGTTAGTAACTAAACATGCATAACACAGAGCTCTTACCCAATAGGTGTCCCTGTGTGGGGGGAAGAGAGGTTCAGCCCATCGACTGATCCCAGACATTCCGATGGAGGTCTTCGCCCCTAAAATCCCCCTTCTCTTTTACCATTTTATACTATTTCATTACTTTTAGGTGGAGCTTGAGTGACTCTAGTCATACATATCTTTATCAGGATTGGTGTAAATTTTCCTCGCTTTGATTTAAAGGTACAGGCAAAAAGAAATTCAGAGCGCCTGCTCAGTTAAGGGTGGTTGCAGCCCAGAGGCGGGTAGCTTTTGGGATGGAGGTGTGTTTTGGTATTATAATGATATTATAATGAGCAAAGTTCACCCAAGGCCTAGCCGTTTGGCCACTTTTTAAATATTAACAGGCCCAAATGGCCTAGGTGAATGCTTGGCTACGTTCACCATTGTTGAGGCGAGGATCGCGATCCGTCTTCCTCGACAGTTGTGCGGTTCCCTTTGCCAGCCATTCTTCTATCCCAGAGAACAGGGACAAGCCGTGATACCTTCGTACCACTCTGCTCCCCACTTCAAGGACATTGGACGTTCTGTTCGCTGGGGCAGGCCTTGGCCATGCCAACCGCTTTGTGTTCCTGGGAGCAGCAGCCGCACCTTGCCTCAAACTACCTTTAATATTGCAGCTTTTGAGCTGAACTTTGTGAAACAGTATTTTTCCATTTTCTCAATTTGGGTTATTTTCCCACAGAAAGTCAGTCTCTTATGCAGAGGATTGGTTGGCCTAAGGTTACGTGGAAGACAAGGAGTAAAGCAAGACCCCCACGGCTGATGTCATCATGCCATTCTTACTAAGCCACACTGTGAGGAAGATACAAGCACCTGTGATAGCTCAGGACAGGCTGAAGCCCGTTACCTCAGCTTATGTAGAAGACAGGCAAAAACTCAGGTGCAGAGTAGTCTGGGTCCTTATTTACCCTGGATACATCTGGTCATCTCTAGGGAGTTTATTTCCAGGTAGGCTGATAAGAGTTCTGATTATGAACTGCAATGCCTGATCCTGACTCATTGCTTCTTTTTCTTTAGCAATTTTACGCGGCTTCCTCACCTAGCAGGAACAAAGGAGAATCTACATCTGGCACAGCAAGTTCAAGATGAGTGGAAAGAGTTCGGTTTGGATTCTGTTCAGTTGGTTCATTATGATGTCTTGCTCTCTTACCCTGATGACACTAAGCCCAACTACATCTCAATAATTGATGAGCATGGAAATGAGGTACAGAAAACAACAGTTTTTCAACCAGGGAACAAAATCACTTTCATACACCTGGGAGAACTGGGAGCAAAAGCTATCCTTTGCTCTGTTAGTGGTGTTGGGCCTGATCCAAAGCTCACAGAAATGAAGGGTTCTACTTTGCTTTTATATTTTGTATCTTTGTTTCTTAATGTATACGCTAGGAATCATAGAATAGTTTGAGTTGGAAGGGACCTTAAAGATCACTTCCCTGGAAGTGTTCAAGGCCAGGTTGGATTAGGCTTTGAGCAACCTGGTGTAGTGGAGGGGAGGTTGGAACTAGATGATCTTTGAGGTCCCTTCCAACCCTATTCTATGATCATATATATAGTTCCAACCCCCCTGCCGGGGGACCTTCCACTAGATCAGGTTGCTCAAAGCCTCATCCAGCCTGGCCTTGAACACTTCCAGGGATGGGGCATCCACAACTCCTCTGGGCAACTTGTTCCAGTGCCTCACCACCCTCATTGTAAAAAATTTCTTCCTTATATGTAATCTAAATAATTACCCAGATTCATATAGCATACTGACATATATAGATTAAAGGAGAGTTATGTAAGATAATTACTGTATATAATTCAGTTGGTTTAATATTGTTCTATTATTTAGAAAGAGGAAAGGAACCATGATCATCATTATTTGCACTGATTCTTTATGCAGTATTGGCGATCGTGCTAAGTTCAGTTTCCTGAAGATTAGAGTTTAGACCTTGGAATGTGCTATCACACGTAACATCAGCTCATTACAGAGCCGCTCTAGTGCTCGTAGAAGCTCCAGAGATGAGCAGAATGCAAGTATTTTTTACCATTATCATCTAACCTGCTCTTATCTGCTGTACTGAGACCCCTGTGTTCATTTAAGCAGAATTCTGTGAGAAGAGTGGAGATGGGATTTGCAAGATCACATATTGAACCTGGATACTGAAAGGGATACCCAGTGCTTGCTAAAGTTTTGGCTGCTCCTCAGTTAGAGTTCTAAAACTACAGTCCTTTAAACTGCAAACACATGTGAAATGGGCCTGAATAGACAGTACTTCTTTTATATATTGTATATATTGCCTGGTTTATTTTTTTTTTCCCTTTCCCACTAGATTTTCAACACATCGTTATCAGAGCCTTCTCCTCCTGGATATGAGACTGTTAGAGATGTGGTGCCACCATACAGTGCGTTTTCAGCCCAAGGAATGCCAGAGGTAAAAAGCAGAATAGTAAAAGAAATAGAAAAAAGAAATAGAAGTGGAAGCAGAAATAGCAATCAATCTCGAAATAGAAAGAGAAATAAACAGAAAAGAATGGAATACCGTAGCGTAGTGTAGCATAGCATAGGATAGCAAAGAATGGTAAAGAATAATGTGAAATTCCTGAGTCTTAGGCTTTATTTGTTCAAAACTTGACATATTACCAATAGGAAACATGTCCTAGCAATGATGTTCTTGGGCATTTTGCAATGGAGCAATGTTCAAATTGACCACTCATACATACATGTTTAATTTTGGCCTCTAGTTTGAGTCAGAATTGGATTTTTTTTTTTACCTTTTGTATGTAGAAATAAATCTTTGGTATCATCAGCTGCTCTAAGCGTCTCCAGATATTTCTGTGGCTATGCACCATTGTTTCCCATCTTGGTGAACAAATAAAGACTTTTACATTTACATAGCCAAATGAACAAGCTAATTTTCAAAATGCTGCTTGCCCAGGGCTTACACTGAGAGCTATAACTGCACAGTCTGCTGGAAAATCATAGAATCATAGAATCATAGAATCATAGAATGGTTAGGGTTGGAAGGGACCTCAAAGATCATCTAGTTCCAACCAACCTGCCGTGGGCAGGGAAATCCTCCACTACACCAGGTTGCCCAAACCTCATCCAACCTGGCCTTGAACACTGCCAGAGATGAGGCATCTACAACTTCTCTGGGCAACCTGTTCCAGTACCTCACCACCCTCAATGTAAAGAATTTCTTTCTTATATCTAACCTAAATCTGCCCTCTTTCAGTTTAAATCCGTTGCCCCTTGTCCTATCACTACACACCCTTGTAAAAAGTCCCTCTCCAGCTTTCCTGTAGGCCCCCTTTAGGTACTGGAAAGCTGCTATAAGATCACCCCAGAGCCTCCTCTTCTCCAGGCTGAACAGCCCCAACTCTCTCAGTCTGTCTGCATAGCAGAGGTGCTCCAGCCCTCGCATCATCTTCGTGGCCCTCCTCTGGACTCGTTCCAGTAGCTCCGTGTCCTTCTTGTGTTGGGGACTCCAGAGCTGAACACAGTATTGCAGGTGGGGTCTCACGAGAGCAGAGTAGAGGGGCAGAATCACTTCCCTCGACCTGCTGGCCACGCTGCTTTTGATACAGCCCAGGATATGGTTGGCTTTCTGGGCTGCCAGCGCACATTGCCGGCTCATGTTGAGCTTCTCATCCACCAGCACTCCCAAGTCCTTTTCCTCAGGGCTGCTCTCAATCCATTCTCCGCCCAGCCTGTACTTGTGCTTGGGATTGTCCCGACCCATGTGCAGGACCTTGCACTTGGCCTTGTTGAACTTCATGAGGTTCTCACAGGCCCATCTCTCCAGCCTGTCAAGGTCCCTCTGGATGGCATCCCTTTCCTCCAGCATGTCCACAACACCACACAACTTGGTGTCATCTGCAAACTTGCTGAGGGTGCACTTGATCCCACTGTCCATGTCACCAACAAAGATGTTAAACAGCACTGGTCCCAGTACTGACCCCTGAGGAACACCACTCGTCACTGGCTTCCACGTGGACATTGAACCCTTGACCACAACTCTTTGAGAGCGACCATCCAGCCAATTCCTTATCCACCGAGTGGTCCATCCATCAAGACCATGTCGTTCCAGTTTAGAGACAAGGATGTCGTGTGGAACAGTATCAAATGCTTTGGATAAGTCCAGGTAGATGATGTCAGTCGCTCTTCCGCTATCCATCAATTCTGTAACCTCATCGTAGAAGGCCACCAAATTAGTCAGGCAGGATTTGACTGGTTCTTGCTACCGTTTCTAGCTGGCAGTAGAAGTGTTACTGTGATCTGAGCTTAACAGTAATCCTTTCTATCTTGTACAGATGGTACCAGCTGACAGGCTTTCTTTTATAAAGCTGGCCTGTGTGACAGGAGTTTTCTATCCTATGATCGTTAGTGGTTACAATTAATAATTTGTAAGATTAGAACTTTTTTTTTTTCTTCTCAGTGTCTTTCCTGTTTATACATAGAATAAAGTAGGTTGGCAGGGCCCTCTGGAGGTCATCTGGTCCAATCTCTACTTTAAAGTTGGATCTGACTTTGAAACCTGCCAGTGATGCTTTTACTCACATAGCTCAGTGTTAGAGTCGTGTACTTTCTGAATTTTGTTGATAAGCTGTGCAAGTTCAGAAAACAAAAGGTATCCTGTGTTCATTTGCCTCACATACTCAAAGGAAGCTGGAGAACCAGGCAGATAGCCTGTACCCTAGGATATGACAGCTTTGAGTGTTTCAGGAATTGCAGTGGGAATTTTGGAACATAATGTAAGGTAAAATTAATGGATTCTGACTTTCTGTTGTAACATAATATTTCCAAAGACAGATGGAATAACTTCACCACTTTATTTGTTTTCTGGAGAGCTACAGTAAGGAAAGGGATATGGGAAATAATAAAAACAAGTTCTAAAAGCTGCAGTTTCCTTATTTAGAAAATTATTTTATTTTAATTAAATATAAGAACATTGTTTCTGAAAAAAAATGAAATAGAAGTCAAATTGTATTTTCAAAATATGGTGCTTATGTTCATCTTATTATGTAATACCTTGACAAAAGCTGGTACCCAGCTAATGCTGTTAGCAATAACATTCTCCAGTGAGCAGTTGTCTGCACCTGTACTGCAAACAGGGAGCATGTATATAGCTCAGCAGTGGGAATACTCCATGGGTTCAGTGCTCTTCTGAGTTCTCCCAGGCCTGTTTATGTGTTTTATGTTAAAAGCCATTGTATTAAAAACCAGAACTGAGAGAGATATTTGGAACTTGCCAAGTGCAATCGTCACTCATAGGTTCTCTTTCAGCTCATTAATTCTGTGAATGATTCCTGCATAAAACTCCAAGTTCAATGAAGGGAGAAGGCTGTAAAGTTCTTGCCTCTCAGGCTAGCTGTAGTCTCACAAGTAGTCCACCTTCCTGGAAAGTTAGGCAAATGGATCAAAGCTGGTCAGTGTGAGAGAAGCCGAGAACGCAGCTCTCACATTTTCTGAGTGAGTGCTCTAGTCAGGGAGTTGTGGAAATAACAGTTCAGCCCTGCTAGCACTCTTACTTTTTCCTGCAGCTGCTTTGTAAAAATGAGTGACAGTGACTGTTTTGAAGGCTAAATACTGTCAGAGTGGGATAGTAGCTACTTGCCTGCTAGCATGAGACCCTGCAGAGATTTAAAAGTACTTCCTACTCATTTCAGGTTCTCACTGGATGGAGGATGGAATATATCCTGGTCACTCATACAGGTTGTCAAAAAATGCATGTTACTTCTGTGTGGTGTGTTTTAACTAAATCCCAATAAACAGTCAGATGAAAAAAAGTTAAGTTTTGAGCACAGGCTTCTTTTAACAGAAATATTTAGCAGGAAGCAGACCAAGTAGTGAAGTCGCATTCTGTCAGACAGAAGTAGTAGTTTGGAACATGAGCATCGTAAGTGATGGTAAAATTCTGCTCTCCACTTCCTTTTTAAGTGACTGCAAAAGTGCTCCCATCTGGTTAATGATGGTCACAAGTAAGAGGTTTGCTTGAGATCTCTAACTACGCTAAAAGAGCCCAGACAGGACATTTTCTGAGTCCACACTACGTTCTCAAAGCTTGTATTTTGTAATAGTTCTATAAACATGAGAGATTTTGTCACATCACCAGGAGACTATGACACAAAACTGTCACAGTGCTCTGAGGAGAAATTTGTCGCATTGATGTAGTTCTTAGTCTTGTTAATGAAAGTTAAAGACAAAGAATTTTCAGAGATGCTAAAAGAATTCAATTAAGGAAGCCTGATTTACTCTGCAATACATCAAATATTGCCAGAATCTTCAAATAAGTACCTTTTAAAGTAGTTTCAGAAATCTAGAGATTGAAGAAATATGAATTATTCTGCAACACCAGGAAAAATGCTATGAATACGGATTATATACTTTATATCAGATATAGTTATGAGAGCCTCTTCTAAACATCAGAACTGTTCTTTTCTTTATGTGATGGCATCTACTTAATCAAAGACTTTATTTTAAAAAACCCGGTAAAGTGTGAACAGGTTTTCATCATAAAATGTTTCTCTTGTGTTAACTTGTTTTGCACTTCATTGCAGAACAGGGGTCCTGTATGTGAGAACCCAGCAGGTCGCTGTTTATTATGATTACAGCTCTGCAATTATGTAAACCAAACTACTGAAATCAACATTTTTGTATTTGTCATTAAAAATACAGTAGCCTACAGACGTGGATTTTCTGTACAAGATACTCTCAAGAAATTATGTTAAAATGGAGGACCAAATTCCCCTTTTGCTTAATCTAAATAGACTGGAAGAACTGTCTCGACTTCAGTAGAGTTACACTTGATTTTACTGAGAGGAAAAACTACTCCACAAATTCAGAAAAGCCTCCCCAAGAATAATCCTTGTGTTGATGAACTATTCTCTGAACAGACAGGACCAGAATCTTACCAGGTGTGAAACTGTTTGCCTTATTTAAACACAGTCCCCTTAACGAATTTTTCCTAACTGAGTTCATTTTGCTTAATTTAAGAAGAAATCACGACTTGAGGAGATTACCAATGAAACCAGTATAATCAAAATGACTGTTCTGCAGTCTTATCAGGACATGCTGTATGCTGTTACATGAGACCACCTGGATCTCTAGTCAGGGATTTTTGTCAGTGTAAGAGATTTAAGCTTATACCTTTTTGAATTCAAATTGAAGATCTCTCTGGAGGTGTCTGACAATATGGAGAAATGCACAAAGTAAGAGTTTCCTGTGACCTAATTTTAGTTGTCTGAACTTCCCTGAACCAGTCTTTGACACTTTTTATAGGCATTTACTCTAAAACAGTCTTTGAAGTATAATCAGTGAGAGATCTATTCAGAAGGCAATTTATTCCTTCCTTAAATAGGTGTTTAAAACAGGTTTGGAGTGAATTCTCCTGGAAACAGTGAATTCTCAGAGAGCTTCCCAGCTCTTTGCTGATTATGGAGCGCAGTACAGGACCTTCTTAGACAATGCACATAACTTTTAGGTAGTTGACATTAAGGGAGATGAATCACACACTGAGTATTGAATAACATGGTTGAAACACTATCATGAAGAATACTTTATTCATGTGCCAGGTGTATTTATTTTGACAGTCAACCACCTGTAGCTTTTACTTTATCGAATAAGAACCGAGTCCTGAGAATTTAATAGGATATTGGCATCATTCAGTCTGCTCTACAGCATAAAATGAAATTGATATTTACTGTGGTGTCTGGGTCCAAAATACCTCCAGCTGTCCAAGACTGACTACTGCTTAAACAGACTACGAAGAGAAGTAAACGCCATACTCTGAGCATTTCCTCTAAGTTTTTGATTCGCAAGTCATATCTTAACATCCTGCATTGAGGATAAAGTCTGGCACCTTTGGATGACAGGAATCTAAATTCGTTGGAAGTCACTTGCCTACCTAACTGTCTCATGATCAAAGAAGAATTCATACCAGAGCCTGTCCTGGAGCTCATTGTTCCCAGTTTATTCTCTTACTAGATTGCATCCTCCTTTTGACGTGCTCATTGACATTCTTGTTTCAAATTCTGTGTCTTTGTATCAGGGTGAGTTGGTGTATGTGAATTATGGCCGCACCGAAGATTTTTTTAAGCTGGAACGTGAAATGGGAATTAACTGTACAGGAAAGATTGTTATTGCCAGATATGGGAAGATTTTCAGAGGAAATAAGGTAATGCCTCCATGTAAAAATGTTACTTGTGCTGTCCTTCAGTTGATTTCAAGAGACTGAAACACTTACCTGAAGTGTTCTGGAGATATTAGTGTAACTGAGTTTTTCATAGAGCTGTGTTCAAAGGTGATTCTCTAGTAGAATCACAGACTGGTTTGGGTTGGAAGGGACCTCAAAGATCATCTAGTTCCAACCCCCCTGCCATGGGCAGGGACACCTTCCACTGCACCAGGTTGCTCAAAGCCTCATATATAACTATATGGAGGTTATTTTAAATTCTGCATTTGTTTATTCAATGTCCCTATCATCTAAATATTTTTAAACTATGGATTTCTACATATTTCCATGACCTGACAGGATATTACATAATCATGTGCATACTTCAGGCATACACTCAAGTTATTTCCTCAATAGGGATGTAAGAGTACAGGCTATTTTAAGTGTGTTTGGCTCTTGTACAAAAATTAGTTTGGCTGTAATTTGGGCAAGACTATAATTTGTATTCTTAGTTACCTAAGGGTGTCAAACACTGAATCTCATCACTGGAATGCCAACTCTTACTATATGGTGTTGCCTAATCTTTTGTGAGCTTTTAAGTGGGTAACTCATCGTTCACGTACATACCATTTTCACCAGCGAAAAGTGACATGTAACTCATAGGCTGGGTCAGATAATATTTTCGGTAATTTGTTTACCCCTCTTAAAGATACTATATGAATGGAAAAGACTTAAAATTAAACCAGGTATTGCTGTGTATGAATCTTTTATTAAAATTAAATACAAACACCTCTGAGTTACTAGTATCTAGAGGGGCGACTGTCCTGTGGTTTGGAAATTACATGCCCTCCTTAAAACAAAGGGATGATATCTTCACTCTTACAGTAGTATTTCTAATGACTGTTTATATACTGAAGAATTTGGTAGCCTGGATGAAATCTGGAGAACTGTACTGTGATTTTCCAACTTCCTAATGGTATGCAAGAATAGGATAGAGGATGAAGAGAAAAAGGCTATGATATTTCCTAAATATTTTATTTTCCTAAAAAAAAAAAGACTATGATATTTCTGAATTAAAATACTCAAATTTAAAACTGTTGAGGATTAGTTGTCACTCAATCACTACACATCACTGTCTTATCTAGTGCAAAACAGATTGGGATGTCAGAATGACATATATTCTCTCTCTCACTCTCCACCAACCAGGATTATAGAATAATAAAGTCACAAGAGCATTTTTTTAATCAATACAGCATGCAGGTCAGTCCTTCTGCCGTAATAAGCCTAAGCCTTGTGAACAAGCCTCTTTGGAGTTAGGCTTGCTCACAGCCAAAGACACTTGCAAGCTCTTCAGTTAATTTTCTGTGTAATCTGAACCCTTTGTTATGTTAGGAGATCATTCAGGTAAATAAGGTAAATACGTATAAATGACTAACTGAAAGATAAGATTGCATCAATGTGATACAGTTTTTTTCATCCATGACGTGTACATTTCAATAGTCAGTTGATTGTGTTGATCTGGATGACAGAATGCAAACTCAGGTGATGTAGTAATACTGTGAAAGATGTTTTTTCCATGTTACTGCAGCTATCTCCTAACTAAAATTCAAAGCATCAGCAAACCTTACTTTCATGTGGAACCTGATATCTGCATATATATATATTCAGGAAATTTTATTATGTGAGACAGTTATGGGCCCTTTACTCAACTCAAGCGCTGTAAAAGGCCCTGAGGAATAATCACTGTAATTTATAATACTTTCTTTTGCCCCTTGAACTCTTCTGTCAACTATAAAGGACTGGATAGGGAACGGAGATGTGCTTTGCAGGTGAAGAATGCCGAATTGGCAGGTGCCAAGGGAGTTATTCTGTACTCTGACCCTGCTGACTACTGTGCCCCAGGAGTAGATCCCTATCCAAATGGCTGGAATCTTCCGGGTGGAGGAGCCCAGCGTGGGAATGTATTGAACCTGAATGGGGCAGGGGATCCTCTGACACCAGGTTATCCTGCAAAAGGTGAGTGACACTGGAGGAATCATGCTCTGAGGGTCTGGTTTTGGGAAGGGAGGGAAAAGTAATGGTGATGTTCGTTCCCTTGGAACAAAACACATTTTTTCTTGGTCTTTCTGTTGCTCAAAAAAGGCAGGTTTGGGCTTCACGTCAGGAGACCACTTCTGCAAATGGTGCATGCGAGAAAGTGAGGGGATGTTAAGGGAGCCGCACAGCGCAGTGCTGGGCTGCTTAACTTCACAGGCATACCCAAGTTAGCCCAGAGATGGTCAGCCAAGTATTTGACATCTGAAGCGCTAGTCTTTTCTTTCTGCTTCCCATCAGTAAGTAAGCAAGGAGCCGTCCTGCACAGCTCACAGGTTTCTCTGCTTTTGCAGTTCTCCTTTCTGCAGGATTTGGGCTGCTTTCTCCCACAAAAGCCACTACTGGCAATGCAGAGATCTTTCATGCTGGAACTCCTGTCACCATTCCCCACTGGTTCATCACCTTCACCTCATACTTCCTCAGTGGTTTATTTTAGCTCTGCCTGAGCTGTTTCATTTAGAACCTACCCAGATCATTTTGGCTGAAATGCATTAAGAACCATTCATGCCAGCACTTGAGCCAGCATATCCGAGGGAGGTGGTCACCTCAAGAAGAGCAGTCCCTAAGTGATGGGGAAAGTTGCCTCTAGCCAGCACAGCTTGAGCTGGAAGGGAATGCATGTTCACAATGGCAGCATGGCAGGAGCAGACCATGAAGAAGATTTCTGGTTTCTCACGCTAAAGTCAGTGACCTCATAGATGAGTCCTTGTCTGCTTCCCTCAACAAGGGTTCCTGTGAATGTTGTATTAAGGAGGAGATTATTCTTTTCCATACCTGCTGGCTTCCAAACATCAAATTTTGTCCACATTGTGAAAATGAAGATTCTCATTTATAAAAAACACATTGTTTGTGTTTGAGCTTTGTCAGAACAAAACCTAGACTTTGTTTTGTTCATGAAAACAGCAAACAGAATATTCAGTAGCCCAGTGTATAAGATTTTATCTGCATCTCTTCTTAACTGGCAAAATTTTTTTAGTTCTCAGCTGAATGTTCCAAGCATCAGGCTATGGGCTATCTCTTTGCTCTTGTTACTTATCTGTGGCTTAGTCTGAAATTCTTTCCTATGGAGAGAAATATTTCTGCCTAAAAGCATTTCAACACAAAAAAAAATAAAAATAATTTTTAAATGTTCTGCCAGCTTTAAATGCATGACTGCAGACGCTATGGGAGAGCCTTTGTTAGTGTCTCTCTGAAAACATGTTGATAAAGCATAAAGAATGAAATCACTGAAGAAATGTCAGCCTGATTTCAAGGAAAGTGAAATAATTATCCCTGACTCCAGTGCTGGGACTGTGCTATGAACTGCACAAATTTCTTTTGAGAGTTGTAAATATTTAAATATCTGTCTTTTGCTTTCAGAATACACCTACCGATTAGATAAAGCCAGTGGTGTAGGTCTGCCAAGAATTCCAGTTCATCCCATTGGCTATCATGATGCTGAGTCGTTACTGCGGTAAGTGTATGGGAGACATGAGAAATTTTAAGCAGACTGTTTTTTGAAAGTTACGAGAGTATATGAAAAGAAAGGGAAAAGACTTTTGCACCGTGCTTCTGCTGTAGCTGTTGAAATAGCGTATGTTTGTCATTAGGTTCTCTGGAGGTGGTAAATATTGTCCATTGTTCCATATCAGATATGTGCAGAGTGATCTGGACATGATCATTGGTAGTGTGTGATGATCAGTCAAGTATACTGAAGTTATAAAGTGCCTCCCAGTTTGAATAAAGGCAAAAATTTTTGAGAATGACATGCTACCTGTCTTGTGAAAAAGACCACAAATTAAATCATTCGTTTGTCCAGGGAAATACTCGTCATGCGTGTTTGGTGGGACAGTATCTGTACTGTCTTTTGGTAAATGAAGGCGTTTACTTTCTCTCATCAGGCGTATTGTATTGCATAAATATGAAATTATGCTAGCAAACTAACGTAAGGACACTGGGGAAACTGCAGAGTTGTAGGGGATTTAGTAGACATCTATGTGTGAGTAAGCGTGCTTACTAAATGTGCAAGTGACAGGAAGACAAGCTACCAGCTTGCCAGAGGACAGCATTAAAATTCATAATTATCGAATTCGAATATCGAATATCGAATAGGTCGAGAGAGGTGATTCTCCCCCTCTACTCTGCCCTCGTGAGACCTCACCTGGAGTACTGCGTCCAGTTCTGGAGCCCCCAACATAAGAAGGACATGGACCAGTTGGAGAGGGTCCAGAGGAGGGCCACGAAGATGATAAGAGGGCTGGAGCACCTTTCCTATGAGGACAGGCTGAAAGAGTTGGGGCTGTTCAGCCTGGAGAAGAGGAGGCTCCGGGGTGACCTTATAGCGGTCTTCCAGTACCTCAAGGGGGCCTACAAGAAAGATGGGGAGAGGCTGTTCAGGAGGGCCTGTTGTGATAGGACAAGGGGTAATGGTTTTAAAATAGAGGGAGGTAGATTCAGATTGGATATTAGGAAAAAATTTTTACCATGAGAGTGGTAGAACACTGGAACAGGTTGCCCAGAGAGGTGGTGGATGCTCCATCCCTGGAGACGTTCAAGGCCAGGTTGGACGAGGCCCTGAGCAACCTGATCTAGTTGGAGATATCCCTGTTCCTTGCAGGGGGGTTGGACTAGATGACCTTTGAAGGTCCCTTCCAGCCCTAACGATTCTATGATTCTATGATTCTATGATTATCTTAACAAACCAAATAAGTTCTCTTAAAAAACTAAGATGTGATTGAGTTGGCAAGTGTATCATTCCCCTGAAGATGTCGCAGTAATTGTCTGTATCAGCTGTGGAGATACAGAGCAGGATATACCAGGGTGGGCAACGGTACCACCGTTAAGTGTTTAGGGCAATAAGTGAACGTAATCTTGGCTGTGCATTTGTGTAGGAATTTTACATCTAAATCACTTGAGCAATCATTCTGCTCTGATGCCTCTGCTTGAATATTGAGTCCAAAAAAAAAAAAAGTCTGTCTCGTTTCTCTATTACCTCTGAGGCATTGAAGCTATTTATTTTTTATATGAGGCAGATTTTTACTGCCTTTGGTGTCTTTGCACGCCCGATGTTCATTAACACTGCTCTTTTCCTATTTTGTCCCAAACTTTTATGGTCTAACATATCTCCAAACTGTCTTTAAAACTTTACAGTTTTATCTTCATCACTGTTATGAAGATAACTGCTCATAATGATAAAGGTGTAGATTAAAAAACCCTCTTTTTTTCCACTACCAACTCGTAGTGGTAGAGCAGACTAAGATGTATAAATATGATGTAGCTAGGTATTTCTTCTCAATAAGTTGTAAATAATTATAGAACTTGATTTTAATAATTACGAATGAAATCTAAATCCTCGAAAAATACTAGATCCTTGTTTTCACTTTTGTCTTGAGAAGTCATAACTTCTAGTTTTTCCTGGTATTGTATTTTTATATAAAAAATATACCAAGGACTTCAAGACATGCTGAAGTGTTCCGTGGAATAAAGCTTAGCTGAAGTATGCATTTACAGTAAAGGACGTGCTTGCATTTACAATAAATATATTTTGCCTAATAAGAACCAGAACATCCAGTGTACTTTTTAATATATTTTTAATGTTTCTCACAAGTTCACGTCAAAAACATAAATCCTTTAGAATAGGTGAATAAGTATAGACATTTGCAATCCACTGAATTACTGCATTTCCAGTTGTGTTAGCTGAGAAAAAAATCTCACCTTTCACAATGGAACAAGAAAAGGTGACTTGGACTCATCATGTTTCTCCTATTTTAGACATCTTTGAAATACATCAACTCTGTCTATGCTGCCAGATTGAACAGTGCCCGGGGCAGGCACTGAAAGACAACTGCCCATGCTATTAAAACTGTTAAATGGTGAAAGTTACTCTCTGCTGATTCAAATGCAAATGGAGTTCAAGGCAGTAGAAAGTTCCAGGGACCATTTACAACAGGCAGATTATATGCAAAACCTGTGGAGGCCAACAATTTTTTCCAGGGTAGCTGGAGGCCATTCCAAGCTGATCTCAAGGCCCAGGATTATTCTTCCATGTTAATTTACTAGTATTAATGTAGCTACAAAACCCAGATTATTCTCCTGTGGAAGCTTGTAGTATAAATTGTCTAAGACAAAGACCACCACTATGGTCTATGTGTGCATGAGACCTTACAAAGTGTGGTTCCTGGTTCCTCATTCGTGTTTGGTGCTATTGTAAGATGTCTGTACCTAATAATGATATTTTTTTTCCATAATAGTAATATGGGAGGATATGCACCACCGCATAGTAGCTGGAAAGGAAATTTGAGTGTGTCTTACAACATTGGTCCTGGTTTCACAACAAATTATACTACAAGGTCAGTTTTGTTTCATAAGGAAAGCATGCTTGGGATCAGAGAAAAACAGGTACAGCAATAGAATTTGACCAAAAGTAGAGTAGTTGGGGTTATTTGCATCATTCCTTTGATTATGATCATTTCCTGGGCTGAAATACATTCAGTGCAAAGCTTCAGAGATTTGCATCTTGATTGGATGGAGATGACTATATTGCTTTAGTTTCCAGCTATGCTTGAACCAGTTTCATTTGAAAAGCACCTAGCCTTTGACAAAATATTTCACGAGACTGATTATTTTTGAGAACTGAATTTGTGTGTTGTCTTTATTAAATTCATGTGGGTCCAGCTTCTGGTCCCACCTATTGCCTCATACAAAATAATATTAACCTACAAGTCAAGTTTTCCAGAAAAAAAGCTTTAAATACAATGTCATTTTTATTGTTTTGTATTGGTTTTAAACTTACTTAGTAAGGTTTTTTTCACATTTTAGGACTAAAGTCCAGGTGTTTCAATATTGACTGAGCTATTGTACTGACTTCGTATGAACTATTTGGCCTTTTCCCTGTGTCTTAGTCATATCACATGACAATTTTTTTTTCTGAAAAACATAAAGGCAACCCGTGAGGATGAGTTGTTGCACCTTCAGCTGTGTTGTAGACAAACAAACAAAAACTCTTGATGCAACTCAGGTTGTCTGATTTACTGCTGCCTGAGCTGCCACAACAGTATTGACTGTGCTGGAGTCATTTCTGATTTGTGCCAACTTCTGGATGATTAGAACTATTTACCTTTTTAACATTAGATCCTTTTCATTTTTCTTTCACTCTTCCAAATTTAAAAACTAGCTGCTAGTAAAAAATCTTTGAATTTGGAGTACTGAGCCTGTTATCCCTATAAATCTTACTGTATCAATCAATACAGTACAGAGCTTTCAAGGGCTAAATACTGTTCTCAGTTGCACAAGTGTAAATCCAGAAAAACTACACAGACATCTTTTCAGATTTACTTTGGTTTAATGGAAGGTAAATTTGGCCGAAATGCTTTCCTTACAATTTATATTGTACACTTGTGAAAGGTGTCAAGATGTTTTATTATCTAATTTGGTGGATTTTCTCTTTGGATTTTCTTCCCTGTACACTAGAAAGGTGAAAATGCACATTCATAGCCACAACAAAATAACGAGGATTTACAATGTGATTGGTACCATCAGAGGCACAGTGGAACCAGGTAAAGTTATTCATCTCCAGTGTCACGTGAGCACGCAGTGACCTCTGTGTGCACTCCATAGTTACAAGGGGGAAATGAGGAATATAGTTTTCTCTGAAATACTGCACAACATGATCGTTAGTGTTGAAATATTTATTGCACCAGCTTTCATATGGTTCAGGGTATGTCAGCACTTTCACTGTAAATGCTGATTTTCAAGGGGGAGTCATAACCACGACAGACATACTTGTCTTCAAGCCAGTAGCTTTGCAACTGAAAGAATATTCATAAGTGAATATTCTTCCCTGCTAACGTGGGAGTGGATTTTGCATTCCATTTGAAGGCATCATGTCCACCACTATTGACTTTTTGGCTGTATTATGGTCTCTTGTAACCAGTGTGATTTTACACTCTAAAAAAACAAATATAAAGACATCCCTAGGACTATGATAATATCATTTAACTTGTAGCTGCAGCACTTCCCTGTTGCCTGAAACACAACTGTTAACAATATTATAGTAGCACAGGGATCTAGTCTGACTTTGATCTTATTAATTACATTTTTGTCATGATTTGGACAACCCTTTTTATGACAGACTATATACATATTCAGAGAAATACTGCATCCAGCACACCTCAATGTTGGCGTGCTGTACCAGTATAATTAGTGGATCAGCTTTACCATGAAACATTAGAATCCTAGAATCCTAGAATCCTAGAATGGTTTGGGTTGGAAGGGACCTCAAAGATCATCTAGTTCCAACCCCATACTATTGTAAAATACAGAAAGATGTTTCTAGCTTCAGAGGAAGGCTGCAGCATTTCTAATAATAGAAGTAACATTATGGAATTTAGAAGGTTTTAAGTCTTATGGGTTAAAGTTATTGTTTGACAAATTCTTCAGCACTGCCTGAAAGTGCAGAAAAATGTCTTTGGAGATTTTAAATATCTTTTGCCTTTCTATCATGTATATTACAAACTATTAAGCTTTATTGCCTGACACCTATGTGGAAGATTAGATATTATTTCCAATTAACAGCTTTATGGCAGGAAAAGAGTTTTTCTAAGTAAACCTCTATAATTAATTTCTCTAGACAGATATGTCATCCTGGGAGGCCACCGTGACTCATGGGTATTTGGTGGCATTGATCCTCAGAGTGGGGCAGCTGTCGTTCACGAGATTGTGAGGAGCTTTGGAAAACTGAAAAGGAAAGGTAATGTAATGGAAGAATAAAGCACACCAAAATCACTGCTTTCAGCAGTGCCCATTGCTTTCTCTGAGATTTAAGCATATGCTTAAAATTAAACACGTGTATCTCACTGATCTCTCAAATAAGCATGCTGCTCTGCAGCTGTTAATTAGTTCCAGCTGCAACACTGGTGTATGTGAGGTACTTCTACTCAAGAGAAAGGACACCTAAAAGAAAACAAAGCACAAAATGGGGGATACTGAAATAAATATGATAAGTACAATTGGTTACTGTGTATTTGAGGCTGGTCAGACTCGATGGTTTCAATGGTCTTATAAAGTTGATACAGTGGTGGACTGATCAAAGCTTCATCAAGGCAACACCAAGAACCTTCTCAGGACTTGACTGTAGTTTGGAGACAGACCCAAGAATAAACAAAGCACATCCATGTAATGCAGAGAATGAGCTGTGCAAACATAGCAGGAGGGAATGGTTAAAAATACCTCATGCCTAGTTGCTTTAGAATAGGAACGAATGCCAACTGTGCCAAGTTTCTGCTGCTATCAGAGCAGATGCTATCTCCCTATCTGACAGCCCATGGAAAGAAGCTCTGCAATAACTCACATACTGTGCTGGAGGAGCTTTCTTTGCCCACCCATTACACTTAAGACCTATTAACATTTAGTTTTCTTTCCATTCCCTCTCAGTTATTGGATATCAGGGGAAACTGTCTTTGGAATGCAAGCTGATGAAAAAAAAAAAAAAAAGGTAAAAAGGAAAGGGAGCAAAAGAAGAAAAGGTTCCAGTAGCCCCAAAGAAAACTTTGGGCAAAGATACAGAGGCAGGGCAATAGAGCCTGTTCCATTTGAACCTGCTTCAAATTGAATGCAGAACTTACTTAAGTAAAAGATCTTTGTTTTGAAGGTGATCTGCCAAAGTTACAGGGAATTTCCTAGGTTTTGAAATCTAGCATTTAGGAGACAGGTCAAAGAAATTCGACAATAGATATGAAAACATGCCAAAGACTTTTCTGTCAAAGTAGACACTACTTTGTCTACTTTGTGTCTACTACACAGTGTGTGCTGAATTGAAGGAGCAAAAAGAGAAGAAAAGCTTCCTTTCAAGAATTTTTACAGAAACACATTATTTTTCCTTGTTCAGAGTTATATATTTTAGAAAAAAATCTTGCAATTAAAGCTGAGAGAAGAAAAAGAATACATAATTTGGCACAATATTGAAGTAAAAGTGAGATTGCTACCCATTATGAGATTAGATTACTGAAGAAGTTGATGTTAAACTTCCTTAAACACCCCTCTTTCCCCACAGATCGGGATAAAAGATGAGTCCCCCCCAAAATGACGTTTGTTTTCACATTAGTTAACATGTAACAAGCAGTCTTTATTTCTGTAATACAATTTTCGTGGTCTTTTATGGCAGGATGGAGGCCAAGGAGAACAGTGATATTTGCAAGCTGGGATGCAGAGGAATTTGGCTTGCTAGGATCAACAGAGTGGGCTGAGGTAAACCAGTAGTGTTCAAAGAGAAACTTTCACAGTGGCAGATCTTTGAAAAATCTATACCAGAAAACACCATTTCTTCCCTCCTTCCCTCTGTCTACCTTATCCACACACACACTCACACACACACTTTCTTAAGTTTCCTTTTGAACTACCAAGAATATCTGGCTCCTTGCAGTATATGATGTCTTTCCCTGAAACAGCTGTTATTTCTGTGGATGGGAAAATAGTTCTCAGGAAAAAAAAAGGTCATCAGCATTTTCTTCCTCTTTTCCTTCTCATAGGAAAATGCCAAAGTATTGCAAGCACGAGGAGTGGCTTATATCAATGCAGATTCCTCCATCGAAGGTACTTAGTTTCGACATGTGTTTTACAGGAGTAGTGATGGTATATACCGATGACTGGGAGGCATTTTGTCTTGGAGATCCACAAAAGCTTCCATGTGGTAATGTTGTTGCATTAGTTTGGGAGTAGATATGGGGGGAAACCATGACCCAGAATCATAAAGTATCCTTCAGATATTCCTGTTGTTTCAGGAAAGAAGTCCATTACTAGCTACACTATTTGGGAAGTTATGGGAAGGGACAAGACGTGTTGTGACCCTGTCAGCAACATATGTGACCCTATGGCAACTCTTCAGAGTCAACTTCTCCTCTTATAACATGCATAATAAACTTAGGGACATAAGAAAAGCTCTTACGGGTTGCTTCAAGAGCTGGGCTGTAATTCATCCTGTCAATAGAAATGCACTGACAGGATCACAGAGGGAGAACTCTTCTACAGGGACAAGCAGCTTGTTCCTTGTAGACAGGGTAGCGCTCTAGTTCCTTTCACGTTAACAAATAATGGCATGAGGTTTCAGCTAAGTAGAACTTGCTGCTTTGGATAAATAGTTTTTCTTGTTTTTCAGGAAACTACACACTACGAGTGGATTGCACACCACTGATGTACAGGCTGGTGTACAGCCTGACTAAAGAGGTAATATCCCTTGAATTTTTTAGCCAGCGAATTCAGTGCTCTCTTACTGGATGGGTTTCTGTGTTTAAAATATGGTGTCAGATGTTTCCTTTATAACTGCAGTGCCGCTTTTCAGTCAATAGCCAAGTATTGGGAGCTTTTTCCCAAGAGTGGCAAAATGAGTTCAACCTTATACCTTTAAATTATTAGCTATTCAGGATTAGGGAATTTTTCCATGCCTCTTGTGAAAGTATTCCTTCTAAGAATAAAAGAATAAAAAAGTGCCATGAGCCTGAGGACGGAAACAAGCACAAACTTGGCTTCCCAATCCAACTACTAAGGTGCCTGTGGTAGTGGGAGACTGACTCCCTTTAGGCAGGGGAAGAAATTAGACTTGCTGCAGTGTAGTTTTTAGCACGATGTGACAGGTTTGGTCAATGTGCTCGGCTTTAGTGTATTCTGTTAGATATTCATTGGCTCTGACCATGATGCTCTCACACATAATTTGTGTGGCACACAAAATTAAAAGGTAGGGACCTTTCTCAGGAAATAGCTTCACCATCTTAGATGTAAAATGTTCCTTGCTTTGAGAGTGGGTCTTAGAGGCTTTTTATTTCTGGTTTGATTTTTTTTTCTGTTCATCTATGTTAAAGCATGAACATTTAATTAGTCTTCTGTGTGTGCATTTTATATACATATATATAATGTACATTCAACTACTTTATATATTCTATGAATCAGCTATATCTGTCTTCATCTGATGTATATATTCAGTCTTCTGTCTTTTCCAGGGTTTGATAATTTGTTATCTCTTGGAGGCTGACATTAGACTGGTACGAAATTAAAGGAAACGTAGTAATTCAGTATAATCATTTTCTGGCAATTGAAAGATAACAAATAAAATCTAACTGTCTTAAAATTCAGTGGCCAGATAAATAAATTTCTGTCCTGAACTGCAGAAGAGCTGATCACCTGCAGTTCCAAAGGTATCCTGTGCCAAGTGCAGGTGTTCAGAATGGTCAGAAAATCAGGTCAGCAGAGTCTCAGTTTGGGCATCGCTGTTAAAACGTTGACCTAAATACCAGTAAACACGGTTGCATAACCCGTCCTCGACCTGGGAAGCAGCGACAAAGGCTGATGAATGCGTGCAACCACAGCTTGTTGGTAGCTGGTGTCTGAAGAGAATGCTGATCAAGAAGCAGGTCCTGTGTGATCTGTGATCTGAGGCAAAAAGTGTTAACACTGTTCCATGAACACTTAGCTTCATGACAAAAAAAAGCATATACATTACTTTTATTTTGATTGCTATTGTGGAGTAATTCTTGGATAGTATATATGGCAGGGAGGTTGGAACTAGATGATCTTTAAGGTCCCTTCCAACCCTAAGCATTCTAGGATTCTATGATTCTATGATTCTTAATAAAGTAGATATTAATTTTCTTTAATAAAAGTAATAAAACCTGAGCAGCCCGTCAATAAAAAGGAAATATGAAAAACTACCCACAGTGTTTAACCTGCTCAGTAATCTGAAAAGAGTGATAGAAATGAACTTTAGGGTGATTATGATTTGTATAGCTCTGTAGCAGCTATGGTTACATAAACGTCAAGTACTTTACACTTTGCCCTTCTAAGGCTGCTGCTGCATCCACGAAAATAAATTTCGTGAACTAAAACAAGGTAGAAACAGTTTTGAGTATAACCAAGACTAAACTGAAATTTCCTGCCAAAGTGAAACAAAACAAAATTTTTTCTTTGAGGGATTTTTGTTTTGAATATTTAAATTAAATGGCTGAAAATCTCATAGAGAAATGTCAGAATGTAAATATTGACTTGAAATGTTTTACTTTCCTTGTGGTTTTTTTTCCATCTAAAATTACCTTTTTTTAGCAAATAAACTATTCCTCTGGAAAGTGCTGTGCATTTGAAATGTTAAAACGGAAATGCAGAAACGTTGAGGGACTTAAGACTGTGACTTATTCATTGCCCTAAGCCATAGGCTTGACGTGGTGACAGACTGTAAATTTGTTGCTTGGTAACATTTAAAATTGTAGCCTTTGTCGTTTTTTAAAATATGCCTTTTTCTAGATACCAAGTCCTGATGAGGGATTTGAAGGAAAATCTCTTTATGAAAGCTGGTATGAAAAAAATCCATCAAGAGAATATAAAGAGGTCCCCAGGTCAGTAACAAAAGAAAATAAACGATATGGCAAAAGTTATCATAACTTGTAGAGTATGGGTTTTAAAGCAATATCCGCTGGAAAAACTGAGTGCCTAAAAGAAATGGTGTACTTCTCAGCTGGTGTAAATTTCAGAGTTTTATGGATTGCAGCTGATACACCAGTGTACAACAGTTTTGTGAACTTGCCTTTGTAGCATGAACAAAAACCTTTGTACATGGAAAGTAAAGTGTTTGTGTAGTTCACAGGGATTTCGACAAATAAAGGTAGCGTGCACAAGCCAGCAGCAGGCACACGAGATGCTAACACAGCAGCTTTCCCTCGCACTTGCTTCCAGTCTCCTGGAAGGCCTCGGTGTGTGGGTGGCTGGGGAGCACACCAGGCAGGATTTTACAACACCGTCGTTCAAATTTACCAGGGTTCCTCAATAGAATCTCAAGGACTGATTCTATTCCATGGAGCCATGCTGGTAGTGTTGTGATTTCTCTGAGTTGAGAGCTCGGGATTGTGGAAGTTCAGCAGGAGGAAGGTCATTGGGTCTTCTCAATGATTAAAAACAGTGAGTTAAATTCTCCTCTTGAGAGTTTGATTTCTCTGACCCTGAGAATGATGACTCTGCTTCTCCAAGAATGCAACTGATGAAGTGCCTGTAACGTAGGGGTCACAGGCGATTCATGGAATATTGACAGAAGGAGCATACCAGGGAAAGACTGTTCGTGATGGCAGCTGCAGAATAAGTAATTGCCACAGTACTTGGAAGCAAACTAAAATTATACTGCAAGTATTGTCACTCAAGGCATTTTCCTCTTTCTTGTTGAAAGAATAAATAAACTGGGTTCTGGCAATGACTTTGAAGTCTTTTTTCAACGTCTTGGCATCGCTTCAGGCAGAGCACGTTACAGTAAAAATTGGGTAAGTCTATGTCTCTGTAATTTTGTCTCTTCTGTAACTGCTTGAATAATGACACCTGTAGACTTAGACTGCCAGCTTTTTGGAGTAGTTCAGCTTAGTGTGTTAGAGTGGAGTCCCAGTTCATTGCTAGAACTCTGTATGCTACTACAACACAAATATTTAATAAATAGGAATAGTCAACTTAATGTCAGTTAGACAAAATAACTCGGGGTAAATGGATGTGCTTAAAATTACCTATGGTTGATTAAGGCTTATGAGTGGCTTATGATGACTTTCAAATGATTTGTAATAACTTAGGAAGCTTTGCCTTCAAAATGGTTCATGTTCTATGGAAAATATGGGTTTTGACTCTGGAGCATACTGTGAAATGAGACTAATTGAGAAATGTTCGAGAAGCAGTCTGTTCAGTGTGGTCTTTTCCTCTGAAAAGACATATCCAAAGGCACAGACAGAAATGACTGTTGAGATCCCAGCAAACAGAGGAAGGGCAATCTTTCCTTAATTTAGTCAAATAAAAATTATGCGTCTGTTCTTAGCTACCTTCTTTAGGCTCTGTACATGGTCAGTGGAGAGAGATATCTCCAAATGACAGTTCATCACATCATAAGTTGATGTCTAAGAGAGCCACCACTGAGCAGGTCTTCTCATTCAACTATCTGTAGTGGCTACGTAGGATTAGTGTGACCTGGACACTTAACTTTACAGAGCCTTGAATACCACAGCAAAGGTTTTCAAGTGAAGTGGAAGTATCCACGACTGAATAATGGTTTTGTTTGCGTTGGTTTGTTTCAGAATGTAGAAAAATATAGCAGCTATCCAGTTTACCACAGTGTCTATGAAACCTATGAAATTGTGGAGAGGTTTTATGATCCCACTTTCAAGAATCATCTGACAGTAGCTCAGGTACGGGGAGGGCTGGTGTTTGAATTGGCCAACTCCGTCGTGCTTCCTTTCGACAGCAGAGATTATGCATCAGCTGTGAGCAACTATGCTCACGTCATCTATAACTTGTCAAGGAGTCATGAAGAGGACCTGGCAACATACAATGTGTCCTTTGGTATGTACAGTCTTTCATTGCACTCCTCCTCCCTTAATGCCAGCAGTGCCTTATCTTAATGTATGTCTTAGTCATGGCCTGGTATTTACCTTGTGCTGTATGAACAGTAAATAAAAGAAGAGCCACACCCTCCAATAATTTGAAATTTGAATATTTGGTCACTAGTATGCCTGCGTAGAGACTATGCCACTTTCAAGTGGAGCCAACACTTACAGTTGCATGTTCTTTTACTCATGAATGGTTCACTGATGATGGCAACAAGGTATCTTTGTCTTGGTCCCTAAAAAAAAAATCACACTGCTTTGCACCTTAATGATGTTGGATTAATTCTCTGTCCAACACTGATCATAGGATAATTCAGGTTAGAAGGAACCTAAAGAGGTCTTTAGGTCAACCTGCCCAAGGCAGGGTCAGCTCTGAGGTCAGACCAGGTTGCTCAGAGCGTTATCCCATCTGGTCTTGAAAACCTCCAAGGACAGAGACTACAGAACCTCTCTGGACCACAGTGCTTGACTACCCTCAAGGTAAAAAGATTCTCCTTATATGCAGCCAGAATTTCTCTTGTTTCAGTTTATGGGCACATGATGGCAAGTGGAAGCACCATAAGAAGCTTGCCTCGGGGCTTGGTCAAGCAGGAATGGTTCATCCCAATGCCACAATAGGGATCTTATGCTGGCATGTGAAACTTTATTTCATGTTATAGGGATTAACAATATGCCTCCTGCCTGAGAAGCCTTTATTTTATTGACAACGTTACATAGTATTCAGTTTAGGACTTTCCTGCTAATGACCAATATGGGGTATGTGTGTGCGTGCGTATGCACACCAATATGAGGTATGTGTGTGCGTGCGTGTGCACACACAAACACACACACATATACTCTCAGCCTTTCTCAAAACTCTGTATGTGTTCAGCCTGGAGGAGAGAAGGCTCCGGGGTGATCTTATAGCAGCCTTCCAGTACCTAAAGGGGGCCTACAGGAAAGCTGGAGAGGGGCTTTTTACAAGGGCACGTAGTGATAGGAGAAGGGGCAATGGCTTTAAACTGAAAGAGGGGAGATTTAGATTCGATATAAGGAAGAAATTTTTCACTCAGAGGGTGGTGAGGCACTGGAACAGGTTGCCCAAAGATGTTGTGGATGCCCCATCCCTGGAAGTGTTCAAGGCCAGGTTGGATGAGGCTTTGAGCAACCTGGTGCAGTGGAGGGTGTCCCTGCCCATGGCAGGGGGGCTGGAACTAGATGATCTTTGAGGTCGCTTCCAGCCCAAACACTCTATGATTCTATGTGTGGAGGGACATACCAGTAAAACACAAGTTGTTGGGACTTATCAAATCCCAGATGTACCTGAACAGTCTGGATCTGGAAATCCATGCTTTAGTTTTTGGTATTTCTGTACATTCCTCAAGTAGCAAATAACAAATGGTATTCAGAGAAATACTGATTTCTGTTGTCTCCAAGGCAAGTTTTCACACAGAATTACATAGTTTTTAATGTAGGAATATGGAGTCATCTGATTTTCATTCAATGAGAACTGACAGATCATGGTCACAGTGAAAGATAAAGCTTTAATTTGAATTTGGTTTATTAAACGATTCATTCAGAATTTGAAGTTAAATACCTGCTTCCTGCTCTCTCCAGATGCTCTTTTTTCAGCTGTGAAGAATTTTACAGAAGTTGCTGCTAGCTTTCATGAAAGACTGCAACAAATTGATATCAATAAGTAAGTTTAACACTTTTTTTCTTTCAGACGAATACTCTGGGCTCAGAGGCCATAGACTTCACTTGCATTTAGTCCCCTGAATAACCTTGGTGACAAATGACTGACATTTTAAGTCCTTATGGACTGTTGTCTTTAAAGATCTGGTTACTCTAGGAAACCAAGTATAGAAATTTTGAATTAGTGGACATCAGAGACACTGCAGAGCCTGGGAGTCTAGCCATGCTAGCTTCGAGAAGTGTCCAAGCTAATTAATGTCAATTCTTGATGAGTTTTAATTGAGGAGCAGTGCCAGGGTGATACGTAGATGTGACTAGAATGCTGGTTAGCATGAGCAGAGCCAGCTCAGGTGTGTAACTCCCTCTGAATAGAGACACATCCTGAGATTCTGTTACTAGATTATCATCAAAGAACAAACATTCACTTGTGCTCTTCATTTGACAGCACTCTATTTTCAAGATACTGGTACCACTCAGTGAAAAAAACAAATAGCTGTACTGTGATTGTAGTTGTGGCCAGTTTTTGATGAGATTTCAAAAAATTCTATGCACCACCTATGCCAAAAGGCCTAATTTGCACTTGACTTAATTCTTAATTTATTCTTTGTAGGCCATGCCCAGAATGAGAAACCAAGCTTCCTTTTATATATACATATGCGTACGTTACGTTTCTTGGGAAGAATCTCATTTAGCCATATGCTTACCCTTATGGAAGACTTAAGTGAGAATAAAAGCCATCTTTTTAATGGCAGCAACTTTGAAGATAAATGAGTTAACAATAATTTCTTATGTAAAATATGACATTTATGGCATATGACATGTATTTGACGTTTTCAAAATGGTTTCATTGATGGATGGCCTAAATCTAAGCATTAATTCAACCAACCAGTTTCTGTTTCTGTTTACACCAATGTAAACTTGAAACCGTTTCATCAATGGTGCTAGAGTTACTCCAGGCTTACTGTGATACAAATTTTACCATTTTTATTGCTGAATGCCTTTGAAGCTCTACAGTAAGTTACTTTGGATGTGAACTACCAAACCCACATATATTCAGTGTAATTTTCTTCACAGTTCTTTTATTTGTTAAGCATCAGTACTACGCTCAGAGCTGTTCAAAGCAGACAGACACAGATGGTCTCTGCTCTAGGGAATTTACAATCTTCTGTCAGAAAATCACAATTCTTGGATGATTCAAAGGATGATTCTAACATCACAAGGTTCCTGTTTCTCAGATGTTGTGGTTTTACATAAAAATAAATGTGATTTTATTGAAGTAATTTGCAGCTGGCCGGCTTTGTGGAAAATAGGGTCTTTAGAAAACTCATACGAAAGGAGAAAATGGTCTGCATAAGCATCCTAATGAAAAGGAGATAAAGGAATAAATGCAACATGAAAGAAAATATCTTAAAGTCTTAAGATAAGTCCTGTTAACCAGACTGTCTCACAGTACAGATCAGCATAATTCTGTTGTGCAGGTTAGCTGATGTGGGCTGTCTTGTGGGCTACACTTTAAGTTCAACATCTTGGATCTGCTCTCCTTCATAAATCCAGAGCTGTGTACATTGAGGCATGGGATAAGAGTGGGCCAAACACTCTGTAGCTAACATATTCCTCTGTTTTCTTTTTAGTGTACTTGCTGTCAGATCATTAAATGATCAGCTCATGTTTCTAGAAAGGGCTTTCATCGATCCTCTTGGATTACCTGGCAGGCCATTCTATAGGTAAGAAAGGTTTATTTTGCACTTTCTGCCTAGAGTATCGTATGAGAATTCCTTTAAGATTTACAGGTCTCTAAATGGAATTGTAATTGATTTTATTAGACATGGTAAAAGTAGATTAAACAGGACAAATAAGATTGAAAAGGGAAAACGAGTAGGGAAAACTTCAGTGAGAAACACTACACAGAATGAGAAAGTGTCTTGTTGGAAGCCTATTCAGATCAGTAAACCCATTTCCATTGATTGTCAGCTTCTAATCACATCTAAAAGTTTGGCCTTGGACTCAGTTCAAGTAATTTCGGTGGTAAAGGATCTTTAGGAAGTTACTATGATTTGAAAGTGAAATAGGATATAATTGAAGTATCTGCAATTTGGTGGAGTATAGCAGAACCGTCATGGTAGCAAATATAGTGTAGAGGGCAGTACTTCAACAGCAGGGAAATGGATTCAGTAGTTCCCTCATCCAGTTCAAGAAGTAAGTCGTGTTTGAGAGGCAGAATAATCAAGTCAAGTCTATCTTTTTGGTCCTTCTACCAGTCTGCATAATTCAGAACAGTGAGCATTCCACTAAAAAGTAACTGTAGCAGGAGAACGTAAGATCTACAGTCATTGTACCTCTCATAGCTTCTGATTGCAATTCTGTTGAGAACAGTCTCTTGTTAAAGCATCAGCTTTCCTGCCTCAAAGCATGCCTGTATCTGTTAGAAGTTGTGTATATCTGTGAGAAAAGAAGCTGGTTTTTTATCTTTCAGTTTCATCTAAAATGAGGGAAAGGAAAATACTTTAGTCAACTTTATCTCAAGTCTTCCTAGCTACAAAGTTCTGGAATTCTCATGGAATAATGTAGCTCATGTAATTTTCTTGCTTCAGAGATTATAGGTACTATTGCTGCAATAATCTTACTTATTTACATCTTCAGTGTCAAGAATTTAACACATGATATAGAAACAGATTATTTTTATTCAGAAAATAATGTTTTATTTTCCTAATGCAGAATATTGTTATTTTTTTTTCTCTCAACTTCCCTACAGACATGTTATCTTTGCTCCAAGCAGCCACAACAAGTATGCAGGAGAATCATTCCCAGGGATCTATGATGCCATGTTTGACATTAAAAACAAAGCTGATCAACATGAAGCCTGGGAAGAAGTTAAAAGGCAGATTTCCATTGCAGCCTTCACTGTACAGGCAGCAGCAGAAACACTGAAGGAAGTAGCTTAAATAGCAACAACCTAATTATCCACAAAGACTACGTATGACAGTTTGCAGAAGCCTTAAAAATGGAGCATTTAACAACACTAAGAGGATTATTAGAAAGAACACAGGATCGAAAAAAATCTTGTTCTTTGCAAATAATACACCCAAGTGGGATGCATTTAGCAATGTTAACAAGGTAATGTACTCCATTGAGAGAGCTCAGGCTTTAGATAACTTCTGAAGTGAGAGTGAAAAAGCTTCATGTTTTCTCCCAGTTTCATATTTTGAGAATTGCTAACCACTGAATTTATTTTCAGAGCTTTGAATTTTGCTAGCTTGGTTATTATAGCACTGCTCATGGTGCATTAGAAAACCAGGAGTCATTTCATGTTTCTATCAGTTTCTAATTTTGTAGTTGACTTTTTATTATTTACCTTGGAGTTGCAAAAGTATACTCTCCTTTTACACAAAGAATCACATATGAAGATGGGAAAACTGTCACATACTGTGTGAGGGATGTATAATGATCATAACAAGTTTTGGGCAGCCAGCCCAGAATACTCATCCATGACGTTCTCCTCTTCACATGCTGAGTCGTGCAGCTGTTAACAAATAAAATTAAGCAAGAAGCTTTCTAGTTACTGGAGTAAAAACAAGGCAATACATCTTGTCAGACATATAATCATCGCACAAAACATGTCTTTCAAGATGGAGACCTACTTTTATTCTTTTATCCAAAATCTACCCCTGCTATGCCTTTTCCATATCAAGGTGTTTTTAACATGAAGATAATTAGAAGCAAACATAAATTCATCATGTCCTTAGTTTGAAAAGATACCGAATTATTACTGTCTTTGTAGAGTCTATTTCTGATTTGGGTGTGCAGCTTACTCTTATGACAGACTGCACAAAAGTTTACAGTGGGACAACCAAGATCAAATGGAGAAGACTCAGAAAATCAGGTCTCTTTATCCGACACTCTGCCACTGGAGCATTACTAAGCTCTTGCACAGCAAATAGGTTGTGTAACTTGATCTGCCATTTTAGCTGAGGCCTCCACCATGTCTTAGAAGACTGTCCCATGATCTGGTGGTTTTCAATGTCATGGAAGATTATTTTCTTTTCTGTAAGACCTCATTTATTCACATATATTTATACTCTTCACATTAAAACCCTTTAGGCAAGTTACTATGATTAAGTCATTATTTTACTGAACTGTTGGTCTTATAAAATAATCCAGATAGTGGGAAATGCTTTTACACCCTCAGTTATTGCTCAGTTATTACACCCACAGTTGTTGCTCAGTTATTTTCACATCTTTATGAACGCAATTGGAGTAAACCCATGGGAGACATGTCTTCCCCCAAATCTATTGCTCACAGGAGACGTTGCTGTCTCTAACTGTTTTATCGCTGCTGGCTGCTCCACTGCTCCTTTTGCCAATAGAGGATTCATTATGACGGCCTATAATCCACCTCTGGCAAAATTAGCCACGTTAGTTTAGATCATCAGTAAGGTTAACCTAGAGGATTTTGTCTGGGAATGGTAACGCAAATCCACCATGCAGAGTGGGGCAGCAGTAAACAGCTGCTGTTGACCAGGTGGATACAAAAAGGGTATTTTGCTATTGCTAAGGAGGATGAACTGAATCACCAAACTCCAAAATTGTGGAGGTCTTTCCCTAAATGACCTGTAACCTTCCTCAGCAACTTTTTCTCTCAGCCCAGAAGAAGTTTTTAATCTCTGGCCTAACCATAGCATTGTTTCATTTAAGTTTAATTAAGGACCTTTTTGGCAATAGCTAGTGGATAATATACAATGTCAGGGCCCAGGGCCTCACCAAATAGAGAGTTATACTTTTAATCCATTTAAAAAAAAATAATCTGGGCTGTCCCCTAACCACTGCAGGGAATAAGATACAGGGACAGAAGTTCTCTTTCTCCTATGGACTCATTTCCCCTGCACACAAAAAATTCAATTCTAACTGGTCCAGAGAGAGTAAGCCCCCATAAGGCTGGTTGTAACACAATGGTTTACATGAAGTTTTGGCTAAGGTGGGATTCAAACTGTCCAGTGCTTTCTCCTAGATTTGGGTCCACTTTGTGACCCATCTTCCGTGAAAACCACAACCTATAGCAGTTGAATTTTAAAAGCAAATGGAGCTTTTCATAGTTTTTTGAGAGAAGAAGATCCTCAGATGGACTCAGTGCAGTTGTTTCCCCAAGCCCTAACACAGCCGTTTACCAAAGGGATTTGAGATCAAAGACACGATGCTCAAAGACACAATTGGTGGGGGTGTTTCCCCACCGTCAGCACAAAGCTTTTCTGGTCTCCATTCTGAGAAGCCTAATACTTGATGCTGACTTCTCTTGAGACAACCACTGTGATTCTTATCCTTAGCTTATCCAGCATCATCTTGGATGTTACTGGTCCCACTACAGAAAACCACCACCATTTACAAAATTGTTACGACAAACCAACACTCATTCTATAGAATTTTTCCTCAATATACTGGGTTGCAACTTGTGCCTGTTCAACAGCTTCGTCAAAAGCTGCTAAGACATCTTTGCTTTTTTTATCTGGTATTTGCTGAAAGAGAGGAAGACAGACAGCAGGATAGGTATTCCATGGAAGCTGTCTGCACTTGTAAGTGCATACCTCAGACTCCTTTGTTTCTGTGAGGAAGGAAGCACAGGTGCCTAGTTCTGCAAAGCCTGAGTTAGACATGGTGATGAAAGAATGGTTATGTATGCACTGAGAAATGTTATTTCACATGACTCATTTACTAGGATGATAAAAAGAAGCAAGGGTCAAATATTTGACATTTATGAACAAAATCAGCTCAACTGACATATGTCGGTGAATGAAGACATCCAGTTCCTACCAGACAAGTGGGAAATAATGGTTAAATGAATAATACATATTAAAACCACTGTCTGTTAATACATTCTTGCAAACTTTGTAACCACTGAGAAACAATTCCAGTCCAGGGAGTCTTACAGCTCAAAAAACTGTCTGCACCAGACACATGAGCAAGGAGATGTATGCTGTGAAGCAGTCTACTAAGGAAGGGCAGACAATGAGAAGCCAGGTACAGGAATAACTACTTTTTAAGAATCTGTGGTTTTTGTTAGATCTGTCAGATTGCCTCAGGGGCATAGCTATTAGCTAACTCAATAGCTATGAGTTGAAATGAGTGTGAAATCCTTTCCTATAGAAGTCAAGATAAGGTTTGTGTGCTAATTCTCCTTCAGCGAAGTGGAGCTTCGAGCAACATAAAAAAAGTCTTTTTTATTCTAGACTTCTACAGTGAGTTGAAATTCACTCTTAACGCTACCAAGTGCTGTTAACCAGATTAGCTGGTTTAGCTCTTAAGCTTTGACGTTACTCCAGAGTATTTGGCCAACACAGACTGTTGAATTGAGTAAAAAAAAAAATAATTCAGTTGTTAACAGGAATGAAAAACGAAATCAACTAAGTGTGTTGACTTCACAGTTTATTGATCATCTAACATGAGCCAGTTTTTCATGTTAACTACAGATGTTTTCAGCCAGAGATGGCCATTAGCAGAGGTGTTTACTATAATCAACTTTCAGTTATTTTATTTTCTAAATATGCTGTCATTAGTACTTGGAAGAACTAACATCCTAATTCTAGACAGCTCCTTGCAAACACTCATTTGGCTTTTACAGTTCCTGCAGACAAACTCACCGAGTCATTGATTTATGCACAGCAGCAGTGACTGAATTACAAGACAAGAGCTTTGGAAGTATTTAGTAAGCTGAGGGAGGAACCTAGCTGGCATTGTGGCATTGTTAAGAGCATCCTTTCCAATTTGAGAAATTACATTAAAAAATCTGGAGGTGAAATGAAAAAGCAATGCTATTTTTTGAAGGAAGTACTTCCTATCATACGATCACAAATTGGATGCTGTCAGAATTTTCCAAAGAACTCCATACGATGACCATCTTGTGCACTAAGAGTCTAAATAAAATAATATGAATGCATACCCATGTGTGGAAAAGGTAGAAACTATACTTACATCAAAATGAACCCTTGCTTTCATGAAAACAGCTATGTCATTGTTACTTTGGCTGGAAAGTCTGTTGACCTGACAGCATAATTTCTAAATTAAGATGCTGTCAACACAGATCTCGCTTCAAGTGTTGCTTTAGCTGAGACAGCAATCACTGGTATTCAAGATCTTTGAGATGGGACCTGTGCTCATGTCTGCTTGTATGAGAAGTTTGAAACATGCTGCTGGTCTACAGACAATACTGTCGTGAAGGGGAGGAGAGCAGCTAACTCCCACAGAAAGTTGGAGTCAGAGTAAATTGTATTCTTTCACTTGATGGACAGCAGCCTCCCAGAGCAGGGGATTGTAATCAATGGAAGAATATCACACAATCATAGGATTGTACGGTTGGAAGAGAACTCAGAAGGTCCGTAGTCCAAACTCCTGCTCAAAGCAGAGTAAGCTCCAAGGTCAGACCAGATTGCACAGATTTTGTCCAGTCTGGTCTTGAAAATCTCCGAGGATGGAGACCACATAACCTCTCTGTGCAAGATATTCCAGTGCTTCACTGCCCTCATGATGGAAAAGCTTTTCCTCTTGTTTTAGGTTTTGACTGTTGTTTCTCATCCTCCTGTCATGTACCACTGAAGAGATTGGTTCTGTCTTCTTGAAAAACCTCTTGCACATACTGGAAGATATCATTTGGTTTATGTTCAATGTGCAGTCTCTCTGCCTCACTGGATGCATTCCTCTCTAGAAAAAAGGGTCAAAGATCGCAAGCTGAACTTGTCAGCTGACAGTAATGTAAACTTTATTTTAGCTGGAATCTGGTAAAGGACTCCTGAAGTTCAAGATAACAGAGGCTCCGACTCAAAGCATCAAAATCTACTGCCCTTTTAATCTGGTAGTCAGACAGAGTGCAGAGGCTGCGGAGAGTTCTGGGGGACTGTGCAACTGTCCGTCAGTTCCTGTTGGCCAATTACTATAGAATAATATCAAAGCTTGAGAGCCAAAACAGCTAATCTGGTCAACAGCACTTGGCAGTGTTGAGAGCAAGTTTCAACTCATTGTAGAAGTCTAGAATAAAAAAGACTTTTTTCCTGCCTTTCCCACAAACCAGAGCCCTTTGATCTCTCAAGCCATAAGTTGTCTTTAGTCAAACAACAGGTCAAGCAGCACAACAGTAGCACATCTTTCTTGCTGCAGATACTAACCTTCAGGGCCCAGTTGCTGAGCAGCTACAACCTACAATTTCCAAGCCCCAGCATTCGTTCTGTGCGTTATGTGTGTTTACGTACTGTTGCTGGCTTTCCTAATTGGCTGCATAGCAGCAATTATGTGTTCAACGAACAAGCATGCTAGCTTGGCATTTGGCATGTGGATCTTTGCCATTTCTTGAGCTTTTCTAGTTTATCAGGGTTATTTTATTTTTTTAAAACTAAGTAGAATATATGTAGGTATCTGCAAGTTCTGTGAGCTTCAGCTGAACCTCACTCTTGTCTTCACTCTAAGCATGTGCAATTCTCACCACTCCTGAGGTCAATATGAGGCCTATGCAGTAAATGATACTTTTCTTGCTAGTTTTAAAAATGATATTAATTTGAAGAAGTACTGTGTGTTTAGGAGTTTGTTTGTCTTTTGGACTTTTTTTCAGTTTTGTCACCTGGTCTGAGAAAAGAAATCTCTTTTCTTGCTAATCTTCTCACATTGCTTGTCTTGCATAATTTTTGTGACTACTTAGGACCAGTCTTATCTCCCATCAGCCTAAAGTCTTAACTTTGATTAAACACAGGCTGAGGTTGGTATTTTCAGCATTGAATAAAATACCACACTATTATCAGAGAAGCAGTCTTAGTAGTATCTCACACTGATAATACCTTAGTTCTAGCAGGAAAAGCCCCACGTAAAAGAACAGGGTGGCTGATAGATGTGGTTTTGATTTGCTCAGGAAGTGACTCAAAGAGAGATGAGTCTTATGGGATACTGATCATCTTAACAGCTCTGAGCTCTCTCCTTAGCTGCTCAGTAACAGCTAAGAGTGAGATGAGGTTTGGTTTGGAGCGGTTTCTGCCACCTCCTGACAGATGTGACTGCGTTCCAGGCATGCTGTACTTCAGATGTCACCATGACAGGCTCATTTTTCTCTGGCTCCACTTATTCTGAGGAGCATTTGTAAGACATGATACTACAACTTTGGCTTTGTGATTTAGTAATGTTTACAGTGGGTTAGTTAGGCTATGTCCCAGGGCTCAGGAAATAGTGAACATGCAGGATAGATACTGCATTCCTTATGCTGCATATCTTGGAACTGGTATTACTAGCAAAGGGGAGAAAGTAAAGGAGGTACAGAAACAAAAAGAAGGGGACAAAAAAGGAGCAGCTAAACAATGCTAAAGAGAACCCCCTCTTCCAACCTAGGCACTGAGGAAAATGCAAGCTGGTACAGGAGGAGGTAGCTTTATTCCCCCTCCCTTCTTTCGGAAAACTTAGTTCTAGGTGCCCTCTCCCCACATTCTTTAAGAAGCATCTGAATTGCTGCACTCTGTTCCCCCTTCCCAAAGAGAGGCCAGCAGCACCTATAAACTCTGTTATCAAGCCAATGGTAATTATTTAGCCTTTATATGCTGTTTTTCTCATCTCCCCAGGAAGTATGTAAATGAGATAGCTCAGGGATACTTTCGCAATGTACCAGCAAGCAATTTCAATTATCTATATATGATCCAAGAGGGACAACAAAAATTCTTGTATAGTAATGTCACTCCTTACACTGGCCTGCCCAGCAGACCAAGCTGATTCACAGATTTTAATAGAATAGTGTGGGTTGGAAGGGACCTTTAAAGGTTATCTAGTCCAACCCTTCTACAATGAGCAGGGACATCTTCAACTAGATCAGGTTGCTCAGAGCCCCATGCAGCCTGACCTTGAATGTTTCCAGGATGCAGCGTCTACCACCTCTCTGGGCAACCTGTTCCAGTGCCTCACCATCCTCATTGTAAAAGATTTCTTCCTTATATCTAGTCTAAATCTACCTTCTTTTAGTTTAAAATTATTACCCCTTGGCCTATTGCTACAGTTTCTACTAAAAAAGTAGAAAAAAGTACTGGAAAGCTTCTATAAGGTCTCCCTGGAGCCTTCTCCAGGCCGAACTACCCCAACTCTCAGCCTGTCTTCATAGCTGAGGTGCTTCAGCCCTTGGATCATCTTTGTGGCCCTCCTCTGGACCCGCTCCAACAGGTCCATGGAAGAAGCAGTAAATAAACCCTTATTCAGCTGGGAGAGAAGAATAAATGTTTCAAGAATTTAGGGCTGGAAAGAACCCAAAATTTCCAGTTTATGAAAACAGGAGGTTTCAGAATGTGGCTTTATTCAACACTGGAGCACAACTAAAACAATTTGTGAGAAAGAGACCAACTTGTTTTAAAACAGTTGATGGCACAGATGTTTGGTCATCTGTTCAAGCAATATATATGTGAAGTTCATTACTTTTCTATGCCAGCTGAAGAGCATGGACTTGGATATGACAGAATAACTTTGAAGGACTGGTTTATGAAGACTGGCACTTTCTTTCCCAGTTAATATTTCACTTGTTTACAAACCCTGAAGGATTTTAGGTCAGAAAAGGTCAGCCCAGATTAGCCAATAACTAGAGCACCTCAGCCTAGTCAGAATGAGGATTTTTACAGGGGACTTCACTTTCTGAGGGAAATGTTGTAGCTCCAGGACTTTTCTGAGTAACAAACATCCCTGCCATTTATATCAAACTCCCACTCTTGCTCTGGTATTTCTGAGACATCAAACAGCCAAGGAAACACAAAGAAACTGCAATAACATTTCCATCAGTGCATGGATTAGTCCAGGGCACCCAAGATCTCTTTTCTTTTTCACTCACTCAATAGTACCACCTCCAAACTTTAAAAAAATGGTAATCATCACCTGGATAAGACAGGATTCAAAAGCACAAAATAGCTCTGCAAGACAGCAAAATTTCTGCCTGCTCCTTTTAATCCCTGCTTAGCCACTTTATTCTACAGATTCTCACTCTCCTAAGCACACCCTGCAAACTGCTTTTGTCTCCTGTATTGCAGTTTCATCTGATTACAGGAAGATGACATCTCCAGCTCTTTTATTCAGGCCACAACACAATGCTGAAGTCATTCCTCAGTCAGCCCATCCTCAAGATCCCTTTATGGATTGCTTGATCTCACAGCAACTCCCTTTTCCCACCTCACAGCACATCCCTTTCCTCTTGCCACTCCTACAGCTTTTAGCTTTTTTATCTGGTCCAAGTAGAGGCACAAGTTACAGCAGAGCTCACTTCTGGAAACTTTCTCTCCTCTTTCTTGGGCCACCAGGGTAGAGAAGGATACAGAAGACCATGCAGCAAAGCAGCAATGTTATCAGAGAGGAGATGAGGGGGAAACTTGTGACCAGCATGGTTTTGCCCTGAAGAGGCCTGAGAGGCCGGGGCTCCCCATGCCGGACACAGCAGATCCCAGCCAGCTCCATGACAGACGCACCGCAGGCACAGCTGAGCTCATCAGCCAGTTGGTTGTGCCCCAGTGAAAACATACTTGAGTAAGGGACGTATGCTGAAAGAGCAGAGGAATGAGTTAAAAAAAAAAATAAGTGAGAAACTGCAGTGTGAGCACCAAGGTGAGAGGAGGAGGAGGAAGAAGAGGAGAAGGGGGATCAGGTGCTCCAGGTTCCAGAGTGAGTGATGTCCTGCATCCTGGGGACACAGCTGCGGTGGATCAGATACCCACACTGCAGCCTGTGGAGGGAGGACCCCACACTGGAGTAGCTGGGTGTGTCCCGAAAGAACTGCAGCCTGTGGAGAACCCACACAAGAGCAGTGGAACAGTGTAAGGAGGAAGGAGCGGGACAGAGGGGAGGTTAGGTACTGACCGTAATCCGCATTCCCCATCCCCCTGTGCCATGTGGGGTGGGGTGTTGGAGGAGTCAGGAGTGCAAGAGTGAAGTTCAGCCTGTGATAAAAGGGTGAGGAAACTGTTTTAATTTTTGTCTTTGTTTCCTACTACCCAAATTGATTTTAATTGGCAATACATTAAATTAATTTTCCCCAAGTCGTGTTTTGCCCGTGACAGTATTTGGTTGGCAATCTCCCTGTCTTTGTCTCGACCCATGACTGTTTTCATCCTGTTCTCTCGTCCCATTGAGGAGGGGGAGCGAACAAGCAGCGGGAGGTGACTGTAGCCCTTAGCCAAGGTTAACCCACCACAACTGTGAATATAACTCATTGTTTCTAAACCTTGTTCATGACTATCGTAGAAATCTCACACAGCAGCACAAAATTTTTTCTGTGTCACTTTTTGAAGCCTGCATAGGCAGAGAGATCATGACAAATTTGGGCAGCCACTTTGTTTAATGGAGTTAAGCATTTTGCATTGGTCAACAGCATTTGTTAAGATCAACTCTAGTTCAGCATAAAATGTATTAATCTGAACTATAATGGAAAAGTGGATAGAATAAGTAAAGATGGCTTAAGTATATGCAACAGAGGGCCTCTTATACCATTCATGGTCCTCTAGGACGGGATTCATTTCCCTGAACTTCACCCTTCCATGCTTATATCTAAGATTTACCCTATAAAAAGCAGAGGAAAAAAACCCTTCTAAGCTATAACTTGTATCATTCCAAATCAATGTCTGAAGCACAACGAAGGATTTGTGCCTAAATGGCACAATTGGCATTGAATGTATGCCGATGGGATGAGGCGAGTCTCGCCCCTAACGCCTGCCTGGCATGTTCTGTGCTGGTTTACCAATACTTTTAACAGACTCGTAATGCAACATACTCAGAGTCCGTAGCACAGCCCACAAAACCACAGTTCTCTAGGTCATAAAAGATGTCATCCACAGCAATGCACAAAAAACAGTTTCTGTATATGTGAGTATACAAATATCTATAAATATATGCATTTATTTATACATAGACATTTTTTATGTGTATAAATAGGTGTGTATATATGTATATATATTGCATATTGTATGCATTATAAATACGGACACACATACATAAATGTAGTAAGGAATTAACGGCCATAAGGAAAGGCCCAAAAAGTTTCCTCAAAACCCCACACAAACCAGAAATGCCGGCCAATGGGTTCATAAACCAGAAACTTTATTTCAAGGTAAGTTTCAGACAGAAGGTGAGTGTCACAGAGCTCCCCTTGTCCAGGGCTGTGGGGAGCTTCCAGCTGCTTGTCAGACCACGGCACGGTGCAGACTGTGTCCTCAGGTCCAGGGCTTTGCAGAAAGCTGCAGGAATTTCCACCGAGTGGCTGAGGAGGGGACAGGAGTGTGCCGGGGTCTGGTTGTGACCCTGTCTGGGCTGGAGGCTGTGAAAAATGGGGCAATACGTCCTAACAATGGGAGCAGCCGCCCTCAGTCACGGTGGGCAGCTCTGGCACGGGGCTCTCCCAGCCTCAGGCCACAGCGGTCAGTCCCAGGTCTCCCTGGCAGCCCGGAGACATTTGTCCTGGGGTGGCCGTGTCACCACCCACCTCCAGCTGCTGCCCACCATGACATGGCTGCTGCACTGCTGGGGATGGCGCGAGGAGCAGAGAGCTCGAACACGGCGCTGTCCGGGTGTTTTGATTCCTTATCGTTATGTCATGTCCCTGTAGAAAGTCACAAATCTCGCTGGAGGAGTGGCTGAGCACAGGGCTGTGCCATGGTCTGGTCACATCCTCTTTGAAGCCCTCTGCTGCTCCTGTCCGTGTGGGCACAGCCCGTCGCCTGTAGCCGCGGCCACCCCACGGCCCCTCGTCGCCCCCGGCCCGCTCCACCGCCCCCGGGGCTTCCCCTGGGCAGGGCAGGGGCAAGAGCCCCGCGTGAGGGTGCGGAGAAACGAATGTGGTGTCTGAACTCCAAGGTGTGTGACGTACCAGTGCCACTCCGGCTGTCTGAAAGCCCAATACCCAGTGAATATACGTGAAATTGGCAGAATACTGGACCTGGGAGAAGCGCATGCCCAGATGGGGGACACTAAGTGTGATAGTTTGATGTGGGGGGGTGTTCTGGTGGCAGGGGAGGGGATTTGCTCCCTGACCACCAGACCCGCGTCCCATCCCTCCCGGGGGGTTGAGCCAAATCGGCACCTCTGCGAATTGCCCTATTTAAGATGAGACAAAGGGACGGGAAAAGGCTTTTTGCCCAGGAAGAGGAGAGGGGAGGAGGGCGCTGCCCTCGCCCCCGGCTCCCGGCCGGGCGGCCGCTCGGGCCCGGGCCGGCGCCATGTGCTCAAGATGGCACCAGGGAAGCCGCATGGAGGACTCGGGAAGCACCCCGCTCCCGGGGTGCCCGCCGGGCCGAGCTCCCCCAGAGAGGATTAAGATCTAAGAGAAAACAACCACAACGACCAGGTCAGTCAAGGTGGAGCAGGAGGAGGTGCGCTGGAGCTGAAGTTTTCCCTTGCAATCAGTGTGAAGATGGCAAGCAGCCCCCCTGCAGCCAGGGTGTACTCGGCGGAGCAGAGACCCACTCGCAGCCCGTGGAGAAACCCACGTCGGGGAAGAGATGCCTGAGCCCGGGAGAGGTCGTGGAGCAGGGGATGCACGACCAGGTACTGTTAATAATGGGCATGGGATGCACAACGAGGTCGTGGAGGCATCTGGAGTCCGTGGGACGACCCACGCCGACGCGAGTGGCAGCAGCTCCCTAAGAGGCCGAGACTGGTAAAGCCCGAACTGGTGCAATCCATGGGGAAGGATTGCAACCCTGCAGGTAGGACTTACACTGGAAAAGTTTGGGGATTTTTCCTCGTGAGTAGGGGATCCACTGAATCAAGGGAAAAATGGTTTAAGGACTCCTCCTCCTTTAAGAAAGGAGCGGCAGTTAACATCATGGATGAATTGACCTGCACTCCCCCATTCCCTGTCCCCCTGCGCCGCTGGGGGGGAAGGTAGAGCCAGGAACGAAAGGAAGGGGGGGTGGGGAGGTTGTTGTGTTTAAGACTTCTGGGGGAAGTCTCGCGCTCACTAGCCCTTGTCCTTATGGGTGACTTTAACCTGCCTGATGTCTGTTGGAAGTATAACATGGCAGTCAGGAAACAGTCTAGGCGGTTCCTGCAGAGTGTGGAGGACAACTTCCTCTCACAACTGGTTAGTGAACCGACTAGAGAAGGAGCTCCCCTAGACCTGCTGTTTGTGAACAGAGAAGGTCTTGTGGGAGATGTGAAGGTTGGAGGACGCCTGGGGCTTAGTGACCACGAGATAATAGAATTCTCAATTCTAGGGGAAGTTAGGAGGGGGAACACTAAAACGGCCAAGCTGGACTTTGGGCGAGCTGACTTTGAGCTGTTTAGAAGTCTGGTTAAGAAAGTCCAATGGGAGACAGCTCTCAAGGGTAAGGGGGCGCAGGAGGGATGGTTACTATTCAAAAAGGAAATTCTGGAGGCACAGGAGCGAGCTGTCCCTGTGTGCCAGAAGTCGAGCCGCTGGGGTAGAAAACCAGCTTGGATAACGAAGGAGATTTGAGAACATCTCAAAAGAAAAAGGGATGTCTACAAGTCTTGGAAGAATGGGCAGGCATCCAGGAATCAATACAGGGAGGAAGTTAGGGCATGTAGGGAAATAATCAGGGAGGCAAAAGCCCAATTGGAACTTAGACTAGCCTGCTCCGTAAGGGACAACAAAAAGTCTTTCTATAAATATATTAATAACAAAAGGAGGGCTAAAGATCACCTCCAGCCCCTACTGGACTCAAGGGGTACGTTAGTCACTAGGGATGAGGACAAGGCTGAGGTCCTTAATGCCTTCTTTGCCTCAGTCTTTAATAATAAGGTCAGCAGTTCCCAGGTGAGCTGGCCTTCGGTGTCTGAGTGCAGGGAGGGAGAGCAGATGGAAGCTCCTGTGATCCAAGAGGAACGGGTCAAGGATCTGCTCCTTCGGCTGGATGCCCACAAGTCTATGGGGCCTGATGGTATCCACCCGAGAGTCCTGAGAGAGCTGGCGGATGTCATTGCCAAACCCCTGTCCATTATCTTTGGGCAGTCTTGGCTCACTGGGGAAGTTCCGCTGGACTGGAGGCTGGCGGATGTTACCCCCATTTACAAAAAAGGGCGGAAGGAGGATCCGGGGAACTACAGGCCTGTCAGTCTGACCTCGGTGACGGGCAAAGTCATGGAACAGGTTATCTTGAGTGCTATTAATGAGCACATACAGGTTAACCGGGTGATCAGGCCCAGTCAACATGGGTTTATGAAAGGCAGGTCTTGCCAATCAAACCTGATCACCTTCTATGACAGGGTGACCCGCCTGGTTGACGAGGGAAGGGCTGTGGATGTAGTTTTCCTGGACCTCAGTAAAGCCTTTGATACAGTTTCTCATAGTGTTCTGGTTGAGAAACTGGTAACTGCTGGCCTGGATAGGCACACCCTCCTTTGGGTTAAAAACTGGCTGGATGGCCGGGCCCAAAGAGTGGTGGTAAATGGGGCTAAATCCGGCTGGAGGCCGGTCACCAGTGGGGTTCCCCAGGGCTCAGTGCTGGGTCCAGTTCTGTTTAACATCTTTATCAATGACCTGGATGAGGGTATTGAATGTACCCTCAGTAAATTTGCGGACGACACCAAGCTGGGAGGCTGTGTTGATCTGCTCGAAGGTAGGGAGGCCCTTCAGAGGGATTTGAACAGACTGGATCGTTGGGCTGAGGCCAATGGCATGAGCTTTAATAAGGCCAAGTGCAGAGTCCTTCACTTGGGGTATAAAAACCCCAAGCATCGCTATAGGCTCGGGGAGGAGTGGCTGGAGAGCTGCCTGGCGGAGAAGGACCTGGGGGTGTTGGTTGACTACCGGCTTGATATGAGCCAGCAGTGTGCCCAGGTGGCCAAAAAGGCCAATGGGATACTGGCATGTATCAAGAACAGTGTGACCAGCAGGAGCAGGGAAGTGATCCTGCCCCTGTACTCGGCACTGGTGAGGCCGCACCTGGAATATTGTGTCCAGTTTTGGGCCCCTCGCTTTAAGAGAGATATTGAGCTCCTGGAGCGAGTCCAAAGAAGGGCAACTAAACTGGTCAAGGGGCTGGAAAATAAAACTTATGAGGAGCGGCTGAGGGAGTTGGGGCTGTTTAGCCTGGAGAAGAGGAGGCTGAGGGGAGACCTGATTACGGCCTATAAATACTTGAGAAAAGATGGTGGGGAGGTGGGGGAAGGGCTCTTTACATTAGTGATGGGAGATAGAACAAGAGGAAATGGGCATAAGCTTAGTCAGGGGAGATTCAGGTTGGATGTTAGGAAGTATTTCTTCTCTGAAAGGGTTGTCAGCCACTGGAATAAGCTGCCCAGGGAGGTGGTTGAGTCCCCATCCCTGGATGTGTTTAAGAATAGGGTGGATGAGCTACTTGAGGATATGGTTTAATGGGGATTAGGGATGGTTGGACTCGATGATCTCTAAGGTCTTTTCCAACCTAGAAATCTATGAATCTATGAATCTATGAAGATCTGGCCTTGTTTTCTCTTTCTCTTCTCAAGTAACCAGTTTCATTCCCTTTTGTCTCTTGTTAAGTAACTTTTAATAAATTGGGGTTTTTTTAAGAAAAAGCCTGAGTCATGTTTTGCCTGGGACCATGGTTGGTGAGTGCTCCCTCTCGGTTCTTGTCTCGACCCTCAGTCCAAAACCACGACACTAAGACATCTGAAATTGCACTAAATACTTATTTTAATTCCAGTTGTAGTGCCTGGAACTCCACTGGCTCCATCCATGGACAGTTAGCTCACACTGGGCTGCACAGAGCAGGATTCAGACGTGTGAAAATAGGCTCTGCAGTATCACTTCACGTTGTGAGAGGTCTCCCATGAGCTGTAGCAGCGGCACCAGGACAGGGCAGACCTGATAGAAAAGCTGCCCTGTGCTGGCTTGCTCTGTCCGGAGGTCTCAGGCACTCCACAAGTTCCCAAATGGCACTGGGTATTTTTCTGTTAGGAACCGAACACTCCCTATACAGAGTAATTCAAGTGCTTAAGGTTAGGTGTCTAGCACACTTTAGATATCCTAGGGAATCTGAGCTGATACTGAGAGGCCTCCTGTGTCATACATGGCAGCTCTATGGCATAGAGGAGTCTGGAATGGAGAAGTAAAGTTAGGCTGGAAAACCTGGGTGAGGTGTGGGAGAAGATGTTTTACTTTTTGTCTTTGTTTCTCACTATCCAAGTCTATTTTAGTTTGTACTAAATTAAATTATTTTTCCCTCAGTCGAATCTGTTTGGTAGTGATGCCCCCGTCTTTATTGCACCCATGAGCTTTTTCATCTTGTTTCCTGCCTCTCTCCTGTTGTGGAGGGTGTGTGATTCAAGGCATAGATTTCTACTGTATGTTATACTTTCATTTAAATGGAACATAATATACTGCACCAGTGGGCAATCCATGGAATGTAACAACGTGCCACAACTAACAATAGTACTAGGACTGTATTACAGTGGTAGAAGCTGCTTGGTTGCTGCTGTTGTTCAACTTCAGCATTGCTGAGGTCTTGATCACTTTAAAAAGATGTAGGCATAGAAATAAATACATTTAATATTTTCTCACTCTTGCTATTCTTACCTTCTTCTTCCACTGATGTTATCCTCATGTGAGGTCTGATTTAAACAGCAATCTCCAAAAGCCCTTGTCACTTTATTGTCTATTATGTGCCAGTCCTACACCTGTCGTGCTATATAAATGCTAATAATACATCAATATGCTCTTTCTTTATAAGTTCTGTAGGTGGAATTCCATCTGGTTTGTATATGTCAAGTGAGATGTTGGTGTGAAAAGCCCTTGGTGTTCAGAATTTGTGATGGCTTATGAGCAGTTGGGAAATGTCAGAAAAAAGGATCACAAAACTGGACGTGCTTATCATTTGAACAAAGACCTCCAGACGTGTGCTTAAAAAGGTGGCTGTGACTGGTGCAGAACAGCCAAGTGGTGTAATTCTTCTCCTCTAATCTCTGAAAAGCCTTAGTGAAGTAATTAGGACATTAAACAGTCTTTTCAGCTCTTTCTGAATATTTTCATCTCAACTTAGTCTATTTAAGAAAGTTTTGATACTTGGAGCACTGCCATTTCTTTCACAAGATGTATCTACTTTGGACTCTTTTGAGAGTGAGTGATAAGAACTCAGAGTATATCCAGGCTCCCAGAAAAGCTTTCCTGTCTTCAGCCAGATAACTGGTCTCGAATGGACAAGTCCTCAGTTCGAGAAAGATCAGCCTTGACTTCTACACAGCCATGCAGGAACTCACTAGCAGGGACTGATGTGCAGGGCCAGGGCAAGTTTGTACAAAACATCATGATTATGTGATTCTATGAAAATATCTTGACTGTTTCTTGGACTGAAGTTGTGTCCTTTCCCATGAGATACTGATGGATTTGGCTGAATCAAACTAGGAAACCTTGATCCTAAGAAGCTTACAATCCAAAAATGTAAAACACTAGAAAATATAGGAAAGTAGAAAATATAGGAAATTATTTTGCAACTTTTCCCAGTTGCAAATTGAATGACACCCAGAAATGTCCTCATTGGCTAATCTAAATTGTATTCTGAGCTGCTCTAAGTATTCATCCCTTGCCAAGGAGTAATGTAGCCACAGATTACAAAGGAGAGCAATTCAGTGCTTCCTTGGTAAAGAGAAACAAAGTTTTCCCTTCCTTCACTTCATCTCTTGGCCACTTCCACTGGGACAAATACTGATTGTGATTAAGCTTAAAAAAGGAATTTTCAAAACCAGAATGTCCTGACAGTTAATAGAAATTCGCCTTTAAAGTAGTACTTAAGCATTGCTTAGCGCACAGTCTAGATGCACGTTTGTTACAGAGATAAACATACAGCTACAGACAAGCTGTCTTGTGGGGCCAAACGAAGAAATGGAAGTGGTTTATTGCACTCGGAAAACCATGCCACCATCCAGGGATTAAGGCTGGTTAGGCACGACTAGAGCTGAGAATCACAGAAGCCCGGGGCAGCCTTGGGGCTGAGGGCGGGAAGAGGAGAGGGAGGAGGAGAGGGAGGAGGAGGAAGGCAGCTGCTTGCCTACCCTCCTCGCAGCCCACAGAGCTACCCAGATGGCCAGGAGCAAGGCCACCCTCCGCGCATGGCTCGGCTGCCCCGGGCTGCTGGGCTGTTTCTTGCTGGGCTTTCTTGCAGGTGAGTACAGAGCCAGCGGCACTCAGCCCGCAGCCTTTGCCCTCTGCAGATACCCGTGTGCCACCTCTGCTGTGATTAACATTTCTGGGTGTCATCCGGGGAGCTCTGAATGCTTTTTAGGGATGTTATGAAATACTTGTCCCAGTGTTTTTCTAAGAGGCTGTTCTCTCTGGCAGCGTTGGTCTTTAGGGAGGGAGGAATATAGCGGCTGCGTGCTCCAACCCAGAACGACCCCGGGTGAGTTGACACCTTGCCATCAGGGGCAGCTGGACATTGAAAGAGGAGAGATTATTAGAAGAGTTTGAGATTTCTGTGATTGCAAAGCCTTTAGGATTATTTTTTTATTTGTGTTTCCTGATTTTTACTGAAGATCTATTTAAACGCTCCTATTCAGTTGCTATTTTAGAAATTAAGGGCAGAGTGTAGAGGAGGAGGAGTTTTGACTGACAGCCAAGAGTGGAGTTGCTGAATTTTCCATCACATACAATGAACTTCACTGGAACATTAAATTCTTTTCTGCAGTCACTTGCATCATTTAAGTCTAAAATTGCATGTCTGCCATTTGTCCTTTATAAACTTGTGCTGTAGCATGAAGCTAAAGCATGAAAGAAAAATTCATGAGGGCTACTAAATATAAAAATTATTAGTTTGGTTTAGGAGATCCCCGAGCTGCAGATTTCTGGTGCTTGTGCTAGTCTTTTACATTTCCCTCAACATCATCTTTTGGCCATGCTCCAAAACAGGATTCTGGGCAAGATGGACCTTTGGTCTGATCCAGTATCACTACTATGTTCACAGTGTCACTACAATTGCATTTAAGTCTGACAGGTCGTATATATTGTGCATATGACAGTACATATACTTGGCTTTATTAAAATTTTCCTGGTTTGGGATTTTCTAGCTGTAATAGTAAAAGGATTTGGTTTTTTTAAAGACAAATTGATATAGTTGATATACTCTCTGCTTTCAGATTTATGACAGCTGAAAAATCTTTAACTTTTTAAAACTGACTAGGGTTACAGTTAACTTTATTCCTTTAATTATTAAATAGACTAACCCCACCCTTCTTCAAATATGTAACTGTTACAATGCTGGCAGGGTAGTTGTTGAGCCTTAGACCTTCCCTTAAATATACTTATGAGCATATTTTTACATATATGTTTACATCAAATAAGGAAATTTCATGATGAGTATCAGGAGTTCAGTCCCCTCACTGCAAACAGTTAATTGAGAATTTAAACTATATTTTAAAATTAATGAGAGATGAATCTGCCTTAAAAAGGGGGCTGTATTTACCAGAGATTTAGGATGTGCTCTTCTATTTATGTCACATTTTTGGCAATTCAGTCAATGAAGTATATTTTACTTTTCTGTTTCCATTCTATGTTTGAGGCAGCAAACCAGCCAGCCATTAGAGGATGCTCTAATCCCTGTTCATCCTTGTGGTTTTAATGAGACCGTCAGTACTTCAGGTTGCACATGGGCTCAGATATGTGGGGACTGGGGTTCTTGCTAAGTAGGAAACTTTTCAAATGTGTTCCAGGATGGTTTACAAAACCGACCGAAAAAAACCACCCCGACTCCTCAGATGTCTATCAAAATGTGAGAGAGAAACTTGTGGATGAAATGAAAGCAGAAAACATCAAGCAATTCCTTCGGTAAGCCCTGTGTGTCTTGGGTTTTGAATAATTTTACCAGTCATGAAGGCCAGAAGGTGATGACATCAGCTCCAAGGAAGAGCCTCTGAAAGCAGAGCTGTTAAGATGCTTTGGAAGTACTTGGTTTGTACAGAATGTCTGGGGTAAGGGGAAGGGAGACACACACAACCCTTCTGTTTCCTTCCTCCCCTTTTTTGAAGTTACCTTTCTGGAGTGCTGTACTGTTAAGCATACTTCCCTCAAGCTGCATTACTGCCAGTGCCTACCATGCTTTCTTATTATGATTTTCCATACTCTTGATTTAATGCAGTGTGTCAGTTTTGTCCCTGCAAGTGTCTGAAGTTCTAACATCAGACAACTTTGCTTTCTCTCAGCCTGAGATCATTTTACTGTATTTGGGACACACTGATTGCTATTAATTACATTTAATTGTTAATTTGTCCAGTGTCTCCTTAAACTTTCAGTTTCAGCAGCTAGTCCAAGTAGAAAATGAATATATTAAAAATGTGGCATTAAAAATGCTACTAAGTTTGCATGGCACTGAGTTGCATGTATGGTTACAACTGGTAATCCTTTAGTGTGGCCATATTGGATAATATCCTGTTAATTGGATGCTAGAGATCCGATTATACTCTATCCTCTGTTTTTGAAGATGAAGGGCCTTGTCCATGCACAGTGTGTGTGTGTGTATGGTTGGTTAAGACTTGTGTGATGTGTTTGTTATTAAATATACTTTCTTGTGTTCTAGTGCATGCGTGCAGTTCTTTCAAAATATCTGAAACGCTAGAGATCTAGAAATACCCTCTTGTTTTGCTGTGTATTCCACTGGGACTGAAAAAGAAAAATCATTATTGTGTATATTTATATTTTCTACAGAGGAACAAATATATTCACACAAAAAATAAACAAATATAACCTCTGCTTAGTAATGTGTTGGTATTCAGCATGTAAGTCAGCAGCTGCATCATAAACATCAAAGGATTACTGAAAAATTTTATTTTTGTACATTTATTCTAAACCTAAAAAGGTTTAATTTCTAACATCAATTAGCTTTTTAAGTCTATAGACCTTATTTTATCTTCTATTTGTTGCTCTCAGTAGATTGGACAGTTCCTGAAGATTGGCGAGAGCATAGGCAACACAGCCTGAAATAGTTCTGCAATTATGCTAAAGTTTCTTGGCCATAGAATATTAATGGTATTTGGTTTGTCTGCTTGCTTTAATGATGGGCCAAATGCTTCATGTTTGTTTGTTTTTTTTTTCCTATATTCAAATAAAAAGCAGGAACTGCAGAAAAATTGTATTAATACACTATCTAGAAAGTTTGTTAAAAGCATAAAAAAATGTGAACTTGAGCGTTTTGATCCATATTCTTAGTTTTTCAGACTACCAAATCTGCTTTTAGCAAGTGGGGAAAACAAACTGTGAGTCTCAGAACGCAGACACCTTGACCTTGGCATTGAGTCATATCTGGAAAGGATGAAACTGTTTGGAAGTGTAAAATTGAAAAAAGGTATCATGTGTTGTTCGGTATATGTTTCCTGATCACAGAATCATAGAACAGTTTGGGTTGGAATGGATCTTCAAGATCATCTAGTTCCAACACCCCTGCCATGGGCAGGGACACCTTCCTCTACACAAGGTTGCCCAAAGCCTCATCCAACCTGGCCTTGAACACTTCCAGGGATGGCACAGCCACAACTCTTCTGGGCAACCTGTTCCAGTGCCTCACCACCCTCATTGTAAAAAATTTGTTCCTTATATCTAATTGAAATCTCCCCTCTTTCAGTTTAAAGCCATTTCTCCTTGTCCTATCACAACAGGCCCTTGTAAAAAGTCCCTCTCCAGCTTTCTTGAAGTTCCTCTTCAGGTACTGGAAGGCTGCTATAAGATCTCCCTGGAGCCTTCTCTTCTGCAGGCTGAGTAACCCCAGCTCTCTCAGCTCGTCTTCATAGGAGAGATGCTCCAGCCCTCAGGTCATCTTTGTGGCCCTCCTCTGGATCCTGTCCAACAGCTCCACGTCCCTCTTATGTTGGGGGCCCCAGAGCTGAATGCAGTCCTCCAGGTGGGGTCTCATGAGAGCAGTGATGATGGCATATGTAGTGTTTAAACTAGAGTACTTAAGGAATTAAAAGGTACTTAAAATACTCTAGAGAATTGACATGCAAGAAGACAAGCAACAAGCTTTGTCAGAGGTTGCTTCCAGACCTCTGTGCATATTTGCACAGTTTAAAGATAAAGATAACGGCAGAGAGCAGAAGGTTGTGGTCTACATAACAGAATCTAGATGTATTCAAAGCCAGGAGGCCAGGTAGGTTTTCACATGAAAGACCTGGGTGTTATGATTGCAAAGCTGCTGTCTGTGAGAAGCGCGGGTGATTGAAGGAAGTCCCTGGTGACTGAAAAAGGCTGATGTTGTGCTTGTCTTTAAGTAAGGCAAGGAAGACAAACTGGAGACCCTGTGGGCTGACCAGCTTCACTTCAGTGCCTGGAAGGGTAACCAAACATACTCTGGAATCTGTTTCCAAACACATAAAGAACACAAAGTTAGGAACAGTCAGCATTTTTTTACTATTTGTAAATAAATTTTAAAAAATCAGTACTGATCAGGGTGATTGTCTTCTCTAAGAAAATGACTGGCAATGTGTGTCAGTGGAGATGTTACAGTGGCTGTAACATCCTTGACTTTGACAAAGCTTTTAACATCATCTCCTGCATCATTCTCATTTGGAAGCTGAGGAAGAACATATTCAAGAACAAGCTGTTACTTGGGTTGAAAATAGGATGAATTGACAGGTTGAAGTGGTACTAATCGTGGTATTTGGCACCACTAATTAATGGTAATTAATGGTATCTGACAAGTAGCCTGTTGGGACTCCGAAGCTGGTGCTTAGTACCTGTCAAACTCATCAACATTCACCATAACTCCTTTGTTTAGTGGGCCAAAAAAATTCTAGACAGATTTGGGTAGGATAGCCCAGGGGGGCTAGATATTGTTTCTGACTATTTATGACCATTATGTGTTATATCTGATCTGGATGTAAATGTGTTGTGGGTTAGGCCGATCCGGCAACTAAACCCCACTCCAGTAAAATGGAGAGGAGAAAAATGTAATAAAAGAGCTGAGGATCGAGACAGGAACAGAGAAGCACCCACCAACCACGGTCCCGGGCAAAAGAGGCTGTTTTCTTAAAGCAAAACTATTTATTAACAGCTACCTACAAAGAGAAAAGCAAACAAAAACGGTTACTTAAGAGGATTACAAGAAAACAAGGCCAGGTCTTAAAAAAAACACCACCACTCACCTCCCTTTTGTCTCTTCTCTTCCCAGCTCTACCTCCTCCCCCCACCGGCTCAGGGGGCGGGGAATGAGGGAGTGCAGGTCAGTTCATTCCAAGTTGTTACTGCCGCTTCTCTTAAAGGAAAAGGAGTCCATACACCATTGTCCCTTGCTCCAGTGGATCCCCTACTCACGGCGAAAGCGTGAATCCTGCCCGCTGGGGGGCAAATCCTTACCCCATCGGATTTGCCCCAAGTGCGGGCTTTACCAGTCCTGGACTTTTAAGGAGCTGTAGCCACTCGCTCTGGCGTGGGTCATCATACAGACTTTAACTGCGCTCCGGCGTGGGTCGGCATATCGGCCTGAAATGCGTCTCCGTACAGACTTAGATGCGTAAATGCAAAATGCGTAAATGCACCTCGACTTGTGCCCAGGATTCACAACAGTCTCAGGCTCAGGCATCTCCTTTAACAAAGCACCTCCCCATCGGCGGGGGGTCATCCCACAGGCTCTAGATGCGTACCGTGCTCAGGCTCTAGCATCTCTTCTCGACGTGGGTCCTCCACGGGCTGCGAGTGGGTCTCTGCTTGCTCCACCGAGGACTGTTTGCAAAGGGGCTGCTGGCAAGGGGGACTCAGCAGCGGCACACGTTGTTCCGTTCCATCTTCACTGACCTCTTATCTGTGTGGCCGTTTCTCTCAGATCTCAGTCCTTTCTGGGTGAACTCGGCCTGGTGGGCACCCCGGGAGCGGGGCTCTCCCCGAGTTCCCCAAGCGGCTCCGCCGCCGCCATCCTCGACGGGGCGGGCACCGGCCCGGCCCGGCCCAGGCCGCCGGCCCGGCCGGGAGCCGGGAGCAGGGGCCGTGCCCCACTCCCGTCTCCTCACTCCTGGGCACAGGCACACCTTTCCGGTTCCTTTGTCCGACGTAAATAGGGCAATTCGCAGAGGCGCCGATTGGCTCAAGCCCCGAGGGGGACGGAAGTCCGGTCTGATGGGCAGCTTCTGCCACCCGGACCTCCCCCCCGCCACTTCAAACCATAACAAAATGTTATTAAGAAGGCTTTTATTGTTCAGGCTTCTGATTAAGAAAAAAAGAACAAATCTGTGCAGAAAATTTGACATAATGATTTTCAAGTTAAACTTATTAGTACATGTTATGCCAACAATGTACAAACCCATCATCAGGCACCAGAATTATTTGGAGGTCTCCTTTCTGAATGTGATCCTTTTCTGGATCTATTTCTGCTCCTTAAATTTTGTTCATACTCTTTTGCTGAATGTCTTCGACACTGATTTTCATTGCTTATGTGTAGATGTGGCTAGTTCTGTTAGGCAAAGAGAAAGGTTCAGCTGACTTACCTTAGGGCCTCAGGAAAAATCCTCTGCTCTGACCACATTTTGGGCTTATGCTGATGCAAATTCTCATAAACAATCATGTTATAGAGCTCAGACTTTAACTATAAGATCTTACCTCCTTACCTCTCATGCATATGGCTTGAAGATGAGCTTTATACACACTGATACGTGTTCACTGCTGTGCTTCTCTGCGTTTGCTGCTTACCAGTGATTTTCTGTTTTATTCTAGCTTGTTTACCAAGTTGCCTCACCTCGCAGGAACCGAACAGAATCTTCTTCTTGCCAAACAAATTCAAGGCCAGTGGAAGGAATTTGGACTGGATTCAGCAGAACTTGTTCATTATGATGTGCTTCTTTCATACCCAAATGAAAAGCAGCCAAACTACGTCTCAGTAATTGATGATGAAGGGAATGAGGTGATCTCTTTAACGATTAAACTACATTTATGTAAGACTTCTTTAAAGAAACAGTGTCTTCCTCTGTTTTCCCGCTCAGTCATCCCAGCACGTTCTTTATAATATGATAGAAAAACACAGTGCAAAGGGAACTAATGTTTAGAAATAGTTTTCCAGACTGTGCAGCAGAACAGAGCAGAGTGGCTGAAATGTCAGCGCCTCACTTAGTAGAAAGAGGATATGTGGAGGGGCTCTGATGAACAACAATAGACTATAAGATATAAGAATGGCCATACTGGTTCAGATTAAGGATTGGTCTAGGCCAATATCCTGTTTCCTTAAACAGCCTGAAGTGGATGCACAGGGAAGTTTAAGAACAAAGAAATGTATTTAAGGCCTGCAATTCTCCCAGTGTCTGGCTGTTTTCAGCCAGAGGTTCTCTGAGCATGGTGTAATTAGTCTCTTTAAGAATCCTCATTAGACCTCTTTTCCAAGTATTTATCCAGTTAGTAACCCTGGTTAGATCTCTCTTCCAAGAACCTATCCAAACTCGAACATCTGCTCAATTTTTGCTTTACAACATGCTGAGTTAAGGAATCCCACACAGGTAATGATCCATTGTATGAAGTACTGCCTTGTTTCATTTGCTCTGTCCCCTAAATTAGCGTTGGAAGTAACAATGAACTGTCAGTCTATAGTCGTCTTCTCCATTTTGTACACCCAAGGGAATTAAAGAAGTAGATGTAAAATCTGACAAGGAGCGTGAGGGAGGAGAGGAGATGGGACTGCTATAGAAGTATCATAGCACATAGGTAGGAATAAAGAGCCCTGGTAGAAACTGAGGAATATGTGCTTGGGGATGACATGAGCTTAGAGGTGAAAGAATGGAGAGATTCTTCCAGAAACTCTCTAACTCAGTCTCTCAGCTGTAATCTCACAAGGTGACAAAGAGTGGACGTCAACCTTGAGGCAACACAAGTGTTAAACTAGATAGTGATAAAAGGCAGTGTGTTTAACTGGAGCGTAACTGGCAAAGGGGTGAAGAGTGGAGTAATAATACAGGTGGGAGTAACCACAAAAACCTCCTGTGATGGCGTGGATGAAATACTGTGTCTTTTTATTGCCACCACATCTCGGCAGTTTTTAGCTACTACGTTGCTTAGGTTCAGGCAGTGACATACGAGCATTTCTGACAAGTGGTCTATCTCTCTGTATTCCTATCTGCATTCTGACATAAAAATTCAGCTATATATCCCTGGCTATTTTTTTGTTTCAACTTATAAATGATAGTTAGAATTGTATCTTTTGCTAATAATTTATGGAAGCTAGCATATCATTTTCAATAACCAAGCTTGGTGTACAAACTTGTGCCTGGAGGTAGAGTGTTTGACCAAAGACTTCTGTTCTTTATTGATAGATTTTCAATACATCATTGTTTGAACCACCTCCACAGGGGTATGAAAATGTTACTGATATACTGCCACCATATAATGCTTTTTCAGCACAAGGACTGCCAGAGGTAAGAAAAAAAAATTATGTGAGAGTATTATTAGCTGAAGTTGTATTTTGCCAAATGCTTGCTGGGATAGATTGCTCCAACTTCTCATAATATTTGTTGTAGTAGTTTTAATTAACCATTAGTGTAAGAGAACACAAGGACAGCTAGGCCATGTATCGTGTGCAGGTTAGAAGTCTCCTAGACTAGAAAAAACTTTATCAAAGTGCTAGAAATCTGAATCACATAATAAGTGAAAAACTTTTTATGGAAAATGTTGAATATCAGGTTACTCCACATTACTCAATCATATGGAGAAGACTTGCGTAAATCTTAAGTGAAAAAATATATAAATCTATTTGGAAGATATTTTGGATTGAGTGAATGTCTTCAAAGCTACAAAAGTCCCTCCCTTAATCTGATAATTCATTATGGAGGAACAAGTCAGGGACAACACCACATTACATAGATGAATGAAATCCAAGCGAGTGTTGGTGTATACAAGGAATATCACTATTTTTTCATGGCCATAGAATGTTGTCAGTTTAGCAAACTACATTGGTTTAGTTTCCAACCTCAGTTTATAGGATTGCTGTTAAGTGCAGGATGATACAGAAAGGCCAGCAGTTTGAGTCAAGGCCTCCTATTGAATGTTATGGAAAGCTTTTGTTTTTATGGGCACTGATTCTCCTTTGTAGAAATGCAATAAAATAACTGTATCATACTTAGTGAATAAAACTCTGTATTTCTGAAAATAGGTATTTTGTTTATCTGTTTGTTGGATGACTACTTGCTGCGAAACTGCTTTTCTTTTCTGTGCAGGCAGATCTGGTGTATGTGAATTATGGCCGCACTGAAGATTTTTTTAAGCTGGAGCGTGAAATGGGAATTAACTGTACAGGAAAGATCGTCATTGCCAGATATGGGAAGATCTTCAGAGGAAACAAAGTAAGGGTTGTGTTTTATTTGTTTCTCTGTGGGTCAGACACTGCTCATGGTAGAGCCAGCAGGAGTGATAAGGGCTGTGAGTTGAAACACATGAGCAGAAGGAAGCCTGCAATGTATCCATTGTGAATGCATTCTAAGAATAACTTCCAAAACAATAAAAACAGATCATAGAATCATAGAATGGCATAGGCTGGAAGGGACCTCAGAGATCATCTAATCCAACCTCCCTGGCATGGGCAGGGACGCCTCTCAACTAGACCAGGCTACTCAAGGCTTCATCCAACCTGGCCTTGAACACCTCCAGAGAGGGGGCATCCACAACTTCTCTGGGCAATTTATTCCGAAGTCTTACCACCCTCGTACTGAAGAATTTCTTCCTAAAATCTAATCTAAATCTGTTCTCCTTCAACTTAAACCCATTTCCCCTTGTCCTATCAGTGGACACTCTTGTAAAAAGCCCCCCCCCAGCCTTCCTGTAAGTTCCCTTCAGGTATTGGAAGGCAGCTATTAGGTCCCCCTGAAGTCTTCTCTTTTCAAGGCTGAACAATCCCAGCTCCCGCAACCTGTCCTCGTAGCAGAGGTGCTCCAGCCCCTGGATCATCTTTGTGGCCCTCCTCTGAACACGCTCCAACAGATCTATGTCTCTCTTATGGTGGGGACACCGGAACTGGACGCAGTATTTGAGGTGGGGTCTCACAAGAGCAGAGTAAAGGGGGAGAATCACCTCTCTTGACCTGCTGACCATGCTTCTCTTGATACATCCCAGGATGCGGTTGGCCACCTGGGCCGCATGAGCGCACTGCCGGCTCATGTTGAGCTTCTCGTCTATAAACACCCCCAAATCCTTCTCTTCAGGGCTACTCTCAACCCACTCTGTGCCCAGTTTGTATTTGTGCCTAGGATTGGCCCGACCCAGGTGAAGGACCTTGCATTTTGACTTGTTGAAGCTCATGCAGTTTGCACTGGCCCATTTCTCAAGCCTATCAAGGTCCTTCTGGATGGCATCTCTTCCCTCAAGTGAGTCCACGGCACCACACAACTTGGTGTCGTCAACAAACTTACCGAGGGTGCACTCAGTGCCATCATCCATGTCACTGGTAAAGATGGTGAACAGCACTGGACCCAGAACAGACCCCTGAGGGACACCGCTTGACACTGGTCTCCATGTAGACGTCGCACTATTGACCACAACACTTTGAGTGCGACCACCCAGCCAGTTCTTTATCCATTGAGTGGTCCATCTGTCCAATCCGTATCTCTCCATTTTAGAGACAAGGATGTCATGTGGTACAGTGTCAAAATGACATTAATCTCCTGAGGCTGAGATGACTGCAGACTCCTTAGGCAGCTCTTGCAAGAGATTGGTTTAGGGAACTGAGTAGCTTGTTGCACAAAGGCTTTTAATACTTTTCATCCATAGGTCTGCAGTATTTTGAAGAAATAAGTATTTGACAAGGAATCCCATGTACAGAGATTGAATAACTAACTCTTCTGACTTTAGACAACTCGGAAAAATTTTGTAATAGTGGGACAGTGAGGATAGTGGTCAGTTTCTGTGCCTTAGTTTTATGCCTTGTGCTTTATTTCATAGCCTTGAGCTATGACTAAAGGTGTGACACAAATAATGAACATGCTGTTTTCCACTGTGGCTTCTTTTGCTGCTGAGTCTGTGGTCATTTTTAGTCTTTCAAATATACAACTTCTAAAGCTATGTCACCATGGAAGTAAATTGCAACATTCAGATTTATTACTGCATTAAAAAAAAAAAAAGGCATTTCTTAAAAGCAAATAATTTCACAGGTTAAAAATGCCATATTAGCAGGAGCCCAAGGGATCATACTTTATTCAGACCCTGCTGACTACTGTGCCCCAGGAGTAGAGGCTTATCCAGATGGCTGGAACCTTCCAGGCGGAGGAGCCCAGCATGGGAATGTGTTAAACCTCAATGGAGCTGGGGACCCTCTAACACCAGGTTATCCTGCAAAAGGTGAGTGAAAGATCTGTACCCTAGGCCATCAAGTACTTTATAAACTAGTGCTGGAAGTTATTGTGGCACTAGAAATTCATCTGTTCTCAGTATAGATGCAAAGAAAAAAGCTGCTTAAAATTATTTTTAGCAGTAGTTAATTTTCCTACTGCAGACTAAGTTCTACCTGTATGTCATTTCAACCGGTTACTTTTGAGTTAGGCAGAGAACGTAAGTTTTTAGGAAAATCTCTTTGCGTGATCCCAGCCTTATAACTCTTAGAAAAGCAGAACGTGTAGGTTTACAGACTGTGAGACAGTAGAAAATGGCTGAGAATTTATAGCCATTTTGAAATATCTGTGCTTCTCAAGAGGACCAGTTTAAACTGGTCTGCCATCAAAGATGAGCAGTAGCTTTGATTGGAGGTATTTTTCTTGCTGATCCTAAATTGCAAGAAGAAAACCAGTTTAAAATTCTCTTTACAGAAAGTAAAAATTCTTTATTAAAAATAACAGTAGCCTGGAGTCTTTCGAAACTTGGCACCATTTGCTTGTCTTGGCCTTGTAGGCATCTTGAACTCTGTCTGAACTAAAGTACCTAGTCCTTTCTGCCACTGGGATGGGAACACAGGAGTGGTTCTGGAAAGTTCACTGGCTTGTGGCCATTGTTGGGTCATAAAACAACACTATACTGAAAAAAACAGGAGAGATTTTATGTGCCTGGCCCACCAGATGCAAAGAGACATTGACTGTCATCAGCGTAGGTAAATGCATCTGAATATCTTCTGCAGCTTGTCAACAGGCTGGACAGGGGCCACGTTCGCCTCACGCACGCCAGCCTGGCTATTCCACAGTCAGCTTTGAGGACATGTGATAATATGGATGGACAACCAATCTAACCTTGCATCAAATGTGGGGGCTTCTCTTACACAGCTGTGCAGATACGCTATTGGGTTTGTGGTTCTGCCATTACATTTAGGTTTCCTAGAAGCAATATCTAAGAAATGATGTAAGAATTAAAAAAAATGATGCATGCTTGTGGCTACTGTGTGGCCGCACTCTTCAAAAGTATTTCCAGGTTGGTGAAAGTTGCTAAGAATGCTATAAACTTGACATTTTGTTCTGGTTTCTCAGAGTACACTTTCAGGTATAAAGTTAATGAAGGTGTAGGGATTCCCAAAATCCCAGTGCATCCCATCGGATATCATGATGCAGAAGTGTTATTACGGTGAGTATGCATTACTCCTCCTCACTAGAAGTTCACAAATATCCAGTAAAATATTCTGTATTAAAATGGTAAAATCTATGCTATTACTTGTATTTATTGCTCTTTCGTAGTAGTTTGTGCTTCAGCAAATGTGGAAAATTCAAAACAATCTGTTGCTGGCATAGTGTTTTTAAGAATTTTTGTAAACCCATCTTGTTTTAAGTGCAGTAATCATTAAGGGAATCTAAGATTTTAGCCTACTAGTCAACTATGTTTGTCTTGGTTTTCACTTAACAGTGCAATGGGAGGACTCACAGCTCCAGACAGCAGCTGGAAGGGAAGTCTCAATGTGTCTTATAACATAGGGCCAGGATTTGCAGGCAACTCTTCTACAAGGTCTGTTTTAACACTTGCTTATTTATAAAATATTGGAAAAAAAAAAAAAAAACTCAACAAGAAAAAGACTGTGAAACAATATATCTAGAGACATTCCTGGAGAAATTTACTTCCTTCTGAATGGGAAACACTTGGTGATAATTATTAGAATTTGAAAATAAGTTATCAAAACTATGGTTTTGCTCAGTGTCCCTAGTGTCAGTGGACAAACTAAGAAGATATAGGTCCAGCCCTGTCATTCCAACTTTAATCTTTACTTTAAGGTTCAGACATTGTTTCACTGGTCCTTTTAAAAATGGCTGTATGGTAGTAAGTAGACATTTTTTTAATACTGTTCAATTAACCCTCAACTTCCTCCTCACTTCAAGTTTGGTCTTTCTGTTTCTGACGACCAAGGGAACAATAGGGCAGCCAGCTTGTAGCAGTCAAACGGGGAAGACTGACAATTCGGTAGTTTTCTTCTACATGTGTTTCCCTTGTTCACTGGAAGCCTCCCAGGGTTTCTGTGAACACAGAGCTGTGAAGTGTGGCAATGATTTGGGACTCCATCAACTGTTCCCCAAAGCTGGTAGGCCCCATGATTGAAAGCCCTGAACAGTAACAGGATGGAAGAGCCCAAAGCATGTATGTCTTGCTGATTTGTTTGGGAACAACTGGCCTTTGACCAGTTGGATTAGCAATAGGATGTTTGCAGTTTATGTTTTTTCAGCTTCAACAGAGAAATGCAGCTGTCCAGGTCTCCAGCACTAACAGAGTCACTCTCTAGCAAACCAAACCACGTAACAATTGAATTTGGCCATCAGGGATTTGACTAGCCATAAGGGATTTTCAAAGCATTCTTCCTTGTTTATAACTGATAAGATGCAATAGATAAGGCTAAAGATCATTTTTCTATCACTTTTTCAGATAAAAATACTTTCTGTTTACATGAGATATTATTCTCTGAGAACTGGTAGGAGACCACAATGAATAGTGTGCAATAATTGTGTATTATGGAGATGTTCAAAACCTGCCTGGACGCGTTCTTGTGTGATCTGATCTAGGTGGTCCTGCTCCAGCAGGGGGATTGGACTAGATGATCCTTTGAGGTCCCTTCCAATCCCTAACATTCTGTGATTCTGTGTGATTCTGTGATCATTATCACTGCTCCACCTCCTGCAAAACAAGAATATGTCTGAATATATAATTTTATAAAACCGTCATTGATCATTATTCTCTCCTCCTCTGCTTTAACACTAGCTGAAAATGAATAAAGTAGGAATAAATAAATAAGAAAGCATATTTGACATAATTAAGGTGCTGTTTGGAATGTGTTGAAGAGCAACAGTGAGAAATGATTCATTCTCAAATGATTCATCCGCAAAACGTATACATGGGAAATATTATTGAATGCATTTTTAAAACTCTTCTTACTTGATAGGGTAACAGTTTTTGTAAATATTGACTAATCCTACACATACTTCTTCTCAGAGTAGCTCCATATCAAAATGAACCTTTTGAGTCGAGGTGGAAAGTCACTCGCACATGGAAAGCGTGCAACTGTATGCATGCTCAAGGCACTGGTGTCATTTACTTCCTGGGCAAAGATCCAGTAGCTGTCCTGAAGTAGGTTTTGATTTTGACAACTATGCAGATTTGCTGCTGAAAAGATAACTTCAAATGTGAAACCTTGGGGCTTTTCCAGACACGCAAAAAAGCATTGTTTGATACTTCGTTTCTTCTGCAGGTTAAGAGAGGCTGAATACAACATTATTTTTAGCTCTCCCAATACCTGAACTTTCTTCCTATTTATAAAATTTCACAAGCAAATTTTACTAAGATGGTGATGGAGGATTGACAAATCTTGGTCACTTAGATCTGCTGTCCTAGAGATTTCAGTTTATTCCTGGATGAATATTTATAAAGACCTTCTCTCTTATTACACAGAAGTGTGCTAGAAAACCAAAGTGTATTCTTTACAAAAATACATATATCCATAATTATAATTTTGGTCAAAATGTAAATATATTTTTAATTACTCTATCTACTTTTCAGTTTACTCCTCTAATACACAATTATCCAATTGACTCCCATAAATAGCAATTCAATAAATTATGTAAACATCTGAAAGTTTATAGATTGACCCGCTTCAAAGGGTTGTTTCTCAGGCATCTTTCTGTCAGCAGATTCACATGAAACAAAAAAATGGGACACTGATAGAGCATGACAGTTTAGATCAGTACTGAACACACAAAGCAGAACAGAAGCATAAGCTTTCTGGCTTACAAGCTATTATGTTGACTTTTTATTGCCTTCTCAGTCAGAAACGGTTACTCCATACTGCTTTTTATTTCAGAAAAGTCAGAATGCATGTTCATACAAACAATAAAATAACACGAATTTACAATGTCATTGGCATCCTCAGAGGAGCTGTGGAACCAGGTGAGCATTGGATGCTTGAGTATTTTAATTTCTTCTTTATTTTGTGTTTGATGAAATTGTCCTCATGTTGCAAGAAACTTCAAGTTTTTAAATAGCCAGATAATTTGGAATCTGAGAAACCCTGAATAGTTGTCCTGTTCCTCCCATCTCACTGTTTTTCATTGCCATTGCTATCCCAAGGATTTATCTGAATGGGAATGCTGGAATGATAGATATCAGAGAATATTTTTATAATGCCTACTATTTTACAGTAGATTTCCTTTTACATCATTCATACATTTAGCCTTTGCAAAAACTAACATAATGCAAAGTACAGAAAACTAGTGATGATTTGAGACCTCAACATACTATTATTGATACTTAGTAGCAGGCCATATACATGAAAGACTTTTGAGTGGAAAAATATGTAGAAAATATCTCATAATTTATATACTTCGGTAGAGTAAGTGAATGACTGCAGATTACCTTAAAAATAAATTTGTAGCACTAGTATTAAACTTCATATTTCATTTGACACAAGTAGGGGTGCAACTGAAGGAAATCTAGTGAAAAGTGTCCCTGCCCATGGCAGGGGGGTTGGAACTAGGTGATCTTTAAGGTCCCTTCCAACCCAAACCATTCTATGACTCTATGAAATACAGGTAACCTAAATGCATTTTTACTTAAGGAATGATATTATGTGTTTTTTTCCAGACAGATATATTATTTTAGGAGGTCATAGAGACTCTTGGGTATTTGGTGGTATCGATCCAACTACAGGTGCAGCTGTTCTGCAAGAGGTTGTACGGAGTTTTGGTAAAATGAAGATGAAAGGTAACTTACTAATTACAGACATAAAATGATGGATATGGAAAACAGCAGCTTTGAGGAACTGTGTTGAATGTTCTCATAAGCAGTTGTGTTGATTTAATTTTTCACCTCTAGAGAAAGTTATATTTCTCATTATGGAAGACACAAATTCAATGAAGAGATGCATATGTAGCATTGCATCTTAGTTGGCTGAATTTATTCCCTCACATCTCTCATCAGTGTAATGGTACACTCTTAGTTGTGTGGAATGAAAATACGGCATTAAGAAAAAATGCGTCTGCAATAACATGTTCCTCTAAGGAGTTTAAAGAGTTGGTTTTGGTTTTTTTTACAGCTTTATCAGTTAAGTGCCGTTTTTTCAAAGTGATTTCAATCCACTGTGGTGATCTTTCACTAGACCTTCTAACTTTAAGCTGAATTTTCAAGTTTAACTATGTGATTGCAGGTTGGAGACCGAAGCGAACTATTATTTTTGCTAGCTGGGATGCAGAAGAATTTGGATTGTTGGGTTCCACAGAATGGGCTGAGGTAAATAAAAAACTGTAAAGAAAGCAAAACTTGAAAATCTGTTGCAGGCAGCTGCAGTACCCAGTGGAATCCATTCCTAGACTGCAATCAATAGCTTCAAGGTAAAATTGGACGACAGTAGACTCCTTCAGGAGCTGTGAAGCCCTCATATAGTTATACAAATTACCTACCTAACTTCCTACAACATTAGTGCACTAAGTCTTCTAAGATTTAAAAATCTACTTTGATTCAAAACTAATGTCCCTCAGTGGTCTCTGTGTGGAAATCTATCCCTTCATTTAACAGAATGATAGCAGAAATTCCTTAGTTTCTATAAACTAAAGATCAGATCATCTACCTGTGATCCATAAGCACACCAAGCCCTTTGTGTGGAAATTAATCCCCCTGGGCAAATGAGAGAGTCGGTATTCTGTGGGTGAATAGTTCCAAATTCCTGTGAAAGTTCCAGTATTGTAGAGTCTCAGGGACAGGAAAATCCATTAATTCTGTAGTGGAATCCCTGACTATATTCCTGCCTGATAGAAGGATGTTGGGAAATTCAGAAGAGAGGTTCTGAATGTCTTTCTCTTCATTTCCCTGTTGGGCACAGTCAGTTCTTAATGCTGTAAGTGGATTTGTTCAGCCTCGCTCAGAAATATAGGTCTTACCAGAGTTTTCCTTGCTTTGTCTGTAAAATCCAAATTGGAAATAGAGCAGGCAGAAAATTGTCTGATGAAACACATTTCTGCTGAACTATGTCAATTTATTAGTACTGAATGGTTTAACAGAAATGTGTTGTCTTGTTCCTCTGTTAGAATTTTATTGACAAGGTTATATTTAGATATGTGGATAGAGCTTTCAAAATCTATAAAATAAAAATATTTTAATATTTTTCTTTGGTTTAGTTTATTGGCATGTATTACAGTAAATCACAAAATTACATAGCAAAATGACACATGTCAGAGGAGGGAACAAAACCAGAAACATGCTCCCAAACGGCAAAGGAATCCCATCATTATTATACCAACAAGAGTTGAGATTTCTGTTCCTTTGGATTTGCACTAATTCTTTCTCCCATAACCTGTTTGGCCTCCAGCTGCAACAGACCCTCTACATTGTATTGTTGGTTTATGGGACATTAGATGAAGAAGGCATATTTTAAATTATCTTTAAAGTAACTGAAAGATTTTAAAGACTTGGCATTAAGGTTTCATCCCACCTGAACTCCACTGGCAACAAAAGTCTACTGTATATAAAAATTTATTTGTGATTCCTTTGTCTATGTATCTGCACACGTATTTAGATGCTGTGAAGAAAAAAGAGAATTATTTTAACTATGAGGAATATGAAACAATGCTACTTAAATGATAAATTTCTCTTGAGCAAGTCATGAATAAATTAGGAGTTCTTTTTATGTTTGATTTGTTCACATATTGCTACTGCTGTTCCGTATTTTTTTAATAATTTAATATCTAGTAATCTATCATCTATTATTTCATGAAATGGCACCTGTAATAGATTAGAAAGCCATGAGCACAATTCATATTTGAACCTCCGTGTTTTTATATTATTGGTTTCTTGCTTTATCTTGGTGGTGTGCATTCCTCCTCTTTGACACCTAAATTAGATTCAGTTTCTCCAGGGACATTCCTTACGGCTTACATTCATGTTTTCTGCAGCTGCCAGATCTGTCATCTACTAAATCTTGAGGAAAATTAACCCATGATATTCTTCATCTTCTGTGGAACAAAAAGACTGTGCAACTGTGGCAACATCCTTTTGTTACATAGACAATCTCCATTGCTCATAAGTGAAGGAATTTCTTTATGTTGCATATGTGCGTTGCGAGGCCTTATGTATGTATATACAGGCTTGCTCCCTCCCTTCATATTTGCAGAATCTCTTCCGCTGTTTGTTTTAAAGATATCAATTTATTTATGAATTTATCAATTACCAATCCAATTTCTGGTTCACATGACTTACAAAGGATTAGTTGGGTTATAAATTGAATGAATCAAATAACAATTACCAACCTAATTAGAATATCTATCACAAAGCAAGACTTAGTAAAATACTACTTACTGATTAGAATATCAATTTCAAACATAATTACTAGTTTGCAAAACAAAATAAACATGTGTGTATATATTTAGCATGAAAGCAATGCTTGGTTGACTCAAAACAGTCAGTCAAATTCATTCGAGTAGGAACTTCAGTGCCTCGACTCATCTCTTTTTGAACTGGAAGAGTGTAGAAATGACAGCAGTACTTGGTTTATCAGTGTTAAAACTGAGTTCAGAGCTGAGAGCTGACATAAATAACTAGGGACTAAAAATGTGGAGGAATTCTGTCTGACCTCACAGTCACATGTTGCATGTCCAAAAAGCACTGCAAGCGCAGAGTTAAAACACCTGTAGAACTTTAACTTGCCATTACAAGGCTGATCAGTAGTTTTCCTGTTCCATCTTGTTCCCGTGTGATGCAGCAGGCAGCACCTACATTTTGTGGATGTTTCCCACAACAAATTAAGTCCCGGAAAGCAGGAGTGAATTTCATATCCCCAGATCATTGACCCATCCTCAAACATTAATATAATTAGTAAGGTACATAGTGCTACTTATCCTGACTGGCTCCTTAAAAGTTAATGCTGTAAAAACCAGTGCAATTAACATGCTCTTGACTAAATGTCACTAATTGAAAGTAACAATTACACTTTTACAACCCCAGGAACACGCCAGAGTCCTCCAGGAACGGGCAGTTGCTTACATCAACACAGATTCTTCTATAGAAGGTGCGTCTTTTATTTTTAAACTCTACTTCACAGATGTCAATTTTAATAGTTCACTGTGTATTATTTATTTCATCCAGAGCTGGCAAACATAAGATAGATCATGTGATGTTCAGAGTAAGTGTAGTAAATAAGGAATTAAGAGGAGAGAGAGAACAATTTAAATTCTCAAGTAGCTTTCTTGTTGCAAATGCCACCATCCATATGCTGCAGCCCACATGTTTGGAGTCCAGAATGTCTCCTCTGGAGGAGTTTAGTATTCTGTGCTGATGAACTGAGAAGTCCGAATGTTAAACTCTCTCTTAACTGCATTAGCTTTAATTTACAATTACAATTCTAATATAAATCAGACTGCTCCTTGTTCTGTTTGCAGCTCCAGCTCTTTTCCCTGTGTAGCTATAATATTTTGGGACACTAATTTATTATGATGGCAATTCATGTAGAGACCTTAGGCTTACATTTTGTCGGGGTGAGACCTATTTTGGTGCTTTGGGCCAGCGTGGTCACCTTTGTTCTTTGCTATGAGCAGGGAGACTATGCAGGGAGATACATAAGTATTATGGCAGGGCTCTTCTAGAAAAATAAGCTTTGAAGAGTGTTTCACAAAAAAATTGATCCACCATCATCCAATTTACTGTGCCCTTCAGATTACGTGTAGAATCTGTCATACAGGAACGCTGCTTAGAAACTGCACTTTGAATTTTGGGTCCAAGACTATGACTTAAATCACAAAAACCTTAAATTATACAGAAGGACTTCATTTACAGTTGTCTGTGCTGAAATAACTGTCAGTAGAGTCCTGTGAAGCTGTCTTGCATCATAACCTCAGTAATTTAGGTCATTGCTCTTCCCATGTTATCTCTACTTATTTGGGCTTACTGTGTGAGAATAAAATGGATATCAACAGCCATATGTAAGAACTCTTTTTATTCCTGTCAGCTGAAAATTTTGTCTGTCACAAAAGGATTGGAAAGAAAGAAAAGCCAAACCCAGTTTCTAAATGCTCAGTTGGAGCTGGGGTATAGGGAGTGTTAGAGCTGTTCCTTCAATTATGCAGCCTACATGCTGTGTAAAAAGTAGAGCAGAATTTCACGCCTAGAAGATCTCACGAATGAAATAATATCTTTGCAACTGCTTCTTATTCTCAGCATGGATTGTAACGCGTATTTTTTAGTTGGTTCGCAGCCAACATGCTGCTGCCTTAACAATTTTCTTCCAAACCTTGATTATTCAAACGTGGCTCTTGCTGTATGCGTTAAAGAAAACGTGAAAGTAAAATCACTGGAAAAGAAATATGTAGTGAGGAAAAGAACACCATATTCAGTGTACAGTTTTAAGTATCTTGGACATCTTTCACCTGACTGAGCATTAAAACCCTCTGTAGAGCCATAGCATCCATATATTCTGCCGATTATTTTGTTTATCATCATACATCGTCCACAGCACTTCTTACGCTGTGTTTTGGACAACAAATTATTTCTATTCATTGTCCTTTAGCAATGAAAGGAAGACTAATGAGTTATCCTTTTAAGCATTTTTGTGACTTTAATTTGCAGTTCTGATAGACTCCTCTTGGAAACATTGCTGACTTTGTCTAGTATTTTTTCCATCATCATGGGGTTTTCTGTAATTGTCAGTTAGTTCTCTTGTAGGTACACACTGTGCAAAGGATGACCCAAGGGCCTAAAGCCATAACAAAACCTAATAATAATAGTAACAGTGTTATCTGAGAGCTTAAGGAAGAACATCTTCACTGTGAGGGTGGTGAGGCACTGGAACAGGTTGCCCAGAGGAGTTATGGATGCCCCATCCTGGGAAGTGTTCAAGGTCAGGTTGGATGAGGCTTTGGGCAATCTGATCTAGTGGAAGGTGTCCCTACCCTTGACAGGGGAGTTGGAACTAGATGATAACTTTCAGGTCTCCTTCCAACCCAAACCATTCTATGATTCTATGATTCTGTGTTTTTAATCCAGGCCTCTTCCCCTCTTGCCCTCATTGTTGTTGTCTGCATTTGAGGGCAGAGATGTATGCCGAGCTGCTATCTGGTGGCTGTAGTCTATAGAGAAGACTGCTTTACATTCCTGCATGCCTCAAAAATGCTGATAGTTTCTTTTCAATGGGATCTTGCTGCTGTAACTGAAATTCAGTATGAGATACTTGCCTAGCTCAACATAGCCTGTGGGCAACGTGGAAGCCTCGTGGATGTAGAGTGTAGAAGCCACAGTGTACTGGTAAAAGGGAAGGTTAAGTAGACAGTAGATGAAAACATTACTCTACATCGTTGTTGCCTCCTGTTTGGGTGAGACATAGTTCTGAAATACAAAATGCCAAACGTCTTGTAAGTCTCTTGCTCAGAATATGACCTGTCTTTCAGATACAGTCTGCAAAAACATTGAAAAAGTCCTCTTTATGGTAAAAGAAGCAGTAGCTGCATTGAAAGACTTCTTAAAACATCCTCCAGGGAATATGTCTTTCCTCCTGCACAGTTTTTGAATGCACTAACTTTATTTTTAACATCATACAAAAAGTAGGATGTTACCATTGCCTTCTGTTTAACACAAGCTTTGAGGACCGTAGGAGTGACACGGGCATGTAGCTAATGAGATAGTTGGGCATGTGTCAGAACTATGGGAAGGCTTGATTACATTACTGTGTGTATACTCCAAACAATGCATCACTGTCACGCGGTAGCAGTCACTTACACAATGTGACCAAGTATTCTATTCCTGTATATATTCTGAGGCAAGATCTAAATTCTTGCCTTGGAGTCAAGAAGTTTGTCTAAGAAAGGACTGCAGGGCTTAATCCACTAAGAAGATAATGCCACTGGTATGTGAAGGGAAAATATCCATGCCTTTGTTTCATTTCCAGGTAACTACACCTTAAGAGTTGACTGCACCCCGCTTCTCTACAAACTGGTGTATAATCTGACAAAAGAGGTACAGAATCAGAGTGTCTGTTATTTGAGACTTTCTAAGAATGTAAAACTGCAAGTTTGTTGGATAAAATTGGACTGGATTTATCTTGTCACTGTGCTGAAAGAATCTTGATCCCACCAAAATCAATAGCAAAAAATTCCATCACTGGTACACAGTCCAGGCTCGCAGTTCCTCAGCGTTCTTAGAAAGGTTGAAATGTGTCACTGACAGAAGTGGAATATTATTTGTAATATGTACTGAAAATAATAATAAAAACCCCAAGATAATAAAACACTTGAGCAAAATCAAGTCTCTAAAGTGATAAGCATTCAAGGAAATAAATTGCATTTTGAATTTCCCTTTCATGTGCAAAAGAGAATCTGTTCATTTTCACATTTGCTAGCTGCCTTTTTCTCTCTATCTGTTCCCCCTGAATCTCCTTTATGTCTCACTGAGCCCCTGAAATACTGTGATAATATTGAAGGATTGGGTGGGTTTTGTAACAGGCCAGATGGATTTGCATGATTACAAGTAGCCTAATCATGTCTCCTTTGCTTTCACCTCTCAGGCTGAATTAGCATAAGGCTGAAAGATTGTGATCCGTTAAAGCACGAAACTTCATTGGCTGTATGAGGAGTTAACCAGGTTGGGCACCTCGCATGAGCATTGTCGCTATCCTCAGGTCTAGATTCATCTCGATTAACAGAAGACATCTCTCTCTGACTTAAGCAATGTGGGCTCCCTTTGAAGGCAATGAGTAGAAATAGGTACCTTTAGGATGAGGTTAATTTGACCAAATGTGGTTGTCTACTCTTGTAAATAGAAAACTCTCGAACTACTTTTTCCCCTGATACTAAGGGAACCCAAGTGACTTGGTCGAGTGTAAAAATCTGCACTGTAACAGCACTTGGTAGGATGATTCCAGCTACTGGTCTCCTATCCCATTAGATACATTCATCCTGACTTCTTTTCAAATGCAGAACACTTTCTTTTAACACTGGAAATGTCATGGTTTGAATCTGGGGTGGTTTATCTATGCTATTCCCATGTTTTAATTTTCTTTTTGACGTTTTAGTTTCTTATCAACTCTTTCTATCTTACCCTTTCTTCCTCGTGGGGGAAGCAGCCGTGCTTGTTCAAACATTAGCTGTGACGCTTTGCACACTGAGGGGCATTTTGTTTCGCTTATAAAAATTTCTGTGTCCCTAGTGCTACAGGGCCTTGGATAAAATAATTCATTTTCTATCTGCAGCAGCCACTTACCCAGGGATAAGCTTTTTCAGCAAAAGATAAACAAAGTGAAAAAATGCTCTGGGCTAAAAATAGTACCTCACTCTTAGTCTTAAGTCACTATTCAAGTATTGCTGATTTTGAGTAGAAAACTTCCGTTAAAGTACAATGCGAAGTACTTAAGACTGGCTTTTCTGAAAATTTTCTGATTCAATGTTATTTAAGCTTTTAACAATAGAAGCATAATGTAAACAATAGAAAACCTGACAACTCTTCCGTCATTCCATGCTGTCTCCCTGCTAAAAAGCTCCTAGAAGTACATTATATTTGTTCATATTCTTCATAACTCCATTTGTAAAGAGGATTATCTTATGGTAGAGAGTTGTCACTGAAAAGTCTCACTGTTTTTTGAGCTCCTTAAAGCCACTGTTGGAACATCTTAGATTTTTTTTTTTTTCTTGTTAGCTTGTTATAGACAAAACCCACAATTACTTTTACTTTTCTGTTGTTCCACAGAGCAGGATTCTGCAACAATAATCTCATTCTCTGCTGTTCTCTGCTTTCTGCACACAGTCAAAGAGCACTTTCCCCAGTTTTATCCTATTGTCTCTGTTCAAAGAATCTCATCTACAATCCTTTTTTTCTTTTTTACTCTTTCTTTTTTTCACTGTCTTGCTAAATAAATTTGAGATACTCCTTGTCACATTTTTCTAGAAGAATGTTTTCCTCTTTTTTTTACTGCAAAACCTGGGACTACCTCTCATCTTTTTGAAAAATAAAATCATGGTTCAATTTTTACAATGATTCAACACTGTCATTTTCATTTCCAAACCATCTTTCATCTACCAGTCTTGATGTGCCGCCAGTGACCTCCAGTGATCCATAAATCACAGGCTGTGAAACCTTTCTCTAGAACACTTACACTTTTTTGAACTTTTCTGTCAGATCATTCATAGAGATTGTTGGAATTTTTCCAAGGAAAAAGACTCTTGGAGAGAAGTCAGGAATACCAAAGGATGTTTGCTGAAGGACCACTTCTAGCTAGGCCGCCATTTTTGTTGGCATAGAAAATGTATACAGATGACTGATAGACCCTATAGAAACATGGCACATCTTATACCTGGCTCACTGCTTCCAGCATCACAGGATAAAATTCATTTAAGGGTTCAAATATCTTTTTTCTCCAAATCTCTAAAAATTTCAGTGAATTGGATTAGCAAAAGAGGGAGAGAAAGTAAAGCAACCGCTATAACAAGGAAGCTCTTTTTTTTGCAGAGAGATCTGCTGATTTTATTTTTTTGTCACTTGCATTTAGGTAGCCTCTTATAAAGCTAACCAAACTGTACCTTTGCTAATCAATTGTATCTTTTCCACTAATCTGAAAAAAAAATTTAATTTCTGTAAGGGCTAGAGGACTAAGGAAGAGTGATTATATTTTTAGTTTTGCTATTTCAACTGCAATGCGTTTGGTTTTGGAGGACATTGGGAATCTAGATGTACACATCAAAGCCTCAACCCATTAAGTCTTTGGATATCCAGGTTGGTAGTTTCTTGAAAAGGTACAGTGAGAAGTCCTGTGAACCTCAGGGGTCCTAGATAATTCTTGGAAACAGCATAAATGGGACTGAAATGTTCCCTATGCTTTGCATTGGGCTTTTCCACGGGATTGAATTTCATTCAGGAAGGCTAGTATGTGAAAGAACATTAGTGCAGATACGGGTGATTATGCATGACCAAAAGAAAGTTATTTCTGTTTGTATTAAAGAGTTCAACATCCAAATATCCAGCATTTCAAGATCTCTTTGATCTTCTTGTTTTTTAGTGAGCCACTTATTGCCAAAAAAATTGTAGTGTACACATGAAGTGTTGTCTTTCAAGGAGTTCCGCATTTAAGTGTGGTCCTTACATAAGGGAAGCATATAGAAGGGACATTTAGCTGTTGAAAGTCTTTTTTGGCCCTGCTTTACTGCTAGGCTTAGACAGTGGGTCACCACCAGCCAGCATCTGCAATAGTTCACTCCAGTTCCCCTGTTCTGATCACCACTTCTTTCTTTGTATTTATACTTAAAAGAGCTCTGCGTCTTCCCTTGAGGTAGCAGGCAGTTTATGCTGATTCTAGATTTGGATATAAGTCAGGGAAAAGAGTATGTTTTACTAGGCTCTCAGTGTTGTGTAAAAAAGCTGCCCAATGGTTTTTACATGACCAGAGCTGTCAGAATAACATGTCTGCCAGAGCATGGAGTACTTTTACTCCCATATGTTCGAGTTAAGCTTGCTCTTATTAATGTGCCTTTTTCAATTTAGCCCCAGAACTTGACCAAAGTGCCCTGAAAATACAGTGGACAAGCAGTTACTTCACAAAGTTGTTATTTTTCTGCTAGCTGCTGACATAATCTCAGAGGTCAGAACTCTTTGGATTTTCAGTTTGGAGTCTGTATATTTTTCAGTGCAGAATTTAAGTCTCAACAATACTGTGAGACCATGTATCTAGCCATGAATATTTATGCTTTGCATTTTGGACAAAAATATAAAAATCCCAATCCTCTGCACATCATAACCTATCTTACATTAAAAGGACGATGTCTATTAAAGATTGTTTAACTGTAGATAGAGGACCAGGGCCAGAGCCTTGATTTATTTTTACCTCTGCCATAGATTTTCCAAGAACTTTGGTCAACTAATTTATACCCTTTCATAGTTTTCCTGGCTCTATGATGGCTGTATTAGTACTTAGTACAATACTATGATGGTAAGTATTAGTACTTACCCTTTCTATCCTGGTTACATAGCTTTTTGATTTTATTTTTTTTAGGTAATGGTGGGACCTACATTTGTGCATACGGTGTCTTGCACAATGGTGCTCTAGTCTTGGTTGAGTCCTCTTGATACTGCTGTAATATAGTCAATGACCCTCCTTCTAGCACAATTCTTTTGTACTCTTCCTGTAGAAGATATAGAAGAATTCTTTTATACTCTTCCTTCCTAACCTCTGCAGGGTTAGGGCTGTTGTCTTGCCTTGCCTGCTGAAAGGAAAGCAGCTGGGGCATCCTGGCTGCTGGAGGAGGTCTGTAGTGTTACATATGCTGTCGTGTATGTACATACACAGTGCTATAACAGGGTGATGAGAAGCCCTAGAAATCCCCAGGATCCACTTCACCCAGAAGTGGATGAGTTTCAGTTAGTGTCCTTGAGCTTTTAGCCTGCTCTTCCCCACTGTCTGAGGTTGACTCCAAGAGCCTGCAAGATGCTTTTCGTGGTTGGGATCCATAAATGTGTGTAACAGTTGTAAATAATGTATGTGTACTGCTCTGTATGCAGCAATGCTGTTGATGAAGAATGATGCAGATAGCTGTAAAGGTCTCCTTTGAGAATGAATTGGGTTAGAGGTACTACCAATGAGATTATAATATTTTCCTCTCCAGATTTTAAGCCCTGATGAGGGTTATGAAAATAAATCTCTTTATGAGAGTTGGCTTGAGAAAGATCCTGCAACTGAGAATAATAGCTATCCCAGGTAAGCTGTTAATCTTTTCTTTCTTTCCCAATATTTCATCATATCATAGCATGGCTGCTCTCCAGAATTTTTCAAGATGTGCTATTGATGACAGCAATACAGAACCTTTTAGTACAAGGTGACTCTCTAGCAATATCTTTTAAAGTAAAATAAAATAAAATTTTATTACCATTTTTTTAATGATGGTAACATCTATGCCTGCTGTAAAATGAAACCTCACACTTTTTAAAGGCCTTTTATTAGTAGAAAAGCAATTTGGAAAGCAATCAGAAAAGGGCAGGGCGGGGAAAGAGTTCAAAATATAGTTTAGTCACCCTGCTAGACGAGGTAATACCGAAATTGTTAGGATAAGCAAATGCTCAGTTGAAAGAAACTGCCTAGAGCGGTAATTAAAAAGCTCTTGCGATACTTACTCTTTGTTTATACAATGAATGTAAATGTAATACATCACAAATCTATATCTGAAGGTAATAAAATTTCATATTTGAAGGTATTAAGACTCCAAAACACTCTTTGAGCCTGTGATTCATAGGGCTGAATCTTATTCATAATGTGGCATTACTCACGTAAGGTAAAAAGAACTGCCCCTTTGTGTGGTTTGCCCAAAATTATCTGCATGTGTTACCCTGTCTTTCACACCCTGGTGAGATGAGTTTCTGGATTCGTTGGACTCACTGAGATTTCTTCCTTTTGGAAAAGCTACCAGATCTGATCTTTCTCAGTCGATGCAAATAGTTCCTTGCAGAAATTTATACTAACAGAAGAACTTTAGCTGGAACAGAAGAAACTTGCCTTTTTTTTTTTAGCTGAGAAACACCAATTATTCACCAGGCTAGACATATAAACCTAAAACTTAATACAAAACTTAAATAACTATTTGAAAATGTCTGTATTTTTCTTTTCCTGTGTCTTGCCACACTTACCCAGCAGATGGCAATATTTACTTATAAGTAACAAATGCTAATTTTGTCTGCTGCAGTGGAAAGTATTTACCAGTCTTTGATTCTCCTTGGAATATGCTAAGTATATAAACACATCTGTCTTTACATATATTGCTGCCCAATTCATATTAGTTTGGAAATAGATGATTAATGTTTTAACATTGCAGAGACATATCTGATACAATTTTATGGCTCTTGTGCATAATATGTACTTTTTTAAAAAATATGATCAGTGTCATAATCAGAATTGATACCTTTGAAAGATCTTACTAGCAATATAGGATACTGAACTGGTGTAGTGAAATAAAATCAGTTAGAGTGATTAAGCTTGCCAGTCATCTAGTTGCTGATCTTACCAGTGTCCCTGATGTGCCCTCCAGAAAGAGTGACCTCCATTTCTTTGAAAAATATGCATTTTCCATAAATTACTACCATACTATCATGTAAGTGTTCTCACTAAGATATTGTCTTTTCTACGTGTAGAATAAGCAAACTGGGATCAGGCAGTGATTTTGAAGCTTACTTTCAGCGCCTGGGAATTGCATCGGGCAGAGTCCGTTATACCAAGAATAGGGTAAGTCTTCCAGATTGCTTGAAGAAGTTTGATAGTGCTGAGCAGTCATCTTTTAAAAGCATTTATTCATAATTAATAAAAAAACTTCAAAGAATCTTTGACTCACTTGTATATCAAGGCCATTTTTAAATTTAGCAAGAAACCGAAATGTTTGGAGAATAAAACATGTTACAGCGATGTCTATATTCTATAGGCTGTCGAGTTCCCAGAAAGGTATTTATAGAATCTGATTGAATTGGATGCATATTTCATTCCACCATACTATTAGTAGCCTCCTTAATATACAAATCTTACTTGATTGTGTTCAGAAATAACTGCACAAGGTAAAAAGAAGCCATGATTGAGGACTTCTGCTATCTAAAACCCCAAACTGTTTTCACTTCTAGTGAAGGCAATCTCTGCACGATGGAACTGAAGGCAAGTCTGTGGAGATGGAGGGAAGGAAGTCTGCTTGCTTAATCTTGTGCAACAGTCCAAGGATTCACGTTGGTCTAGTTTTCTAAAATGAACAGACAACAATGGAAGGACAGTAAATTGTATTTTGTAGCAAATAGCTTTTTTGATTTGGAAACTGTGTGAAACATCATAGTTGTGAAGTGATCAATACATCCCTTAACTGCAGTGAGAATACAGGGCACTGAAAAATTTGCTTGCTCTTTTTCAGAAAGCAGACAAATTCAGCAATTATCCTGTTTATCACACTGTGTATGAGACCTTCGAGCTAGTGGAAAAGTTTTATGACCCCACCTTCAAGAAACAGCTAACAATTGCCCAGTTACGAGGCAAACTGGTTTATGAACTGGCAGATTCCCAGGTCATTCCATTTGACTGCAGAGATTATGGAGAAGCCTTAAAAGGATATAGCAATAGAATTTATCAATTGGCCAAGAAACATGAAGAACAGCTGAAAACTTACAAAGTATCATTTGGTGAGTAATAGCTGCAAGACTGTTTCTTAAGTGCATTAATTAGAATTATGCAAGGACACGTTATATCTGTTATAGCTCTGGAACAGAATTCTTTACTTTCCTGTTTAAATTCTGCCATCATAATAAAGAGCTTCTATTTTTTTTTTCTTAACATAACACAGGTTTAACACATTATTGTCTAGATGAGAGGGTTATAACTATATTCATACATATTATTGATTATGGCATTATTACAGTGCTCATGAGCAGTCATGAACCACAATCAAACGCAGAACAAAGAGGTTTATCAGCCTGCTTCTCACCTTCTTGCTTAAAAAAGAATCATAGAATCATAGAATGGTTAGAGTTAGAAGGGACCTCAAAGATCATCTAGTTCCAACCCCCCTGCCATGGGCAGGGAAACCCTCCACTACACCAGGTTGCCCAAAGCCTCATCTAACCTGGCCTTGGACACTTCCAGGGATGGGGCATCCACAACTTCTCTGGGCAACCTGTTCCAGTACCTCACCACCCTCAATGTAAAGAATTTCTTTCTTATATCTAACCTAAATCTGCCCTCTTTCAGTTTAAATCCATTGCCCCTTTAACAGAAGACAAGTTAAATGTTTATGACAACTGCCTGGAACTTGAGAGACACAGGTGCCCATTCCTCCTCAGTCAAAGACTTCAGCTGACCCTGGGAAACTTGTTTACCATCTGTCTCAGTGCCTCGATACCACTTTTAGGTAACAGAAGCACTTCTCTAACTCTTCTGAATAAATGCATCCATTTGGTGAGCGCTTGTACACATTGCAATGAAGCAAATAAAACAGATCTGAAGCAGCAGAGTGCTCTGGATCCCAGGCTGGGATAGCTTCCACAGAAATTTTCTTCGTCTCCCTCTTTCTTCTTTGTCTCTTCTTGCCTCATTCACCTCTTGTGTACCAAGAAGGCTTTTCAGTCAGTCCTAATTCACTTGCTCTTTGAGCAGCCCATGATTAGAGGCATAAACTGGCTTTTTGGAGATGCAGTAGTCTTTTGGGTTGTATGAAACATCAGAAGTAACTCAAATCGAATCCTCATTTAGGAAAAATTAAAAATTATTTGTAAGGCTTCATGTAATGGCTTAAATGAAAAATTCTTTACTATTTTGAAAAGTCACCTTTCTTTGTAAAAAAGGCCACTCAAGACAGAAAGCCTTTCATGATAGATCATCTGGTCTAAGGTTTTGCATATCAGAAGGATTTATTTCCATATGTTCTTGTATTTACTGCAACGTCTTGTAAAGAAACACCAGATCTGGACTTTCTTTTTGCAGTAGTAGAATATCTTTCAAAATTTCTGTTAAATCATTTATTTTCATCTTTTGCATTTTTTTTCTCATTTCAGATTAGATTTTGCCCAAACTGCCTTCTAACCAATGCATTTTTTTTTCCTAGATCCTAGAAGCAATCTTTTTTCTAGCTTTTCCTCCTCCAAGTATCACTTAACCCTCTCCTTAATAGAATCATAAAATCATAGAATCATAGAATCATAGAATCATAGAATGGTTTGGGTTGGAAGGGACCTCAAAGATCATCTAGTTCCAACCCCCCTGCCATGGGCGGAGAAATCCTACACTACACCAGGTTGCTCAAAGCCTCATCCAACCTGACCTTGAACACTTCCAGGGATGGGCCATCCACAACTCCTCTGGGCAACCTGTTCCAGTGCCTCACCACCCTCAATGTAAAAAATTTCTTCTTTATATCTAATCTAAATCTCCCCTCTTTCAGTTTAAATCCATTGCCCCTCCTTGTCCTATCACTACACGCCCTTGTTAAAAGTCCCTCACCAGCTTTCCTGTAGGCCCCCTTTAGGTACTGGAAAGCTGCTATAAGATCACCCCGGAGCCTTCTCTTCTCCAGGCTGAACAGCCCCAATTCTCTCAGCCTGTCTTCATAGCAGAGGTGCTCCAGCCCTCTGATCATCTTCGTGGCCCTCCTCTGGACTCGTTCCAGTAGCTCCATGTCCTTCAATAACTTTATAGATGTGTCACTTTGACCAGTTTTTTTACAAGGCATCTTTTTAGTTTGAAAAAAAGCTTCTCTGGTGCCTGTTTGGTTTAAAATTATTTCTTGAATAATTCTATAATTTTTAATTTTTGTTTATTCTATTACACCAGAATGAATTAAAATGTATAGGTAGTTTTTACAATACTGTGAAAATTAAAATTTAACTCAGAAGTTTCATAGAATTGTAGGCAACACTGAATGTCAGAAAATTGTTAATTAAGTCTGAACAGATCATGTAATTGTCCTTCAACGTAATAGATTAAGGTTTTTATTTGCCTTTGGATTCACATTTCAGCTGTTCCTCTGCGACAATGAAGGCTGGAAACCTTTTTTCATTAAATATGTACTTGTAGTCATATGCTATCAGGAGCTAAGGTTTGCAGGGAGAAAACAAATAAAAAAAGTTGTGATATTTCCTAAAAAACCCAACACTGACAGCACTGAATAGCTAGTGAACATGAGCACAAATTCTCTTCCATATTTTCAGATGACCTTTCTGGTTTTTCTCTTAAATCCCCTCCTACTGCTTCTGAAATATAATCTGCTGCCACGATATAACCATGATGTCAACAGGGCAGAACTTTGTCCTCTGGCAAATTTATAACTATTGCCACAGTTGTGAACAAGTGTAACCTCTCATCCTCACGAGGTGAAACGGGTCTGTCCATACTGCGGTCCATAAACAGTTCGCATACATAAAATCTGTCCCTCTGATTATGTAAACTGAACAAAAATACCAAATACAGGCTGGTGATGAATAAAGAAGTTTGTTAGAAACAGAAGAGCAACCAAGACTTCAGAACAGCTTTCAACAGGAGTCCTGGGAACTAAAAGCCTATCACACTAAATAGTTTGAAAAATTTATAAACAGTCAAGGGCTATAATTACTGACAGAGGACTGGATTTAGGAGATGACCTGGTCTTATGTCCTATATTCCTGTACGATCATCGAGAGGATACTCTGGTTTATCTAAAGTTTTCTGAAACTTGTGGGCAAAATTGACAAGTTATAAATCTTCATTCTTTGTAATTGAGTTGATTTTGGTAAGGCCAGAAGTTCTTTTTCTCAAAACATCCACCTTTTACTTATTCTGCAAAAATCAGTTGTATAAATTGATAATTTTCCCAGGCCTGTATTAAATAGACCGTCCACAGGAAAATCATCACAGCTGATATTGTCATAAAAGAAAGGCCTGCTGCTTCACTGGCTAAGTTATTCCATGTGTCTTGGACATACTGCCAGGGACAGAGCAGGAAAAAGCAACTGAGTAACCCGCCAGCCTGCCTGCACACAGTCAGGCATAACAGGCAAAATCCTGGGGTTTGGGCAGCAGCACGGTGGGGTGGCATGCAGGGTCATGGCCGAGACCCCCATGGCAGAGTTACGTGCTGTAACTCTAGTGCATGTGTGGAGCAAGCACGGGACTTGGCTGCTTCCATCTGCCTTGGCTATCACTGTGTTCCATGACAGTTACATCTTTTATGCCTCAATATACATTTCACATTCTTCTGTTATAATATGAATAGGACATAATGTTCCAAGAGGGAAATCCTGCTCTCCTTCCACAGCCTGCTGGAATAGGTAGTATTTTCTATGTGAGTCAGGCTTTTGACACCTAAACGCTGCAGTGCACCCGTTTGTTAAAAGGAAACTGCAGAGTTCTCTGTCTGCAATGCCAGCCAGTCTTTTCTCTGCCAGGCAGAGGGAAGATGTGTACTTGTGAAAGCTTTATCAAACATTCTACTTTTCAGTGTTGGCCTCAGTGCACAAGGTCTTTGTCTATTACTGCTAGTAGTGTAGCTCTTTAAAGTCTACACTAGGAAAACTAATGAATTATGGAAAGACAACAAAATGAATGCAATTGCATCAGCAAAACAAATGTAATTTTTCTCCCACTGGGCAACTGAAATGTATATTGGGCTCAGCAGGTATTCTAAAGTTGTTCACAAAGTCCTTCCTTTTTTAGATCCTCTTTTTTCTGCTGTGGGGAACTTCTCAAAGGCTGCTGCTGAATTTCACAGGAGACTTGAACAAGTTGACAAGAAAGAGTAAGTCTGAAAAAAAAAAATTTTATATATGTGTATATATACATATATCTATATAGATGTATATCTGCCTTAGGTACCCAGAGTGGCAGTTTTCTTTCCAGTGGCTACACAGGAGTCTCTCTGATTAGTGCAGAATAGATTAGAAATTGAACTCCAAGACAGGCAATATTTGCTGAATGAATTCCGCTTCCTGTGATGAACAGTATCCACTGTGGAGGTTATTACTATCAGCTTGTCATCAAAAATATTATTATACATGGAAAGGCAGAGAGCAGTGAAAGTTAAAGTTGAATTGAGCTCTGTAGTTAGATACCTACATTTGAGTGTTGTAGGTGATGCCAGAATTTGTACTTTCAGCACACCTCAAGGAGACATGATGATGTTTCAGAGTATCTAAGATATCCATATGATGCTTGCAAACCCAAGGGCCCTATGGGATGCCCGTGCCCTCTAAGTGCAGTTGCTGAAGGCCAGGTACTCCTAGGCACCTCATATGGTACCAGATGGTTGTGTTCAGGCAACTGAATCCCGTCCTTGATATGTTACTGTACAGATTAGAGGAGGAGACTGAACACTTGGTGGATGGGTGCACACCAAAATCTAGGTATATTCATCTTGACCTAAATCTCAGCCTTCCTCTCTCTTCTGTTAAGTGGGGTGTTTCTAGTGTCGTTTAATGCTAAGAAAGTATCTGACACTCTCAGAAAGTCTCCAAGTTTATTTTGCATAGTGTGAAATCTTATAGTTGAGTTTTCCGACACAGAAATCTTAATGTGTTAATGTAACATGTATTGGTTTGCAAAACCTCATCTTTTTGCACACCGTACACCGTCTTTCTCAATTTTTTTTTCTGTCCAAAGAAGAGGAAAAGTGTTTAAATGGAACTGGTAATTCATGTTTAGTCATTGTGTGAAATGTCTCTGTCTCCATCTTCTGCAGTCCTGTCGCAGTGCGAATTATGAATGATCAGCTGATGTTTGTAGAAAGAGCTTTCATTGATCCTCTTGGCTTACCAGGAAGGAAGTTTTACAGGTGAGACAACAAGCTGCTTGACCACTGTATTTTTGCAGGTGAACCCCACCCTAAATAACTGGTCAGTTAACTGCTGTATAAGCCTCATATAGGAATTACAGCTCAACAGTTCTGGTTTAGGTACACTCCAGTGAGTAGCAGACTTTGTTTATAACCCCCAAAGAGAACTCCTTGGCTGCACCAGTCTCGTGGTGCCTTATTCCTCTTCTTGAGTCTGGCGCTCTGTTTTTATTAGCCATCATACTCCATGACTTTTATTTGCAGGTGTGGAGCCCTACTTCTGTTACCATTTGCTCTTTTAAACCTGTACAAAGTGAGGATTCAGTAGAGAATTAACCGTGTGGAAAGAAAGGAGAAATAAGGGTAGAGTGAAAGGAGGAAGAGGATGAGAAAAGATACGTAATGAGGGTCAGGTGAAGAGAGAAGTCCAGAAGAGAGAGCTTGGAGAGGGTGACCTTTGAGTGCAGGATAGATAAAGGCCCATGAGCTGTGCTGCAGAAATCCACCTGTCTCAGCTTTGACTGCCTCTATAGATGCTCCTATTAGCTTAAATCATTAACTAGCAATTCTTGAAGTTTTCTCTCTAGAATCACATGGGGCCAGGGAAAGAGAATGTTCAGTGCACCACAATACCCTTTAGAGAAACCCAGTGCATTTATTAGTAACACTTGTCAAGAAGTCTCAAGTGGGTGACTACCTCACTTCACTCTCAGTATCCCCCTTTTCTTAATGACTGGATTATTTTACTCACTGATTGATGGCTTTCACACCAAACCAGAAGTCCCTCAGGCAGGTAGAATTGAGAATCACACTTCCCTCCTCCTAGGATAAACTGTCAATGCTTTTGGAAGAATGGAATGGTCGTTTTCTACAGTTCTTGTTGGGTGTTAGGTATCATTTAGAGCTGTCTGGATTTTGAAGATTTTTTTTTTTTACTTGCTTGCATTTATTAATGTAGTCAGTGTTTATTTTGATTTGGGAGGACTCTTTCACATGCAATAAATGTGCTTTGATACTTCATATGGACAAAATCAATGTAAAGCAGATCTGCAACTATTTATTATTTAAGAACCCCCCCACCAAGAATAAATAAAATTGATATTTTTGCGCAGTTCTGTTCCAATATGATCACTTCTTCTCTGAGGAATTCGTGCTCTTCTCAAGAATTCTCCCATATATTTTTTTCCGTCTTTTTACATTCCTTTCTCGGATCTGCTGATCATCATTCAACTGCTTAGTTATTTCTGAGGTTTCTGTTCCACTTCTCATTGTACACCCATAACTAGTTTTATTCCCTATTTCAGACTGCCAGATTAGTTCAACAGGTTTGTTGAGCTCCCATTTTGAAAAAACTTTTGGCATGGCTTCATTCCTAATTAGACAAATGCATCTTCTCTTCTCAAGGAGAAGGCTACCTGTCCTAAGGACTATTTCCTCTTATCCTTTTAAAAACAGATACCAGTAGATTTCCTGTGTATTTAGAATCATAGAATCATAGAATCATAGAATCATAGAACGATTTGGGTTGGAAGGGACCTCAAAGATCATCTAGTTCCAACCCCCTTGCCATGGGCAGGGACACCTGCTACTAGATCTGGTTGCTCAAAGCCTCATCCAAACTGGCCTTGAATACTTCCAGGGATGAGGCATCCACAACTTCTCTGGGCAACCTGTTCTAGTGACTCACCACCCTGATAAAGAATTTCTTCCTTATATCTAATCTAAATCTCCCCTCTTTCAGTTTAAAGCCATTGCCCCTTGTCCTATCACTACATGCCCTTATAAAAAGTCCTTCTCCAGCTTTTCTGTAGGCCCCCTTCAAGTACTGGAAGACGGCTAATTAAGTTCTGATCTTCACAGGATTCATAGCTGTTTTATGTTGCACACGTACAGTTCCGTACAATGAACATGCACACTGTTGATGGTTATTTCATTTAACGTATCTACATTTTTTCCTTCTTTTCCCACAGACATGTCATCTTTGCTCCAAGCAGTCACAACAAGTATGCTGGAGAGTCATTCCCAGGGATCTATGATGCCATGTTTGATATTGAAAATAAAGCAGATCAGCATGAAGCCTGGGAAGAAGTAAAGAGGCAAATTTCCATTGCAGCCTTCACTGTGCAGGCAGCAGCAGGGACTCTGAAAGAAGTAGCATAGGATGATGGCTTTGAAAAGCTCAGTCAAATAGCAAAGTCTGAAATGCAGCATAGTCAGGCTGCTACAGTGACCCAGTTTCTCCTGACTGCTTGCCTACCTGAGATCCCAACCTTCTTGGACACATGCACGTGGTCTGGTAGGGTGAGCAGGAGCTCTGTGTATCGAAGGACTCCCGAGCTAGAAATTATTGTTTCTCTGACACTGACCAAACTGTAGCTTTAAGAACAACCCTAGATGGAAGCATGTGCGGGCGGGGAGAAGGACGAATCAGTTTCCAATTAGAGTTTTCTGAAAGATCTGCCCATTTTGAAGACCTGTTATTTTGGATGTACAATTACAAAACCAGTTATTTGGCAAGCTACCCGTAAATCTTGTCCGTAGCAGTGATCAACAGCACTCATTTCAAAAGAAAAAATAGAACATTCCTCAGCACGTGCATTTTTCTTGTTCTGATACTTTTATAATATAAAACACCAAAGGTGTCTCTGTATTTTAGAATCTATTCTGCAGGATTGGTGAGTGCTTATTATACTGATTTGCTTTCTTTTCCTGAAAAAATTAAAATACTGACCCTGCTGCCGGTTGCCACAGCAGTACCAGCCATTCTTGATAACCAGAGAAAACAGCTGCTTATATGCAGAAATTGAAAAACGTTTTCTTGAGTGAGCGTCCATCCCTCTGGAAGACACTGCACCTCCCTCCTTTATTTGCACTTTGGAATATACAGAGTGTGTGGGATAACCAAAAGCTGACCTCCCTGCTCCGTTTGGCGCTTTCACTAGTTCCAAACCCATGGCAGCTTTTGTTCCTATTTTTAGCCAGATCTCTTTCATGCAGCTGTCTTCTTCCAGTTGATGGAGCTGGAGGATGCTGTCACTACTGGCATGGGGCTTGAGGTTATTCTGTCTTCAAATAAGACTTGAAGAAAGTTTCCCCTCAAGAGCTGCTTTTGCATTTGAAGAGAAACTGCAATGCATGAGAACGGTAATTTTACGAAACTGTTGAATTTGTATAAAAATTGATTCTTGCTTCATTTGCCCTTTAAATGTACTTCACATCTACATGCTTTACAACTAATAAAATTGCAGGAATTTTATTAAATCACATTCCAGTTTGTGGGAGCTGATAATAACCATTTTCTTCTCTTATGTAAAACATACTGCAGTTTGTCTCACAACCATAAACTACATCAGGTTGTCGGAATAAAATCCTTTTTGCTTTATGGGGAATAGAACAGATGTGGTACTAAAAAAGTCAGAGAAACAGGACAATTACTAGGCTACAGAAGGAGTTGTTCTCATCATAAATGCCTTGAATTCAGACAAGGGAACCAGAAATTACTATAGTTCAGTCCTTTGGGAAGTTGTTTTGGGGGGTTTATACCACCAAGAAGAGCAGCTTTCATTGGCATCACTTCCAACAAGCCTCTCTGAAAGACGAAGGACCGTGTACCTCTGGATGTTGTGCTCACAATTTACTGTTAAATTGCTTTTCACAAATCAAGCCATAGGCACATGAGGAGGAAATTACACTTTCACAGTCCATGCCTTACGTCTTCTGTTGGAAAAAGTAGTGCTTAACTGACCCTGTCAGCATGCATGTAATGACATGAGTAGTCAGTGCTGAGAACACCAGCACAGTGACTGCATTTTTGTTGTTCTCTTTACTTCTACCTAACTGGGGCCACTCACGGTAATTCAATTGCTCATCTCCACTCCTGTCACTTAGGTGTTGCTGAAGGACGTGGTTCCCTGTGAACAGTGAATGATACTTAACTGCACTGGTTTTTCTTCCCTTTTCCTGAAGCACCCACTCTTCCTGCTCCATCATAGCTTTATGTTAACTGCAATGGGCTGTAACTGAATGTGCCCCCAAGGAAGGGTTAGGATACCTGGATGGTGGAAAAAAGCCACTAATGCCTCTGCCTTGTCAACAGCAGCCAGCTTTGGATCTGTCAGTGGTCACTATAGTAGGATTATCAGAGGACAAGGCAAATGAGGAATTTCCACATAAAAAGGAAATATCTGATAAAGTGTGCTTCCTCCTTCATTTACAGAAATGTCTTTAATAGTATAAACCAGTGAGCAAATGTTTCACCAGTACACATCATTTTTTCAGTGGTAGTTAGCCTTTGAAGTTCTGTGCCATTACCTTGCTGCTGCAAAAGAACGTATTATCTCTTCTTGTGTCTGTGTGCAGTTTGAAGCTGTAAGAATAAATCACGGCTCACATCAGGCTGAATGCACAGCTGGCATCGACTGCTCTGTTCCTCTTCTCCACTTAACTGATAACGCCGTATGAACGTACGATTCATCATGACCCGCTGCACCCTGAGTATACAAAATAGCTTAAATCTGTTTCCATTCCTCTCTATAAAGTTCTACTGAGGAAGAGTGATATCCTTATTTATACGGAAACCAAACCACTTATAAATGGCTTATACTAATTTATTTCCATATGTTTTGTATTGAAGGGATCAGTTACTCAGAGCTGAGATCACCTCCCCTGCTTGTCAGTAGTATCTCCTTTTCTACAGGTGAGCAACCAAGCGACTGCCGCTGTCTCCCAGCCCAAAGGCTGCTGTAGTTGTGTAGCTCTGTCTGCCCGTAATTTCACAGCGTGGGGGGATTTTTTAGGCTCTGCTTACAAATGAATAACACTGGATCACTTACTCTGTCCTTCCCTAATTCCATTTGCACAGTTCATTCCCTTGACTGAGCTGAAGCGATCTGGGAATCCCATAGCTGGGCAAAACAGATCCTTCAGCCTAGGCTGGGGCTGCAAAACAGTCTGGCAAAATTAAACTTGGATGAACCAAATACTGCTTGGATATTTGGTTTGCCAATTGTCTCTTTAGAAAATCAGTTCCAAAGGGACAGTACCAGGAAGTATATTTCAGATTCTCTTATGGTCGAAACACCTTTGGGTTCCTTTTGGAAAGGAAGCCGTAACACTTGGTCAACTTAGTGATGGCTGGAAAGTGGGCATAATGTACATGCTCCTTTCTCCACTAAGTGATAAACACAATCCAGTTGCAACACTCATTCGTTTCCACCAAAAATGGTAGTAATCTAAAATAGTTATTCTGCTGTGATTTTCAATCAATCAATAGAATTAGAGACACCTAAAAAATGCTCTGCAGATCTTAAGCTTAATAAAAACTCAAACTAATTCAAAACCTTTGAAGATTGCCTGGGATTAAGTGAAGCCAATGCTTCTTTCAACACTCTGCAATTTAGCAACCCTTCCCCAAGCTGACTCATGCATGAAGAGACTGCCTTTGTAGAGCAATAAAATTAAAATGTCCCAATCCCAGTACCCTGATGACTGAAGTACAAGTACACCAGCTGAAGAAGTTGCATAGATCTTCTCAGTAACTGTACAAGTCAGGTGTCAGAACAGGACATTTCGACTCATCCAGTTTGTCAGTTCATTAGAATCATAGAATGGTTAGGGTTGGAAGGGACCTCAAAGATCATCTAGTTCCAACCCCCCTGCCATGGGCAGGGAAACCCTCCACTACACCAGGTTGCCCAAAGCCTCATCCAACCTGGCCTTAAACACTTCCAGGGATGGGCCATCCACAACTCTTCTGGGCAACCTGTTCCAGTGCCTCATCACCCTCTGAGTGAAAAATTTCTTCCTTATATCTAATCTAAATCTGCCCTCTTTCAGTTTAAATCCATTGCCCCTTGTCCTATCACTACACAGCCTTGTAAAAAGTCCCTCTTCAGCTTTCCTGTAGGCCCCCTTTAGGTACTGGAAAGCTGCTATAAGATCACCCCGGAGCCTTCTCTTCTGCAGGCTGAACAGCCCCAACTCTCTCAGCCTGTCTTCATAGCAGAGGTGCTCCAGCCCTCGGATCATCTTTGTGGCCCTCCTCTGAACTCGCTCCAGCAGCTCCACATCCTTCTTGTGTTGGGGACTCCAGAGCTGAGCACAGTATTCCAGGTGGGGTCTCACAAGAGCAGCAGGGCAGAATCACCTCCCTCAACCTGCTGGCCACGCTGCTTTGGATGCAGCCCAGGATACGGTTGGCTTTCTGGGCTGCCAGCGCACATTGCCGGCTCATGTTGAGCTTCTCATCCATCAGCACTCCCAAGTCCTTTTCCTCAGGGCTGCTCTCAATCCATTCTCCGCCCAGCCTCTATTTGTGCTTGGCATTGCCCAAAGAAATTTGTCAAATCCACGTTTAACTTTTAAATTGCTTCAGCTGATGTAAAGTTGCATTATTTTACAACACCGATAAAAATAAGACACATCGTGTAACTCAGCGTATCTATTAAGGAAAAGAGATTGCAAGAGAAAGGTCCTAAAGCAGTCAATCAGCCCTTTGATGATCACAATCAAGACCGGTGCTGTATGCGGACTTTTCCACAGATCTAATTTCTATTATTCTGTCTTTCTTCTGTAGACAACCTATAAAATAATCTCTGCGTGTTCATAAGGGCCAAGAGAACATGAACCCTACGGGCTGCACAGTGTTTTGCAATAGAAAAAGACCTGAACACCTGGCCAGCAGCCCTCAGTGACCTGAAATCCTTTCCTCGTGTGAAGGAACTACTGCTGTTCCCGTCCATGCTGCCTAACATCGGGCAGCAGGTTTAAAACAAAGGGATTACTCACACTGCCTGTAATTATATGGTGAAGCTGATTGCTACGGGAGCTTGTGAAGGTGAAATGAGTTAAAAAAGGACCAGATGTATGCAAGGAGAGCTCACACCTAATGATCCAGGTGCAATCTTTCATTCAGAAGGCCCTAAAGCACTGGGGAATTAAAACATATGTATGTATGAAGGGCTTAAAACACACCTGCTTCATTCCTTGATTTAAGCATTAGTCATGGAGGGATTACTGGGACAGACAGTGCTTTGCACTCTCTCCGCATAGTGCTTTCCACTAAACAGACAGTCTCTTAAGCACTGCTGGTGGTCCTCTAGTTGTGTGCACTTGACTGAAACCCATGAAAACTAATAAATACATCTTTGAAAGGTTGCTTGTTCACCTCTTTAAACCAAGATAATGATTAAATATGTCAATCATGGGTCTTTTTAAAAAAAAAAATAAAATTGCTTGAGAGCAGAAATAGTTTATCCTGTGCTAGTGTCATTCTGAGGGCAAGAGGTGCTGCGCAGCATCTGCAGAGAAGACCTACCGCAGTGACATTATTCCTAAGGAAAACACCAGCAGGAAGATGCTGACTGGATCTGAAAGTCACTGAGGACTTTCTGCAACTCCCAAGCAATGCTGTGGAAACCCTCAAGGATGCAGAGCTGGAATCTCCAGGTGACATAGCATCAAAAGCAGCTGAGTGGAATAGGATATACTCAGCATGCCCCATTTTTCCTCTTTCTGACTCTAAATTCCTGTGTTTTCATTCATGGGATTTTAACATACAATTCAGAGCGCCATTAAAAGAGCTGAATGATGGTGAACGTCACGGACTTCCCTGTGGCAAAGCAGGAAGACACCACTAATTAAATGAAAAGCAGAAATTTTGCTTCTGCTATGCTGTTCTCTTCCGAGCCGAACCAAAGCGCTGTGTTCCTCGCTGAGCAACACCTGCTGCACAGAAATTATCCTGAGCGAAGCCAGCAGGAGCTGAATTTAGCGAGGAGCCTTTTTTAAGGCAAAAGACTGTTTCCATTACAGCACTGGGACTAAAAGCAACACTAATCAAGCAAGAGCAGCTGCCGTGCAACCCTGTAACTTAGCTGCAAGCCTACGGTGCATCAGAGTTGAGCTCTAAGTCAAGTTCAGCAGTTGCTTCTCTTCATCAGAGTCAGCAGGAGGAACGTAGAAAGCCTAAATGGTTTAGGAGCCGTTTGTCCCATGAATTACTATTTGCTTCTGCCAGTTACAATCCAATAAATCAAGGCAGCTCCTGTCAGTCTCAGCACAGTGTTTTTCCTGATGGATCCTACACTTTTAAACATTTTCTTCCAAGAAAATCTGCGAGCTATTCTTCAACCCAACCTGTAAGGCACATCCATTTCGGGATGAGCTTGGGAAGCTCAAAGAATGGAGGAGGAGGAGGAGGACTGGTTTGTTAGGCACCTCATGCAGGAGCAGCTGGACCTGGTTCAAGAAAATTGAAACAAGTTATAACCTTCCATAAAGGGAAAGAAGAGGTGATAATGGGAAAAACATTTCACAGGGAGGTATCACATAGGAATAGACTCTTTAGGTTTACAGGGCACCTTCCCCAGATGTGCTTTGCCAGCTTGCTGACAGGAAGCTGCTGACACATTCCTGATGCTGCCATCCACATTACCTCCGAACTTGGCTGTATTTTGAGACGGCAACTCAAGCCACAGCTGCTGGACACAGAGACTGTTGTGACAACACCACCCTTACGCAACACATAAGCTGCAGGACGCCAGGCTGGGGAAACACGGTCCTCTGCGAACGCTGAGCACTGAAACATTCAGCTCCCTCTGAGATCACTCGTCCCGTCTGATATCCTGGAACCAAGACTCCCCTCCTGCACTGCTGCCTTTGCTTCCTCAGCTCTCTCCCTCTCCCAAGCCATGTTTCCATACCCTTTCCACCCAAGCCTGCATGCCCTGGCACCTCCTGCCTGGGCTGAAACACTGTTGTCAGCCCGCGGCTCAGACAGAAGTGCCCTGACACTTGGCCTCGCAGGAGCATGGGCACTTGCGTCGTGTTGCCCATTGCCACGGCAAAGGAGTAAACCAGAAGCATCCTGCCTTATTAAGGGCAGAAACAAACACTCTTTATAAGACAAGGTAAGTTCATCGTTAGCACACTCGAAATCTTAACTGTGTCATCAAAGAATGTTTAGTCTCTATTTTTTACACAAAATGAAAAGCCAAAACCCACTATTACAAACTTTTCAATAACAAGGCAGTTAAAATTATTACGAGCTGTTTATCCTCCTGAGGTCTCCGCTATCATCCTGTGCCCTTTCTCTAATCGTCCCATGCCCACGGTCCTCTGCACCACATCCCTGCCCCTGCTTGCATCAGGCTTGTATTCCTCTGCAACGTGGTGCTAGAATCATAAATATGTTGTTCTACGCAGAAAAACTGCTTGTTACAAGTATCTATATAAAAAATATGGTTATACCATGCAACTATAAAAGGAAACAAAGGTAAAACCAGTAAGGCAACAGCCACTCGGCCACGAGAAAACCTGTAGCAGCCAAAGGAGCTAAAACGAAGCTGCAGGCAGGGGGAGTCCAGACAAGGCAAGCCTGGCAAGTCCTGAGACCCTGGAGAGCTGCAACAGACCTTGTGCCCTGCCCCTACCCACGGCAAAACTGCATTCCTTGAGCTGTCAGCAGAGACCAGGCCTCAGGGACTACTTGGAGCAAGAGCTCAAGTTTTTGAAAGAACAATTGTTAAGGACAGCTACTTATATACCTTTGTAAGTCATATTCATACTTAGCATCTAGTCCTGGCAAATCCGAGAAACGGATGAAATGGATCTAGCTTTTCTTTCTACATTTTCAAACCATCCCAGTTCACATAATTCAGCCCGACTGGATTTTGGGTTGTCATCTGCAGCCTGACAAGTGATACCCTGCCTGAGGACTAGATATTTCTGTAGGATTCGGGGTGTCAGTGCAGGACTCAGCACTCGCCTCTCAGGCAGTATTACACTCCGTTTGGTACTAAACACAATTAGCAGAACGCGGAGCAGCTCTGGCAAAATGTACCAGCTCTCTCACGGCCACTGCTCATTCCACAGACAACTACACCAACAATTTCAGTACGGGATACCTACAATGTATGGAGGGAAAATGAGGATGCACAACACTGCAGATTGCAATATACCCTCGAAAAGTTATGGTTACGTAAGCATCCCCATGGGACAGTTTAAAATAAAACGTGTGTGTTACACACTAGAACTGTGAAATGCAAAAACTCATTAAAATGACACGTGCTTCAGCTCAACAATTCTGCACTTGATGTTTTGGTGCTGCCTACTCAGCCACATTGAAGTTTTTGGCCACTTTTCGTTGTACAAGTCCCAACCACACTGCAGTCTTCTGGAAAAGTGCATCAATATAGTGGTTCCATAATAAGGGCAATAAATTTAATTGTCCACATTCTAAAGTAAAATATTGTTGAGGAGAAGTAACAGCAAAAGAAGAAATGCTGAACAATGTCACTGTGCTCACATAAATAAAGGTATGGAAAAAAATTATAAAACGTTGATTGGAAAAGTTTAAGTGCTTTGGCTCGTTCAGTTGGAATTGTTGCTTTGTATTAGCTTTCTGTCGTAGCATGTTTTCTACAAACTACTTCATTTTTCTATAAAAATATGAAAACCTTTCTCTTAAAAATATTTTTTCAATTACATTTTAATATTCTCCACCCATTTTACCAACTTTATCTTCTTTACTGCTGTTGGAAAGCACAAGCATCCCATTTAAGTTATAAATCCATTCCAGAAAAATTTTGTAACAGGAGTGCTGATGCCGACAGGCTTCTGGTTTGCAGAGCTACAATTAAAGAATTGCATGGAATGTGTAAAGAATAAAATTCTGCATGGAACACTTTTGTTGTAGGTTTTGTTCATGAGTAGGCACTCCAAATGTTAACTGCTTTCACAGACGAAGGCAGAACATTGAAGTTTGGGTTAATATTTACATATACAACAATACGACTTGATTACAAGGCATTGCCTTAAAAAAAACCCAAACAACTAAGTCCTTGGGGTCTAGAAGAGCACAGTATCAGCTCTGCCTCTTACACACGAGTCTGATTTTTAATACAGGAAGAACACATTAGGTTAAGCACATTCAGCTAGAAGCACATTAGGTTCGTTTTCTCCCAAGCATTGGATTCAGCGGTAATATTGCAGTATCGACATTTATCACAAATTTAAAACACATTTCAGAGAACAAGGTTTCTGGACTAAAAATATTTCATAGATGGTTGTAAGATAAGAGCTCCGCCTCCAGCCAGTTTTGAATTTCTATTGCTGGAATGCAGCTTTTATTAATATTTAACAAGGAACTAATTTTTCAAATACTTGTTTCCAGTAGGTGACAAAAACATTTAATTCAAGAGGACTTCAAGATTCCTTCTCACACAGAAGTGCACTGGCTGCAAGGAAACCTGTGCACTTTCTGGATAGCCAGGATCAGTCAGGTTCATCAATTAAGCTGAAGAAAAACACATGGATGCATGTCATGTACCTCCAGACCACAGGTACCTGCTCCTACAGCCTGACAGGACCGACTACAAACATGTAGTTGACAATGGTCACGTGCAGTTGTTCTTCATCCCTGCTCATGCCAACATTTTGTCAGGAAAACAAAATGTTCCGAAGTTGAACAGAAAAACGTTGGCTTCATGAACACAGGTTGAAATGTGTGCTGCCTACAGAGAGGTCCTAAGGACTGTACTCTTTGCCCATCCATCCTCCTTACTGTGAACATCCATCTTCCACACACCCACCCTTCATTTTGCAGACAAACTCGGAGAAAGTGGATTTGCTTGACTAACAATCACTTGGCACAGTAACTGCATTAATTTACAACATCTGTGACAGCATCTTGGTTATCTGTGGTTAAAACACCTACCCAAACTTTTGAGAAAACACAAAGCCTAATACCACAGAAAATTTCAGGCCCCACGAAATGAATCCTTTTTCTCTCCACTGAGAGAATGCCAGAGGTTTTGACAGGTATCTTGTTCCTTTTTCCAAGAAAATAGACAAAAAGCAGCAGAGCTATAGCATCTTCGGTATTCTTAGACACAGCCCAAACATTGCAGTTGGAATTATTCGTTCCAAGAGGTTTGTGACAGCTCAAAAATCTTGGACTGAACAATTCCCATGAACAAGACAGGCCCCCATTGGAGTTGCCACACTCAAATCGCTGCAAAACTGACGAATATTGACTGGGCTGATGTGTCAGAAAGCAATGGGCAAAGAGAGAAACCAAGGGGTGGGGAAAACCCCTTTGCCACACTGTTTCCCTCATGTATGGAATAACCTGGGAAAACGCCGACTTAAATTTCACTTTGGGAACCGTGTTGCAAATCCAAAGAGAAGTTCTCTCCCATAACAAAAGAAGTCAAAAAACCTCCAACTGCAATCAGCATGTAATAAGAATTTTATTGAATACATTTAGAAAAAAATCTAGAGCATGAAGACATGAGATTAATTTCTGCCTGTAGTTTTACGGATGCGCAGAATCAACCAACCATGCAGCAAGACATCTCCCCCGTCAACCATCATTCAAGACTCTTAGAACGGCAGAATTATTACCGCCTTAAAACAGTGTTCCAGACACGTAACTCATTATTTTAAAAAGGATCCCGTTCCTGAACAGAGATAAAAAAGTCTTAGTAGCAATCAGGCAAGACCACTGAGTAACAGGTGCAGTATTTAACCAATACTCATGCTATGTCTAAAGAATGCAAGCAAAAAATGCATCGTTATGTAGAATAAGTAGATTTTTTTTTTCAAGGCAAAATTCCTATTAAAACTAGTCCCTAAACTACTGAAATGGTGACTTGGTAATGTACATGTTCCAGAAGACCATTCAATGGAGGATTTTTTTGTCTTTTTGTCCAGGTACATCAGTGCCATGTAAAACATACAAGTCCGGGTAGCAGAACAGCCCAGTGCTCAACAGTGTATGAACATTAAAAACAAATTTCAGCTCCTCTGGGAAATGCTGTTACAAGCATGACACATAGTGGTATACAGGAAAATGGGTTTGTACATGAGGGAAAAGATTTAAGATTTCCATCACAAAATTGTATACCCGGCACCTCTGCTGTGAAGACAGGCTGAGAGACTTGGGCTTGTTCAGCCTGGAGAAGAGAAGGCTCCAGGAGACCTTCTAGCAGCCTTCCAGTACCTGAAGGGGCCTACAAAAAAAAAAATCTGGAGAGGGACTTTTTACAAGGGCATGGAGTAACAGGACAAGGGGCAATGTATTTAAACTGAAAGAGACACGCAATATGCTGTTTACATGTGTAACATGCAAACCCACACTGAAACGCACTGCTGCTTTTAAAGACTCATTAATTATAAAAATACACAATTCCGAAAACATGAAAAACAGGGTAAATTTAACAGCAAGTATTCCAGTATATACTTGTTTGCAATGTAGTTTCACTATTCTTAGGCAGGTGAAAGCCTATGGGATCAAAACTCACTTTCCTTAGTTTTCGATCTTTCTTTTGAGGAAGTATGGGGGTTGGTTTCATGTACTACACTCGGTTTCACCTGCTGTCCACATCTACTAGAAGTTACAGCCAAACCAATACTCCACCGAGTACCACCGTGTCAAGATGTCATTTCATGAACTACCAGGACCAAACACTGGTGCGTTAAGCCTGTTCTGAGGAACTGCTCAAAACACTCAAATTCAGAGAGAGAGACAGCTTTTGCAGCTTGATGAGGGATGCAGATGTTTGGTTACACAAGGCTGCAAACAATTAATGCAGTGAAACAGGAAACCCACAGCACTCTGTACCTTCTGAAAGCTCATCCTTTTTCATTTTGAAAAACATCACAGGCCATGTAAGACTAGGCTGTTATTTGTAAACCCTATACCTTCTTGCTTGATCAAAGCTGGGTTTTTTTGAGCTTACTTTTTTGAACAGGTGAATTTTAAAAGTGGTTTTCTTGTCATTGATGGGGAAAGTCATTATGGAACTCCTGAAGTATCTTTAATTTTCTGCTGCAAGTATGAACAGGAAAAGAGTAGGAGGGATGAATAAAAATCCAAAGCAAAACTGGAGACAATGTATACAGGAGCTTTCTTCCACTTATGACCAAGTTGACTCAGCAACCAGCGGAATGTACTTTAAAAGAGCGTAACAAATAGTTATGGGGTGCCAGAGCCTGTAGCATTAACAGCGGAAGGGCCAATCATCTCTATTTTTCTCCATTTAGCATTTAGTATACAAGGGAGCAGACTACTTGCTTAAGAACAGAAATTCTGGTTTCCCCAAGAAATTCCATTTCCCTTGCAGTTCTTTAAAATGGATTTTACATGATGAAAAGCTACTGCATGCAAGGATGCAAATAAATTAAAAACATATAAAATAAAAAAGTGTGGAAAACATAAGATATTTAGAGTATTTATATATGCATATGGATAGACACATGTTTGAACTTGCTTGTTAAATAAGAACTTTATCCTGGCATTTGAACACTGCTCATTTTGCTGTCCAAGTTCAGAGTTCTGCCTACAAAAACACAGATGGCATGCTACTGGCTGCAGCTATCTAGAATTTTTCACCCACTGAAGTGATTGCTCTCTGTATTACACTAGTAAGAGCTCCATTTACTGGTTCAGAACACATCAGGGAACACCTGTTCAATTTTCAGAGGACCATTTGCAGGCATACATTTTTGTAAGCTTGTACCCTACCACTTCACGGCACCTGACGTTTTCAAATTTAAAACAAAACAAAAAACCCACAACAAAACAACAAAAAAAGCAGGCATTGTTAGAAGTTAATAGAACCTTTTAGGCAGAACTTAAGAGCTGGAACTTTTAATAGGGGCTCAAGGGAGTAAGCAACCATGCTCTCTCCAAGTCAGGGAGAAAACAAGAACTTAAAATGAAGGTAAAGCAGCACCAACCCAAATTTCATACATACAGCATCGGTGTTACTTTCTTGGTGTTTGGGGAGGGTTTCTTTGGTAACATATTTCAAGTACTGCTAGAGACAGAACTCTGAGCTCAAGTCAAATTGTACCCGTTGGAAAACAGTAAGATCCTTAGAAACTTATATTTAGCTTTAGAATGCCTTTACTACACTCTGTGTTTCTCTTGGCATTATTCCACATCTGCCAAGGTAGGTAGATGAGCATCCGTGTATTTCAACAGCATCCAGACAGTCCCCAGGACTGCTTGTTTACCTATGTAAGTTTTGGCACAATAAATAATGGTGTACATTTTGCATGACTTAGACAAAAACACTGTTCTTTCAGCTGTAACCCACAATTAAGAAACTATTTCAAAGAGAAAAGCAAGCAACATTACTGCATGAGTTGCTGCTTGGATAAAAGTCTCATCTTTATCCTGTTTTCAAACACAAATCTTTACTGACGGAGAACTGAAAACAAAAATAAGGTCTTGATTTCTCATTACAGTGTTTTGCTTATGCTGTTCAAAAGAAATAATATTTTTAAAATATTTTAATTCAAAGGTACAATTATAATTTGAGGCAGACATTTTAAAGCTTGGTTTTTCTCTCCCAAGGTTTGTCCTGTAGATAAATTTAGTTCATAGATTACCATCCTCAGAAACAAAAGCTATGCACACCTACACAGAAATAATTTTCCTGAGACACATACAGCTTGCACTGTCTTCTCCTACTACACATTTCCACCTACTCTCAAAAAAGATACACAATTTTGAATGTTGTCAAATAGGACAGAATATACATTCTAAAGACTGTCAAATATATACAGCACCTTGGTAATTTTACAGTAGTCTGGCTTTTTCTATATTCTCCACAGATGAGACGCTAAGTTATTCAGCCATTTCACTCTCCGTTCACTTTTATATTTAACAATTCAAATACCAAAGGTAAAGGAGTAAAAAAGAAAAAAATTCCCCTCTGCCAACTTTGTTTTTAAGTTAACCTGATCTCCTGCTTTTATACATGAAATACAGCAAAAGTCAGCAAGTACTGAAATCCTTAGCAAAATACTTTTTATTCCATCCCTCCACAGCCAAAGGGTATTGAAACCAACCTTAGTTTCAGAAGACAAAAATGCAAGTCTACAAGTGTTCTTTCACATTTATGTTTATGTATTTTTTTATTCTAGATGTAGAATTGCACATTAATCATTTCATAAACTCAGATTTTTTTGTATCTGTATTACTGTGTACTTCATAGCAAACAGTGCTGAATTTAACACGTGCTACCCAGTAGATCCAGTCTAAACCGAACACTTGAAAAATTAACATGCACAGCGGACTGAGAACACATCTACTGGATAGTCAGTGCATTAAAAGTAAGGTTGTAAGCAAGGGCTAACAGCTCTTTTACTCTCAATCCCATGGAGACACTCCAACTAGAATAAATACACTCACGGGAGCAAGAGCAGGAAGAGCTGTTACCCTTCAGGTTTACACCCTCGTTTATTGTGCGTCGAATTCCTTTGTAGAACGGAACACATGATCTGGCATAAAAACCCGAATCCATATAAAAGTTAAATATCTGATTACAGTAGCAAGTCACCACTTCATAACGGGAAATAACTTGTCTCTTGGCATCATTATTGATCTGAATTCTCTTTTTTTTGTTGTGCGTTGGATACCGGTAACTCAAGACTCGCCCACAACAGGGGCTCTGCTTTTCTCATAGTAAGCTCAATCTTCGTAGCCGTCATGTTCACATAACTCCTCTTTACATCGATTACCTGGAACAGAAAATATGTTTCACACTTCAATTTCAGAAGCAGACTGCTAGATATTTGGGAATTAAGTTAGGAAGAATACCTTATCACTAAATTTCAGCAGATGTTTAGGTAGATGGAGCTCGCTCTGTCACCTCGAAAAGCCAGCCCTCTCCCAGTCCCAAACTATGTCTTTGCATAAGTAACACACACATGGGTCTAACACACACATAGCACGCAACTGTCTACTGCCAAGGGTAGTCTGTAACACCACCATCAGAGTGCTGGGACCAGAAAGGACCTCAAGAGGTCACCTTCTGCTCAATGCAGCATCAACTATGATGTCATACCTGATCACTTAGAGCATCAGATTCAGATTTAAATGTAATTACTGAATGACATGCAACCAAATTTCTTTCAATAGGCAGAGTAATGAGCTAAAACAAACTGTTTTTAAAGAGAGGAAGCTGAGGGTTTGTGGGTTTTTTTGTTTGGTTGGTTGGTTTTTGGTTGTTTTTTTTTCTAAATACAAAAATTATACTTACTCCCCATAATTTCACACTGCGATGAAATTCCTTTTCTCCTTCAAATACAATATGGATATTTAACTTAAGAGGAAAAACAACAGAAAATTTTGTCAGGCTAATAAAACATTTGACACCTCAAGTATGTTTAAGCAAAATATATCACATTAGGACTCAGATCCTACAATGAGCAAAGTGATCAAATTGTCCGTCAAACATGGAAGTGAAAATCTATTCTAACAGATTCTGAAATAGCACCACAGTCAATAGTGGCCGGGTACACATCCTGGAAGCTGTATCATGTTCTCCAAATGCATGATTAAGAAATCAGAGAAGCATTTTAACACTTAATATTAGTAGCTGTGAAACTGCATGCCATTAAGAAGAATATTAAATTACATGAAGCCAAATACAACTAAATTATGAATCTGTAATTATTTACAAAGATGGTGATACAAATCCATCACACTCAGGTTTTAATTGCAAAAGTCTAATTTAAGATTTTTTTTTTGATATATTATATTGCAGCTTTAAAAAAACCCCAACACATTAAAGTACAGATGTCCAAACAGAAGGGAAAAAACAAGCTATACATACTTGAACAAATGCCAAGATAAAGCCATTAATCAAAAGAGATTCTTATGCTACCTCTGCCTTGTAAACAAAGTAGAAGGCAGATTTCCCTAACTTCAAGCTGCTGTAAGAATAAAAAAAAGAATTATATCTTAAAGTAGATACTCACCATTGTGCTATTTGCTTCTACGAAGCTCAGATCAGGAACAGAGTTTTTAGCATATACAGAAATAGTCACTTCTCCTCCAGTCTGGTGCCAATCATGCCTACATGGAACTACTTTCTTACCCTATATAAGGAAAAAGGTACAGAAAAAAGATTTAAAATTGCATTCAGGAGTATTTTTACAAGACTAATCAGGATAAAAGCCCAGTACTATTTTAACAGCCAATAAGCAGAGCTAATAAAGGATGGCATTCCACTTTCACAGGAGACTGCAAGACTCCACTTACATTTTTTTTTTACTAAATATTTCAGCTACTGGTCCCTGACAAACACATGTGAGAAAATCAATGCTTATGACAGAGACTACAGTAAGAATCTAGGACATTGTAACAGGAAAAAAAAATAAACCAACCATCCCCCCTTTTTTTGGCCCTCAAAAATAGCCATGACTCCAAGTAACTTCCACGTTACTGCAAAAAATTATTGAATCTTATCCTCTGTAGGAAAAATGAATGGTGAAAAAAACCCAAAAGACCAACAAAAAGGTCAAGTCAAGCCCTGTTAACTAGAAGCCCATTATCTCAATATACACATATTTAACAACATATAGTTCCTAAACATTCTGGGTAACTTCTTTACAATAATACTCTCCTGCTTTAGCCTGACAACTTCAGCTTGCTTTTTTTTTTTAATGCTTCCTTTCTGTATTTCAAAATACTTAAACATAAAACTTCAAAGCAAGCAGCAATTCCATGACTTAAAGTAAGTAAAGGACTTGTGAATTAACAGTTGTAGAATGAGGTAACAGAACTACACCTTCTAGAATACATCTTCATTTTCTTCTGTTGAATGTTACTGATGTTTGCAGTATCAAACCCATTTTGCCTCAGCAATAAACAATATATTCATAACAATAATTTTGTGTTCACCTGCATCCAACATGCAACCAGCTAATGTTTTTGAAGTAAATGTTCACTTCCATTGTTATGTTCTACAATATTCTCTAAGAATCTTTCTAAACCTTGAGCAGAAATAGTTTTCACCTTGTAATTCTGCAGTTTGTTCCCAATGTTGCAATAAAATACCTACAAACTAAAGAGATGCTCTCTCTGCATTTGTTATACTGGTAGCCAAACCAAAATACTGTATTAGAATCAGACTAGAAAAATACTCAAACAAAAAACAAACAATCCAAATTAGACAGGAAGAGACCCTTCCATCCCAACTCCCCACCCACGGAACCTCATCGACCTCATCTACCCTGCCATGCCCACCTAAACAACAACTCAACTACTCTGAATGAAACTGGAAGAACAGTTGTTTTACTATAGAGCACGTATGGCTGCTCTCTTCACGGTCTTTTGGGGAGGAAAGACTTCTAATACTCTTCCATTAAAGAAATATATATGGAATACATTCTATACAGAATACTGCAAACCTTCTTAAAGAACAAAGCAGAAGAGACTGCTATTTTTTTCCTGATTTTGCCAAACCCATGTTTACTATAAAATAGTGATACTGTACATATCACTAAAAGGAAAGGTGGTACCCTGTTACCTCTACCACAGACTACTCCAAATTCCACTTCCCTCTTGTCACACTGTGCTTAATACTCCCCACACTACTTCCGAGGTCGCGGTCAGTAACAGCCCAACGGCAGCAATAGCTCCATCGAGCACTTTCCAGCACTCCAAACACAGCGTGGTCAGTACAGAACGCCACCTTCCCGCTACTCACCGCATCCTTTTTAGTCCATACATGAGTCCCTGTCGTGCAGCCTTCTTGAGCCAAGAATGTATTGAAGTCAGATGTTTTTCTTTTACAGCAGCTCCAGTACTTCATCCTTCAAAGTTTGCAAAGTAATTAACAAACAATATTTAGGACACGATTTAGTGCGAGCACTTAAGATCTTTCCTTTGTGTAATATTACTGTTAATTTAGTATACCCTCTTCAAGCACTCCCATTTTTGACTGAAGAAGAAATACAGAATGAAAACGAGGCAACACCTACAAATGAAGCAGGAAGACACAACAGACTAATTTTTTTTAAATTAAAGTTAACGGAATACTAACCCTTCATGGAATATAGGTACACCAGAATGGTACATACATACTTCTTCTGTGCTGTGTGGTCCTTCGTACGTCTAATAAAACAAAGAATTTAAAGTGGATTACTGTTAAAAGAAGTGGACCAAAGGAAAAATCAAAACAAAACACAACCCACAACAGAAACATTGAACAAAGCACTATATAGCTTTCGAGTAAATAATCTAAACCTAATGGCTTGCTCTAGCTTTTCAAAATAACCAATCAACCTTCCTTCACAAAAGGTTCCCTGTCACTCCTCCTAACAAGCTACACGCTGTATTAGTTCAATGGAGTATGTCAATGGCGACATCATCTATTTTCATAAAGGTCATTTTAGATCCTCAGAGATCTCCCTCTTTAAAAATAATTTGAATATTCAGGGAAAAAAGTACTTAACTGGAAAATAAATTAAACTTATAACTCATAAAACACATGGATTCTCAAAAGGAAGTAAATTAAACAATATACAACTCTGCAACCGAGTATCGTATCAGTTCTTCCTCACGCAACGAGACTGCTATAGATTCTTCTCCCACCAGAGTTTCAGCAGAAAACGCAAAACCTGTCAGATACCCAGTGAAATACCTATTTAAATTGCACAGCCCTGTTCTGTACAACACAAGGGTGTCAGTATAAAAAGCTTTCAGCCTTAAGGACTACGTAATATGAAGACTAATTTTGGTGCTAGAAGTGTTAAAGTATTTCCCTTGTAGATTCTTCTGGCAGGAAGCATTAACTGGTAAGATCTGCAGATGCTTCTGACTTACACACGGATTATCAGGAACAATTCAAGTGTTATCAGTAAGCCACCTCTCACCAAAATTTTATTTCACATTTTAAGTTGAAATATGTCAGCATCACAGGTTTGACAAGCTAACTAACTAGAAGTTCAGGACACACTTAAAAAACGTAACTTAGACTTCCTGCATCCACCATACGAAACAGCCTGCAATGGTCCACACTAAAGTGTTACCATACGTGGACTTTGTGCTGTTTCCAAATCAATTTGTAGCACACAAACAAACACCCAAGAAAGGAAAACAACACTGCACACTTCATAGTTCAGCGGCTGGGTTTAAGCGTGGAGCCGAACCACTTACTTTTGAACAGCCTGCGTTTTTACACGCCGTCCCAGTCTTGATTTCATCACTGTCTTCCTCTGTAAACAGAATCATATTATAGAAAATAGCAACTGAATTATGTAATGTACTGAATATTTTGTTATTATTGAGAATTAAAACGAGCTGAGGAGTAGAGTAGGAAAAAACACCACAACTCTCAAGCTGTCTGTTTTCTGCCTGGCACTGAACTCTGTCAGAAAGGTACAAAGAAATAGAAATTATGCAAACATTCCAAAAGCTCTATTACCTGTGCATCACATTATAGGTTCTACACCTTTACACTATTCTAAGTGGGGCAAAAAAAAAACCAAACATGAAACGGATTATTACAATCATAGAGGAAGAGAGCAATCACTCATCTTGTTTGGTTTTGTAAAACCAAGAACGTTAAAGGCTCCAACTGCTGTCCATAAATACACACAAGGAAAGAGTTTGGATACCACGTAGAAAGAAGAGCTAAATGACAGTTTTTGCAGAACAACAAAAGAAAACCAAATAGCCACAAGTGTAGATTGAAATTAGAAATTATTTCTTAAGAAGTAGTGTAGTTCTGAAACCAAATTCCAAACAAACTGTAGGAAGGAAAAAAAAAGGAAAAACAGATAAGTGAGTACCAGTCAGTCTTCAAACGAATTTTACCAGTTTATGAAAGGCTTTATATGACATCATGCTTGCAAGAACATAAAAGTTCATTTCTTGGGAAACTCTTTCATGTATTCATAGATGGATGTTCCCATCGTGTACATTTTACCAGGAAATCTTACAAAATAGGCAGCTCAAATAATTTTAATGGGAACATACTGCATCTAACACCCAAGTCTCTACGTTTTCACATTTAAACTTTGATTATCGTTCCCTAGACTGGACGGTATTTCCCAGAGTATTAAGAACAAGAACATAAATACATGAAATAATTACTTCAGAAACAAGAACAAAAAGCAATTCATTTCTTTGTGTGACAATTAGTGTCACATAACTACTCAACCTCCCTACATCCTTACCTTTTTTGTCTTCGTTTTCTGATGACAGTTTCAGTTTATCTAGTGCTTGCTTCAAGGAAGCTGACACTTTCAGCTGCAAATTTGTCATTGGCTCATCTGGGCTAAAAAAAATTATATAATAAACCCATGTATTCATGTCAGCTTCATAAAAAATAATTTACAAAAGACAACAAAGTAGTAACTTTTAATCTTGTTCTGAGGCTCCTCCTTTGCAACCTCCCTTACAACAGCGAACAAACTAGATTTGTAAATGCCAATTCCTACTGTTTACAGAAAAACAGATTAGAAATATAGAAAGCAGACTCAGGCTTCAACAGGAAATCCTAAATACTTTACAACAATAAAAATAAATCAGAGAGATTAAGGAATGTAAATACAAGCATCCTAAAATTATTTTTATGACTGTTTAAAACACTAAACACAACTGCTAGTGGCATTCTAAGCTACAAGGCTTTAGACCGGAATTTTTGTTTCCTGTGAGGCTGAACGCCGAGAGTCTGTACTACCTTGTGCTAACCAGACACCTTTTATCTCATTTTGAGGCTTAAGGTGATATCATCACTGCTACCAAACACAAGCTCTTTTAAAGCTAATTTGGGAATTTTTACACTGTATGAGATATGTAACACTGAATAACCAAACAAGCTTTAACCTGACTAACTGACCACAAATCTGGCAAAACTTTGTTCCGTATACTGTACCTTGGCCTTTTAATTGTTTCCAGTGGTTTTGGTGCCTGAATTATGTGTTCTTGAAATTTGGGTTTCAGTTCAGCTAGCTCCTTTCGTTCAGAGGTAGTTTTGACTTCTGGTTTAACAGGCTCAGGAGGTTTCTCACTGTTATGGAGACCCTTTGTACAGCCCTAGTATGAAAAGCATGCATTTATATATATGCAGTGTGGTTTGTGTGCACAATTAAAAATTATCAAAAACTGCAAGAAGTTTTCTCATTTCTTCAGCCCCATCTGCTCCTTTAGCCGACTCTAAACATTGGCTGCAAAGAAAATCCTACAACTAAAGTGGAAAATCTCTTAATTTGGACATAAGTTAAAGAAAAAGGCATACTTTCTGCAATCAAAGTACCAAAAAATATCGATTTTCCTTTATTGTTAACAAGAGTCTAAATAGGTTTTGATAGAACTAATTTTAACCATTAAAGTTTGAAAATGAGACTCGACTTCAACATTGTCTCAAGAAAAACAGTGTGTGCAAGATTTCAAACAGTTTTAACAAAAGTATGCAAATTTTAAACATGTAACCACATGTACCAATCAACATTTATCACTGTCATTTGACGTGTAAAAATTGTAAATAATCATACATACCACAATGCTTAAGAAGTCAGAAAAGTCTGTTGTTCTTCTCTTACAACACGACCAACCCTACAAACATTTTTGGAATAAAAACAAAACAAGCATGACTATCTTACTTGGCAACAGCTAATAAAAAGCAAAAGACTAATATATTACTTTACAAGATGCGACACATCATGATTAGAGATTATTTTATTCTCTTTTTTTGATAACTTTGTCATCATCTGCATTTTTGAAAGTCAGAGAAACCTGTTACAGTTGCCATTTCTAGTTCACTCATACTGCCTTAATAGAAAGTTCAGGAAATTGAGGCAATATTTCCATGACAAGGTAGGTGCCAACTCTGGCGGAAAACAGAAGTGCTACTTTATCTCAAAGTAACACATAAGCAAAACAAATACTGTACTTGAGACTAGGCTCACCTGTGGTGTAATGGAAAGGCCCTCTTCCCAAAATGATGAGGATTTTTTCTTTCCTTGAGTGCTAGTCAAGTCTTTCAGGTGCTTATTTCCCACCACAAGGCTGGAGATCTGCCTTACATAGCCACCTATCCAACTACATCAATCAAGAGCACTTCTTACTATGTAAACCAGAAATTCAATTTTAGAGAAAATTATCTTGCCACTGTGAATGATGTATCCTACAACTCAAAGAACCTTATTAAAGGCAACAGTTTGACTAAAAAATGCACCACCACTTGGAGAGCTTAAGCAGTGTGACACAATGGGTTGTACTTAGGTGGCTCTGAAATCGCCTCAAAATATTAATTAACTATTTCCACAGTCGAGGAGACAAAAGGTTCACCCTGCCCACTTAGATTATCTAGAATTCATAGCAGGGAGAAAACTGCCCATACAAAATTATGACAAATTTTTAACTAGGCCAAGAGATAGGATAATGAGAGGAGAGAAAGCAGTACTTGTTTTAAAAATGGTGCGTATTTAAGAGAAAGCGGGAGTAAACACAATCTTTTGAGGCAACTGTACAATTTGTGTCTTTTTAATTACATGCAAGTTTTTCATATTGCGTTACGAGCACAACTATAATTTTGTACAAAGCCAACTGGCATGGTCCAAGTTAACTGTGTTGTATTTGATCTAAGAGCATCTATCTCAGTTTGCCAGTGGCACACTGTGGCCAATTCCAGAGTCAGGTACTGGAACAGGAGTAATAACTCACAGAAAACACACTGCTCAGCACATACATACAAACCTCCATGAGCCCAAAAGACACCACGCTGTGGGACAGAGATGAGAGGCACTGCCAGTAGAAGCAGTTCCTAAATTCCACAAAAAAACACTTGCCCCAAAGCTCCATTAAATAGCAGTTCGGTGTCCTAAGAAAGGTAGTTGGAAATCCTGGCCACTCTGATTTCCTTGAATCATACAATCATTTGGTTGGAAGAGACTCTCAAGATCATAGAGTCCAACTGTTCACCCTGCACTGTCAGGGTCCCTAAACCATGTTGCTCAACACCAAATCCACATGGTTTTGAAACACCTCCAGTGATGGGGACTCCACCACCTCTCAGGGCAGCCTGTTCCAATACTTCACAACACTCTCTGTAAAGAAATTTTTCCTAATATCTAACCTAAATTTCCCCTGGCGCAACTTGAGGCCATTCCCTCTCGTCCTGTCATTCATAACGTGGGAGAAGAAACTGACCCCCATCTCCCTACAACTTCCTTTCAGGTAACTGTAGAGAGCAATAAGGTCCCCCCTGAGCCTCGTCTTCTCCAGACTAAACAGCCCCAGCTCCCTCAGCCGCTCCTCACAGGACAAGTTCTCTAAACCCTTCATTAGTTTTGTTGCTCTTCTCTGAAACCGCTCCAGCACCTCAACATCCTTCCTGAAGTGAGGGGCCCAAAACTGGACACAGTACTCCAGGTGTGGCCTCACCAGTGCTGAGTATAGGGGGACAGTCACTTCCCTGCTCCTGCTGGCCACACTGTTTCTGATACATGCCAGGATTCCGTTGGCTAGGTCACTTAGGCTACCTCTGTATTAATCAGTCAACAGTGTCAGGCTTTATTTCTGGACACCAGATTTCTGGCCATACACTATTAAATTGTTAGAATGATTTCCAGTACTGTTTTGGCAGTTGTGTCTCAGATAATTCCCTGTAGGCACTTTGGATTCATCCAGTAGATCTTGAAGTAGGAAACCAGTTTAATATAATGAATATTGGCTCTGCAGTTGGCCAGTTGGCCACTGGAGATATGGTAAATATACCATCACAGGTATATTTAATTCACTACTAAAGATGCAGCCCAAAAATCCCGTACAGCTGCATCAGAGGCATGGGTGACCAGCCCCAACTTAACCAACACGCTAATCTGTCAGATCAACAGAACATAACTATTTTTTACAGTAGGCAAATGTCACATGCACATTAGTGCTCTAGACACATAAGACCACAAGCAGTTGCTTTGAATTTCAAACAGGTTAATTAACTGAAAAAGCATGACACCTCTCAGTGCCCCCAAAGGCCTATTCAGAGGACCTAATTAAACCCGAAGTCAATCAACAGGAAACACATCACACAGACTCCCATGACATTTAGACCATATGAGTACAGTTTTTAATTTCTTCTGCAATTTTGAGTAAATGTGCTTTTCTAATTTCATGGGGTTGCTCAAACGCAATAGGTCGGACACCAGTTTCTACCTCATTGGAAGATTTGGAACTGATAACAAGCGTACTGTTTTACACGTATGGGAAAAAAGGTAAGACATAAAAAGACAGCTGCATACTTACTTTGAGAGCGTCATGAAAGACTGGCACACCTGGATGATAAGTGCATGAATCTACAAGAAAATTACTATTATTAATATTCAGGCATACCAATCATCTTTATTCATCTGATCACAAACCCAGTCAAAATTTCACACTTTCAACTCACGTACGCCATGAGCTGTCCCACTTCCCCAAGTGCACACAATTATGAAAGAAAATACAGACTCCACAAAACAAGCTTTCTGAGTGTATAAACTTAAACAATCCAGATTTTTTCTTCTGTATTATACAACACAAACCAGAAAGCAGGCATCTAAGACACTTCTGCTCCATATGGAGCAAGTAAATGGACCATCCTTTGCCTTCATCAATAACTAGTCCTTAACAGTACTTAAGCGAAAGTAAAAAATGTGGCCCTATGGCCATCTGACAGACATAAAATATGGATTTACAGCATCAAATACATCTATTTGCACCTGATCACAGCTTTCTACCTAAAGGCACTGTGTTAAAAAGTCCTCTTAACATAAATCTTGAGTTCGCTTATCAACACTACAGCTTTTTACATAGCGATTCTCCTTTTTTTGTACTTAACAGCTGTATTTTTTTTCAAGTGTAAACTCTTTGACATCTACTGCATGGATAATATCTTAGGGACCTAAGTCTAAAAGTGATGGGGAACACTAGCTATCTTCTAGTCTTTAAAGCAAAATCTTTCTTGTTGTTAGAAACAGCTAACATTAAGTGATGCAAACAGTAACAATTTTTATAATAAGCCTCTGTAAAACAGAAGAGTGAAAAATAGTAAAATTCACATAATAAGAGTAAAAACAGAAAAGCGATAAATAACATTATTAGTAATCTGCCTATAGATATTAAATGGGCTTAAAGACAAATAACTTTTTGGGGTTTGGTTTTTATAACTATGTAGATTTTTAAGAAATCTTGCTTGGTACTGTTGTCTTTAGTTTTCTCTTCAGTGCCTAAGCCCAAGGCACTAGTGCAGTCTGACAGACATGTTGCTTTAAGATGACCACCTTAACTCAAAAGCCACATTATTTTGGAACATTAGCCCTCCAGGTGGACTTACACACATATCCATGAACTTCTACCAATTCCTTCAGCTCCAGGATGAAAAGTTAGTACTTTTGTAAGTGAAAACATCACAGGAAAATGTGAATGAAAAAAAAGTTTATTTTATACAAAGAACCCAGCTAAATCAAAGTAAAACCAGAGGTTGTTCTTTTCCAAAAGTATTAAAGCATATAACCATAAGAATCATGGTAGTACACCTAAGCTCTGTTTGCAGCAAAGATTATTTCTGAATCAGAAGACTTAAATTAGTATTTCTAATCCCTCACAAGCACGTGGGTTTAAAAGAGAGATGTGCTGTTAGTCAGTGCAACGTTTTTAGAGACCAAAATCATCTTACAACCAATTAACTCAGGGACGGCTATCCTCCAGCTCACAAGTCAGACATAGACAAGTGTCTGTTTGTTCATCTGGCCAAGTCCAATCCATTTTCCTTGCTCCCTGAAGCCCTCTCTGCAGGAGGTACACCATGAAGAAAACGACAGCCCACTCTCTGCTGTTATCTCGTGAAGGCCACGCATGTTCCACAACAGGAAATGCTGAGACAAGTTCTGCAGTACCTCAGAAAGAGGTAGTGGGACCTACCCACTGAACAGTCTGACCATTCTGCGTGCCAGAGGATAGTTAAACACCACTCATACTGAGCCCAACGACTCTTATCTGATCAAAGTTTGTATCCACAAAAATATCTCATCTCAGACGGGGTCGGGAAAACCAGGAATTTAGCACACATCAATAGTCATCCGAGCATATCTATTTCTGATTTGTCCAGAGTTTGACTTCCAGCCTTTGGCTGTTATTCTACGTTTTTCACTGAAAAAAAGTCAAGCCATCTCTCCTCTGCTTTTAATACCTTCCCTTAACAGAATAAACTTCAGGTTTTTGAAAACAAGGCGTTTCCTCTCACCCTCAGATCACTTTTGAAGATGCAAGTACCACAGATTTTCAGGTTGTCTAGTGGTTCTTTTTTTTTTAGCTGATTTCATACTCAAATCAATCCCCCTCTCACTGCTGTCTGCTGTTACCTTGCTGCTACATCTCAGCTTACTCACTGAAGCACTTCATTAGTCTTTTTGTTAAATGTCAGAGTAGAAAATGGTACAGGTCATCCAAACTTAAGAGGTATTTACAATGAAATCCTGTTGGAATTCCTGAGGACCAGATGAGACATCTGTCAGTCTACAACTTGCAAACCAATCTGCTACCCTGTGGAAACACTCCAATACTTTACAAGCTATGCTTTACAGCATACCTGTACAGCACTTAATGACCTAATGGAAGGTCATTAAATCTGATGAACTTCATTCAGCACCCTAGGGAAGTTGATGCTGTCAAGTGGTTGCTTACACTACGAAGCTAATTCCACTGTACTACTTCTCACAGTGTTGGAAAAAACGATAGAAAATATGACAAATGTGGTATGGCAAGAGTTTATAAATAGTTCACAGAGAAAAGAAAGGCTCAGCCTGAGAAACAGAAAGTCATGAGGAAGACAGAGGATCAGAGGGTGCACTTTATAGGAACAGAGTTTGAACCATGGGGACCAGACAAGGTTAAAGAAAGCTGACTTTGGGCACACAGACTCAAAAAATCTAGGCTACCATTTCTTGCAACTCCATCTCTCACTCACTCCACCTCAGAAATACATAAAATAAGTTTTCATCAGGTCTGTGATCATGATTATCCTGCAGGTGCAATATCACTGTGTTTGATCTAAGGTAAAAGGGTATAAACAAGCATGAAAGAGCATGTGCCTCTGTTCTGGCAACGGACCAAATTAAACTGTATTAAGAAAGATCCAAATTATAGCCTAAACCAAAAAATGTTTCAGTATATTGAAGAAATTGAGACAAACACATATATACTTCCCATCTGTCTGTGCACACCACCTGTACAATTGTCATTACGCAGCATTGCTTTCAAATCTAAACCAAAGTGTGCATCTACTACCTCATATCATTGTTTTAGAAACAAAATTTGACCTGGCCTTGAAGTGGATTAGAAATGTTCATATGGTCATTCACAGCTTAAAAAAAAAAAAAAAAAATTAAAAACCTACTACCACTCGGGAAGTTAAGTTCTGCCTTCTATGTCAGATGCTGCACAAGTCTTCGACAGCATGGATTAACTAGTAGTTCACATATCTAAACTGCATGTGAAATTTGTACCTTGCCAGGCAAGCCATGGATGAACTCATAACTGCACTCAGTCACAACTCTGCAGACATACCTTTAGTGCTTTCCCTCAGGCTGTTTTTCTGCCTCTCTTTAAGAGGCATACAGTCCTTCATGTCAGCCAGCTGCCACTTGCTCATAGGCTGGAAACAATTAAGAGTTTCTACAGAAAATACATGCATATATTATTTCAGCCATCTGATTTTAAAGAGAAGATTAATGGCCTCTTACATCAATCATCACTATGGGAATATCTATACTGCAGGCTGACTGTAGACAAAAAAAAAATGAAAGATTCAATCAATACTGCTTTGAGGCCAGCAGGCCTTATTTTCTACCTATTTTCATTTAAGAAAACTTCCTATTAATACATTGATCCTAAGCTTAACTATTAGATTATGTCAATGCAAAACCTCCTATTAAAGGGATAAATATTTTGGTGTTTAACACATATACTAGCTTTAATTCCCCAATATTTGAGAAGTAAATCCAACACAGTTCTGAAACAAACAAGCATTTAAACTTGACAGTCAGACACAGGTAAATAAGATTTAGACACCTAAGCCGTAGCCATCCCACTGGCCCTGGAAGTTTAGGGATGCCAAAAGTTATCATCATTCTACCTCCTCTAAAAATGTCAAACTTGGGTTTTCTGAAGCGGCCCGTGCATAACTATGTTTACCTTTAGAACTGCTTAGTTTAGAACACAGTAATTCCAGTTAAGTGTTCCAGCCATTTACCAAAACAAACTTCATGTCAGGAAGTTGTTTTCCTCAATCCAAGCACAACACTATTAGAACAGGGCCATGCCAACCAGATCACATCTACTACAACTTTGATCATAAACATAGGAACATACGGTAAAGAACTGCCATTTTAACAAAGAATTCAGGTTATGAAGCTCCAATGAGAATTTCTAATATAAACACTCCTATCTGCTTTGTCTTTTGGGGCAAAGGGGCTCCAGGGGTGGTGGTGGTGGAAGAGATCATTAAATAGAAGCATTCCACAACTATGTCTGCTTTTTCTGTTACTAATATTAACAAGTCTTATTCAGAATGCTGCCTCTCTTTGGAAATGCTTAGCTCAGAAAAATAAACAGCTTTATGCCATAGTTCTTAATCACAGAATATGCACATGCTAGAATGTGTCAGCCTGCTTCTGGTCTTATGGGTGACTAAAAATTCAGCTAATGCAAAGAGGCCACTCTAGAAATTCAGCCAACAGAGTTACATTACAAACCAGTTGAGGGCAAGCCTGCTGAAAACTCAGATCACTCTTTTGCAGCATTTGTGGAATTATGCCAGCTAAAGCAATCGCCCTTTGAATATGTTTCACCAGGTATTGATATCCAGTATGCACAGGGCTCATAGCACTTGGTAAAGCAAACATACTCGTATCATGAGATACATTTAACTACCTGCTAGTCCACATGCTACAATTAAAAAACAAAAAAAGTAGTTGATAACTGCTATGTATGCAACACCCACAGAGGTCCTCAAAGAGAAACGTCTGTTGGACGTTTCAGAGAAACTGAAGGCCTCCCTCCAGTTTCTACCTTTAGAACACACGACAGTAATGCACAGAACTGCTAATTATTGCCTCTTTGCCATCACACCGCTGTAAACAGCTCACTTTTTATAAAGAACCGCAGAGCCAGGCTGACCGCCAGCCCCGCGCTTCTCCGTTAACGGGAACTCTCGCCCAGGCAGGTCTCGCTGTCCGGCCTGAGCAGCGTCCTACCGCCCCTGCCGCACCGCAGGAAAACCCGAGTCTCACCGGGAGAAACGGGCCGGGACGCGCACCCTGCGGTGACAGACAGGCGGAGGCGGGAGCGACACACGCACACACCGTCCCCGCCGCAGGCCACAGCTCTCCCCGCCCTTCGGTGCCGCCCGTCCGCAGGGCCCGTCTGACAGCTCCGCTCCGCGGCTCCAGCAGCCGGGGAGGCCACTGAGGCCTCGGATCACTCCTCAGGCCCCCCCTGCAGACCCCTCGTAACGCCCCCGAGAGGCCCTCCCTCGCGGCCCCCACACCGACCGATGAGGGAGGCATCCCGCGCCCCCCTTCCTCCTCCGCCGCCGCCTCTCCCCGCCGCTCTCACCCTCCGTGTTGGTTTCGGGGTCGAAGCGCTGGCCGCAGCCCCGGTTGTAGCAGAGCAACGACATGGCGGTGGAACAGCCGGCCCGGCGCTCGGGAGAGCGGCGCTCGGTGGCGCGGGACGCAGCACCGGCAGACGGGGCGGCTCCCTCGGCGGAAAGAGCCGGCCGGAGCCCTCCGGAAACTTCACGAAGCTTCGGAGGAAGGGGAGAGCGGGCAGCGGCGACTGCGCAGGCGCCGCCACCGAGCGCGGGGGCCGTTGCTAGAGCGAGAGGAAGAGGAAGGAGGAGAGGAAGGCGCCGGCTGGCAGGACGCCGCAGGGCGCATGCGCACGCCGAGGCGGGCGGGAGGCGGGCGGGTCGCGGCGCGCAGGCGCAGTGAGGTGGGGCTGTGCGGCGCGGGGGGGGCGATGGCGCTGGGCGGGGCGGGTGCTGCTGTCCCCGGGTGACTCTGCGGCCTCGCCGGCCGCGGGAAGGCTGGCGCCCCGGTATCGCGTCTCTGCGAGAGCCCTTCAGCCGCAGCGGCAGGACGCGGGTTGCCGCCGGCTCCTAGCGGTGCGCCCTATGTCCAGGGCCCTGTGGCGCCGGGCCGGCCTCCTCACGGCCTTGTCTGGCGGCCGGGGCCGGGCGGGGCGGAGGGGCGTCCGGGCGGTGCTGAGGGGGGGTCCGGCCGGGGCGGAGCGGGGCTGGCCGCGGCGTGCCCGGCGCTCTGAGCGCCGGTGATCGGCTGTGCTCTGCTGCGGTCTGGAGCCGTCAGGAGCCGGCGAGCACCTCAGCCTGTGACCGGTGCTGTTGCTTGGGTGGGGGGGATGCTCAGCCTCTGGCGAGTTTTAAACTGTTTTGTTGTGTTTTTTTTTTTTTAATGAGAATGTAAGTTGTCTAAGTCAGTTCAAAAAATATTTGGCTACATAAAAAGGCTGTAATTAGGAAACTACGAATGCTGGCTTTCTAAATGTGTATGATAAATGTCACTTTAAATTAAAAAAGAATGCTTTTGTGTATATATCAAAGGATTGTTTCATTTGCACATAAACAAAGACACTAACATCATAAATGGCTATGAAAAGATTATTTTTTTTCACATTCTCTCAGTTCCCTGAAAGTTACCCTGAATACCTCTGTCAGCTGACCAGTTTATGTGTCCTCTGTAATGTGCCAACATGTATTATAATAGGTTGTATATAATAATTGAAGCTGTCTATATTTCTGCAGGCAAATTCAAATTGATTTATTCCGATTAAACATCTGCTGCACAGTTTTAAAAATAGAAATACCTGGGTGTTTGTATGACATATGACAAATCCTGAAGGGCATATGCATAGAATGAACAGATTAAGTGATCCTTACAAGTGCTTTCTTAAAAGCAATTTAAGGATGCAAAAAGGACTATCAGGAGACTGCTTCCAATGTAGCCCTAAACTTCTGCAAACACTTGTAAGTTTACATGAGATGTGCTCCACTTCCTTCATTATCTGTGTATGTTGCATAAAGATACACATGGTCTTGGTCAAGGAACATGTGTTCGTTTGAGCCATCAAATGCCAAGTGCTTGCATCTGATCTGAAGCTCCCACTGAGGCCTGTCATAAGGCTGGGAGGATAAGCTGCTTAGTTTCAAGCAGAAAAAAACATTCTTTTGTTATTTGCCAGAAGCATGTTAATGTATTAATTAATAATTACCACCACATGTGGTGGTAACAGTTTGGAAAGAAAGGGGAGAAGTAAGAGTATAATTTTTATGCTTCCCTTTTTATATAGAAAGCATTTAAGTTTGTGTTTATTGGCTATCTTATTTTGTAATAACACTGCATAATTAAGTTTATTTGAATTGTTATTGTAGGGCCAAGAGTTTTTCTTAAAACAGGAAATTCATCTTATTCACTGTCAGCAAAAGTGCTACATAAGAATAAAGTCTGATTTGTATTTATAAAATAAGTTTTGTGCTATTCCTATGACTGTGCTTGCATTTCATGCATAGTGAGCAAGCATACTTCTGTTTCAGAAGAAGCCAGCGTTTTTTGGCTTTGTGCAGCGCAAAGAAAGTTATGCTTCTGCAAAGGCAGCGTCAATTTCCGTTCTGAGAAAATTTGTATAAAAATTCAAAAAGCATTATTTTACCAGCATAATATTTACTGCATTAAACGGTAGCATTCCTGTGGACTTAGTAATGGAGTTTGGTTCAAACACTCACAGAGAAAACTTGTGGGGAGAAAAATAAAATTTAAAATCTGTATAGTTCCCCAGAAAATCATGATGTACTATTCTACAGCTAATTACTACCTCAGTGATACAGAGATATACCTTTAGATTTTCCAGAAACAAATCCATCAAGAATGTATGCATTTCATGGTCCAAAATTCTGTAATGTATCACATTAAAGAAAATTGAAAACTAATCCGAAAACTCAGTTTGTTGTTAATTTTAGTGCACATAATGGGTTCTGTGAGGGTTACTGAGCTGTACCTGTCTTCTTTGTATGTTATGTTAAACGGAGTGAGTTTCTCATGTCACGGAACAGTGTACAAGCAAATAGTGGTTTGGAATTAAGTGAGTCTTCTGAAATGATGTATATTGTGTCCGCACAGCACACTATAGATTCACAGTGCACCATAATCGTCTCCCAGAAGTCTACATCGCTTCAAAAAGGCAGTTCCCACGCCTGATAGGCGTAAGAGATTTTTCAACACGGTTTTGAAAAGTTGGTGAGTAACTTGTTTGACTACGATTTAGGTAATCATCTTGTGCATATAATAATAGACTTTTAAACCTCATTTATTCTTGAATGTTTTGTGTAGAAGCCTCTGTTTTTAACTGAGATTTGGAATGATATGGAATAACTGTCCATATCCCAAAACAGGGTTTTGGGTCCTTAGCACTTAAAACATTGAAAGTGCATATAAAATTTTTGGTAAGTTTTGTCCTTTATTTTAGTTTCAAATTTTTCCAGAGTGTTAGACAAACTTTTGTGATGTCTTTAAAAACTGGGTCTTGTGTTTGATGTTCTGACATACCTGAGAGGTAGTGAAAGATTTGTGTTCATAGAACTTTTTTAAAATTTATTTTATTTACACGTGCTCTTATTCTTCTCACATCAGAAATTCTACACTTAAAAAAATAGGGAAGCAGTGTTCCACAATGAACAGACGTACACAGGAGAACATACTGCTGCTCTGGACTTGTATGGATGTATGCGTTTGGATAGGCTTAGAAAGTTGGGAAACTACTAGTGCCAGTCATGCTGACGGTAAAACACAGCTTGGGTGGTGATCATAGATCATTACTAAATGTCAGAAATATTCTGATTGAGGGGAATTTTAAAGTGATTCTCGAGAAGGTTGAGACTTGGGCATAGTTTGTATAGTTCCATGGAAAACTGCCATTTCTGACACAGGGTTACTGAGGCTGACAGAAAGGGGTAGGAGAAATCAGTGGCTGGAAAGGGAAACTGCATATCTGCAGTCCATAAATCGGATGCGCAGTCTTAAGAGTAGTGATGATTGATGGGATTATTATTATTATTCCATCACTGGAAGCTTTAAAAGGATGATTGGGTTTATGTGATATCTCTTGTTTTTTTATGTGTATATACACACATCTATATCAAACAGTGTCTTTCAAGCACAGATCACATATCTGAAGCAGGAATTGCTCCAGGAAATGCCCATGTCTTGTTCTTCAGGGGATCAAATTAGATGACCAAACAGCGAAAATGAGTTTCTCTTGTGGTGAAGGAGTTCAATCTCTTTTTCTCAGAGAAAATCCTTTTTAATTTGAAATTCATTATCCACCATCTGGACCAGAAGATTGAAGTGTCACAGCAACACATTCATTGTGACAATGTTTTCTTCTCTTTCTAAATCCTCTCTCAGCTTCTCCTGAAGTGGGAGTTGCGCCGATTGAACTTGTACAACCAGGAATGTGTTTTGCCTTTTAGAATGTAGAGCTACTGCCCATCCTGTGGTCTTGAGAACCCATGAAAAAAGTTTGCTTATTACTGCCAGAGATGACCACTGTCCTGGGAAGCTTTCTCATCCTTTACACCCACCTTCCATGAAATATAACGCTTTGTATTATTCTTAACATTTGTGTTCCTAAAAACAATGGTTCAATACTTTAGGAACTTGTTAATGGAGGTTTTCAGTGCAAGGCACTCCGTACCAAGTAGGAAGCGTCTACCAAGAACTGGATTTGCTGCTTTGGACCAAACAGGTGGGTGAAATGAGCAGAATGTCATGCTGAATTCTGTGGAAAGATAGATTGCAGGGCAATTCTTTGTTAAAGACAGCTTTAGGTGGGCAGAAGTGGTGTCTTTTTGTTGTGTGCTAAGCTTGAAAATATGTTATCTGATCTGGTGTGTTTTAGTAACACCCTGTCGGCTCCCACTGGTGGGTGGCATGTCGGTGCACCCTTCCTTGGGCACTGAATGCATGTGATCCCACACGCTGGGTGTGTTTTCTGGCGGATAGCAGAGGGGTTTATATCCCCGCTTTCGCACAGAGCTAGGTTCTGTACAAAGATTTCCTCTGCCAAAAGCCACCCTGAGCTCCTACCAGTCAAAAGTCATCCCATCTCACTCATTCTTAATGGAACTTACACAAGAGGTGGTCACAAATTTTCCAGCATTGGAAGCGGCAGAGTTTCACTGTAAAACCTGAAGTTGTAAAGAAACAGCGTGTTTCAGTTCACTTCTCAAAATGCAGAATCTGCTGATTTGCTTGCCACTTGTCTGGTGAGAGGCCTTGAGTCTCACTGGCTTCAAGCCAGGACATTGTTCGTGCAGAATTGCTAATCCTAGGATTGCAAAAAAGTCCGAACTAAACCAATTTTCAATGAAACCGACAGAGGGTGGGGAGAATATTGTCAAGGCTCTGGCTCCAAACTGGAGCTGCTGTGTGGGTGGCGTCTGACTGTTGTGGCTTCTCATCAGTGCTAAGGGTGTTTTGGGCTCCCTCAACTTCCCTGGAACAGACAGGGAGTCCTTGAAATTTGAAGGGATTCTGGGGACTCATCGACAGTCAAGGCAGGTAGCTATGTTTCAGATCTGGAAATATCAAAATGTGAAATAATTAAACAAATCCTTTCTTTAGGAAGCTTATCAGAGGTTTAAAATACAGATGTAAATCCCTGAAAAGCTAAGTGAGTCAAAAGCCGGCAGTTTGCAAGAAACTGTCACGTTCAACGGAATGCGCTCAGGTTTGACGGGCAGAACATCTGAAAACTTTACATCTCATGGAGAGGCAGAACAACTGCTTTTTTTAGGAGAGAACACCCTTCTCCCCCTTCTGTGATTGCTGTTGCTAACGTTTTTTAAATGCCAGTTTTCCCAGGAGGTAGGAGAGATTAAACAGCACCGGCTTCTAATAATCCACCTGAGTGCTTGCCGCTAAAACATGGCCTGAATTTTAGTAGATGCTTCATTAAGGCCCACCACCTGCCTCTGATAGCTGGCTTTCGCGTAGGCTTGCTGTGTGATCATAAGAACTCATTTAAGGCAGAATTTTCAAAAGTGTCAGCTCCGTAGCCTGGGTGCCTGGATTTCATTTTGAGGGAGGCTTAGTCACTTACGGCTGGATTCTTGAGGGGCCTTTGAAACTGAGAAAACATTATCATTCTTAATCAGTTTTCAGAAGTCTTCTTTCAGGTCCAGATAAGGAGCCTGGAAATTTCGTTACTGAGTTCAATAGGATATGGGTTAAGTCCAAATGATATATTGATACCTCCCCATTTAAATTTTGTTGTGCCTTTGACCTAAATGCAGAGAGTAAAACCGCTTTGATGCATCTGTACAGCCGTTCTGTAGAGTGGTACTTTGTAATAGCTTGCGGTGAAGCATATATTGTAATGGTCTTTTTCATCCTTCCTGCAGCTGAAACAAGGATTGAAACACTACAGAATCTGTGAATAGTTAAACATAAATGCTGTGATGGAATTTTAAGAATTCAGCTCGTTAAATGAGAGAGAATACTCAGATAATTTATGTGGGTACACATAATGCACTAATGCCATGACCCAAATGAATGTGAAAATAAAGTTGATAGATTACATGAATACTGGTGGGAGAAGAATGAAAACTAAATTTAGATCAGATATTTAAAAGTTAAAGTGTAGTAAAATGTTCACTTTTATTTTGTGGATGTTTTCACAGCCACCAAACTTGAGTACTTGAGTGTTTAAGCTTCCATTTGCTTCACCTCCGGCTTTTTCATCCTTTTATCCTGGACGAAACTAACACAAGTACTCTGCAGTTGTGCATGCTGAGAGGGAACTCAGACCACCTGTTTCAGCAACATCAGGGACTTATTTAGAAGAAATTACTTGGTATTAGTTATGGAAAATAATGATGACTTTTACTTCTGTATTCTTTATTCATGTGATTACTCCCACTGGGTCAGCATTGCCAAATTCATTCAAGGTGTTCTCTTGGACAGTTCCCTAAATCCAATGTAGTTTTTAAAATAAGATTATTTAAAATATTTAAATACAAAGTTCTTTTTACTTACCATCATGTTTCTGAACCTTTAATCTTACACCTTCAGGCTTTTCTTCAGCTGAAGGCTGGATAGTTGCTAAGGAGCAGAAGAAAGAAGTGCTGATCTTGTTACATAGCTCCAGAAGTTTTAAGAAGAAATTGTGGCAATGGTAGAAAAGGTCATAATACAGCAGAGGACTGTGGTCTGGGTTATGGTCTTTTTTTTTTTCATTCAATTTACTGCAAGCAATTGTATTCAAGTAAAAGCAGCCATCCAGCATTTTGTTTCTGATACTGTGGAGTTAGTGGGACTAAATCACATATGCAATGGGAGAAGTGTGCAAAAGACTCTACAAGCCTGCACCTTTTGTGAATTATTCTTACAGTGATGTAAACAATGGATTTCTCTGTTCATTGATAGCTTAATGAAATAAATTGGGTTGAACCATGACACTTTTTTGGGAGGGATAAGGAGTGGAAAAAAACCACTTCATTTTGTATCAAGAACTTGAATTTCCATTACGATAAATTTAAATCTTAGTTACAAAACAAGAATTTCAAATCCTTTAAAAATTTTCAAATCCTTTAAAAACTCAAATTAAATATTTAGGCTTTGCAATTTTTTTTTCTTTTTATCAGAAAGGTTTGCAAAATGAAAGGGTAACTTTTTTGTGTCTATTTCCTATTTCTGTAATAAAGAATGAGGCAGTAACATGTGAAGAGTGCAGACTGAAAGAATTACCAACGCATTACAAACTCAGTGTATGCTGGTTAAATAAGTGCTAAGTATTTCTGTCAGCCAGAAGGTGGTAGCAGAATTCTCCTGTAACAGCTCTGAATTGTGTTCCAGGAGGCATTCTCAATACAAAGTGATTTTGAAATGAAGTTCAGAAAACATATTTTTTTTAGTAGCAAGAACAAATAGCATTGGCATTTTTTTCCTTTGGCAGCATCTTTGAGTAGAGAAGTGTCTGCACTTATGCCTGAGATGTCATGCATCGGGAATGCGTGGGGGATCTGTTAACTTGAGTTTTGTCTCTGTTTTTTTGCAATTGTAATTATGGTTTTTGCTGACTTTTTAATGCCAAAGGGAACCATTTATGGGCTGAAATGACAAGAGATTTGTTTTGCTCGTAGTATCGCAAGATTGGAAGATGTCAGTACCATGAGAAGACCTGGTAACACTATTTCCGTGCAGAGGAATTGTCGTCCTTTCACAGATACGAACACAAACACAGAGAGCGTTCTCCATCGGCTGGGCGTGACGCAGCACCCCAGTCGTACTATTAACACGTGTAACAACTTGAAGATAAAGAGAGATAAGTTTTATTACTCTGTTTTATTATTTTGTGATGGACTTGTGCTACTCATGTGACCCACTGATAATTCAGTTCACTGTGCGAGTAGCCATTCCTATTTCAGCAGAGACACTCTTCATCACTGCAAGAAACTTGTGAGAAATTCAGGCTCTGGAGCACAGCCGGTCTCTAATTTCCCTCTGAACCATTGTGTCTCGGCTCCAATGGTACTCAGTACTCCTCTGCAGACTTCTTTAAGAAATTGTTCTGTATCTTAGAGATAGTTTCTACGGTAACTATTGTTCTGGTTGTTTTGTGTTTTTTTTTTTTAACTTAGTGGACAGTGTGGAAATGGAGGGAGCAGGGTTTTAATGTGACATTAGGAAGAGTCACCATGATAAAATACACTAGAAAAATAAAGCATTCTGTGCTTGATGTGTTTATCAGTAAACTGAAACAGCAGTTCAAGAGATCATCATTCTTACTGCCTGGCTTATAGGACAAGTGGGCTGGAACTACTGGAACTGTGCAGAAGAGCAAAGAAAAAGGAAAAGCCCCAGAACAAGCTCTGTCACTCTTATTTGTAACCGATGATCTTTTTAAAATTAGCAGCTCTTCAGAGTGACTGCAGCTTTCATAGTCTGCTCTCCTCTTGCTGAAGTTCTGATAGAGAAAAACATTCACCCGAGATCACAACAACTGAGCATTATTTCATGTGTGCTCCTCTCTCTGTGTCTGTTTTTTCGCAGTATAAATATAAAATTGTTTGGGGCAGTGCATATAGGGCAGTGTGTGGAATTGGTAGTGGAGTCACAACAATTACAGTAATGAAGATATTGAATGAGCTGATTTAGAATACAGCAAAAGATGGCAGGAAATACAAATAATGGGTAGATATAGGTATCAATACAGATATAGAATATAGATATGAGAATACAGATATACAAGGCATGAGTAAAAAGACCTGATATGTATGTACTATATGGAAAACATGCCAAGATATTGAGATAATCACAAAGTTCAAACACCTGATTTGCACATATGCAGAGAAAACATATTCACAGTTAATCACAGAATCACAGAATGTTAGGGATTGGAAGGGACCTCAAAGGATCATCTAGTCCAATTGCCCTGCCGGAGCAGGACCACCCAGATTAGATCACACAAGAACGCGTCCAGGCGGGTTTTGAACGTCTCCAGAGAAGGAGACTCCACAACCTCGCTGGGCAGCCTGTTCCAGTGTTCTGTTACCCTTACTGGGAAGAAGTTCTTCCTCATGTTTAAGTGGAACCTCCTATGTTCCAGCTTATATCCATTTCCCGTTGTCCTATCATTGGATGCCACTGAGAAGAGCCTGGCTCCATCCTCATGACAGTCACCCTTGACATATTTATAAACATTAATGAGATTCCCCCCTCAGTCTCCTCTTCTCCAAGCTAAAGAGACCCAGCTCCCTCAGCCTTTCCTCATAAGGGAGATGCTCCACTCCCATCATCATCTTTGTGGCCCTGCGCTGGACTCTCTCAAGCAGTTCCTTGTCCTTCTTGAACGGAGGGGCCCAGAACTGGACACAATATTCCGGATGCGGTCTCACCAGGGCAGAGTAGAGGGGGAGGAGGACCTCTCTCAACCTACTAACCACACCCTTTCTAATACACCCCAGGATGCCATTGGCCTTCTTGGCCACAAGGGCACATTGCTGTCTCATGGTCATCCTGCTGTCCACCAGGACCCCCATGTCCCTTTCCCCTGTGCTGTTCCCCAACAGTTCAGTCCCCAACTTGTACTGGTACATGGGGTTGTTCTTACCCAGATGCAAGACTCTACACTTGCCCTTGTTAAGATGTCTTTTAGGCAAAAATGTAGATGTTGCAAAGATGCCAGAGGTAAAATTGACTGTAGATTACATCATAACACCTGGGCATTTGAACAGCCCCAGAGTAGTTTTGCCAACAGCCCTGTTTTCTGTTGAGGCAGAACTAGGAGAGGGTTAACCCAAAATGAATGTACGGGATGTAAATATAAATGTTTGTGTAATAAATAATAAATTTCCTAGGATCATTATCATAGTGCTTACCAGTTCTCTGTCTGTATTTAACTGTTTCATCTCGAAAGGAGAAAAAATGTTTATTTTGTGGAACCAAAACAATATTATGAAATCAAAGACAGTTGATGAAGGATGATGCAAAGGAAAAGATGCTATTAGCGGAGTGCTCTGGTGTTTTGTCAGTACTGTTACAAACAATACATTATCCTGCTATTTCTTTACTATAGAGGGGAAAAAAAGACCACATTACTCAAAAATGCTTTGCAAATGCAGAGTTCTGTTTAGCATTGTACTGAAGTGCACAGTGACTGCACTTTCGAATGTGCAGAGTACAAAAGCACCATTTCTAGAGAGACACAATAATATATAATTCCTTTATCTCCTCTGTGGGAAGTCCTAATGAAACCCAAACATGTTCCTGTTTGCTTTAAATGGGTACTGGGCATCTCCTTTGAGATTATTGAATGTTATTTTATCTTCATATATTGCTGAATGACTATTTGCTGAAAAATTTAAGTTCTTTTAAGATGCCTTATATTGGACACCGAATTAATTCGGGTATCTGAACTCTATTAGTCATGTGAAACATCTTAGTCTGTATTTCCTGCTCTTACTGACTTATTAATGTGGTTGTGGCAGGAGAGTAAGAGGGCAAGGAAGAAAATGTCAGTGCAGTTATTTGGGAGTAATGCTTCCATCTGGAGAGCAATAAACACTGCTGTTCTTGTGCAGAGGCTAGAGTGTACAAACCTTCCGTAGAGTCTCTTTCTTAGAAATGAAATTAAAACCCTATTGCCATAAAAAGTGGAACAGACAGCATTTTGTAGTGTCCTATGCTGATTCCTTTGAAATATTCCTCCATTGCTGGCAGAAACAAGGAGACCCAACTGCTGCTTGTCCTCCACACTGCTCGTATTTCCTGTATCCTGGAGCACTGATGGAAGTGAAATCTGTAGCCTGTGTCTAACTGTAAATAAATGGATGCGTCAGTCAGTGAGAAATTTTAAAAAGGAGGAAAGCTGTGCGATTGATCATATGGAACCAGTGTGAGAAACTAAGCACTGAAACTGCTGACACTGGTCATGTTGTCAGGCATGAGTAATTAGAAGCAGGACCAGCAAAACCAGGGTACTTGTAATTCAGGCTGCATGGCTAGACTTGCGGTTCTCCATACCAGGGTGTAAATAGTTGTGTGACCAGCTGTTTAAGCCTAAATCCATAATAAAAATAATGAGTTATTGCATAAAGTATATGAGCAGGCGATCAGTTACTAGAGGTCTAAAACAAAGTATCAATATTTATTGTGTAAGAGAAGTTGGAGATCCTTGTCTACAGGTTCTTGTGGTTGGAGAATAGACCCTGATGGGTGCAAGTGCATTGCACAGTGAACTTGTGCTGGCAGTAGAAGACCACAGAGGCTTTGGAACAGCTCTTCTGAGTTTATGCTCGACTCGAAAACAAGTGATATGATGGCCAGGTCTGCCTTAGGATGGTCTCAGCAATGTAGGTCAAGGCCTAAACAAGAACAGTGCCCTGCAGTAACACACAGTGGTGGATATGCTTCTGAGCAATGGGCATGTGTGACCTACGTGGTGCAGTCTGAGCACAACACCACACACCTGAAGACAGGTTCTTAGTCTAGAAATGCGGACACAATGTAGAAGGTGAAGACATTGCGTGTGATTAGATTGACAACAGATTGTCTTAATTTTGAGTTTATTTGGTGAAATTGTCTGGGTTTGATTTTTTTTTGTTGTTTTGTTTTGTTTTGTTTTGTTTTTCCCAGATTGTTGCTCAGATCTCTACTGTTGATGGCAGTTTCCTTTCTGTGTCACTTGCCTTTATCATGGTGTGGCACAATCCCTGCTTAGCATCCCTACAGTAAACTCTAGCAGCGAGCAAAATATTTATCTGCACACTACAGCCTGTTTCTGAGCTTAAGGTGATGAGATGTGTATTTTCCTTACAATCTTCTAGTAATTTGAGTTACTATTCCACTTTGGAAAAACAATCTCATCAGTAAGAGCTGTGAGATTTCCCTGTTTTCACAGTTATGTGAATGCCACCCTTCCTGAAGTAATAATCACTCGTTAACCTTACATTTGCTGCTCTTTCAGATTTCACAGCCAGAACTGACACTGCTGACAGCTTGATAAACTGTTTGCCACTTATGATGGCTTTGCCTCTTCCAGGAACACACTTTTCTGTGCATACTCACTTTGAAGAACCACCCTGATTTTAATCTGAAGCTTCTGTGCAAATTAGGCAGCCTTGGCTGCTGCAAAGTTACCAAGGGTAGGAAATGGGAAAATCTGGCTCAAGAAAATGTTGCCTATAATAAAAGAATGGTTCGTGTGGAAGAATAGTATGAGTGCACTAATAGTATGAGTGCACCTTGACGTAGTTTCACATATGGGTCTTGGCAGTAAGACAATACAGTTGAGGATATAGTTTGCAGGTTATACTACAGCTTTTAATTTCATGGTCTGCTCTGATAATTTCCTATTTGCCTTTTAGTTAACTTGGTGACAAATTTACCGACAGGTGGTGCTGCCGCACTAAATCGCGTGTATTCTCTCTTGATTTGGGAAAGGAACGCTGGCACTTGTATTTCAACATCCCACTGATTTCTCAGGCTCTAAAGAAAAATATTGTGAAATATTACTCGGGTGTAATCTTTTCCATGTATTCCTGGGAAGACAATTACAATAATGAATCAGGAGCTTTTATTATAACAATGTTATTGTGCTTGTATATAGCTTCTCTCAAAACAATTGGACTCATCCCGGATGGGAAAGATCTTGGACTGTCTGACTCTTCTTGCCTCTTGCAATATACAATGTACATTTTCTTAATATTTGCTGAAGTAACTATTTCCATACGTAATGCTTGGGAACAGAAAGACAGAAAAATTACTTCTCTCAGTCACACGGGAAGCCTTCGTCAAGGCAAGGAATTAAATCCAGGTACCCTGTGTCATGCCTAATTTACTTGCTGTTGGTCAGATGCTCTTTCCTTGGGAAATAACTTAGGAGAGGATGTCTGTCCTGTCTGGCAGTGACAGAAACATCAGTGTAACTTCAGACGAGCAGGAATGTGGGTATGCTACCTCCGTCCTCTTTTCCAGAAGCAATGAGGCATAGCTATTTTATTACATTTGTTGTCATTAGTCAGGGCTACTGCTAGTTTGTCTGAGGCTACCAATAAACACAATGTGATTCATGCAGAACTGCTCAAGGGATGGCTTGACTCCAAAAGCACAGTTTAGCCTTTATTTGGCAGTTGTTTGCTTAATGCAGAAAAATGTCTATGAAAGCTATGAAAAATGAATCTGTGCTGTAACATAGCTTGTAAAATCCACTTGATTTATCCTGCAGAAGATATTACGGTATAAAGGAATAATGAAGACAATGCCTACCTTCATTTTCTTTTATTTTTTGGTTATGCTGTCATCTTCCATATTATTGCAACTGATTCTGGCCTACATGGAGTCATCGTTACTAATAAAATGTCTTTATAATCAAAGATGATCCGTGATGCTGAGCTTTGAAAAGGACATTTTTTTTCATCTAATTGTAACATATGTGGAATTTTGTTTCCCTTGTGTGATTACTCTGATTTAATCCTGAACCATACAAGAGAGATGCAGTTGCACGGCGTAGTACAGCATTTGTAGAGGCGTTGTTACCTCTCCAGAAGTAGGACATCGACCGTAAGAACTGCGTTACTACTGTAGGCTGATTATTGACTCTGTTCTGTGGCTAATCTAGAGCAGTGGTTTCCTTCTTGGGGCCTCTGAATATCTGGGGATCTTTGGGCCACTTCCTTGGGGTTCTCAGCCTTGGAGAACATATCAGAGAAAGGCAAGCTTATTGTTTAAATGTGACGTACACAGACTGCCGTTTCCAATGAAAAAATACATATGTTAGGGATTTACAAAGTATGAAAGTTTGAAAATCGTTGATCTAAATGATGGTCCCTGCAGAAACTGGAAGTGCGAGAGGGAGTAACACAAATGTAAAAATGCAGAAACAAAAGAGCTTCATGCTGGGAAGGAAGCCCAGATTTTTCTGGCCCAGCTAAAGAGGGCTAAGGAGACAATTGCCTGGAAACTCTGAACAATTGGACTCATCCCCATTAGCATTTTAATTTGGATCAAGAGTGCTCTTTTGAAGTGAATCTCCCAACCATCCCCAGTTTCTGTGCTTTGGTTCAGAGTGGTCTCAGAGCACCTAAACTAGAACCATCTCTGATGAAACCAGGCTGGAAGACATACTCCAGGAGCATGCCTAGCCCATTTTAGTCGGTAAGGAACATGTGGGAGACGGGGCTGGACTAGATGTAATCTGAAGGAAACCCCCTGAAATGCATGTGGTGTGGGCATCACATCCTCAGTGACAGGGCTTTTGATCTGCTGATCCACTCCCAGTGGTCACCGCTGCTTGCTAATGCAGGAGCAGTTTAGCAGGTACGGCGCAATGGGGTTCCACCACTGACCATGGTGAGGCTATGGGCCAGTCTTCAGCTGGAGATGTGTGGCAGCCTTCATGCTTTCAAAGTAGCCTTCTCTGAAACAGGTTGACTTTCACAGGTAAAACCTCGATGGGCACTAATTAACCCTGTCATTGCCGGGGAGAGAGGAGCACTATGCTGAACTCGGCTTCAGCCAGCCAAGCTGATCAACATGGGTGGCAGGGGACTGTAGCGGGTGGCTGCTGCCATTGAGAAAGGGGACAGCTGAAGGGCCAGGGCCCAACTGGCTGACCAGCAAGAGGGAAAATATCTGCAGAAACTTGAGAAGTAGGATGTTCTCTCTAGTGGAGTCCCAGTTATGCATTATTGTTCTCCTAAAATTGTCTTGCCCGAATATTTTCTTTTTTAAAATTTGCAGATCCTGGTAAGCACAAGTTGGTTTGGCTCTCCTACATCGTGTGAATAATTCTCTTCATTCCGTGATATTGCTTCCTTCAGGGTGTTTAAACTGTTTTATCATCTCCCTTCAGGCTCCTTTTATCTGACAGTATATATTAGACGCCTGTTTTCTCTATTTTTATGTCACAGTCTGCAATCTCACTTTCATTTATTTGCCTGTCTCTGTCTTTAAATATGTGGGATAAGCTAGCACACTGATATGGCATTTTGCTAAGGTAATAGGAAATTTCATATCATTCTAGGTAGATCATTACTGCATTATATAAAGTTCCTTGGGATTCAACTTGGACTTTTTTAAAGACACCTGCTGTTCCAGTTTCTTTTACATACCCAGCTTTGTTAAATTATATATCTAACGGAGGGAGATTTTGTGTTGGTTTGGTTTTTTTTTTTTATTTCATCAAGTGAGATCTACACAAAATATGTTTACTTAAATGACAAGTTGAAATTGTCTGAAATATTTTTTTTTTCAACTTGATATTTGTTCTCCTTTGCTTACAGAGAAAATCTCCAAAGTCTGCAGTCCTGCAACAGGACTGGTATGGATGCCTTTGCACTTGGGTATAATCTCATTAGTATCATCAGAACTAATGGGTATAATCTCATTAGTATCACCATTAGTATCACCAGGTTACAGCATTGATGGATAGGGGAAGAGCAACTGACATCGTCTGCCTGGACTTATCCAAAGCATTTGATACTGTCCCCAGGGTTTCCAAGACCAGACTGGATAACGTCCTGCACAACCTGATGTGACCTCAGAGCTGACCCTGCTTTGGGCAGAAGGTTGAACTAGAGACCTCCTGAAGTCCCTTCCAACCTGAATTTCCCTATGATCCTATGAAAAGGAATGGCTACAAATCAACATGGTGATGTATAAGGAAATATTAATGGCCCAGAAGAATAAATCAGTGTTTAGTGAGCTTCCTTCCATAGTCATTTTTATATTAGGTTTGTGCAACCTCATAAAAGAACAGATTTTTGTTGCTTTAACAGTTGGGATCAACCAATTGCTCCCATAATACGTACTATGGAATATTTTGCTGGTCATATCTTCAAGATGGCAGAACCAAATTTACAAACATATATAGATGTTTACGGCTGAAAATAGAGCCTGACTTTGGAACCATAGTGCATTTTATAGGTAGCTTTCTGAAGCAAATACCCTTTTTATGACCATTTGAATCAGTCAGGATTTACCACTGTGAAGAGGCCAGGACCATAAAATATAACAGGGCATAGACTCCCTACTAAAGAATCTTCTAGTCTGCTTTAAAATCGTATAGCATTTTATAATCCTATAGCAAATCCTATAGCACCTTTCTGTAAAGGTGTGGATTGCCTCCTCACAGAGAATCACCTTATGTTCTGAGCTACCAAAACTACTGTGTGGTTTTTTTTGTATAGATGTATTTTTTAGAAGACCTTCCATTTAAGTGTAAATTTAGTCCAAGGCTGCTTGGCATGTGAAGTCAGAAGAGATCATGACACTAGACAGCACAGAACAGACTCATGTGATATAATTCTAAATGTGCTTTAAATCAAGAAGGAGAGGGTCAAGTTATTACACCATGGTAGAATGAAATGAAGGATGTTGATGTATTTGGGATAAAACCACTGGAAAAAACTGTTGAATAAACAGAAATAAGGCACAGATTTATCAGAGAGAAAAATTTTAGGTGTAAAAATGCTTGTTATCCACAAGGGTTTCTATAGAGGAGAACTGACGGAAGAAACCACCTCTTGACTTGTTCTTTGACCTACAATTCACTCAGCTCCGTTTTGCAGTGAAGTTGGAAGTGCTGATTCCTCTAGCCACAGGGTAGCTGCCCGTTTTCCTTCCTTCCTCCCTCCTTCTCCCCTTTCTCCCTCTCAATTTTCTTTTCTTTCCTTCCTGTCTTTCTGTCTTTTCGTCTCCCTTACCCTCTGTCTTACGTATAGAATAACAAGCTACAGACGTGACTTTTCGAAACATCCAGTATGTTACTACTACATTATTACAGAAGGAAAGGGAACGAACCATTTGGGGCTTTCTGTTCAGGAAGCGTTCCTGACGACTTAACACACTGGTGAAAGGAATGTCAGAAAATTGAATACAGACAACACTGTTGAGTCCACCTGGATGAGTGTAGGAGATGTAGTTGTTCACCTTTCACAGACAAGTCAACTGAGAACATCAAGTCCAATGTTCTTTAAATTATGAAAATAATTATTAATTGACTTATGGCTAAGAGTATGGTATATTCAGCAGCAGGGCTTTTTGTTTTCTTTTCATGTATAGCTCTGAAAATAATTGAGCAATGAAAAATCCTGTTTAGGACTATAATAACAATTAATCAAAACTGAGCATATTATAAAATATGGCTTATATGTTCATCCGATGCAAATGAGCTCTTGTTTGAAATCAATAGAGCTGCGAAAATTTATGCCAGCAAAGGGCCTGGCCCTTTTTTTTAAAAAAAATGAATCATATACCCATGTATTTATTTTTATTTTTTATAGTAAGTGCCAGATTTCAACCTGTTCATTCACAAAGTTGTAGAACACAACCAGTAGTAAACCACCCTGTCTCCCATAATTCAGTGCTTTTTAGGGTTGGGTTTGTCATTGTCCATTTTTCTCTTCAGTGTCACCCGGGTAAAATAATGTAATTGTGAGCTTAGTCATGCTGCTAGTCTGAAATTAAAAGTTGAACAGAACTGGAATCTTCTTACCTATGGCTCCAAAAATCTGGTGTAGTGGTCATGAAGTATTGAGTGTTATGGTAGTGTGAAATAATTCCTACTCTTGGAAATTTACTGACATGAAAGAGAACAGCGGATCTAGGCTGATGAGGAGCTGTTTTTTGACAGAGATGGAGAAGTGCTGTGTCAGAAATAACGCTGCAGCATTGTAGTAACAGCATCGCAGATCTCAGCAGGGGACCTTATAGAGGGGAAGGTGATTATTTTTTAAAACAAAGCTGATTTAAATAATTCATCCACATATTCCCACAAGCACGTCCAACACCAAAATGTCTATGTCCAAACAGTCTGTCCACCCTTGGAGCACCAAGATGCTGGTGTGCAGGCAGGCAGACCGATATTCCCTGCAGTGACACAGAGGACAAGAGAAACAGGCCAGTTTCTTGTCGCATCTTCTGGATTCATCTTAGGTTGGTGACTCTGGATATGCCTTCTTTGTTCCCCTTATAAACTGACAGGGATTAGTCTCTGGATCCTGTCCCACCTGAGAGTCATCAGGATTTTCTCACCATCTTTTGTTTCCCAGCATGGGTATCCTGATAAGAAACATGGCGATGTGCTGGGATCTTGATCACCTCCTGATTGAAGTGACATCATTCTTCTAGCCCTCCTCCTGCCATGTGATCCTTGTGGTGCTCCCACAGCCATACATTTTTATTCATACCAGTCTAAACACCTCAACTGCAATTCTCTACAATATCAGACAGATGCTGTTCTCCTAATATTTAATGTAGAGATTTATGATGAACTGTGATGCTGAAAAATATGTTAATAGGGGCATTACAGAACCAATATCCGAGTATTGTCATAAATTGTCATATTGAATATCTGTATATCATCACTGGTGTATTACTTCCCACTAGAAGGAATGTTGCAATAGCAGGATTGTTATGGGCTTGAAGACAAAGGTACATGAAGCTTGTTTCTGACTTAATCCATAGTTGAGCATACGTCATAAGATGAGTAATTGCTGTTAAGAAGCATTAACATCATCTGTATCTCTTCTTATTCTTGAGACTGAATTATTCTCGTCTAACTATAGATATCTGCAGTGCTGACATTTACTTTTGAGCTACCCAAAGTTCTGTGTTACTGGTGAAGAGAAATAGGCACTTCTAAGGTGCAGTTCTGTTGACCTATTTTAGATGCCTATTTTATCATAAGAAAAATAATAATTAAGAATGTTTATTTTTCCTCACTGATTATAAAGGAAGTCTATATAGAGTAGTTGAAATATAGAAATCTACATTTAGTTAGTAAATATCACCCCAAATGTCTGTTTTGTGTAATAATGGCCCCACAACTATTGCTGTGACCAGGTGTGGATAAAATAAAGTTTGCCTACTGCCCCCAGAAGAATCACATCCGTGATGGAAATATTTCTGGAATATAAAGAATTTGAATTATAGTGTATTTCCCATATGTGTAGGATGGAGGGATTGACTTCCTTTGGGGTGTAATTAAATGTATTTCCATTTAGCGTAGGGGGACAAAATCCATTTATACATGGGGAGGATTTTATCCAGAATCTCAGTTTTTCATCTGGCGCATGATAAAAGTCAATTAAATGTCTCCTGCACATGAAAGCATTTTCTATTCAATTTTCTTCTTAATGATAACTAAATTGATAACCCGTTTAGCTCCTCTGGCAGATGGAGATCAGCACCCATCACAATTATCAATGGCAACGGCATTGTAGCTGCTGTGTTTTTAGTATTTCAGTTTTCAGTGGTGACTACCATAGTTTTGAACTACTGCTGCTGTTGTTGGTATAAAAGCTCAGATTTTAACATTTCCAGATGACCGATGCCTATCTTTGTCATCACTGCTGGTAAATTGTAATGGCTGTGCAACTCCTGTTCAAGCATTATGGCCAAGAATTGCAAATGTAGCTACTAATTTTCAGTGCTCACTCTGAAATACTAGTGTCCAGCCAAAATGTCATGGGTCTTCCTGGTGACATGGCTGACAGCTCCATACTAGTGTTTGAATATCCTAGTGGGTCCAAAATTGTCCTTTATGCCTCCTTTATGCCTAAGTCCAGGCAATTGAATCCTGTTCCAGCTGCTTTTGAAATTCCTAAGCAAATATCCCTGATAGTTTTTTTTAAGCCCTGTTTCAGTAAGGTAAAGGAGAAAGTAAATAATTTGTCATGAATGAGATTCACTTTGAATGACTCAAGGCTCATTCCTCTACTGAAAGCTACCTTTCCTGCCCCCTCAAAACCCCAAACCCCAAGCTCTTTTCAACATGTGTAATTACTATTAAATCTGATCCAGATGTTAGGAAATAACAAACCGGTATTAAAAGCTCAGTGGAAACATTTCAGCAAAATGCAGTAAAGATGGTCACAAATGTATATTGTCCAATTGTGCACTGCAAGTGCTGAAGCACTATTCAATTTTTGACTGTAGCACACATGTTAACAAACCAAACTTGACTCTTTTTTCTTTCTTCTATTTTTTTAATGTTAATTTCTTCATACAAAAGATCTTAGCAAGTCATTCACTTGTGATGTTCAAAGAGCTCGCCTACAGGAAAGACTGAGTTCTTTGAAAAAGCGTATAGGATCAGGAACACCAGTTAATATTTACTGGCTTACAACAGCAGATGCTAAATAATAACTGGTTGCACGGCAACACAAAAGTCAGAATACTGCAGAAAACTACAATTAGTCCTTGAGACTCTCCTCTCTTCTTAACGAGTTCTGCCAAAGCAGATAAAGAAGAGAGGGGATCAGAAACAAATGCTCCTTCAAAATAAGAATTGCCAGCAAAAGAAGCAATTGTACCACGTGGCATTTGAAATGGAGAGAAATCATGTAAGAAGAGTTAAACTTATCCGTAGGACAAAGCTCCTGGAATCATGCTCAGTCCTGGAGCTCTGCTGCAGAATAAACTCCTTCCCAAATAAGTGAAAATGGACAACAGCACAGCTGTTTGAGGGCCATGTCCTATGCTGATGGCAGTGTGAACAGTGTATTTGAGGGGCAAGCCTAGCAATGACTACTCAGTTTCTGGGGAAAGCTCTTTTTGTAAGAATCATAGAATCATAGAATGGTTAGGGTTGGAAGGGACCTCAAAGATCATCTAGTTCCAACCCCCCCGCCATGGGCAGGGAAATCCTCCACTACACCAGGTTGCCCAAAGCCTCGTCCAACCTGGCCTTGAACACTGCCAGGGATGGGGCATCCACAACTTCTCTGGGCAACCTGTTCCACTGCCTCACCACCCTCTGAGTGAAAAATTTCTTTCTTATATCTAACCTAAATCTGCCCTCTTTCAGTTTAAATCCATTGCCCGTTGTCCTATCATTACACACCCTTGTAAAAAGTCCCTCTCCAGCTTTCCTGTAGGCCCCCTTTAGGTACTGGAAAGCTGCTATAAGATCACTCTGGAGCCTTCTCTTCTCCAGGCTGAACAGCCCCAACTTTCTCAGCCTGTCTTCATAGCAGAGGTGCTCCAGCCCTCGGATCATCTTTGTGGCCCTTCTCTGGACTCGTTCCAGTAGCTCCATGTCCTTCTTGTGTTGGGGACTCCAGAGCTGAACACAGTATTCCAGGTGGGGTCTCACGAGAGCAGAGTAGAGGGGCAGAATCACCTCCCTCGACCTGCTGGCCACGCTCCTTTTGATACAGCCCAGGATACGGTTGGCTTTCTGAGCTGCCAGTGCACATAAGAAGAGCTACTAATATCTCTGCATGAAACAGGTTTGATGACTGCTTATATAGCCTTTCTGCAACCGGATGAGAACATGTTATAGCTTTGCTCCTCGTATATCCCATCATCCCACATCAGCGTCATGTCAAGATGCTGTTAGTAGATGAAAAAACATGGTTTAACTTCCTTGTCAGGAATGTCTACTGGATTTTTTCATTCCCCTCTCTTCAGAGAAGAACTTGCTGAGAACATCTGCTGAGTGGAAGCCTTGACAAAAACTGAAAAACAAAAACTGGGAAGAAGGAAGTTCTTGAACTAATGATCTCAATGACTCTTTCCATTGTATTGACTCTATTGTTATAATTTGCACCAAAATTGACAGTACCCTTTTTTGGTGCTGACTCAGGCCCCTGTTCAACACTATTACTAAGTAGAAAACTGTGAGTTTAGCTGTACTGGAGAACGCTAATTGCAGGTTGTGTACATTATGTCAATACTCTTGTGTCATTAGTGCTACACTTTCATATTGCTTATCATAATGGTCTCCTTCCTGACACGCTGACACTGTGCACACCAATGATCAGGTCTTTCTCGTCTTATATACACAATGCATTAGAGCCAATTGCCATAGGAACTGCTTGCAAGATCAGTCTCTGAAGTTTGAAATAACCTTTGCCAAATCCATAGTCAATGAAGTCAACATTATTAACCCTATAGTTTTTTCCATCTATAACCAGAACTCTGAATAGCACACGTGGATTAGTGCAATACTTAATGAAATCTGTGTTTTATATGTGATGGATACTGCCTCAGAATGAATAAGGCACAACATATTCAGTATTCACAGGCAGAACATGTTATTGATGCTAAGGACAGACCTTCCTTTACTTCAAGACGTTTCTTTTAGAAGCTGTATCACAGACTTCCTTCCAAACCCCTGTCATTCCTAATTAAATTACAGTGAATACCGATAAAGAATAGAATCACAGAATCATAGAGTCATAGAATGGTTTGGGTTATGTGATAGTTTGATGTGTGGGGGGGTGTTCTGGTGGCAGGGGAGGGGATTTGCTCCCTGTGCCACCAGATCTGAGTCCCATCCCCCTCGGGGTGGGGGTTGAGCCAAATCGGCGCCTCTGCGAATTGCCCTATTTAAGTTGGGACAAAGGGACGGGAAAACGCTTTTTGCCCAGGAGCGAGGAGAGAGCAGGAGGGCGCTGCCCTCGCCCCCGGCTCCCGGCCGGGCGGCCGCTCGGGCCCGGGCCGGCGCCATGTGCTCAAGATGGTGCCGGGGGAGCCGCATGGGGGGCTCGGGAAGCACCTCGCTCCTGGGGTGCCCGCTGGGCCGAGCTCCCCCAGAGAGGATTAAGATCTAAGAGAAAACAACCACAACGACCAGGTCAGTCAAGATGGAGCAGGAGGAGGTGTGCTGGAGCTGAGGCTTCCCTTGCAATCGGTGTGAAGATGGCAGGTGGCCCCCCTGCAGCCAGGGTGTACTCGGCGAAGCAGAGACCCACTCGTGGCCCGTGGAGAAACCCACGTCGGGGAAGAGATGCCTGAGCCCAGGAGAGGTCATGGAGCAGGGGATGCACGATGAGGTACTGTTAATAACGGGGCATGGAATGCACGATGAGGTCGTGGAGGCATCTGGAGTCCGTGGGACGGCCCACGCCGACGCGAGTGGCAGCAGCTCCCTAAGAGGTCAAGACTGGTAAAGCCTGCACTGGTGCAATCCATGGGGAAGGATGGCAATCCTGCGGGCAGGACTTACGCTGGAAAAAGTTTGGGGATTTTTTCCTCGTGAGTAGGGGATCCACCGAAGCAAGGGAAAAATGGTGTAAGGACTCCATTGGTGTAAGGGGAGTAAAATGTAAAATGGTGTAAGGGGGAGGTAGAGCCAGGAACAAAAGGAAATAGGGAGGTGTTGTTTTAAGATCTGGCCTTGTTTTCTCTTTCTCCTCTCAAGTAACCGGTTTCATTCCCTTGTGTCTCTTGTTAAGTAACTGTTAATAAATTGTTTTGTTTTAAGAAAAAAGTCTGAGTCATGTTTTGCCCAGGACCATGGTTGGTGGGTGCTCCCTCTCGGTTCTTGTCTCGACCCTCAGTCCAAAAACCACGACAGGTTGGAAGGGACCTCAAAGATCATCTAGTTCCAACCCCCCTGCCATGGGCAGGGACACCCTCCACTACACCAGGTTGTTCAAAGCCTCATCCAACCTGGCCTTGAACATTTGAATAAATATCCACATGCTGGTGCTTTGTCAGGACCTCTCTGTATTTGTGCCTTCATCACATTCTTATGTTTTCATGGTCCAGTGTGTAGAAAGAAAATGCTTAGATTCTGTTGTGCTGCATATTTTGTGTCAGAAACGCTGGAAAAATATGCAGGGGTGGAGGGGGGATTCTTTCTGCAATTGGCCAATATAAGCTGTGTACATCATGTAAACTCTATCCCATGCTACCAGCATAACTTAAATAACTGAAGGTCCTCTGCTGGCTGTCTTCATAGAATAATAAATTTTACCAGCATCATTTAAATGAGTATTTAAAAGTATGGGCAGGAATTTAAAAAATGGCAGTGGAGCTCTTAGAAATGTTTCACACAACCTTGAATCTGTGGAACTAATGGAATGGCAGGGGTGGAAATGGGGTAATTTACCTGCCCTAACTCAAGCAGCTATAAATTTGAAGACCAAATCTGAATGAATCATCACAGATTCCTTCTATAGTCAGGGTATGATTCATCTCATGCTAGCACAGAAACTTTTGAAATAACTCCCAGGACTCCAAAGTTTCAGAAGTCACCTGTTTACATCCTTCTGCACTGCATATTTTCAGGACCCTGTTATTATAACCATTAAGAGTTTTTTAACGATTTCTCTCAAGTGCTTGAAGATAATTATTCCATTATATTAATGAGCAGACTTTCACTGCTGACAGATGTGGTAGTGATTCAAGAATTCTGAATGCTCAAGAATGTGGAGACTCCAAAGAGAAGGTATTTCCATATAGGAATTGACAGAAAAGTAGAGTGATTTACACAAAGGCATTAGATGACAGAAGAAGGAGGCAGTCTAAGTTTACTGTTCTTATAGGCATTGCTCTATAATGGTCTTTGTGTATTCTACAGGATTAAAAAAAGCAGATGATAAAAACATTGCTGATTCTGTAACACTGGCATAAATGTGATTCTCATTCATTGAATTCAGTGATTTTGCACCTGTTATAACTTGGCGTCAATAGCGAGAGCCAGGGCCAGTGTTTACCACATACCTCACCTTTCATTGCAATTTTTCACAATAATGATCACAACAATTTCTTGTTGCCAAACATCAGCAAAGTATCTTGGGGCTGTAAGTTGACTGTTCCCTAGTTGATTAAGCAGTCTGTAGACAAAACTGTTGCAAGATAACTCTTGCCTCAAAGGCATTGGGAATATTTTTCTGTCTTCACTGTATATGGACCCAAGATCTGGAATTTGTGGACAGTAACAGAGGTTAGCCACCTGCTAGGTTGCCACCTGCCTTTTGAGCTTTGGCACCACAGTAGTTTTGATAATGAAGTTCAGTACTTCTATTAGGTGGTCTGAATGTGGCCTTGAGTGCCTTTTCAATTGAAAATTAATTGACAATAACAAAATCCCTTGATGGACTTTATGAGGTCTCTAGCTCTTTTCTTCCTCTAAGTATTAAACTTCCTTACTTTAGAAAACTGATTTAAAAGTTTAGTTAGTAATTATTATTCTTTTTACTCATAATATGGCTTAGACCAACTTTTCATTTCACAGTACCAAAGGGAACAAATGCTGCTGTGCAACTAAGCTTTCCCATTTAATAGCAGTACCACCGACTGGCTTTTTGGGCATCAAGTAATGGAGAAACGTTTACACAACCAATGAACATCAGGGCTATATATTCCTTCCTAGTAAACAGAGGTATAGTAACCTCGCAACACTATAAATTGGTTTCTTAATAGTAGATGAACCAATCTCTCACTTTGTCAGTCAGCAGTGGAATCTGATATTCCCAGCACTCCAGCTCCAATAATATTGTTTATTATACACCCCTAGAGGCTGTTTCCATGCTGATCTAACAGGCATTAACATCATCCAATCTACTTGGTAAATAGCTCTCAGATTCTTTATTGCCCAGCTTCCTGGTATTCTCCTTTACTTAGGTACTAACACCAGCCACTTTTAACCTTCTAGTGACAAAGGGAATAAGTCATGGACAGTCTCTTTCCTGAAATAGGGAAGTGCTGTTTTCGTTTCATTTGTTTTGGAGAGTAGTTTGATGCCCAGAAGTGGTGGTGGTGTTGGAAGTTAAAGGCTGGTGCTTGAATAGGTCTAAACTGTGACATCTCTAACAAATAGCATCTTTATCTTTAATATCTTTATCAATGATCTGGATGAGAGGATTGAGTGCACCCTCTGTAAGTTTGCAGACAACACCAAGCTGAGTCGGAGTGTTGATCCACTTGAGGGTAGAAAGGCCCGACAGAGGGATAGAATCATAGAATCATAGAATCGTTAGGGCTGGAAGGGACCTTCAAAGGTCATATAGTCCAACCCCCCTGCAAGGAACAGGGATATCTCCAACTAGATCAGGTTGCTCAGGGCCTCATCCAACCGGGCCTTGAACGTCTCCAGGGATGGAGCATCCACCACCTCTCTGGGCAACCTGTTCCAGTGTTCTACAACTCTCATGGTAAAAAATTTTTTCCTAATATCCAGCCTGAATCTACCTCCCTCTATTTTAAAACCATTACCCCTTGTCCTATCACAACTGGCCCTCCTGAACAGCCTCTCCCCATCTTTCTTGTAGGCCCCCTTGAGGTACTGGAAGACCGCTATAAGGTCACCCCGGAGTCTCCTCTTCTCCAGGCTGAACAGCCCCAACTCTTTCAGCCTGTAATCTGGACAGGCTGGAGCCATGGGCCCAGGGCTGTTGTATGAGGTTCAACAAGGCCAAGTGATGGGTCCTGCATTTGGGTCCCAACAACCCCATGCAATGCTGCAGGCTTGGAAGAGAGTGGCTGGAAAGCTGCCTGTTGGGAAAGGACCTGGGGGTGTTGGCTGACAGCCGGCTGAATATGACCCAGCAGTGTGTCCAGGTGGCCAAGGCGGCCAACAGCATCCTGGCTTGTATCAGCAATAGTGTGGCCAGCAGCACTAGGGAAGTGATTGTCCCTCTGTACTCGGCACACTGGTAAGGACACATCTCGATTACTGTGTTCAGTTTTGAGCCCCTCGCTACAAGGATGACATTGAGGTGCATTGAGGTCCAAAGGAAGGCAATGAAGCTGGTGAAGGCTCTGGAGCACAAGTTCTATTAGGAGCGGCTGAGGAAACTGGTAGTGTTTACCCTGGAGAAAAGGAGCCTGAGAGGAGACCTTATCACTCTCTACAACTACCGGAAAGGAGGTTGTAGTGAGATGAGTGTCAGTCTCTTCTCCCAAGTAACAAGCAATAGGACAAGAGGAATTGGCCTCAAGTTGCCCCAGGGGAGGTTTAGATTGGATATTAGCAAAAATTTCTTCACCAAAAGGGTTGTCAAGCATTGGAACAGGCTGCCCAAGGGAGTGGTTGAGTCACCATCCCTGGAGGTATTTAAATGATGTGTAGATGTGGTCCTTAGGGACATGGTTTAGTGGTGGATTTGGCAGTGTTAGGTTAATGGTTGGACTTAAAGGTCCTTTCCAACCTAAATAATTCTAAGATTCTATGATTCTAAAAGCAATTCTTTATTCTGGTCAACATGAAAGCCCAGAGCTCAGGGAACAGCTTTCTCTGGTCTTCTCATTTCATGCTTTCCTTGCTAAGATCACAGACAAAAAAAAGAGGTTTGACAGGTCTTAGTTTGAATAATAGGGGTTGCAGTGTGGATCCTTGTTCCAGAGTGCATTTCCCAAAGCATTAGGGGACTGCATACCTCCAGCTCCCACACATTAGGAGTGCTGGGTGGAAAAATACTCTATATCATGGGAAAAAGAGGATATTATGCCAAGATATCATGGCTGTCAAAGAGGAGGACATAAATGTAATCTAAAGGTAGATGGATGCTTATGGATAGAAGGAGGATAGAAAATTTCAGTATAGGGCTTGTTGACTACATCAATACAGAAACATCCTTTCTATGAGTGGGGAAAGGAAATGAAGTAAGAACTCTTTGAACTATCAGAAAATGAATGTTTGAAGCAAGAAAAAAGGGGAACCATGGCGTCACTGATGCCTGAACTAAAACTTCAGTCTGTGCAAAAAAACATTTCTGTGGGGACACAGAGGGAAATGACCTTTGCCATTAATGCCAGAGCACATGTCCTGTTTAGGACCCAGCTGTGATGGAAGAAGAGATTACCACCACCATCATTCCCCGTGCTGGTGACAGTTGTTCCTATAGGTCTGCTTTTGTGAAATAATTGCCTTTAAGCAAAAGTAGCTGAGTTAGAATAAACAATGTTATATCTATAATCAGTACTACCATGAAGGAAATTGAAAAATGCTCAAGTGGTAGATGAAGAGAATAATGTCCAGCCAGTGTGTGGCAACATGCAGCAGAGGTAGCATCATCCGTGGGGCAGCTTGGCTGTTCTTGGATTTGAGAGTCAATGACATTGGAAGATTAGCTGGGAAATACTTACTCCATAGTGGAAAGGCTCTTAGAGGGGACACCTGGCTAAAGACATGGAATATCCATGTTGTTTGTTCTCCTAACGTCATTTTCCATGTTCACTTTCTGCTTTCTTCCCTGTCCCTCTCTCTGGTATAACCTCTTCCTGCCTATCAAGAAACGTCTCTATGCCTTGAAATCCCTAAATTCATTTTCTTTCTCCACTCCTTCCCTCCTCAAACTTTTTCTGAAAATAAGCTAATCTCTTCTGTCCTCCCAAGATACCTAAATTTCCTCTGCTAAAAGGAGCTATTACAGGCCAGACCTTTGTTTTTTAATTATTTCTAATTTGTTTTGCAAATTTGTTTTGCAGGATGTAGCTTAAAAGGCCTCTATAAATAACAGTAGGTTACAAAGACAATCTCTGATATCTATTAACTGCATTCAAAACTAACCTGACTGGAGAATCCAGGTATATTGGTTGGGGGAAAAAAGGAGAAAAAGACAAAAATCTGGTTTGTCTAAATATCTTCTTTAATTAAATTAGGTTCTAGGTGTATCTTAGGCAGCGTCTAATGTGCTTAAGCGAGTGCTACGTATGGGGAGTCAGTACCTCTAGATGTTTGGAAAGCAGGTACTCAAATTGCATTTGACCAGGAAATTTTCACTCATGGTATTTCTTGGTCACGCCAATAGATGGCAATCCATCTTCACATCCCTTCGCTTCTTCAAAAGTGAACTAAAGGGTGAGGAGGAAAGGGAGAAAACAATTTTTTCTCAAATGCTTTTTCCCTTTTATGTGTCAGAGTTTCAAAGCTAAACGTTCAAATGCCCTGGAAATGAGAAATTATCTGAAAACTAGTACACTGCATGCTACCACAGCACAAATTACCCCATGCTGTCCTGTCAGATTTAATCTGCCTGAATCATTTTTGGAAGGGATGATATGGGATTTAGTTACCATGTGAGCTAGTAAACTGAGATTAGCACTGTTCTCAATACTGTTGCATATTTTAATCTAGGATTCAGTTTATTGCCTGAGTTCTACATTGTGAAATCTTCAAAAGATATCAAAAAGCTAAAAAAAAAAAAGGACAGAAATCTCAAGTCATATAAAACATCCCTGATCTTCCCATCAGATTCTGCTCTGTGCTACAGTAGTGTAATTCAGGAATAACAGTAAAAAAATATCTCAGTATCAGATTAGTGGATATGATGGCAGAATTAAACCCTGGCTGTTTCGCTTGTTCTCTGCTGCGATTATGGGAGCATTTGTGGAGTTTGGAGCTAGTTTTTCTAGTTTTGATGGCCTCAGTTTTGCTTGGAGCATCTGATTGTTGAATTAATTTACCCTTTTTACTCTCTTTATTTACTCATACACTACCACTACTTCCACAGAGCCCATGGGCATAAGAGATTATTTTAGGATATACTTCCTACAAAAAACTAATTTACTTGCTCCCAATTTGCTTAAAAAGTGAAAAATAAAGCAAAATGGATGCCTTTTCCCTGACTGTGCATTCTCTCCACCAGGGAGTGAGCAAGGGCCAGCAAGTTGAGTTCATTTGGAAGACAATATTTATTTCAGCCCCGTTGTTGTCCTGTTGACCCAGGGTGTTCCTCTTGCTGCCCCACACAAAGGATGAGATTTTATGTGGAAAGCCACTAAACAGGGATGGCAGTTGCTCTCTCTGGCCTGATAGCTGTTGCTGGGACAGAGCTGCGTGGATGCCAGGAGGCAGGATCCTCCCTGGAAAAGTGAAGACATGTCACGGGGTACCACCCAGCCCTACCACAGTTGGTCACGAAGACCTGGGGCTGCAGCAGCACTCGACATCCGCTCCATGCTGCTGCAGGACAGGCTGCCACGCCGGGCACCTGCCACCAGCTCTTCACCCGCTGCCCTCTGCTTCAATCACATCCCTTCTCTGGTCCTTCCTTTGGAGCACAGGTCCTCATGTGACCTGCTTCCCTCCTGCAGCCTTTGCACTGGGCTCTGGCTTTCTAAAGACGTGTGGGGATCTCTCAGTCGGTCTGGCGCCATCCGGAATTCCTGAGCTATTTGGAAAGAAATTGTGCGCTTTGACGCTACATACTTGTTGTTTCTGTTGAATTCTTGGGATCCTAAAATTTATTCTGTCCTTTCTTTCACCAGCAACTGGAATATTGCAAGTCAGTAAACAGGCTTTAATCTACAGCCATTGTTAACTGGTCAATGCAGGTAGTGCTGAAAATCAGTTGAACCTACTAACAGAGCACAGCACGAAACCAGTGGTTTCTTATGTGACCCTCCTCTTTACAACAAAATAGTGCCTTGTATATAAAGAACAGCTATTTTATTTAAGTTGCAAGTATTCGCTTTTGTGGGGTGCTCATGGTTGATGAATAGAGCTGAGGCTGGAGAGGGTATTTATTGCTGATGCCAACGGCAGCAATAGGGCAGGTAGAACAGAGAGGGAAAAGACAATGAAGCTTCATTCACAATTTACTTATTCTTCAGGTTTCCAAGTGTAAACACATTGTGCTTCCTGGGAATAAGTTGGCCACGGGCCTTCAGGTACAGAAAACAGCACAAAGCACTTTGCACCATCCTTCACCTTTCACAGCATTTCTGCTCTGAACTTGCGCTGCTGTTTCATGTCGACATTTCACACGTTGCGTGCCTGTCAGAGGTTAGGTGTTTCTTTTGTAAAAGGATGTGCCATTTACTTCCAGAAGGAATATTTTTCTGCCTCTTTGCATTTTATGAAGCTTTTCCCTTGAAGAAATAAACCAAACCCCCCAAAACGCCCCAACCACAGTCAAGGATTATGTGAAGTGGGGAGAGAGCGCACAAAACCTGGCCTTCAGCTTCGGAGAGGAATCACCCTAATCCGAAGCCAATTCCAGATGAACTGCTGAAGGGTTGCTGTTTAAGCCTTGATACCATTACCTCTCATCTCTGACCTGAAGGGATTGATTACCTGCTTTGGGAGTATTAATGAATTTGCTGAGCTTCTCTGCAGCAAAACTGTGGGCATGAACTTTCTGTCGCCTGGAAGAATGGAGGAGAAATCTCTCAGCTTGTTTTCATGGCTCCAGTTTAATTGCTGATATAGGGAATATTGTCATCTCTACCATGAACAGCAGAAGAATCTGTGATCAGTACATTTCCTCCCCAAAAAAGGAAGGAGGGGGAAATGCAAGGACAGAATAGGAAATAGAGGAAAACACACTAGCATTATTTTCCTGCTTTCAGAAGCACATTTACTAAAACAGTTAATAAATACTAACAAGGCACAAGTCTCCATGCAGCCCCCAGCCAGTTCCCCAGTAGATCCATAGGATTCTGATACAAGTGAAAGGGTGTCAGCTTCATTAATGGCATCATTCTCCAGACACATACAAATTAATCAAGCATGTTATGAGAAGTTAATGGGTATAAAACTGATAGGGTATTTTCACTACCTTTTTGTAGATGTTTCTGAATAAACTGAGATGTATATTCCTGGAGCTAGAGAACAAAGTCCAAAGAGCACTGAGTCAATAGTTGTCTTTTTATTCATTTTCAGTGAACTTTGGAGGAGGATCTGGTAGTGCAAGCACAGCAGAGAAATGTGGCCCTGGGCACAGTGCCAGGCTTAAAGTTACAAGACTCAACTTTAAAGTCAGACTGCTCCTCTGCTGCAACTTTACAGGTCACTTTACCCTCCATGCCTCAGTTTCCCCCAGCAACGCCTTCTGTCTTTCTTCAGGATGGGATTGACTCTTCCCAGTAGGGATTTGCTGAACCTCGATTGTGGGGGAGGTGCAGACTTTCTGGGAGACTGTCGCGGGTATGGTAATGCCGTATGTCAGGCTCTGACTTGTAATCACAGGTTAGGAAATTCCTGGGTGGAATCAAGGCTCCGTGTGCATTGCTGACATCCACACACTCTGTTCTGTGTCACTGTGGACCTTTGACATCTCCACTGTTTCGGTCTTTTCTGAGCACAGATTGTCAATCGTAGAATCATAGAATGGTTTTGTAGTTGTTTATGCCCAAACAAAGGCAAAAGAACAAGCCGTTTTCAAAACAAAGGCAGAAAATATGAGTTCATGCAACGCTAAGTTTACTGTCAGAATGCTCTCTCAGTATTGCTAGCTCAGCCACGCTGCGTGTCCTCTTTATTTCATAGCATGCTTGCACATTTAATGTATGAGTTTGAAAAGGAAAAACTAGCTTAAGGAATGTAACTTCACCTGTCATCTGGGGAAAGTTACCTTGTTAATATTCTATTGTTCAGCGTTCTGAGCTCTTGAGGAAAAGCAGCAGGAGATTTATCCCTGCCAAAGGATACGTCCTTTGGTGAACTGAGAAACACAGCATGCAGTTTCTGTCTTAAACTGACTGTTGCATTACTTGTTATACTTATGCAAATGTCCTCTGGCATAGCGCGAGAAACCAGGAAGGTTCACATGCAAACTCACGAAAATTATATCCATTCATTCCCTAAAGAAGTATGTATCCCACACAAGCACAGCTTTTCCCATAATGGAGGAATAGGAAGAATCCTTGTGTCGTATTGGAATGACTTACTATCAAATGGAAGCTACATCTTCCACTGGCAGGAGTGATGGGCCATGATTGGTACCACAAGTGGAAACTGGAAATATTCTGAGTCATCATTCCTATCAAAACATCTCTGTTTAGCCAAGGATCTGTATATGTGCACAGGAATGATAGTCATATTAATTCTATCCTTAGTCTAAGGTGAGACCACCACCATTAAAATATCACAGTGCTTTTTCTGTAGCATCTCCTTAGGCAGAGCTACAAAACATAGCTCTGCATCCTCCAAATGTAGATTTCCATAATATACCATATACTGATGTCTTTAACATGTTGCCTTGGCTCTAATTTTTCTGGCTTTATAGTCTTGCTGGGCTTGGGGAAAAAGTCCCTTTAAGGAAGAAAGCTCTATAAAGAAGAAATAAAATAATGATCCCTTAAGAACCAGAAGGGAGATACAGAATCCATTGCAAGCCCTAAGAAGAGATTATGCAAATCACCATTTTTTTTTCTGGGAAGGAGAGAGGGAGCAGTGTAAGAGAGCTGGTAAAGAGCTTCTGAGAAAGTAAGAATCCTTCTGTCATGCCAAGGGCAAGCACCTTTTCTTTCATACTATCCCCTTGATGCTTTTCCCAACTTCCTTCCTGATATCTCTTGTGTCAGCAGTAGATTAAAATTTATTGAGGGTTCGGATACACCAAGTGTCCCTTCATTTTCCCCAGTGTTTTCATGGCTCAGTATAGTACATTCTTCCACTTCAGCCTTTAAATCCACATCTGCTCCCCTTCAGGAAAACCTCTGGTACTTTCAGAGAATCTCTGGTGGATTTTCCCAATCTACTTTGGCTGCTTTTCTCAGAAAGCCTGCCTCTGGCATTAGTAGCTCTCTCCCCGAGCGCCAGTGAGGAAACCTGAAATGTCAGTTTATGTCCAGATAATTTTGCAAAAGGGTCTTATTTACATGAACCTCTTCTGCCTGAGCAGCAGGACTCTAAAGCATTCCAGCAAGGGGAGGAATATTTCAGTAATGGAGATGGGATGCTCAATTTATTGTTGTTTCATATTTTTGTCTTACTGAGAATATCTGATACTTCCTGTAATAAGACTTTGCCTGTTAAATGTAGCCCTGGATGCTTGGGGACAGGGTACGCAGGGTACCAGACATGAAAACAGTACATGTGTCCTTCCTGTACTCCTCCTAATGCCCTTGTGCCTTAGCAGCCCTCAGGGCAGCAGTTTCCGGTGGACCTGGACTGTGATACGGAGAGTGGGCACAGAGAGCGGAATTACTGGGGTGGGAGTGATGGAGAATGAGAGAAAACAGGACCTGAAGGATATGAATTAGAATAAGAGGGCAAGGAGCAGATCTCTGGTGCACCAGAGGTGAGATGAGGATGTCTTGGACAAGGATCCAAGTTGGAAAGGACCTGAGACCACACAGGAAAGGAGCCTGCAGCATGGAAAGGAGCTGGGAGTGGAGGACTGGGCATGACTGATCACTGACAGCTGGGACTGGGGTGAGGAGCCTGAATGGAAACTGGTGTGGCAAGGGTGAGAAGTGTTGAGGATGAACCATATGGATTGGGATGGAGAGAAAGAAATGGGTAACATTAGAGTGAATCAGACTGTGGCAAGTGAAGCGAAGGGCAGACACTTCTGCGTTCACTCACTGCTCACCTTCTTGCACTGGGCAGGAGCACAGGCTGGAGTTTCCAACCTGTGTTTCCTTGTTCTTGGCACACATGAAGACTTCCAGCAAAGCATCTTCTCCCCTGCCTGTGCTGATCCACATTGAAGATGATAATCAGCTGTTGCTATCAAATACTGTCCTGGTTTTGACCGGGACAGAGTTAGTTTTCTTTTTAGAAGCTATAAGAGCTCTGTGTTTTGGATTTAGTCTGGGATTTGTTATGAGAAAAATGTTGGTACTGCACTGATGTTAATAGTTGGTACTGAGACATCAAGGACGTTTCAGCTTCTCCTGTTCTTGCCAGTGTGTAGGAGCAGAACAGGCTGGGGGGAGCAGGGCCGGAACAAAGGGCCCACAACTGCCCTTAGGAATTGGACTTAGATTTAGGATTAAGGGCTAAATTGGCCAGTTGTCATGCCTGGTTTATAGATGAAGGTTGACCAGGAAGAAGAGCTCTTGCTCTTCCCGGAATGCTCTTTGGAGGGCTCTCTCTCGGACTCTTGGTCTCTCAGAGTCTTATCTCTCACTCTTTTTTGGAGCCAGGATTGCGATGTCGGGACTTACCTGTTTCAGGATCGCTTGCCGGGATGGGGCAGGGGTTGGTCACTGGGTGATGAGCAGTTATGCTGTGCATCACTTGTTTGCATATATTATTATCATATTATATATATCCATATATTGTTATTATTATTTTGTCACCGTTACTTTCAATTTTATACTATTATTATTATTATTAAACTGTTCTTCTCTCAACTCACAAGTCCCCTTCCCTTTTCCCCTTTAATTCTTTTCCCCATTCCCTGGGAGTGGGGAAGGGTGAGCAAGCGGCTGTGTGGTGTTTAGCTGCCGACCGGGTTAAACCATGACACTGCAATAGTTTGAATTTTTTGAAAGTTATTTTGGTATATTTACAGGATCCAGCCTGGCTTGAGCTCTATGATTGACATCATGTGATAGAAAAGCTTCTGGCTTTTCTGATTGTGCAGTTTGCCTGCACGTTGAAGCAAGAAATACTTTCCTCAGATTCCATTCCTTCATTTGCACATTTCAGATTAATCTCTCGGCCCTTTTTACAAGCTGAATCTAGTCTGTTTATTTAGCTGGATAAATGTCTGATATAAAATGTTATTAGCCCAACAATTACTTTTGACACCAGAGATGAACAAAATCTCTTTGCCATGTAAATTAGGAAATCACACCAAGTCCCTTCCAGTTCTGAGAGGGCACAGTTTTAAAAGACATTCAAAATGCAGAACATCAGTTAAAGTCATTAATATTTCTGTGGTGGGTATGGTTCATACTGGTCAGCCTGAATACCACCAGCCATAGGATTTTATTATAATTCCTCATGATAAAGCTATCCCTGTGCATCATATGCAGACCAAAAGCCCAGTCGCAACATTAATCATTCCACTTGATGATTCTTCCAGCTCTGCCCAGATGGCATTTCTTTCGAAAATAGCAAAAAGTATTAAAAGAACACGGCCTGATCTTCAGAGGAATGGAAAATAGGAAGGCAAGTCCAGCCTTTGCAGTGCTCCTGTCAGGATGCCTTTTATTGTCAATTCCGATTATTAACCAGTATTACGGACTATTAATGCAAAAAATAATTTACAGTGCTGGAAATTTAGATTTGGGTCTTGATTCCCTCCTCCACTTCTCCTGTATTCTCTCTGATGTGGTGAAAAGACTCTGTTTAGTGAGTATGCATGAAGCTCAAGATTTCAAAGGAGCCCAAGTCCCATTCCTAGCCAGTGCCGTTCGGGTGGCTCTGACACTTTACTATTTGGAAAACTTAGCTAGAACCTTTCTGAAGTGATGGGCTTTGGCATCTTCAGTGTTTGGTTTCCCAGTCCCTCAGGTCCTTTTACAAATATTATCCTAATGGAGTATTGCTCGGAAGTGGGAGCTTTTTTGATGGGCTGTGTTTGTTCAGAGAACCTGTGTAAGCTAACATGAACGTGTGTGTGCACAGAAGAAAAAGAGCTTCGTATGAAGTTTTCCACTCATGTAGCTGTGCTGTGACATTCTTTCTTATTAAATGGAGCTATGTAGTTTTTCCCACACGGTAGAAAAATAATTGGATTTCAAACAGACATGCCAGAGCCTGGTTTACCCAGATGCTGTTCCTTTATGGCACAGCATCTCCTCTAATTCTGCAGGGCTGTTCTGGCCATCCGGGTCACCAGCAGCCTCATTAAAGCGTACAGGCATGGTATGCCCACAGTGAAAACCATGACTGGTAAAAAGAACCCATTGTAATTAACTATAGCATCGATCTCAATCTAGGTAGATGTTTTTTAATATTTAAATTACATTTAACCACTCCAGTAGAGATGAGCAGAAAGCGGGAGAAGTAGAAAGAAGCAAAATAATGATGCGATTAATATTCACACTACAAAGAATTCACGCTTCCCATCTGTCAAAGATCGTTCCCATCTATCAGTCCATAAATCAGAAGCAGACTGACAATTTGTAAAAAATATTGTCATTTATTCAGCGAACTGCCTCTCTCTTCATGTTTTAGCTTGTTGTCCATTATCTAGATTTTAAAAATGTGGTTATTGTCCATAACTCTTTCCTGACTTTTTTGTGCAAACATTTTGTCAGCCTTGGCCAGAAAGTGTGTGCAAGACTGTCCTATTAAGTATAGTAGACCTTGACTGTTAAGTGCACCCCTAATTCCTGCTGAAAGCAGCGGAATTTACGGCATCGAGCTTTAAAGATGGTTATTCTCAAGGCCTGGATCACTTGCTTAATCTCTACCAACTATATGGCTTTTGCTAGAGTAATTTCTTTGATCACTACACAAATCTTTTTGATTAAACAAATGTGTTCCGAGCCCACGAGTCCTTTATTGCAAACATTTATACTGTTGTCCTCCTGACCCAAGCAGTTAGCGTTTGGGGCCCGGCCAGGCTGTTTCCATTAAGAGGAGAAATTGATGACAGGAATCAGACAGTTTTTTTTGGTGCTGTCCTGCTTATTTACAACAAATATCCACAAAGTTATGCTTCCCTGAACCTGGCAGAAACCACTGGAGGCAGCTTTTGAATGTAGTTTAAAAATCCAGTACAAGTGCCTTTAACTTTGTCTTTCAGGGCCACCTGCACAAAAGCATTTCTTTTGTTTGCCGTTGCCTTTTGTCTCGCTCCTGGCCTCTGCCACCAAGACCTGTGTCATAGAATCATAGAATGGTTTGGGTTGGAAGGGACCTTAAAGATCATCTGGTTCCAACCCCCCTGCCATGGGCAGGGAAACCCTCCACTACACCAGGTTGCCCAAAGCCTCATCCAACCTGGCTTTGAACACTTCCAGGGATGGGACATCCACAACTTCTCTGGGCAACCTGTTCCAGTACCTCACCACCCTCAGAGTGAAAAAATTTCTTCCTTGTATCTAGTCGAAATCTCCCCTCTTTCTTTGCAAACACTGTCCTGCTACCTTTGTCATCCCATCAGTCATGCTGAGGTTCACTCTTGCTTGTCGTGGCCATCAGCTACAGCTGCTGCCAGGTACCTTCTTCCATAAAAGAGTACAATTATCTACTCTGTAGGTGAAAGAATGTCTAAGTAACTAAACTCCACACAGCTGCTCTCTCACTCCTTCCCCAGTGAAGTGGAGAGGAGAAAATATAATAAAAGGGTTGAGGGTCAAGACAAGAACAGAGGGAGCACCCACCAACCATGGTCCCAGGCAAAACAGACTCAGCTTTCTTAAAGCAAAACAATTTATTAACAGTTACTTAAAAAGGACAAAGGGAAACAAAACTGGTTACTTGAGAGGATAAAGAGAAAACAAGGCCAGATCTTAAAAACAACACCTCCCCACCCCCTTTTTCCTTTCGTTCCTGGCTCTACCTCCCTCCGAGTGATGCAGGGGGACAGAGAATGGGGGAGTGCGGGTCAGTTCATTCCATGTTGTTACTGCTGCTCCTTTCTTAAAGGAGGAGGAGTGCTTACACTCTTTTTCTCTTGCTCCAGTGGATCCTCTACTCACGAGGAAAATCCACAAACTTCTCCACTGTGAGTCTCACCCGCAGGATGCAATCCTTCCCCATGAGATTGCTCCAGTGCGGGCTTTACCACAGTCTCGGATTCTCAGGGAGTTGTTGCCACTCGCTCGGGGTCGTGGATCGTCCCACGAACTCCAGATGCCTCTCTACCTTGCCATGTGTCCCATGCTCCACGACCATCCTCAGGCTCAGGCATCTCTTCCCCGACGTGGGCTTCTCCACAGGCTGCGAGTGGGTCTCTGCTCCGCCGAGCCCATCCTGGCTGCAGGGGGGCCATCTGCTGTCTTGACACCGGTTGCAAGGGAAACTCAGCTGTGGCACACCTCGTCCCGTTCCATCTTCACTGACCTGGTGTCGGTGTGGCCGTTTCTCTCAGATCTCAGTCCTCTCTGGGTGAACTCGGCCCAGCGGGCACCCCGGGAACGGAGCGCTCTCCGAGTTCCCCTGGCCGCTCCACCGCTGCCATCCTGAGCGGGTGGTGCTGGCCCGGCATGGGCAGCCCCCAAACGGGTGCCAGGGAGCGGAGACAGTGCCCTCCTCCCTTCTCTCCTCGCTCCTGGGCAAAGCACCTTTTCCGGTTCCTTTGTCCCAACTTAAATAGGGCAATTCGCAGAGGCACCGATTGGCTCAACCCTGAGGGGGATGGGAGTTTTGATCTGGTGACCAGAACCAGGTCTAACCCGGTTCCAAAACCAGGGAAGTCACAGGGAACAAATACCCTCTCCTGCCACCAGAACCCCTTTACATCAAACCATCACAAGATGAAAAATGCTGTTTATACAATATCAAAATGTTCTGCTTTTGTTAAAAAAAAAATCTAGTTTAGAAAACAAACTCCCTTTCCCTGGCTAGAGTCTATTAAGATTATTTTGTTTGGGTTAGTTCAGCCCAGGTAAAAGTATTTTATTCTGTTGATCTGCCTCAGAAGATTTAGTTTGCTCTGTTTAGCAAATAGTCATGCTGTATTCCCACTTTGTGCATTGGTCCATGAGACTGCAGTTTGAGATGCTATCATCCCTGGTGATCTAGAGGTCACCAAAGGATTGTTTCCTTCCTGCACAAGACAAAATGGATTTCTTTCTGAGTATGCTCTATGTTTCAAGGTAGAAATCGTCTGACTCTGGTGTATCATAAAAGATGATAAAACAATCCAACTTGTGAAAGGGAACATGGGCATCACTCTCCTGAGATATAATGCCTGTGCGGTGAGGTGTTATAATGAAAAAGGCATATGGGTGTATTAAACTAATTCCAAAAAAAGCATGTAAGATTATATCAGTAATCAACAGTGAAGCTGTTCAACTGAACTTCAGTCAAAATATTTTATTTCAGATGACAATGTCAAAAGAAAAATTTTATTTTTATGTTCTTAACTCGATTTTTTTTGTGAGCATGCAGCACAAAAACATCATAGAATCATAGAATGGTTTGGGTTGGAAGAGACCTTAAAGATTATCTAGTTCCAAGCCCCCTGCCATAGGCAGAGACACCTGCCACTATACCAGGTTGCTCAAAGCCTCATCCAACCTGACCTTGAACACTTCCAGGGATGGGGCATCCACAGCTTCTCTGAGCAACCTGTTCCAGTGCTTCACCACCCTCATTGTAAAAAATTTCTTCCCTAGATTTAATTGAAATTTACCCTCTTTCAATTTAAGGCCATTGCCCTTTGTCCTACCACTACATGCCCTTGTAAAAAGTCCCTCTCCAGCTTTCCTGTAGGAAAATTCTGGAAGGCTACTAGAAGGTCTCCCTGGAGCCTTCTCTTCTCCAGGCTGAACAACCACAACTCTCTCAGCCTGTCTCCATAGGAGAGGTGCTCCAGTCCTTGATCATCTTTTTGGCCCTCCTCTGGAACCGCTCCAACAGCTCCATGTCCTGCTTATGTTGGGGACCCCAGAGCTGAACGCAGTACTGCAAGGAGGGTCTCAGAAAAACAGAGTAGAGGGGCAGAATCACTTCCCTCGACCTGCTGGTCACACTTCTTTAGATACAGCCTAAGATGCAATTGGCTTTCTGAGCTGCCAGAGCACATTGCTGTCTCATGTTGAGCTTCTCATCAACAAGCACCCCCAAGTCTTTATCCACCAATGCTGTAACCTCATCATAGAAGTCCACCAAATTTGTCAGGCAATTAGTGAAGCAATGTTGGCTGTCACCAATCACCTCCTTGTTTTCCATATGCCTTAATATAGTCACCAGGAGGATCTGCTCCATCATCTTGCTGGGCACACAGGTAAGACTGACTGGCTGTATTTCTCCAGGTCTTTGTTTTTTGTCCTCTTTAAAAATGGAGGCTATGCTTCCCCTTTTCCTGTCAGTGGGAACTTCACCAGAATGCCATGACTTCTCAAATATGATGGATAGTGGCTTAGCAACTTCATCTGCCAGTTCCCTCAGGATCTGCGGATGCACCTCATCAGGTCCCATGGACTTGTGCACCTTCAGGTTCTTTAGATGGTCTCGAACCTGATCTTCTACAGTGGGTGGTTCTTCATTCTCCCATTCCCTGACTTTGCCTTCTGCGACTTGAGCTGTGCATCTGGAGCTCTTGCTGATGGCCACGACAAGCAACAGTGAACCTCAGCATGACTGATGGGATGACAAAGGTAGCAGGACAGTGTTTGCAAAGAAAGAGGGGAGATTTCGACTAGATATAAGGAAGAAATTTTTTCACTCTGAGGGTGGTGAGGCACTGGAACAGGTTGCCCAGAGAAGTTGTAGATGCCCCATCCCTGGAAGTGTTCAAAGCCAGGTTGGATGAGGCTTTGGGCAACCTGGTGTAGTGGAGGGTTTCCCTGCCCATGGCAGGGGGATTGGAACTAGATGATCTTTGAGGTCCCTTCTAACCCTAACCATTCTATGCTTCTATGATTCTATTATTTCAGTATTAAGTGTGGACATAAAGTGCCAGTAAAATACAGGTTTTGGATGAATCTATAAGTTGTTACCACATTTTTGTTTTAGTCTGTGAGTTCTCAAATTTGAAGCCATCTTTCAGGAAGTGTGTATAGACATTAGTTTATCTTTAAGACCTCTGGATATTAACAGTTTTATAACTTATGTTATCATGCATTCCATCTCTCTTTCTCTTTCATGTGTTTCTCCACTCTCATGGCTTTCAACTTTTTTCAGTTTTGAACTCCTTAGATTTTTTCCTGTGGAAGTGTAGACCTCTGTATGCCATATTCTAGCCTGCTGAAAAAAGCCCTTTATTTCTTAGTTAGTCTCTGCAGATCCCTTAGAATTTTTCCATGAGCTGCCAGACTGAAAAACCACACATTCGCTGTCATACCCACATCCATTGGACTGTCGTTTTCTCTTTCCCTACTTCATGCTTTCACTTATAGTACATATTCTTGACAAATACAAAGTGCGTCTCTGGCCAAGGGATTCTAAAAGAAAAGCCTTTGCCACGATTACCCTTTTCAGCTTTTATTGACTTTGAGTCTTGAGAGATTTCTTGCTAAAGACTACTGAGGTCTTTTGCTAGTTAGAAAAAGAAAAAAATCCTCTTTTTTTTTTTAGTCAAAAGAAAAAGCAAACTTTAAAAAGTCAAACGTCAAAGTTTCCACAGCAGTCTGAGCACCAGGAGAGTAGACATTGCCCAGGACCAGTAGGCTCAATTTCAATTCTCCTTTACACTTTTGTCTTTAGTCCAAACACTCTTCCCGTACCACAGTTGTTTTCTACATAGCTACAAGGCCTTTTATACTTTCATTAGTATTAACAGAGATTCTCAAGCTCTTAAACCGTATGTCATATTGTGAGGACTCTGCCTCAACATCTGTCTGAATCACAACCGTACTGAAAAAATATTGACCTCTCTCTTGTGTCCATGTCAGGTATCTCAGCAGTAGAACTTCAAAGTGCTTGCGAGACGTCTAATGGTGCACATGGCACTATGTATTACAGAAATAACCAGAAATCAAACAAGAGAGAGTGAAAATATATAGTTAAGAATGGTACGTTTGTGTATTTGTTGTAAAAAGTTACATGAGCTATGACTGTGCCCTTGTGTCTCCTTTGCCTTGATTTTTTGCTGTGCGAACAGCAAAAGACCCAAAAGACCACAAATAGCCAGCCTTTTGTGCACCTGTTTTATGGAGAATCCTTTGAAATAATGCAGTATATGATGTGCAGGCTATTTTTGTGGGGTTGTAAGGACTTGTGTTATCTCCTTTGGGTCTCTCCTCACAGAAGGGAACTGCCGTACTGGCTGCCAAGGAAAGTGCTTGAAACAAGCTCCGTATACCTGTTCCACCTATTTTAGTATAGCAGAGGGTATACTCCTAGCTGCAATTCCAGGCTCTGCCTGAACCTTTTATATCTCTCATTCAGTCTATTGGTGTCCTCCATAGCATAAGATTATTGGAGATCTCAGTGCTTTTTCTTTCTGAATATGAGAAAGTTATTAACTCCGAACTGGCTTCTCAAACAAGAAGCTTCAAAGCAGTGAGTGCAATTCACTGTAGCCATCAGGAGCAGGCAAACCGGCTGAAAGAGGACTATGCATCTACCCAGGTGCAGAGCATATCTCAAGGCACTGCATGAGCTCTGCTGATTAATCACCTTGTCCAAGCTTAGAGGGACAATTTGAGGCAAGATGGTGTTTGATGCTTTTTAATGAACAGGACGCATCACGATTCAGGCATATGTGATTATGGTGGCTGTGACTCCTTGACACAGCTCTTTGAATCAGGGATGTTGCATGGAGAAGTCATCAGACCCCCATGGACAGTGGCTACGAGGCAAATTCTGATTAAGGAGAGTGCAGGCTCTGTCCTTGCATTGGCTCAGGAATCTTCAATTTTGCAAAATGGAAATATGAAAAATTGAATGGGAAGAAATCCAGTTTTGAAGCTCTCAGAAGGGAATTGCAAAAGAACTGATCTGTTTTTAAAAGCCTTAAATCCCCTGAAGCTTCTGATTAGTTTATTGAAAAAGTCTTCGTAAAAGATGTAACCAAACCCTAATCTGTTGCTTCGGTAAGGAACGTATTCAGGATGAAAAGCCCAGCGCTCTGCCCTGCCAGCACGGAGAGAGCATTTCAGCTGTCATCCGAGTAGGCACCTGTCACTCCCATCAGAGCAGCAACAGCATGATTTCTGACCTAATTTTAGAATATCAGTGATATTGAATGGAGATCTGGGTGCTCAGACACTATGCAAACCAAGACCCAAAACTACAAACGCTGCTTCTTTTTCTTTTCCTCTGCCCCTGTGAAAGCCTCAAGGAATATGAAGTCTTCCCTAAGTCTATTTCTGTTCCCCAGGCTTTTCTTTCCACAGCGATGGGCTGATCCTCACATATTTGCATGATGGTCTGACCCACTTTGAACAAAGTTATATGCTGATCAGTGAAAATCAGAATACTCTTTCCTAGATTTTGGATTATTATTTAAAAGGAAAGGAGACCCAGAGCAATACGCTATATTCACTGCTGCATGACAACAGTTGCAGTAAAGCAGATACACGGAGAAACAGGAGTCTGCCTCATGGTACAAAGACTTTCTCCAGGCATCCAGTTTAGTTGTGGCAAGAGCTGTGGGACGTGAGTTCTACGTATAAGTTTACTCTTTAGTTATAACTGTGGTTTAGCTGGATGTCAGGGCTGTGCAAACCCGGTTCTCTTCAAACATTAATTCCTTGGCTGGTGCAGCAGCTCCTCCTGGCTTGTCACCTGCAGGGATCAGACAATGGACTGATTTGAGATAATGGACAATTTGAGGTAACAGCTTCAAGCTTAGTGATTGACTGAAGCTTCACAATTAGATTTTCGGCTGTCACAGGAGCTCTCCAGGACGATTCTAGACATTCCTCAGCTCAGGTCCTGCTGCGTGTAGTCCACTTTGTAATACTTAAAGGTGTTAATTAACATTCTGAGTGGAGTGTCCCAAAGACTCCCTTAGATGTTCCTGCTTTAGAAGTGATGAAATTTTGCAAAGATAAGACATTTGTAAGCGCTCAACAGAACACAGAGGACAGTCTTTAATATGTGGTGAAGATGGATTACGGATGTGCTGGTCTGGTCACACAGGACTGTGGCCAGCTGGGTTATAAAAACTGATCAGAACAGAGCTTTGGGATGTCTCTCTCAGTTGAGCTGAAGATGCTGGTGCATTTACCAGGTACCCTTGTGATGGAGACTACTGTCACTACGGGTCAGAAACCTGTCATCCCATTGGGAGATTTTGTTTCTTATGCAAGCATTGCCCTGTGCCAGGATCCCTCCAAATTATTATCTCCTTTTAACAAAGACTCTGTCTGAGTGTTTGTGTGACACCTTTCTCCTTACGCTGTGGCACCTGGGAGGGAAAGGACCCCAACGTGAACCTGCACGCAAAGAGAAGGGGCTTCTTTGAAGACATGAACTGCACAGCTGAAGCTTCAACTGCCACATCAGCCTGCGGGGTGTCCCTCTTATAACCAGTTTGCTCAGGGGTCATTTACCTCATGGGCACCTTTCTTCTTTCTTCTTTTTCTTCTTTCTTCTGCTTAGTGATTTCTTTCCCCACTTTGGTTATGTGTAGGGACTGATCCAAGGCTGAGAACCTAAAATTGCACCAGGTAAATTCTTGAAACAAAGCAGTTTCCTCACTGGGAAATCAGTGCCAGGAAATTAATTTGCTACAGTGCTGAGCTTGCGGCATCAATGATGTGCATGGAGTTGAGCAGCTGTTGAACACTCCTCTCCTCCCCTGTCATGCCACCATGATGCCATGGTTGGCATCAGGGTGTACTGCTGGAAGGAACTTGGGCTCCTTCTTATGGCATTCAGTAAATTCACCCTGGCTATCTAAATAATAAAGTTAGAAGAAAATGGTTTTTACATTCCATATAAAACAGAGATGATATATTTGTGGAAGCTTTAGGCATCTCATAATAAGTATAACTGAACGCTAAGAACCTGAATACATTCATGATTTGGGAGTTTTAATTTTTTTTACTCCCACATTAAAATCAGGATTTTCTTATTAGAGAAAGCAGATGCATTGCATAAAATTGTTCATTCAATCAAACCTATCTTCCCACAGAAAAAGAATATATTTTGATGAGGATATTTTTGCCATCCTTTCCAAGTATGCATTTGGGGTTTTAATATTAGACAAGCAAATGAAATAACAATATAGAAAATTTAAGGTTTTTATCCTTTGTATTACCACTCTGTCAAATTCCAGTTCCATTTAATCAAAGGTCATTCCACCTTCCTTATTACCCTGGTGATGAAAGGGACAGCTATATGAAGAATCACATATAATTATATCACATAACATAATTAGCAGTACTGCTGTCAACTACCAGACACAGTGTTCAGGTAACCTCTGCCACCAGTTACAGCGTTGTTCTGCACTAAAAATCTCTTTCTAGTGACCTAGTCCAAAACTGTTGCTTGCACTCTTGAGTCTTCCTGTCCTGTAATGTTCTTCGTGCATACTTGGAATTCTATTTTGGAATTTAATATCTATTTTCTCTGTCAGGTCTGTAAAGATTAAAGTAAAATTTAATTGATAAGAAGTATTTTATCCTATCCTAAATTTGATTTAACTGCAATGTGAATAGGGCTCAGTAAACGTTTGTTTTTCTTTTTTTTTTCTTTTTCCCCAGGATAGTGCTTAATATGGATTAAAAGCAATATTCATAAATAACTAGGCACTTTTATGTTTCATGCAGATGATTTTGTGTTATATTTATGTCGCTGCTCTTGTGACTCTATTAATTGCTGTGACTATACAACATCTAATGGTGAAAGGACCATGATGGACCTGCAGTTCACCAGATCCAGTGCGAAGGCTGAAAACCTTCCTTTCGATTGCTCCTATTTTAAAGAAAAAGTACAGGCACTGCATATAATTTGTATAAAAAGGAGAAGATGAGCTCCATCTAGAAAGTCCAGTCTTTCAAGGATTTTCCTCACCTTGCCTCCCAAGGACTTTCTGTGCCAAAGGCTCCCAAAGGCGAATTTCCTGACATTCAGAGACCTTTGGAGCAACAGGTACTTAGTTGCTGCCTTTATGGGACCAAGTCATAAAAATCATAATAGAAGCATGGTTTTGTGACAATTGTAACGTCAAACATTTGGCAAAGTTTTTGGAAAGCTGTCTCTATTTAGTACCTTAACTAAACCTGCACTCCTTAGCGACAGCAGAAAACCCCAACAAAGATGACAATAAACAAAATTTAGTTTGAGATTGTCCCAAACTAGTTTGACTTGCTAAAAGTACCTTATTACGTTCTGTTTAGGTTAGAGCCTCTGTACATAAAGAATATTGTGAAGGATCACTGGGACCAGACTAAATATTTCTACCAGTCAAGCAAAATGGATATATTAGGGCCAGTTCCACTGGCCCTGATATAACAAAACCCTTAAACATGTGCATACATTTAAGTCTGGGTTTATTTTTGCAATTGTCATTGAGTACAGAGCAGAATATTCGAAAAATTATTCACAAATAAAGCATGTGCTTTGGCAAATTAAGGCTGGAAATACATAAGCAAGCGACTGGATTTATTTTTTGAAAAAGAAAGGCCATGCTACTGGGATTCAGTATCCCCAAACACATCCTTTTAGGCTGCTGCATATCTGCCGCATACTATGGATAATAAGGATGGTTAAGAAAGATCCTCCTTTTTTATTTACATTTGTCCTGCACTGTAAGCTTTGCAATCAGTGCTATTTATGAGAAATGGACTCATGGAAGCTGTTCTACCATCCTGAGTGAACACAGATGCTTGGAGCCAGACAGTAAAACAAGGAAGAGAGGCACAAATAATCTCCTTCTTCCTTTCTCTTTCTGATAAGTACAATCTCAACCTTTCTCAGCTCTAAATCATACTGTTGATTTTGTGCCTAAACTGGGTAAGTCTTTAAGATGCCAAGACCTAAGTAGGTTGAAATGGCACTTCCTCTCCTGAGTGTTTTTGAACCACAGTGATGGTGGCTACCATGCTTCATGAAGACTTCATGAAGTCAGGACTGCCAGCATGTGTGTGTGAGTGTGATCTGAGCACACCCACCAGATCAGATCTCTCAGGTTACTTGGCACCAAGATTTTGAATCCCAACTGGCCCTAAGCAAGAGATGTGCCTGAACCTGAGCTGGGATGCAGGAGTCCAAGACATGCAACATCACAGCTTTAAGCACGTGACTATTGGAGGGCAAGGCAGGGCTGAAATAACATGTCAACAGCCTGACTCTTTGTTTGGCTCTTGTTCCATGTGCCCAGCAATGAGCAGTTCTTGATGTGTTTGCAGGGTAGCGGGATTTAGCCCCGTGCCTGGCCTCTTCTGGCAATGCTTCCTGGCCAAGCTGTGGTTACTGGCAAACATCAGTGACAATATCTTCTTGTCGTTGATATACAGCTAGTGTCTTCTATGTTCAGGATGTCACAGTTGTGCGCATCCCTTATGTTTTATACTTAAACATACCAGAATTAACCAATTGTCCATGACAGTTCACTTAAAAGAATCACAAAGATTAGAAGTGGAAACAACTAAGCAATATTTTTAATAGCCATTAATTCATATGAATGACATCAAAAAATAACATGGCAAAAATAAAAACGGTAACAATAAATTAATTTTTGTTGTAGTTTGTACAAACAGTAAGTACTCATTTGATCTGAACACTACTGCCGTGACACAGGCAAATATTTATAGCCTCATTTATAATGGGCAATACATAGTGCAGAGATGATATGTTCTTTACCAAGGTCAAGCAATCAGTAGGGGAGGAAAAAGTTGCATATAGGACCAGACATCTTGACATTCGTATGTGAGAACTTGTGACGTCCCTATGATTTGTTCTGTGCCTCTCTTAAGTGATTTAAGAATGAGATTTTCAAGCCTCTTTGAGATGTTAGTTGCAAATAGAGCTATGTCCCAGTTCCTTTTGTCCATTTAGGAAACCGAAGACATTTTATTTTTATTGGCATTACAGTATCTGCAGTTATAGTCTGGGGAAAAATATGCCAAAAAATCCACCCCAAAACAAACCACCAAAAAAGCAAACACAAAAAAGAGACAATTTCTGCTTCCAGCAGCAGCACAGAGCTAATCCCTGCAGTGTGTATTTGTCCTGGCTAGCTTTAAATAGCCAGAACGGTGAGAGTTTCTACATCTTTTAAAAACATTTCACAACCTTTGCTAGTTTATAATGAGGCTGAATTAGCACCTTCTTTATTTCCTAGGGGCTGTCTTAGCGTCAGGGTTGTTGGAGAGTCGGTGAGAGCAAAATCCCGTAGCCGCGCACGGAGAGAGGAGCAGCCTTCGGAGCTGCGCATGCCTGGCTGGAGTTCACAGAGCATGAGCCAGTTTTTGCACCCACAGAGCAGTTCATTTCTTGGCAGCTGAATCAGAATAAAGCTCCAAGGCTACAGCGGCCCACAGCCTGCTGTGACTCGGTGACCACAGAACCTAATTTGTGCTGGATAAAGCCCTAAAGAGATTAACTGACTCATAACATATGCTACTTTACCTTCGACAAATGAACCTCGGATACAGTGCCATGTTTCTGATCCCTCTCTAAATTTTGCAAATACTCCACTGCTTAGTCACAGATATGGGGGAACCTGAAGAAGAAAAAACCAACCTCCTCTAGTTTATCATTCCTACATTCTTTGCAAGCGTTTCAAAAGACTCTATGTTGTGTTTTGTTGTTTGTTTTTTTTTTCTGCCAGGAATGTGACATTTCACATTAAGGAATCTATAAAAAATGCATACATTCATTTTAGGGAACCTCTGAGAAACAGCTGCAGGTGTGTTACCTGTGGCACAGCCACGTAGGAGAGGCAGGTGCATCCAAGGTAGAGTTTATCAAGGGATGGGTCACAAATAAGTCCATAAAAGTCACTGAATCTCTTCAATCTCCCCAGGACCATAAAGAGCTCATTGGAGGTGGTCAGCAGCTTGAAAGAGGGACCATCAGGAGCAGGAGTGTCAGTCAACAAGGTCAGGGTGTTTCTAAAATAGCCTGATGAGTGTCTGAGCTGTGAAGCAGATACACTTTGTGGTTCAGTGGTTCCTGACTCCATGCTGTGGAGCTGACCAGGATGAGTTATTCTTCCCTGGCAGCCCACACACAACAGTATTACATGGAGGAGGAGGTGTTCGTGTTTGCCCAGATGTCATTCCAACATGGAATTTGTATGTGGGTTCAGGGAAATGCAGTATCTGTAGCATAAATGACAGTGAAGCTCAATTAATTTCCATGTCGTGAAACTCTACCTTCCCAAAGGATTCAGAGAAAGGCAGCCAGGATGGTCTCAGGTACAGGTCATCTTCCACAAAAGCAATAACCTGACATCATTGGTTATGTTTCATAAATCTTTTGAAAACCCAACCTTGTTCTTCACTGTTAAAGTGAAAGGCATTTATTATCACTGATTTCAAATACAGCTAACTTGATTAAATTCAAGGCATTTCATCCTAACAAAATAAAACCAAATATCAGCACAAACACTATTATAAATGAGCTAATAAATACTGAATCAGATGAATGATGTTGCTGATTAACACCTTTACATTTTGAGCCTACTTTACTGTCATAACTTAAAGCCAAATATATCTGTAGACTTCAGGAACAGCATCCAGATGAGGCTTAAATAGGAACTATTCCATTTGAAACGACATATTAGAAAAGAATTTGACTCTTCTAAGATAATGTAGACCTCAGACACTAAAAACCCTTATGAGTGTCCTCAGAATTGGAAACTTTATGGAGAGAGTTATGGTTGTTCAGCCTGGAGAAGAGAAGGCTCTAGGGAGACCTTCTAGCAACCTTCCGGTACCTAAAGGGGGTCTCCAAGAAAGCTGGAGAGGGACTTTTTAGAAGAGTGTGTAGTGACAGGACAAGGGGTAATGACTTTAAACTGAAAGAGTAGATTTGAATTACATCTAGGGAAGAAATTCTTCACTCTGAGGGTGGTGAGGCACTGGAACAGGTTGCCCAGAGAAGTTATGGATGCCCCATCCCTGGAAGTGTTCAAGGCCAGGTTGGATGAGGCTTTGAGCAACCTGATCTAGTAGAAGGTGTCCCTGCCCACGGCAGGAGGGTTGGAATTAGATGATCCTTAAGGTCCCTTCCAACCCAAACCATTCTATGATTCTATGATTTAAAGTTACCAGTTAGGATCCTTCCTGGTGTCTTTTTTTCATGAGATTTTCCAAAGGCCCTTAAAAATCAGGCTATCCAAATCCAATCGAGAATTGAACTTCAGTGACTTTTGAAAAGCACAGTCTTACACTGCTTTTCTCAGCATATATACGTCAAGGAACTGAATTATTGCAGTTAGCTTCTAGGCATACACTCCAAAGACCGAGCAAAGTGTGTCAGCTGCTGTGATGCAATTGCACTCACTTTGCTGTTGTGATCATGGTCAGCGGCTGCGGGTGAGCCGATGGGCAGGAACTCGTGCTGCAGTAGATCAATTGCCAGCCATTGTTTGAAGACAGTGTGAAGTCCAGCGTAGAGAAGTTCCCAGTATCAATGTATGCGAGGGGGCGAATTCGACACCATATCCTGCCAGTATGCCTTCAGGCTGATCCAAACCCACAATTAGTGCTCTCTCATAGATCAAACGTGGTTTTCAGCTCAAAGACACAACCAGCCTGCACAGGCTGCACATTTTTATGCTTACAAAACTGTTTGATTTTTGTGTCTGGAATCCTCTTAACTCATATACTCATTGGTCTCATGAAATACATAGCAGGCTGGGCAGATCGAGTGCTTGCTGTGGCCGATTAACTAGGGATCTTCTTCCTTTCCCTTTTCTTTTCAGACTTCTCTTAGCAATGAAGCTAGACCTTACAGCCACCAGGAAAGCAAAGCTCTGAACGTGTCAAGCTGGTAAAATGTGAAAAACAGTTATTTCTGCAAGTGAAACAAGCTCAGAAGTTTCACCACCTGAGCATAGACCCTGTGCTCCCCAGCCTGTTAAATGCATGTATTGAGTTTAGGCCCAGGTGAACAAGCCAATTCCTTAAAGATCATAAAATTGGCATAGGCCCATTGGACTCAGTGGAGCTATGCAGCCAAGGATGCTTATTTAGCTCAAGGGGACTGGTATGATTTTAATCTAGGAAGATTTGAGTGTTAAAACCTCTCTGGTAAAAACCTGGGTGGAAAAGAAAAAAGACAAGAAAGAAAGAAAAAAAAAAAGAGAGAAAGGCAGAGAAGGAGAGAGATTGTAAATACCATTGGCAGCAAGCGGACTAGAAGCAGCTGTCTCTGGCAGACGTGTTTCATTGAGATCAAACAGAGAGCTGTGGATGTTTGGAAATAACCCACATTTACTGTATATTTAACCACAAGCTTTCCGTTTGTTTGGAGGCAATCAGGGATTTATGCTGAAACAAGAACTTTTCTCACCCAGGTTTTGTTCAGAAAGCACCGCTTCCCTGTGGCACCGGTGTGTGAGTGCCAGGATGCCACATGAAGCAAAGGCAATCCACAGATGGAGGAGGGCTCCTGTTCTCACAGCTTTCGGTCACACAGTCCTGAAGGTAAATGGAGCTGTTTTCAGAATGTGCCTTCCTCCAGGAACCTAAATGCGTCCATTAGCAGGGGGAAAAGGTGAAGATGACTTTGTTCCTTGGATGTGATAGTAGTTCAATCGTGGCATCTGACAGCCATTACCACTGATGACTCCTCAAGACTCCTGTGGGCAGTGTCTCCTGCGAGGGACTCCACCATTTGCCGTACCCTCACAGGGATGGCAGTCAGTCTGGGGACTCAGAGTCCATCCTGTATCATCTGCACAGATCGTCTGTTCTTCTTAACATGAACACTAAAAGGCTGTAATTTTTGCCTTACCAGCCCTGTCACATTTCCTCCCTATTCAGTTTCTTTTCTTTTCAGTTCTTCCCTATGTAAACACTTTTTTTTCCCACATATGCAATCTAGTATTTTAATTCTAGCGTTTAAAGTCTTAAATAATATAGTAGTGCTGCTGTCTGCTTGCACGACTGTCTATGGACTCTTGTCGCATCATGGCTATTAAGATCAATTGCAAGGAGAATGTAAGATGATAGAACGCAATTACCTGGGTTGGAGGCCTGCCCAGACTGCCAGCACCTGCATTCCCTTAAAAAAAAAAAAAAAGATAATGACTTTGGAAAGTCTAAGTGGCACCAGGCAAGCTACCTTGGTGCAGACACTGCTCTTTGCTAGTGCTCTTGAGGCAGGTCTTGAACCCGCCTTAGGACTTCACCTTGAAAACCATGAGGCTGCTTCCAGGATGTGTTTGACAGTCCTAGTCTTGCTGGTTGGAGGTTGTGTGAGCCTTGCAGAACTGCCCTGCACCACTGATCTAGTTGTCAGTGGGATTTTGTGGTGAAACTAAGAGAGAATTGTGAATCCCTGTGATGATAAGTGGGGAAAAAGGGCCTGATGAACTTCTCACATTAGGAAAAACAGAGTACTACTAGAAATTGTTCACGCAAAAGTAGCAGAAGGTGCTTGCTTTCCAAAACAGATCACTTCACTGATCTGTATTAGGGTATAGCTCTCCCAAAGAGCACAGGGAACAGGCAACCAGGCACAGGGAAAGGCAAACATCTTTTATGCTGGTTTTGCCTTATGGCGAAAACTCAGCATGAAATTATGCCCTGAGATACCATAACGTGGAACTGCACTGTCAGTCTCTTGAAGACCTCAAGATAATATGAGACAGCTTTTCAAAAAGGACTGAAAACATTCTCTCAGCAAAAATCACTCTTGTTTTTAAATTACGCAACAGAAAGACTACTTCTCCAAGCGATTACACGCACCAGAAAACTGTGTTCCTCTTAAAAAAGATCATAACTTTATGTTCTTATTCAAAGAAATACACGCATATGGGCCTGCTATTTATGTGTGTAGGCACCATGATAAATCCCCATAATAAATCCCGAGATGAAAGTAACAGTTCAGAATTTGCTAAAACACTATGGTGTTATGGAACACTTTCAAAAGTGTGGATTTGTTTTCCACCTTTTTCCCTGGTAATAAATATTGGACTCAGCAGTAAGAGCTTATAATGGAGCCACAGTAGTACTGTAAAGCATAGGATTTACGAGCCAGATCTGTAGAACATAAATTTTCCAACAAGGGCTGTAATTATATAAAATGCTACATGAATCCAACAATGTGTAGAAATCTATTTTTAGGGCAAGAGTTTGCCAGTTATCAGGGTTTCAGTCTTCAGTTGGGAATTAAAAACCCTGCAGGAATGAGGGGTTCAATAGCTTATTGGAACTGGCATGTGTCTCTCTTTTGTCAACAAGACACAAATCCCTCTCAAACCCTGGGAAGGGCCCCCATTACTAAGCTGTCCTGGTCAGTTCTGGGTGTCTCTGGTACCAGCACTGGTGTTAGCACACAGATAGTTCAGGTCACGGTGAATAAAAATATAAGAGCTGGTGGAGGAAAGCAGGGATTCACAGGAAGAAGGGACCTGACTGAATTATTTTCATATCCTTAATGGTTCTGAAGTGCTATCAAGTCTAGCACAAGTCTTCACAACTCCTGAATAGATGCAGGTTGTCTCCTTTGAGCAGACAGCAATTTAGCCTAAAACCAGGTCATACTTTTAGGTCAGCTCCAAGGAAATGCCAAGTCTCAATTCCTATTTAATTCTTTTCAGTGGATGAAACTTTTCATGAAGTATTGGTCTTCCCTTTCCATGCACTAGCTCTGTGTCGACTTCACAGGGAGCAAAGAAATTTTACTGTTTTTCTCTAGATCACTAGTGCCAGTTATTGTGAATAGGAACATTGCGCTAGTGAAATCAACTGGAAATAACCTTATATATTCTCATTTAGGCCATGTTCTCTATAAAAGCAACAATCTGCTCTCTCAGACTGTCCTGTTCCTACCTTCATATTAACTCCTGCAATGAATTGCTCTCAATGCTGTTCCTTTCTCCCCTCACTGCCTTTTGTTTTCATTACATCTCATAACATAACTTTTGAAATTAGACGTACATCCTGCATGCAGGTCCACAGGAGTGGTGCACTAGGCTAGTCAATGGTTTCCCCAGCTTCTTTAATCATAGAAATCACAGAATCATTTACGTTTGAAAAAACCTTTAAGATCATTGAGTACAACCGCAAAACCAACACTGCCAAGTCCACCACTAAACCATGTCCCTAAGGACCACGTCTACACGTCTTTTAAATACCTCCAGGAATGGTGACTCAACCACTTCCCTGGGCAGCCTGTTCCAATGCTTGACAATCCTTTCAGTGAAGAAATTTTTCCTAATACCCAACCTAAACCTCCCCTGGCACAACTTGAGGCTGTTTTGTCCTGTCACTTGTTACTTGGGCGAAGAGACAACACGCACCTCGCTACGACCTCCATTCAGGTAGTTATATAGAGCAATAAGGTCTCCCCTCAGCCTCCTTTTCTCCAAGCTAAACAACCCCAGCTCCCTCAGCTGCTCCTCATAAGACTTGTGCTCTAGACCCTTCCCCAGCTTTGTTGCTAAGTTGCACTGGAGACTATCTATGCCTAAGGAAGGTTGTGATCATACTCGACAATATACAGAAAAATTTTAAAGAAAAAGTAATATAAATCTTAAGAAAACATGGAAGTAAGCCGTAAATTTGGCTTTTATAAGATGCCTTCAGCTCTTTGCCTTTGTTTCCTCAAACTGGGGAGTGCAGGATTGTCCTGCCTCACAGAAAAGTGATGGCAATAAATGCATAAAGAGTAAAATGTGGATAAAGTAGCACAACAGAAGCCTCTTCATACTCATATACATGAATGCATATATACCTGCAGTTTGCAGACACACATAAAATAACAAGTCCAAAATGCTCATTCTTAAAAATAACTCCTTGCTTTTTTATACTGAAGCATTTTCTGAAGCCTAGTTCATGAGATTTGGAAGTAACTGCTCTGTGGTTTGAAACAATCTCTAGACATCTCCCAGTGGTTCTTTACACTGGACAAACTTCTAGTGGAATCTCACCACTGAACTTTCAAAGGATATTAAAATCTGCCTTTGTGTTCTTTTTTATAAATTTTATCTACCATTTGCCGTTTGCACATTTGTGATATTAAAAATGACTATTTGGTGCTTTCCCCTTAGAAGCTGTGCATTTTTTTCCTCCATAGATACTGTTTCCAAAGCTCGTATTTGTCACTTCAGCAAAGCACATGAATGAGCTATTTAGCCATATAATAAAGTAACAATGAATGAAGCAAGAGGACCAATTGAATTGGTGCTATTATTTCAACAAAATCCTTTCAGCAATTGCCTCTCTCTTCATAGAGACCTTCACAGCATTATTTCACTAAATGACACCATGAATGTAATTACTTTGATTCAGAGTGTTGGAATCACACAGGTAACAAATTACACTGCCCCCTGATGAGTAATAATTCAATTATTCAGTGGCCTTATAACAGTTTGAAATAGCCTATTCTCATTTCACAAACATCATATTTACTGCTGGAAATGAACCATTTCTGCGAAGTGAAATATTAGATCTATATATCTTCGCACATGTGAGCTCCCAAATGGATCACCACATAACTGCATACCTTTGGTGTTTTTAATATTAAAGGGACTGCAGAGATGCTGAGCCTCTTGGGTTACTCCATCTTGATAGATGTGTACATATATTTTGCCTATTTACTACCTGGTGAATCAAGACTTTATTATGAATATCAAGCAGCAATTGTTCACAGAGTGAGGCTGGATCTCAGTGGCACCAACGCTATTGGAATTCATCCTGAACTGGAAGCAGAATCTAGATGTGTGCCCAAAGAGACATTCCTCGGACATGACTCTTCTCTTCTGTCCTCCGTCATAAATGAAACATACAGTAGTGCTAAAGCCAAGAGAGTATAAAATAGGGGTGAAGAGGGGAAGAAACAACTCTGATTGCTGAAAGGTCAGCTCAGTTAGCCTTTCGGGGTACAAGATGTAAAGCCCAGTGAGATTTTCAAATGCTTTAAGTGACGAATTCCCAATTATGCAATCTCCAAATTGTATTTAGCGATCTAGGAGCTTGTGAAAATTCTACAGGTGGATGTCTATCTTCAACTTTAAGGGCCTAAACATTTTTTAAAACTTTGGGTGTCTTCATCTACCGTGGTGTGATTTATACAAGTTGTATTCATCTCACAAGTGCAGCATTCCTTCAGGCTGGCTGCAGGAGGCATCAGTGAGGAATTTCCAGACCATAATTGCTGGGTTTGGTCCTAAATAAGAGCAGCAGCAGCTGCTGCAACCCCTTTTTTGTCTAATACTTGGAAGTTTGGAGTTTTTCTCCAGAATGTGGCAGATACAAATTCCATTTCAGAATTTGCCTAAAGATGTCCAAACTTCTGCATCCTTGGGGACCGTCTTTACAACCTGCATATCAGTGATTTGATTGAATAGCTTTCAGTCTTTCTTATGGAAGCTGTGCCATTATAAATGAAGTATTTAAAGGTATGTTAATGTCATAAGAGCAAGACGTGCTCCACAAGTTCTCAGCATACACCGCTGAGAGTGGAGGAGGCAGAGGGCTGTCTGCCAGTAACTTCTATTAAATTATCATTACAATAAGGAGGTGATTTTCCTCTCAGGTGAGGACTCAGTCCCTAGACAATGGAATCATTCTGTCTCTGTCAAAGAATTTCCTCAACCAGAACTGAAGTCTGGCATTGTAGTATATTTTTCCCAGCTTTATTTAAAAGCAATGGTCATTTAGATGGTTTTGTAAAAGTCAGTGTCACAAGGTGGATGTAAAAATATCGCTTTATGACTTGCAATAACTGAATTCCACTAAGGAAACGTACCAAAACTTTGCAATAAATGGCCACAAAGTTATAATAAGATGAGGGATGAATCCCTCAAGGGAAAATGAGAAAAATGAAAACAGACGAAGAAGAAAATTAAGATGATTATCTACGAAGACTCAGTGCTGCTCACCAGTATTCAGACACACATCTCCGTGAGTCTAAAAAATTCTGGAAGATCATGAGCATACATAAGTACTACGGATTACTGTGGACATATAGAAACGCAAACCCACATGCAAGGAAGGGTAATCAAAGACCAAAACTTTCTCATGTGTTTTTGAGAGGAAGAAAGTTTCAGGTGACTTCAAGCTTCCAGTGATAATGCCTATCATCTTTAAAAATCTGGCCATCTACTTTAATGCTTACAAGTCTGACAACACTTTCTTATGTGATAATTTCCAGGCAAAGATCTCAGTACAAGTTTAGCCTCAAACAAAATTTAGTTACCCTGATAAAGCAGCTATGAATTTCACAAATTCTGTTCATACTTTAAAATGAGCGAAGTGAATAATGAAGACTTCAAAAGACAAGCTCATTGCAATTAAGAGCGTGAAAGAGAATGGAAAACTCAGTCCAAACTGAGCAACATTTCTCTAGCACTTCACATCCTTAAAGCAAAGTATGTTGTATGTCTTTGTAGGATTAGGAACTATTTTACTATGATCTACTGTTCTGAGAACTCCATCTAGCATAGAGACGTTTAAGTAGCACCCATCTGCTTAGAGAGGTAGAAATTCAGTCATGCCTGTGAAGTAAATTCAAGTTTCAATCACTCCATTAAAATCAATAGCAAAACTGTCTTTGAGTTAGCAAGGTTGTCAATTGACCCACCTATGCCACAAGCCATGGCACCTAAGCCACCTATGCTATGCCACAAGTGTTTACTTTTCCTCACCACGTAACATCTACAACAGTTATTTCAGCTCTCAAAAGCATAAAATGGCTCCTATGGATAAAGATTTCAATTGACTCTTAAGACAGAAAAGACAAGATTAGCTTGTCTGCTGTTGTCTGTCCTGTCCTGATTGCGGCTTAAGGATCTAAGTGTCTAATCCTGAGGTGGGTTTGAAGTAGAATTCAATCCCCAAACCTCCTGCTATGTTGCCACCCAATTCTGAAGGTGAGTAACCCCACCAGCTGTCCCAATTTTTTTAACTTTGATGCACCCCAGGCAGTTACAGAGCAGTTTGGCCTCTCTGTCATGCTTAAGCTTGACTCTGATCCTGAAAGCACTCTTGTGCCTGCCTCCCTTAAGGGATTTTCTCAGGAACAGAATGAAGTTTGCTGCTGTCCTGTGAAACTCAATTGAAAAAGAATTTTTACTTCCTCTTAAACAACAGAATTTGGAAGCAGAAAACCCTTATATTTTTGACAGATGTCAGTTCCCCACTTGCCATCACTCAGGGAACTTCTTTTCTTATCCAAGTGCACGTAGAGGTTGGTGGGGAAATCAGGAGGAGGAATTCAATCCCTCTTCTCAGCACTTTTCAGAGAACAATTCAAGATTCTACCTGGACTTGTGCAAAGCTTTTGACACTGTCCCGCACGACATTCTTCTCTCTAAACTAGAGAGGCATGGGTTTGATGGATGGACCACTCGGTGGATAAGGAATTGGCTCAATGGCCGCACTCAGAGAGTAGTGGTCAACGGCTCGATGTCCAAGTGGAGACCGATCACGAGTGGCGTCCCTCAGGGGTCCGTGTTGGGCCCAGCCCTCTTCAACATCTTTGTCGGTGACGTGGACAGTGGCATGGAGTGCACCCTCAGCAAGTTCGCCGATGACACCAAGCTGTGTGGTGCTGTCGACACGCTGGAAGGGAGGGATGCCATCCAGAGGGACCTCGACAGGCTGGAGAGGTGGGCCCGTGCCAACCTCATGAAGTTCAACCAGGCCAAGTGCAAGGTCCTACATCTGGGTCATGGTAATCCCAGGCACAAATACAGACTGGGCGGAGAATGGATCGAGAGCAGCCCTGAGGAGAAGGACTTGGGAGTACTGGTGGACGAGAAGCTCAATATGAGCCGGCAATGTGCTCTTGCGGCCCAGAAGGCCAACCGCGTCCTGGGCTGCATCAAGAGGAGCGTGGCCAGCAGGTCGAGGGAGGTGATTCTCCCCCTCTACTCTGCCCTCGTGAGACCTCACCTGGAGTATTGCGTCCAGTTCTGGAGCCCCCAACACAAGAAGGACATGGACCAATTGGAGAGGGTCCAGAGGAGGGCCACGAAGATGATAAGAGGGCTGGAGCACCTTTCCTATGAGGACAGGCTGAAAGAGTTGGGGCTGTTCAGCCTGGAGAAGAGGAGGCTCCGGGGTGACCTTATAGCGGTCTTCCAGTACCTCAAGGGGGCCTACAAGAAAGATGGGGAGAGGCTGTTCAGGAGGGCCTGTTGTGATAGGACAAGGGGTAATGGTTTTAAAATAGAGGGACGTAGATTCAGATTGGATATTAGGAAAAAATTTTTTACCATGAGAGTTGTAGAACACTGGAACAGGTTGCCCAGAGAGGTGGTGGATGCACCATCCCTGGAGACATTCAAGGCCAGGTTGGACGAGGCCCTGGGCAACCTGATCTAGTTGGAGATATCCCTGTTCCTTGCAGGGGGGTTGGACTAGATGACCTTTGAAGGTCCCTTCCAGCCCTAACCATTCTATGATTCTATGATTCTATGATTCATTGCCTTCGTGAAGCAAAGGAGCGTGAACATGGCTGCGTAGTTCGTTGTTGTTCAGGGATGGGAGAGATTTGGGATCTCTTTCATAATTATTCTAATGCTTTCTCAAATGAGTGTTTAATATTAAATTCGTCAGTCACTGATGAATAGTCATTGGCTAAGTTTACTTTTGGAGCTAGTGCTAAATACAATGTGTTTACAACCTTGTTTTGACGAGATGGAGACAGTTATGTACAATATTACATTTGAAAACACATAGTTCTGTGGGAAGGAATTGCCACGCTGAATACCTTGGCTTGTGCTAGGTGAGAATGCCTGCTACAAATTCTGCAAGGCCTGCCAGGATGCATTTGACAGTCCTCCTTATCAGTTTTCCTCCTGATCAAATAAAGTCGCCCTCTGACTGGTATGATGCTGATGACCTAAATTCCAGTTCTAGTGAGAGCTGTTGAAGCTGAGGGAAATGGACTGAGAACTAGTTGTTTACAAAGAGACATCACCTGGCAGCACACTGTACATTTTAAATATTTCTTTTTACTGTGGAAGCTGGGCATTCAATAGGGGTGCCCAGACAGCTTTCTGTTTTACAGGAAATCACTCAAGAGTTGCTCATCCATATTTCAAGTGAAAAATAAAATGTCAAAACCAAGAGCGTTATATAACAAAATAAAAATAAATTCTGGTAGACCTTTTCAAAACAGAAATCTCAGCTTTTCTCACCCATTATGCAGGTTTAGTATGTTTCAGATCAATATTTTATATGTGGTGTAATAGCCCTCCTTTTTCTTTAAACAGGGTTGATTGGAGGAAGGGAAGGCAGAAAGATTTTATTGCTCTCTAACTGGTATTGATTTCATAACTGCTAAATTTACAGCAAAAGAGACTCCAGTGAAGGAATACATTTTAATTTCACATGACATATTCCGTAAGGAGAGCACAACAAAAAGAGACCAAAGAAGGATTTGGGGAAGCTCATTAGCACAGATCATAAAACTCAAAGAAATCATAGGGAGAGAATTCAGGAAGGCTAGTGTGACCATTCCAGAGGAAGGATCAGCCATATCTATGTCTTTCCTGACATGTTTCTCTGAGCTGCTCTTAAAAATCTCCCATGACAGAGAGACTAAAATCTCCCTTGATGATCTGTCCTCATGCTTAGATAGCCTTATAGTCAGAAAGCTTTTACTGACGTCTGACTTAAATTTCTGTGGCTTTAATTCTACAACTGTCTTTTTCCTTTGACTTGTTTCCCACAAAGGGTTGTGAATTCTCTGAGTTTGCTATTTTCTTGAAGTCTATTGTCTTTATTCTCCGTCATTCCTTTAGACAAGAATGCCATTGTTCAATGCTCAGTGCCACCTTACCCTCCCTCTACTTTCACATAAACAACTCCCTGTTGCAATAAACTGTAGAAGACAATTCTTTCAGCTTCCTATTTCCAATTTATTTCAAGATCCAGTCTATGCTCTGCTGTATTCCTCTTTCAGCAGGTATCTGGATAGCTGGCATCTCCATTACTCCTGGCTTCTGATGATTCTTCTGGTTGCTCAGACTAAAACTTTCTTTTTGATCTTTCTGGCTTGGTAGTCTAAGGTACAATGAAAGAGAAACTGTGAGATACGTTCATATCATTAAACTTCTCATCATCATTATTCAGACGCTTTCGGTTAGTCTAGTTTCCTTATCTGCTGAACCTGGAACAAGAATATATATCTTTTATAAAGCAAAATTCTTCATATTTTCCTGGTCTATTCCTCTTGAGGTGCAATTTTCCATGTTAATATTCTATCTATGCCAGTTATCCTACTATTTATAGTAGTTAAGTAGTAGTTTTTACTATGCATTATGCTTTTAGTTCGGACTGTTTATTCTCAATATTTCTAGCATTAGAATATTGACATGAAAATAGAGACATCGAAGATGTAATTTTGAGCCATTGCTCTGCTGTTGACAATGGGCTTGGATCTTAACTCTGATTAAATATGTATTGCTGTCCCCTTGTACCATGCAGGAACTCAGGAGGACAGTGAAAGGTAGGTAGGTGTGTAGCACCTGTTTCAATGCCTATGAAAAAAAAGCCTGTTAGAAATACAAATAGTGTTTTTTGACCAGACTCAAATATTATAATGGAAATAGTAACTGTAATAATTCATAATTTAATTAAGTTTATAATTTGTGATTTAAAGCTATCAATCAAAATGTAGTTTTACTTGTTTATAGCTTAAGCTTGCTTACAGATTTTTCGTTTGAAAGTGTGGATATTCAGCTCTAAGCCAATTTCCCATAAAGCTGCAAGGGATCTAAGCTCTTATATCAATGATTCTTAAGCAGCTAAGTCAGGAGGGTTACTGATACAGCAGATTCATGCACCGAATACAAGAAATATGACCTCTTAGAATGGATGTGGTTGGATGGACTGGATTCCTCCCTAGTGTGCATAGAAGTATTTGAAAATATGTGATAGAAATCTACAGGCCCTTTGGATTTCAATGGAATTTGGGCAAGTAAGTTACTTTGAATAGCCCATTCTTAGGATATAAATAGTACCATTGCTGATTTTCAGTACAAGATACTTCATAAAAAGCTGACAACATGGTCATGATATGTGCAAGATCCAGAATCACCGTCTTTCCCTCAGGACTCAGTATAACAGAAAGAGGTTTTCTTGTTTGAAAATCAACCTCTTAATCTTAAAACTTATTATTATTTCCTTTTGTTTTCAAGCGCTGAGTTTTGGAGAAGGAAGACATATCATCAGAAAAGGCTGTGTCCCACAGAGTATCTGACTGTCTGCAGTACTTGTGTGGTCACCAATGCAACCATCAACAAAAAGAAGGGCAGCCTTATGCAAGGACAGTTGCCTTTCCCAAGAAAGGGAGATGTTTTGAGGTAATTCACTGGTTCCACAGTTGCTCATTATTATCTAATTTCAGTCTGACACAAAGGTTGCTAAAACAGAATCCCATGTACTGTAGGTGGCTTTGGATCAAACTAAACCCAAAATTCCAGCTTCTTAAACTATACTAGTAACTCCCTTAGATACAAACATTATGTGACAAACCAATATAACAGTTTGTACTGGTTTGAAAATCTGTCCCACAGTAATTTCTGTGATTTTGGAATTTCATTTCTTCTCAAGTTAAGAGTGGTTCTTTTACTGATCACGTTCTAAAATATTTAATTTATACCCATCTATATTGTTCTAACTTTCATAATATGTTTTATAATAAATCTTCAATGTCAGAATGATATGAACTGATAAACTCAAAAAGATTTTAGTTATATCAAAGTTTGAAAATTAAGAAAATTGCAATATGATTGCTAAATGTTTTTATTGCATGGAATCAGCATTTTCAGATGGAAAATTGTGCTTTTGCAAGATGTTTTGATCATATTTTATAATTTTGACATGTTATTACGGGGGAACTTTTATATTGTTACAAAAACATTTCTGTAATTGGAATGCTAACTAATTATAGAGTCTCGTAAACACACCAATATTCTGAAACTTCCTATTATTGTTCTGAGAAATATACCTTGCCTATTCTTTAAGCAACATTCACAGAGAATAGGAATCTGTAAATCAAAAAATAATTATCTGTTTCATTTCTTTTTTTGTGGGAACTTTTAAAGATCAGCATTGGTCCTAAAATTCAGAGTTCTTCCAGTAGGGACTCAATCACAAAGGACAAAATCTAGCCATGATCTTAGTTAAATTTTATAGTGCTTTTTTTTCAGTTGATCTCAGAGCATGCTGCTATCACTTCTCCAATTTTAAAGATAGGAAAACTGAGGCACATCTGAAGGAGTGAGTGGCTTTGCTGTGTCATCTCACCTTGAGCCTTTCATTCTGTCTGCATTTTGAAGGACATTGGTGTCTGTCTGATAACATTTTTTCATTTTTTTCACCCATATATATATAATAAAATATGTTCTTTTCTCCTCTGTGGTGAAGATGGAATGAAGCCAAGAAGCATAATGCCACTGAGCTTTATAGAGTTGCAGAAAGGTAACTGTTGCTATCGTGCACTCTGACATAACCACACAATTAAATTTTGCACTGTCACAAGAGGATATTTTTATCTTCCTGCCATGTCTATTGAAAAGCCATCCAATCTTAATGAAAAAACACCTGAAGATAGAGATTTCTACCTCTCGCTATTCTATTGCAAGAATATTTGGATGAAGAGAGATTTAGGGCAAAGTCTTGAGCAGATGCAGTGTGTTATTTCTCAAAGTGCATAAAGTTACTATAACATAATCTGCATAGAGAGTACAAGGAGAAATGGATGTTTTTTAGGACTGCATTTCCAACCTGTGTATAGGTATGATATTCAGAGGTATCAGAGCTGAAATGTCAGATGTCTCCATTACAAACACCTCAGGGAAGATAAAGAGGAACTTGCACTAGCATGCAGTCCAAAGAGGACCTGCTACAGCTCTGAACCTGATGTGCTTTCACCTCAGAAGCACAATCATCCCCTTCAGATCTCTGTGTAGCTCTGTAATATGCCATTGCTAGTCACAGCCACAAAGTTTCTAGAGACTGCAAGTTCTCGTGAGGGAGGCTTGTCAGGCTTCCTCTACATGAACTTTGTTCAACCTGCCTGCACCTTTGTTTTACTTCATTTAGCTCTGACATCAAATTTCTCTTATTGACCATGTGTCAATGGCTAAATTGTGTCGCTTCTTTATCTTTCTGTGGTACCACTGTAATTTTATGTAGATAGCAGTAACAAAATGTAAATAAGTATTTAATGTAAAATGAAATATTTATGACTCTAGCACAATCATGTTTTGTAGAGAAATACAGACCTGGTACAAGGCAAAGACATTGAGAAGTGGAGACAACTATTGTGACGCAGAGAAGTAGTACAGGCATGGGATGATAAAAGATGGAGCATAGACTGACACTATAAACAACTCAATAATGGTTGGTTAAAGAAATGCAGACCTACAGCTGGACAAAGCAGACTTTAGGGATAACAAAAAGTCCAAAGAAGTAGCATCTAACATAAGTAAAAGGTATCAAATACTGTAAATTCAGATGTAACATGGAGCTGGAAACCAATGAAGAAAGAACAAGGTGTAAAAGCATGTTAGAAAAGAGACAAAAATGACCTCAAGTAGATCCTAGAAGGAGGAAGAAGAAACCATCTACATGAACATAGTATTCCTCCTGGCAACAGACTCCAGAGACTGATGACTCTTTGTCTACATTCTCTGACAATCTGAGTCTTCTGATTTTAAGACCAGAGGATGAGCAGAAGGGTGAGCATAACCTCAGAAAAAAAGAGATAAAAACTAAACATGTTTGTTACAATTTAAATAGTGATATTGTCATTATTGAGATTTCTAACTGTATTACTATGTGTTCTTTCTTTTTCTATGTTAATTATATGTAGTTTAATAATGATTCTTGAATTAGACTGTTAAAATTTCATTTACACTAAGAATAAAATTTTGACTTTATATATAAGGTGTGTTTCTCTTTGCCCATAAACAAGATTTTGAGCATAACAGAAGGAAACCTCTCTGGGGTCAGCATGTGTATTAGGCTATTATTTGTGCCATAGATTTCCAGGCTATTTGCTTCCGAGAGTGTATAAATCTCAGTTTACTGACATCCTGCAGCTTTGACTTGGTTTTTAGCTGTGATTTATCCCACTAATATACTGGCAGAAATATCCCTTTATTTTAGCTTATTTTTATAGACATTTTTATAACCGATCCCTTTAATAATTCAGATCAATTTCTTATCCTCTTTCTAGGATGTTGCCAAAATAAGAAAAACATTTTTACTCTAAGCATGATTGAAGATTGGAACATGTTGCCTGCAGATGTTTTGGAGTCCTCCTCTTTGGAGATATTCAAAACCCAACTGGACATGACCCTGAGCAACTTGCTGTACTTGACCTTACTCTAGACAGGGGATGATGGATGATATGATCTCCAGAGGTGTCTTCTTACTTCAGCTCTTCTATGATTCTGTGATTCTGTCAGGTGTTACACAGCACCTGCAGACAGTAATCTGTCGTGATTCTGTTTCCTTCCTGGTTGTTTCTAGACTGTGTAAACTCAGTCCTGGGTTGAGACATGCCAAATGATTTTGTTTCTCTGGAAGATAAGTTCTGCAAAGATCAAGTGTGCTGGTTTTGGCTGGGATAGAGTTAATTTTCTTCATAGTAGCTAGTATGGGGATGTATTTTGGATTTGTGCTGAAAACAGTGTTGATAACACAGGAATGTTTTCATTGCTGATGAGCAGTGCTTACGCAGAGTCAAGGCCTTTTCTACTTTTCACCCCACCCCACCAGCGAGTAGCTGGGGGTGCACAAGGAGCGGGGAGGGGACACAGCTGGGACAGCTGACCTCAACTGACCAAAGGGATGTACCACACCATATGACATCATGCTCAGCATATTAAGCTGGGGGAAGAAGAAAAGGGGGAGGATGTTTGGAGTGATGGTGTTTGTCTTCTCAACTCACCATTACACATGATGAAGCCCTGCTTCCCTGGAGATGGCTGAACACCTGCCTGCCGATGGGAAGGAGTGAATGAATTCCTTATTTTGCTTTGCCTGAGTGCATGGCTTTTGCTTTATATATTAAACTGTCTTTATTTTCACACACAAGTTTTCTGATTTTCATTCTCCTGATTCTCTCCCCCATCCCACCGGGGGAAGTGAGCAAGGAGCTGAGTGGGACTTAGTTGCCAGCTGGGGTTAAACCACGACACCAAGACTCCTTCTAACAGTCTCTGGCTTCAGTCAGAGTACAGATTACTCAGCACCTTGGTGGTACCTGGCAGGATCAAATTAACTGGAACATGACTGCATTCTTATTCCATTTGACGTGTGACTCTAGTCATGTGAGAAGTCTTTTTTCATTTCCATAGATCTATTAAGACTGATGTCATGAATCTTATAAGGGCATGCAAGAGTGCCATGGGGAACATTATTATTTAGGGAAACTGGAATTTTTATCAACAGAAGTAATTAAGAACGAGTTAGACATGTAAATACTTCTGGTGGAACTTGGGATTAGACTAGGTAACCTCTTCAGACCTTTTCCTGCCTTTGTAGAGATTTGTCCACATAGGGAAGCTGAGGTATAGCACCTGGGGGCAAAACACATAATTTCTGTTCAAGTGGAGTTTTATTTTCTTGCAGGACTAGCCTCAGTTGGAATCACTAGCATAGGTAACAGGCACTTGATTACTTCTGCTCAGTTAAGCCATCAGTGATTACAGACCCAGTCCTAGTTTCATTGGCAGTGATATAAATGAGTAGCAGATCCAGTGTGCAAGCAGTATAACATTTAATGTGACTTCTGTTATGTAGGAGAACACTTTGCAAATTTCTTTTGACCAGTTTTGCACTTGTGCATCTACTAGAAGCTTCAGAAGGTGTTGACTGTAGATTTCTGATGTCAGGGTTTCTTCCTGCTGACTTACAAGATGAGATCTTGGGAAGTCTGAATTAGAAAGAGGCAGGTCTAGACTTGTTGATAGTGAAAGGGTGGCCTGATCTGAAAGGGTCTGAGTATTGTCGGTCTCACATGCAGTCAGTAGAAGGAAGCCTGGATGACCCCCTTCCGCGCTGAACTGCCAGCAATACATATCAGCAGAAAAGGTAATGATGAAGTTCTGTTTATGTGCATTGGATTTGGAGGAGCAGCCTTCATTTCTGTTTTACTCTGTATAACAGGTACAATGAATCACGGCAGCAATGACGGTAGGGTAAGCACTGTGGGATATCGGCAATCAGGAAGTTCGTGTACTCTAAGGATTAATTTCTTAAAAAGAATGGCCATGTCTTTTTGCTGGATAGTATGAAGACATAGGTTAACATGTGGTTTGTCAAAATGTTAGAGAGCTGTTTGGTCTTCAGTAAATATATGGATTGCCAACTGTTAGAAGTAAAGCAGTAAAAGCACATAGTCTACTTTTGGAATACCCTATGCCAGGAGCTCAGTGAAACAAGACCGAGAGCTGGCTGTTGGGAGGAAGAGAGTGAATTTATGGCAGGTTATAATAGTTGTGTTCATGCTAAATACCCAGGGGCGGGCACATAAAAAGGTGGAGTATCAAAAAACGACTTTCCTGAGTCTTAAAAACTTACTAAGGGAACCCACACAAGGATGAGTTACGGAGGCTGTTTTTTCCCTTGGTCTTCAGCAGCTGTGCCAACTTCTCCAAGGCAAAGTTTACACCATCTTGAATAGCCATCTTACTTTTATGTGGTCTGTGAAGAGAAAGAAATCCATTTGAAGGGTTAGTTCATAGAGGGTTTTGTATTAGTATTTTCTCTGGAAAGGACAAGAATGCTCTTTAACAACAGGGGGATATAAAACTCAGCAAGACTAAACTGTTAAGTTAGAAGCCCTAAGGGTAGACAATGTGAAAGCCCCACATTCTAGCTTCTGGAAATACATCATTACCTTTTGATTGCCATTTCTATTGATTGCCACTGTGATATATAAGCCTTCTATAATGTTAACAATAAAAGAGCAGTGGCAGAAACAAACTGTGTACTTCACAAAGACACATCTCTGGCTCCTGGAATCTGTTATCCCCTGCAGTGTTAGGGCTTGACCAAAACCCTTTTGGAGCCTGTGGACATACTCGCACTGTCTTCAACTGGCTTCAGGCATTTTTTTGAAATCCATCGCATTTTAACATCTGTAAAAATTTATGTATTAAAAAGGGAGGTAAAAAAGAAGTAGTTCTAGGATAATTAGAGCTAATGAGGCTTGATTGCCCTTGAATTTGCTGCTTGTGAGTTCTGTCTGGAGCAACCCATAATTGAGGTGTTTGGTGGTGTTATCTTCTGTATGTATCTTCTGAAATTCATGTTTCAGCCTTTCCCTTCATCCAAGCACTTAGAAGGCAAAAATGTACATGAATTTAGTGTTTTTAGAGAGTTCTAACTCTGCCACATTTAAACAACACATTGAAATGTGACTAGAGAAGGGCACTAATAAAGAAAGAAAATATTAAGATCATATGAGCCTCTTTTCTTATAGAAACTGAACTAAAAAATTTTCTCTCCCTTTTCTTGCCATGACAAACACAATGGACTGGCTGGGATAATAGAAGCTATCTAAATCAGCACGGATGTTTTTAATAGCATGCAAATGTGAGGGAAGAATTGCTGTTTGAAATCCCACAAGGCAGATTTGATTAATACCTTTTTCTTACCTAATCATGCTAGAATTCTGATAAATGATATTTAAAACTCGCAACTATTTTATAAAGATGTTCTGTGGTTGCTGTTTTGATTGCCCTTATAGGTATACCATTCTTAATATCTCCCAGTCTTTGTGTTCTCAGAGTTTTTTTTAGATGAAAATTCTTCCCTCATGGTTGCTGTAAACTTCTGATAGTTCAAAGGTTTGAACTACACTAGGCTAATGTAGTCAAAAACCTTCCCAGGTGACATCCAGCAGTGAGTGTTTAGATTTAAACAACGAAAGCATCTCGACAAAAAGCTCCAAGGTTTAATTCAATTTACAATAAGACGCTAATGACAATCTCATAGCAATAAATATTCATTTGCAGGTAATGTGTTAACTCAGCTATCCAGCAATGTACAGGAATCACATAAAGGTAACACATTAAGTTAACCAGTCATTAATTTCAACCTGTTTTCAATTCATAGTCTCCCTTCAGATCAGGTCAAATGAGTGGTTGTGGCAACGCTGCAGATTGGTCAAGAAATACTATTTTATCCCAAGGAGAAAAAGGAGGTTGAGTAACTAGAACTACTCTATCATGATTCTCCTTTTTTTTTTCTAAGAAGTTTCAACTTAAGTGTGTCTTAGAAAATCTTCTTGGCCTGAAATTACAGGAATGTGAAAGGTATTAAAAGACATCCTCTTACAGAGGTAACTGATCCAAATCACTGGGAATTTCCAAGGAATAAAAAAAGGAAAACATGAAACAAGAAAAAGACATTCATATTCTGGAGCTGAATTTCTTTGAGTCCTTACCCTGGCATGTTACCTAAAGCTATAATTTTTCTGGTATTTTCATGTTAGTTTGTTTCTCCAGCCCTAAAACAGGAATGACACAGCAGGATCACAAAGGACTGTCCAAGATTTCCCAGGGAAAAAAACTGACTTAGGTAAAATTTGATCAAGTTCTGAAGACTCAGGCTTAGTGAGCATAAATCTTGTCTAAGCAGCAGTAAACACAAAATTTATGTGGTTCTAATTCTTTTTTCTAGCAGCTCACCCTTGGAGCAAAAAGGGAAAAGTTTCTTTGCCTGCTCTGGCATCATGAAAAGGAGGAATTTTCAGCCAGCTTTCTCTCTCAAAGGATATTATGTTGGTTGAGGGAGGTCTCATTGCTGAAAATCAGTGCAAATTCAGAAACGTGGAAGCTGATCCAATTGCTATTATGAGTAAATTTGCCTTTTTCTGTTTCCTAGCCATCTAGCATATGTAATCTTGCACAACTTGCTTGAGAAACATTCAGTTTAGAGCTGAGCCTCTGAAGCAGGCAGATTCCTGCTTTCTGTGTCTCAAACCAGCTATATTGTCCAAGTACCTTATAAGGAAAAGTTGGGAATGTTTGATATCCTGGAAAAACTCTTCAGGCAGAAACTATCTTCCATCTTGATTTGCCTCTTCCCTTAAATAATTCTACACCTCCACCTGCTGCTAGCAAGAAACACTCTCAAGTCCTCTGTTTCTGCCTGTCTAGTATCTATTTGTGTATCTTTTATAGACACTTCTCTCTTACGTGCACAGAGATCACCTTAAAGCAGCAATTCTGTGTGCAGCTGTCATAGCTTTCATGAGCTTGACTTTCTTGTGGAACTTAGCACAATAATACTTGATAATCGTTGATTGATATGAGAATATAAATAAATGTCTTTTTATTAAGGCAAAGGTAGCTCCTACTGGCATTGCCTTCTGTGGTGCAAACATCTACGGAGCAGATGGATTCAGCTGCTGGATAAAATTATATGTAGGAAAATAATTCCTCACTATTCTTTTCCAGTAATAAAAAATACGAATGCATAAAATCAAAAAGGACCTCTGATGGTGTGTTTCCAGAAAGTCGTGATGCAGAACCATAAATCATATATCCTAGTGACAAGGATGCCCTCAAGGTTTACATTGAGTATTTCAAAGAGGTAGCAGATTACACTGTGATTAAAATGGTCTGTTTGCCTGAAACATCCATTCAAGCAGTGCAATATCCATTTCTGTCTCCAAAAGTGATTTCTAGCATGAGTCTTTTGTAATTTCTATTAATATTGCAGAATGGAGAAGATTGATACTGATTCACTCACCAGCTCAGTTAATTTTTCTTCAGGTATGGATTCCTATTAGGAATGTGCCCATGTAATGTGATAAAACTTCCTCTTACCATCTGTAATCAGGTCTCAGTGCATATATTTTCTGCAGCATGTCCCCCTTAATAATAATAGTCAGAAGAAGTGGGGGACATAAATGAATACTGTATGATTCACTGGCCTCCTGATAATTCTGTCCATTGTAACACAGGAAAGCCTGAAAGCTCAAGAAGAGCAATAGTTAATGGCAAGAGAGGATTGAATTCATTGATATTGTAGGCTCAGTTTTGCTTTCTAATATGTAGAAAAGGAGAAGTAAGAAAGAAGACACTAAAAAAGTCTCTTAATCTGCCTTGTAGATTTGCTCCTGTCAGTCCTGTCCACGTCTCCTACTTGCTACACTGATGTCCATCTGTGTCCTCCAGTTATTTAGATACTTTGACTTTTTTTTTTATGATAAATAATACATATAGGAATTTAACATAACCCCTGCAAAATGTAATGCTTTTCTATTATCATATCCCCTCTCCTGTGAAAATCATTTCTCTTGTGCTTTTCTCTGGTATTTATCTCAAAGACCCTTATAAAGTCAGTGTCTACTGGTCAACTCCGTGGAGTAAAAAAGAAAACAGAAGGTCATAGCTGCTCCTGTGTGATTGGCACTGGCAAACATTGAGCTTTTGCCACTGTATCATTTTGCCCCTTTGGATTTATTTTAATAGCCACCTTATCTCTACTGAAAGATTTATTCCAACATGTTTATGGCTAAAGAAGCCAAATTTTCTGGTCTATTACTCTCATCTCTTCATTCTTTAACATTGGCACCACACTTAGATTTCCTCTGGTCTTCTGGTGACATCTCTGATTTTAATGACTTTTTGATCTATGCCAGAGAATGTGCTGACTCCCAGTTTTGCATCCCATAGTGAATCCCATCAGGTCCTGCAGATGCTGATTTGATGTCTGCTTGTTCCACTAATAAGCCTTGTAGTTTGGATGTGATCCTGGCCTTCTATTCCCAGAGCAGTAGTTGCCTTCTGCTCTGTCTGATCTGTTATGCTAATGTAGCTTGTGACTAGCACAAACCAAAAGAGTGGTGATTTCCCCTTCAGGGGACATAATAGATTCATCAAGCCACTGTTCTGTGCTCAGTAGTGTCTGATACAGATACATCTGTTCAATAAATCATGTATCCAGAACTATCAGTAAGACAGAGGCGTTTTTCCTGGAAGCACAAGATTTAATTACCTTAGCATGTGTAATTTCAGCTTTTATTACCTGCAATAAAAAATGTATCACCTTAAAAACTGAACCTCAGTGCTTGACTCTGTGAATACCAACAAGAGCAGACTCTTTGCCTTGGATGTGTTTTACTGTGATTTTGTTGAATACAGGAAAAGTGCAAGAGCATCATCAGATTAACAAAAGAAATAGTTTGAAAGGACACCCCTCCTCAGCTGAGATGTGATAATAAGTCATGAGTGTGCAGCTGATGCTCCACAATATGCAGCAAAGTGATTAATTTAAACCAGTGAATGAGGAAAGGGGAATTTGCTGCTGTCATAGGCATGTGTGAGAGCCCCAGGAGGTTTTTTCTTTAGCACTCTACATCCCATGGCCTTTCCAGGCCAATAAAAAGCCTTGGTGGATATTCTGTCCATAAATCAATTAGCTCACAATGATATCTGCAGTGCCATGATGGCATCCAGAAACTTTCATATCCTTGTCTACTAGATTAAACAAGTTTTATTTTCCTTTTGGGAAGAGCAGGGATACTCTTCCTGTGTGCAAGTAACACTGTTTTCTCCATTGTAATCTTTGGCTGTCACTGCACTTAAGACAATGATGAAATGGCTGATGGGAAAAGCACCTCACTTAGGAAAACTTTCCAATCATAGGAAATGCATGGTGTATGGTACACACTGGGAATTAGCCATTCCCCTATGTGTTGTAAATATAGCTGATGAAATATAGGTAGTGAGACCTGGGAGCAGCTGCTGTGATGCAAGACAGCAGTTCCTCTCCCTCGGGAACTTGGTAGGAACGAAAAGCCATGAGACCCTTCTTCCCAGAGACTGCGGACCATGGAAGCAATTGGATAAACAGTCTACTGGTGTGTTGCTTCTGTGGCAGGCAGTGGTGTTCCCAAGTTCCTGCAGTTGCTCCAAATTCAAACTCTTCCACCTTATGGTATATCACTGTTCAAAGTAAAAGTGGTGGTTTGGCACTCTTTTGTGCCTCAGTCTCCTTGGATTTCACATGTTTGTGCCATGCTCACCAACACAGTGTTTTATTGTTGACTTCTCTCTAGCACTTCTCTGGTCTAAATCATTCAATTGGTTTAATCTTTCAGTTTAAGTCCTTGTACAAAACATAAAAATTCTTATATTTCCTTGTGATATGTCAGTCTTAAAAAATGAATAGTAAAATAAGATGATAGACATCTATTCTTCACAGATCATTCCTCGTTGTAGGCTGGATTATAAAAAGGATTTCAGGTCCATGCAAGAAATCAGGAGAATTAATAATCTCCCTTCTGTTCCTGCATGATCTATCTAGTCTTCAGTCAGATCATGGGGAAATACACTACACTATTTACCAGATTTCTCAACCTCTAGCACACAGAGTGAGTGTATGTCTCCTTCTACCTTTTGTATTTACTGACTTGCATAGTTTAGCTTGTAGTGCAGTGCAGTGTCTACTGATCCTGCTCAAATAAGGGAAAAAAAACATTAATAGTACGGGCAACACAGCTGTGGCCAGCAGGTCGAGGGAAGTGATTCTGCCCCTCTACTCAGCTCTCGTGAGACCCCACCTGGAATAATGTGTTCAGCTCTGGAGTCCCCAGCACAAGAAGGACATGGAGCTGCTGGAGCGGGTCCAGAGGAGGGCCACGAAGATGATCCGAGGGCTGGAGCACCTCTGCTATGAAGACAGGCTGAGAGAGTTGGGGCTGTTCAGCCTGGAGAAGAGAAGGCTCCAGGGTGATCTTATTGCAGCCTTCCAGTACCTAAAAGGGGCTACAGGAAAGCTGGAGAGGGACTTTTTACAAGGGCATGCAGTGATAGGACAAGGGGCAATGGCTTTAAACTGAAAGAGGGCAGATTTAGATTGGATATGAGGAAGAAATTTTTCACTCAGAGGGTGGTGAGGCACTGGAACCGGTTGCCCAGAGAAGTTCTAGATGCCTCATCCCTGGAAGTGTTCAAGGCCAGGTTGGATGAGGCTTTGGGCAACCTGGTGTAGTGGAGGATTTCCCTGCCCATGGCAGGGGGGATGGAACTAGGTGATCTTTGATGTCCCTTCCAACCCTAACCATTCTATGATTCTATGATTTTAATAGTAAATAAATATATTGATATTAATTCAAGAGAAAAAGTGTTCTAAATTGGTGGTGAGGATGGTTACTGGTCAAAAATAAATATCAGAGTAATCCATATTTTTTTTCTTCTGAACTGTAACATGTTCCCCATCATAACCTCGATCAACAGCTTTGAGACGCTGCTGGAAAGGGATTGCAGCACAGAGGTGGTGGTCTGAGAGATGGAGGAGGTGATATCTCCCTTACAGCTCCAAAGGGACTCAGTAGCAGTATTTCTAAATATGAAATTCAAGGTGACCATGTACTTTTTCATTAAAACTCAATTCTCGCCATGGAAAGCAAATATAAATATTTTGTTTTCCTAATATTAAAGATTCTGTCAAAAAGAAATAGTTTAGGAGGAAAATTTGTTACACAGTTGTAGGGCTCCTGTGATAATCTGACATCTCCTACAGGTGTGAGATTTTCCTTACAAATGTAGTATTAATTAAATTAATTTGAATAGAGGATTTGGTGTTGGGGAATTGTTTGTGAGGGAGGATTGGTTAAACCCTGATTCTGAACTTGGTCTGCTGTTGTAAATGTGAGTGGACTCAGTCTAACTTAGTTCTGTCTCCGTCTAACTTAGTTCTGTTGCTTCTAACACTTTATCAGTTGGGGATATGTCTGCTCATTCATTGCAGGCTTCGCTAATTAGGTTGCAAGACATGTTAGGTCACGTTCATGCTGGAGTGGATCTATAACTTCTGAAGTAGAGCTGAATTATATCTGATCGGTTTGGAAAGTGAACCAAGGGATGATAGAGTTCATTTATTGTTGCCTGGAATTAATCAGGCATACATTGTGTGAATGTCTTGTGTACAACAGAAGAACAAAAAAGAGGTTGTAAAAATATGAGAATGAGCATAGGTCCATGTAAGTAAATTTAAGAGCTCCTACTCTGACTCCCTCAAATATTTGAACAAGAGGGCATCCAATGACATGAAAATGAGGAAGAGTCAAAGCTGATAAAATACAAAATTATCTACAATTATAATTATCTACAAAATGTACAATTAGCCTGAAGAACTCATTGCCACAGGAAATTATACATCTCCACTATAGAAGAAGGGGTCTACTAAGGTTGCAATAATATACAGTTATTCTAATTAATGCTAACAGTACAGCTGACATAATTAATGTCCCAGGCTACAAGACTAAAGCTAGTCACTAATACAAGGGGAATATGTTACATGATATGAAGGGTACTTTATTCTACAAGTGCCTTAAAAATTTAATTTTTTCAAATGTATCTGCTCCTGGTATAGGAGACAAGATACTAGGAGACTCTTACACCCGTTAATAGGGCAGAAACCACATTCATGTAAGATCTCTGCAAACTAAGAAAAAAACCCACCCACGCTAATTGAATACTTGATGCTCCTTTCTTCACTTTCAGTCAAATATGAAGAACAGAAAGATATATTTTTTCCTAAGATCAATCTTCAAATTTGCAGAACCTTGTTTGTCTTTTGAACATTTACTTTGACCCTTTGGTCTTTTCCTGTCCTTTTGTATTTAGTTCAAAAGCACACAAATACAGCTTTTAAAAACCACCTTTCACTCTTCTTGATACTGCCATCAAAGGAGTTACTGAATAGCACGTGGTTTTTTTTTTTTTTTTGATTAGTATTTTTAAGATATTTAATGAATAAAATGGAAGATCTACTTATTTTTTTACTTTTCAAATAAGTTATTGAAATACAGTTTGAATATAGACCTGGAATAGTACAGCTTTCAGTGTTAATTCCTGTTAAAGTGTATACTTGTCTCCTCTCTGCTATCTTTGTCTTCAAAAGATCTACATGATATGTGTCATCAATCCTAAATTTAAGTATGAAATCAGTACTCAGGCAAAGTAGGTAGCTGCTAACAAGAGATTTTTATCGTAGAATTACAGAATATTTTAGGTTGGAAGACAACCTGTGGAGGTCATCTAGTCCAACCTCCTGTCCAAAGCAGATCTAATTAGACGAGGCTGCCAGGGACCATGTCCCATTGAGATGGAATATCTCCAAGGATTGAGATTTCATGATATCTTTATGCAATCTTTTCTAATATTTGACCATCCTTATGGAAAAGACTTTTCCTAGTAGATAACCAGAATTCCTCATGTTTCACTGACCCTTCTCCTCTTCAGACTGAGCAAGCACAACTCTCTCGGCCTCTCCTTGTATGTTCTCTTCTCCAGCCTCCTGTCCAGCTTGGTGGTGGGGAGTGCAGGCTGTAGTTGCTTTAGTATGTTAATGTCTTTCTTGCACTGGGAAGTCCAAAACTGAGCACACTGCTCTAGATGCCCAGGTAATGAATAGAGGATCACTCACCCAGATCTGTTAGACATCCTTACTCATGGAGCCCAGGAGGCTGTTGGCTTTCTTTGCTGCAAAGGTGCATTGCTGACTCACGTTTAACTTGTTATCCATGAGGATCTCTATGTGGATAAGCTTTGTGGAGCTCCATCCTAGAAGTCTGGGCCGCAGCCTGTACAGTTGCATGAGGTTATTTCACCCTAAAAGCAAGACCTTGCACTTTACTCTTTTTGAACATCATGATGTTTCTGTCAGTGTACTTCTCCAGGCTGTCCAGGTGCCTCTGAGTAGCAGCCCTGTTCTCTAGTATACCGACTGCTCTCCCCAATTTGGTGTCATACCCAAATTTGCTGAGAGTGTTCTCTGTCCCATCATCCAGGTCATTAATGAAGTAATTAAACAGTGATGATTCCAGTACCGATCCCTGAAAGACCCCACTAGTTGCTCACTGACAGATGACTTTGCAGTACCGATCATGATTCTGTAAGCCTGGCAGTCTAACACACTTTCTACCTGACTTATTGTTCACTTATCCACTCACCAGTTTGGTGATGAGAGAGAGCATGGGAAACTATTTCAAAGGCCCTGATAAAGTCAAGGCATAGAAAATCCACTGCTCGCTCTCCCCTTGTCCATAGCACCAGTAACCTCATCATAGAAAGGAATGAGGTTGGTCAGGCATGCTTTGCTGTTGGTAAACTTGTACTGGTTGCTCCCAATCACCTTCCCGTCTTTCACGAGCTTAGAAATAACTTCTAAGTGGATTTGTTCCATCATCTTCCTAGGGACTAAGGTAAGGCTGATCAGCCTGTAGTTGCCTGCTATTTCTGAAGATGTGTGGCATTGCATTTGTCTTTTCTGCAGCCCTCAGAAACCTCCTGTGATTGCCATGACCTTTAAAAGACGATGCAGAATGGCCCCGCAATGATATCTACCAGTTCCTTCAACACCCTTGGATACATTCTATCTAGTTACATGACTTGTGTATGTCTTACTGGCTTTTCATTTTGCCTATTCACTCTCTAGTTCATCTAGGAGGTTTTTTTTGCTATTATTTTATGGTATTTCTCAATATTTTAATAATGACGTATTAGTCAGTAGACTTAGGAAGATATTTTTGTGCATCTCTTTTTTGGTCCAAGAACTGTCTTTACAAAGGACTCCAAGACATCATTCCATATTTATGTGATCAAAACTGTAAGTACACCAACAATATTTACCAGCCTGGGTATAGTCTCTTCTATTGTCTTCCATCATCAGTTCTCTTGATTGATTTACTGATTAGTATATTCTCATTAGTACCTAATTTTGCTGAAAGCAAATAAGGTCATGAAGCCATAGGTAAAAATGCTGAGGCTTTCAAAACAAGAAATGTATTATATTACTTTATAGGTTAACATCCTTAATCACCTCTATCATTTGTGGCAGTAAGCCAACAGAGTTGTTCAAGAATAGTGTTTTAATTTCAAAGACCTCATGTAAGACTTTTATATTAGTGCTCACAACTGCCAACATATCTGAAACTTAACTTTGTAACATATTTGTTGGACTTCACAGAATAGGTCACTTAGCACTAAGTGAAGCGTGAAAACAACCAGAATTAGCAAACTATAATGACTGTGAAGAAACTACACTTGTAGTTTGACCTCTCTACACATAACCAACAATAACTGGGAGAAATAAGGTGAACATTAAAAAAGAACAACTAAGAGGCAGCAAAAAAGGCTCTGAATTAAGCCAGTTTGAGGAAAGGCGCAACCACAAAAGGCAGGTAACTTGATCTGAGTTGATGTATCCTTGTTATCTCTCCTTTGACATCTTGCTAGTCTGGGCAGATCTTCAGTGCATTTAAAGATGAATAACCAAAGCTTGAAGCAAAGCAAGTTGTTGGTGCTCGAGACAATGGCTCTACTCTGATTTTACATGAGTGGAGAATCTAGCTACTTTATATCTAGGGTCTAGTATACCTAAATTGTTAATTGAAAATCTGAGTTTATTCAGTAGAATTGGAAAAAGCTTGGAGAACATGTCTGCAAACAGCCTTAAAAATAGCTTTAAAAATCCTAACTCAAGAAAACACGAGAAGATCTGTAGTAGGATAAAGAATCAGATGCTGGAATTTCCAGGGAGTGACTTAGCCAAGAAAAAAATCAGTCAGAGTAGTCAAAGTAAGACAATGTCCCTCTTTCTCACAGTTCTTTCACCAAGAATGACTACCTTGTCTCACAGGCTTATGTAATCAACAGCCAACCCAAATCCCAACGTAATTTTCTTTTCCCAGGTTATAATTTCTCTTTTCATACATAAAAAAATGCAATTAGGTGAAACCAGACACAACAGACAGATCTAGTGACACTGTCACCTGTGAAGCCTTTTATATGCAAGTTGGACAACAATTCAGGTAATCAAATGTCTGGAACAGCTTAGAAATTGCCCCCATCTTGAGGCAGGGAGACAGACTTCACAAATTTTGAGGGTTCTTTCTTTTTGTATTTTAATCGTTGCTCTCAGCAATTGTTTGTGTTTTTTTTTTTTTAATTAATGTCTCTAGGATGATGCACAGAAATTCACAAATTATCTTTAGACAGTTCTTGATGAAATTGATGAATAGTTCTATGAAAACATTGTGTTTGGATTTTGGGATTTCTTATGGATATAGTATTTTTTTACCAACCAGCATGACTCTTGAGTGGCAGTGTGGTTATATTATTATAATTCATCAGCTATAGTGCTTCAGCTTTTCTTCTTAATGATATTATTAATGGCATTAATAACAATATTGATATAGATAAGTAGAATTTATTTGCAATAAAAAGTAGCGTTACATACTTTCTTCAAGCAATCCATGTCCTTTGAGAGTATTGGGATTACTTTGGACAATTGAAAAGGTAAAGTTTATCGACTGATTGCATTCAGAAGGCATTATTTGCTGAATTAATGACAAACCATCTTTACTGGCTGATGGAAAATCTCAGAGAGTAAAAATACTCACAGAAGTATGATTAAAAACCTAAGAAGATTGTCTACTAGGGTGATTTTTGAATTCTTTGTTGGCCTCCACCAGATAAAGACAAAGTTCCTAAATACTGTATTGTTGTTTAAATTGGTTTTGAATATAGTCTATAGCTGTTCATCTAGAAGCAGGAATGGAAAAAGAAAGGCTAAAGTAAAGCAGGTGATCTGCTCTTTGCCATCTGATTGAAGTGTGTAGAAAGTGAAAAGTTATCTTTTCTTCTGAGAAAACCCAATAGAAGCAGAATTTAAATGAAAACATTTGAGGGCAAAGTTGGTTTATGCCCCAGGAATGCCTCAGGAGTTACAATAAAAAGGACAAATTTAGAGGTGGGAAACATACTGAATTTAGTTAAGCCACAGTTCCAGGCTCAAATTTGGCCCACAGAGCATTTATTGATTATGAATGATAATTTCACGCATATAGAAGTAACATCAGAGCACAATTGTATGTAAGTAAATGATCTATTAATTCAATATCCAACATTCTCAAAGTATTTACAGATAATTACCAAAATTATCTATCCTACTGAATGAGGAAGAAAATATAAATAATTTGATTAATTTATAGATTTTTTTTTTGGCATGTTAATTTCTGTAAATGCTCTGTCTGTAGAAACTCAGAGAAAATCAAGGCAAAATAATATGTTCTTAAATTTTGTATCTAAATTGTTTTGTGATGATTATCTTCTATGGCAATAATTTTAATGGCATAGAGCTAACTCCTATGAGAGGAATGTTACCAGCCTCCTGAACAGAGCAAGTTAGTCTAATCTCTTATGCGTAGAACTGATCTCTCAAATGTAGAGCTGGAAATTTTGTTTAAAAATTTTATTATTAGCAATAAACACATGTAAGAAAATAAAAATTTTTGGGTTTATGGTTCAGTTTGTCTTTTTAGTTTGTAAAATTACTTAAAATGCATTATAAATTACAAAATACTGTAAACACAGCTTCATTCGATGCTTGTCAGAAAATGTCCAAATGCTATGGTTTGACTTGGTTGAGATGCTCTATTTAAATTTTCTTTGAAAATAAGGGAACATTATTTTTTAGTAAATAAGTACTCCATGAGAAAAATGGTTTTTCATAAGTCTTTTGCTGATGGTAGTAATTTGCAATGTTTCACTGGAACATGGATATTATGGGTGATCACGGGTGCGGAGTGGAAAAGCTAAGTCACAAGTCACATCCAGATCTCTGAAAGCTGAGATTGAATTTGATCTTAGAAATTGGTGCAGAAGGGTGAATCAGCAATGTACTTTATAATTTATTCCAGACTGATTGCTGTTGCTAATGGAGAGAACTGTATTTTGAGCCAATAGGGAATTTGTATGATATGTGATTTTATTTTGTGATACTGTGAACTGAAATAATACAGACTGCAGGTCATTATTGCATCCAGTATGTGTAACAGGATGGGCCTAATATCTGATTACCTAGGATAAGAGTGAGCATATTCAACCACTACAGCAGGATTGCTTTTCTGTTGGCATGCTTTAGGAAAGCGGAACAGAGATCGCTTGTGTGCTCATCAATTTTCTTTGAAGTGATTTGGAGTGCTTGGTTAGAAGATACAAACAAAATGCATGTACAGTGCATTTTAAATGATTTTTAAGCAACAAAAGAAAAAATAGTGTATATAAAGCTAGGAATCTATTTGAAATGTTAAAGCTGAATTTGGTTTTTAATTATCAAAGAAAAGTGATACTAATATCTGGTAGGTTTTAGGGTTTTTTTATTCTTTTCATACACACCCAAATAGCATCCTGAGAGCAATTCACATGTCATACCAGGAGCTGTGGAATGGACAAAACAGAATCAAAGGAACAATAATGCTTCCTAGCATAGCTATATATTACCTACAACAACACTAAATGAAGATTTCAGGCATGGGTGCACAATACACATTCCACCTCAGAGGTTTGTCTGCTACAGTCCAGCTTAAACCAGCACATGTCAGCACTGAAGGAAAATAACCTCCCCTTTTCATACCTCTTGCTCCTCTTTCCCATTTGGTATACAGCCCATCCTTTTATATCTTTACAATACTCCTGTGGGCAATGATACTGATCATATATACTCAAGCCCTGATTCAGCAAAACACTTAAGAATATGAAGACATGATTTATCTTGTGGAGTTTAGTATGATGCTTGAACCATATACCTTTCTTTCCTTCCTGAATCAAAGTCTTCTCCATGGGAGAGAAGCAGAGCTCCTCAGTAAATTGTTACAACTCTAATGGGGTAACAACCTCATTTACTATAAACTGTAGATTACTAAAACATAGGTTTTTAAAAATAAATAAAATCAAAAGTGATAAAAATTACGGAGTTCTGCTCTCATAGGCTCGATCCTGCAACACTGGTTCTGTTTTACCTAGAGCTGGTGTGAAGATGTTTAAGCAGGTGTCCTCTAAGCTAAGTGTCTTGGAGACCTAACCTAAACCAGTGGTCTCATCTTCGTAGCTGATGGAGAGAGAGAAGTGTTGGGCACCTCCATGGGAATGGGGACAGGCCAAGGTGGGGCCAGGACATCAGCCTGCGTTGGGGATCAGCATCAATGAGGGGAAACAGCCTCGTGGTGGCAAGGCATGGCCATGGGGATGGGGACAGACCAAGGACAGGCTGGGACATCAGCCTACTCTAAAAATATTTGATACCAATATTAATCTTGCAATTTATACTACTGCTGAGCTTCTTTTACACAAAATTCAGTTAAAAGCTCTATTCATGACAAAAAAATGAAGTAATCCCATTTTAGTTTTTCTAGCAACAGCTGCATTCAAAGTTGTGGCAAACTGCAGTGAAGACAGTTATCATCAAGGCCTTGAAGTGTTGAGAGACTTCCCAGCTTGACCTTGGTCTTGCCCCATCACCACAAACCTGCCTGATGCTGTGGGCTGGGGCTGCCCCCAGCTACCCCCCTGGACTGCCCTGATCCCTATTTGGGAGTGGTGGGATAGGCCCTGGCTGCAAGGCTCTGCCCTGCCAGTCTTCATGGGAATGCCCTATTCCCCTGCTCCTAGGGAGGTGCAAGCCCACATGGTGCCCTGGCACATACCCTTCCACTTAGTGTGAACTACTGCCATCAGCCTGGGGTAGAGTGGGAGTTTCTCACCTCCGTGTCTAGGCTCTTGGACCTTTATGAGCATCCTGTTGCAATTCAGCAGAAGATGACTAAAAAGTTTGCTATGGTGGCACCCAGATCAACTTCTTGTATTTGAATTTTGTATCTGAATACAAAAAATTGTTGAGGGAAACATTCTTTATGACTGCTTTGCACTGTAGATTTTGTCATTTATTAAACGGGTGACTTTTTGAGGGTCCTTGCCTCTCCTTGGCTTGCTTTTCTGCTTGACTCCACTGACAAAACAGCTAACCATTGAAATATTCTTGGCTATGAACTATGCTCTTGGAAAACACATTTGATGTTCATATATGGTCTCTTGGCTGCCTATACTTATGCCCATCTGCTAGGATGGCATGATGCCGGCACACACAGTGGCACGCCAATTCTTTTGGGCAAGGAGCTCCAACCATGAATGGTTTCACACAGCCAAGCTGCCGAATGCTTCAAGCACCATCACTTTTGGAAGAATCCTTTCTTTTGTTATAGGATTGCCACACTGTTGCCATAGGACTCTTTAAAATATTGGTAGCTTTGCATCCTAAAATAATACTTGTCTGTCGAGGAAAAAAGAGATTGGAGAGCACTTGAGACTAGCAAGTATGTTTTGAAATGTTGTCTGACTTAGATGCATATGAAACACTGATTATTGGAAGTAAAATCTATGGATATGTTAAACAGGAACAGTGAGTGGTTCTGGTTTTCTATATAATTATTTTAATGATGAAAACAGAAATCTGCCAGACCTGTGTGGCACAGAAGCACTTGCCAGCATGAGATACACAGTGCGATCAATTAATCACAAAGCTCCAGTGTTCCCACAACAGTCAATAACCAAATTAAGTAATTCTGAGCACAAAGTTGTCTCAGTAAAAGTGGAGGGCATATGGGGATAGGAACAAGAGGTCGGATCATAAAGAGAGAGGAAATTTAACACAGAACTTGAATTTGAAAAGAAATCAGTGAACTGGAGAAAAATAGCAAGACTTTCCAAGGAGCATAACTTGGGACAAAATGAGAGGCTTTCTGCAATGATGATCAGTTACTGATGGATGAGAAGTGATGCTGAGGGTATAAAGCGAAGAAAAGAGAATAGATAATGCAGTTCAGACTTAAATAATATTATCACTTTAAATGTAAAAAAGCCTATGGTAAGTTGAAAAAGGGTTCCTTTTACATATGTTTTCTATGATTTCTAACTGGAGAAGAACTGAAGTTTCCCCTCTACTTCAAGAATGTTTTGCAATCTCAAGGCATATCTCGTTCTGCATTGGATGAGTGCCCCCAGCCCTAGGCTAGCTGCTGTTCGGGAGCGGTAGAGCTGTCTTTCTCATTCTCACCAGAAATTTCATCCGTGTTAGTACTAGTATATTTATTCCTGCGGAAAAGTTCATGTTTTTTGAATAAGAAGCTCTTGTTCAAAATCTGTCTTGACAGAGAAGAAAAGTAATTGATAAATTCTCCAAAGACAGTTAGATTCAGAGGAGTGACACAGCTAAAATCAGAGGAGTGACTGAGTCTAAGCAATGCAAAGGCTACCCAAGGGTCATGGCGATGTCAATAGCACTGCTTCAGCTGTCTTTAAAATACAATAGGGAATTCACCCATTAGTGCTGGGAACACACCCCTTCCCAGCTTTCTCTGTGGCCTAGACTGTCCCAAAGAAAATAGTTTTGATTATTTTCTTTTCATTTGACCCATCTCTAAGTTCCTTTTTCTCCTTTTCAAAATGAGAATCTAGTTTTCTTCCTTGCCAAATCACTCACCACATTTAGAGGTTTCTGATACATTGGAAACTTTTTGCTGAACTTAACTCTCAAACCAAATTCTTTCTTTTCCTCTGAACCTCCTCAAAGCCCAGTGGCTTAGTGGTTAGTTCGCTCTGTGGGAGTGTGAAAGACAGCTTCATGTCCTTTCCTTTGTTTACCTAGACAATTCACAGTACCTTTAGCAAGAAATATCAAGAGACAGCCACTACAGAATGTATTATTTCTTGACAAAGACAGAACTGATAGGAGACATCTAGTTTCAAACTATTCCTTCTATCTTGGCACTTACTAGACTTACAGAAATGTAGAGACCTTGAGGATTGCACGAGACTTCAAAATCTTCTAAATGTTGTATTTAAGTACATATGACTCAAAATAATTTAGCAATATAATTCCCAGCGACTACATTGAGGGATGGGTACCATATTACAGTTGTAGATTTAGAACCTTAACTGGTAGCTAAGGTCTCCTTCTTCTTTCTAAATCTCCTTGCTTACAGGAGCTAAGGATATCTAACTCCTACAGGCCACAACAAAGCCAGTTAGAATGCAGCTATAGAAGGAGTAATGATGCCTATTATAGCTGAGATTGTGTAATAGTTTCTATTCCACAACTTTCAGAAGCTGAAATTGTCAAGGCTTTGTCCAAGAGTGGTCTTACTGCTGAAAATATACTCAATAAAGCTTCAGCAATTTTATAATATGAGGAGAAAAACTACTTTGCTATTATAAAAATTAGGTGTCATAACTTTTTTATCAGTTATGCAGCTAAACTGTCCTTAATAAAAGTTAGAGGTTGGCATGGAAACCACCCTCTGGGAAGAAGGGCATTTGGATTCATTTTTCTGGCCTTGTAAATTATATAGTGACTTACACTTCTAAAAAGCTGAAAAAAACTCACAGGTATTCAAATAATTTTGAGCCTTAACTTGAAGTAAGAGTTAAACATGTGCACTCATTACTTTTATGAGTATTTTCATTATATTTATTTAATTGACATAACCACAAAATGAGAAGCTGCTTCTGTGCATCAAGATGAAGCATCAAAGAAAATCTTTCCAGATATAATTATCTTATTCAAGGGAACTGAGAAATGAGTGACTTAACATGGTGAGGGGGAAATGAGAAATTAAGTTGTTAATGCTCCGGCAATAATTACTATAAAAAATGCATTTTCAATACTCATTGTTGATTTAGTTGGTCACAATCATTCCTTTAATGGTCTTGGTTACACTTTCAGATTCCAAGACGCATAAAAGATGGTGTTGCTTTTGTACCAAGATCAAATATGTTAGCTTTCTGCTGATAGACTTGGTATAAATTTACATAACATCAAAGGTGATGGAACTACATTGAGTTAAACTGGGAAATAGTTTTATCTGAACAGCCACGCCTTCAGCATATGCCTACACCTATTCCAATATATCACTGTTTTCCCGAAAGCTTACATGTGGCACCTTTCATGTCAGCATTTACAGTGTCATTCATGGGAAAAGGCCCATGCATTAGACTAGGCTCTTTGAGAGACACTCAAAGGTATTTTTTAAATGTGGAGAGATTGTTGAGTGGACAAAAAGAGAACAAAGCATTCACAGTAGATGGGCATAGATACCTACAGTGCAACTCCTGGAACAAAATAAATAGCAAGTATAGGGAAGTTGCGTTGTTGGGAAGATCAAGGATGATCCCAAGAAGCTTCTAAAATTTTTCCATGCAGAGATTGTCTGAAAATTTTAGCACTAGACCACTTGAATGTGGAAACTCCTACAGATATGGAAGCAGATTATGCTAAAACCTGATTTTTATTATCTCAGGTCAGCAACTCATCAGCTAGATGTTGGCAAGCCTGCTGTCCAGTTATTGTTGTGAGGTATTTGCAATGTAACCCTTGAAACTGATTGCAGGTAGTTTGCAGAAGAGGTCCTGAAATAACGACTCCCTTCTGCTGGGGCCACTGGTTCCATAATCACCTTTTTGAATAAAGGAGGAAATACAATAATTGCATGGAATAATCATTGCTTACTTTGCAAGGTATTGCAGAGATTGGTTTATGAACATGACTATATGTAGAATGGGTAAAGTGGATACTGGTATTTCTCCTACAAAACTGTTTGTATGTCAATATTTCAAATGTCTTGAGCATTACTGTGGATTGCTGTTCCCTTATCAGCTGCCTGTTGGCTGGCAGAGAGGACGAAAGGAAATGATGGTTTCTGAAGCAAGTGTAATCAGGGACTGTCAAGCAGGACTAAAGGTGCCCCAGCCTCTGATTCATTTTAAGGACAGATGGGAGAGGCCCTATTTCTTCAAAAAGCCGTTCCATCTGATGGTGAAAGAATTATTTGAACCATCACACATGGTGCCTTGGGGTGTTTAGATCTATATTTATCCATTCTTCAACTTCTTTCTCCTTTTAAGGATGGATACATCCACTGTACTGTGCCAAGGAATCCTAGCAATGCATTCCAGGCAACAGGGGTGTTTTGAGTGGTAAATTTCCATTTAAACACACTAAACCCCAAATTTTGGATTCCCTCTTCGACTTGCAAATGCATGAAAAAGCTTTGAAATTTATTGGGAAAAGTACTCACTGATTTTGTATTCCTAATATAGGGAAAGGTTTGAGGTCCAAGTATTGCACAATGGCATAAAGCCAGACAGACAGGAAGAGAAACAAGAAAGAGATATGATAAAAGAAATAGATAATCTGCAAGAGAGCATTTTTACAATGCAAACATAATATACTTTTCTAGATATTTAGGTAATAATTACCTCATTATCTTTCAATAATGTATTCTTTATTCCAGCTCCTTTCGGTACCTGACACTAATTTTTTTAACTACAATAACGCAGAAATTACTGTACACACATTGTTACAGCTTAAGCCTCTTTAATTAGTTACCTGGTAAAAAAAGATAATGTCTTATTGTTTGTCTGGGCATACTCAACTTATCCTATGTTTGTTGATAATCACCTTCACTCAGGAGTGGGAAGACACCTGCAATTACCACAGAGATAAAAACAGTCTTTTCTTCCAGGGAAGGCAGTGAGTCCTGAAGGCAATGACACCTTCCAAGCCTCAGTTGTCATTAAAATTCCTTAGACACTGTAAGACTCCATTTTTGTGGAGGTTATACTTTAAGGTATTTTCAGAACAGTAACAACTGTCTTCTCCGTTTATTTGTTTCATAACGTGGACTTAAAATTCCACTTGTCTGCAGGATTCATTACCAATGTCTTTTTTATGTACACACATCTGCAGGCTTTGTGTGCGGTCTCCTAGAAAGTATAAACCTCCTTCCTATCTGATTGAGAATCTGGCATGCTCAGCCCATTAACTTGAATTCTATACTCCTCTACTAAAATCTTGTGCAATGTTGAAGACTCATGCACTGAGAAATACTAAGTCCATTTCTTATCGTAGAATCATAGAATGGTTTGGGTTGGAAGGGACTAGTTCCAATCCCCCTGCCATGGGCAGAGAAATCCTCCACTACACCAGGTTGCTCAAAGCCTCATCCAACCTGGCCTTGAACACTTCCAGGGATGGGGCATCCACCACTTCTCTGGGAAATCTGTTCCAGTGCCTCACCACCCTCACAATGAAGAATTTCTTCCTTAGATCTCATCTAAATCTGCCCTCTTTCAGTTTAAAGCCATTGCCCTTTGTCTTATCACTGCATGCCCTTGTAAAAGCTCCTCTCCAGCTTTCCTGAAGACCTTTTTAAGTACTGGAAGGCTGCTATAAGATCACCCCGGAGCCTTCTCTTCTCCAGGCTGAACAGCCCCAGCTCTCTCAGCCTGCCTTCACAAGAGAGCGGCTCCAGTCCTCAGATCGTTTTTGTGGCCCTCCTCTGGACACACTCCAACAGCTCCAAGTCCTTCTTATGTTGGGGTATCCCGGAGCTGAATGTGTTATCCAACAATAAAGGGGTTAAAACTTTCGAAAGAATTTCGTGAAGGGTTTAGTAAGCAGTTTGCACATACCTAAGGAACATAACAAGATGAGCATCCTTGAAGGTGCCGGGAGTGATTAGAAGGGAGACTTTTTATCAAGAACTATCTGCTCTTGAAGGGAACATCCCAGAGAATGTATAAACCTTGTTCTCATGTTTTTCTGAACTGTGAACGTGTGCAGCAGTGACAGGGAAAAGTAATTCCAACAGGGGGAGATCGTGACCACTGACTCATGGACCACCTACCCTAAACATACCCCAGATCCGAAAGAGAAGAGAACAGAGCATGCGAAGTAATTTGCATGTAAAGCGAGAGAAAGTTGACCAATTGTCTAGAAAAATAACAAGAAATATGTAAACATGTTATGAATATGCATGACTGTAGTGTATAATTAAGTTTCTGTCCAGGGGCCAGGTGTGCATGCCAGGAGGAGATATCCCCTGTGCACCCAGCACTGCAATCAAGTAATGGCTGCTTTCTAACACTGCAAACTGTATTAGAGAGTTTGCCTGGATTTTTGATGACAAACGCATTATTCCAGACGGAGTCTCGTGAGAGCAGAGTAGATGAAGCAGAATCACTTCCCTTGACCTGCTGGCCATGCTTCTCTTGATGCAGCCCAGGATACGGTTGGCTTTCTGGGCTGCCAGCGCACATTGCCGGCTCATGTTAAGCTTCTCATCCACCAGCACTCCCAAGTCCTTTTCCTTGGGGCTGCTCTCAATCCATTCTCCACCCAGCCTGTACTTATGCTTGGGATTGCCCCGACCCACGTGCAGGACCTTGCACTTGGCCTTGTTGAACTTCATGAGGTTCTCACAAGCCCACCTCTCCAACCTGTCAAGGTCCCTCTGGATGTCATCCCTTCCCTCCAGCGTGTCCACACCACCACACAACTTGGTGTCATCTGCAAACTTACAGAGGGCACACTCAATCCCACTGTCTGTGTTGCCAATAAAGATATTAAGCAGCACCAGCCCCAATACCAGCCCCTGAGGAATGCCACTAGTTACTGGCCTCTGCTTGGACATTGAGCCGTTGACCGCAACTCCTTGAGTGTGACCATCCAGCCAATTCCTTACCCACCGAGTGGTCCATCCGTCAAATCCATGTCTCTCCAGTTTAGAGACAAGATGTCATATAGGACAGTGTCAAATGCTTTGGACAAGTCCAAGTAGATGATGTCAGTTGCTCTTCCCTTATCCACCAATGCTGTAACCCCATCATAGAAGGCCACTAAAATTTATCAGGCACGATTTACCCTTAGTGAAGCCATGTTGACTGTCACCAATAACCTCCTTTTTTTCCATGTGCCTTAGTATAGTTGCTAGGAGCATCTGTTCCATGATCTTTCCAGGCACAGAAGTGAGACTGATGGGCCTGTAGTTTCCCGGGTTTTCGTTTTTTCTCTGTTTAAAAATGGACATTACGTTTCTCCTTTTCCAGTTGGTGGGAACTTCACCTCATCAGGTCTCATGGACTTATGTAACTTCAGTTTCCTTAGATGGTCTCGAACCTGATCTTCTCCTACAGTGGGTGGTTCTTCACTCTTCCAGTCCTTGCCTTTATCTTCTGTGACTTGGTCAGCGCGGCTAGAGCATTCGCAGGTGAAGACTGAGGCAAAAAAGTCATTGAGTACCTCAGCCTTCTCCATATCCCGCGTAACCAGGTCTCCCGTTTCCTTCTGGAGAGGGCCTGTGTTTTCCCTAGTCTTCCTTTTATTGCTGACATACCTACAGAGGTTCTTCTTCTTGCCCTTGATGTCCCTGGCCAGACCTTCTTGTCTTTGAAGATAAATAATAGGCTGCAACACTACCATTCAGCTTCCTTAATCTGTTCCCATAAATACAGGACAGTCCTGCAGAACTGGCTCTTGACTGCAAGAAATGTTTTCAACTGTAGGTTGGGACAAGTCACTCAATGTGCTTCTTACTATATTTCGCTTCAGCTTTGTTGAGGCTGTACAGCACTGTCTGTATCTTAGTAATGCTATTAGTAATGCTATAGTAGCATCTACTTACTGTAGTGGAGGTCCAATTAATGTTAATTAAAGTGCATATGAATAAATGTTTTATTTTTCGCTTAAAATGCTTAGACCTGATTTTTCAGTCACTTTTATGCCTGTGCATTTTTGTACTTTGGAGAGATCAGCTGCTTTAGATAAGCTGCACCAGGTTTTTCAGACTTGCTGCTGGAATTCAGTAGCAAGTTACAACATAATAAGCAAGGTGCTGCGGAGACACTGAGGCAAGGCTTCGAAGGTGGCAGCATGTTTCCTGATGAATCTCGTTACTAACATCTGGCAGTCATTATTGGTACAAAGCGGTCATTAATTCATAAACAGGAATCCTGTTTCTGTCAGGGGAGGAGAATGTCAAGGCCATGGTTTGTCAAGGGAATCTCAAAAAAAAAAACATTCAGCGAATAGTTGGAAGTCCATTACCATTCGTAATGTAGCTGAAGATCCCTCCCAGTCATTTGATTCTCTGATTCAGTGAATTAGAAAAAAAATCTATATTTCTTTCCTACTGGAATTTGTTCATCCATCAGAATTGAATTGCTTTGTGGAAAACATTTGGTTTTGAGCACACAAGTCTTGTGAAACCCTGCCTGCTAGGCAGTTACTGAAGCCTGTTTGGTTTTCTCTCTCATCTGGCCCTCTACCAGCTGCATAATGAACTGCTGGAAAGTCTGTTTCCAGGACTCAAGATTCCCAGTAAATTAAGCTCCTATTTACTATAACGTCTGGGGAATTCCACTAGGCAGACCATCCCAGAGCTGGTGCTCCATTCCCTTTCACAGTAAATTTCAACATGCTATTTTTTTTCCTGCCTTAGAAAGTAAGCAAATAATGAAGTCCTGAGATTCTCTATGAAGCAGAGCTCTGTCCAATTCAGTCTTTACAGGCTATGGTCTATACTCTGGTTACAGCAAACATCTGAGGGCATACTTCACCTCATGTTGTGCCCTGGCTCTGTCCAAACAAAGCCCTTTACAGTGCACCAGTTTCATCCATGATACAGGTACCATGTGCAACAGTTCACAGTCCTTTTGACTCAGACCAGATTTCTTTGGTAGCTGTGGGAAGTTAAAACTAAAGTGCTTGCAGGCAGAGTGGATGAGGTGAAACAGACACAAGTTATAATAAGGGATATCTCACTGGACGTGAAAAAAAAACACAAACACTTGAAACAGGTTGTCTAGAACACTGTTGGACTCTCCATCCTTAGAGATTTTCAAATCTCGACTGGACAAGGCTCTGAGCAACCTGATCAATGAGGGCCCTGTTTTAAGCAGGGGCCAGACTGGATGACCTTCACAGGATCTTTCCAGTCTAAATTATTACATGCATCAATGAATTAACAACTATGGGAGGAGTACAATTCTCACATGAAACCCTGAGTGCTCCATTCAGAAGGTTTAGATGCACCCAGGTGGACTAGGGAGGAAGAATGTATCATGTCAGCACAGCATTTTCTCATCAACACTCACCAGTTATTGACTTTAGCCCTCATTATGGGCCAAAAGAGCTGCAAGATCTGTTTCAAATTCTGTGGTTGACCCTGTACATACTCTTTAGTAAGATATTTAATTTCTCCATAAATCAAGACAAAATGTCACTGGAGGGATGGAGGAATCTACTGATGAATCATTGTTTATAAAACATTCTGCACAGCTAAAGAAGTATTTCAAAGCAAAATAAAGTGAAGTTATTCTGCCAAGCTCTATTCCACTCCATGAAAAGAAACAAGAGAATTTTAGTTTGTAAGTGGAAAGTATTACCTTTTTGCTTTGGTATGTGTATATGCAGTTCTAGATAGATAAATAGATCATAATTTGGGATATATTTACTTCATTTTCCACAGTTAATATGCTTGTAACTTGGATAGATCTGGCAGATTGCCACAAGTTCTTTTCCTGTACATAAAAGCCCTGATAATGATAAAGGCCCACAAAATTCAAAGTATTTGTTGTTTCTAACTAGAGATCTTGATAATTGCAGCCCAGCTTTACTGCAAGAACGTTAGCAGTGAATGATATTCATCTGAGATCTTGACCAAGGCACAGTAGTAGCTCATTCCACTGTTTTATTTAAGTACTCTCCACGTAGGAGAGGCTGAACACATTAACTTGAAAATTAATGACATTTTTGAATTTCGAATTTTAATATATGCCTGAAAACTGTACTGCAAATCTAGCAGGAAAAATGTTTATTGCTGTTGGAAATGGGCCATAGTGGGATACACTGCTACTTTCCAGTTAAAGATAAGCAATCATATTTTTGTTAATAATCCTGGGGAGTCAGCCAACCTAATCCTTTTTTATTCATAAACTTGATTCTCAGTAAGCCATATATGTTCTTATCCCAGCACTGTTGGAGAGGGTTTGGTTATATATACAGGAAAAATTATTCAATCTTGGGAGCAAAGGCTTCTACGTTCTAAGAATATATATATAATGTTTTGGGGCTCTGCCCAAAAGGAAAGATATTTTAGTGTTAAAATCAGCTCAAGGGATTGTGGTATAATTCTTAACTTTAACAATAGAGATAAACTATAAAGAGTTTAACAGCTTAAGAAGTCATGGGAGAATTCTGGGTGCTACTATGAAAAGTGATTGTACAAGAAGCGCCTTTATGCGGCTCTGTCTTTGTTGAAAAGGCTTCCAGCATGTGCCCACTTGATTTATGGTGTTTATACATGCCAAGATTGCAAGGAGATGACTGACCTGTCTCTGGTATTGGAATCATCCTGAGTATGTTTGTGCAGTAGTCCTCCTGGTCTAATTGCCTGAGGAGATATCTGGAGTAATTAATCATAATGACTGTACTTTGATATGTGCATCTTTGATACATGTTAATGTGGCTGTTTAAAACTCTGGAGAGCCAGCGTGTTCCAAATGTCTGCAGGAAGCAAGGGTAGGCTGCATGGCAAATTCCCAAGTATAATGAAGCTAGCTGTTGGGCCGGAGGCTCAGAAAGCAGGGGAGGCTCCCAAAGACACAGTGAAAGCCTAGATTAAAAAGTAAGGTTCTTTGGGTGTGAGAAGGGAAGAAATGGACAAGTTTTTGTTGTAGTAGTGGGATAGCTGGACTTCAAGCTATGAAAGGCAGGAGAAGGAAAATGCAGATGACCTTGACCTGAGCCCACCCAAAAGTTAGATTTGATGGCAGGTATGTTTGACTGGTTCGGCTTGTTCTGTGGATTTATTCTACTAAATAAAAAGAAAATAATGTTTCTAAATGCTGTGTGGAGTCATTTCATGTTTGTCTCAAGGCATGGACAGAAGTGTTCTGACAAATTGTACTAATGCTGATTAATATGTTGCTGCCCCAGGTTGCCCATCTGGCCTCTCTGCTACTGCTTATCATCCTTGTAGCAACACGTGCCTGTGTCCTCGCTGATCCAGCTTACCACCCTCTGCAACTGTCCCAGGTCTCAAGTGAATGATAGAGAAGAATGTGACTACAGGTTTTAAATCAGGGCTCTGTCAAGAAGTCAAGATCTTCTGGTGCATGCGGCCTGAGAAGCAGCACTCTCAACAGTGCATACACAAAGGAGGAAGAACAATGATGATGCCAGAGCTGTGTGTACCACGAACTGTCTCATTATCCACACCTGCTTTTTGATGACTTATTTGCCCCTTCCTCCAAGCATCGTGCACTGGCCAGTGTCAGAGTCAGGATATTGGACGAGATGGATCCAGAACAGTAAAACGACGTCAGATCCAGCCTGAATATGGCTGTACTCAAAACATGCTCTGAGCAAAAGAGTCAGATGAGCTCAAGATTTTACTAGTTAAGGCTAACAGTAGCCTCTATTTAAACTGATAATTCCTCCATGCAGCTGTTACTTAAAATCAACATAAAGCTTCTTGGTGTTTTGCCTGAGGAATCAGCCATATAAAAGCTATTCCACAGTTAGTCTTAATTATTTGCTGAATATACACTTTTCTGTGTGCTGCAATCAGCTTCCAGCTCAACACTTGGAGGAACTGTGAAACTGCTGAGACCAAATCCAATTCACTTGGTGGAGGTCAATCATCCCAGTTGTGAAAAAGAGGTTTTTAGGTGAGAAGTGTTTCTCTCTCTGTGTAATATCAGCTTCCTTCAAAGAAATGCACGTGTTTATGTCAGAGCCATAGCTTTTTCTCAGTGCAAGAATATCTGTCTGTCTCTCTGTCTAGTTCCTCTGATCTTTTACATGGTGCTTATCACTGCATTATGCGGGTTTGAACAGTTCCTTGAGAAATTTCATCCATAAGGTGAAGTCTTAACAACTATAAAACCCTATATATTGTCCATTTCCTAGGAACTGTTTGTAAGAAATATTAGAAGAAAATGGATATTTTTCAAAGATGTGGAAGCATGTTTAATGGAGTGCACTTAAGTGACTGTAGGCAAAGCATTGCACATGTTTTGATGTATCTTCCATTCTGTTCAAGATTCTGCTTCTTGAATATTATGGATCTGAGAACGCTACTAATTTCTTTGGATATGGTTTGTACTCAGATTTTTCACGTCTTATGAAAGCTCAGGTAACAGTTTGAAAATGGTTGGCCTGGGTCAGGTAAAGAAGGAATCATAGTCCAATGTAATATTCCATTGTTTATAAGGGTCATCACAGCTACACTGAAACAGGAGGAGCTTGGGAATGGCTTCCATATTATTCATCAGTTGCCCTCTCCTTACAGAGGAATTCGCACCTATCTGCTACCTTTATTAAATTAACTTCTGTTAAAGCAAGCTTTTATATATTTGGCATGAAGGGCAGCACAACTCTGTAGGGAAATATATCTTAAGAGACACACAAAAACCACTGACCAAGTCATGTCTGCTGTCGCTTTGCTTAATCCATGGTTAACCCCTTACCCTAATTTTAGTGGGGCAGCTTAGACACCCACCAGTAGCATATGGTGAATGTACCATGCTGGCCAGCACTGATGGCCTCTCTCTTTCCTTCTCACCCCACTAGCCCCACATCTGATGAAACCAGACTATTTACCATTTCCACACATTAGATTCTCTGTTTCAATATTATTTTTTAATTTTTGGTTCTATTTAAGTGAAAGTAAATTTTGTCCATGTGAAGTGGAAACAAGGTCACTATTATTTTGAGGGAACATTGTTCTCTGCCCAATTTGGCTGAAGGCAAAACCGCGCTGAAAAAATAAATGGTGTGCAGATATGTATGAGACAGTCCTGAGGTTCCATACTCTGATGTGAGGGACTCATGAAATGTATAAGAGAGGTCAGTTTTATCAGAGGCCCTGAGGGTATCATCAGAGTACCTCCTCTGGTGCCTCAGGCCATCTGCTATGGCATCTAATAACCTCGTGAGAGCAATGAACAGCTCAGACGACTGTGATTTAGGGCTGCGGTCTGACTGTCTGTTCTGGCTGCTATATGAAATGAAACTCCAATTACAGTGTCTAAATTCAGAAGAGAAAAATGAGCAATTCAAACCTCTGGCTATTAGGGGCTGGCATTCCATACTGCCCGTGAAGCAAGGTAAACGCAATATTTAGACCACCAGTAAGAACTACCTATGTTAACCATTGTGACTATTTCTTTCCTGTGATGCTAGAGGGAATTAGCACAAGATCTGAATTGCTCATTTTGACATTATGTGCTGTGATTGTCTCTTAGTCCATCTTAAGTGTTGTAACAGGCAGGCGGAACAACAGCCCTCCTCCTCCCTCTATTACTCTGTTGGGATTGTGGAAGGAGGGAGGGAGGGCGCAAGAGGAAAAGCCATCTGTGCATCCCATCAAGTGGTGAAACAGGGGAAAAAAGATCCTGCTGCTTTCAGCTTTGTTTCCATGAGTGCAGAAGTGCTGACTGGGGTAAGACTGAGAAAGAGAGATGGAGAGTGAAATTGAAAAGGAGAGAGAAATCCATGGAAGTCAGTGGGAGTTTTGCCACCGACCATAATGGGATTATGATTTAGGCCAGTCTGTGGAGATTTTAATGAGGCAAATGAAGACAGCTAAATAGTTTAAGTGAGCTATGTGCTGACTCCTTTTTCAGTGTCCAGCATACCAAATCACATCCAGTGTCCATTATCCAAACAATGTCATTATCCCCTAAAGAGCACTTCTCTCCTGGCAGGGGTACGTGACAGGCTGCTGCCCAAAGCGCTCTGCAGCTCATGGCAGAGGGGAGACTGTGATTAGACTGAAGTACAGGAACTCTTACAATTCACTTGAAAGTAGGTATTAATACACATGCCAATGCATTTGGACGGTGTGAAAATCAGACTGTACATTTCCAGTTTCACTGCATGACACTGGATTTCCTTTTCCTTCCTCAGTGACTCAGGTATTTGAGAGTTGTGCAAACTGGGAATGCAGGCTTTCCAGTTTATCATCGCACAGCCCTCACTGTGCTCGGTGGTGAGCATATTTACAAGTGGCATAAACACGTTGCTCAAACTGATAAGTACGTTTTTCCATGTGGGACAATTCAGTACTTTGTTGGAGCACTGACCTGGACCTTGAAACAGCATAGCCAAGTGCTGTATCCCAGCACAGATCCTCACAGGGGGACTGATTACTGATCTCATCATCTGTGGCACTGATGGGTTGTATCACCTGGGTTAGACGAGTCAGACAGTGAGAACAGATCCCTGTTCAGTGACATCTATGAAGTCTTCAGTCCTGGGTTTTAGAAATCTTCAGTCCTCCTGACATGTTCCCAAGATCCTGCTGCAATAACCTCCTTGTTCTAGCCACAGGTACAAGTACATTGTTAGTTTGGGTCAGTCGTTCTGGTCTTTTAATTACCCATATTATGTAATGTGCTCTTGGGTTCCCAGGGAATCCAGAAAGATAGAGGGAAAACAGGCATTGTTAAGGCAGCCTTATTAAGAGCACAAAGGTCCCAGTAGTCTGAACAAGCTTTATTGACCTCTAACACAGGGGCCATTACCCTAACTTACCCTAATAGTTAGACGTTTATGTCTGAGCTTGTCACTCTAACTTTATAGTCAATGGAGAGAAGTAGACAATTTCAGAGAACGATTGCTTTCTTCCTAAAACCAATTTCTAATATAAAATAGATGAATTGCCCTCCAGAGCTGCCTATTTCTCTGCCTTGATTATAAAAAGAACCTAGGATACCGATCTTAGCAGCAAATGTCTAACTTCTAAGTACCTTAATTAGGTGAGACGAGATGGGAGATGTTCAGTAGATCTCTGACCTTGGCAGTCTCCATTTAGGAGGGCTGTCCAAACTGGAAGCATCATCCCTCAGAAGTGATTGTTTTTGAAAATAGGAGCAACATGGGATTTTATCCGTGAGAAACAGTAATGAACAGGAATAAAAGAACAAAAAAGAAGAAATTCATATATGCTATAAAACTGATTTCCTCTGTACTTGCCAAGGAAGTCTAACATTCAGGATTCTATATTTATTCTGCAAAAGCAGATGTCACAGTCCCAGGATTGACAGACCACTCCTTACCTCACTGTAGACAATTAGGAAATCATCCAACTGTGTAGTGAAAAATAGAGATGTGCTATCAGACAACTCCTGTGAGCAAGGGGACAGAAAGCTTTCTGTCTTCTCTTCTACAGTGACACTCCACAGTCCCCAACATGCCTGGCATTCAGTCCCACACAACCACTGCCTGGCTATTTTACTCACTTAAAATCTGTTTAAATGTAGGAAATAGAGACTGGTGTGGGCCATAAAGCCTATGCTTACACCCTGCTCGGTGGAGGTCCTTCTCTCATTGCTTTATTACCTTTTCTTCCCTTCAGGCTAGAAAATCTGGGAAGCTGGTTCACAGTGTCCCACATAAAGATTTGCCCCAGTCATAAATTCTTTTTTAATAACATATTTTGAAATGGCAACATCAGGCCAACACTAGATCCATGAATACAACTGAAACACCTGATGCATCACTCTGACAGAGAGAATATGAGGGCCAGGGGGGTCAGCTGCTCCCTGATACATTTGGGGAAAAGGAGTGTGAGTGTCTCTTGCCAGTGCAACAGGAAAAAAGTAGCACCTGAATAGCAGTTGGCATCAACACAGACACATACACAGTGCTGACCTTGGATGTTGTCAACAGCAGGGGGTGGGAAGTGGGTCGCTAACAGCTACATTTGTACTCTGGTTTTTCAAGGATGTTATATATTTTAAGTATGCATTTAGCCCTCTGATGACCCTTAAAGAAATGCAGGTGATAATTGGACAATCTGTATCTGTCAGAAACCGAGATTTCAAACAAAAGTTTGTTTGGCATTCTTTCTCCTTCCCCTCACTTGATATATGTTGCATGCATGTTTATTAGGTGGCCTTTAAAATCCCTTTTCCTCTCTCAACAATTACACATGTAATAAAAGTGATAATCACAGTGGGTGGAGATTGAATTTCCTTTCCTTTTAACAGAAAGGACAGCCTGGTAAAAAAATAAATGGAGTTAATTAGTTGACTATAATTGCAAATTCCTTGGAGTTAAAATGTGCTGCATACCAGAAGAAAATGCTATTTGCCATATGGTATTGGAACACTCTGGAACGATGTCTTTTCCTCTACTATTTTCTGCAGACTGAGCATGGATTTGGATTATTTGTGGCTTCCCAAGTATTTGAGTTATGCAAACTAGTGCAATGAGTGCCCCAAAGCAGCAGAGAATGATGCTTGTTCAGTTCACAAGTGCTAAAAAATAAATAAAAATCTTGGTTTTGCAAAGCTTTTAATGAAAGACTAAAGTTTCACTTTTCAGCAGTTTTGGGAAACTTTCAGATATTTTTTTCTCTAAGAGTCCAGTCAAGATCCCCTAACTCACTACTGAACAGTGCTATTAGGAGCAGTGGAAGAGTTTGACAGAAGTTATCAAATAATAGTAGGAAAGGGTTGTTTACCTAATATGGAAATTATTTAGACTAAGAAAGAGGTTAAAAAAAGAGGAAAACAGACAGCTGAATATTTGTTTAGCATGATTTTCGGGTTTAAAAAAAAAAAGAAAAACCACAAAAAATGGAAGTTTGCTATGCAATGATACACATTTATTTATCTAACCTTTCCAATCCAAAATTTTAAGTTTGCTAGCTTTGATACAAAGAATATAGAAATGATGGACAACAAATTCAGTTACTGTACTTGAGAAATGTTGTCAGATAAAGAACTGAAGGCATGTCACTGTGTCACCTTCTGAAAAAAATAGTTCCTCTGTGGATTTCTGTTCTCATCAGGGATTTTCCACTGCTCATGTTTAAGAGACACATCAACATCCATGCCCTCCCTCAAAAAATCAAAAAAAACCCAACCCCAAACCTGCCAAGAAATAGCCATTCTGATCTCTTAGATTTATAACTCTCTGGGAAATTGCTCTCCAAGCTCCCAAGCTTCTTTTCTTGTTGAGAAAGAGGTAAATGGGGACTCACACTAGTGTTTACAACCTCTGACTTAGAAGTGAAATAAAAGTTCATTTTCAAGATGTAAAAGTATTTTGAGATCTTACAACAGCAACATTGTCTTAATTACACTTGTAGCTCAGTTTTTTGGTCTTTTCTTCAGTTTTACGGCCCTGTTAATGCTATCAGGTCAATAAAGTTAGCAGCATTAACTGAAAAATTGGCAGTGAATGCTTTCAAGCTTCATTGCTCAGATAGGATAATTATTGTGATGTGTAGATTTTCCTCTCTTGAAAGTAAACACTTATATCACATGAATAAGTAGGTCATCATTTTAGTTGTTAAATCTGTCAGATGGGCAAGTTGTTTTTTTTCTCCAGTGCGTAAACTGAAGATGAATTATGCATATGAGCCAAGCCAGGATTAGGAATCCTAAATTGCTCAACCTCCCCCCATATATGGGAAAACTCACGGAATTACTGCTAGTAGCTTCAGGGGCTTTGTGATTCAAAACAACAAGAATTTACAACATGTACTACAATGAAATATACAATTTACAAATTAGGGCGGGTCATGCAGATTGGCTTATGCTGCTCAAAAATTCTGAAGTTTTAACTTTTTACTGAGATTTTCAATGATGTTCACAAAATGCTGTACATTTCCACCCCCCCCAGTTCTACTAGGTGCCACTAGCAACTTGAAGGTAAAATTGAACTGAATGTGAATAAAACTACTTATGAACACTGAAAGCATTTTTTATATATTTCTCCTTCTGTTTTCTTTTGTGAGGCTTATCAGTGGCAGGTTTCCTTTAAAACAGGTAGTTAATGTGATTAAAAAATAAGGAGAAAATCTGTTCATCAGCCTCTGCTGTTCTGATTTCATTAAAGTCAAATTTTTACTTATTTTTAGAATGGTCAGTTCTTTATTAGTGAACAAGTGGTATTATCCTTAGGACTTCTCTGAAGTCTTAGGGAATTTAGACATTATTGGAAGGCAGAACCTGTCAAAGGAGCTTTCCTAGCAGTATCAGGCTTTAAAAATATGATCTTAATTTTCTATTTTCCATTAAGAAAATCACAGACGATTTTGCTCTGGCTGCCCCTTGAAGTCAGCAACCTAAAGATTAAGCTGTCAGCTCTTGCTAAAGCAGACTTTTTCGGGAATAGTCAAAAATGTTGGCATCTATTTGAAAGAAGATCAAATTAAAAACCAGACAACCCTCAACACTGTCCACAAGATAGAAATTTCCCGCTTGACTCGTAGCTTACCTAGCCTTTTGGTCCATTAATTACAAAGTGTAAAATGCCATGTTTTGATGTCTCCAGGCTACTTGATGTAGCACTGCAAAAAAACATATGCATCGTATGACCAAAATCTCAAGTTTCTGGAAGCATTAGCCAGGCATTGGGCTTAATACAATTAGGTCTGCTTCTTAACCTCGCTAACTAGACAGTGTGCAGCTAAAATGGATTTGCAGTAGGAGCTAGTGTCTGTGGCAGTTCCTTGGGGATCTTTTCTTCTCTCCATATTGTGAGGTGCAGACACGCTTTTTGATTCTTTCCTCTCTCCAGTCATGCTCTGCTCACAATTCAGCCACACTAGAGAGTGGACTGCTGAAATATTTTGATACTATCAGCCTGATTCTCTGCTGCTTTGCACACAAGTTGTCATTGCCTTGTCAGGTGTGGTTCTGACCTGTGCAAAATGTGTGTAGGAGGCAGAGTGGTTAGTTGTCATTTCCAGTAAACTTTTGTATGAGGATCCTAAAGTGGATGCAAATGTATTTTAAACTTATCTTAAGGACCTTAACACACCACGACACTGTATTGAGGTCTGTGCCATCCTGCTCTTTGTACTATTTCAGCTAAGGATATTTTCTTTTTTGTTTTAACTCACTTAATGATGCTCTAGTTCTATCTATGTGAGAGAATTATATATCAATCATTCTCACAAGAAGGGAAGACCTTATAGCAGTCTTCCAGTACCTAAAAGGGGCCTCCAAGAAAGCTGGAGAGGGGCTTTTTACAAGGGTGTATAATGATAGGACAAGGGGCAATGGCTTTAAACTGAAAGAGAGTAGATTTTGATTAGCTATAATGAAAAAATTCTTCACAGTGAGAGTGGTGAGGCACTGGAACAGGTTGCTCAGAGAAGTTGTGGATGCCTCACCCTTGGAGGTGTTCGAGGCCAGGCTGGATGAGGCTTTGAGCAAGCTGGTGTAGTGGAAGGTGTCCCAGCCCCTGGCAGAGGGATTGGGACTAGATGATCTTTAAGGTCCCCTCCAACCCAAATCATTCTATTATTCTATGATTCTATGATTCTATGGTTCTATGATTCTATGATTCTATGATTTTATATCTCCTTAAATGAAAATCCTGTGCCCTGGAGCACTGGGTCTGTTGAAAGACCTAGTCCAAGCACTGCAAATTCAGGAATCCACCTATGCCACTTTTTCTGCTCAAATCTGTTCACCTGGAACAAGTTGAGTTGTTATTACTATTATCATTGATTTTTGCCTGACGCTAAGTAATTATAGAATTTCCCATCCCTGCCCACAGGATAGTAAAGAATTAATTCAATCACAGTAATTCTATTATTAATTTACAGTTTCCTGAGGCCCCAATTCAGACTGCTGAACTGTTACTGAACAAAGATAAAGTCAGACAAGTTTCTGAAAAACACTAATGTAGTTTAAGGTGAAGACAGGTAAAGGGAGAAGATCATTATCAGTTTGCATCATGCAGAATTTACCCACTTGTTTCAGTTCAACCTGGAATATCAAACAGATGAGTTTACTTGCTTATAGCTTTATCAACCAAAAAGGATGGGAGAAAAGTGTTTATCATCATTTAACAGATGGTGTATAGAGGCACAAACCATTAAGATCAGATTTTAAAGCCATCTAAAAGCCTAAAGAGGCAGATGAAGATGAAATGTTATTTTTGAGGTTAAATTTAGTGTCTATGTGCGTCATGAAATTTCTACAGTCTTTTAGAAATATGGCTTTAAGAAATCTACCCAAGGTCACTGAGAGAGTCTTTCACAGAGTATATTGTAGGACCAGTTTGCACACATGACCTGTGAGCACAAGAATATCTTTGCTGCCTTGAAAACCGAACGACAATTCATCCTGCAGAAGTCCAGAAGCAATTTTCCATCCATCCATCCACTTCAGCACTGCAGACAGGCCTGACTTGGCACTGTCTCTCTGTCCTGGGGAGAGTTTTCCCCATTGTGCTCATATGGCAAGGAGACAGGTTGCCACAGAGAAGTTACACTTTAAAAAATTGTTTATTTGATTACCATATCTGTCCACCAGCATTGGCAATGAAATCTCTCCTTAAGTTTTGTTTCAGCAATGAATAAAGCTGTTACAGTGATAAAATAGGTAAAATCCATAATAAAGTAGACTTTTTGGGGAAAAAAAACCCAATATTGGTTAAATAGTTTTAACATCTACAAATCCTGCTGTAGTGGAATCATAAAAGCAGACGAGCCAGACAACAATTTCACTGTTCACATGACTAGGTGTGCATTCCTGCTCATAAAGACACTAGGAATGCTTTTGAAGGGGCCCAAATATTCCTGAGAAAGTACAGTATCATCCATGTCACTGAGGTAGATAAGCCACCTATCACAAGCAATGGGGATCGTTTGCCTCAGGTTTTCTGCAGTGAAAGCACGTCTGGAGTCAAATAAAAGAAAACGAGAAAATTTCAGAGAAGGGACTGGTGTTCCAACTTGGAGAGTTTTTCACAGGCAAAGCAGCTCTTCCAGCTTTACTCAACAGATTAAAAAAGGATGGCCAAGGAGTGGTGTCTTGTTCGTGCATCAATGAATTCCTCTGCTGCAGTGTCAGAGCAGTGCATTGGAACAGACGCGTCAGGCCCTGCTGCTCCCAGAACAGAAAAAAACCTTTAAGCAGCCCCAAGGCTATGCAGTTAGGATCAACAAAGTAAACAAGCTCTGCAGAGCACTGTCACACTTCTAACAGCTGGATAGACCTCTGTCTAGGCAGGAAATCCCTCTCTGGTGGGCTGACCTTGGCCTGCTGCCATACCCTCACCCAGCCACTTTTTCATTCCCTTCCACAACAGGACACAGGAAATATGATGAAAAAGCTCTTGGGTTGAGATAAAGACAGGGGCATCACTTGCCAGTTACCATCATAGGCAAAACAGACTTGACTTAGGGAATAATAATGTCATTTATTGCAAATTAAAATAGACTTGGTTAGTGAGAAATAAAGACAAAAATTAAAACAGCATCTTCTCCTACACCTCACCCAGGTTTTCCAGCTTAACTTTACTTCTCCACTCCTGACTCCTCTATGCCATAGAGCTGCCATGTATGACATAGGAAGCCTCTTGGTATCAGCCCAGATTCCCTAAGATATCTAAAGTGTGCTAGGCACTTAACTTTATTACTTGAATTATTCTGTACAAGGAGTGTTCGGTTCCTAACAGAAAAATACCCAGTGCCATCTGGGAGCTCGTGGAGTGTCTGAGACCTCCAGACAGAGCAAACCAGCACAGGGCAGCTTTTCCATCAGGTCTGTCCTGGTGCAGCTGCTACAGCTCAGGGGAGACCCCTCAGCCCGGACCAGGGGAGCCTCAGGGGCGGTGTGGTGGGCCGGGGGCGACGAGGGGCCGTGGGGTGGCCGCGGCCACAGGCGACAGGCTGCGGCCACAGGCGACAGTCTGTGCCCACACGGACAGGAGCAGCAGAGGGCTCCGAAGAGGATGTGACCAGACCATGGCACAGCCCTGTGCTCAGCCACTCTGCCGGGGAGATTTGTGACTTTCTACAGGGACATGACATAACGATAAGGAATCAAAACAGCACCCGGACAGTGCCGTGTTCGAGCTCTCTGCTCCTCGCGCCATGCCCAGCAGTGCAGCAGCCATGTCACAGCGGGCAGCAGCTGGAGGTGGGTGGTGACACGGCCACCCCAGAACAGATGTCTCTGGGCTGCCAGGGAGACCTGGGACTGACCGCTGTGGCCTGAGGCTGGGAGAGCCCTGTGCCGGAGCTGCCCACCGTGACTGAGGGCGGCTGCTCCCATTGTTTGGACGTATTGTCCCATTTTTCACAGCCTCCAGCCCAGACAGGGTCACAGCCAGACCCAGGCACACTCCTGTCTCTCCTCAGCCACTTGGCGGAAATTTCTGCAACTTCCTGCAAAGCCCTGGCCCTGAGGACACAGTCTGCACCACGTCATGGTCCCACAGGCAGCTGGAAGCTCCCCACAGCCCTGAACAAGGGGAGTTCTGCAACACCCACCTTCTGTCTGAAACTTACCTTTAAATAAAGTTTCTGGTTTATGAACCCATTGGCTGGCTCTTCTGGTTTGTGTGGGATTTTAGGGAAAGCTTTAGGGCCTTTCCTTATGGTCTTTATTTCCTTACTATATTTATATGTGTATATATAAAAAAGATGTACTGTGCACTATATACACATATATAAATACACGTGTATTTATACATGTAAAGTATAGCTATATATGAATAAATATATATTTATACACATTTGTGCGCTCACATAAACAGAAATGTCTCTCTATACATCTGCATATTGTTCCATATGAGCACTTCCTGATCCAAAGGAAGTGGGGAGCCAATCAGAGAGCGCTCCGGGATCATGTCAGTATGATGATTTCAAAACATACAGATTGGCCAGCCACAGAGCAGTATGGAAACACATCGAGCACGAACCAAGAGTCATGCCCTTAAGTCAGTCTGGCAAGGAAGGATGTTGAAGGCATTCCGTGTTTTATGGGTGCCATGCAGACCTCCCTATGAGGTCATCTGCTGTCAAGTGCTTTGTACTTGATCTCTGACGATTTCGGGCTGAGGCCATAAGGGAAAACTTTTCACTATCTTACCTGTTCTTCCTCAGAAAACATGGAATTATCTAGAGAAGTTGTGGATGCCCCATCCCTGGAAGTGTTCAAGGCCAGGTTGGATGAGGTTTTGAGCAACCTGGTGTAGTGGAGGGTGTCCCTGTCCATGGCAGGGTGTTGGAACTAGATGATCTTTGAGATCCCTTCCAACCCAAACCATTCTATGATTTGATGATTCTATGAATTCCGTTTACCGATACATATAGCTGCTATTGTGAATTTCTTGATTGAAATATCACACATTACATCAAATTCAGGGCAGACTTTTACTGAAGATTTTTTCCAGTCTTTCATTACATAGATTTAAAAAAAACCCCTCAAATTCACAGAAAATTATAAATCTAAGTCAGTGTCAATAATACAATACTGATATCTTATTAATATCTTGGTAACTTCTCATAATCACAATTGAATCTAAGTTTTATCAAAGTATATCAGCCAATTTTTGTGATTCAGATGTCTCTGGGTAGAATACCTTCTGAGACCTGGCATAGCATGCTTTTAATTCCTGTGTAAGGAACTATGTAAGAGAATTTAATTTTGTGCCTTTCTGTGAATCTTTTTATTATTATTTGAATCAATGAGATATTGTTAATTACATAATAGCTGTGACTAAGGTACACAATTATAATACCATCTAGATGAGACTCTGAGCCTTAAACTCATCAGTAATTTAACGTTTATGCTGTTTTTTCCTCTCCTCCTGCTCTGATTTTTTCAGCCAGTCCCAGAAATATCAAAGGATATAAAGGAAGTGGATAAAACTCATGTTTTGCAAAGTCCAGTGTGACATTCTCCTGTTAATTGGAAAGTGTTGAGAAAAGACATTGGTTTACAATAGGAAGAGTTTTAAAAAAGATCTGCCATGATAAATGTTAGTGTTGTTGCAATGCATATCACTTGGAGGGGTTGGAGTAACACCAGGACAGGTGCAGAAGCAGGTGATTTTTAGGCCTGATTCGTTTGACCTGTTTCAGATATTGATTTAGGATGAAACAAGTTATACCTTAGAAGTGTTTTTTCTTTTCCTCTGCTCTATATAGAGTGATTCTCGGGCACAACTTGGATATAAGCATGAAAGGGTGAAATTCAGTGAAATGAATCCTATGCTGGAGGACCATGAACAGTATAAGTGGCCCTATGTTGCATATGCTTAAGCCATCTTAACTTATTCTATCCATGTGTCTACTGTAGTTCAGATTAAAACTTTTTTTATGTTGAAATCGAGTTGATCTTGATGAATGTTGTTGACCAATGCAAAATGCTTAACTCCCTTAAAAGAAGTGGCTGCTCAGAACTTGTCATAATCTCTCTGCACATGCAGGCTTCATAAAGTTATGCAGATAAAAAACGTGCTGCTGTGTAATTCTACGATAGTCATGATCAAGGTTTAGAAACAATGACCTATATTCACAGTTGTGTGTCCCTGACAAACACAGGGACATTGCCAAGCAAATGCCGTCATGGGCAAATCAGACGTGACTTGGGGAAAATTAATTTGATGTATTGCCAATTAAAATAGATTTGGGTAGTAGGAAACAAAGGCAAAAATTAAAACAACAGCTTCCATACCCTTGTATTGCAGGCTTAACTTCACTTTTTCACTCCTGATTCCTCCAACACTCCCACTCCACACAGCACAGGGGGATGGGGAATGGGAGTTACAGCCAGGACCTAACCGCCTCTTTCTGCCACTCCTTCCTTTTCACACTGTTCCCCTGCTCCTGTATGGGATCTCCACAGGCTGCAGTTCTTTTGGGACATACCCAGCTGATCTGGTGTGGGGTCCTCCCTTCACTGGTAATAGTGCGGGTGTCTGCTCCACTGCAGCTCTGTCCCCGGGATGCAGGACATCACTCACTCTGGAACCTGGAGAACCTGTTCCCCCTCCTCCTCTGTCTCCTCTTTCTCCTCCTTGTCCTCCTCTCACCTTGGTGCTCACACTGCAGTCTCTCACTTTTTTTTTTTAACTCATTCCTCTCCTCTTTCAGCATATGTCCCTTACTCAAGTATGTTTTCACTGGGGCACGACCAACTGGCTGACGAGCTCAGCTGTGCCTGCGGTGGGTCTGTCATGGAGCTGGCTGGGATCTGCTGTGTCCGGCACGGGGAGCCCCGGCCTCTCAGGCCTCTTCAGGGCAAAACCATGCTGGTCACAAGTTTCCCCCCCATCTCCTCTCTGATAACATTGCTGTTTTGCTGCGTGGTCTTCTGTATCCTTCTCTACCCTGGTGGCCCAAGAAAGAGGAGAGAAAGTTTCCAGAAGTGAGCTCTGCTGTAACTTGTGCCTCTACCTGGACCAGATAAAAAAGCTAAAAGCTGTAGGAGTGGCAAGAGGAAAGGGATGTGCTGTGAGGTGGGAAAAGGGAGTTGCTGTGGGATCAAGCAATCCATAAAAGGATCCTGAACATGGGCTGACTGAGGGATCACTTCATTTTTGTGTTGTGGCCCGAATAAAAGATGGAGATGTCATTCCTCCTGTAATCAGACGACACTGCAATACAGGAGACAAAAGCAGTTTGCAGGGCGTGTTTAGGAGAGTGAGAATCTGTAGAATAAAGTGGCTAAGCAGGGATTAAAAGTAGCAGGAAGAAATCCTGCTGTCTTGCAGAGCTATTTTGTGCTTTTGAATCCTGTCTTATCCAGGTGATGATTACCATTTTTTTAAAGTTTGGAGGTGGTACTATTGAGTGAGTGAAAAAGAAAAGAGATCTTGGGTGCCCTGGACTAATCCATGCATTGATGGAAATGTTATTGCAGTTTCTTTGTGTTTCCTTGGCTGTTTAATGGCTCAGAAATACCAGAGCAAGAGTGGGAGTTTGATATAAATGGCAGGGAAGTTTGTTACTCAGAAAAGCCCTGGAGCTACAACATTTTCCTCAGAAAGTGAAGTCCCATGTGAAAATCCTCATTCTGACTAGGCTGAGGTGCTCTAGTTATTGGCTAATCTGGGCTGATCTTTTCTCACCTAAAATCCTTCAGGGTTTGTAAACAAGTGAAATATTAACTGGGAAAGAAAGTGCCAGTCTTCATAAACCAGTCCTTCAAAGTTATTCTGTCATATCCAAGTCCATGCTCTTCAGCTGGCATAGAAAAGTAATGAACTTCACACATGTATTGCTTGAACAGATGACCAAACATCTGTGCCATCAACTCTTTTCAAGAAGTTTTTGTTGTAGTCATACTCCAGTGTTGAATAACGCCACATTCTGAAACCTCCTATTTTCACAAAGTGGAAATTTTGGGTTCTTTCCAGCCCTAAATTCTTGAAACATTATTTTTCTCTCTCAGCTGAATAAGGGATTATTTACTGCTGCTTTTTCAAAGTGGGGGTGGTCCTGGGATGACAGTGATACAGTAGGGGAAAAAATGGCGCACCTGTGTCATCAATAAATTCTTAAATTAAAGGCTGTAAATAATATGTAAAGACTTTTATTGAGGTCGTTATCTCAAATCCTCCTAAGTTAATTGGAAGCTGTCATCTGACATCAGAGCTCTTCAGGATTGGTTAAATTATTGTTCTCATCACATGCTTAACTTAGAACAACAATGCTCTGAAGTTCAATGACACTATCTTTTTGTTGTTTTTTTTTAAAAAAAAATTATTCACTTCTGATTTATCTTCATATAAAAATTAACAATAAACCAAGTCTCCATCTCCCAACAAATATATTCTATATGCGCAGAGAGTCTTAAATATTGTCTGCACAAATTAAAACAGTTTCTAAATTAAAACTTACTTTTTGGTAGATCAGTGTTCTGGTTTAGCCCAGCTGACAGATAAGCTACCACACAGCCCCTTGAGCACTTGTCCCTCTTGGTGGGCTGGAGAGGAGAAAAATGTAATGAAAGGCCTGAGGGTCAAGATAAGAACAGGGAGAGATCACCCACCAACCACGGCCCTGGGGCAAAACAGGCTTAGCCTGAGGACAAATCAATTTAGTTTGTTAACAGTTCATTCAGAGAGGATAACAAGAAACAAAAACTAATCTTAATAAAAATACTTTCCCCCTGCCCTCCCTTTTTCCTGGTTGCTCTGCCTCCTTCCCTCAGTGGTGGAGCAGGATGGGGAATGGGGATTGCCGTTCAGTTTGTCACACATTGTTTCTGCTGCTCCTTCCTCCTCACGGGGAGGACTCCTTACACTTTTCCCCTGCTCCAGAGTGCAGCCCTTCCTCATGGGAAATAGTCCACAGACTTCTACAATGTGAGTCCTTCCCGTAGGATGCAATCCTAATCCATGAGATTGCTCCAGCACAGGCTTTCCCCTCAGAGTCATGGCATCTTAGGGTGCAGCCACTTGCTCCAGCGTGGAACTCCGTCCTACAGACTGCAGATGCATCTCTGCTTCACTGTCAGTCTCCAGCAGTGTGGAAGTCCTTCCCACGGAAATATCCCTCTAAGAATTCCCTTAGGTGCAAGCATCTCTGCTCCAACGTGGGGTTCTCCACAGGCTGCGGGTGAATCTCTGCTCCACTGTTTCTCTCATGGGCTGCAGTGGGGCCGCTGCCGTCTCACCACAGGCTGCAGGGGAATCTCAGCTCCGGCACCTCCTCCTGCTCCATCTTCACCAACCTGGTGTCTGTGTGGCTGTTTCTCTCAGGTCTCAGCCCTCTCTCTGCTGAAGCTTCACCAGGCCTGACAAACCTCGATGGTCCCGGCAGGATGAACTCTGCCCAGCAGGTGCCCCAGGAGCGGGGCGCTTTGGAGCTCTCCAAACTGTGACACTGCAGCCATCTTCAGTCACGTGGTGGTGGCCCAGCTTGGGCAGCCACCCACCTGGGAGGCCGAGGGATCAGCCTCCACCTCCCCGCTCTCTTCACTGCATGTCCAGCCCCGTTTGGATTCCTTTGTCCCCTTCTTAAACAGGATATTCACAAAGATGCTGACTGACCCTGCCCAGAGGGGAGCGGGGAGCTGACCTGGCCAGAGACTCATCTGACCAGTTTTGGAGCAGAGAACCTTCTCACATCTCCTTACAAGTGTTATCTCTGCAGTCCCTCTCATACTATTAATACCCCACCACATAAACCCAGGAGAATCAGAAACACCAGATCCATGTTGTCCTGTGACTGGTGGCAGACACCGAGTCATTTACTTAGATACAATTATATTCAGCTGCAAGCTCCAGAAAATAATGTGGTACATTAGGAAATGAAATAACAACTGTATTGTTGAAGCTGTCTATCCCAGAAAGTTAGCTAAATAATGGATGAAACCCAGTTCCTGCATTGGAATCAGGCAGTACCTGCTTCTTGAGAGATGGCTGAAGAGAGAGGAAAACCACTGGGTTAAGTTATTCCAACAACTGACGATTCTTACTTTGATTTTAGTGCTTGTTAAATGATGAGATTTTGACTAGGAATTCAATGAATGTTCTCCCCTGCAAGCTCTTCAAATTGCACTTACTCACACACTGACCCCCCTATTGTACTTTTCCCATAGGGTCACAGCAGAAAGTTCTTTGTAGATCTTCTAACTTTGAAAGAAGTTGCTTAGAGGCGAGTCTGAGAGCCTTATGAACTTTTTTGCTCAGGTTAGCAAAGTTAGAAAATCTCAGACAGCAATTACAATCATCTGCTTTAAAACATTCCAACTCACCTGTAACCTCCTTCCCCCTTTTCCTTTCTTTTTTTTTTGTGTTTGTCTCAATACAACATGGTGAAAGTGTTTAGATGATTGTGAGCAGCAAAACAAAGTGATTTATATATTAAAAACTGAAGAAACTACCAGGTGGTGCCTGTCTGCCATCAGCTCTGCTGCATTTGAATTAAGGTATTGACAGAGAAGAAGTGAGAGAAGCCCAGACTCTCCTGTTTCTGTGTACAGGAAAGGACTTTGATTTAACTTGATCTTTCCAGACTTCTAATTTCACGGGCATCAAATCACAGATCTTTTTGGTAACTTCTGAACTTTAGTTGCAAATACTGACTTTTGGTTTACAAAGCTCAGTTTCAGTTGTGTCCTACAGGATGAAAATTAAAGCACGAAAGTTAAATGAAATTCTAAAAAAATCCATTTGTGGTTCAAATGTGCAACAGAATAACAAGTTTTACTTTGTTAAAAAGTTAACTTTGTTAAACTTTAGATCAAGTGTACATTCATTACATGCCAGAAATGCACTGTACCAAGAGGTATTTTGACCAAGTTCAGTAGTAGTAGAAAGACCAAAACTCCAGTAGTGAATTTAATAACATATAGACACATCAGATTACAAATAAGAAGGAGGAAGTGGCAGTAATCTTCTATTTAAGGCCTCAGTGATCAAATCCAGACACTGAGGTAAAGTGTATACGGAGGTACAATAGAGGAAGTTCAAGGCATTCTCCTTTCCAAGATTACATAAGAAAAAGACAAGTATATTTAACAACATGCTCTGTGCCAAGAGATAAAAAATGGTGGCTTGGTTATGCATCACTGCCAGGAATCTAAAATCAAAAATTACATGTACTTGATTCACTTGAAAACACCACACCACATTTCTGTTTGATGGAAGTCATTGGAATAATACTGGGAATAATGAATTTGGCTCATACCCTGGATGAGACACTGTTCAAAATGACTGTATCAGCCACATTTATTTAGCTTTTATGGTTCTGAATGAAAATTAAAATTGTGCCATGATTAACTACATCCCAAGGTATTTAAACTCTGTTGTTCAAGTTAAGTTCCATTTCAGAGTGTAATACCAGAAAAATGCCCCTGGGAGTTATTTAATTTTTTATACAGGTTCAATATGTATAAGAACACTTTTACAGCCATTTAAAATCAATCAAGTGAATACAGTGCTCATCAGAGGTGAGCAATTTGCATTCCACATGTCTGAGCTTTCACTTACTTTCATGGGTTTTACACAACTAGCTCTGTGGCGATGTTTCTGATTTACAGCAGGATACATCACTAGTAGAGTTGAGTGAATGGTTCATCACTTCCATCAGCTGCATTCAAACCTGATGTGAAAAGTTACACATCCCATTTGAGAGTTTAATGTAATCCCTGGTAGTGGAAATTCTGTATCTCAGTCATTCTTAGTCCCTCTTCAGGGAAGACCCAAACATCACATTTGTTTCTGCATCTTGCCTGTTCCGTTTCCCTGAAATGAGTTGTGGGATAAAGATCATGGCAAGAAGTCTGGCATGATATGAAAACTGGCAAGAGGTCAGATACCGAGCAAAGTGCATACTTGCTGGAGGAGTGGGAAAAAGAGAATTAGGCTTTGCTTCAGCATTACTCAGAAGCAAAAGGGCTCTACAGTTGCTTAGCAAGTAGTGTTTGTCATTCTGTGTACTGCAAGTACCATCAGCTCAACTCTGCTGTCAGTTCCAACAACAGACTCCAGGGAAGTTGCTCTGATGGTAAGGCAGTGCAATGTTATTTCCCAGTCACAGATGGATTTCGGCTCCCCCCAAAACTAAAATATTTGCTTTATTCCTCTCCAGACTATGAAAATATAGAACAAATCATAATGTGAAAATTGAGCTTCTGAAATCTCTGTTCCCAGTATTTAGGCTATGACTTTGAAACTAAAAAAAATAAATGACAGCCGTCTTCCCTCTGCACATGTGTTTACACATGCATTAGTTTAAACATATGAATAATTACAGTAGTCAGGAGGATTATATGCATATTGCTAAACGTGTTAAATCTTGCAAGAGAGAGACAATCGGCCTGTCATGCTAGATGCCATGTGACTGTTGAAATTAGTCAAAAGGTTTTATCAACAGTAAAAGATGATCATTTTTCTTAGGTTAGTGCATTCTGACACATATTTAGCATGTCTGACATACCCGCATGGGTCAAAACAAAATGTTGTTTTGAATTCAGTAGAAAATCTCCTCTCACTCCTACCCATGCAATACCGTGGCAACTGCATAGGTGTAAATGTGAACAAAACAGATGATTCTTAATGCAGGATGCAGTAATTGGGAAACAATTACTCTTTTGATCAAACAGTTGAAAATATTTTCCAGCCAGAAATGTATCTTGTTGGTAGCTTTCATGGTTTATTTTCTTGCAAAATATGTCTATTTGTATGACTAGTCCCTTGGACTATTTTTAGCTTATTGCTAATGGACTGTAGGTGCCTTTGAGATTCTATTGCTCTTAATCTTGTGAAGAATACTCAAGCAATTTTAACATTGAATTGTAAACTTACAACCCCTGGTGAGTTTCTCCCCTTCATCTTCACACATTTTTTGTCCACTTGCACTTCATTTTGATAACAGTGTTTGCATCCAGTTTATTTCCATGTGTAAAATCCAAGGCATTTTCAGTGTGCTTTTTTTTTTTTGGTAACATGGTAATTCCCAAGGTTTTGAGGTCATAACTGCTGCAGTTTGCACATCTGGGCTTTCAATTCGACTTCCATTTGCACCTCAGGGCTTGTCCTCCCCATCCTTTGAGGTCTGTGACTGTTTGTTTGACAGCTTTGGCCATGGTGAAAAATAAAAGGTAGGAAAGAGCAACAAGATTAAGACAAGAAAAAAAGTTTCCATGTGAGATTGTCTGTCTCTTCAGTTGCAGGTCAAAAAGACTGGACAAGATGGTAGCTGTTGATACAAATAGCTCAGTTCTGTTTTGCAAGCCCTTGGAGCATTGTGTGTGGGAATTTTCATCCTGAAAAGGGGAATAGGAAAGAATTGAGAGAAAGGCAACAAAGGTTAAAAGATATAGAAAGCTTTTCTAGACGTAGCAGCTGAGTAGGTGAGGATTTCTTGGTCCTCAAAGCAGAAGGCTTCAGAGGAGATATAATAAGTTTCTACAAAATTATGAGTGTCGTGGAGAGGGTAGATATGACTAAATTGTTTATCACTCTCTTTAAAGACAAGAACTATGGATCACCAAATAATGATATTAGAAGTTATTCTCAAACAAAGGCAGTGGTTTTACACAGAACATGTGCTAGTGCTGTGGACCTCCCTGTGAAAGAATGCTGTGCATAGCCAAAATGTACATTGGTTTAAGAGTTGACTAGACAAGCTCATGGAAACTAAATTCTTGAAAGATTTTAAAATACACAGAATGACATCCAGTTCAGAAACTCCCCTGAGCTAAAAATAGTTGGAAGATGAGACAGCATTAGCGGAGCGATCTGATACACACACTGTTTTCTTACAGATCTCTAGACATTCATTTAGGGTCATTGCTCCTTCTGGTTATCTTCTTTCGGAAAGGCATCACCTTCTCCCTAACAAAATCAAAAGAAGGGGGCTACTGAAATGAAAATCTGAGCAGAGCAAAATAATTCTGAGAAGCAGTGAATGACGGTGGTGAAGGTCATAAGGTCAGAAGTGTAAAAAAACCCAACAGCTGGGAGGGGTACAAAGAGTGGGACACCCTGACACCATCTCCTTCTCTGTGAAGGCAACCATGTAGCCGGTAGAAGCTCTCTGGCCATGTTCTGCCTGGCAACATGGCAAGACACAGAAACAAAAATGTACCACATCCCTGCGTCATCCTCTCAGCCTTCCTTTTTGTTGAGCAATGGATGTCTGGCTTCAGTAAGGCTAAAACAGGTGGATTGAGGAGGGCCAGAGATTAAACAGAGCTTTGGATAAAAGGTGAGAGGAAAAGCACAGCCAGAACCTCAAGAGATTTTGGTGAAGCAGAAAAAGAGACTGTAGCCTGTCAAACACAATGTACATGTGTGTAGGGTGGTCTCTTGTGACAGGAGAGAGAAGGGAATCCCATGTCCTGTTCCACATACTGCTCCATGCAGATAGCCATCCCTTATGGGTGCGGTTGATGAACTCTTGATATGAGCCAGTGCAGCTGCCTTTACACTGTAAATGGGAAAATATTCAGTAAATAGGATAATATTCAGAAATGCACAGTTAAGAATTTTAAAAATAGCAAGTTGTTTTTGAAGTTATCTTTGCATGTTTTTATTTTGAAGTGATGAACTTTTAGCACCTTACAGAACTGAATTTTGTATAAGGATGCCACATATCAAGTGCCCTTTGCGCATATGGAGCCTTATCATGGCACATGACTGGACATAACAAAATGTCCTCTGTCATAAATTCAAATATAAATTCAAGATATACACTCATGCTGCAGCAGAATATATCAACATTTCAGTTCTTCAATGGAAATGAGCTTGAGACACTGCCTTCAGTTCCTCTGCAAGAGCTTTTCTTTGAATCCAACTGAAATACAGTGGGGTTAGATGTGATTAAAGTCAGAATTTTTTAAGAATCTATATGGGACAATGTCAGATTACTTTTACTCTATGAACATATCAGTTTCTTGTTTTCTCCTAGTCTCCACTGTTTTAGGAGGACTGATTTGCTTTGTGGTCTTTTTCTTTCATTGTTCTTCATCTTGGATATATGCCAAACAGATTGGGGAATATAAATATTCCTGGAAATAGATTCCTTCTGTGGCTTACAAAATAAAAGTAGTAGCTATTGCAATGTAAATAACATGCTGATAGTTTTGCATGGCCTTGTTTACAAAGTCTTTGAGGATACACTAAGCGTGATCCAGATTTCAGAGAGGAGGTACTGTGATTTCAGAGGACTTCTTCAAAAAATACTTATGAAGGTTATTGCAGCAAATTCTGCATAGCTGTAAGACTCGATCTGGACTTTTTAACATTCAGGCCAATGCAATTAGCTCAAAACACGAACAGGTTCCCTATAGCGGTTCAAAATACAACCTTCAAATAGAGGAATGTCTGCCTGTTGGTGATGAGGCTTTATCACCATGCCAATTTCCCCACTGTATGACTGTAGATTAAAACTTCAGTAAAACAACATTTCCATCATTAGACTGTTTCAAAATCTGCTAGACCTCGGCACATTAAATTTCTGATCTGTTACACAATAGATCTGTCTTTATGTAGGCAGGAGCCAGCAACACAGTAAACAAAGTATTAATCTGTCATATACTCGGGGGACACAGATAGTGTGACAAATCACATGGAGATGAGGCTGCACTCAATGTGAAAAACATACCAACAAGTAAGACCTCTTAGACCAGTGCATTGAATGTCCCTCGGCTGCAGGCTAATGGATACTTCTCTGGATCTTCCATAGTAGATAGAGCTGGGAAATAACTACATCACCAGACTGATTATATATGCGACTTCTCACCCAAGATGTAGAAAGACACAAGGAGGTCGGTTGCGTGCCTCAGCAACCAGTGTTGGCACTTGATAGACTTGTTGGTTAGTAACATAACTTTGCCCATGAGTTTTAAGTATTTTCATTAGATTGAGATAGATTATTTGTTTTGGAGAAAAATAATGGTGATAAATAAAGCATGAAGCATTTTTGTATTAATTGTGCCTTGAGCAAGAGAAAAACTCTTCTCCTTTCCCCTGAATTTTAAGAAAGTAAGAAAAAGTGACTTTAGTAAAATTTACATAGAATGCACAAATGTCCTTCTTTAAATGCAAATCCAGATCCTCTAGTATAGAGGCAGTATTTTTAGTTAATAAAGAAAATAGTGGTGAGGTTTGTAAGAGGCTTTCCAAAAGAGCAGAAAAGCTAAGGATATGAGAAGGAATATGTTCCAGAGAGCAGCCTTCACCTGAAGGAACTCTAGGTCATGCAGGATGTGTTAATTCAATGCCTAAAATTTCTTTCTTGCAGCAATTTATCCCTTATGCAAATCTGTACTGTAGCTCAATAAGTCGTTAAAGCTGACATAACAGCTTGCTGCCATGGCTGAGGAGAAGGAAGCCTGTTCCTCTCTCTGTTGCCTTTCTCACTGTTGCTTCTGGTCATGATTATATTGTGTTGGCTCTGTTACTTGTCAGATGTTCAGAAAGTCAACGGAATATGAACACAGTCCAAAATGGCTGACTATTCTTTCTGGATGAAGGAGTTAAACTGGCTTACAGAAGAGTACCAGGGTCACTGCAGGGAAAGACTGCATGAGGATCAGAATGGGAAGGAGATAGGAAAGAGCAGCAGAAGCAAAGAGGGAGAAGCAAGACCTAGCATATTTGATGGCAGGGGTCTGGACTGTATCTTGCGGAATCCATAATTTCACACTAAAGGCAACTTTTATGAAATATAATTTAGAAGTAAGGATTCAGATATATCAATAAACTTCAGCAGAGACCAGTAATCTCTGTAGCACTGTCCATGATCAGTGGAGTCTTATGTCAAAATTCTGCACCTAATGTGGCTCTGGGTACAGGAAGATCTTTACTGTAGCACAGCACTTGCAGAAAGACTACAGACAAGCCAGTGTTGTCAACAGAGACCAACCTCATTTTCTATAATGGTCGATAGAGGATCCAGGAATAGTTTAGTACTCTAATCTCTTCTATTTCTAAACTTTTTAACTATAACTTTACAGAAAGGACTATAACAAGCTAAGAACAGCCGGGGAATTAAACAGGCAGGTGACTAACACAAGCAGAACAAACCCAATTGAAATGAGAGGCCTCAGCTAAAACAAGTCAAGGACTATGATATTAGTTTCAACTACGCAAATACACTCATCTTCAATTTTTGCTTCCAAACTTTAAGAAAAAGCTGTAAATTTGAAGTGAGATCAGCCCTTATTCCTGGTTTAGTTTTTGGTTGGATACAGCTATTTTTAACCTAGATCCTAAATGCAATAGATTCAACCCTTCAATATTTCTTCTTCAAAGTCTTACTCAAATGTTGACCTTTAAAAGTTCCAACTATAACTACTTTTGCAAGGCCTGCACTTTCAGGAAACAATGCTCACTCTTGTTCTCTGTTGGAAATATTGGATTCAGGTCTAAAATCAGCAGCCCAGTTCCTTTGCTTATAAGTTTTAACTCTACCATTAACCACAGACAGGTGTCCAATACGTATTGAAAAACCTCCTATAAATTATGGACCTCAGCAGAAATCAATCTGCAGTCTAGTCTGGTGGGCTGCACAGTATCCAAGAAAAACAAAACAAACCCAGAACATGTTGACGGCTAATCTTTCCTTTATATTTTATACTACTTACAGGTGACTATAGAATCAATACAAAATATTTTCAGTTGCTATGAGCTGGACTCATGCTGACATTTCATAAGTGACCAGTAAGAGATACAGGTCCTTATTTTCCCATCCCTAACTTTTTCTTAATCTTAAAATTATCAGTAGTCAAAGGAATATTACAGGTTGTTGTCTCTTGGAAAACACATCTCCTGTCCTCGCCTTCTGAGCTATACAGGACACAGCTGTAAATTGAGCTTTTTAATAAAGTAACTTACCTACACTTGGCTCATAATCTTTTAAGAACTATCAGCCTCCCTCCCAATCTGACCCACTGCCCACACACATTCAGAGCAGATTTAAGTCCTGTACTTCAGTTGTGACATGTCAAACTCTACCCCTTAGTTGCTGTTCGAACTTTCACATCAGAGATGGAGGTGCATGAAGTAGCCTTACTTTGCAGGAATATGTGACTATCACAGGACACAAGAAAAAAATCCCTGAAGTCTTGCAAGGGTGGTATGGATATCCATGTTTCTGTCTCTCCTATCTTGTGCTTGGAAGTACACATCAGCTTTTCATCTGATCTCTGACCTGGGCTAAACCTCTAGCAGATCTGACTTATCCACACCCCAGTTTGTTAGGAGATTTATAGTCTGGAGGGTCAGTCCCCCAAAGGATGATTCTACAGGTTCTGAGAAAGGGACTAGGTACTGCACTGAAGAGCTTCCTGCCAGTTTACTTTTCTGTATTGGAGAGAAAAATCTAAGATGGGAGATATTTTCTGATGCTGACATTTAATTGTTCTGATAGGCTTGGTTTCCTGGCTATTGTCCTTAGATATAAGGTGTGCTAAAAGAAAAAAATTATTTTTTTAACCTAGATGACACATCTGATAAATTTAATTGTTCTCACTGCTTTGCCAATCTCTCCAAACTATCCATAAACTTAGCCATGATTAACCATAGTCATCAAGCCAATAACACCATTAATTATCCAGTTGTGATGCCTCTGCACCATGACATCTGTAAGTAACTACCTGCAATCTAGATAATCCTACAAGAGATAACTGTCAATTAATTGCGTGTTGTGTCTTTCACCCTCTATTACAGCTCTGACTGTGAAGGAATCACAAAGACACTGCAGGATCAAAATAAGTAGATTTACAAAATATATGTGATCTTCATTCCAGAGTTACCCTTTAAATTACATAGTTCCTTTCTTTTCCCAATGCTTATTCCTCTCACAATACCCAAACATTATGTTTCAGACTGCTAAGTATATCTAAAGGCACTAATTTTTTAAGGAGAGTTACGTTTTGCTTCTCCTTGCTTTTACAAAAGTCTTAAGAGTTATTATGTTACTATTAAAAAAAAAAAAAAAAGAGGATTTGGAATAGTTTACCACAGTGAGAGGCTTGAAATCAATATTGTTTATATGGGCATGAATGTTATTGACTGTATATTTACAATAACCTCCAGAAAGTAACTCTTAAACCATTAAACCTCCTGGCAAAGTATACACTTTCATAAATCTGAGTAAACATTTTACAATAATAATTAAATTAATTACTAGGAGAAAACAACACATTTGATGGATTTTATCCTTAGGAAAAAATGGGACATTTCACTACTGACCTAATTCTAAGTGCCTATTTTCTCCAGTCTTGTATTTGCAACTGGAGAAATACCTTTCCTTTGGAAGAAAAGACTTCACAATGGTACATAACCCAAACAGGATTAATCTGAAGACAATTAGTTTAACTTGCACAGAATATTGTTTACAATGTTGTTGATAGAGGGCAGCTCAAAAAAATGCACCCAGATGTCATTGTTTGGATGTAGAGCATTTACACGTGACTAAGTAATTAATTACTCCATCCCCTTTAAACTAAGGTTCACAGGAAAATTTAGGCTGAAAATGAGTACTCAAGAGCTTCCAGAAGCAAGATAGCTGAGGAGCACTTTTCATTAGATCATTATGTTACACGTAAGTGCCCACTAGAGATCATTGTCTGCATACATAAGGCATTTTCAGTAGATCACTGCTGCAGACAGTTTTCAGTTTTCAGTTGTATAGAGAAGACAGATTAATAAAAATGAAAAACAAGTTCAGATACGTGAGGTGATGATTCTGAAGATTCACAGTTTGTCAGTGGCAGAACTGGGGACTAGGACTCAGATCTACTGAGTTCTTAGTCCCATGTCTTAAAGGGGAAAATATGTGACTTAGTCTTACATTTGGTGTGAGAGTTGTTTCAGCAAAAAATTGTCATTAGCAGAAATCTAAATCTGTGAGGCGTGTCTCTTGAATTGTTTTGACTTTGGGTTATTTATGAAATATTAAAGACTTCAATGATTTCATGGCCACCTAAGAATTGAGAAGATTGGTTATGTGTAATTTTGCAACTGAATTCCATCTCCCTTACACCACAGGGTTCCTGGGATCTTCCTGGATTTGACCCTGGCCGGATCCCATCAATGGACCCATGGATTTTCATGGTGCAAGATGGCTGGAAAATAAAAGAAATCATGCAAGTTTGTGGTAACCTGACTTTGTTGATTAATACTTTCCTTCTCCTTCTTTTTATTTTTGTCCCAAACAATTCTACAACCAACAAAGTAATGAGAAAGATTAATTTAGCAGCAATATTTTGGGATTGAAAGGAGTAAAGTTACAGATCATGAAGCTAAAATAAGGCACGACCATAATTTTGGTATTATAAGTAAAGGAAGGTTTTGGAAAGTATTATACAGACAATTGCAGACAGCTTTAGCTTAGGTTAGTAGGGCAAAAGAGAGAACTAAATTAAAGATTATCCTAAAAGTGAGGCTGTGACTGAACCCTGATCTCATTTTAGTGCTTAATCCACATAAATGTTCTTTCCTTGTGTCTTACCCAGTCTTTCTCATTTTATCTTTTCTGATATGTTATGCTGGGTAGGTTACTCTTATTTCCCTCCAGACCCATCACCTGCAGCTGTAGCTCCACTCTTCCTCCTTCGTCCCTTTAACTTTTCGTACTTGGCTGTAAAACATGAAAAGACTTTAATTCAGATTCATAAGGGAAAAGTGATAGGAAGGGCAGAACCTAACTTAAAGACAATGAGAAGTTCCTGGCATTCATGCGCTCTAAAGACACACAGAAATCTAGACATATTGTCTGGTGTCACATGAGAGGGAACAAAAGTAGTCCACAGTGTCAAGCCCTAAGTAAGGAGTGACTCAATGGCAGAATTCCTGGAATTTAGGATGGGTGAATCTCGACCAAGGAAAATACAAATACAACAGAGCAACAACATTATCTTGAAAACAATATAATTTTACTACATGGCGAACAGGAGGAGTATGTCACTTTCCAGTAATATCAAAGTTTTTAATTAGCAATACTGTAGGTATATGTGGAATATATAATTTATCCAGAGGTTGATCTGATGCCCAGTTTTGATCCCAAGAGCTGATAGTGTTAAAAATCTTTCTCTCGCATTGCTGGAAAGCTGTGCATCCTCTATGCTTTCCTTTTACAATTTTACTGTCCTGTTGAATCACCCAATGTTCACCTTCACATTCTTGGCAGGCTTTAATGTGTTTGCTCACAGTATAATTAAATGCTCTGTATTCATTACTTCCCAGCTCTGACTTACATTTAGTGTCTTCAACGTAATTACTCCACGGTGTACATTCAGTCAAATGTGCGATTCTGTGCCTGTCCAAATTTTATTAAACAAGGGTAAACGTGTGGTCAATTACACCATTACACACACAATTGTATCTGTCCTTAAGAGAAGCTCTTGAGTCTCTAGTGTGCTTTCAGTGACATGAATTACAGCCATATAAATGCGCTTTCACATTCTTTTCTATCAGTTCTTGTGTTCTGTCTGCTATTAGTGGCAAATTAATTGACTATGGGGAAAAAGCAAACAAGCTCTGGGTTAAATGAATGATTTCAGATGGTGATAAAAGTAATGCAGTGAGGATCCAAAGTCTTCCTGAATTGACTACATTGCCAGGGTTCATTATCCAAGATAATCTCACTTTCTTATTATTCTGTGCTGTAATATTCCAGCAAAACAAAAGAGAAAGACTGGGTGAATCCCCAAAAATTCTAGCTACTAGAAATAGTAGTTGGAAGCAATTATCCTGCCAATCCCACATGTTAACCCTATTGAAAATCCTCTTTTGAAAATCAAGCTCCAGAGAGCAAACCCAAATTAACTGTAAAACTAACTTAGAAATCTTGAAGATCAAAAAAAGATATTCTCATTTGCTTTCTAAAATAAATTAACTGTAAGATTAATTTTGAAATCTTGAGGGTCTTTTTAAAGATATTTTAAATTTGATTTATAGTATCTGATCTTTGCAGTCATATGCATGTCACTTAAAGAAGAGATCATTGTGTTTTTTCTTCCAGATGAATTTGGTGTTTCTGATGTAATCTCCAACTGCTGCAGACTGAAAATTCAGGGAAAAAAGATAGTAGTGTTTGGATTAATATCACTTGAGTTTACATAGGTGTGTAGTCTAAACTAGTTTTCTAGACCATAGTGGAGAGAAATACTCTAGCAGGCAGTACAGCGCCTCTTAAAAACCCACAAAAATATTTAAGGCAGGGTCAACAAGAATCTCTAGGAGGTACCTATCTTTCTCAAACAGTCAATCATAGAATAATAGAATCATAGATTCTCTCTCTGTTAAAGGAAGAGAGTCTAAAGCTTAGCTGTGTAGAAGTTCCAGTCCTAGTCTAAAATTAAATACATTGCATTCAACCTCTGAACAAGTGTATTCAAAGATAATTTTATTTAATACAATAGTTTATGCTGAAGTGAACAAATAATAGATTGGAATATCTTTGCGTTGGATACCATTTCTCAGAAAATGAATGAGCATTTATGCCATTTCTTGCTGTTTCTTAAACTTGCTTTGCAGAGTATCCTTTGCTGGAGTGTGACAGAAGATAGACATGACTTTCTTATCTTGCTCTGAATTAATAGCTTTTAGAGTAACTATCCATATTAAAATGGAATTTTCTAAAATAAGCAATAAACCACAGAGTGATAAAACCTAATTTATAAATAGTTCATATCATGTTGAAATAGCATCTAATGAGTTTCATCCTGAAGTAAATTCATATTGTCAGTTTTAACAGCCTTTCATAAACTGAATTTACACTTAGTGGGCTAAATTCTCCTTTCAATTAATTTTCATGAATAGAGTTTGCTGTGGTGTAAATGAGAAGAGAATCTGTCTCCAAATGCCTAGAGGCCTTTATTGGGAGTTGGCTGATGATGCATACAAGAATGCTAAACCAATGTTATCTTCATCTAAGCATAGCCTTAAAATTAGATAGCATTTAAGATATGTCCTCTTGTATTCTGCTGATTTGGAAAATGGAATACATTTATTGGAAGAAAGGATGCAGATTAAAAGTCAATGAGATTTTATTGCATCATGGATAATTATTTCCCATTGTTTTACCATTATTTCTTCACTTTGGAAAAGAAGATGTTTCCAATCATTTTATCAGCTCAGTGGCTTTATGTTCCACATATGACTCAAGAAATTGGAGTAAATACAGGATTTCAACAATTGATCTTTCATTTCTAAATTAATTTTCTTTAAAAAATGATTCTATATACATATATATGAAGTACAGTATGTACTTACATCTATAGTAATGGCATATATATATTTCAAATAAATATGCCATTAATAGACTTCACCATTGATATCATGGTAGTAGATGAAAGTTCTCCAAAAGTTAGTTAGTTTGCAAGCTGTTGTACAGTTAGGAAAGTTCTCTAATCTCCAAGAAGGAGTACAAGCAATATAGAATATAAAGGAAATAAACTCATAGCTAAGAAAAAATTAGTTAAAAAGATCTAATAAAATGTAGAAGGTCATGTAACTCCATAAAGTTTTCCTAATAATTGCGGGATAAATGTGTAAAGGGATATGATTTTAAAATTATAGCTACTAATAATTACTTTGAGGTTAGGAAGAAATTTCCCTTGTATAGGTCTGATTTATTTTCATATTCAAAGTATCTAAACTAGACATTGGCTCAGGATAAAACATGGGAGATAAGTATTAATGTTATCCACTATGTCACTTCCTATGTTGTAGTAAGACCCCAAACTTCATTTCACCCAGAGGCTTTTAGTCATCTATAAGTGATCATGGAAAGCTTTAATGATATTAATAAATATTTCCTTCTACCTTCCTGAGCTCCCTTAAGCTTCTGACAAGAAAAAAAATCCTATCTGTATTTCCCTAATTAAGCTACATCCATTGCAACTCATATTATAATTGTTCTTCTCTAGAGGTGCAAGTAATATTTCCTAATATATAAATCAATGTACATCAAACCAAAAGCAAATCCATGACTTGTGACTGCCCCAGTTTTCTGCACTCATTTATTTCAAAAGCTTTTTCTCATTATAATCTTTCTCACCCTCTCTAGCTTTATATTCATGTCTATAGCAAGTGACCATCCATGCCTATGTACATTTCTTTTTCTGGTGCCAGAAGGAAGTCTTTAAATAAAGTAAAACTGATAGAGGAGCTCTATTTTGCAGTATTTAACTCTTCTGTAGAATAAAACAGGCTTGCAAGATTTTAGGAAGACAGTTAAGCATTATCAGTTTTGAAACAAATTCAGAAAAAAATTATAATTAACTTTTCATTTTCACAGTGTTATTTAACGTCTCATTTTCTTAACAGTAGCTTAAACTAACAATAATACTTTTGCAGTAGGAGGAATAATAGGAGAACTATCCCCTTAAAATCAATGCTACAGGTACTGTGATAGTGAGTACAATATAAGAATTGGAGAGTGTCTTCAATATTTCTCTTTTTTTTCATGGATACTGTTAAATGTATTAATTTCTTAAAGTTTTGTTGACGTTAAGTTACAGACCACTTGCATGTATATTTATCAAAATAGCCTGGAAAATGAGGCTAATTTTCTTAAGCAACAACTTACAGATAAAAGATAAAAAGGTGCAAAGTCCAATTCGGCTTAGCAACACAGCCACAACACCATGGCATTTCATACCGCTTGATTTCCGTGCTGCATGACTTGAGCATTTCCTTCTCGGCAATCTCTTTTTAGTATTACAGTTTTTGGCATAAAAAACTCAAAAGATAGAAAGTTATTTCTCCAGTGACAAATAACATATTCAGGGTCAGGAACTGTACCATATCTAATAGATCCTATCCTAGAATGTCTGATAAGCGTTCGCTCTCAGTTTTCCTGTTTTCCAACATGTACATCTGAAAAACTGGTAAGAACACAGTGAAACGTGGCTATTGAGGCCAGTGGCTCCAACATCCAAGTGGAAATCACAGACAAGTGACATTCTTCAGGGGGCAGTTTTGGGTCCGGTGCTGTTTAACATCTTTCTCGGTGACATGGGATTAAGCGCACCCTCAGCAAGTTTGCTGACAACATCAAGTTGTGTGGTGAACACGCTGGAGGGAAGGGATGCCATCCAGAGGGACCCTGACAGGCTGGAGAGGTGGGCCTGTGCGAACCTAATGAAGTTCAACAAGACCAAGTGCAAGGTCCTGCGCGTGGGTCGGGGCAATCCCAAGCATAAGTACAGGCTGGGCGGAGAATGGATTGAGAGCAGCTCTGAGGAAAAGGACTTGGGAGTGCTGGTGGATGAGAAGCTCAACATGAGCCAGCAATGTGCACTTGCAGCCCAGAAAGCCAACCGTATCCTGGGCTGCATCAAAAGAATCGTGGCCAGCAGGTCGAGGGAGGTGATTCTGTCCCTCTACTCTGCTCTCGTGAGACCCCACCTAGAATACTGCATGCAGCTCTGGAGTCCTCAACACAAGAAGGACATGGAGCTGCTGGAGCGAGTTCAGAGGAGGGCCACGAAGATGATCCAAGAGCTGGAGCACCTCTGCTATGAAGACAGGCTGAGAGAGTTGGGGCTGTTCAGCCTGGAGAAGAGAAGGCTCCAGGGTGATCTTATAGCAGCTTTCCAGTACTTAAAAGGGTCTACAGGAAAGGTGAAGAGGGACTTTTGACAAGGGCGTGTAGTGATAGGACAAGGGGCAATGGCTTTAAACTCAAAGAAGGTAGATTTAGATTAGATATAAGGAAGAAATTTTTCACTCAGAGGGTGGTGAGGCACTGGAACAGGTTGTCCAGAGCAGTCATGGATGTCCTATCCCTGAAGGTGTTCAAGGCCAGGTTGGATGGGGCTTTGAGCAACCTGGTCTAGTGGAAAGTGTCCCTGCTCATGGTAGGGGGGTTGGAACTAGATAATCTTTAAGGTCTCTTCCTACCCAAACCATTCTATGATTCTATGAAATACAGAAAAAAAAAAGTGCCATGATTCAGCTTGCTTTGGAGCAATAACCATGCATGCACTAGGATGCATGCACTAGTACTTTTGTGTCCTAGTGAAACAGCAGAAGAATTGGCTAGCCTTAATGTAGCCTTTTTAGTGTTAGCACATGATCCAGCATAGGTTGCATCCAAATCCTGTGGAGAGTGGTGGGTCCTTCCAGTGGGTAATTCACCCCTGCTATGCTAAGTGCTTAAATACATGTATTCACAGGGAGCTGAACCTGTCTAAAAGCCCTCTCATCTTATTTCCTCTCCATCCAAAAGGTCTCAGTACCAGATCCAGTACTTGCCATTCATTTCCAATTTATTGAAAAAAAGTAAATATCCATTTAAGTACCGGATCCAGTGCAAGGAAAAAGGCATAAACACCTTTGAAATGGGGATGAAAAGCAATGGGAACGTGCTTTCTGCAGCAATGAGCTGCTCATCACATCTCATACAATCGTGCCCTTAAATGGAAGGCACTTCGATATCAAAATGTCATTCTCATTTCTCTGTCAATGAAACTTAGGTGTCTAGCTCAGGACTCCACATCTGGAGGGCTGGAATTAGCTGAGGTGATTCCTATCTCAGATATTTATTACACAGCACACCACACATCGGGTGTGCTGCTGGTTGGAGCAAGCTGGTAACATGGTGCCAGGCCAGTTAAGTGTTCATTCAGCAGACCAATAACAAGATCTTCTCAGAAGCCTCTGGATTTATATCCAGACAAGTCTGCAGGTTTTGTTTAGTAGGAGTTTTCAGAATCCAGACATCCATGGAGAGTTGTAAAGAATTCAGACTTTCCCATTTCTGAATTTCACAGCAGGTAAAATGGACCTGCTGGAGAAATAAGCGCCTTGCTGTTTGTGACTGTTTCTGGTCACAAGGGTCTGTCTTAAAAAAAAAGTGACCTGAAAGAGCTGCTTCCAAGCGTTTTGAGGTGTCCCTACAGAACTTTAGCATTGAAGACATGAGCTAGGATTATCACTCCTGATGTGGTCACTACATGGCTATGCAAAAGGACTGGAATGACGTCAAGGACCGCTACAGATTTGTCTGTACTGTAGCTTACATGTGGGTCTGAGTACGTTCTGGAGTACGTTCTGAAGTCTGCCTTTGAAAACCATCCATGCTATTTATGAGCAAAGATGTAATCAGGACTAAACTTTGGGCTGTATAACTCCTGTCAGGGAAAAGCCTGAACATGCAGGACAAGTTCTTGTTCATATGATTTGGGTGGATCTTGGATGGGGAGGCCTGAATGCCCTACAGCTTTGCTCACAAGCAGGAAACTAAAATTCAGCTTTTCTTAACTGAAGCACTGGCAATAGAAAACTCATCACTAACTGGCTCAGTCACGTCTACAGTATGATCTCACCCCTTACTCAATTATTGGTAGTGCTAGAAGTTCCAGGTCTAGCAGGGAAAGAATCTGCCAACACAGGGAACTCTAACACTCCCTTAAAAATACGTTTCAATGTGGAAGGTACTGCAGGACAGCCTTAAATTATACTACTCTGCAACTTAGAAGTGATATTCTGAAAGATGGCCTGAAGCCACTAAAGCCTTCTCAGCTGTGAGATTTGTGCTATACCTCTAAGACATCTCAGCTGTGATATTTAAGAAAAAGCTAATAGAAAAGGACAGAAATTTTCCTTTTTTTTTTGTTAGACTTTTTCTGCAATAAACTTGGAGATAGTATAAAGCCAATGTGTCATCACTCATCATTCTCAATTGGGTCCACAGATCACTCAAACGCCTCATATCATATGCGAGGGATGCCCTGACTCAGATATATATTACGTTATCTGAAAAATCAATAACTTTTTTCCCCCCAAACACTGCATATAATACTGAGTTACTTTGCATCGTAGCAGCTAGTCTATTTTTATCACACCATTATTTATTTATGACAAGCTTATGAAATAAATAACTACTACTATTCCCTGTTTCACAGGGCTGGGCTGTTGTGCTTGGCTGTGATTTCAGCTCAGATAATTTGAACACGAGATGGGTATTGCGAAGGCCGTGCTTGTTTAAAGCTACATTTACCCAAGTGTAGGTTACAAACCTAGATATAATTCTGTTGTGTCGGGATTGTAAACTAACCTCAAGTGGCAACTTCCGTACAAAATTATGTCCTGGTTAGGCCTTATTTATTATGTCCCATTTGCTCATCTATACACTTAATTTTTACCTCTCCATTTTTTGAGCTTTATGCACTGCTGAGGTGTACTGTGCGAAGGGACCCAACTACAAACGGTCTGCCCATATTACTACAAAAAAAAAGTGGAAGTGAAATGCAAATCCAGGTCAGTAAGAGGGCAAGGGAATTTATGCATATAAACACAGTAGTCCTGTTTCTGACGTCATGCATACCAGTACAAAACTGGGGTAACTTCGTTGCCTTAGAGGAGTTATTCTAGATTTGCATTTGAATGAGTAGATAGATTACCAGGCCTGGTAAATCAGTCTGACTCATTCTAAGCCAGGAGATACTGGCTTTTAGCCATGTGTTGAAGTTCACCAGTACATACCAATTCACTGGCCAGGTTCTTAGAAAAATGAAACCATAAAATGAAACAGTATTAGGATTTAAAAACCTCTTATTTCCAAATCTGGATATTGCTATTTCGTTTTAGAATATAAAGAAACCATAGTTCACACTTGTACAAAAAAGGTCTCAAGAGTTAAGCTACTTTTAAGTAAAATACATGAACAAATGATACACAAATTTCAGCAGACATTTGCACTACAGTCTCTCAAAAGCAAAGCTTCAGACAGTTTAATAGTTCAGCTTTATTTATTAACTACTACTTTGCTGAGCAAGTCTGAATTTCAAGACCTAGTGATCGGGGGCATCATCATACAAAAACAGTTTATGCCTCTCTCTACTTACCATCATAAGATTAACTGTGGATAGATAATAGAGATTACATCCTATATTTTGCCATCAGCTTTTTTCCTTTCCAGGGTCAGCCTTATTCTTCTAAAGACATACCACTATGGAAGATGCAGCACTATATCAACTGGAAAGAATACAAATCTCAGTTGATCAGTGGGTCACATTAGCTGTTTGGAGATTGATGGTGCTCTGGCATTTCAGAAACTTTAAAAATATATCCATAAGGTCAAAATATAATTTAGTACTTGTTTTCTTGCAGGGGTGCTGGTGGCAAATGCCATTTCTATCACTCTGATTCGCTTCTTTAGTGGGCATGTTAATGCAGAAAATTTGTTGCTGTTGTTGCTGAAGCTTCTGCTAAAGCTTCCCTATAAAAAAGTACTTAATCTGAAAGCTGCAGTATTTCGTCTGCTTTCAGCCTTTAATAGAGTGGAGGAATTCATTAAGTCATCTGAAAGCAATTTTCAATTATGAAAATACAATTTAAATAAGGGGAAGATGAGTCTTTGAAGATGACAAAAGTGGGAAGTGATTGACACACTCAGTTGTCAGCTGGAATCAATTTCACACTTGGGGAAAAATACCTTCGCTAGGGAAAGATCATCCGTCAGCAGGAGGTAAACTGCAGGGAACCGGGAAAGGAGAAAGTAAATCCCATCTTAAGCAAAATATTCAGCAGCCTGAACACCCTTCACCTTGACAAAATGAAACCTCTTCAATATAAGTACTGAACGTCATTGCATGGTGACTCAGAGCAAACACTGAAGAACTACAGGAACATAACTATCTGTCCAAATTTGGGTCTTATTCAGGCACAATGCCGTTTGGCTTCAAAACCAGCCTTCTCTCAGGAAGCACTGCAAGGTATCCCTAAAGGTTTTTACAGCTGCTGAATAACACAGTATTCTATATAACAATGCAAGTAATGTTAATGCTTAAATATGAAAAGTCTCAAGCTATGCTTTGCAGTCTGCTGTGGGTCTGAGAATCAGCTGTTACTTCCCCACAGAGCCAATGGTTCACATGATGCCAGTTCCTTCCTACCTCTAAATTAAGATAAAAACATGATTAGAATGATTGATTCCCTGATATACCATGCATGTTTTACACAGTAGCCAAAGGGCTATTGGGGTATTAGTCAATAGGAAATATCTCCTTGAGAAAAAACTTAAGAAAAGCTGCGATGACAAGTTTGCACCACATCAAAGGAGGGATCAGTTCCTAGTACAAATCAGCATAGGCCTGAAATCTCAAAAAAAGCCCTAATATCTGTTTGCAGAGGCAGTGACTGACAACAAGAGGTTATAAAGCAGGATTTCATTCGAACTAAATACACTGGAGTGGTGCATGGGAAAAATGACTGATATAGCTAGAGCAAGCAAATGACACATGGGTAGATGGGGGGCATTCCCCTGATAGCACTGCTAACGTGTCGCTCCTTCCTCTGCCTTACCTTGGCTTATCCATCTCTTTCAGTCTTCAGCAGCAAACGTGCTCACATGTGTGTTCCTGCATCAAGGCAGGATAATATTTTTGAAGCATCCTGTCAGTGATTTTTTTACTAAGTTAAGGTGGAGAAACCAAAACTATTAAAACACAATTGTACTGATAATAGCCATTATTTAGAGCATCGAGACATGCAGGAGTACTTGTGAGACCCAGATACTAGGAAAAATTAATACATTAAAATCTGCGTAGCTTTGAAAGTATATAAATGCAATAGAGAGAGTTTGACAAAGGAGTTAATAATGGGGTAAATCAGAACAGTCAGTCTCCCTCCCTCTGCTCTCTTCCCTCAAAACAGCCCAGGATACATCTCCGGTGAGTGGCTTTATACACGTACTGTGACTATGCTTGTTTTCATTGCAGCTTTGAAATGTGGGCTGTTCTTATTTATTTATATCAGTATTCTTTTTTTTATTTCTCTCAGTCAGCAGCATTCAAAGCTGTGCTTAAACCCTGTGAAATGAAGTTGTCTTGCCAGTTAAGGATTTAGCTTGAGGGAAAAAACCGCAAGGACTGGGCTCTCCTCTGGTCCAAAGAGCTCCTCTTTGGGCCAGAGGCAATTCTACAATTGTTTAAGATTTTTTTGAAGACTGGTATATTTGCCCAGATACTGAGAATGCTACCTAACCACTTACCTGAGTTTCTTTGTGTGATATCGTTGAGAATATGTGCTGCATGCAGGAGGGCCTGAGAAAAGGCTATGTGAAGCTGCATGCTCTGCTAGGATAATGCTGAAAGAGTGGATCCATCAGGCAAAATGAGTCCCACTTCTGTTGTCCACTGCTGTGGTCTCCAACCAACCAGAAGATCCCTGGTTTTGCTGGGAGTATCCCTTATTGTCTCACTCCAGAAAGGATAGACCCTGGACCACAACAGGAAGCTGTTGTCTCCTGTGAAATTAGTCCTCAAATTGTCCCCTGAATTTAGGTCCTCAAATAACTTTGAAAAATCTCACCTCAATTGTTCTTAACAAGAGAAATAGGATGTTTTTGAAAACTGTTATCATGGGCTTAAAATCTCATTTCAGTTTCTGTGGCAGTTAGGAGTGATTTAAACAAGAAATGTCACTGCTTTAAGGAGCATTTTTAAGTAAAGAGGATGCCTACAGTAATAGACTTTTGCAAAGATGAACTACAAATATAAATCCTTATAATAGAGAGGTTAAGTATTTATATAATTTTTTTCTCAGATCTCTAGGTGGTTAATAAATCTAACCCCGTGGTATTAACATCAGAGTGTATTTATGGATCTTTCTATTTTTTTGAGTCTATACATTAGCATTGATTTTCCTTTTTGTTTGTTTGCTTGTGTCTCTAGTTAGGTGGGTCTGTCCAGAGTCTGTCCAAGCCACGTAATCTTTTCATTTTAGAATAGTAATTATATCCTACAAATCGTTCTTTTTTGTAGTGAAGAGAATTACCTGGCACAAATTTATTAGTGAATTGTATTTGTTTCTTACTTGGCTGCTGTACATAACTGTGAAAAATTGCAGTAGAAACATCTTGTCTACTAAAAGGCAGGCAAAATGATGACCCAATCAGTATATCATACCTTTCAGTACAGTTTTTCCATCTGGATAACCATGTACTACATGATAATAAGTCTGGGAAATAATGGATCAATTAGACTTTTTTTTTTTTCCTTATTGAAACAGGTTTATATGTATGATATAGGCTCTGGGAATGATTATCACAGCAGTGAAAGTTATGCCACTTATGCAGATGATGTAGTGCTACAATCCTAAGCATTGCCATTGTGTCATGTAGCTCTAGGCTAGTATAAATGACTTTGAAATGATAAAATCACTGTTCTGGTTTGTTACAGGAACTAAAATGAGACCCCAGTGGTTTCCATGCAAATCATCTCTTGTCAGACATTTGTCAGTGTCAGAGTTAAGTCTGTTGAATTCAATGTCCTCCAAATGAAAGTTTCATTAAATGCTTTTTATTACACTTAATGGCCTATTTTACAAGTGTATAATCTAAAGATATAAGGAGCACTAAGTTATAAGAAAATATTTCTGGTCATAAACGGCCTGCTGATAATCACATTTTCTAATATATTAGGTTTTAAGGAAATCTAGAGTAAAAGTTCTGTTCCCGTGTCACACAATAGCTTGAACTTGTAATATTCTGTCATGTTTACAAGCAGAGATCTGCCATTGCCTTAAGAGGAATTCTTTCCACCCCATACAAGCAAAAAGGATTTAGAAGTATCAACAGACAGACAAAGACAAATTTTTACGCTGATGCAGAGCTTGTGTTAAGAAATGTGGTTAATAGTGCTCCAGCATAAGAAGGTGAGATTTATGGGATGAGATTACAGATCTGTTTCCCCCACCTCCCTCGGCAATCAGATGTACCCTATTCTGAAGTATATTTAACAGCAAACTATACAAACTGGCTAATTTATGTTGGGTTCACGCAGCTGAATTACGGTTAGCGACAGGTAACATGAAGTGTGACTGACATTTATGGTATAGAATTAGGGAACGCAGTGAAGAATTACCTTGAGTTGCCGAAGGGCTGTGTACTGTCTCGCTCAACCTTCCCTCTCACATTAAACAACAAATACAAGCATTGTTTCTCTTCGTTATTCCCCTTTGGACCATGATTGACTTCCATTGGATAAGATGTCACTCAAAATCTTCTGACTGCTCCTCACTTTCAGATAGCCATTTTGACTATGATGGGTTAATGGGTCCCCATAAATTTTCATCTACTCTCAAAGCTTTCCAGACTTTGTAAGAGCTGCTCCACCCTATTAGCTGTTGTCAAGACTCAGTGTATCTTAACTGTTACCACATAGGAAGATTCTCATCTTTTTTTCTCTTCCAGATGCTTCAGTTCAGGGAAGCCCTCAGAACACCCCTTTTCTTCTTGTCTCCTAGAATACACTATGACTGGCTGTTCCCAAGAATATCCTTTGCAAATGCCTTTCAGGAGGGTTTTTGGTTGTCCCGCTGGTTTGGTTTAGAGGAAGCTATCCCTGGCATCTATCAGATGATCCTCCAGCTCTCTTACAGGACCAATCGATTCAGCAGGAGGAAATCACTGATCTAGTGACAGAAAGAGAATGTGGAAGAGAAGACCAATAAGAATATATCAACGCAAATTTTAAAACTGCTGCTAAGATTTGCACATGCTATTGATATGGGTGGGTATCTTTTTGATATGCAAAAATAACTTGGATTCAGTAAAGGGTGACAAGTTGAAATGATGTGTCTTTTGATACCCTGAAGGCCAAATGGACGATCTAATGATTCAGTCAGGTCTTCAAATATATATAAAGGAGATCTGACTTGATAAAACATTTGGTAGTCTCCAAGTGATGCTTTATATATGTTATACATAGAGTCACATATATATAAAACTGAAATTTTAATTTGTTTTTATATATTATATAGCCCAAATTTTACCTCAAAGAACAAGCTGAAAATAATTTGTTTACCCAGCTGTTGTCCTGGTTGCTGGAGCTTATAGTGCAGCTCTTCACTTGTGTCCACATCAGTAACTGAGATAATAAAAGACATCTCAGTTCACTGAGACACAGAATGCTCATTAGCCAAGACACCATTTGTATGTCTAGTTACATCTATTTATTTTAGCAGCCTTACCTATGGCTCCCTTATTTTCATGAGGGAAAAGACCTTAAAAAAAAAATAATCAGTGACACTTGTTCTTTAAAAATTCCTGTCTCAGATAGCAAGAAGTGCAGTAGGAATAAACTATAAAGTACATCTTCTGGTCCCAGCACAATTCAAAACCAAATACCTTCCTCCGACTTCCAAGGGTATACAGAGCAGCTATTCCCTCATTCAATAAATTCAAGAGGAATACTAACGTAAAACTTTACTGTGATCATAATTAATGGCCCTTCTTATTTCACCATCTCATTCAATCAGTTATATTATTCAAGTAATGTGAGCGTTATCTTTTATGAGAAGCATTTATTAAATACAAATAAAAATGGCACAGTAAATCTTTCTGGTGAATCCATTCACCTTTCCTATGCTTATGTTTACACTGATGTGTGAAAATGTTGAAAGCTGTTTTCTATCAACGTTTTGTGCTTTTGAAACTTTAAGGGGAAAATATGCCTTTCTTGAAAGCATATTCTTAAGAGGAAACACATGCACAAAACCAGATTGTTGCACAGAAATCAGAGGCTACGGACAAACCTACCTGGCAGGCAGAAAGAAGCTGGCTGAACAAGCATATCAGATCATATGAGTTTGTTGAGCAGTTCACATATACCGACTGCTTTTTGGAAACTGTATGTATACACAATGTCATCCTGCCACTGGCTGCTACACAGCTGAGCCTTAAGCCCATTATCTTTTCTAAATTCCCTCTTCTGACTCACCCTTTGAGCCCTCATGTCTACTAGCAAATTAAAATAGGTCTCCATGACTCTTGATTTGGGGAGAGTGTGTACCATCCTCACACATTTCCTTAAATCAACACGTGAGTACGGCAATATTTCAAATGCCACCTTTTTATTCAGCTTGGCATTAAATGCTGTTCAGCTCTTAAAATGTAACTGCAAAAATGGTGCTATGGGATTCCATGTTTATCGTCTCTTGATGGCTTCCATATCTAATGAGATCAGATGGTTATTGTAAATGCCAATTCTGCAAACTCCACCTGGGAACCAAAAGTCAAGCTGTGTTTTGCATTTTTTTTCTGGCTCACGCATTATGATCTAAGCTACAGAGTATTACAAAGTTTTCTTAGTAATTTTCTCAAAGGTAAGAACAAAGAACTTGAAGGAGTTCCCACAACTGCTGAGCCTGTCCTCTGGTGTTGACGGAAAGGAGTATCATGCAACCCTTTCCATAAATGAATTTTCCAGAATCCCACTGCTATGATCATGAGAAGTATTTTAGAAAGACTTCCAGCCAAAACGTATTTATGGCCAGGTTAAAACAATTTGTTCTTGTGCTAACCCTGTCCTCTGCTTCATATAAGCGTTTAATTTTCCAGGTGCTAAGCAGAGCAAGCATAACTTCCTTGTATCATGGGCCAAGATCCAATCCAGGGCTGTGGCTCTTTGACCCTCCTTACCAATGCTTGTAGGGTCCAATTAGCACACAGTCAAGCACAAGCCCAGTTGGGAGGCAACAGCTAACAGCTGAGAAACGATAAGGAACAGATTTTTAAATTACCACATGGAACTCATTTACCTCTTCCCAGCTGAGATCAGCATCTGATCCAATGAGCACTTCTCTCTTACTATTATAGCTTAAATTAACTCTTGTGGCTGTGTCCTGAAAAAAGAAATGCTCCTGTTATCAGTATTGGCCAGAAGGAGGTGAAGCACAGCTCCACCCATTATACAGAATTCAGTTTTAACAGCAGGCACAGTAAGCAAATGAAGAATAAGGACATGGCTATGCATGTGGAGAAGACATAAAAAAAAAAAAAAAATCCCTCAGAAGAAAGGATTTGCAGTGCTCATAGGGTCATCTGTAGCATTCTGTACTTACCTCTCTTGTCCTTGTGAATGTAATCGTGCATAGTATACAATGCAGTCTTATTGGAGCATTCCACAATAATATAGCTGTATTTGAACTTAGGAAGGTATTTTCCTTGCTGTATTACATTAATTGATCACTTTCATCCTGGAATTAGATAATGCACCTAGGTTTTTCTGTTTCATATTTCCTATTAATCAACTTCTAGCAAAATGTTATTTTTCTAGACCTCAGCTTTCTTGTGCCCTATCTCTCTTACTCTGATCTACAGGTCTTCCTCCTCTTTCTGTCCTGCATCTTGATTATTCTTTAGTGGTGTAGCTATATAACTCTTTGTGGACTTGGACTAACCACAGTCTAACTCAGCCAAATTTGAGCCAGATCTTGCAGTTCTGCTCATGGGCAAAAGTCTCTCATTCCCTCATTCATTATATCAGACCTGTAGTTATTTGATTATACAGCTTTAAATCAGATGTGGCTTACACCTTTCCAGCCTGGATTGAGGGCAGGGCAAGCTCTCATTTTGCTGTAAAAGATGACGCAGACAGACCCTGTGCTGATCAGGTTTGTGGCATCAGCAAATTTCACCTGTACAACTGCTTCCAAAACAGATGTCTGTGGGAGTCTGCAGGTAGCCTCTCTGCAGGCTGGTAATTCCCTTTTGAAACAACCTATTAGGTTATCTCCTTTATTCTCACTATTTCCCACCTTCTCGTGGGGAACTAATTCCCATTTTATCTAGCCTAACTAATAACGTCCCATGTGGGACTATATTAAATGCTTTACTGAACTCCAGGTAGATTAGATCTACTGCATTTCTTTTGTCTGGAAGATCAGTTATCTTATCAAGGAGAGCTATCATGTTAGTCTGGCATGTTTGCTAAATCATTGTGTTTATCTCATTTATCATTTTCCTTCATTTAACTGCTCTTTTTTTTTTTTTTTTTTGCTAGTAATTCAGAGCCTTGCAGCCCTGCAAGACTTGTTCAAGCCAGGTTAACAGCTGGCAATGGGCAGTTCAGCATTCATCCCCATGCTGCATGAACTACACCTGTTTTGCTCCAGTCATAAAGTTGTTCCTCAGACTCAACAAGTCTAGTTAAAACTCTCTCCTTCTAGACTTGTAACACCAGGCCAGATGCAGGTCATCTGGTCCTTCAAGACGTGATTTTATTGCGGTTTTTAAGAGTTGCTTCTACCTCTGACATTTTTTTTTAATCGTTCCACAGCTTCGCTGGCCATCCTGCCTTTGTCCTCTGCCTTCAAGACCATTATCTTTACTGAAAATTGAAATAATTCAGTTTGGGTGCTATCACAAGTTTGTCTGAATCTCTACCAATCTAGACTGCAGATAGCTGCTACCTTTTAGGACTGTGGTCCTTTTATTCAGGTGGCTGAAGAAATTTTTTCCCATTTGTTCCATTTTCATTACAGATAAGTGAATTCAGATCTGCAAAGCAAGTAGGAGTTCGCAGGGCTGAGGATGATATTCTTGTGAGTGAAAAAAAAGCTGAAATCTTGATACCTGCAGGGACAAGATTCCTCACAGAAAAAGTGATATTTTTGCAGTCACATCTCATTATTGCATTTAATCTGATGTCTTTGAGCTGTAAGCAGATATAGAGTCAGCTGTATATCAGAAGCAATATGGAGTTAGCAACAGAATGAAGTTGATTAAAACATGATGAAACATCAGGGCAAAGGCATTAGAGAGAAAAGCAGAAAGCAAAGTTTGGATAAAAAATTGTTCATATAATTATATATATAATCATAAAGTGAGCCCGTGGCGGAGCTAGTAATAGAGCTCGGGCTGCCAATACAAGTTCATGTTCACCACATCACGGTACCACTTCTTTTGACCCTGTTACATTAGTCTTGGTTAAAATTTGTAATGGACACAGGCAGGAGAGCAGGGTACGTATAAAAGCCTGGCAGAGTCAGAGCAGCTGCCCTGACTTGTACACCTCGCAACGATATGTCCTGAGGGCTTTGGATGAGCCCGTGACAGTAGTCACAGTGGTGAGAGGTGGTGATACCTTCCCGAACAGAGAAGGACAGGGTAAAAATCTTTCCCTCCTTAGTTTTCTAGTCATTGCCACTCACCCTGCTGCCCCTGCCCTCTTCTCCATTGATGCACAAACCACACAGCCATGATCGTTTGGTTAAGGGCAGCTCATGCTCGGACCTTCCCAGTTTCTTTGCACCAGTATCCAAGATAACTGAAAGCACCTCTCAAAGCGTCAGGCTTTTGTTGTGGCCCTTAGTTATAATTTGCAGATGTGCTTTTTTGCTTGTTTGTTTCTTCACTGTAAAGCTGATTCTTCCGGTGCTGTTGCTGCTGACCCGACCCCCTCCGTACTGCCGGGAATCCCTCGGTGGCTTCTGCTCAGCATAATGCGCTCTGATCTTTCTCAGAGGGCTGGTATTTCTCTTATGAAACGATGTGGTTTCTAATAAACATGAGACTTCATTTGAACTTCAAATACTAGGAAAAGGAACCATTCCCAGGCTGTAAAAGCAAGAGGGGATTAAACAGGGCAGTATCCTAATGGAGCAGAGGCAGACCTCAATAATTAGAGAGACGTGAGGCCTCGGGTGTCACAGCACAACAGAACTGCGTCTCCAGAGGTTGTTCCCCCATGCAAAATAGGATGCAGTGTTAATAATAAATGTGAGGCTTAATTAGGATCACAAATACTGGGAGAAGGAATCAACTCCCAGGCTGTGTAATTATAAAAATATTAGAAGCTCAAATACTTAAAAAGTAACAGAAGTGGAGAGGTTATTTTCACTTAGTCACATAGAAACAACATACTCTGTCACCGAGTGCAGGAGTCCTAACGATTTTTGGCTTATTCGACACTGTCTTGGCTGGGGTTAAATGAAGAGCTTTTAATTACGATCACGTTCCTCTTCAGCGCAAACGAGAGAACAAGGCTCCTGTTGAGAAGGCTGTAACCCACTCATCCACATGTGCATGTCACTGGCGAGCAATAATTTCTCCAGCAAGGTCAGCCTTTCCCAAAAGTGGAAAATAAGGTGTCTTAAAAAGCCAACCCTGCCTAAGACTCAGTTTTTTATCATAAAATTTCTTCTCATATTTTCACTAATTTCCAACAGTCTGAGAGAAAATCAAAACAAATTTGCAGAGATTTTTGGTGTCCTGGAAAACTTCAAAGAAAAGAGTCCATGGTAAATTTAGAAGCGAAGAATTTATGAGGCAAATTTCAAGGCTGATACTTGCAATGAGCAAATGCACATTTTAAATAATGCAGGCATTGATCTGCATGTCGCTAACGGTTGTGCTTGTTTCTGCGAAAGGACTTGTATTTCTACCTCAGAAGTTTATTCAAGGCAGTTTTAACGCAATTCTGCTGTTTTCCTCCATCTGCATCTGAGCAGCCATGGGATGATAAGGAAGGCTCTTGTAAGAAGAGGTAGCAAAATCTTCATGTGTCATAAGCATACAAAGCAGTCACACTTTCTTTTCTAATATGAGATAACCAGAACTGCATGCTGTGATGGCAACATACTGAAATCTCTTTGAAGTGACCAGCAACTTCTGTTTAGGTGCTGACAATAGACAAGATTGGAAACTGAGTACTGGGCAAGAGCTGGGCCTTTAAAAGTGTTTAGTATGGCCTATACCATCTGAGATTAGTAATGATTCCTTCCTCACTTTATGCACCAGCAAAGGGGAGAAATCAAGCCATAACACCTGAAAATCCAACTCCTCCTCTAAGGTTTTTATGGGAAGCCATGAGACAAATGAATCATCATAAAGGTAGCCATAATTTTAATTTCCTACATGAGGTAGTTACTGAGTCTGAATACACAGCCCATTGCTCATTCTAGTGTTAACCTCAGAGGATGTTGAGCAAATTTTCACAAAAGGGGTAAATTTATTGCCTGGAGAGTTAAAGAAGTTCTTGAACTGGAACTGGTTACCAAACAAGACAAATACATTGAGAAGATGGGAGAATTCTGAGTGAAATCTCTGAAGGATACCTAATGCAATGCTGTGACACCGATATTTTTCAGAGATGCTCAGATGGCTGCCACCAAAAAGGGTCATAAAGACTTGTTGTTGCCTACTGTAGGGTTTTAGCAACCTGAGGCACATCAGTGTTCTTCCTGAATGTGGTTTTAGGGCAATCTCCAACAATGGATGATTCAAATTTGATCAAAGTTTTTGACCAGGGCTACACAGATTATTTTGTCTCCATGGTTATTCTGCTAGGATGAATTCATGGTGAATTAGTACCCTAGTCTGTCCAAAAGCATGGCAAGGATTGGCTATGTGTTCCAATCAGCAGCCCACTGTATCAAATGTGAATGAAGGAAATGTTGTTCTGTAGGATCTTCCCAGAGAAAAGTGAGTAAAAGTGAGAGGAGTCTGTCACTTTTAAAAGCAACAAATATCTTTTTTTTTTTTCCCCCTGTGGTGAACATTTTTCCTCAAATTACCCTTAATTGAAGCAAAATTAGTGGAAGTGAGATCCTTAAGTGAATCTATTTGCAGTAGAGGTTGTAAGACAGAAAAGCCCCACTATATTTAGTCTGTATCACAAAAGATATGAGAAGTGCCATATAGAGGCATAAACTGAAACCAAACATTGGCCTGAATCAGTTTTAAAGTAGCGATAGAATTAATCCTTATATTTCAGATTTTTCTTCAGGTAAAAGTTCCAATAGTGCCACATTTCAAAACTGTTGGGGCACCTTGCAGGCAGGAGCGTGCTGGAAGGGAACTGGGCATTTTTAAAGGTTTATGATGAAACAACTATGTTTAAAAGTATGGACCTAAATTGTTTTGGTTCTTACATCTATCCACACTCTGTCCTCTTGTGGAAGTGGGAGGGAGGAAGTCATACTTTATCTTAGCTCCTTTTGTTGATTCATGCAAAATATGACCTTAGCGAGAGCAACGCACTTGTGAAGTTTTAAAATAGTACATTAGCTGAGTAAACCCCCCACAGGGTTTATCTGACTGTCTAATACATGTGAAAACTACGATCTGTTTTGTGTTCCCTGGAACTTTATCTCAGATTAGTGCTAATTTGTCCGCTGCTATAAGTTATTAGTTTTTTTCCCTTTAGTAAAAACACACTGAGACTGCTCTGAAAGGAAAAGATCCAGATAGGATTTGATGCTTGACGACCCTGATAAGCACCTAAATCCTTTAAAAACCGGCCTTGAAAGCACTGACAATGTCAAGAGGAGTGTCTGCCTGCCTGGCTTGCCTCCAGATGCAGTATCTTGTATGTGTCCTCCACTGGGTCTCCCACTTATCAAAGGCCCTTACCAACATCTTTATGGCTTAGAAGATGCACGTGGGATGCTCAGGTCTCTTTTGCTTGCAAGGACTTGGAAATTTTCTGTTTTTGCAGAGAGTGACCCAACAAATGGCTGAAGTTCCCCAGTGGGATAATTAGACATAGACAAATAAAAACTCTTTGGAGAAGGCAGTTCTTCTGCATACTGCTGTTGTCACCTCATTTTGGGGTTGGTTTATCTCCCTCAGCTAATTTTGCAGATGAGTGCTGTCATCTCCAGCTAAAGCTGCTCTGAAGGGGGCAGGTCTCGCACACCAGCCGTGTTGGCTGACTATAGCAACTGGCTCCAGGCTTATGGAGGCCTATGGCTACAAATCCAGACAGTAGCGAATGCTTTCCTACGCAGAACAGAGCTAAAAATGCCTTTAAAATACTAACATTAGCCTCAAGATATTTAGTCTTCTCGAAGTCAAAAGGCTGGGCTTCTCTAGGAAGATGATTTGAAACACCTAAATTTAAACTTTTGCAGATAATTGTCCCCCACACAGCTATCCATGGCTGTAAAGGCAATCTAGAGCAATGATTCTCCTTGTCTTCAAGCTAGTCTTTGTCCTTAGGTGCCGGTTAGGTTTATCAGAAATTTCAAGCTCCTTCCTACAAAGCAAATGTGCTATGCTTCTCTGTTTACAATCCAGAGTGGGTGGAAATTCAATTTCTCTTTACTTCTGTTAATAGTTCTATGTTTTAAGCATAGCGAAATGTTAAGAAATGTAAACAATTTATTAATTTTCACTTAAAATTAATATAAATCTAGAAGCCATTGAACTATTAAAAGAGCTGTGCATAACTGATGCAAATTATATCAAGGGCAATATATTGTATTTACTTTTTATTGTCCAGATATCATGTGCGCAGGCAAAGATTAGCAGTTCAAGCTAAACATTTATAGATGTAAGTACTGTAACAAACGGAGTCACAAATGATTCCTTTTCACCTTTTCAACTGCTATCCATAAATACACTGGCATTGATACTCTACATGGAAAAATATTTACTCTGCCATATTATGCGTACCCACTCTGGGGATAAAAACTATGTAATTTATTTTCTTTATCCAGAAAACTTGGCTAAGTAGATGAAGAAGTGAAGATAGGATCATTTTAACCAGGTGCTTTACAGTGTGAAAAGCTGCATACAGAGCACGTTGGCAGAAGCACTGGGATGGAAACGGAGAGAAACAGTTTAATAAGACTACCTACTAGAGACATATAATTACAACCATGCAGAGACTTTTGGAAAACAAGGCGGCCAAAACCTGAGCTCTGCAGTCATATGATGAAGCAGTTAAAAATAACAGCATGATCACCTCTAAATATAGAAAGCAAAACTCTGGTTCTTTGAGACATAGCCGTATGTGTGGCTTTTGGCTTTTGTATAGCAAAAACAATTCTGAAAAAGCCATGAACTTGGGAGACCGTATGTACTGTGGATTAGCTGTAACTCTATCTTATTACAAAGAAAGCCAAAGGTTGTGTTTTTAAAACCATGTGTTGTTGAATTCAACAGGAGCTTTATCACTCATTTCTGCAGGAACTGAAAATGTTTAGGCCAACACTGAGCACGTTCAAAATCCCCTACTTGCTCTTTATGTTTTGAACAAAATGAATAGCATTTCAGATATCTTTCTGTTTTACTTTCCCCTCCACACACACACCCTCAGCTAAGGAAGAGCAAGAAGAATAAAAACTGACATTATTTTAGTGTAGCCTCCAAACCATGGAGTCTCCCACTATTCTACATCCATAATAGTCTAGACCCGTTGAGGACATGTGGTTTCTTTTATGCACTGCAGGGTTGTGAACTGAACATTTAGGAAGCAGGGTTGATTAAAAGAAGTAAAATAAAATTAATACACCCAGATTTTTCCTTAGCAATTAATAAATGAAATATAATTGACATGTTAATGAATATAAAAACTACACAGAGAGTGGCCATCAGCCACCTCAGATTAAACAAAAAAAAAAGCAAAATACTATTAAATCTCACTTCTATCTCTTCTCTGGTAATGTTGTAATAGTGGTTCAGACTGCTTTTCAAATGTTGACATGAAGAAAAAGATTAAATACTTAAACAAGAGACTATTTTTCAATTTATAAATAGCAAATGAAGTAAAATATTATTATACATAAGAAATTATATACATTTGCAGAAATTCCTATACACTCTAAATATAGTGGGACTTTATTGTATCGTACACTGTTACACACATACTCTAAATTCTCCAAATGGTTTGCACTAGAAGAGCTGTCCTCCTAAAACACAGAACCATATGGCTCAGCGAACAGGGTTGCCTCATTTAAGAAAATGATTTTCAACCTGTAGTACCTGACACTTTTGGAAATCTGTGACTTCTAAAGAGCCTTTGGAGAATAGCAAAGTAATGTGAGACCATAAATGCTATCCAGTATTTATCACAGAGGTGGTGTTTCTGAAGACACTACAAATGACAGAGGCTGAGAATTACTGATTTAAGAACTTGTAGAGACGCTTTTCTCAGCTGGAATCTGCTTGCCTAATGTCTTGCTGAGTTAAGCCTCATTTGACAAAAACTGATAGAGTGACACTTGTTATTTGCATTGTTTCCATAAACTGACATATGATAGCTTGTGGCCAGTATAGCACACATGGGCTAGGCATGTTAATTTTCATATCAAATACTCTAAGGGTGGTAGTAACATGCTATTACAGAACCTTTGTGTTTACTAGGAGTATAAAACAAAACGACCATTTATAGGGCTAGTAAGAATACACATATACATTATAAATATACACATACATTATAATTTTTTTAAAAACTAATTAAAAAGCTTCTGAACCTGGGAGAAGCCTCAAACTTCAAGGTGAAATTAAGTCAAATTGTGATTAGGAAATTCTTTGTTAGTCTTTTACATTTGTCAGCTTTTTGATTGTTTTGTTTGTGTCTCACAGACACCTGGACCTGGCTACTACTGGAGCCAGAGAGATGGCCTAGTTCTCAAGTAGAATCACTATGTTTCAGTGAACAACTTTAAGTGGCTGGGCAGACAGGTCAGAGTCACCATTCAACAATTTTTTATGAACTGCCGTTTATGCAAACATTTTGACAGTAGACAAAGTTCATTGTCAAAAGAAATGGGATTCGCCTGAACAAATGTCAATATCTGCGGTGTAAGGGTCTACATCTACATACATCATCTAAAGCAATTTTAATCAATGGGGAAAAAGGCAGTTCTGTAGAAAAATTTACCATGCCCTTCTCTACGTGCTTAAAGTGGGGCAGCACTCTAACGAGCCTATTACTCACCATGAGGTTAAAAGGGTGCCAAGGCGAATTTCTCAAACACATCCCACCCACACTGGAATACGGCTTGCACAGAAAGCAAAGAGGGAATGAAAATTTATATGCAAACATGTAAATAATTCTAACTGTAGTTACTAAAATCCAACAATAAAGAGAACTAGAAGTGTCCTATCCAATGATAGGACAAGGGGAAATGGATATAAGCTGGAACATAGGAGGTTCCTCTTAAACATGAGGAAGAACTTCTTCACAGGAAGGGTAACAGAACACTGGAACAGGCTGCCCAGAGAGGTTGTGGAGTCTCCTTCTCTGGAGATGTTCAAAACTCGCCTGGACGTGTTCTTGTGTGATCTGATCTAGGTGGTCCTGCTCCAGCAGGGGGATTGGACTAGATGATCCTTTGAGGTCCCTTCCAATCCCTAACATTCTGTGATTCTGTGAAGTGCAGATCTCAGTGCCTCACTCGGTCTTTATCAATGACTAAGAAACTGTTACATGTACCAGATTCTCCCTCACCTCCTTTCAGTATGATTTCGTGCATTTTTAAAAAACTTCAATTACAGTCTCTGCAGGAAGCAGACATTGGAAGTAAACAGTCTTTGGGTGTGACCTACTATAGTCATTTCCACACCAGGGGTGTGAGGACAAATAATTTCTGACTTGTCATTATCTTACTCCCAAGAAGGAAAGTTCAAAGTGGGACTTCCTTAAAGAAGCACAAAATAAGAAAAATGCTTTTGTATTCATTGCAATACACAGAAACCAGACTCAGCCTATCCTCCTCCTTCACACATACACCTGCAAACCGACAATTTGCAGCAGCTTGCAAATTCAGCCATCTGTTTAGGGGTTAGAGGGTGCCTGTAGGCACTAGCAGCACAGGAGGCTACATTGCACGAAGACTAGTTCCAGAAGGCAGCTGATAACAGATGCAATTCATCTCTGTTTTCCTCTTGCCTCTGGAGTGGTTGCTTGCTGCTGACCTACAGCTGTAGTGAATTACCACCAAAAGTCATGCTGGCTGAGCGGTCCTGATAGGCACAAGGAAAACACAGAGTCAATGCCTGACAGTTATGCTCTTCCTTTGCTTGTAGTGAAAGAGAGAAAAGAGAGAGAGAGAAAGAAAAGAAAGGAAGAAAGGGAGGAAGGCAGGCAGGCCTGGCTGTCAGAAGTCACAGACCAAATATGGAAGAAGTTCCCACTGGTGGTTTTTTTTTTGACTGAATTTGGGTTTGCTAAGACATTACATGCTGGACATTTGTATGGTTTGTATGGAAACCAGAAGGCCAATATGGGCCTGTGCACACACTTCTAAGACATGTCTTAGTAGTTTGAACTGGATTATGTTAGAATTTCTGTCTCAAAGCTTTTCTTATTTGTATTTGAGCTTGAGACAAAATCTAGTCTTTTCTGGTCTGAGTGACTGTCTAAATTCCTAGCATTCAATAAATTCTATAAGCAGTGGGAAAAGTCAAGCTGATGTGTGCACTTGGGGCTTAAGGTGAAGAAGTTCATATTTTTAGAATCATTCTCTCCAGCCAGCACCCTGCTATATCTGCATTTTTTTGAAATGGGAGTCCGAGGGAAGCATGTAAATTTATTACTCATTAATATCCAAAGGAAAACAGTCCCTTTGTCATATGTTCTGGTATGAAATATTTTCAGATTATGATGCTCTTCCTCACTGTTGTAACCAGTCTAAAGTATTCCCCATTCAGCCGTGAATGGTATTTCACTCAAACCCTTTCTGTTTGCTGTGCCAGTTAATTTTTCCCAGCACCGTTGCCTGCAGAGATGACCCTTGATTTCAAACATTGCTCCCAAACACAAACACAGCTGGATGTCAAAAGAAATCAGCCCAAAACAATATCTAACACATATTTGAAACCTCTACATATTTTGACTTGCATTTCGATGCCAGCCTCCACATCAAACTCAATGACATTTTAAGAAAACAGCAGTACTGAATGGCGGAATCATATTTCGCTCACAGTGGGACATGCTGGGCTTTTTTTTTTACCTTTAAATATACTCTAACCCTCTGTATGCAGGATTTGTTGAACCACTAAAAATATGTTCTAAGGGATAAGACTATTTTTTAATTCAAGAACTAAACAATTCAGCTTCTCTCAATTTATTTCTTTGGGCAATTAACTTCGGCAAAGTAATTGAGCTAACTTGCTTCATTCCCTTTTCAGTTTTAATAGGACTCTTTCTACTGATTTTTTCTGTTTTTTGAATCAGTACTCAAACTCTAACCTCAGCCCTTTCAAGCCCGATTCTAAAAGGTGAGGCTGCATAGTGAGTTAGACTGAATAAGTATCTCTCCAGAGAGAGATCTTACAGATCTTAAAGGCCACAGGAACACTGATTAGACCCAGAGAAGCCTATACTTAGTCTTGGAATTGTACTCAGAACAGAGGATGAAACACAGGAATATAATAAGCAAGTTTGGCTCCCACTATCCACTGTGTGTACAACTCCCTTGGCCTTATTCCCAAGAGTAAACTAAGAAAACTCCTAAATTTATTTTTTTGTTTTCCTGTGAGAATATGTCCGTCTCTCCCAATTTTCTGCCTACCACTGGCATTACTTGATGGCTGCCATTGTAGCCTGACAAGTCTTTCCTTAGCTTTTTTCTACAGTTAAGAACACACAAAGAGCTCTTCAGAATCATCAGTGCCACCTCCAGGATGTGTTGAGCAGACACCGAATATGATCTCTGGGCAGGATCCTCATGTGGCTTAGTGAAGTCCCATGTCCCCATTGCTCTGCTGAAAGACTCTCCCAGAACATGATGCTTAGCACCCTTCTTTTTGCAGGCGTAAGTGTGTTCATGGCCAGTTTATTCCTGCTTTCTCTTGAACTGATGGTTCTCTCCCTTCACTGGCATTTACATCACTGGTCAGCTTTTTGTCTGCTAAGGTGAATAAAATGAGGTCCTTTAATCTCCTGTCATGGAAAGGAGGTCTCCCTGCTTTCAATGAATTTATTAGCCCTGATCTCACATTATCAAAAGTAATTGCATTTTCTTCGATGCTAGACGAGCTCTCAGCAAGAGCTTTTACAATGGTATAAACATATTTTCCCTACAGGCAATTCTTCAGGTGATGCACCCCTGGATGCCCACTCTCTGTCTGTATGGTAACATCACACCAGCAATTCACAGTCCCTTCTGTGTCCTTTACCTTATGTGACGAGCCCTCAGCTCACAGCAAAAGTTCTGATTAGTCCAGTTCTTTGTAGCATCCAAGTTTTCTTTCTGTGTGATATTATGCTATTTCTCTGAACAAAAGATGTCTTCCAACTCTGAGCTATTATCACATTCACACTTCTGTATTATGCTCAATAATGATCACTTTAAGGACGACTCAAGTCTAAACTGTAATGAACTTGTCGTGGTTTTAGGCTGATCCAGCAACTAAAACTCACACAGTCTCTCCTTCTCCAGTAAAGTAGAGAGGAGAGAAAAAAAACCAAAGGGACTGAGGGTTGAGACAAGAGCAGAGGGAGCACCCACCAACCATGGTCCTGGGCAAAACAGGCAGAGCTTTTCTCAAAGCAAAACAGTTTATTAATGATTACTTAGAAGGACAAAGGGAAACAAAAACCGATTACTCGAGAGGACAGAAAGAAACAAAACCAGATCTTAAACCCGACACCTTCCCCCCCCCTTTCCTTTTCCTCCCGGCTCTACCTCCTCCCCCCAGCAGCACAGGGGGCAGGGACTGGGGGAGTGCAGGTCAGTTCATTCCGTGCTGTTACTGCTGCCTCTTTCTTAAAGGAGAAGGAGTCCTTACACCCTTTTCCCCTGCTCCAATGGATCCCCTACCCACGAGGAAAAATCCACAAACTTCTCCAGCGTGAGTCCAGCCCACTGGAAACAATCCTTCCCCACAGATTGCTCCGGTGTGGGCTTTACCACAGTCTCGGGTACTTAGGGAGCTGTAGCCACTCGCTCCGGCGTGGGTCGTCACGCAGACTCCAGATGCCTCTCCGCCTTGTCGTGCACCCCAACACGACCATCCTCGGGCTCAGACATCTTCTCCCCACGGGCTGCGAGTGGGTCTCTACTCCACCGAGGCCGTCCTGGTTGCAGGGGGGCCGCCTGCCATCTCACCATCAGCCGCAGGGGAAACTTGGCTCCGGCACACCTCCTCCCGCTCCATCCTCACTGACCTGCTGTCGATGCGGCTGTTTCTCTCAGATCTCAGTCTTCTCCAGGTGAACTCAGCCCAGCGGGCACCCCGGCAGTGGGGTGCCCCCGAGTTCCCCAGCAGGCTCCGCTGCCGCCATCCTCCGTGGGCGGCGCCGGCCCGACACAGGCAGCTGCCCGGCCGGGAGCCAGGGAGCGGGGGCAGTGCCCTCCTCCCTTCTCTGCTCGATCCTGGGCGAAGCACCTTTTCCGGTCCCTTTGTCCTGACTTAAATAGGGCAATTCGCAGAGGCGCCCTATTGGCTCAACCCCGAGGGGGATGGCAGTCTGATCTGGTGGCCAGAACTAAGCCTAACCCGGTTCCAAAACCGGGGAGGTCGCAGGGAGCAAAACCCCTCTCCTGCCACCAGAACCAGCCCCCCCTCCACATCAAACCATGACAGAACTCTACTGCTAACCTTCCTCCAGATGAACAGTTCTCCTTTCATGGACAGCTAATTGCCATTTACACAACTAATTGTTATTTGCACTTTCACCTGTACTCTGACCTCTTTACAATTTCTACCTGTATCAGCTAAAATAATTTTTCTTGCTGTACTGAATCAAAGGATTCACCAAAGTCTAAATCTTCAGAGGCACTCTGTTTTGTTTAGAAAAGCAAAACAATCTAGCAGGTTGATCTGACACAATCTTCTTTCAGCAATGTTTAATCTTCCATGTTACCTCCATGCCTTAATTTTGTTCTTCATCCAAGATTTGGTCAACATCCTCTGTGTATTATAGTCAAGAGACCACCTGGAAAAACTTCTGCTTTATTTGCAGCTCTCCCATAGTAACATAGAAAGAAGCCTGTGAAGCTTTGATTCCCTCCATGTGTCCTTCATTCATATCCTATTCAAGATCACAGGAGTGGTAATAAGAGAAAGACTATGACAGCACGATACCTTCAAGATTTTCCCTCCTTCTAGAGTGTCTTTTTTTTATCAGTAAGCCGTAAGTAAATGCTGAAACGCAGTCCAAAATAAAGCAAGCTTTAAGCAAGTGTTTAAGTTTGGTACTTTCAAAATATAAATCTTGCATAGTAAAAAATAAGTGTTGTGGTTTAGCCCATCCGGCAGCTCAGCTACCACAAGGTCACTTGTTCACTCCTTCACCGATGAGCTGGAGAGGAGAAAGATGTAACAAAAGCCCTGAGGGTCCAGATAAGAACAGAAAGAGATCATTCATCAACCATGGTCCTGGGCAAAACAGACTCAGTTTGAGGACAAATCAATTTAATTCATTAACGGCTCATTCAGAGAGGATAACAAGAAACAAAGCCAGATCTTTAAAACACCTTCCCCTCACCCCTCCCTTCTTATCAGCTTTACCTTCTTCCCCAGCAGCACAGGGGGAGTAGGAATGGGGGGTTGCAAGTCAATTCATCACGTTGTTTCTGCCACTTCGTAAATAAACCCCTTTATTGTTGGGTAATAGAGGAGGACCCCTCACATTCTTTTCCCCTGCCCAGTGGATCCCTTCCTCATGGGACAGTCCACAGACTTCTCCAACATGAGTCCTTCCCACAGGATGCAATCCTTACCCATCAGATTGCTCTAGTGTGGGCTTCTTCCCCACAGAGTCACAGCTTCTTAGGGAGCTGCCACCCGCTCCGGCATGGGGTTCTCCATGGGCTTCAGATGCCTCTCCACCTCATCATCAGTCTCCAGCAGCTCACAGAGACCATTCTCTATGACCTCCTTCAGGCACAGGCATCTCTGCTCCAGCGTGGGGTTCTCCATGGGCTGTGGGTGGGTCTCTGCTCCACCATTAGTCTCCATGAGCTGCAGAGGGGCTACCCGCTGTCCAACCACAGGCTGCAGGGGAATCTCAGCTCCAGCACATCTCCTCCCACTTCGTATTTGCTGACCTGATGTCTGCATGGCTATTTCTCTCAGGTTTTAGTCCTCTCTCCGGTGTGGCTGTGCTGGGCCCGGTGAACCTCAGTAGCGGCAGCCCAGTGTGGGCAGCCGCCCACCTGGGATCCTGAGTGGCAGCCCCCACCTGCTCTCCAGTGTAGGTTCAGCCTCAGTTTGAGCTCCTTTATCTCTGTCTTAAATAGGGCATTCGCAGAGGTGCTGATTGGCTCGACCCTGGCCTGAGGGCATGAGAAGGGTCTAACTCGGCCAGAGAGTGATCCAACTGGTTTTGGAGCCAGTGAAACTTTTCACAGCTACTTACAGGGTTAATTTCCACAGCCCCTCCCGTGCTATCCAAATCCCATCATGTAAAGGCAGCACATTAAGCTTTTTAACAGCTACTTACAGGGGCTGTTTCTGCAGCCCCTCCCATAAACCCAACACAATAAGGATGACTCTTTCGCAAATAGATGCACTCCTTAGCTTTTATCATGAATTATGATAAAATTATAATGATATATGATAAAATTATAATTATATATGATAAAAGTCCCGGGCAACTACAGACCGGTCAGCCTCACCTCTGTGCCTGGCAAGGTCATGGAGCAGATTCTCCTGGGAACCATGCTAAGGCACATGGAGAGCAAGGAGGTGGTGGGTGACAGCCAACATGGCTTCACCAAAGGCAGATCGTGCCTGACCAACTTGGTGGCCTTTTACGATGGGGTGACAGCATCGGTGGACAAGGGTCGACCAATGGATGTCATCTACCTGGACTTGTGCAAAGCTTTTGACACTGTCCCGCACGACATTCTTCTCTCTAAATTAGAGAGTCATGGGTTTGATGGATGGACCACTCGGTGGATAAGGAATTGGCTCAATGGCCGCACTCAGAGAGTAGTGGTCAACGGCTCAATGTCCAAGTGGAGACCGGTCACGAGTGGCGTCCCTCAGGGGTCCGTGTTGGGCCCGGCCCTCTTCAACATCTTTGTCGGTGACGTGGACAGTGGCATGGAGTGCACCCTCAGCAAGTTCGCCGATGACACCAAGCTGTGTGGTGCCGTCGACACGCTGGAAGGGAGGGATGCCATCCAGAGGGACCTTGACAGGCTGGAGAGGTGGGCCCGTACCAACCTCATGAAGTTTAACCAGGCCAAATGCAAGGTCCTACATCTGGGTCGTGGCAATCCCAGGCATAAATACAGACTGGGTGGTGATTGGATCGAGAGCAGCCCTGAGGAGAAGGACTTGGGAGTACTGGTGGACGAGAAGCTCAATATGAGCCGGCAATGTGCTCTTGCGGCCCAGAAGGCCAACCGCATCCTGGGCTGCATCAAGAGGAGTGTGGCCAGCAGGTCGAGGGAGGTGATTCTCCCCCTCTACTCTGCCCTTGTGAGACCTCACTTGGAGTACTGCGTCCAGTTCTGGAGCCCCCAACATAAGAAGGACATGGACCAGTTGGAGAGGGTCCAGAGGAGGGCCACGAAGATGATAAGAGGGCTGGAGCACCTTTCCTATGAGGACAGGCTGAAAGAGTTGGGGCTGTTCAGCCTGGAGAAGAGGAGGCTCCGGGGTGACCTTATAGCGGTCTTCCAGTACCTCAAGGGGGCCTACAGGAAAGATGGGGAGAGGCTGTTCAGGAGGGCCAGTTATGATAGGACAAGGGGTAATGGTTTTAAAATAGAGGGAGGTAGGTTCAGGTTGGATATTAGGAAAAAATTTTTTACTATGAGAGTGGTAGAACACTGGAACAGGTTGCCCAGAGAGGTGGTGGATGCTCCATCCCTGGAAACGTTCAAGGCCAGGTTGGACAAGGCCCTGAGCAACCTGATCTAGTTGGAGATATCCCTGTTCCTTGCAGGGGGGTTGGACTAGATGACCTTCGAAGGTCCCTTCCAGCCCTAACCATTCTATGATTCTATGATTCTATGAACAGCTTTCACCAGATCTGTGTTCAAGTAAACATGAAGAACCTCATGCTACCTCTGAATTCTGCATTATAATTTTTGGAGGTATCTTGGAAAATTCTCATTACATATTTTATTGTTATTTTTATTTTGCTCTTAATCTTTGTTTATATGGTATGAAAAGATCCGGAGAAAGCATTTTGTTGAGGCAGGAGTAGACTATGGTTTGGAGAAAGAGATAATAAAATATTAATAGTTCACTAATTTACTCCATGCCTGAGTGAACATCTTTATTGATCACAAGCAATACAATAAGACTTTGTATATAAAATACAGGCATCAAAGAGTGCTATTGTGCCTGGCAAGCCTTAAATTATAGTAGACCTTTTCAGAAACCATGTGGTTTTTTATCAAAAGGTAATGCATTATGATAAAGCATCAAAATGAACAGTTTAGTTTTATATAGGTTTTCTGCGTGTTTAAAATGTATACATCAAATGAAAAGTCTTTGTAAAAACATACATAGAAAACATACATAGGACTAGAAAACCAGGGATGATATTTTATCTGTGATATACCATGCTGATGAAAGACTTCTGTTTCAATAACCACATTTCAATGTAAAAACTAGCTTTATTTTATTTTTCCACTACCCTAAGAAGGCCTCACTGAATTTCTGGCCTTCATCTGTATTCCAGACACATACTTTCAGAATTTTTGAGATGTCTGAATGTTGTTTGATTTGCATCCAACTTGCTGACACAGCCCCAGTTTTGTTGCAGATCAAATAATCTAGGTTTTTGGAGGCGAGTGATTAAGAATTCTTATTGATGATTTATACAGTCTTGAATAAACTCGTTTTATTTGGCTTGTCATAACCAGCTTTAATTTTCTGTTCTGCTAGTAAAAGGCTTAGTGGTTTGTTTATCGTACTGCCGTAATGTCAACAACACAATCCACTTTAAAGAGCAAAGTCAATATTGTATTTTATTAAAGCAAATGTGAAGTTTAATTATACGTTCCAGTTAACCTTGGTTTTGTGTTAGCTTTTATTATTTTTCATAAGTAAATCTTTATTCAAAGCTCTTATGTCCTTCTTCTGCCCAGATCTAAGAGCTAGCAAGTAGTGTCTCTGGCAGGGCTTGTTTGCAAGGAGTAGATATACTTTTCCACTCTGGCACTGTGGGTGTGGCTATAGTAGCTGTCCTAGGACTAATAACCATTTTAGTTGGTAAAAAGATGTACGTGACATTGAGCCATTACCATTGGTGAAGCCTGGGCTGCAAACTAGTTCTTGCTCTCTCTCTGAAACACTTTATGTTGGATCTCTGGTGTGATTTGGGAATCAACAGGCTATCCAGGACACCCACATGGGGTTAACGGGGATGACACAGGACATACAGGGAGATCCATATGATAGCTGAAGGCTGAGCTGGATGTGCCACATGTAGGCAAATAAACCAAAACCTCCCTGCAAAATGCAGCATAACTTTCTAATCTGGAAGCCACATTAAATGCACAAATAATTATTTGAATATTCATCACAAGATGAAATAATCATAAACTGAATGTATCCTACCAAGTCTTGGCCTCCAGGTTACTGAGTCTGGATGTAATATAAGGTGGGATGAGATATGCATGTTCTAGGTTCTGCTCTCTTACCATTTGAACCTGGAGTTGAATTTAATCCTTCCACAGAATGTCAGAAGCAAGATCTGTACAGTGAGTGTTTATTGTTGCAGCTATAGAATATTCAGCAGGGCAGAGAAATAAACAGTTTTCTTTTTGTTGAAGGCAAACCTGAATATCTCTAGCTAAGCTTTTTTTTTTTTTCTTTTAAATTTAATTTAAATTTATTTCTATCATCTTAAATAAACACATTTAAAAAGAGAATGGGAAAATAGCCTTTTGCTCTTGTAAATTCACCTTAATCTATACCTTAGATCTAAAGCACTTCAAAAATTTGAATTTTTGGCAATCAGTTCCTTCCATCTCACATTATTAAACTTCAAAAATAGATAGGCTCAGCTACAAGTCCAATAAATGTACAGAAAATTTCAAAAACTTTACAAGTTTCACACTAGCTGAATTTTCAAGGAATGGTGAGGCCAGAATTTTACTAAAGAAAGATTACACTGAATCAGCAGTAATAAAGCAAGGATTAGATACAAAACTCCATGTATTGTAAAATAGGAGAGGTTCAGAAAGGAGTGGTGAAGTATTTAACTATGGCATCCAAATATTATTACCCAGCTGGCTTGAATTGAATATAATTAACTAATTAACTAAGGTTTAGACCCTGCCTACAAAAGGCGGGCCATTTCCTCCTGGCTGTGGAAGATGCAATGGCATTCTTGGAGCTGTAGCCCAGGCTGGTGAGCAACAGCTGGTGACCCCAATGTGATACATCCGAAGAGACCCTGAGGACCCTGGAGCCAGAGCTGGAGCAAGAGTCCTTTGGTGAAGAAGACAGAGCCGCAAGCCCTGACATGATATTTGCGGGAGGGAAGCGTGCTGGAGTTGGAATGAATGGATTGGATCTCTGTTCACTGCAAAGCCTTCTTGGAAAAACACCTTTGAAAACAAAAAACTGGAAAACAAAAAGGGTGAATTATGGCATCCAATTATTATTACCTAGCTGGCTTGAATTGAATATAATTAACTAAGGTTTAGACCCTGCCTACAAAAGGTGGGCCGTTTCCTCCTGGCTGTGGAAGAGGCAACGGCATCCTTGGAGCCGCAGCCCAGGCTGGTGAGCAACATTTAACACCACATCTTCCTTTACTTTCCTGTTTTTACTTCTTCACAGTTCCTGAGGTACTGCTATTGAACATGTTATCAAAATAATGTCTTAAGATTTTGTCAGTTCAAATTATCTTTCCACCATCAAACTCTTATTTCAGTCAGATATTGATTCAAGACAAATGTCTCTTGCCCAAATAAGATGATTCTCCTGTGGTAACGCAAACTGATCAATATTGTCCACATATTGCCCCGCAGCTCCATTCAGACCCTGAGACCCATTTAATCTGTTAAATTAATACATACAGACAAGGTATTAGCTGCTCTGCTAAATTAATTTTGGGGACACCCTTTTATTTATTCTTTGATTTGCATTAAAAAACCTCCCTCATCCCCAGAAGGAGGGTTTACCTTTTTTTTAGCAGGATAAGAATCACCTAACCAAGCATCATCCCTGCACAGCCCAATAAGGTCTCTTTGAAACAGCAAAAACTGACCTATGTGGATTGGAGGATACTTCACTAAACTGACTAGCAAAAAGAAAAATCATAATGGACACCTAATAGCTAAGAAAAAAATTCCCTGATCCCCACAGGTGACAACTTCATGCTCTATAGCATGAGAGTTGATTATCCTTATCATAATAGCAACATACATAATGACAAATGTTATTAGTGGTCATAAAATTATCCAACCCTTTAAAATTTCTGCCACAGTATTTAAATCAAATACCTCCTTCAACGATAAAACCCAAATTGCTGAATACGGATTGCATACAGATGTATATATTTTTTTATTCTAAACTCACTCCCAATTTAATTTAACTGTGGTATTCCCTGCGCGCCATATCCTTCATAATTTTCACAGTAAGACCCTAATTTCTTCTTCTTATCCAGCCAAGCAATTCCAGTCTTTGCGACACCTCTATTTATGCTCTGTCTGTTGCCATTTATTTTGCCCCATGGTGAGTTTTGTAACTCTGCGTATGTTTTTCCTGATGTTGGGTGACCACATTTAGATTAAGGACTACAGAAATATACTAGTTATTAACGCCTTTTAGTGTAGCTGAATTTTTTTGACTTTACAGATTTTAATCTGCTTTAACACATTTGCCAAGTTATTCACAATAATCTCAGGTGATTTTCCTTAGAAAATCCCATATGAATAAAATCCATATACGAAAAGTTTTGACTATTTTGTCTGTTATTATTGGTCACACTCCTTCAGTGTTTCTATACTAAAATAAAACATTAATACTTACTCAGCTGTCAGGAGTTTGGATTTGTTTCAAATAATTTCCAGTACATTTTTCTCCTCTCTGTTGGTTTAAAAAAGTGAAGTGATTTCTGATTCTTTTTTCTTTTTTTTTTTTTTTTTAACATTTGCAAATGAGTATTTTTGATTTTTCTTTTGTAGTACTTTTGATTTTCCTTTTGTGGTTAACGCTGCTAATAATATTGGCCAAAACACTGCTCTTTCCATGCTGTGAAATAAAGAACATTAATTCATGTGTAATTTGGTCGTAAGTGGAAAGAGAATTTTTCTTCTCTTCAGGTAATAAAATTCACTGCAGACAGCGAGCCAGAATTTTGATTATGTGACTCAGTGCAGGTCTGCCAAGGTCAATGTTGCTCTGGTCTTAAGTCCAATAGGGAATAGGTCCTGGTAGATTCTCAGATGACTGTGGAGCAAAAGGTGCTCAGAATTCAAAGCATTGCATTTCATCAATAAGACACCACAGGCCAATATGCTTGTGCATCTGTCCTCTTGTAGGGCTATTATGGTCATATATTTTATGGAATATCATCATGTCTTTCACAAAGGTTTGCAGACCATGCCTCTGTTGAGAAATCACAAGTAATGGATGAAATCACACAATGGATTGAGTCTGCAGGTGGAAAGTAGCTAAGCTGTGACATTGTGCCTAGACAAAAGTATGTCCCATTTGATTTCTGGTTTTGAGTGTTCCTTCCTGTCTTCTGGAAAAGTTTAGAATTTTTTCCAGTTCTTCATTTCAGTTGTTAGCTGTTGAAACCAGCTCCTTTGGACTGATGTCCTCAGAGGTTGAGCAGTTATTCAGGTATTAGTAATATGACTTCCTTTTTGAATTGTAAGATAAGTGGTGAGATGCAATGCAATGAAATCAAATCAAGTCTTTTCAGATTTACATGACTGTGATTTCTGTTTTCCTGCATTTATTGGGAAAATACTTACAAGGCACTGCTTGTACTTTGAGATGCCACAGCTGATTGGTATGAACCAGAAAACAAAGCATTTCTAAAATGCGTGTGCTGAAAAGTAAGTCTGCAGAGAAAAGAATAGCACCGCAGGGTGCCCAGCTCACTTTGTCTTATTGACGTTATGTCAGATCTGGTCAAAAGACAAGCAAAATGATCATTTTTCTAACCACTGCCACTGTAGACTCACTGTGGAAGCTAACAACCAAAATATGATCTTCCTGGCTCGTGAATCAATAACAGCAATAAAGCACTTACAGGTCATACTCTTCTCTCAATTGCACCTGCAGAATTCAATTGTGAGAAGAATTCAGCCTTCATTTACATCTGAGGAACACTGCTGGACTGCTGCTATTGTTTCACCGAAATAACTGGAATTCAAGGGCATTATACTAATTTATCTCATGGAGTATAAATCCCTTGTCTTTCACTGGAAGGCTCAAAGGCTGAGTTGAGCACGTTCTCCCAGTAGACTTGCACAGGATTTGACAGGAAAACCTATTCTTTTTAAACCTTGTTGTAAGCTGTTGTGTGATGTTGTGCTCTTCTTTTGTGTTCATTGCTTTTCCCAGCATATGCTTAAGCCTTGTGAAGGATCTCCTGTATAAATCCCTCACTGACCTCACAGGCCTGGTCAGAGCCAGCTGGTGCTTTGAAGTTACTGAAGAAAAGATGCTGGAGCAATGCATGGTATTAATAGGTGCTACCATGAGGCTACATCAAACCCTATGGAAAAGAACTGCCTGTTGGTATTTTGCTGCCATCTGAGACATTTGCAGAATCAGTAGCTAAAAGGTTTTATCCACACAAGTCTGGCATAAAAACTAATGGATAACAAATCAGTGACTCAAAAATACCTGATTTTATTTTAATGTCCACACTCTAGAAGAAGCTCAGAGAAACTTCAGAAAATCCTCAAATCAATGCTTATAGCAGCTACCTTCCATTTCTGAGCAAGAAGGCAAAAGAGATTTGCTGAAAATATGTTCCTTTTTCATTGGCTCTGTAAGGCCTCTCTTCTCTGGTAATAGGATAAAGAAAATTTCAGAGTTATAATTAGATTTTGACTGTGTAGAAGTGAACTTTAGCATTTGGATTGCAATTAACATCTCCTCAATGTTAGAACAAAGCACAGAGACAAACGATGTCATACCTGTTAAACAAAAGATCAGATTCGAACCACAATTTAGGTATGAAAAATAAGGATTCTAAGCAGTATTCATCTGCATATGCTCCAGATTTCAATCTTGGAAAACCCATTCAGCTGCCTCCTGACACTGGCAGCTGAATTCTGGAGGGCCTCACTTCTAATGTCCTCCTGGTTATCCTGAGTCATGCCAAGGGAGGGTAGATGGGCACATGACTCACTAGCCACCTGGATAAGGCACTCAGGAGAGAGAGACTGGGCTTTTGTCTGGGGTCTGTCACTGTGCTGACATTAAATGGTGGGGTATGGGAGAGGTGCCTGAGGACTGGAGGAAGGCAAATGTCACTCCGGTCTTCAAAAAGGGCAAGAAGGAAGACCCAGGTAACTATAGACCGGTCAGCTTCACCTCCATCCCTGGAAAGATAATGGAACAACTTATCCTTGGTGCTGTTTCTAGGCATATCAAGGATAAGAGGGTCGTTAGGGGCAGTCAACATGGCTTCACTAAGGGGAAGTCGTGCTTGACAAACCTGACAGCCTTTTATGAGCACATCACCCAGTGGGTGGATGATGGTAGAGCAGTGGATGTGGTCTATCTTGACTTCAGTAAAGCATTTGACACAGTCTCCCACGGCATCCTCACAGCTAAGCTGAGGAAGTGTGGTCTGGATGATCAGATAGTGAGGTGGATTGTGAACTGGCTGAAGGATAGAAGCCAGAGAGTAGTGGTCAATGGGAGAGAGTCCAGTTGGAGGCCTGTATCCAGTGAAATCCCTCAAGGGTTGTTACTGGGACCAGTATTGTTCAACATATTCATCGATGATTTGGATGAGGGAATAGAGTGCATGGTCAGCAAGTTTGCTGATGACACTAAACTGGGAGGAGTGGCTGACACACCTGAAGGCTGTGCTGCCATTCAGAGAGACCTGGACAGGCTGGAGAGTTGCGTGGGCAGAAATTTAATGAAATACAAAAAGGGCAAGTGTAGAGTCATGCATTTGGGTAAGAACAACCCCATGTACCAGTACAAGTTGGGGACTGAACTGTTGGGGAACAGCACAGGGGAAAGGGACCTGGGGGTCCTGGTGGACAGCAGGATGACCATGAGCCAGCAATGTGCCCTTGTGGCCAAGAAGGCCAATGGCATCCTGGGGTGTATTAGAAGAGGTGTGGTTAGTAGGTCGAGAGAGGTTCTCCTCCCCCTCTACGCTGCCCTGGTGAGGCCGCATCTGGAATATTGTGTCCAGTTCTGGGCCCCTCAGTTCAAGAAGGACAAGGAACTGCTGGAGAGAGTCCAGCGCAGGGCCACAAAGATGATGAAGGGAGTGGAGCATCTCCCTTATGAGGAAAGGCTGAGGGAGCTGGGTCTCTTTAGCTTGAAAAAGAGGAGACTGAGGGGGGACTTCATTAATGTTTATAAATATGTCAAGGGTGACTGTCATGAGGATGGAACCAGGCTCTTCTCAGTGGCATCCAATGATAGGACAAGGGGAAATGGAGATAAGCTGGAACATAGGAGGTTCCACTTAAACATGAGGAAGAACTTCTTCCCAGGAAAGGTAACAGAACACTGGAACAGGCTGCCCCGAGAGGTTGTGGAGTCTTCTTCTGTGGGGATGTTCAAAACCCGCCTGGACGTGTTCTTGTGTGATCTGATCTATGTGGTCCTGCTCCGGCAGGGGGATTGGACTAGATGATCCTTTGAGGTCCCTTCCAATCCCTAACGTTCTGTGATTAACTGTTACTGACTGAAGCGCTGAGTTATTCTCTGCAGCAAGGACCTGGCCTGTAGCTCAGGATCTCCTGGATGATGATTTCAACAGCCTCAGTCAGAAGTTGCCATTAAACCCAAATCTTCTATTTCCAGAGGAAGTACTCTAGCTGTTGGCTGTTTTATTAGAAACAGATGCCATGGTCACCTCTGACTCCTGTGTTTTGAAATGAAAGTGAGCTGTGCTCTGCACTCAGAAAGACATGAGAAAAGCTTCTTCCTTAGGAGTGATGGAGTTAAATCCAGCTGGCGGCCGGTCACCAGTGGTGTTCTGCAGGGCTCAGTGTTGGGGCCTGTTCTTTTTAACATCTCTATCAATGGTCTGGATGAGGGGATCAAGTGCACCCTCAGCAAGTTTGCAGATGACACTAAATTGGGGATAGTGTTGATCTGCCTGAGGGTCAGGAGGGTCTACAGAGGGACCTGGACAGACTGGATCGATGGGCCGAGGCCAACTGTATGAAATTCAACAAGACCAAGTGCCGGGTCCTGCACTTGGGCCACAATAACCCCCTGCAGCGTTACAGGCTTGGGGAAGTGGGGCTGGAAAGCTGCACAGCAGAGAAGGACCAGGGGGTGCTGGTCGACAGCCGATTGAACATGAGCCAGCAGTGTGCCCAAGCAGCCAAGAAATCCAATGGAATCCTGGCATGTATCAAAACAGTGTGGCCAGCAAGAGCAGGGAAGTGATCGTCCCCCTATACTCAGCACTGGTGAGGCCACACCTGGAGTAGTATCCAGTTTTGGGCCCCTCACTTCAAGAAGGACGTTGAGGTGCTGGAGCGGGTTCAGAGAAGGGCAACAAAACTAGTGAAGGGTTTAGAGAACTTGTCCTATGAGGAGCAGCTGAGGGAGCTGGGGATGTTTAGTCTGGAGAAGAGGAGGCTCAGGGGGGACCTTATCCCTCTCTACAGTTACCTGAAAGGAAGTTGTAGGGAGATGGGGGTCGGTCTCTTCTACCCTGTTATGAATGACAGGACGAGAGGGAATGGCCTCAAGTTGCGCCAGGGGAAATTTAGGTTAGATATCAGGAAAAATTTCTTTACAGAGAGGGTTGTGAATTATTGGAACAGGCTGCCCAGGGAGGTGGTGGAGTCCCCATCTCTGGAGGTGTTTAAAAACCGTGTAGAGTTGGTGTTGAGCAATATGGTTTAGGGACCCTGACAGTGCAGGGTGAATGGTTGGACTTGATGATCTTGAAGGTCTCTTCCAACCAGACGATTCTATGATTTTATTATTCTATGATCACTACATCTGTTGTGAGAAGTTCAGCCTTACCTACCTGAGAGAAGGATGCTAAAATAAATCTCTGCCCTCCACAATCCACTCTGGGCTTTTCTGGACAGCCCTCATGCCAGGGTGTGTCCCTATTTGGGGAACGCTATAACACCTCAGGGCTCTGCGGGCTTCAACTCTAACAATTCAATAGGTTTGATAAATCACTTTTTCATAGTTTCATAGATTTCTAGGTTGGAAAAGACCTTAGAGATCATCCAGTCCAATCGTCCCTAATCTCATGTCAGCCCATTCCAGTGGCTGACAACCCTTTCAGAGAAGAAGTTCTTTCTAACATCCAACCTGAATCTCCCCTGACTAAGTTTATACCCATTTCCTCTTGTCCTATCACCCATCACTAATGTAAAGAGCCCTTCCCCTACCTCCCCACCATCCCTTCTCAAGTATTTTCACACTCTGTCTTCTGTTTTGCTATCTGGAAAATGGGTACAATGATGCTACTCCACTATTTAAGTGCAAAGAGGACAATTACTGGAGAGCTTTGTCTAAGAGCTAGGTGATATTACATATATGTACATTATGTATGTATGGTATTATATATATGTAATGTTTTACAAAACACTTCACAGTGAAGTACTGTTCTAGGGGGAATTCTAGTGGTTTTAGACATACTGCTTTCTTTTAGTAGTATATGCGTGACTGGAAAAAGGGCATTTGTATTTATTATCTTATTGATTTTCATGTAAAAAGCACTTATTTTACATTAGAAAAATAAAAGTCATCTGTACTTGATTGTCAGATTGGCAATTCTTCTCAAGTTATACTTTTCTTCCTCTTCTCTGCAGTTTTGATTGTAATTCAAATTGTCAATCTACAAAGAGAAAATTCATTTTTCTCAATATTTGGTTCTAACCACATGGAAAGAAGGAAGTATTAAAAATTTCACGAGAAAGCATATTTAGATGCTCCAAGCTGGCTTTTCTGGACAAAAGAATTCCAAAGAGAGTAATAATGCTTTAAATAAAGCTTCAACATTTTCTTTGTTAATTAAAATCAAACCGTGGGATGATTCTTTGGCTGATATAAACTGGGATTATTGTGCATAGCAATTTATAGCAGGTGAAGACTGCACTCCGGTACTCTTCTATTGATTTGTACGTGCAAAGAACATTTCAAATGAATGTGCTTCCTCATAGCAGAAATGCATTTAAAAGCAAAAAATAGGTGTGACGTTTTTAAAAATTGTTTTTAACTGTCCTCAACTTGCCTCAAAGGAATTTCATTTAAGAACCTATAGGGGTTTTACAGCTCTTTAGGATTATAAAATGGTGTTTAATTACATGTAATAGATGTACTGGTGCTTTAGCTATAGCAATGAAATAGCAAATATTTATATTCTCTCACATTATGAATTTTCAGCATATTCACTATTTTATTGTTACTTTTTCGTTTTACTTTTTTCTTTCTTATACACAAATAGAATAATCCTCAACAGATAAGAATGGTAGTGCTATTACTTATACATTTATTATTATTATTACTTATATTAATTACTGCTATTTCTGTTTATCAGAAAGCTTTGCACTGAATTGCAACATTTGTCTGAGGAAAAGCAAATTGCATGTAGAATCTAATTATTTTTCTAATGGTAGAATGATTTCTCTGTGTCTTCTTTCTAGTTTTCAGGCTAGATTATTCAGATTTTCTGTTTTATTCCTTCTCTCTCCTCACATCTCCTTTTTTGATATACTTCTTTCCTTGTGTTATCTTCCTCTATTTGATTGTACCCTTGTGTCTTGTCTGCTTCGCTAGAAGCCCTAAAGAAATCACAATACGGTACAGTGTCACTGCAGCTCCTCACTTATATCTTTTAAATACATCTTTCTGTACAGAACTGGGAAGAGAAATTTAAAGAAACTTCTACAGATTTTCTTAATCTGGAATATTGCACAGATGTAACAACACTCCCTGAATCTCTGACAGAAAGAACGTTTTTATATACCATAGAGAAAAAGCTAACAATTTAATCACTTTTTACCCACCCCCATCCCACCCTACACAAGGAAAGAAAGTGTAGTAGAAAAGTAAGAAGTATATTGAAAAAGGAGATGTGAGGAGAGAGAGGGAATAAAACAGAAAATCTGAATTCTCTTTTCTGTTTAGAAATTTGGATGAATCCAGATTTCTTGCAGAATATTTTGTGGACTGATGACTACCTTCCTGTGATTCTGTGGGGAAGAAGCCCACACTGGAGCAATCTGGTAAGGATTGCATCCTGCAGGAAGGACTCACACTGGAGAAGTCTGTGGACTGTCCCATGAGGAGGGGATCCATTGGAGCAGGGAAAAGGAGTGTGAAGAGTCCTCTTCCTTTAAGAAAGGAGCAGCAGAAACAACGCGTGATGAACTGACCTGCAACCCCCCCATTCCCTGTGCCCCTGTGCCGCTGGGGAAGGTGGTAGAGCCGGGAAGAAGGGAGAGGTGGGAGGAAGGTGTTTTTGAGATCTGGTTTTGTTTCTTGTTATCCTCTCTGAATAAACCATTAACAAATTAAATTGATTTGTCCCCAAACTGAGTCCATTTTGCCCGGGGCCATAGTTGGTGGGTGATCCCTCCCTGTTCTTATTTGGACCCTCAGGGCTTTTCTTACATTTTTCTCCTCTCCACCACACCGAGACGGAGGAGTGAGTGAGCGGCTGAGTGGTGGCTGAGCTACTGGATGGGCTAAACCACGACAATCCTGAAACAAAAACATAAAAGTATGACTGCTCCTGGGTTTATGCTTTCTCTGATGGCAAAGACCAGATTGTAAAATCTTTCACCTATGTAACCAAAGAATTTGTATCAAGAAATGGAAACTCTCTTGCTGCTATTACCAGAGCTATTTTTATCAGTCATTTAACCTTTCTGGGGTTCATTCTGATACCTTCTGTTTTGTAGCTGAGATATATCTGTTAACATTCCTGATGCTTTTCCTTAGCTAAATTTTAACCATCCTTTCCGCTTTTTTGGTTGAAGTTTTTTAAACTAAGTTTTCTGAATCATTTGGTTATATAGGTCTAATAAGTTTCCTTCTCATCCAAGCAGCTCTTTTCCTTCTTTCCTAGACGGTCTATGACATCATGGGAGGGGAGAAAAACTCTCATCAGCTGTAGCCATATGGACAATCAGCTAATTTGTCAACAATTTTATTTTGAGCAATTTGCAGTCCAAGTTCTAATGAAAGACAGGTGATAATGGGCAGTAGCTTATATTTAGAGACTTGTGTGAATTTCCAAGGTGCTGTGGTTCAGCACTTCTCCTGTCCATATAATTTATCTTCTTACATCATGTTACTCGATCATTGCTTACCTTACTGACTTTTACCTGCAAAACCATGCTGTGAAGCAAGGAAGCTCTATCACTGTTTCACAGATGGCAAACCACAAACCATGAGGACCTTCCTCTCTGCAGCATGTCATGCTTTGTCCTCTCAAAAATTTGGAAGGTGTATAGTCATATCAGTAAAGCATTCCACTTGGGCTACACAGCTTCACTGAGCGATCAGATTAACTATTTGAAGTGTACTGTCACTGCTGTTCTTTCACCACTCAGGCTACTGCCTTTGCATGGCATCGGTCTGGACACACAAGCTTGCTAGGAACTGGCCCAGCTACACATAACATGACAGTGTGTTGTGAATCTTAAGTATTCCTGGAATGATTTTCTCAGTATGAGGTAAAAATTCTCTGCCTAGGCTGAGAACTGAGATCACAGTAAGCGGCTACCACTGTGGTACCACAAGCATGAATCTATCTATCCTAGATTTTAGGTGGTGAGTATGAAAAAAAATCAAATGTAGCTGGAGGTTTTATGTAATTGATATTTTATATTCTGATTTCTGCCTTATTGTATCTAATTTCTACCAAACACCAACAAAAGACTTTCCTGCCATTAAAACCTGGGACTGGGTCTGATGGCTGATGGCCTTTAAACAGGACGGATGGATATGTGATCAATAAAAGGTTTCTTCTCTCTGAGTGTGGCTAGGATAAAGTGTCACTACAATGCACAAATCTTCACAACCTTTTCAGCTCAGACATGTCCCATTAGTAGTAAAACAAAAGCAAATGGAACAGAAACGTCTACTTTCTTGAGAGATCACCAAGATGCTTATTTAGTCATTTAGACATTTCACCTGAAAAGATAAAAGTCTCTGTCCTCTTTTTCACTTATCAGTCCATAAATTAGAGGTAATAGTATTGGTAATGATAAATCTACCCCAGTATAAATCCTGGATGTCCTTGAAGAGGATCCATATTGTATTCTGGTCTTGTTTATTTTTTCATCTTCATTTTTATTTAGCTATTTCTGAAATTTCAACTTTTAGGCTTTAGAACAAAGCAATTAGAAGTTCCTTCCCCGTGGAGGAGTGACAGGCACATTTTTATATTTACAGTTATTGAGAAGAAACTATTCCCTTTTTCATTATGCAAATAGATCCAGAAATAATTAGGAAGAATGATAATGATACATGCAAATCCCAGAACTAACAATTTGTGAGATGTTCCTAGTTTATGTCATAGTAAAGAGCCTTTGACTTTCAAAACACATAAATACAGTACAATGTGCTTTGTAGAGTTAGAATCATAGAATGGTTAGAGTTGGAAGGGACCTCAAAGATCATCTAGTTCCAAAACCCCTGCCATGGGCAGGGAAACCCTCCACTACACCAGGTTGCCCAAAGCCTTATCCAGCGTGGCCTTGAACACTTCCAGGCATGGGGCATCTACAACTTCTCTGGGCAACCTGTTCCACTGCCTCACCACCCTCAGAGTGAAAAATTTCTTCCTTATATCTAATCTAAATCTCTCCTCTTTCAGTTTCAATCCATTGCGCCTTGTCCTTTCACTACACGCCCTTGTAAAAAGTCCCTCTCCAGCTTTCCTGTAGGCCCCCTTCAGGTACTGGAAGGCTGCTATAAGATCACCCCGGAGCCTTCTCTTCTCCAGGCTGAACAGCCCCAACTCTCTCAGCCTGTCTTCATAGCAGAGATGCTCCAGCCCTCGGATCATCTTCGTGGCCCTCCTCTGGACTTGTTCCAGTAGCTCCGTGTCCTTCTCATGTTGGGGACTTCAGAGCTGCATGCAGTATTCCAGGTGGGGTCTCACAAGAGCAGAGCAGAGGGGCAGAATCACCTCCCTCGACCTGCTGGCCACGCTCCTTTGGATGCAGCCCAGGATACGGTTGGCTTTCTGGGCTGCCAGCGCACATTGCCGGCTCATGTTGAGCTTCTCATCCACCAGCACTCCCAAGTCCTTTTCCTCAGGGCTGCTCACGATCCATTCTCCGCCCAGCCTGTACTTGTGCTTGGGATTGCCCCGACCCACGTGCAGGACCTTACACTTGGCCTTGTTGAACTTCATGAGGTTCATGAACTTGTTGAACTTCATGAGTTAGGAGAGAACAACCCTTAACGATACAGTCAGTTACCTTTCTGAAAAAAATAAAAGCAAGGAAAGGTGCCTTACAATTCTCTCAATTTTATTATTTGAAGATAACAGTAACAGAAGAGAATAGATCTTCTGGGTCATCTTTTTTCATTTCATGGTAACACAGGCTGCCGCATAAAATACTACTTTTCCATAAACCAGTGGAGAATGAGCTTTTGCTTTCACATCTTTTGAAAAGTTCCTCATAAATTCTTCATACTACGTATCTTCACAATTTTTGGCAGAAGTTGGTTCCGATCAGGTGGACAACTTCTATTTGGCATGAAAAGAAATCCTTTGCTTCTTTCCTGATTTATTTATGGAAGGAAAAAAATCAAAACTCTCTAAGCTTCTCTTTTTCTCTCCTGAACAAAGTAAGCTGTTTTAATCTTGCAGTTAGCTTCTTTCTGAATGTCTCGACTTCTCTTCCAGTCCTTCTTGAATATGGAGGAATGAAAATTTTGTCCAGGATCCCAGCAGGAGTCTTTTTAGGGCCTTGTTGGTTTGCTGTAACAGCTTCTGGAAATATTGATCTAACCACTTGCAGTCTTCATCTTCTGTTTATAGTTACTTTAGTGTGGTTGAACCTCATCTGTAACTGCACAAAGGTAATTTTTATAACTCATAAGAGTCTTACAACAGAGTGATAAACCCTGAGTACCAATCTCTGGATGAAGAAGGTCTCTGTCATGCATATCTCATGAGAGAAGTCCAGACAATGTGATTCCAACGATGTGGACGGCTGACCAGAACCATGGCTATGTGAGGTCCCTCTATAATTAACCTCGGTGCACTTAACCTTAGTTAAGTGCGTGCCCCAAGATCAGACATTCAGTAAGAGGCAGTGAACAATCAGAAAAGATGTGATGGAAATGATAGTTGGAAAGATGATGCTTTCATGTGAATCTCTCATATGTAGACCTGAAATGTAGGAAGCAACAAGGTGGTTTAAAATCACTCTCTCCTGTTTTCCCTCCATCCCTGTGTGAAGTGGAGTAAGAGAATAAATAAAAATCAAACTCACACTGTTCACGCACTCGAGACCTATGAGGATTTGGTTTCTTATCAGCACTGCTTTTTCTGAGCATACATCATTCATATATTTTTTTTGTCAAATCCAGAGTCCCTGAAGGATTAGTGTTCACTTTAAAAAAACTTACATGAACTCAAATTTGCATTTTCCATTTCACTCTGCTTTTCTAAGTACAATGTAATTCAGACCCATTTGAGTGATATAAATTACATTTTAGAACTAGCTAGTTAATTATGTTAGAGACAGACATCTCAAAAAAGAAAAATGTTGGAGAAAAAAGTAACTTAAATTTGACTCACTGGCATGTAATCTCTATATTACAAAGGAGCTGTATTTTTTAAACAATCTGTAATAACAAAGTCAGCCCTACTGAAGTAGCCCAGTTTAATGTCAAATAACGTTTTTCAGATTTGATGAAATGAAAAATTGGGGTGGAGAAATACAACGTACAGCTGAGTCAAAAAAAATGTTTTTCAGATTGTTCAGCAACAATGTTAATAAAAGCAAATGAAAAATACACTTTGTTTTTAGGTGAACCTGACATGCTTTGCTTTGTGTCAAATTTTTAATCTATTTGTCAAAACCTCAAGTTTCTTTTTATTTCAGTCACTGTTTATATGAGGCGTCTTTTTCTGAAATAAGGTCTGGAAATATCACATGGCCACCAAGCTGTGCCCCCTCTTCATCTTCTTTTGAGGAGAGAAGCAGTTCAGAGCATCCAAGTAAGGTTCATCTCAGCTGTGGCAAATATCTTTCCTTCATCTTTTAATAGGCATGAGAGCACCTGCTTAAGCAGCTCATGTAACCTGATCTCATGCTCGTAGCCAGAGAGAAGCCTTTCCAGATCAGCTGCTAACAGTGCCACTTACTGAATCTCTGATCTTGGGGCATTTACTTAACTGTGCATTTCGAGCAGTTTGTGTCTAAAAGGGTGAGTGCTAGTTACCCTCACTGAGGCCTTGTTATGATTGCAAATGAGATTTCCACATTCCCAAGAGGAGTTTAACTGCTTACTCCAGTTGATTTCAAGGGGAACCTGGGATTTAATTCCTTTAGACATTTTTGAAAATTCTGTCCTACTTAATTAATGTCTGTTCAGTGCTTTGAACATGTTAAAAATGTGTATAAATGTGATGTATTCTTGCTGTTCATGAAATATCCATGCATCAGGTTGAAAGATATTTATGTTAACCATATACCAAAGACTTACGAAAAAGAGATCAGACTCTTGAAAGTGAGGCATTTTTTACAAACAATCTGCATACTGAAATAAAAGTAGAAATCACAATAAATACAGACTGAGACAAATAGTTCCAGCAGATATGTTTGTACTAGCGCTCAAAAGCAGTGAGGCTTTTACTGATATGGGAAAAGTGGTCACTGGGACTTAAAGAAATTCATAGAATCCTAGAATCCTAGAATGGTTTGGATTGGAAGGGACCTCAAAGATCATCTAGTTCCAAAACACCCTGCCATGGGCAGGGAAACCCTCCACTACACCAGGTTGCCCAAAGCCTCATCCAACCTGGCCTTGAACACTTCCAGGGATGGGGCATCTACAACTTCTCTGGGCAACCTGTTCCACTGCCTCACCACCCTTATTGGAAAAAATTTCTTCCTTATATCTAATCTAAATCTCCCCTCTTTCAGTTTAAATCCATTGCCCCTTGTCCTATCACTACACGCCCTTGTAAAAAGTCCCTCTCCAGCTTTCCTGTAGGCCCCCTTTAGGTACTGGAAGGCTGCTATAAGATCACCCCGGAGCCTTCTCTTCTCCAGGCTGAACAGCCCCAACTCTCTCAGCCTGTCTTCATAGCAGAGGTGTTCCAGCCCTCGGATCATCTCCGTGGCCCTCCTCTGGACCTGCTCCAGCAGCTCAGGGCTGCTCTCAATCCATTCTCCGCCCAGTCTGTACTTGTGCTTGGGATTGTCCCGACCCACGTGCAGGACCTTGCACTTGGCCTTGTTGACCTTCATGAGGTTCTCACAGGCCCACCTCTCCAGCTTGTCAAGGTCCTTCTGGATGGCATCCCTTCTCTCCAGCGTGTCCACAACACCACACAGCTTGGTGTCATCTGCAAACTTGCTGAGGGTGCACTCAATTCAGCTTTATGATTATGTTAAAAAAATTAGAGAAGGAAAATTTGAGTTCCTAAATTCCTCTATAGGCTCTTTTCAGTGCTACTCAGTGCCAGGACCATAGGCAATAGGCACCAACTGAAACATAGAAGGTTCCCTCTGAACATCTGGAAACATCTCTTTACTGTGACTGTGACTGAGCACTGGCACATGTTGCCCAGGGAGGTTGTGGAGTCTCCATCCTTGGGGATATTCGGGAGCTGTCTGGACATGGTCCTGGGCAACCTGGCTCTAGGTGGCCCTGCTTGAGCAGAGGTGTAGGATGAGATGAAGTTCAGAGGTCCATTCCAATCCCAGTCATTCAGCGATTCTGTGATTTTGTGATTCAGTGAAGACACAGCTCTCTATATAGGGAGGAGGAGATGTCATTAAAAAAAATTCACCTTGTCATTAGAGTTCAGCAAGTAGCTGGTTTAATGTTTAATAGCAAACCAAAATCTAAACATATAAATGTGTTATTTTGGGTACAGCAAAACACCTTATTTGAGACAATATTTTACCCACTACAAAAATAAATATATCCATACTTAATATTGAAATGATTCAAAATGAGAGATTTTAATGTTTATTATTTTCTCAGTATTTGTTTTTTCTATTTCTTGCAATTTAGAAGAGATGCAGGGTCATTTGTTTTAATGGCATAATGAATGTAACCATTGTTTTTTTCACCTGTTTGCTTATTAGGGTCTTATTTAATCATCTTTTGAAAATCTGAATCCAGGTAAGAAGTCCACAGTTGCACTTAATTTTGAAACACATAACTCTTACTGAGAACCTTAAGAAGGAGAAATATCAGCTAATAGACTCCTTTTGAAATGATAGAGTAATATTCAATTAGGATTATTCCAGCAGTTGTTAGATGTCAGTATTGTTCCATGGAAGTCCAATTAGAAGTAGATTTCTCTGGCTGTAAGCAAGATAGCTTCTCAACTGTGAAGTTTGGAGGAACTAGTTGTTGGTGTTCAGCACCTCATCTATTAACAAGAGACTTTAAATTACATACTCAGTGGAGCAGTAATCATTAGAGCAGACTCAAGATGCACAATAGAGATTTAATTTCACTGGAACTGTTCCTAATGAAATTCTGCGTGGTGCATAGTATTTGAATTACATTTTTGGTTAGGCCAAAAAAAAAGATACAAGGAGAAAAGCGGTACTGTCTAAAAATATTCACTAAGATCCCTTTGAAAAATTCAAATCAGGTATGATATGTAGGTTGAGTAGCCTGATTTTTTTTTTTTCTGACAGTATAATGTATTTAACCTTTATGTTTCTTTCTTGTATTTGATTTTCTACTCTGTATATAATGAAATGTCTTTTTTTTTTTTTTTCCTAAGCTTCGAACACTGCTGCATAATGCCCTAGGGACTTCTCCAAGGTTATTAAATCCATTGCTTTGTCACAAGTTACTAGAGGCTACACTAACTCTCTTCCCTGTTTGGAAAGTTGCTGTAATATTTCTGGTCCTCAGAAATGAATAATGTGATTAGTACCTTAGGGAATACAAACAAAAACATTAGCAAAGTACATTTTCCAATATTTAAGAGGGCAAACCAATCCTCAAAACAAAAGTTGTATGTTCCTGAACACTGTCTAATAACATTAACCTGAAATCACTTGATTTAATTGCCCTGTTAAGCAGTTTATTGCATTACTTATGAGATAATAGAATGAGTTCAAAGTGGGTTCATTGTATTATCTTATAAACAATGTAGCACATCATTAAACAGGATGATAGAAATCAATGTATTTTATAAGAAACAATTATGAAGGCTCATGTAAAGCCGCTAATGTGAATAACAGAAAGACCTCACTGTGACAAGGGAAAAAAGGCCTTTGTGAGGATAAAAAGACAAAGCAATGTCAAACTGTAATTCCCCGGAATCAGATTAGAAGCACAATTCTCCAAAATTGTTAGTTTCCCTCTAGTGTGATATGCTGCCCTTAAGACTTCACCCAGAAGTATGCTGAAGTCTCTTGCCTGGCTTATGGACAGTAATTTCAAACAGGTATCTTGTCAGTTCTGTTCTTAGTGCATTTAGCACAGATGTGTGACAGTCCTCCAAGCATCTAACTTGCAAACTTGTGATGATCTGTTTTGACATATGTGTCCACAGGGAGTGCAAATAGAAACGTTAAGAGAGGCCAAAGAGAGAAGACAACTGATCCAATCAGTAGTGGAAGAAGTAATTTTGTGTTGTCTGAGGGAACTGACGGTGCAGAGAGAAATACTGGCTCAATATCACCTTAGTGCCCCTCAGCCTGGTGTATCTGCCCTTGTTCACCAGACATCTTCACACTTCCTTTGCTACAGCCCTGGGAATTTATGGGCATGCATATGAATGAGGAGTCCAATTTTGGTTTTCATCCCTTCGGAAATGAGAGCAGATCAAAATACTGGAATATCGTTTCAGAGATCAGATACTAAGTGAGAGTGGTTCAGTGATCCTAACAGATCTGCAAAGTATTTGCATGCTGAGCTCCAGAGCCTGAACGTGATGGAGGGAGCGAGTTCAGAAGATGTCGGAGCCCCCCCGCCTGAATGCCTGTCCTGCATTAGGAACATTTCATGCTCCACCTTTCAATAACTGCTGCAGTGCTGCCCATCTCACACCGTGTGCACTGGCATTTCCATGTACACTTGAGGAAATTTAATTAATCAAAGCAATTTTCAGAATGGGGAACTAGCAGGGAAATGATTAGTTCCTTGTATCTGCCTCTTCCCTGGTTTGCAATTCCACTGAGCAATGCAGAGAGTTCAGGGTCTAACTTGGGTAAAAAGCATATTTCTCTGATAAAAGTGAGGTCTCGACTGTGGTAACAGAGAGTTGCTGTCTCATGGCTTGCAGTGAAAATGTAGGCTGGATTCCTCCCAGTAAACTATAAATGTATTCCCTCGGAATTGTTAGGCACATTTCAAGAAATTGTAATAAAAGTTACCTCTATTAAAAGTTTGGGAATTTTTGTGGAAAATTCTTAGGTGGGAGGAAAAAGATCCCTTCAAAGAGATCTGGCCCAAAATAATTAAGACCCAACTCTATAAAAAAATCTGTTCTTTAAACTGTTATCTTCTGCAGTGGGAGGACACAGGGACACCCACCCTTCCTGTAGTTAAAAGATGTGTAAATACCTTTTGCATACTCTCTGGGAATAAGGTGGCCAAAGACTTTTATTATCTGGACATCAGTCTCCAATACATTCATTTAAACATTTTTCAGTTAGCTATTGTTATTTATTACAGCATCTCTAAATATATTGAATTATAACCTTGTCTTAGCAGTGCCATATTCTTGCCTGACAGAGAATAAAAACTTCAGGACAGGTATTCACTCACACATTGGCTTTAATTTTCAGTTTTAGTGGAAACATTTTGATTTACACTATCTAAACCCAAAGAAAAACCAGATTCTGCTAGAGAACAGGAACATGTTTATCCCTTGACCATGCCATTCATGGATAAAAAGGTTTATCATATTTCCTAGCCAGCAATGGTTAGTAAGGTTTGCTAGCTTCCTTGCTCAGCAAAGAAAATCCATTGTAATTACTCCTGGGAGCTACTCAGGAAAAGTTTTTGACTGACGAAGCCTGAGTGAAGATAAGAGGATGGAAACTGTTCTGCTTGTCATTTCAGTAGCAATTTTTGAGGCTACTGTGTGTTGTTTATGTGGCAGGGAACTATAGACCTTGCTGGCAGGATCGTAACCCAAATGTCTAGGTCGATTCACACAGGAGATAACTGTAGGATATACAAAGGCACACATATGCTTGGTGTGAAACAACTGAGATAAAAAAATGTGACTGACAAATGGTGAAAGTGGTAGGGAAAGCAATAATAACAGTTCAGTAAGGAAGCTGAAAGGTTTTAGGGGGCTGAGAATCCTCTGTCTCTGTCCTGCAGGGTGCATAACCCCCTGGCCTTGGGTCTGCTCTTCAGCAGAATGATGTTTAAGCACCAGCAACAGAAGAGAAATGAAGGTGGAAGAGCTCTGCACCATGGAACTGGCGCTGGCAAATAATCTGAATATAGAGCCTGAAATTGATTGTGGTCACAGCAGTGAGTTCTTTATGGCTAAATGAAGCCACTTTATAGAAATCTCTGTAAGGACATGGATTTGCTAATACGAAGATATTGTGGTTTAACATCATTGAATTAGTACAGTTCTATAGCTTCTCGCCTACATTTGGGCAGCCCTATTTTAAATACAAAACCATCTTCCAAAGGCCAGATCATATGCCCCTCAATATAAGAAAAGGATTTTATTCTGTAGTGTTCAAATACTCCTTGGTTAGAACTGTTTCATCACAGTTTCTGTAGGCTGCCACGTCATAGGCCTTAAGTCTTATTGCTCTCACCTACCCTTTCTAGCCTAGGTCTGGAGCTTGACATGCCAAGCTAAGGGAAATCAATTTCAGCATCCAGAGAGTAGAAAAAGTGATATGGATGGTCATTATATCTACCCACTGCTCTGCTGCCCTCCAGTCTTGAAAGGAAACTTGATAAAAATGACAGATCTTTGATGCAGAACATTTCTCTGCTTTCCATCGATATCACAGCTTACCGAGAGGCATGGAAAGGTGATGTGATAGGCTATTTTTCTGTTTTTGCATTTTTGTACGTAGTAACAAATATTTTCAATGAAAAATAATGCAAGAATGGACATTTAACTTAGGCAAAACAGAAAGATATCATATTACCTTTTATGTCTACTGGAAAAATCAACTTTAACAGCTACCTGAAAATTACCTTTCCGATCTCTCTGAATGATCTCCCTTCCCCTCTCAGCATGGGGAGCTCTGTGCAATTTCTCTGCACCTTTGCTTTCACTGGAACACTCCTGTGGGAACTCATTTTCAACTCAGACATATCCTTGAATGTCGAGCTTGCCCCTAGTACTGGATCAAACTTTAGCTTAGGATGACTAAGACACCTTAAAGCCACCAGCCTAAATCTAAGTCAAGCTGAGCACAGACAGAATGAAAAGTGTGTCTCTGAGGGAGGGATTAATTTCACCCATCTTTAGGAACCTGACAGTTAGTCCTGAAGTCTGAACAATTCTTTTCCTCTAGAGTCAGTGAAGAGAGTGGCATCTCCAAATAGTGATTCATCTATCCTAAGGCAAGTATTGAATGCATGATAAGTTTCCACCTGAAGTGCCTATTTTTCTTGGGTTGCTGCAGAAGAATCCTAGTTAAGCTTCAGTAACTACACTTAGTGCAGCTGAAGGAGGAGGAGAGGAAGACCCCATTTATTCCTAGTGTGTTGAAGGCTTTCAGGCTGCGATTCTTTCCAGATTTCCAGGGTCTCAGAGGAGGCTTTTTACATACCCTAAGAGAGTTTACTGTATGAACACAAAGAATAGCAGATTCAAAAGTTGCTGTTGTTCCCGTAACTTTGTCATAGACTAGAAGAACTCAGGAATTAGCAGCTAGTCTGCTTGTTGAATAACTGTGTTAACATGTGTTATAGTAGGTTAATATCCACTTTATTCAGGATATTTGTGCATTTGATTTTCTTTCAAAACATTATTTATTATCAGACCAAGTATCTCTATGCTCTCAGATTTGTTATATATATATATCATAACGAACATAAAAATATATTGTTAATACGTATAAATATCTAACCAAAGCTCAAGGAACTTGTTACTATAAGTGATTTCAATAAAATTTCGTCAGTATCAATTTAAGCGATACACAGTTAAATACCTAGAAAAACTCTTTATGTTTAATTGTCGTTAAGGGAAGTTTCCCAAAGCTTCCTGATAGTCCCCTCCACTTCACAGCCTACCCAGAATAGGTTCTACTTTGGACAAAAGTATACGATTCTCAGAAGAGGCGCTCTGCTGTCATCTCCTATAACACAGAAGATTCAATTCAGGGTCTCTCAATGATAAAATATATGGCAGTGCAATGTGGGAAAAAGGCAAGCTAGTTTCATACACTGTATGTCTTTGTATCTGATATCACATCAAAGACAAATCACGCACATGGCATATCCCATGATCATGTTTTCACAAACTCTTTTGAATGACAATATTTATGGAAACTCATTCAGAGCCAGCTTGGTCAGCCCACACTCACGAGCCTGGCAGTTTCAAACTCCCGGGCTGGGAGGGCCCATGTTAATGGCATAACTCAGGATCAACGTGTGATGGATGCAGTCATGAGTAACTGGGAGCAGCCTCCCAAAAGCTTGAGGAGTTTTAGTTCTATGCAATACTTTTGTATTACTATTATTTTTTAATTCTGTAGGAATTAAACTTGTGGTAACTCATTGTTATTCTCCTCTAACAAGTTTTTAACCTTTTGGCTAACTTCCATCAAAGTTCTCAGAGAGGTGAAAGTCTCAAGGTTATTAAGCTCCTGTAAAGTTTATGACTATAGACAACTATGTAGAGGAGAGATGCTGTATTTAGAGTTCAGATACCTTCCACATTGCTTGGCAGCAGCAAGCTGGCCAGTCTTCCTATGTAGATTGCGTGCCTGCCAGTGCACTGCTCTGATCAGGTCAGAAAACGGGCTGTGGCTTGCTCAGCTGGCAGGCTGGGGAAAGTGTGTACAGACATTTGAAAATTTGGGATTGGCTGTGATGAAGGAAACTTGAAGATGAGAAAGAGAGCTGGAGCTATTGCAAGTATAGACGAAGCACAGGAAATGCTGACCAGACACCATCACTTTTTCTTCTCACGGAACACCTTTAGAGAAATGTTTAATGAATAGGGGGTTCATTGTGCAGAATGAAGCATCTGCCAGTGGCATTTATCTGAAGGCTGGGTATGGTATGAGCAACAAAATCTCTCTACATCACAGATGTTTTCCAGAAAAGATCATCTTTCATGGTGAGAGCCACTCATTCTTGTTCACCGAAGCCATGGTTTGTTGTCTATAAATGTTTATGAGAGTGTTCAGCGTGAGGAACTGATTGGTTTCACATTCGCTACTCATAGGACCATCAGATAACAGCTTTTATTTACTACTTCAATGAAGTAACCCCCAAAAAAGAATGTCCTGATCTCCTGTGACTAATCTACCCTGCTTTGTATGCACCTCTGAGATTTATCTTCGGAACAGATTTATAGTTTTAGTTAGCCTCAGTTTCAAGAGTCATCTATCCTGATCCTGCAGTGGAGGTAAATGGGATCTTCTATGTTCTCTTGAAATAGATGCTGGAAGCAGTCCCTGACCTATCTGTGATGTGATGCTGTTAGGGTTCAAAGAGAGCCATGCCGCTATTTAGAAATTGGTAGTGCAACAGACATAAATGGTGCTACTGCTATTCACATTTCTTTTTTCCTCTGAATGTAAAGAATACGCGGGGTCAGTACACGGATATGTTCAGGCTATTCCATGGCCTGAAAAATCAAACATTAAACAGGAAAAAAGGGTACTATGCATAAATATATACATATAGACGATCCATATGTGCATGGCAAGTTCAAAACTTCTAGGATCTATCAGATTCTCTGTGCCTGTAATACATGAAGGATTTGAGCATAGCAGGAAGTCTGATACAGGACATACCATGCTTTTTCAGATTTACCCATATTGGAAATCCTGACATTATGTCACCAAATGTCAAATTCGCGGTTGGAGTATAAGTTCAGAACAGATGCTCTCCTGATCATTAAAAATATTGTCATTTTAAGAGAGTAGATGTTAATGTGGTCACTGAACAGGCAAGTATACCTTGCCTACTACAATTCCTAGGGCAGTAAGCTTGGAGAGATTCCCTTTGTGGAAACACTTTGTGTGTCAGGAGGCTTTCCCTCCTTGTCTCTACCCTTCCCCCCAAAAAAAACCCCCACCTAATATTCAGAAGAAAGGCAATGAAGCAAGCAGCCCATGACATGCTTGCTTTCGAAAGAGTTTTCTGTTTTAACTTTAGTTGCAAACCTCCCTTGGAGATTCCTTCTGTGAAAGCGATACTAAATTAATGGGGAAGCCTGGCCTCAAAGAAGCTAATGACAAGGTGCTCTTTACTAGAGTGGGGCAAAGATTCTACTGTCTGTTGTAATACTCAAAACCTCTGTAGAAACACTTTCAGAGCTTGAAAAGATATGGACTATTACTGTACTATATTTTACCACTTATTTAGAATGAGCTAGTAGTTGCTTGGAAAAAGGTAGCATTAGTCTTAGTTTGCTTCTTTGAAGTCAGTGATTTGACTTCAACTTTGCCAATAGGAAATACTCTGGAAAGGTCTGACGTGCTCCCAGAGAAGGAAAGTTCTAGTAGCAGCAGGTTAAAAAATAACAGCAGCATCGAACTTGAGCAACCCTCATTGGTTTTGAAATTGCTTCTCTTCTCTGCTGTTGTCCAGAAGGAAATAATCAGACAAATGCAATACTTTTCCTTTTTATTGATTTATTACTTTATTTTTATTTTTTAGAACACAATTTCATTACTTGAATGAGACTTCCATTATCTGGTTTTATCCTCCACATTGAGCAGGACATATTAAATAAAGTTTTCAAAGCATTTCAGCATTAAAAGGCTAGCACAATAGTATGGTTGTTAGAGCATCCAAAAATTAAACAATTGTAAATAGACAAAATTGGCATCTGATTCCACTGTTCCATTCTCATGCAAATCTGCTGGAGGATTTCAGAGCAACTTTTCATGAGATCAGAATGTAAGAGCTGCCATACTGGGTCAGACAATTTTTCTAGCTGTATCTCGACTCAGACAGTGGTCAGCAATGGATGTTTGGGAGAATAATATAATGTTATTAACTCATTAAAGTGAAATATCTGAAGCTGTCTTATCTGTGTGTCATACAATAAGGCTATGAAGCTGCTCCTGAGCTCCCATTGTGTACAGCTTGGAACAGTAATATAAAGCAATACTTATTTCAGCTTGCTGTGAGTGAGTTGCAGCTCTCAAGAGGAGCTCAGTGTAAATGCCTTTCAGGTATATCCTGGCATACTGGGACAGCTTGAGCAGTGGGAGGCAGTGAACACCTCAGTCCTTCAAACCTGCCTTTATAATACGCCAAAATCTGGGCAAACTTAGAGTGGTCCTTCACAAACAGACGCCCTGCCAGCTTCTGGGAGTCACAGCCACCCTGGGCTGGAGAGTATAGATGGAGCTTCGATCTGTCAGTTCAAAGCTTTCATCAACACAAAAGCCCTGCTTCTTCATCATATAATAATTCAAAGGGAATATTGACTTACGGTCCACCCGAATACATTGAGGACTGAATGCCACAGTTTATCTTTAGAACAGATAGAGTGGTATTAGGCCCAGGGAGACCAAGGCAAGGGAAAAAACTAATTGGAGTAAGAAAATGCCAGTAGTTTTCTCGTTATTCTTTGTGAGCAGGAATGGAATTATGCAACATGTCTGTGCACTAAAACCCAATGAATATTTTTTCTGAAGAGCTTCTTTCATCCAAATTCCACCTTTCCACATTTTACAGGAGATAAACTTGCTACATTTCTATAATTTGTGCCAGCCAGCACAATTAAAGCCCCTTACAAGCCTTAATGAATTAAGCTTTTTGCATTTCAGTATGAAGAGAAAGATGACAGAGGAAAATTAGCACGGTTACATAAAGGAAGCACCTCTGCGAATGTTGCACAGGGCATTTTAACAGTCAGCAGAGGTGAAACATGACATTTTTCAACATTTATAGTACTGATAGTCCAGATTCTGTAGAAAAAAAAAAAAAAAAGTGAAGATTATCTCAAGGGCACCAAATAGAGAAATCTCTCTTGTCCTGTGTATGTTAGATGTTTTGTTGGAAAAACTGTGCTTAAAGCTCAAACAGCAAATTGGAAAATTACTTGATATCTGAAAAAATATCATATTATCACTGGAAGAGTGAAACCCAGCCTTCCACAGAACAGTCAGTTGCTTTATCCAGTTCAGTGGCTTATGAAAAACTGATACATAAGCTTCATAATAGACTTAATATTTTTGAGGTTGCCTGATCTCACATGGTTTGTGCAGGAAGACATCAGAGAAGGAGCTTATCATGCCCAACACTACTCCTATTCACAAAACCCAAATGAAAAGGCATTTGCACGGAGAGAGTAGGCAGGTTAAGAGTAAGGATGAATCTTCCTTTTAACTTGCAAGCAGGGAGTGAGGTAATTTACAGTTTCTAACAATAGTCTATGAACTATTCTGCAACAGCCCTGCTAATATGAGCATGCATCCTGTGAGAATACGGGTACACAGCTCATTCTAGCATCACGAGCAACAAATTCTTGCGCATATAACTTCTTTCCCCATATTCCCCAACCCAGATGGGCTGCTGAAATGCTGCATTTCTTGTGTGTTTCCTTCCAGCTCCCTCTGGTCATGCAGAGAGCTGCAAGAGCTGGGTAACAAGCTTTGAGAATGGTAGTTGAGAAATGAAGGAGAGATAGCAGGGATTGCTTCATGCTATCTGTTTCCCTTACTACTTTATTTTTTTTTAAATGATTACTTTCACACCGTGACTGTATCATTGGAGAATGAGGTAATTGAGCATCTTGAACTCTCACAAGCTTTTATACAATAAGTACTGATATATGCACAAAGACATATGAATATACACACAGATATGTATGTGCATGTAGTTAAATGCATGTGGGTAGATCCATGTTTTCATTTACATACAAAAACACCTAAAAGAATGATGGGAAAGAACTGTCTTGTCCCACTGCATCAGACACTCCAGTCACAGAAAATCAGTGACATCATAGATGCAAACACTAATGGTCCCTGTTCACTGCTCAGGTCCTTGTTAAGTCCCTGTCACCCAAGGACTTGAGAATTCATGTGCATAAAACAAAGAATTAGCACAGACAAGCATCAAATCCACTGTACATGCAGGTAGCTGACGGTCTTTTTTTGTCTTGTAGTAGCATAGATGGTCCAGAATCTCTGGATAGAAAAAAATTTTATGTCAGAAAAGGACTTTTCTCCTGCATATTCATTCCAAGCTCATCCTATGGACACTCGAAAAGCTTCTTAGCTTTATCAGCAGTAACGTGTGCAGCTGTATAAATCTGCATTAGCAGGTTTTTTGTTAGCCAACAACAGCCTCATTTTTAAATGATCCCTGTTTCCTCAGGAAGTGCATTTGAAACTAATGTACTTAAAAATTTACTTCAAACGAGAAAAAAAGATGTTTCTGTGGTAAAATTATTCCACAAGCAGGGTCCTTATCTTCATATTTTTGCACATGCTGGAAAGTTCAGGGCTTAATCCCTGATGATCAACTGGAAGCTGATACAGCCTAATATTTCCCATCAGACTGGATCTCCTGGCTCCTCAGGCATCTGTTCACAGGAGCTTCAGGTTGAGAGTTATTTGCAGATTCAGATAGACAGGGCACACTGGAAATTTACTTCTTAATTCTCAAAAAAATGGAAAACTCTGAATATTTCCTTTCAGGAAAGAACTGTTCCTGCTTTTAAGAATCACGTTATTTCTGGAAAAATCCACATGTGACACAAGTAAGGAAAAAAGTTTGTTTCCAGTCATCTTTAGTTCTTTCCGTTCCCCAGAATTTCTACATGACATCAAAAGCATCTCAAGTGATTGGAAAGTCTGAAAAGTCCTGGCTAATTGTGCTAGGGTAAAAGTCTGGTGGGAGAAAACCAGAGTCTTTCTCACTTCTGCTCAAATCTGCTCTGTGAATCTCAGGGGATTTTGAAACACATAGAGTTTCTTATACAGGATTTTTCAATCCACACTTGTTGCTATTCAGATCACTATAACATGGAAATGATACATTAGTTTTTTTAAATTAGTGAAAACGCCACTGTTTGTATCAGGATGGTTTTAGATTTTGGTCTATAACATGGAAAATGGATATATTTTCTTAGTGTAATAAATATACAAGCGTGGGTTTTGGGCAAGGAATTGTGAGCAAGTTTTGTGTGTGAAAGAGAAAGGGAGAAATAAGAACTGGGAAAAAGGGAGAAATTTGAGACCCGAGTTCTTAGCAGTCAGATTTCAGGAGGAAAGATAATGAGTTATCCTATCATATATGCACATGCATGTTCATCTGAATGGGAGTTGTGCGTGTGTCAGTCACAAGACGGTCAGGTGCCTTTGGCTGAACCTTAAATAAACTTGGACTTTGCTTTAAGTTAGAAATGTCTGGCCAGATACTTCATGTTCCTCTCTCTGTTGAAGTCTATAAGAAGTCACCAGGCCAAAAATGAACATGGGATCATCTAATGATCTAAAGCCTCTTTTAATGGCCTTAAAATGAGAGGAGATTTAGATTAGATATAAGGAAGAAATTTTTCATTCAGAGGGATGGTGAAGCACTGGAACAGGTTGCCCAGAGAAGTTGTAGATGCCCCATTCCTGGAAGTGTTCAAGGCCAGGTTGGATGAGGCTTTGGGCAACCTGGTGTAGTGGAGGGTGTCCCTACCCATGGCAGGGGGGTTGGAACTAGATGATCTTTGAGGTCCCTTCCAACCCTAACCATTCTATGACTCTATGATTTTATAATGACCTCACGCATAACTCAGAAATTATGACTGCCCTATTTTAAATCCTATTTTCTTTCGGTTTTGAACAAGTTCATATTTTTTGCATAGTAATCAGTCCCGATTTTAATATTTGCAGTGGTAAGCCTATGCAACCTTAGATAAATTGTGTCAGTGATTCTGAAGGCACACATGTTGGCTAGCTGCCTGCTTTGGTCTCAGTTGTTATCTTCCAGGACAATGGCATCTTCTGATCTTATGTATTCCTGAGATTCTCTTTTGCAGATTCGGTGTTCACCATGTTGCATAAGATATGGTGAGTTTTAAAAGTTTGGCTTGAGGGCAGAGAGAGGATTCCTGGAGTCCCAGGACATGCAGAGAAGGGTGCACTGACTTTTGTATTGCAAAATTTTGGTTACAAAACTGAAATTTAGCAACATCAGCATGTGTTGTGAATTTTAGCTTTTCATGAGATGCAACAGAACAAAAATTTTTAAAGAAATATTTTTGACATTTCCTAAACATTTCTATTTTTCAGTTGAAATGCTTTTTTTTTTTTTTTCAGGATATTCCACTGTTTTGCTTTAGAAAACTCAAAAATCTTAAAATCAAAATAACAATTTGAAATTTTAGTGTTTTAATATAATTTCATCCATAGAAGATGACTGTGAGTTTTGTTAGGCATCCTTCGATCGCCAGTGTCATGGATATAATTTATTGCCCAGAACCCTATCATGACACAGTTAGACACCTCATCAGCTCGAATGGGATTTGGGTCTATAGAAAAAGTAAAGCTCTTTCACAGGATATTTCAGATTGTAGGGGGCTGAACGAACCACTCTCTCACAAGCATGCCTCTGCCCCACTGGCTATAGAGGGACTCTAAAGCAGTTACACTTCTAGCATGGCAATCTCAAGGTCTAAGGTTAGGTGAGATGAAGTCGATTTAAAAGTGCTTATGAGCAGATGTATGCTACTGGAAGTGCACACCTCAGTCCTCCCTGAGTTGGTGAGACAGGCAGTAGCTGTACATTGGGGGTGATATAGTCACATTACCACGGGCTGTTTCTAATCTAATGAGCCTATCTTTCAGCAGAGTTTATTAGCTGGACCCCAGCCATCACACTAATGGCTTTGGATAGGAACTTGCTCTCTTCTGGCTATGTCTATGCCATCAGAAAAGGCATCTTCTCCTGCTCATGTGGAAATGCTTTGATATACTCAAGTCACTTTCAGATATCTTTCCAGAACTAATTTATCATTTTTCCCAGCTCATGAATTTGACCACATTTATCATTTGCCCCTGCTTTTTTGATTGTTTGTTTGTTTGTTTGTTAATTGTTCCCACATTTAAAACACATGAGGGTTCTCTTCAAATAGCTGCAAACCTCAGAGGGAAACCCATAACAGAGGGAGTGATTGGTACAACTGATGCTTTAAATTACATATCTCCCACTAACATGGGCTAGGATGTGCTCTGTTTGAGCTGGGAGCCTGAACTAACTGTACCATGAGCAGTGACTAGATGATGCATAAGTAACAACTTTTATACTCTTCCCAAACTCATATGCTTTGAATCAGTTCAGGCCATTTAAAAAATGCAGCAAGTTCCTGTGAGTCAGAAGGCCGTGCTGACAGGAGATCCATGAGGAATGCTGATTAGGATGGAAAATGGCTCAGAACTAGCCTGGCTTTCTAATGACCTCGTGTTCAGGGCAAGCAGAGCAGAATCACAGCTGACACAAACCATTAGGACCATTCTTAAAGACATAGGCTGGAGTAACTGGACATGTGTTTCAGTTCCAGTGGTAACTAACTTCTTTAAATTAATTCATTAGATGAATGTTTACAGCAGTAAGTTAAAAGTGCCACAGCTTTATTGGGATGCTTACTATCCAAGCACTACTTTTTAATCAACAACAGAAAAACCCAGATTTATCACTATGATGCCATTTCTAAAAAGTGAAACTTTTTGACCCAGAGTAGTCATAAAGAAAGAAAGAAAATAATCCTTAAATGACATAAAAGAGCTGCTAAAATTGAGGTTTTATGATAGGAGAGAAAGTGGACTGTATTAATCCCACTGTTAGTCCTTTATCTTTAAAAGTCAATGCTGATTTCATCTTTCCTTTGGCTAAAAAGGCTGCAGCTACTGCTCTGCGTTTGATTCAGCCGGCAGTAATAGTGCCCTCAGCAGAGGGCATGTGATACCTACTTAGCTAGCATCAACAAAAACAGTAGGATGATCATTTGATGTTCACTGAATTTCCTGGAAACCATACCCTATAAATCATTAATAGACATGTTCCTTCTTTAGTTCCACACATCTGTGGCATTGATTTTCTTCAACAGAACCCATCCAGATACACCTAATTGCAAAAGGTGACCTTCTTCCTTTTTTTTTCTTTTTTTTCATTTAATGTTGTGAGAATATTATAAGAAAAGGAGGTTAAGAGGTGACTTGATCATGTTTATAAGTATCTACACAGAGAGACAACTTCTAACAGTGCAACGATCTTTAATCTACCCGACAAATGGATGGTGCAATTTAGTGACTGAAAGTTAAAGCTCAACAAAATTAAACTAGAAATGCACTGTAAAACTTTAGTACCAAAGGTGAGGACACTGTGCCTAGGATGCATTTTCCATCACTTGAAACCTCTGAACCTCTGACTCAAGTAAAACCTTTGAGTCTTTCTAAGACACACATTTCAGGTCAGCCAGAATTTTCCTGGACCATTACAGGAACTAGTGGGTATAATTCCATGTCTTGTGTTTGGCAGAAGATCCATGTAGATACTTAGGTTGGCCTCAAGTTCTTAACCATCAGGAGTTGCATTTCATGACTATTTCCGTTGCTGTGGGTATACAATATTAAATTTTATAAATTCCTTTTCTCATACACCTGGGGTACTAGCATTGCAATCATACAGGTGAAATAAGCAGCCTGCCCAGGACAGAGGCAATGTCTTTGCCTGGATCAGTAACTCAGTTCTTGTGGGTTCTGATCTCCTAAGAGCACAAGAGAACATCTCTACCGTTCTTTCTCCTCTTACAACTTTATATTTGCATTAGAAATGCCATAGCTATCGATCACTTGCCAATGAATATGGAAGAAAGGAAGCAAAGTCTTTGTAACACTACAATAGATCTTTTGATTCTTCATAAGAACTCATCTTGCCTATCTGTGAAGCAAGAAATTTAATGAATTTGCAAACACCTGAGACCAAATGGAAGCATTCATGTTATCCAAAAGCTTGGATATGAATTTTTACATCTTCAAAGAATGATATTCCTCGAAGGATGTTCTACAGTATCTTAATTTCACTTAGCTTCAGAATATTTGATCCTATTCTTCTGAAATCATATGCTATGTTGGATAGAATCAAGAATGACACTCAGAGGAAGAATCATTCGATAGGATGTAGATACCTCCATCTGCAGTAGCCCTAAGAGGCTTTCTTAATAAGCCAGTGAAAAGAAGTAGCTACTTTGATGGCATGGTTCATTTTTTCCTAACATCTCTGTATAAACCAGTTCAGACAGACGGTACTCTGAATGTGCTTGTTTTCCCAATGATTATATGACTATAGAAGGAACCATCCAGACAAGTAGATTTAGATGTCTAAGTTAGATCAGATGGATTCCAACCTCACAGTACAAAAAGCTTGGGCATCATAATCTTAACTCATTTTGTTTTTTACAAAAATTATTAGATCTCGCTTAATTTAATTTCATTCATCCTTATTCTCTGTTTCAGAGGTTTGGTCTTCTTGAGAGTCAGAGAAGAAGGGAAAATGGGAAATTTTCCTAAACTTACTTAAACTTAAGCTGCAAAATGTAAGAATACCATTGCAGAAAAGGTTATTTGAGCAACAACCAAGAGACTAACAGACTTTTATTAGAATAACTGTGCGTGCACTCTGACCCTAACACAAATAACACAAAGGCAAAGGGAAACCTCAAAGTTTGAACTATAATTTCTATTATTAGCTCCTGAAATGACTGAGGGGGAAAAAAAAGATAATTAGTAAGCTGTAAAAGAATCAGAGCTAAATTAGGATTCTTGAAGTTTTCTAATGTTCTAGACTAGATAGTTTCTATCACTCAATTCCTTAATTTTCTTCTTCTTCTAATTCTCCCTCATTTAAAAAAAAAATCAATAGCTGCACATGTTTAGAAAGATTAAGGAAATTCTTGAGTCTTTCTGGGTTATTGGATTGCTCTGCTAAAGAGGATAAATGGACTATAAAGTGGTAACCTAGTTACAATTGTTATTTATGGAACCTTCTGATTCAGTCAAATTAACTTGTCAGTAAAGTAGAGAAACAGCGTGCACAATTTTGGGATGCTATGTATGGAAAGCAAAAGTTGTAGACAAAGAAGCTTGGTAGGGTATTGTCTTTTTGTGAAAGAGTAGATGAATGTATCACTAACGATGGCTTTATAACGAACATTCATAGTTAAAGTTTGATATGGAAATATAGCTTTGTCACTGTTTTTGGTTTTGACCGTTTACTTGTGTGACTTTAAGTACTTTCAGCATAATATTCCCAAAGAATTTATGTTTGCCACTAACGGTCTACTTCGAGATATCAATCCTGCTGGATCAATGAGCAATATTTAGAAATGTTTCCTGAAGCTCAGACTTGGGTGCAAGCTGGTAGGTGGTAATAGTTTCAACTTGCAGCTCCTCTGGCGTAGATCATCCCTTGCTCTGTTCCAGCTAAACACGCATGCTGCGGAGCTACAAGATGCATAGTCAAATCTCCATCAGTTCCTCATTCTGCTATATGCTTCCCCTTGTATAGAAGGGTACAGATCAAAACAAGGTCTTTTCTTCTTCCTCTAGCAATGCTGGTAGCCCTCACATGAGCTGAAAGGGAAGAAAATTTATTGTGCAAAAGTACTTAGAAGTGATCCAGGCTTCTGAGCATTAGGAGAACCTTCTCGTCAAGGTTAAGCCCTGGACAAGAATGGCCAGAGTTCATTGAGAAAAGCAATTTTAAGAAGATTTCTAACTGTAGTTTGTAAATCTATAAAAATTTTTAATATGGGGATGTTTAGATGTTAGAAGTTATTTCTAAACTGGAAAGAGTATCACTCCAAACTGATAAAAAGTGAGAGGGTCATTTATCTGTCAATTGGACTACATAGCTTGATACTACACAGAGAATCTGGAAGTTGAACACTGACCTTTGTGTAGGGAAATCATAGATGGCAAAGAGTAGAACCTTCCTTTCAGCTGAACTATAGATAATGGAGAAAAAAATAGCTGGGGTTCATGTAGACCGTATCCATGGTGCAGATTTGCTTTCATAGGGTACATGTATTTCCAAAAGAAAAGTTCGTCATTTCTTCATAGATGTTGTTCATTGAACTCCAAACTGTCTATGAATAATGTTGGAAGCTGCATCTTCAGCTGAAACCTCTCCTTCCATAAGCTGCCTTGCAAATAAGAGCACATTTATTGTCATTGTGAAATACCTTATTTTCACATCCCTGCACATATCCTGAAGCCAAAGCATGAGAATAATGTTTTTTTCTGCCTATGGAATACTTTGGGAAGAATTTAAATTGTCCAGAATGCTTACAGGTAGAGATCAACAGTATCATTAGCCTGCAAAAAATACAATCATCAACATCTAGACCCAGAGCATTTTAGTTGTGAAGCTCTGTGCACTGAACAAGTACAGGAGGCATGCCAAGATGAAGGCTTCTTGTGAAAGAGGAGTGGAAGATTGGGAAACTGTAGGCACCTTCGTTATCAGTACACAGTGAAACATAGATTTTGGTGCACCCAACACAAAATGATTCTGTGATTGCACACAGCTCTCCCTCTGAGATGAAGGCTCTGTCCTGCCTTTTGCACAACAGGTAGGCCAAAGCTTAAGGTTAGTCAAGTGAGACTCATCTCTTTGCAAACCCTTGCTAAAGTTAATGGAAAGGGCAATTTAGAGCAGGCACTTAATTCAGCTGCTCGGTAGTAGTCTCTGGAGAATCCTATTTCGTTCCATTGATGATGGTGGGAGACTAAGGAAGACATGAGATCGGATTTAGCCTTTATGACTACCTCGCTCCAACCTGAAAATGTAGTGTGACTGAAACCTTCGTTCAGCATCCTAAGATTCTTGCATTACGGCAGTATTTTGGGCCTTCTGTGTAACACTGAGAGAACACATTTAACACTGGGCCCTGTTCAGACAGTCCACAACAGGCATTTGTCATACGTTTTCCCGTTACAGCACTTCTCTTGTCTCCTTTGGGAGAGTAGATGATTTGAATTGTTCACTGCTGTTTTGGTAGTAAACTCCATAGTAGATTTTACAGCTTAATTAGGCACATAATATTTTGATTTAAATATGGCCCATTTATCTGCATTTATTTCAGGTGGGACTCATTCACCTAATCTTAACTACAAAAGTGTTGGCAACCTAGTCAAAAGGGTTCTCTGCAAAGTTGACAGAGAAGATCAGGCATCTCCAGAGTACAAGAAAAATTAGTTTTGTAATAGATAAATGTTTATAGTACATAGGATTAATTACCCTCTGGAGGTTCTGAAGATTAGATAAACATTTATTACACATCTTTACAGCATCTGTCATGAGAAGTCCTAATTCCATTCTTGGAATTTTAGAATCTACTTGGATAAGTTATAAAACAACAATAACCAACAGCGATAATATATTAGACTGCAGTGGATACTTGGTAATTAAAGAACTTGCTTGTATCTATCTATTCCACTGCTTTATGGCTCCTGCTGTGTGTTATGCTGCAGCAATATTTTGACCTAATTCTTGGTGCCTACATTTGAAAAAACTTTATACACCACTCCTCTATCTTAGAGTGAGGAGAGAACCTCAGGTTATAAATAAAGCATTTGTAGAAATAGCAAGATTTAAACACCATGATCCTTTTACAAGTATTTCTATCACAAGCAACAGGGTTTGAAACTGGAAATCAAGTCATCTTTTACTCTGGGGAAACTTTCAAGTCAATCACAGCCCCATGAATAAGAATGTGATCAGAAAAGATGTCTTTTTTTTTTTTTTTTTTTAATAATGCATTGCAGCAGTAGAGTAGACATTTGTATTCTAGTTAATAATTCAAAATCAAAGCAGGGAGAGAGGAGAGGAACAGTGGTAGGGAGAGAGGAAGTGAGTTTAGAATGTCCAGAAAAATATTGAGCAAGTTTGCTGCTTCTACATGGAAAGCAAAACAGAAAAAAAAATTACAAAGCAATAAAATACATAGATCTTTATTATGTTTGAATAATCAGCTTCCTATACGAGCTATGTCAAGGCCAATATGGATATAAAGACCTCATTTGGTGAAGTTATGCTGCATTACAGCAAAAAATGAATAATAAAAAGGAAGAGTATTTCACCCACTGCTTTGTAGCCTGAAGCCCTTGAGTCTGCATTGCAAAGCAGCCCAAAAATGTGTTCATAAGCTTCTTTGTGAAGCACCTGCTGCCAACAGAAGACATATGGAGCCTTGAACATTCAGATATTACCTGGAAGTATAGTTCCAAAGATATGCTCTATCAATCAAAAATTATACAAAGCTAATTTGATCTACAGTTGGCTTTCCCATCAGTGAGACAGGAACAGAGTGAGAGAAAAATATATCCCTGATTATTTTATCGTATGATTTTACTGTTCAAAGTGTCTTCGTATTGCAACACAAAACTCTTAACACATATAAACAGAGGTTTGCACATAAACCCATTTCTTTATCATTTTGACACAATTTCATAAGCATTTCTTGGAAGAAAAATGATCTGCTAGCATCTGGCATTGAAGGAGCTGGAGTTTTTGCTGTTATTTTCAATTGCTTTTTGTTTTGTAAAACGCAGAAACAATTTAATAAAATCTTTCTCAGTTTTAGAGTTGCCTGCTAGTATAAATATGAAATAGTTATAGCCGCAGTTTGAAACCTATTTAAAAATTAAAATCTGATTCCATCTACAACATCATTTTGACTGCTTCTTAGGCAAGATCTGCAGATGACTGCATACTAGTTTAGAAAAGGCAGGAGTCTTGGCATTTTAACAGTAACAGATCTGTGGAAGAGCTAAAGGTGTCTTCATCTAGAACCACAACTTGTTATTTACCTCTTCCTCTATTTTACTTCTCTGGGGAATATTACGAACGAAGAATAAATTTAAGATGCTCTAAAAATATTCTGCGGCAATTAGCAAGCAATATATGTTGCTGCTATAAACATGCCAAGGATAAAGTTCTTACACTACATTACTATAACTCCTGCCCTCTGAAGGTTTCTAGAAGGAGGAAAAAGGAAAAATGTCTGCAATTTTTAGTTAAAAATACTTTTAACAGTTAAGAAAAAAGGTATTAAATATTCATGCCCTAGATGCATCAAGATTGTTTTCCTTTTTGTGTTACTGCAAACAGAGGTGATATACACTCAATAGCAGATGGTGATAGATTCCTCACAAACCTTTCAAGGCTTCCAGTTGTGTGACTGGAATACCATGTTAACCAGAACAGGAGTCTTTACTGAGGCCAATGAAGCACTCTTCTCAGTGTACAGCAACAGTAAAGAAATAATAAAAAGTAAAGTAATATGGGAGTCTTCCTTTACTGTTATAGGTCAGGACTACAATCTTATTTGGAATTATGTCATTAATTACACAGTGAAAATAAAGAAGAAAACTCAGAGAAAAGAGATAAACTGGCCCGGAAACTCTGATGATATTTAAGGTGCTCTAAAATTAAGACATTTACATTAGGCAAGAAACAGTTTTAAAAAAAAAAAAAAGAGAAATTATCTATGGACTAGTCAACACAGTGGAGAAACCAAATCTTACACTCCAAATCACCTTCTGCCATGTAAGAATTCAGAGATACCCTGCGAAACTGAAATAAAATAAAAGTAGAACTGATCTTTCAATACGAGTTGCCTGAAGGATATCTGATAACAGTAGAAATTCAAAGATCACCATATAGGGCTCAGAGCTAGTTTACATGTTCCCCAACAGTAAAATCTGCAATTAACTGTTAGAACTTGTTTCAACAGCTTAAATTACCTTGAAAAAAATGCTTAGGGAACAAATTCTTTAAGATGAGTTCAGAGAGAAGTTCAATGTTATCTTCTCTTCTGCTCTTGAGAAAGAACTAGGAATGCCGCATAGAGACTATAGTCAGTACAGATCTATAATAGGAAACAGAAATATAGGGGAATAACCTATATCTCTGATGAAACATGCCACATGATATTTCGTTGGGTTTTTTTTTAGTTTCTGGTTAATATATTTTAATTTTGACTCTTACAAAAACGTGATAATTTCTGTGAAAAAGGGAGATTTTTGTTTTAATTGCAGGGGAGAAAAAAAAACAAGCAAAGGACACAAACTGTTTAGACAGCACGTTCTATCATATCATCTTGAATTCAAGAACCATTCTACTTTGATATTTTCATTGAACAGTACTCCTCCTTCCAAATACAGATACCTGTGTTTGATCTTTGGCTTTCCATATATCTATATGATTTACTCATATACATATATATGTGTATATACATCTACATTCTGTATATCTTGGGTTCACTTCAGAACCCAAAGAGAGAAATGAGCATATTATGGTGTGAGTAATCTTATCCTAAAGTTAATGTCTAAAACTGAAATATAAGTTGAATTGCTCCCTGAAGGTGCCCACCACTGGATAACTTAGATGTAGACATCAGCATTGTGGTGAGATGGATTCTATCCACGCCTTCCAAGAATAATTCAACTGAAATAAACCCATAAAAGCCAAGCTGGCAAGAAAGTTCACAGAAGGAATTTTGTAAATAATATCCCTCTTGCCTCACCTTTCTTCTAAAGAAAATAGATAGCAACAGAGAGAAAGTAATTCTCATCTAGCTGAGACATCAAAAATAAGACAGCTGGACACATATGGAAAGATGAGTGGCAATAATGTGCAGACAGCTGAAAGTCCAAGCTGCAGAAAATATGGAATTTGGGACACAGACCTGAGCAGGCATCATTATGGACTTGGTCTATTCTTGTACCATTCTTTGAGTTGCATACTTCTACTGCCTGGCAACAGAGACAGGACCTTCTCTGCTTGTTCTATGTCAGTACCATAATTTTGCAAAATTTTGAAAGGGAAAATATAATTTGCTTCACAGCATAATTCAATCTCTTTTAGACAGTGCAGTGACTGTTGAGTTAACCCTATGCTTTTAGCAAAGGTTTCCTGATCTTTCCATAACTTTACTGAATGTTGGAGAAAAGATGTCAAATGACGCGTAAGGTGTCCCTTAAATAATATAGTGACCCTTACGTTGCAATGCATCTCAAATCTGGCATTTCTGTATCACTGTTAAACCTGTTTTAGGCTGGCATGACTTCCTCCTGTTCTTTTTGCTAGGTTGTAGTAAATGGCTGTTAGATTCACTCCATGTGCTTCGTAAGAATAGAGTGTAGAAAGATGGAAGAACCAGGAATTCTTCGATGAAACTTGATTCATTAGATATTAATTGTACTATGCAATAATATTTGTTCTTTGATAGGAGTCACAGTCCCTTCTAAACACCCAGGATTGTTAATATTAAAATCCAAAGTTTGAATGAAAGAGTTAAAAGCTAAAAACGGATATTGGCTTCCATGCATAACCATAGTGACAGTCCCTTTCCCAAGAAACTCTTTAACTCTTGGCACTGTTAGTTTAGCCGGCAATGAAAAAGAAAATAATAACAAAAAGCCCTGTGATCCCAGTGGCATCTATCATTTTGGCCTCTAACAAAAGTGAAAGACAACTAGATATATTGTGCTGGGAATAGCTTGTGTCATCAAATCACCTCGCCAAGCTAGTGCCACACAATGGAGATGGCAAATTTCCACACCACTGATGAGTATAGGGAACTCTTTGTTCTCAGCCAGAGGGAGTCACTGGTTCAGGTCCAGTAAGCCATGGGCCAAGAAGGAGGGAGTCAGGAAGAAATATAGTAAACCAGCTCACAAAATCAAAAAGAAGCAGCACCAACTTCATATGACAATTTGACCGACTACTGAGCAGATTAAAGGCACCTTCCTTTTTAATTTGACCTTTACAAGACCTCCAAACTTGCAAACTCTAAAACTGACAGCACGAGTTTTAGCAGCACCAGTTCATTCCAGTTGCTATAATGTTATGCTGACATCTGTGAGGCTGTCCAAAACCCCAAATAACTTACATTTCAAGTTCAGACATTTGTAATGTAATTGCTATTTATGTGGGTAAAAATGGAAGTTTAAAAGCAAGAATCAGTAAACTTACATGAACCACTACCTTCTCTCTTTCTTCGTAAAAGAAGGGAGCATGGTAATAGAAATTCTTTGCAGACAGGTTTGTTAGAATTAAGAATTTATTTAGCATTTGAATAAAATGCTATGAAATTTCATAGAAAAGCAAGATCTGGATTATGTGTCTCATGTAAAGCATTCAGGTTAGAAATGTGAGCCCAGACACTGACAATCACAGTATTTGAGGCAATGTTTGTGAGTGCACAGAGTTCCAAAGAAATCAGCAGAACTTTTTTTGTGGATAATGGACTTTTTGCCTGTGAAAAACAGCCAGTAGGAAAAAAAAGCTAGAAAAAATGATAAGTCTAAGAAATAAAAAGTGGCCCAATTTTCTTGCCTTTCAGCAAGAGTTACACTCAGAGGTGCATATTTCATTTCTGAAACTGCAAATCAAAGCCACCAGACCAGAGCTGCTTTTGAAAGTTTATTCTAGCTTAAATTTTGCCTTTTATTTATTTTTTACTTTGAAGACACAATTCAACACAAGTCTTTAAATATGTGAAGTTACCCTAGGTTTTGAAAAATTAGCAAGTAGCAGGATTTATTGTGCCATTTCATTCTGGCAATTGCTATTCGTGCTGCTCATCCTGTCAAAAAATACAGCAGAAAAGGGTCATCAGTTCAAAGAAGACCATGACTCATATTTACATTTATATGACAGCTCTTATCCCACAGGATTTGCAAGCACTACACACAGACGCACATACACAAAAACGTAGAGTGTGGACTTTTACTGCATTATCTTTTGTTGTCAGGATTGTTATGGTCAGAGAGAAGTTAGATGACTCCAAGTTGTGTGGTGTTGTGGACACGCTGGAGGGAAGGGATGCCATCCAGAGCGACCTTGATAGGCTGGAGAGGTGGGCCTGTGAGAACCTCATGAAGTTCAACAAGGCCAAGTGCAAGGTCCTGCATGTGGGTCGGGGCAATCCCAAGCACAAGTACAGGCTGGGAGAAGAATGGATTGAGAGCAGCCTTGAGCTGCTGGAGCAGGCCCAGAGGAGGGCCACGGAGATGATCCAAGGGCTGGAACACCTCTGCTATGAAGACAGGCTGAGAGAGTTGGTGCTGTTAAGCCTGGAGAAGAGAAGGCTCGGGGGTGATCTTATAGCAGCTTTCCAGTACATAAAGGGGCCTACAGGAAAGCTGGAGAGGGACTTTTTACAAGGGCATGTAGTGATAGGACAAGGGGCAATGGCTTTAAATTTAAAGAGGGAAGATTTAGATTAGATATAAGGAAGAAATTTTTTACATTGAGGGTGGTGAGGCAGTGGAACAGCTTCTCCAGAGACATTGTAGATGCCCCATCCCTGGAGGTGTTCAAGGCCAGGTTGGATGAGGCTTTGGGCAACCTGGTATAGTGGAGGGTTTCCCTGCCCATGGCAGGGGGGTTGGAACTAGATGATCTTTGAGGTCCCTTCCAACCCAAACCATTCTATGATTCTATGATTCATTCTATGAAGACAAGGCAATATTTTAAACAAGCACAGGGAGGAACTCATAGGAAAATGGACGTTCTTGGAAAATGGTAAATGGCTGGGTATCAAAAACAACCTGTTCAGCTACAGTTGACTTGGCTTTACATAGAAGCAAAACAGCTTAAAAGAGTAAAACATCTGCATGACTTTCTTCAAAACCCATGCTTATGAAACTGCATTGTTTACTGTATTCAAACAGATACCCTGTGTTTGCTTTGCATATTTGCTTTGATCTAAGACAAGAAGATAAAAAGAAGGGAAAATTTTGAATTCAATCAGACCAGTTCAACTTTTCTTCCAAACTGTCACTGTCTGAAGTGGGAGTTTGCATGAAAATGTACTTTAACATAGTTTTCTTTTGATGATGAATTATTTATGCTTTGTTTTTCCAGAATGCAGCAGTGAAGTGAGGTACTGTAAAAGCCACAACTCTTTGCATAGCAAGGACATTATCATCTTATATACTTATCACGCAACTGCAACTCATGACACCAACTTTATTTAGACAGATACTGTATGCACTGGAACAACTCTAGGTCCTGGAGTTTGAGGGAGAAATGTAGCACCTGCCAACTACTAGGCATAAATGGTTTTTGCTTTTTTTTTTCTTCCAGACAGAAACAACTTGGTTGTACAATGCACAACATAATGAAAAAAAACTTCTTTGATATGTGAGAAGTGTTCAGTATTTAGGTGACCTTCAAGGTTGCCAAAAAGCTTCAGTCAGGAACTGCTCATCTTCTCACCAGCAGACCAGTTGCATGGCCTCACTGCTTTGGAAATGCAGCTCAAACTTCAGAGATCCCTCTGGAAGAAAGAGCAATGAAAATATACTACTACTAGATAGATGCAAACTCCCACTCATCAGCACTGACCACTTAACCAGACACTGGAGGGTATTAAATTTTTACACATCCACCACATTCCCTATTGCATTCCAAGGTTAAAATGATGTGACTTTTTTTACTGCCTTAGTTTATAGATAATATAAAACTTAGTATTGCAGTACACTAATTCATAAAAAGCCTCTCTTTCCTTTAGTAAAAGGAGAAAAATAAATGCTGTGTGCTACGTCAGCTGAAAAAAGTTTTGCTCAGGCAGTTGCAGTTTTTACTAATGCAGATACAGTAAACATAATAAATCCTTATAAAAATTCAAATTCCTGTGCTCTCCGAGACATTGCAGTCCATTTGTTACTTCCCTTTTAATCTATAATTTATTCAACTCCAATCTCTTCTTTCTCCCTCAAATCACAAGACTTCCTGCTGCAACAGAGCTATAACTATCATAAAATCATAGTTTCTTAGAATAGTTAGGGTTGGAAGGGACCTCAAAGATTATCTAGTTCCAACCCCCCTGCCATGGGCAGCAACACTTTCCCCTGGATCAGGTTGCTCAAAGCCTCATCCAACCTGGCCTTGAACACTTTCATTATATTACAACATAGTATAATGTAGTATAATACCCTATAATAACTATTTATATAATATCTATAACTGTGTTCATTAACACATGTATATTAATATATAATAATTTACAATATATTACATTGGATTATATTTTATTTATTATCAATAGAAACGTTCGATTCACAGCTCATTCTCTTTCCAAAAGCACTGGGATGTCACAGAAGAGACAGGCACAGACACCTGGGGTGGGGCAGATGAAGGAAGTGTATTCTCTGGGTCCGCCCTCTTAGTAGGGATAAGGACAACATAAGACAAGTGTTAAGAAGTATCTCAAATTCTGTGGAAGCTATCTGTCCTTGTGCAGATGTGAGAGGTATAAAGAGCTCTGGGCAAAAAAGAGATGAGCTGTACTAGGTAGATACAAGCTTGGCCAAAACACAGGACAGAGAAAGTGAGAGCAGAGGAGTAGGAGTGATGCAGTTGAATTCTGCTCTGAGGAGCCTGTGCAGAGCCTCCTTGTATCCAAGTAGAAGCAGCAATGAGAGAAAAACACTGATGCTTGGCCAGGAATATGAATTTTTCTTGGGCAAGACAGGATGCATATTGGAGAAGACAGCTGCCTGCTCAGACAAGCATGCCAGTGCACAGGTAAAAGATTCTGTGTAAGTTCGGGCATGACATGGTCAGATGCTCATCTGAGAGAGCCACTTCATCCTGCAGGGATCTTGGCTGGGCATGCTCTTTTCATAGATGCAGCAGGCAGAGCCACAGTGGGGGCAGCACCATGCCCACGCAATTTTGTGTTTGTTCACAGTGGAATGGATGCTCACTTCAGTCAGGGCCTAGAGATGGTTTTAAATTCTTCCCCCTGGATTTGTAATAAGGCACCATTTAATTGTTTTGCTGCATGTGCTGGATCCCCAAAGTAGATGTATTGACCCTGCTTCTCCTTAGGCTACTATCTCTTGGAGCAAACCCTTGCCATTTCCAGAAGTTTCTAGATTGTAAAGCCAGACTGTAAAAAACTAATATGCTATTTTTATAGCACATACATAGTTTATTCCTGAATTAATGACTGGCTGAAATATTAGTGTACATTGTAAAACAGCATCCAGTCTTCATCAGAAAAGTCCCTAGCAGGCAGGAATTTTTTCTTCAGGTAAATAACATTGGAAATCGCTTTTTCTGGACCTTATTTCTAATCTAAATTTGTTCAGTTTACACTTTTAAAGTACTGAAATATTGTAACTCTTTCTGCTAAGCTAAGGAGCTCTCTGTTGTCACACTTCTCTGTGTAGAGTCTAATAGACAAAAGTTGCCTACCTCCTTCTCTAACTTGTGCTAAAGAGTCTAAGGTCCTTGAATATAGCATGATTTTCTAGTAGTGTCTTTGGTGTTGTCACTGAGGGCTTCAGAAGGGTTGAATGTAGAGACAAATGGACCAGAGGAAACAACCCTAACGATAGCAGCAGAATTGTGTTTACAGAAGAATAGATCGATTGCCTTTTTCTGCATGGAGGGAGGTCTACTGTGCTAATATAATAGAATAGTTTTATCATCATAGCAGCATCTGCACTAGGAATGCTTTGCAGTATGTATTGCAGAGGTGCCTCACTTGAGAACACTGGGAAACCTGTGACCCTGAGGAAAGAGCGTGGTCCTTCAGCTGGGAGCCACAGTTTCTCTCTTTGGCATCATCGTTTTCCTTCAGAATGACCTTGAATAATTCACTTCATCCCTTTTTTACCTTTTATCAAAGAAAGCTTTCTTTAAGGGTTCACTGCATATGGCTTTGCTTCAGGCAATACCCTTGATCTCTGTGAAACTCTAATGCCTCAATACTCCTGATTGTACCTAACAAGTTATCATCCCAGACAGCCTCAGAAAGACCACTGTGGAAGACTGCACCTTGAAAGATGCTTTGAAGTACCTGCATTGCTGTGCAAAAATCACCCCTGCTTTACATCTGGGAGTAAAAAGTGAGTATGATTGACTTTGTCTTGATAGCAATCAGGCTGTACCAAGGCAATAGCATACCCTAACTGGTGTAAGATGATGTGGATACTTAGAGGGTGTTCAGCCTGTGGAAATAACAGTTGTGGATAATATCCTTTTAGTTTTCTAGATGCAATATCTCTTCAACTAACAATATGTCATGCTTGATTTGGAAGAGCGTACAAAAAGTTCAACTTTCTGCAATATTACTTTTAAAGAAAAATAGCTCATTAACCTGTCATTGTTTCCAAGGAGAATTCTCTGGAAGCTCCTGAATGCACTCAAAACTCTCTGATCTACAAAGCTTTCAGAATTGGTTATCATTCATAGACAATTCTGTTAGTGGTTTTCAATTTGTTTGGCTGAATTTAAGAGGTAAAAAAAAGCACAGGAACTGTCCTTCTAGTGAGAGATGACAGATCTTTAAGCCAAACTGCAAGTTTAGACAAACTCTAAAACTGCTACGTTTTTTAAAGTATGGAAGAAAAATCCAGTTAGATTCATTTGTACTTTGTGGAATAAAAAAAAAGAGTAGTATAATTCATTGTTCTTTTTATATTTGGGCATTTTTCCACAGCAGGTAGATTCACATCAGTAGGCATCTCTGGTGTTCATCTGTGCAATTGATATCATATGAAAGAGGCAGTGACAGGAGAGAAATGTCCCTTTCCAGAGGAAGCATTTCCAAGGACTGGTTTACTGCTTTTGCTAATTCAGTGCTAGTCTTGAAACTCAGGTGACTTGTTGCTCCTTGTGTGGCAGCTGGGATCTGACATCAGATTTTGGCTGAGAAGCCAGAAGTTCATCAGGAGCGGATGTAGATCAAAAGGGAAGATTTGACGATGAAAAGCTGCAGCTAGATAGCCTGTGGTTAGATAATTGCTAATGATGTGAATCAATTCCACACTAATTGATGAATTACTGACAATCTCGTCCACCCTGTTAGCTCCAGTTTCTCACAGTCACTAAGTTAGCATAAATCACCTGTAACACTAGAGGCCCTAAAATGAAGAGTTAGCGTGGAGGGTGGAGGAAGTCTATAGACAAAGTCATGTGTTACTAAATCTGTCCCTGCTGTTGGAGCAGCATGCGTACACTTCATACCAGCTTGGCAAAAAAGCTGAACAGCTAATTTTAATAGAAGAAACATATGATATATGAGAAAGGCACAGAAGGTTTTATGAACACATTGTAAATATCAGAACAGGAGAATGTCTTCTACATGTACTCTACATGATTTTTTTTAAACTTCACCTAAAGTGTAGGTAGAATTAAACAAACAAACAAAAGGCAACCCACAACAGAAATGAGATATATGGGAAACGTTTTGGCCAGAAAAGTAATAACATTTTATGCTATTCACATGTTTCAATACCTCATTTGCCTTAAAAATAAGTTAGAAGCCCAGCTGATATAATTGAGAGCCTAGTGGTAAGAGAAATGCTTCAGACCTGAAGGGAAATAATCAAAAAAGCAGGATACTTCTGTGACTTCATAATGGATTCCTAATGATATATTGGGAATCCGAAGGTAATAAAATCTAATAAAATCTAAGCAACTGGAAGAATATTTGGCTGTTAAATTTTCTTGAAGATTGTGTTTACGTTCCTTTGATTATAATCTGTTTGCAATTTTTCAGGTTGCCTGACCATAAATCTTGCTTAATAAAGCTGGTTTGTTTTATTGTTGGTCTTGTCTTGTGCAAGACTGAAGGTGAGTGGGAATGAGGACAAAAATTAATAAACTATGTCATTTGAGGGAGTGAATCTGAATAACATACGGAGTAATGCCCATCCAACAGCACACTAAAGCCTACCATACCTTGGTGTGAAATTCCCTCTGCCTGATAAAGGCTAAGGCATCTCTTCCTTACAGGCTCAGAGAGTTGGGGCTGTTCAGCCTGGAGAAGAGAAGGCTCCGGGGTGATCTTATTGCAGCCTTCCAGTACTTACAGGGGGCCTACAGGAAAGCTGGAGAGGGACTTTTTACAAGGGCATGTAGTGATAGGACAAGGGGCAATGGCTTTAAATTGAAAGAGGGGAGATTTAGATTAGATATAAGGAAGAAATTTTTCACTCTGAGGGTGGTGAGGCATTGGAACAGGTTGCCCAGAGAAGTTGTAGATACCCCATCCCTGGAAGTGTTCAAGGCCAGGCTGGATGAGGCTTTGAGCAACCTGATCTAGGGGAACGTGTCCCTACCTGTGGCAGAGGGATTGGAACTAGATGATCTTTGAGATCCCTTCCAACCCAAACCATTCTATGGTTCAATGATTTTATATAAACTCTCTCACTTTGCCTTTAGTCCAAAAGAGAAGTGACTCAAAGAAACCCATTTTGACCCATTGTACAGCCATGTGTACAATGGCTGGCTTATAACCAGGAGTTAGTGGCTGGATACTGGATAACATTAGCACCTGGATCAGCATGCAGTTGATGATAGGACTTGAGTAAGGTAGGTTCTGGAGCCCTGACTTTCAAGGAAAGGGTATCACTGTCACCCATCCTCCACAAGGCTTCCCACAGGTAGGATAAGAAAGATGATTCTCAAGGAAAGGACAAAAATAAGACAAGAGAGTGAGTTTGTGAAATTTGACTAGAATTTCTGTCAAGCAGGGGCAACATAAAATAATATAGCCAAAAAAAAATATCCAAAAATCCATAACCTTTCACATCCGTGAAGACAAAACACTTGAAGAACTCTGCCTTATTCCCTTAATCTACGGAAAATAACAATTGTCCTCCCTCAGCCATCTCAGAGTTACTTTTCTCTCTGTGCTTATCTGCTGATGTGTCAGTATTTAAGACAACATGTTATACAGGATAATATTGTGGATATATTTTTAGTGCACCTAAAAACTAAGAAAAGCTGATTTCCCTACCGGAAAAGATTAATTGCCTGAGACACCTTTAAAGGTACATTTTTAAGGTCTACCTTTTGCTTTCATTTCCTGGAATGTTGGGTTCATTAAATTTCAGAGGTGACACATACTGTACCTTACTGTGACTATAAAAATAAAGAAGCTATTCATAGCTACTGCACAGACATAACATACTGTGCCGGTGTCTATCATGAGCAACTCCTGGGTCTTTTTCAGTTTGATTTTCTCTTTTGTTGATCATACTGCTTCATGAAGTCTTTCTTCCATTAAAATAAAAAATAATCCAAATTGCTATGCACTTTAAGTTTGAGTGAAAGTCAGGTGCTGGATCAGACTAAAGGTGCAAATAGCCTGATGTAGAACAGACAGTAATGGATGATTAAGAAATTGCTTTAAAAATGGAGAATGAAATTATTGGAGATTTTCTCACTCCCTGAGCCAGAGCTGACTTTCGGACAATCCTCTTTAATAGTTCTTGCTGGACTCATCTTTCAGGAAGGTCCCTGTAGTTTTAAAGGCGCATTTATACCTCTTATCTCTGCTGCATCCTGTGGTAATGACTTTCACATTTAATTTTGCTGATGGGAGGGTTGGACTGGGGAAGGGAGTTTCTTCTGGCTGGTTAAGCAGCAATAAACCCTTGCTGGAGGGTCCCAGTCTAGTTTGTCTACAGAAAGAAATGTTTCATGCATAACTATAGATACATGTAGGAATAGGGAGCATATTTGCTGTGGATGACTTCGCTTTTCTGCTATGGCATGAAAATAACACTTCATCCTTTATTAATATTTAATTTTCCTCTCACTGGGCTCAAACTATTACTGTTACTACTACAGTTACTACTATCGCTATTATTTTTGTTATTAGCATTTTTTCAGATGCTGTGCTCATTAGTGTCCTCATTTAGGCAGGGAGAAAACCTTAACATGCAGGACGATGTGATGGTCCCCACGAGAGGTTTGATATGGAACCCCTCAGCTAGCACAGACTGCATAAAATGCAGTGTTAGAAGAGACTAGCAACTTAGCGTCGTGGGAGAAGAAGGACCAGGGGGTTTCTGGGTCGAAGCTTTTCTCCTTGTACTACAGAGAAAGGGTCCCGGGCTGTAACACTCTTATCCTGGTACAGGTATTTCAGATATTTGGCTTTTCTGTTTTGCTATTCCTATGATATTCACCTTACTTTATTATTTAGTAAGTAGACTGCCTAGGAGGCCTTTGAAAATCCTCCCTGAAACCTTTAAAATATTTGTGGACATCTTGAAGCCTTTTCTACTTGAGATCACCTACCTCTTTTTTGATGTGCCCTGATTATTTTCAGCCCTTCAGTTTCTGTTTTCCAGAGACCACGCTCTCCTTTGGCAAACCTTGCTCTTGTCTGGGGCCCTTTGACTGCATTCCATTTGTGCTGCAAAATCTCTGGAGAGGCTGAGAGCAGATAAACGTCTTGCCCTTCTCCTCTACACATCTCAAAACATTTAACAAAGAAGGTCAGTATCATTTATTCCCTTTCTGTGGATAAAGAAAGTGAAGTGAAACAGAGAGAGGGCAAATGACTAGTCTGTCTCACCAAGGAAATCAATGGCATAGCCGATGCCAGATCTCGCAGACCCAGACACTAGTTCTAGTTGCTGAGCCCATGCTGGCTGGGGGAATGTAATCCTGAGTAGCAGCACAGCAATTGCAGACAATGGCTGTTGGTTTTTGAAAAGGATTTTAGGATTTTGATGTTTGGCTTCCTTCCAAATTGGAAGCTGTTTGAAAGTTCTCCAAGAAAAAAAAAAGAAAAAAAGAAAAAAAAAAAACACTAGATCTTTTTTTCCTTCTGTTTTGAAATGTTTTATGCCAACAGAACTGGAAGGTTTTATGTTTTGATAGGGACTCAGAAAGTTACCTTTTATTGCAACACATGATAACCTCAAATAATAAAACAAAGGCAAGTGGAAGGGGGTAATTTCAAAACAAAAAATCTAAATACATGGTTAATTTGGATGTCCTGACTGTTCTGCCTCCTTCAGAAAAATTTCCATTGAGAAATTAAAAGAAAAAAATTAGAGGCAAAATGAGGTGACATCATATACTGCTTGAATTTTGATGGCACCACGCATATGATTCCATCGTGATTTATCACTTGGTCTTTTGCTATTGTACTTAAGTATGGAAAAAAATGTGAAATTACACAGTGGACAGTTTTAATTACAGATTCTTTTTCCTACTTTCCTAGCAAGCTACATTGCCATGACCAGGAGCAACAGAGCATTGCTTAATAGCACTGGAAGAACAAGGATTTCTCACGGAAGGCTCCGTGAAATGGGAACATGTGCTTTCAAGGGTACAACATGCCAGTAGCTGGCAATGCAAGTTGCATTTGTAACTTTCTAACTTGATTCCATGGAAAATAAGGAGGGAAGACTGCTAACTTTCCAAGTTCATATGCTATTCATCCACAGCCACCTCTCTGCAGTCGGGTAACTTTTCCTAATTTAGACTGCTTTACTTTGTGCTCATTACAATTCCGAGTTGGTTTGATATCCACATGCTAACAAATCAATCTTTTCACAATTCTTCTCTCAAATACAACTGAAACTGAACTGAAGGGGTGTGCTTTATCTGGTTAATTTAGCTAAAGAGATATAACATTTTGTAATAAAGAATCTCCAAGGACATGTGATTTGATTTAATTTTCACCTGTTGTTTATCACTGTGTATGCTCCAAATTTCGTTAGTATCTATAAACGTAACAGCAGGTACTTGGACCTTACAAAGATTTCTGGAGCCAGATCCAGAGAGACGCAGAGTAATGGAATGGCTGAAATCCAAGTTCTAAAATAAATGTAATCTGTCTACTGCTAATGAGAAACAAAACACCAGCTTCAAACTCTTCCAGAGGATGAAACCATCACTTGAATGTCTGATTGCATGAGGAATGTAAGTCCCCACAATTTCATCTGGAATTAGCTACAACATTTCTGAATGACATGCATTGAAACGAAGATACTTACAGTCTACTCACGTAGTTTTGTTTGTATTACGCTAGCAATCAGGAAGCCCAGTGAGATCAGAGCCCTGCCACATTGATGCTGCACAGACAGTCCTTCCCCTGACCCAGTTACTTTCAGAAAAATAACTTGAAAGGGGGAAAATTGATGAAACACCTGTATTTGCTGATGAAACAAATTGATTAAAAATTACTGGCAAGCCAGGATACAAAATAAGGAATCCTGGATCTAGGCGTAGTAGATGCTGCTGCTTCCTTCAGCATAGTACAATATTTTAAAATCAGCTTATATTCTATAATTGAGTCCCTTGTAAATGTCTCCTTCTCCTCTGTCCCAGTGGGGATACTGAGAGAAGTAAAAAAAGCAAGGATTAAGTTGTATCTGTTTTGAAAAGAAGTGACATTGGAGGATCCCACTCGTTTCATTTTGAGACTGAAATTACTAACACAGCCTAGGTTTGGTTTGGATGAAATATGAAAGGACAGCATTCCAGGAGCAAATAAACCCCACAGGGGAAAGACACCCTGACAGGTCATTTTGTTTGTGGAAGGTATCAGCCTTACTGCAATGCTGAGTAACAAGGAAAGAAACATGCAAAAAAGCCTTAAAAGGAAACTTAACTTCTTTGAGAAGTACCAGTTTCTCTGGATTGGAAAGAGTTGTTTGAGGAACTGATAATTCCAGTGAGAACAATTTTTAAGGGATTCAGGCTTAACATTCCATCTACAGAAGAGTATATCTGCAATCTACAGAAGGTGCTAACACATGAAGGAAAATCCCAACAAAACAGGAAGAAGATAAAACAGCATCTGGTATGGATGTTATTATCAAAATAGATATTCATAGGAAAATTGCATTAATATTATTATTATAAATTAACATAATCAGGGAGCAATAAGGAAGGGGGAGTCTTCTAAAAAATATGACACTGAACATTCCAGAAATAAGTGTACTTTGTAAAGGGAAATAAGATTTCCCTTACATTTCCATATCTCAGGCCTGCATTTACTGAATTAAAGAATAAATAGTTTTAGGCCATTTATGATACTTACATCCTTGAACAGATTTATCCTGCCTCGATTCAAGTACTTAACAGAATTGTCTAATTTAGGAGCTCATGTCTTGGTCACTGGAAGATGTTCTGCATCTTTAGAGGTCTCTTCAGCCATAAAGGTCTCAGCCATTCTTATTTCTTGATGGAGAGTCTCTTGATTAAATTTAGAAAGACACTAAAGCATCCACAATCTTAACTGATCTTAGTCTCTGAAGTTAGGAAAGATGGATTCTCTCACTTCTCTTACTAGTGAATGTCAGAAATGATTGGTCCAGATAGCAAATTTGTCTGAACTTTTCGTAATGTCTTTTACATCCAAACCCACTGAGGGCCTCAGACCCTTAGATGAGAGGTCCAGTCTCAGACATGTAATATCTAGATGCTTACATAATTTTATTATTTTATTTGGGTTGTATCAAAAATGTAGTTTTAGAGAGAAAATAGTCTGGCACAGAGCTTTTTAAAGATGACTGTAAAATGGTTACCATGTTGGACAACAGCTTGAAATGAAGGTTCTGCTGAAAATAACTATTGCTATTTAGACTAAGTCAGTGGAATACAGAAAGGAGATATTTTAGAGTAAATCCAACTTCAGGTGCTCTGACTCAGGCTGTATATTACAAAACAAGGCTTCATAGGTGGTCCTTAGAATCAGTCATGTAGTTGAATCAGGTGGATACTAAAGGGTAGTAATATCTGTTGTCCCTAGAATTCGGTTCGTTTCAAGTGATTATCCACATTACTTAATATCACAGTTGTCATGGTTTAATCTCAGTCAGCAACTAAGCAGCACACAGCTGCTCACTCATTTTCCCCCAGCAGGATGGGAGGAAAAGAATTGGAAGAGTAAAAGTGAGAAAATGCATGGGTTGAGATAAGAAAGGTATAATAGAATCCTAGAATCATAGAATGGTTTGGGTTGGAAGGGACCTCAAAGATCATTTAGTTCCAACCCTCCTGCCATGGGCAGGGAAAATCCTCCACTACACCAGGTTGCCCAAAGCCTCATCCAGCCTGGCCTTGAACACTTCCAGGGATGGGGCATCCACAACTTCTCTGGGCAACCTGTTCCAGTACCTCACCACCCTCCGAGTGAAAAATTTCATCCTTCTATCTAATAATTGAAACAAAACAAAACAAAACAAAACAAAACAAAATAAAATAAAATGTAATAATAATAATAATAATAATAATAATGTCCTGCATGTGGGTCGAGGCAATCCCAAGCACAAGTACAGGCTGGGCGGAGAATGGATTGAGAGCAGCCCTGAGGAAAAGGACTTGGGAGTGCTGGTGGATGAGAAGCTCAACAGGAGCCGGCAATGTGCGCTGGCAGCCCAGAAAGCCAACCGTATCCTGGGCTGCATCCAAAGGAGCGTGGCCAGCAGGTCGAGGGAGGTGATTATGCCCCTCTGCTCTGCTCTTGTGAGACCCCACCTGGAATACTGCATGCAGCTCTGGAGTCCCCAACATGAGAAGGACACGGAGCTGCTGGAGCGGGTCCAGAGGAGGGCCACGGAGATGATCCGAGGGCTGGAGCACCTCTGCTATGAAGACAGGCTGAGAGAGTTGAGGCTGTTCAGCCTGGAGAAGAGAAGGCTCCGGGGTGATCTTGTAGCAGCTTTCCAGTACCTGAAGGGGGCCTACAGGAAAGCTGAAGAGGGACTTTTGACAAGGACGTGTAGTGATAGGACAAGGGACAATGGATTTAAACTGAAAGAGGGGAGATTTACATTAGATATAAGGAAGAAATTCTTTACATTGAGGGTGGTGAGGCACTGGAACAGGTTTCCCAGAGAAGTTGTGGATGCCCCATCCCTGGAGGTGTTCAAGGCCAGGTTGGATGAGGCTTTGGGCAACCTGGTGTAGTGGAGGATTTCCCTGCCCATGGCAGGAGGGTTGGAACTAGATGATCTTTGAGGTCCCTTCCAACCCTAACCATTCTATGATTCTATGATTCTATGATTATAGCATTGATGGACAAGGGAAGAGCATCTGTTGTCATCTACCCGGCCTTACCAAGTGACTGCCCTGGATGCAAATGTCTCCACTGTAAGAATATGTACTTGGTTAGATGAATCCCATTATTCAAACTGTCATAGCTGCAGACCTGAACCCTATTTTTCTGAGTGCTGTGCAAAACACATGACAAAATCCCCATTCAAATGCACCTTGAAACAAAAACTTGACTAGATAAGAGAAGGAACTTAGGAGAAGGAAATGTCAAGACCACTGTTGTAAACTATAAGACTTGGTGTACCTGAAGACTAATTCTTGTTCTATTTGGCAGTATTTGGTAGGTTGCACAGCAAGGAAAAAAATAAGGAAGAATTTGAAAATCAGTAATGAAGCAGCTGTGCTGGAAGGATGAAGAAATTTCTGGCTTGATTTTCATTATATATTTTTTGCTTATTTTTAAGTGACTGTGTTTTAATAGCTTAAAGACGTTCCTGTGGAGATGGGTAATGTTGCCGTTTGGCCAACACTGGCTTTTTTGAAATGAAGATGAAATCATTCTTCAAGGTGCTGTGCAAACAGACCAAAAAGATGATCTCTGAGAACGAAATAACCGATCACGTCTCATTATGCATTGATTGAATGTTATTTGCATACACTATAATAAAGCTGTGACCGTTAACACCAGGTGAAGTTTAGTGTGCATATTTTATCTGTGCTTTTGGATATCTTCATACTTTTTCCTATCCTTTATGATTTTAATGCAAACCAGCTTGTTGAATTTAATTAAACAAATTTTAACAGATGGGTAAGCAGACCCCACATTTATTTATGATTTCATGAAGGATATAGATGCAGAAACGTTGTCCACAGGCATTTCCGTGTTAAATTGAGGTAAATCATTAACACCCATCCTATTAACCTAGTCAGATTTTCGCAATGAACCAATATGAAAAAACAATTTTAAGTGATGAAGTGATACTACATGCATCTTGAAACGTGCTGTGGCCGTCAGGAGGTGGTCAGAGTACATGGAAGAGCAAAGAAAATTAAGGAATCGTATATTTAGTTTTTTCACTTGAATTAAAAGATATCCAGATTAGTATTAACTTTGGTTAGGAAATCGAAATCACTCATATTTACAATTTGTGTTGCTTTAAATAACAATACTAATAGTCACAGTGGAATTTTCAAAACAATGATGTTATCTGTGCTTACACAGAAGTTACTGTCTTCAAAAAGGAGCTAGCCACGGGCTAACAGACAGCAGAATTCAAATAATTTTCTGTCAAGAAAATGAAGATATCTATACACACATACAAATACAACCTTCCTGTTGACTACAGTGATATCACGGTAGAATATGCAAGAATTGTTTTTGAGATAGCTTTGAATGGATTGGATTCCAGTATTTTAAAAATAGCAGGTCTCACTCTACTGCTCAAATACTTCTGCTTTCCCTGACACTGAAATGCAATTTATCTTTCAGAAAGTAGAAAAAGCCACTAATTAGTAGCCAGAAACACGAGGTGATTAGGTAAACAGAAAACTACTCAAGGGAGTCCATGAAGTCAAATTAAAATAAAAAAAAAAAAAAAAAAAGAAATTAAGAAGTTGCTACATTTGCCCAGGGCCTTTGCCATTAGGCAACTATAATAAGTGGAGATATAACCTCAGTTCTAAACCTTGGCTTTAAGTTCAGGATTTGACACATCTGTGTCATCCACCCAAACTATTTTTCCTCTCTCCTCCTTCATCTGCCATCTTCCACATGATGTCTTCATGGATCAGTATTTTAAAACTCCCAGTTCTCTTGGTAGATTGATGAAAAAGCAGAAAACTTGTTAAATATAAATAGCCAGGTGTCATTTTCCTCCCACTTTCAAGTTCACCACTGTGTAATATGCAGGCTGATTTGCAAACTCTATTGTTGGGGCTCAGTAACCACAGTGATTATTGCAAATTGAAGAGATATAACTGCAACTCCCATTTCTTCTGTTAAGTTTCCTTTAGAATAAAGAAATCCTAAGTGAATCACTTGCACAAAATACGAAACTTATCAAAAGCTTTTTTTTTTGTTTTTCAGGATGTGTTTAATTCTTATTCATATGTGGCTTTCCCCCTGCCCCAGTTCTGTTCAGACTGGAAGTTGTTTTGGTCAGAGAAAATCCCTTTAAATGGTATATTTCCCAGTCAGCAGGAAACATGGCGTTTACTGAAATTCTTACAAATGGACTTGGTCTCATAAACAGCCCAGCTGATTGCCCATTAGGATTGAAGTATGGTCCAGTAAGCTACTATTTCATAGACAGTTAGCTTGAAATTCAGAACTTACCTCCAGCTTTCTGTTGCTGGACTCAGGTTCCACTTTCCTCCAAAACAGTCAGGAGTAATCAATGTTTAATTTGCAACTGTATGTGAGGACTGCTAGACCTCGTATGGATGCAGCAGCAGCTTCCCATGTCTCACTCCCTGTTTCTCATCATTCTCACTTCTGGGATTGTTCCCATGCTGAAAAAAGAGGCAAAGCAGTTCCCTGCCCTCACACTAAGAAAGTGGCACATAGAGATGAGGCCAGGAGATAATCAGCTTCACTGATGCAGAACGAAGATACGCATCAAGATAACATTGCAGAGCAGCAGGCAATTAATCTTCAGAAAGAGCAGATCCATCGATAGCTATTAAACATCCAAAGGTCTGGTTACATATACCAGCTTAGGAAGTCTCTAATCAGGCCTTCAGTTTACCTAAAGCTTTTATTGTGAGTAGCTGTCTATATTCAAATATGGGGTAGTTACATCATGGTCACTGTTACCCCATGGTGATGGAAGGTGAGACCTTGCCCTTTCAGAAGGGGACAGAGGCAGGTCTGTGCAGAGTACACTGGTTACCAAGCATTTACCATAGTGAATTGTTTTGTTATCAATTTTTTGTTATCAAGCTTGCCTGAAAACGGACCATGCCTTTGCATCTGGCAAGCTCTCTTCGAGACAGTGCTGCTGCACAGCTGCAGCTTGGGATGAAAGCAGCCCTTGTGCTATCTCATTTTCCCATTTCTGCAAGGAAGCCCGGGGCAGGGTAGCAACATTGCTTGCACTGTTAAGGGAATCATCTCGTAGTGTCGAGCCTTTATATGTCTCCTGTAAGTTCTTCTAAGCAGAGCGTGTCATACACAGTAATCTTAAAGCCTCTTTCCTCTTTCCTTAGATGATGAAAATACAACGGGAGAAACAAAGATGGAAAGAGAGTGAGAGAGACAGCTGGAAAATGCATTAGTGGACCCTGATGACTCATTCAGCGTTTCCACACTGCTGGAATTACAGCTTGCCATAATAACACTAGAATGCCATTGCATGTTAGGGGAAGGACAATATCACCAGCCATCTCACTGCAATACAGTCACAATAATGAAATCCATAGATACTTAGTGAAGGTTCCTAAAGCACTAAAAAAGGCTGCAATTTCTCATTGTTTAGGGGAAAACAAATAGTGGTCATCCTCCAGCAAAGGGGATGCAATGGTGAAGGGGTTAAGGTGTCAGCCTCAGACACCAAAGTCCAGGTTGCATTCTCTATTTGCACCAAAATCTGTCTCAGCACTGATTTGAGCTGTGAACAGAAGAAAACTTGCTCCTTCAGCTTAGATCTAGAGACCATCGATCTAAACTTTGTCTGCCTTAACCCCATGTACCACCAGCTGCAAGAACTAGTGTGACTTACCTAGACAAGCGCAGAGGGTATCCTCTGCTCAGGGAGAACACGATGGGAGCTAGCGTAGTACAGCACTTCACCACCACTTCTATGAGGGATAAAGAAACTAACTGCCACTGGGATGGCTGAGGATGTGCAGCACAGGGATCATCTGGCGTGGTAACGATAAGAGCAAGCCAGTCCCATGCTCCTGTCTTCATTATAATAAATAATCTAATAACAATAACAATAATAATATCCTCTCTACATTATTTTTTAGCTGCATTTCAACAAGAAAATTCAGGACATTGTTTTCACTGCTGCCTGTATAACGAACTATTTTCATCTGAGGTCAAGACAATAAAAGACAATTTAGCTACATTTTTTTCAATGAGTTTTTGATTTTAGAAAAGTCAAAACAGTTGTTTGAGTTTGTTGAATGGACCTGTGATGTTTTCATATGAATCAGTTCAAAAATAAGTTTCTAGCTCCCGAAGCACAGTGGTGCTTCATATGTGATGCAGTTTGAAGACGTCGTACACCCATTCTGAGATACGGACTCAGCTGACGTCCCAAGGTACGTCTGAAATCCTGCAACACCCGCAGTGTATCACGGAGGTTTGTTAGGAGAGAGGTGGCTACTCAGTACCAATGGAAACTCAGGGAAGAGTAAGGGAACCAGGAATTAGACCTCCACTGGTAAGCTTGGTCTATGGCTAAGCTTTTTATTTTTTTTAAGTGACCTTAATGAAGGCTTTTTTTAATTTTTGAGATTTTTTGTAGTTTCTTTTAATTTGTCAGATCTTCTTTTATACTGAGACTTTGGTACCAAATCTATGAATTATTTACTGAGGGAATATGGAAACCCTTTAAGTCTTCGATTACTTTGCTTTTACAATTTTATTTTTTTGAAAAAAGTTTTTCTTTAATTTTACCCATTGTTTAGCATTGCCTTTTATCATGTGTTCTGATCAAAGCCAGCTGCAATTTGGGCAGCTTTTTGTACACTCCAGCAGGCTCTGGATCTGCTGAGAGCCCCTGCTGCTCAGGGACTGCTCAGCGGCCAACATCAAGCGCAAGACCTAGTCTCAGGTCTTTTCCTGAGAAAAAGGAAAAAGGTGACATTTCTCAGTCTTCCTAGCAGTGGGTCTCAGGAGCACTGCTAAACAGAAAAACTTCATCAGGACTCCTTTAATATTGTTTTTTAATCTATGCCTAGCTGGTTTAGGTTGTGTTTTTTTTTTTTTTTTGTAAATGTCTAAAAGTCCTTAATAAAGTGACTATAAAACATTGGTTCTGAAGATCATAAACTTACTCTTTCCACTTTTTTGTGTGGAATTTGTATTTTGATTCAAAATAAGCCTTAGGTTTTAGATATAAACTCTTTTGCTGTTATTGTAAAAAAAATCCCTTTGTTCCCAGAAATGCCTTTTTAATGATTTTTTTTTTTCAATAACTGAATTTTTGTTTCTCTTTTCCATTTTGGAAAAAAGATAATGGGTAATCACTGAATTTCTTGCAAGTCTACCTATTCTCATGCGCACGAACACGCACAAAGGTCATACCTCAAAAGCTGGCTAAAACCCCATTCCTAATAGTAACCAAGATTTAATTGGAAAAAAGTTGTTTTTGAAATGCAGTTTTCTCATTCATTAATGGGCAAATGTAGTAGAACCAAGTGCGTTAGAAATTCAAAAAATGTGTATGTGTCACAAGCCTTGCAGAACCAAGCTATTTATTCCAGTCTGTGCTGCACTTAGTGCTGTGGTTTCTTTCCTCATAAGGTGCACACTCAATAACCACGGCTGGGACTGCGCAGTAGATGCAGAGAGGGACCTGGTTTAGGCTGTATGAGTAATGTGTGTAGGGATCAAAACAGAAAAGGTGAACAAGAGAAGGATGATTGATGGAAGACCTGGGATGTTTTATAATTAGAACTGCTTTATAATACTTAATGCAACACCATCAATTATACATGTCCTGATAATCATCCTCTTCATCCTTATTTAGACCTTAATGAGCATTGTACTCAGTTTCAATTACTGGCATATACAACCACTTTGTAACAACTTTCCCCTAGAAACGCAGGAGCATTTAAAATAAAATAAGAAACATTTAAAATGGCAGGTCCTGAGCAATTATTCTATGTTGCCTCTCCCAGAGTCAACATACATTTTCTTTGGCCTTAATCAGTCTCCTCTGAATGATTTTCAATCAAAAGAGAGAAGGGGAAGATGGATGATGTAGCCTTGGGATCAACGATCAATAGTGCAGAGATGGCTCCAATGGCTTCTGGGAACCACCCAGTGTCCATCTTCATACACACTGAGATACCCATCAGAGTGCCCAGGGGGCATATTCACCTGCACACCTCGCTTTTGTTCCTGTGGGATGGTGCCTTGTCCCAGTCTCCTGTCTGGATCTGGTTGAGATGGACACTGACAGACTAGAACCATGCAAACAACCAAAGTGTCCACTCACCCTGTGGCAATCCTGCCTTGTAGAGAAGAAAAATAGAGCTAGCAAAGCAATGTAGCAGAATCTTTGAGTGGCAGAGTTCTGCTCACACTGAATTTTTTCCTGATGTGCTGAGTTCTATCCTGAAGAACTCAAATAGAGAGTGAAGCACAATCCTTGAATGTAAGATTGTACTTACACTTGACATGGCATGGCATATTGGGACCATGGCAACAGTGGGCAAGAAATTTCATCCTCTGAATCTCATCTCCACACCCACCCAGAAAAGAAGAGAGAGCTCCCTACTGCATTATGCTGCTGCAAAAGAAACAATAATTAAATATTGCTTTTCATTTGGTACAACTTCATCAAAATTCTGGTGAAAAGAAACCATAATGAAAGACCTTTATCAGTTTCTGAAGATTTAGAAAAAAAAAAAAAAAGGAAAATCAGCAATTGATCAGCTGAATAACTATTAATTACAATCTTGTGTGCATTTTTCTAACCAAATTTAAAATGGTAATTGCTTTGGACACACAGTATCCAGACATGGAGAGGAAGATACAATATTCGAGTTCTACATTCTGCAGGAAGCCCAAAAAAGATTTTACTTCTACAGAAAGGGAAGCTCCATTTTGGATTACTTGTTTTATGGTGTGTCATTCCCTCCCCACCCCCCAACAATTACCTTGAAGCAATGGCAAACAAAAAAGTCTTAACTGCATGTAGAAATGTCACTGAAGTGAATCATGGCTTGTCTGCCATATTTAAGCTAATTAATTTATCCATGTGATGCTTGGAGTTTCTGAACATTGGGGCACATACAATAAAAAGACAACTTTGACATTACCTAATATTAAGGGAAATCACCTAAGTTTCTGACAACAATGATAACTACACTCATACTCAGCTCACTGTGTTACCTGCTGAAAGGGAGTCTATGGCCAATAAACCCACTTATGGGTCCCGAGACAAGCTCTGATGTATAATAGAGACCTACAGTGAGGTGAAGAGAATTAATTTGGTGTCTGTGAGATTTCTGAAATGCAAATCTTTTTTTTACAGAGATTTGCATAAATGACCCCATTGGCTGATAGAGCTGGACAGCCTCCAGCCTATATTGATGCTCAGCTGATGTGTGGTAGCTCCTTCCTCAGCAGAACTTGATTGTGGTTCTGGTTTTATTAACTGTCACACATTTCTTCATTCAGACTTAACACTACACTGCCACAGGTTTAGATTCTTTGATATTTTTCAATGAGCACATTCTGAATGTTAAAAAAAAAAATACTTCAGTTGTGGATCATTTGTGTTTTTCATTTAAGATGTTCCATACAGAAACAGAATAAAGTGCATAGTAACAGAGATTAAATAGGGGCCTTTTTATGTAGAGGTAAATTGCAGTGAGACAGAGAGTCTCTGATTATCCTGTTGTATTGGAAGCTTAATGCTGCTGAGAGAAAACAACAGTGAAGGGCTATGATAACTACCGACAAGAAAATATATTCAGAGGAAATAATATGAAAGAGCGGGGGGAAATATTTAAGGTGGTTAAACCAGGAGTAATGGCCTAAAACTAGGAAAAGAAAGAAATTAGAGGTGAACATTAGGAAAAATGTTCTAACATCTATGCCAATTAGGGAGGACATTAAGTGAGGTCAATGAAGCAGCGATGAAGAAGCTATTAAAGGAAGAGAAGGTGAGTGTTCAGAGAACTAACATAGTACCTATACATACATTGAAAAAGGTACCAGTGTGCCCCTGCTTTGCCCTCCAGGCAATCTGTCACCTCAAATAAGTAAAGTTCCTTATCACCAACCTTAAATAACAGCGAGGTAGAGAGGAAAATAGATATAGCAGCATCTATATGTCTTTTGTCCTCACTTGAGGACTTTTCATGAATGCAAACTTCTTATGCACTTTCAGGGTTTTGGGACAATTGAAGGGACTCCATAAGAAAAGGCAGTACAAGGCAGTCACCTGGAGGGACAGCTGTTGGACAGGGAAAGATAGCTGTGCTGGGCTGCCCTTCCTGCCGCTGTCTGTCCCACCGACCCTTGCAGAAATGCTCCTCCCAGAGAAGCAGGTCTCAGCCTTCCCCTGCACAGATCAGGGTTTAAGGTCAACTCCAAAGGAGACTATGAGTAATTCAGTCATTGGCAACACAGAGACAGGCAGGGATCTGGAAATGCGAGAAGGGGTCAGGGAGTGCTCCAGATATAAGCTAGTTTCCAACTTAATGCCTTGAGTGAACAGTAAATGTAACTTTTATTATATGGCTTTCAAGCAAAGAGGCATTCTTTCAGAGGCAATAGACAACACTTCATCAAAGGATAAAAAAAATACGAAAAACCATCCTCAATATGATCAATTTGTATTCTCACTTTCCAAAATCCTGGATAAATTTCTGCGATTGTCTGGGAGATATTTTTAGAGAGAAGTAATTAAAAACTTGAAAAATTGCAGTACCCTAATTTACAAAGAGTAACACATTAAATATATTTCTGGTTTGGGGAATTAAGACTAACAGATACAACCAGGACTTTTGCTCAACTGCAACAGCCTATTTTACATTTTTTTAGATAACAAGATAAAAATAATAAAACATCTTTAATCCATAGTTATTCCTAAATGCCTTTTCCCCAAACTCAAAGATTTCCCTTAAATAAAGGAGATATCCTGTAGGAAGACAATTGTGTGCTATTTCATTTTTCAATTTCTCCATCCATCTTTTTCATTTCAAGCTTTTTTATATCTGTTCAGCCTTTTATTATTATCAACAAAGCTGGCAATGAGAAAAAAAAAGTGTTTCTTTTCTTTAAATATTTGCTGTAGCTTGTGTAATTACTGTGCTTGGCAAGAGACATGAAGCACTAGTGAATTTTCCAACCTATTTCTTTTGAGGAGTAAAATACTTTTACCTCCCTCTTAAGAAACCTCCAGAGGAATGCAGTAATAAATGTTAAGAAAAATAAGGAAATAAAAATAAGAGCGTATAAATGTGAAAATGCAGCTGAGTTTTGAGAATCTCGATTTTACAAGATATTCACACAAATGAGCCACTTCGAGGATCGCAGCATCTCAGCTGACCCAGATTCCCCTCGCTCCCAAGCCTGCTTGTTTGGAAAATGTGCACAGCAAACTCAACCTGTATAAAAGCCTCAGCTTTGCTGGGAATGCTTTTGCTATTGAGGAACAAGAGAGAGGCTATTGAAAAATCTCTCTGTTGCTTTCTCTTCCCTACTGAAATTACAAATAGATGACTGCAGTAATAAGATCAAGCCTCCTATTTAATTCAGAGCTTGATTAAGATGTAGATGAGTCTGTAGCAGCTTGTCCTTGTTCTGTCTATCACAATGCACAAGACTTTATTCTAGACTGAAGCTTTGAATCTCTCATGATATTTTCAGCTAAATGTGCATTAGTGATGTGGACACGCTATTTGAGCTAATCAGTATGATAACCACAAGGCAGTTATGGATCAGCCATCTAGTTTTGTTGTTATGTGTTGGAATATTGACTTTAATGGCACTTTTTTTTCCTGCATTGCTAATGCTAAGTATGGGTGACACTTGCCCTCCTTCTGCTGGATTTCTCTGTTCATGGAACTGACACATCTTGGAAAAAATTGTCAGCACAGAAGCAAGGAGCAGCCTGAATAATGGCACAACAGCCGCTGCACATCCAAGGACCAGCCCAAAAGGAGCGAGAGGTCAGCCCGCTTCCACGCTGTCTCAGGGCTTCACAGCTGTGCCAGTACAAAGGCTGCTGGGTTCTTGCTGGTGCACTGATTTCAAACATGTTTCAGAGATCCTTTGTACTCAAGCAGGCGAATGCACAAAAATCAATCAGATGCTTCTCTGACACCGGCTGTTTTCAAGCACTGTTGAAATTCTTTCCTTCTACTTGGGAGTAGGTTTGGGCATGGAGGTTAAAAAGTTCAAAAGTGCCCAAATGAATTAAATATGTACGTCCCAGATGCTTGCTATGAGAATCGATGGTCTTGTCCCTCCCTTGAAGGAGCCTGACTCTCCCTGCACCCTCACAGCAGAGGAAGTTCAGCCATTTCATGCCATTACTCTTAAACAGTCATAATTTACAGAACTGATTGGGGGTTGTCTTTGCATGCTGTGCTGCAAACCATAGAGCAGCTCAGCAGCTGCTGCAGGAACAGCTGAGACACAAGCTGGCAGAGGGATCCTGTGGGCGGTCTTGAGGGTGGCAGGAAGGTCACTGTAGCCTTTCCATGCCAAGTCCCATTGCCCTTTCCATCAGCACTCGCATAGTCACCACAGAAAGGTCTGATAACAGAACCATGAAACCAAGTCAGTCAGAGGTGCAGAAGAAGCCCCACAGCCTAAAACTCTCTTAGTCATCCTGTCAAAACTCTGGGTGCAGATTGACAGACACCTGCTTTTGCTGGCTCATGCTGTTTCCAGCCATGGTACGAGGGTACTGATGAAAATGGTTTGGCTCAATTACACAGCTTCTATGGGAAAAGGCTCTGCCAAGTCTGTGCCATGCTGAGAAGATGTCCTTCAGAGCCTAAATCCAATGTGAAAAGAGAAATTGAAAGTGATTTCAAAGCTTGCCCCCAAACACATATTCCTGCCAATCAGTCAAACAACAGGCTGGAGAAAAATTTCTCTGACATTTTCCATCTTCAGTAGAAGAAAGGAGACTGACTGGTTTCCTCATCTTCCTGGCCTAGCAAAGTTTTCTGTTTAACCCACAGACAGACACTCTCTTCTGAGTCTGGCTCAGAGGGCTGAAAGTTGTGCTCAGACAGCTCGATTAGAGGAAGGCACTGCAGAAGTCCTCATTAATCTTTCCAACCAGAGTTTGGGCTGGTGTTGAGCAGCTGCTGGAGATGGCCAGAGCTGGCTCATCTGATAAGTTTTCTGCAGTGGGAGTGCTCAGATGAGAAGCTGTCATGTGCAGCAGGTGGGTGATAACAGTTTGTCCAGTGCCAGATAGCTCTACAAGAGGGTATTTCTTCAGCTTCCATGTCAAGTAAACTCTCATTGTCCAGGTTTTCCATCATTTTAAGATTGAAATGCATACAGTGTCACATAACATACATAATTACTACATGCAGATGAAACTAACTGCCTTAAAGGGTCCCACTTTGAACCCCAAGGATGCAATTTGGGCATCAGAATTACAAAAAGAGAGCACTCACTTGCGATATATTTTAAAGAAGATTGCATGTGTTATTTATATCATTGGTTATATTTCATCCGAATATCAAAATCCCCAAATATATAATGTGTCAACCTTAAAAAGGATTATAAGGAGTAAATAACTTTCCTCCCGCATCTTTCCTGCTTCTGATCTAGAAGTGCTGGTCAGACCTCCAAGGAACTGCAGTGTGATGTCAAATTGACTGATTCTTTCATTAAAATCTGTGCTTAGGTCTAGAACTGGCACTTTCTGAGGTGTCCAGGTTTTTCTTATTTGTTTCTTTTTTGTTGTTGTTGTTTTTTTTGTAAATAGTTGAAACTGCGTGTGCTTATGAGAAAGAACCATTTGGGTTAAATTTTTCAACTGTTTGAACATGTCCTGCTTCAACAGATCCTAATGAAAGTAGAATTTGAATAATTTTCTTTAAGCTTAGAATAAGTTCTCATGCAGAAATAGATAATTCCTATTGTATAGAACTCCTGGTAACAGCAGTAATACAGAAAGGGGTAAGGGTAACAAATTCAGGACTGAGGAATAAGGTGTATGGATACCTAGGTGGCTGCACATTGCCTGTGTGTGTGCCATGTTGGAGGAGGAAGGATTTTAGGTAGAGATATTTATCCAGTGGAGTCCTGAAATGCCCAGAAGGAAGAAATTCCATATATAAAGCCTGCCTGCACTCAACCATGCATCAAACATCAGCCCTGCATCTGCTGCATGTAGGGCTAACAGCCCTGCAGAAAAATAACGATAAACACAAGGCTGCATTAAGCAAGAATGTGCTGATGAGTGCTGTGCGAGTGATGTAAAACTGAAGCACTGCCAGCAATCATCAGGAATTTTTTGACAAATTTCCTAATGAGGTGTGTAGGCTCCTTTTAAGAGAAATGAGAGCCACGGTGCCCTATTCTTAAGACTGAAAGGTATGAGTGTTTCAACAAGACTAACGATTCAAAATATTTTATGGAGATATATTGATTTTGACAACAGTTTTGACAAAAAGATATTTCTGATATTCATTCAGTTCCAGAAGGAAAGCAAGGCTGAGAAAGGGAGAAAGAAACAGGATAAAAAATAATAGAATAAATTAAAAAAAAAATTATCTTTCCAATTCCAAATGAGTCTTCTACACAATTAGTTTAGAAGTTTTCTTTCATTTTAGGGTAAGGTAGAAAACAAGTTTCCAATTCAGTCATAATTTAAGGATTTTGGATATTAGCAGCCCTACTTCTTTCATTATCAATTCCCTTAATGTGTAAAAAATTATGCTTTATTAACTTGGGAAACTTTTTCTCTTTAAGTGGGGTTTGACATCAAACCCATTTATTTACCTGCAGAAACGTGTAAGGTAAGAGAAGGGAAATTGATTTATGTTTTTCATTTGTAGTTTTGTTTTTGGTTTTGGATTTTTTTTTTTCAGAATTTGGGGTTATTTCCTGCAACAATCATGAGTTACAGGCCCAAGGAAAAAAAAAAGTCCTAGACAAATGAAAAACAGATTTCTGTTAACTAGCACCTGCTGATGGATTTTGTATAACCCTTCCTGTGATTGTGATGCAAATGGTCTGAATATACTCGTGTATTTCCCAGAACGTCTGGACACTTATTAGTCATTTCAGAAAGCGACACTGAAGTGGCATTTGGGAAATAAAGAAAACGAAAGAAAAAAAAAAGGAAAGAAAAAGGAAAGAAAAAACGGAGAGAAAAAATGAAAGAAAAAAAGGAAGGAGAGGAGAGGAGAGGAGAGGAGAGGAGAGGAGAGGAGAGGAGAGGAGAGGAGAGGAGAGGAGAGGAGAGGAGAGGAGAGGAGAGGAGAGGAGAGGAGAGGAGAGGAGAGGAGAGCAAGGTGCAGAGCTCCAAGGATAGGTGGCCTTGCTGTTCATTTTGCTACCCTCAACAAGTTGTGATAAAAGGAGGAAGCAACTGATGTTAGATGAAAGACACCTTCTTCTCTTTCCCCATCTCCTCTTTCACAGGAGGAACTACAAATGTGCCCGTTTCTCAGAAGCAGGAATTCACTTGGTCTTTCAGGGTTCTGAAACAGGCAAAGTACATGGTGCCATTTTACCGTATCTGGATATCAAACACCCAATTGTACTGGAGACACTGTCAGATGATGACTGGAAGAGAACATTATACAAACACTGTATTCTCCTCTTCCATGTATCTACAACCTCTCTGAACGGTTTAGAATCTCTCTATCTCATCTCATAATTCAGGCAACCTCCAAATGGCCCAACCGCTTTGGACATGGCTTTCCATGCATTTGTGCTCAAGCCACAAGAAGAAGTCAGAACTGCTTCTCTAGGTGTGTCTTCTCTGCACTTCTCATGTAAGTCCAAATTGGAGGAAGTTCCTTCCCTGCCCTTGCAGGCTGTTCCTAACCACAGAAATATACTTGATCAACTCAGTGCTCTCATGTTTTCCCTGCTACGTATGTCCAAGTAGCTAAGTTAAAATTAAAGACCTCTGTCTTCAGCTAAGTCTTTCAGTGCTTTTTCACACTATGCAACACTCTTCTGTTTAATCTGCCATTAATATTCCTCTTCTCTCTCTTTCGTTTTCTGGGAGTTTGTGATGTGTTTTCAACAGAAAGTGTCTCCTAAACCGAAAATTACTTGCTTGATGGTCAGTGTAGAAATGCATATGGACAAAAAGACCAGACGGTGACAGCTAGAGCCTTGGTCCCGTATCTGAATTGCAAGGTGCCATCTTCAGTGTTGCTGTGTGTCCACGACATAGAAAGAAGCTGAGAATATCATTCATTCATCAGTTGCTCTTGGATAGTACCATTAGACGTTCTTTTTTGCTTGTACTTTTACAAATACTTTGTGTTAATGTCCTGTTTCATTTCCAGTTTTCTTTGCTAAGCATATATTTCACCTGAATTTGAATCTCAGTAAAAATATCATGTAGGGTTACATTTGCTCTGAAAGTAAATGGTATTTATTTTTCTTTATTGTTCAAACAAGTACTTTGACTGAGAAAATAAAGATTTTTTTTTTCAAGAGTAAAATCGACTTGCATTATTGATCTAATGGGCTATCAGTCAAGCTGCTCTTGCTCTGAAGAGCTAGCATAGGAGATTTTGAATAGCTGATGATAATAAGGAGCAGATGTTCTTCCCTCAAATTTAAGTTTACAAGCTAGAGAAGAACACAAAACTGCTGGCTAATATCCTTCCGTGAAAAGACAGGGCTCTTTTTTTCTCTTGTTAGATTATATCATACAATTGATAAAATAATTTAAATCAAAACCAACCAAGTAAACAACGTTGTTCTTGGGTAGCATGAGTATCATAGATGCAATGGGAAGATTCAATGTCAGTTTGTTCCTCTCTTTCTCCACTGGCTGTAGAAGATTATCTTAAGCGAACTCTTAGTCTTAGATGGCAAATGAGATGCAACGAATCCCTCACTCCTATGGGCTCTTCTTAAAATCCCACCTTTACTGAGTACATGGAGATAAACTAGGTAATCATCAAGTGTTTCTGCTGAGTGGCTCACATTTTAAGAACAGAACAATTCACACAGTCCCTAAATCAATTGAATACCTCTGGTGGTCTGGCCTCCTCTTTTCCTGGAGAGACTTTCTTCTGCATCTCAGTGACGTTATGTCCACATGTTAGCGTTGACTTCTAACAAAACTGGCTTGAAAAAAGCTGTGATGGTTTACTGATTTTGTGGATAAGGCACCTGCTAAATGCTGTGAAGTCCCACTGCTGACTTGTGAGTAGCAGCTAGACTTACTTCCAGCCCTGCCATCCATTTGTGTAAGCAACAGAGATCTGTGCTTTGGTGCAGTGGCACAAGACTGTGTTGTATCTAGTAGCGCTGCAGAGCTCAGTTTTAACTAGAACTGAGTGTCTATGCCATGAAATCTTGTGGCAATGACAAAACCCAAGTCTTCTGAAGGAAATCTTAGAGCACAATCAAAATATGTCAAAGTGCCTTGAGGATCTGACAAGGGAAGACGAGAATGATTGCTCTTCTGACAGATTTTCCACTGCACTGTTTCTCTTTGTACCCTTTAGGAAGGAAAATAAATGTCCTTTGGCCTCATTGTTTCTTATATTCTCAGTCTTAAAGTAACAGTTAGATCCTGATGATGACTGTCCAGAGAGTTTTCAGCATCATTCAGATAGAAAGGAAAATATATTCTCAAACAGCACACTTGGAATTTTAATGTCATGATAGTTCTGTCACTATGTGAAGGATACCTTTCAGTTCTGGGGGTAAATTTCATGTCAGGAAAACAAACAAACAAAGAAAACCAAAAATCCAAGAGAAATGGAGAGCCTTTCAGCAAATACTCCAATATTCTCCAGAAATAGGAAAGAAGAGAACAAATCTCATTCCTAACTGCTGTTAAAATCCTCATCTATTTATCTGCTATTATTGTTGAGTAAGGTCATAAACCAAACAGAGGAGGCAGTGTAGAAGGAAGCTAGCAAACTAACATGATATAATGGAGAGTTTCCAGTCAGACCAAGGATTCAGAGCCAATGACACCAATATGTCAGACCCCAGTTTATCTCCTTTTCCATCTTGCTTTTTAGGATAACTGCATCAGTCTGGACAATTCACTTCCACAGGCTGCACACAGCATGCGTCTCTCAGAAAGCCAACCATAGAACTGGGATTCTTTATGATGAGCTCCCTACTGTGTACTAACAAGCAGCCATGTAGCATATTGAGAAGGTGTGTGCATGTCAAGCTCTTTTCCCAGCTGGATATAAAAATAAGAAATGAGTACCAAGACAAAAGCATAACAAAGATATTGGCAACAGTGGAGTAGAATGTCTGCTAAATGTGTGGGATAAACGATACTTGAAGGACTGCTCTGCTGGTATGAAGGCACTGTGGAAGCACTTGCTCTGGGAATTAAGTCTGGTGCCATGACTGCAAGATGTTGGAAATAGAGTGAAGGCCTTATGGAGAGACCGAACTTCTCATCTATTTTCTCCTAACATTAAGAAGATGGAAAGTCTTTTCCCTCATTTATTTTTTTCCATTCTTCCAAATCTTCCACATTATTTGCAGTCATTAATTATAACTTTTAGTTTTCTAAATCTATCCCCTTGCATCATCCTCAGATTTGTCTATATTTATCAGAATGTTCCTAGGAGAAAGGTTTTAGTTCTGACATTGATATTTGATTTTTTGATACTTCCGCATGAGTATTTTGAACTACTGAATGTATTTTATGCTCTCTGAGACTTTGAAATAAAGCTTTTACATTAGTCAGATGTATTTTTCAGAGAGTTTTCATGAACATTTTAACCATATCTGCCAAATGTTCTTTGTGACGTTTGGTTGGATAAATGCACAGGGCACGGGACTCATCTTTGGTCCCTGAAGGAAATGATGTGAACCTTCCAATTCTGTCTGCCACAAATGCTTGTGATTCTGCATCTGAATTTCATTTGCTTTAAATTTCCTACAAATAATCTTTCTGCAGTAAATTTGCTTCTTCTAGCCTCAAACAGCACACGGAACAGAAGGGTTTCCAATACAAAGAGAGAAAATTCATTTAAGAGGTCAAGATGTATTTAGCATGGTTACTTTGTTATTTCATTTAGTTTTGGGAACTAAAGGGAAGTTGTAATGTATGGCAGTGGGAAAAACCTGTTAGCTTTTGGGATTGAGTTGCAGCCACTCATTTTGAAATTAAATAATACTATTTTTTTCTAAAGTATTATTTAGTTAACCCATAATCGGTGAACAGTAGAATTCCTCCAACAGCCCTAAACAATCTTTTTCACAACATATAGAGAAGAGATGCCTAGAATAGATACCGTCCTAAAGAGAAAGCCCCAGGTTATTTTCACTGAATAGCTTTTATCATAGATATTGTGAACATTATAGAAATATCTGACCCCTAATTCTCCTTAAAGAAAGAAATATCAGCTCCTTGGGACACCATTGTTATCTCATATCTCTGTAAAGAAAAAGATAAAAAACATCAGAAAAACCTGTGCCTCTGCTGGAGCAGAAATTTTCCTGCTGAATTTCAAGCCATTTCCTAGCATCCGAGAAGCTGAAAGCACACTTCACAAGTCTGATGTCCCTGTGACCTTGGTGGACTATAAAAACTTGGTTGTCAGACTTTCAGCTGTGGAATGTAAAACTAAGCTGTTCGACAAACCACATCAGTCGGTGCCTCTGAACAGTGGCTCAAGAATGAGGACTTACTCTTTCCCTATTGAATGATTTATCAGAGTGGTAGAAAATATTGAGCTACTGCTTAAGAAATGCCAGAGGACACTGGACCCAGGAGGGATACATGCATAATTCATGACACTGATGAACAATATTCATAGGGAACAGTAACTACTTACTTTTCCCACTTTTTTAGCAGTTTTACATTTTATAAAAGGAAATTGCACAGTCACTTATCTATATTCATAAATTCTAGGGCAGACAGTTTCTTGAACCGATCAGAAAAAGTATACATGCAAAGGTATGTTTTGTATGTATCAGTTTCCAAGACTCTGTGGAAACTGAACTGTACGTAATAACTAGGATGCGGGAAACAAAGGGAGGAATCTGCCAGTTCACTCAGACACTTTGGACCTGTAAAACCCAGTGTTTGTCACCATAAATTAGGTTGTTTCTGCTTTCAGCTTTCAGCTTTGCAACACAAAAATCAAATCCATAACAGCATTACTTAAAACTTAAAGAAAGCTCTAAATGAGCTGAACTAAGTGACAGAGTGGTTATGATGTTTGTCGTGGTTTAGCCCAGCCAGCAGCTCAGCCACCACCAGGTCACTTGTTCACTCCTTCCCCTCAGAGAAGTGGAGAGGAGAAAGATGTAACAAAAGCCCTGAGGGTCCAGATAAGAACAGGGAGGGATCACCCACCGACCATGGCCCCGGGCAAAATGGACTGAGTTTGGGGACAAATCAATTAAATTAGTTAACGACTCATTCAGAGAGGATAACAAGAAACAAAGCCAGATCTTAAAAAAACGCCTTCCCCCGACCCTTCCCTTCTTCCCGGCAATACTTCCTCCTCCAGAGGTGCAGGGGGATGGGGAATGGGGGGCTGCAGGTCAGTTCATCACACAATGTTTCTGCTGCTACTTTCTTAGAGGAGGAGGACTCCTTACACTCTTTTCCCCTGCCCAGTGGATCGCCTCCTCACAGGACAGTTCACAGACTTCTTCAAGGTGAGTCCTTCCCACAGGATGCAATCCTTCCACATCATATTGCTCCAGAGTGGGCTTTATCTCCTCAGAGTCACAGCTTCTCAGGGAGCTGCTACCTGCTCTGGTGTGGGGTACTCCACGAGCTTCAGATGCCTCTCCGCCTCGTCGTCAGCCTCCAGCAGCAAATAGAGACCATTCTCTATGACCTTCTCCAGGCACAGGCATCTCTGCTCCAGCGTGGGGCTCTCTATGGGCTGCAGGTGGATATCTGCTCCACCATTAATCTCCATGGGTGGCAGTGGGGCTGCTGCCGTCTCACCACGAGCTGTAGGGGAATTCCAGCTCCACCACGTCTCCATCTTCACTGACCTTGGTGTCTGTGTGGCCCTTTCTTTCAGGTCTCAGTCCTCTCGACAAACCTCTGCAGTCTGAGCAGGATGAACTCATCCCAGTGGGCTCCCCAGGAACGGGGTGCTTCAGAACTCTACAAGGCACACTGCTATGACCACCCCCAGCTGGATGGTGGTGGCCCAGAGTGGGCAGCAACTCGGGAGGCTGGAGGGCAGCCCCCCACCTCCCTCCTCTCTTCAGTGTCTTTCCAGCCCCGGTTTGGGCTCCTTTATGCCTGTCTGAAATAGGGCATTCACAGAGGTGCTGCTTGGCTCAGCCCTGGCCTGATGGAATGGGGGTCCAGCCTGGCCAGAGGCCGGTCAAACTGGTTTTGGAGCCAGGGAAGCGTTTTGCAGCTACTTACAGGGACCATCTCTGCAGCCCCTCCCATGCTACCCAAAACCCCATCTCCTGAACCCAGCACACTGTCATACATTAGTGTTAGCCAGAGTCATTCAGATGCCATTTGTTTTGTTTGGGACAGTGGAGACATATACCCGATTTAGGGTGATGGGTTATGGTAAGTTAGACTGGAAGTTCTGCTGTTATTAACTAATCTTCTCTCTGCCACTAGCTGTAGAGGGTGAGCTGGTTACTGTGCTTCTGCTTGTTTCCTGCAAGTTTTCATACAGATTGACTTTGACTGTTAGTTAAGTTGAAATAACTTCCCCTGCTGCAAGGGAAGACAAAAGCATGCACACTCAGAATTACTGTGCATCATCAGATGTAAAAGTGGTCCTTTGACCACGTGGGAGCAAATTGACCATGTGGGAGCAAATAACAGATTTAAACACAGTGCCAATGCAGAGATTCTGGGACACCTTACCTGATTTGGAGAAAGACTTGTCTCTCCTGTAGGTCCTGTGCCATGTTAACTGGTCTTGCATTGATGCTTTAGACAGCTGAAGGTGTCTGAGAAAGTATTAGACATCTAGATTTAGGCGCCTGAATTGCTCCTCGTTTTGATTTTTACATCAATTGCTTTCTTACAGTGGGAATAACAGATGTGCCCCAAGTGTGTGAGGTATCAAAATAGCAGATTACTGAAGAAAATGCATGTGCCTTAGCTGATGTCATATGCAGCGCTTAGAGAATCATCTCTGCACTTTAGAAAAAAAAGATCTCAATAATATTTAAAAAAAAGGGACTAATATTAAAGCTTCAATAATTCATCAAAATTCAGTTTAAATAAATAATATACCATATAACTAAACACCTCATCACCCAGCTCCTGATTCTTGTGACTCACTGTTTATTAGCTTCTCAATAAATTAATTTACGTGACTTACTAAGGTAAATGCTGAAGAATAAAAAGGTTAATTGAAGGTTGGAGTAGGATACATTATTGAGTATTTGACATATTGCCTTGATGTTATGAATAATCTGGAAGTAGTTCAATAGAGTTGCAGCCGCTTTTCCCAAGTCTGAACTTGACCTGCAGTCTTTCTTTCGGAAGCATTGTCACTTCTTTATGTCTTGCAGGGCTTTGAGTAATTTCTTTTTTTTTTTTTTCCCCTCCCTTCTTAAGAATATGAATTATTAATAGCATGAAGCATACATTCAGGGAAGAAATAGCCAGAGCATATCACAGCTCCCCAAACCTATAAGATTTTTAAAAAAGGGAGAAATAAAAAGTTAAACATCCATACCTGAGGTTGCTCGTTTGCATGCCAACAAAAGATAGTGAAGGGACTACAAAGAAGCTTTGAAATGAGAGGATTATTAGAACAAGAAGAATTTTGAATTAATCAGGACTAGCTTGTATAAGCGGATCCAAGATGCCAGAGGGTTTGGAAACATTTTCTGTAAATCATTTCCTATAATAGACGCTCTTTGTGAAACGAGGATGGGGAGGTGAGCTCAGGGGGCAGGTGAGGAGTAGGTAGTCCCATCTCTGACATGCTCTGAATTAATGCAGATGCCAAGCAGAAGCCAAGTGTGTGGAAATAAGTCCACATACCCAAATAAAGATTTTGCAACTACTGTGCTAATGATGGCGAACAGATCCTCAGCCACTTTTATTTGTCAGAGGTCCAACAGAAGTAGTGCAAATCACACCAACTGAGTATCTATCCCTCCATTTTGTGCATTTTCTCCTCCTCACCCAGCTTCATCTCCTTTCATTTTTGTGATAAACAGGACTTGAGCTCTGCAGAGCCTCACAATTTTGCATCTCATTGATGACTCATTAAGATTTTATCATTCCAGTGACATGTTATTGAACCCAGTTTCCTTAGGGGGGTGGTCTGGTGATTACAGGAGTAACCAGTGACTGCTTAATCACCCACTTCATTATATTCATATTAATAATAAATACCAGGAGGGAGACAGTTATAATTACATTGCTAGCTTAGAAAGACAAGAGCCCATAAAAGTTGGCAACACTGAAATACAAATTCAGTCGTAAATATCACATGAATAGATGTGACTTGGGAGGTGCAGAGAAGGGTAAGAGAGCATAAACATTGCTATTTTAAAGAGAGTTATTGTCTCGGCAATTGTGATGCTGTTTAATTAAGCAGAAGAAAAATACTCCCTCAAGCATGAGCAGCTTAGAAGAGATGAGGCAATATGATATTTTCATGTCTGGCTCAAAAGCATTTCCCATCAGGGAAAGAGGCCCAAGGAACCCTCCATAGCAGCCTTGCTGTGATGCTCTTTGGAGCAAAAGGTCATAATTTTGTATGTCCGTAAATTCCATAAAATGTGGCCCATGCCTCTGGAGTTGGACACTTCCACGTTTGATCAGCAGGTACTTTGCAGAGCAGGGACCTTCAGCATTGTGTAGGTCTCCCAACACAACAGTTCCTCAGACACAGTAGCGGTGCTGAGCAGAAGATTCCTTCTAACTGTAATGACCAAACACACTGAAGGTTTGGTACAATGTGATGCTTCACAAAGTGGCAAAAATGCTAAGCTGGATGTGTACTGAACTGCAGACACAGACTGGAGAGGATTTTTTTCTGGTTTACTATATATAGCTATTTTAAGATTAGATGAGCTGCCATCCAGAGGTGCTTGTTTGAAACAGAAGCATAGGGTGACTACCTAAGTTTTGACATCTAAGTCAAAGCAGATGTTGAGTGAGGGCTTGTGAGGGAACATATTGGACCAGAGAATCATGAATAGCAATACTATTTCTCCCAAAGCAAGATAACACTTTCATGGCTGAGGATTTCTGAAAACTACAGGTTTCCAATCAAACCTGATTTTTCTGAAAATCCAGAAGGATATCCGTCCATTCTTCATTATATTTAAAATAAGACTTGGCTTTATTTTACTTTAAACAGATCCAGTTTTTGTTGCAGAGATTTATTTTCACATAAGTGAAAATATTTTCTGCACGGTGCAGCTAAAGTAGTTGTTGAAAGTAAAGTGAAGTCAGAGTTGCATCCTGAATAGGACTGAGAAAAATCTAGCCTAAATTCAGAAGATGGATGCTCAGGCAGCTCATCACTCAACTTAATTCATTACCTAAAGCTGCACAAATTTATGTATCACATTAAAAGTCAGACAGCTCTAATGAGCAGAAGCTGGAAATGTTAGTTCAAGTTTCTTCAGGTAAGGGATTTAGTGCTCCCAACTGCTAGCTATTTTGTAAAACAGGAGGTTTATAATTGTGCCAAGCCTCTTAGACAATTAAATGTGGTTTGAGCAATCTGTGAGTTTGGCCTGTAAGGAAAATAAGCGGAGTGTATCCCAATAAGGCTTAGGCTAACAATCACTGTCAATAACTGAGTGATCAGTTGTCTGAAGTGTCTCTGGGATTTCACTGCTGCATGTTTAGGTGCTAGGCTAGTTTGACACCTACAGCATTGAAGAAAGGGGCTGGCAGTGCCAGCAGTCCCTAAATATTTGGGTCTCTGGAGGTGTCTTAGTACTTCAGCTCTCTTTGCCAAGCTATCCCTCCAAATGTGTGCATTCAGGGGAAGTCTGACTGTGCTCAGCTTCTGGTTGCTGTGATGCCTCAGTTTATAGGGAATTCATCATTACTTGCCAGGGTCATATTTCTTCCAGGGAAGAAACTTTCTATTATGCTTCAACAGTTTCTTTTAAAATGATAGAACTTCATGGAAGGGAGAGATGTGGGGAGGCAGATCCAGCTGAAATAAAGACAATAGCTAGAAAAAAATAGACAAAAATTATTTGTAGAAAAAGTTCATGTATATCTTGGGCTCCTTGAAAGATTGCACATTAAACCTGAAAACCACTAAAGGATTGAGGAAACCAAGACTGGGAGATAAAGGAACGTTTCTATAGTTGAGCAGTCTTTAGGTAGACAGAAGCACGTGGGGATGGTTTTGAGCAATATCTCATTTATTCGTGCACACGTGCACAAATGCATACATGAGGAAAAGAACTGCCAGCTCATAGCCCACCAAAAGACAGTAAGGAAAACTGAAACACAAGGCTCCATCCTTATTGCAATGGAACAGCTGAAGGGTCTTGCACCAGAATATATATTAAGTAAATCAAGAAAAGAAACACAGCTATAATCCAGCCATTTAAAATTTACAATACATTTATAATAATAGGTTAAAACTTCGCTAATATGCATTTTGATTGACTATGTATTCTCATCTCACTTCCATTGCTCCCTCAGGCTCCACATCCCTAGTTAGGAAAATAGTTGGCCTTTAACAGATGACATTATGTTGAATTCACTATCTGAGTCACAATTAGATAAAGCACTCAGTTTTGATCCTTTATTCTTCTGAGTTACTGGAAAGAAGAGATAAAACTCCTACAATCTTGGCTCCTGAGGCTTCCCACACAATAGCATACTGCCTCACCACAGTGAAATATGCATAATTGGTTAGATTCTTCTCTAAAGAAACAATTAGAAGCTCAAATCCTGAGCTTTTTTATTGCAAACAGCAATAGAGATTCCAAAACCTCACCTTACTGTTTTCCCCCTAGTTTCAGCAATGTTTTGGTTTGAATGGAAGGAAGTGTGAGAAATATGTGTTTATAAACAGGCAAAGCAGAGGTAACATCAGCCTGGACAAGAAGAAAATGCAGAGAATTTTGTTGTGCTCAGCTGAACTGTCTGCTGAAGGGACACTGGGGCAGAGACATAAAACAAAATGTAATCCAGAAACTGGTGTTTTGAATAGGCAGAATAAAAGTAATCCTAATCTCAACAAAGGTTAAATTTTACCCATGCACTCATCAGTCTTCTTTCTGGTAGCTTCTACCTTTTTTTTTGGTGCATATCTATTCTGCCTTCTCATTCAGCCACTGGCAGAAGGAGGGAATATCTTTCCATTACCTGTCTTCACTGCATGTACCACAGAGAAACTCAAAACAGGCACAATGATGATACAGCTAAAAATTACTTCTAAAGATCTCTGAACTAGCATATGCTATTTATAGAATCACAGAATCATAGAACGGTTAGAGTTGGAAGGGATCTCAAAGATCATCTAGTTCCAATCCCCCTGCCATGGGCAGGGAAACCCTCCACTACACCAGGTTGCCCAAAGCCTCATCCAGCCTGGCCTTGAACACTTCCAGGGATGGGGCATCTACAACTTCTCTGGGCAACCTGTGCCAGTACCTCACCACCCTCTGAGTGAAAAATTTCTTCCTTATATCTAACGTAAATCTCCCCTCTTTCAGTTTAAATCCATTGCCTCTTGTCCTATCACTACACACCCTTGTAAAAACTAAAACTAAAACTGAATTATTGTTAGTTTTTGCCCTGAGAAGATAAACTAAGTTATCTAAGTACTCTGCTACACCATTCAAGTCTTAAAAGATCATTTTGTAGGATGTTATTTCATATTACAGCTCCTAAACAAGCAAGCAATTACAGCAAAGTCCCAATTAAAACACTATTGTGTCACTTCCAAAGTAACTGTGTACTCAGGTTGGTACACCTACTTGTACCCTATATGTTTAAATGTTTAACCCACACTGAGTTACCAAAGCGGAACACAGAAGTTTTTCAGTTCGGTGGGAGTCACTCGGGCGAAATCCTGTGCACAGCTTTAACAGATAAACCTCTTAACATCGCAGAAAGGAGGATAGGGTAGAAATGACAGAGGATTTGGTGATCAGATTTCAAGTTGTCATTATACAATTACTTCATGCTTCAAATGTCTCTCCCCTCTTGCCTGCAGAAGCTATAATCATTGCCTTTAAAGCAGTGCAGAACCAGAGGAGCTTTGCTAGTGAGTGGCTGTATCCTAAATGTACAAAATTCCCCTGTTGTCAAATCCAGGTCTGCTCTTTCAGTGTCATGTGTGCATCCATCCTTATTAAACAGGGCTTTCTATGCAGCTTAGCAAGCAGTAATTTTTTTTCCTGCACTTTTGGCACTGTAGTAGGGAATGGAAGTAAATTCCACAGAAATCTTTTGCTCCATATGTAGAATTGAACTACCTTTTGAAGCTGATGCAGGATACACCGAGCGTTTCAGAGCATTATCACTGCAGGGTAGTAAGTTATCTGCTCCAAATCAAGAAGTCCCGGCCAGCGTATCTCAATATCATCACCTCTACCCTGCACCTTTGAAATGACAGCCCTTCCAGGTAGCTTTGCTTCGTTAGCATCAGCTTAAGATATTGCATTGGGTTCCACTGCAGTTTCATGTGTGATTTGACAGGTGATTAAGCCAATCTAATGGACAGCTGCTTCTGAAAACAGTTCCGCTCCTACTGCTTCCCTTGACTCATTGCTGTGCTAATAAAAGCCTCATCAGTTTTCTGCCAGTTTAGTTCTCTGAATAGGTAAGTTCAGAGAAGTTATTAGACAAGTATCACTTGTGGTGCAGGATTGGTGGAACAGCCCTTTTGGCTCTTGAATAGCCTTTCCTTAGCCTAAACTGGGTCATTAAACATCACTCGCAGAGGACAATAATACTGCTGTATGGTGGCAACTGCAGTAAAGATTTATCTTCTGGTTAAACTTCATTCTGTGACTTCTCTGCAACCATGACCCATAGCCCTTCTGCCCTGACCTTTGCTTTCTTCCCTGTTGTCTGTACAAATCTTTGATCCATTTTCTTTACAACAGAGGAAATGCACGCGTCCACCTGTATCTCATTAATGAGAGGACAGGATTTAGCTGTCAGAGCTGGATCCTTAATTTTCAAATTTTCTTTACTTAAATACTTTAATAAGAAAATTTCTGACTTTTGCTGACAAATATTTAGCTCTCCATTTAACATCATCATATTTGTTGTGCGAGATTTTTTCCTGTGTCAAAACCAGTGCAAGCCTGTCTCCTGACATCAACAACTACAGTCATCTGTTCCAAGTTTCCCCTGTAATATTTAATTTTTATGACCTAAAAACAACAGAGCAATTTGCAACTGTCCTTTTGTGTCCAAGTGGAGACTGAAAATTATATGAAGATATCTGTTGCTGATCAGTCATTGATATAAAGAATTGTAAGTTCACAGAAATAAGGTTAAATACACTAATATACAACTGAGAAGCTGTCAATTTTCCAGTGACTTTTCTAGACAATGTGATATTTCTAGTCTCAGTACAATGATGGATTTAAAAGGAGCTAGACCAGAATAAATCTCTGGTGTGAATCTGCTATGTCAAAACTTCCACAGAGTTTGATTTACTCTAGACTTTATCTTTTTTCAAGTCCCATTTTATTTAGATATAGTGTATCTGCATTGGAGATTGGCACTGGGCCAATACTAAACAACAAAAAAATTCCCCCAAAAAACCCATAAAAGTTTAATCCATCAGTTGTTAACCATTTGCCTTATTTACTTTCAGTTATGGATCTCAAAGGGTTTTGCAGATATGAATTTCTTTTTCTTCATTTTGTACATTTGTATGCACTCTCACAACCTTTATTAAATATTCTGAGTATGACAACGTGCCAGTGACAGGATGGAGGTTGGAGTGTGTGCTATACGCTCAATTTCAAGAAAAATTCAGACACAGCAGAATTCTATGGTCACTGCTAGGGTCATGCCAGATCAGGGTAACCAGATCTATTAGGCCCCACAGTTAATTCTTGGTTCAGACTTTGTCTAGCATTCTAGTGAAAAATGAGGGTGTTTGTTCACATTCAGAATAACAGTTCAATTCATTTGCTGCAATTAATTGACTCAGATTACACAGTACAAATTTGGAAAGGGCATCCTCATTTCATCCTTATGCCCTCCTCAGCCTTCTCTTCATGTATGTTTTCAAGATCTAGATTTTAAAAACTAAAGCTATCACACCTTCAGAAGATAATCAGGAGTAAACCACCTGAAAGAAAAAACCCGTGGCGCTACCTTTATCCTTATGCATCTGTATAACATAGACCAAACGTCAGACTGTTTTGAGCTCTAGTTTGGATCTATCCACCAGTTCGGAGGGAATGAATAGACTAGAAAATGGTGAGAAATAAGAATTTGTGCAATGGTTTCAGAGAGGAAAAGAGAATGGGTATACTCGTGTCTTCACTGTATTTTGCTCTCTAAGCATCACTTTGAACATTTACTGATCTCTGAATAGCCAAGACAGGAGCTACAGTTGCAGGCCACACAAGCCTTCTTTAGGAAGAAAAGCAGCCTTTGCAGTACCTTCTGAAACAGTGAATTTTCAAGGAAATAAGTCAGCATAAAAAGCAGCTGAAGATGACAGAGTGGAAAAGATTACTTGATATTTTAAGTGTATTTTACATACAATAATAAAGTTCTGCCTTGAAGAAGATGCAAGTATTGTGATGGTCAGTTGCTACTGAAGTCTCCTGATCAGTGAGTGGGGTGAGAATTCACCCACATGCTTGGAGTGAAAGGGGCACATCAGCATCATATCGTCTTCATCCATTTTCAGTGTGTGTCTCTTTTGACCTAGCTGTCTAGGCTCTCTCAAATCAATAAGGAGATAAGCATCTCCAGAGCATGATTTGTCTAATCACAGGTGTTTATGAAAGGCTGGATAAATTACCTTCTCAAAGAGCCTGTCTCTTTCCATTCACTCTACGTAGCGAATGGAAATCTTCATATCCAATTGGGATTAAATGGATAAATTAATTCAGATGAATACTACTCTATAGAATTGAAAGCAGAATCCAGCCCAGCTTCTTTTCTTCACTATCTATTAGTTTATAGTGTATGGTAGGACTAATCTGCCATTTCTATGTAACCAAATGATTTTGAGACTGATTCAATGTTTCATCTTTGTTTTGGTTATTCATCAATCTCAACAGCTGTTTATTGCGTTTCATAGCACAAAGTAAACCAAAGTGATTCTTTAATTGATCTTTTAATGATGTGATATTTTATAAATATCGAACATAATAAAAATAATTTATATTCAGAATTTTTTTTTTTATTTTTTTTATATGAGCATTCTGATTATCTCTAAATGTCAACAGACTTTTAATATCATACAAATGGAAATATATTTTTCTTTCCAAACTTTCTTTACTACTATTGAAAATGAAGAAACCAATTGCTGGATATGGGAGAAACAAGGTAGCGTGATTGTATTTTTTAAATTATAAAATAAGTTATTATCTTACAAGCATGAGCACTTTGGTAGAAGTAACAATTGTTTCAAAGCCTTTCTTGTCTGACTTATTACTACCTTCACTGACTTTTGTTTCCCATTGGAAAGCAGAACACCATAACAGTTTTTATTTCAGACCACTTTTACAACATTTCAGTTGAAGGACTTGCTTCTAGTCCTTGCACTGATTTCTAGCTGACCATTTGCAACTTCTTTATCGTATCTTTAGTACACTGAAATTTCACTGTAGAAATTTTACTATCCTGACCTGGAACAATATTCAAAGTCTTCATCTGAAATTTACTGTACATGCTCTAAATCTTTTGGCATTTCTATTTCTACAGTTTCTCATAAACATCATTCATCAAGAAGCATCCTATCTCTAGGATGTCAGCCCACAGAAGATGCCTGGCAGTGCTAAGGCACAGCTGATTATCAGCATTATTTTTTTCAGATCATTGAGAAAGAAAATGAGAGGACAAGATAATAAAGACAAAGACATGACTAATTAGTTGATTAAATGAAGACAGTTTAGGGATATTTAACTACCTAGAGGTATTCATGGAAAGAACGTGCTTTCTTCAGCCTCATACCTCAGGAGATCAATGTCTGGATAAGGCCACTGAGATCTATTAAAAGAGCTTTAAAGTAGGGATAAGAAAAGAAGTTTGAAATGTGACATTTCCACACTTGATCTTAGGGAAAATAGAAAAATGCAGTTGCTACTGTAATAGATAAAGGAGCACCATAAGTGAGACTAAATACTTGAAACAAAAATTTAACATAAATTAAGACCGTAGCTGGGCTTGTGAAATGGTTAGGAAAAGGATTATGTCAATTTTCAGCAGATATTTGAAGTGATTTGTATACTACTGCACAGAGCCTGTGAAACAAAAAAGAAGAACTTGAACCTATAGGTTTGGATTTTGATCTGGGCAGAGATCTCCCTCATGTTATTAGGAAGGTAAAAACTACAGAAAAAGTGTCATTAGGAAGACTTTTTTTTGCTAGAAAGAGATCAGAAATTACTGTAATAACTATGCTATTATTCCTGGACATGATAACCAACAGACTTTTTCAGGAAATCAAGAGAGAAATGCACAGAATGCTATTGCTTTAGACATAGTTTTGAAAGGAAAAGAGCACATTGTAGTAGACTTCTTTTTTTTCCCCTTCAAGTGATCATGATTTGGTTTCAGTCACATGCAGAAATGAACAATGTCTGCCATGGAGGACCTTGCTTTTGAAACTTGCTGAGCAGTGAACTGGAAGAAGTCTAGGTTTGTAGAAGTCAAAGACATCTGATTTTTTTGCATGGTGAAAGGCCTATACAGTCAAGAACCTGTCCCTAACAGGAGGAAATATTGTTGGAAGGGATTTCGTTCCCAAATGGATGGGTAATCAATCCAGAAAGATAATAATAAACAAGTAAAATGTCTACACAAAGTGGAAAAAGAACGGTGTCATCAACAAAGAAGGTTATGTCCTAGATATGAAGAAGTATAGAAGTGAAGAAAGAATTGTCAAAATGTTAGCTGCACTCATCTTTGTAAGGTATATTAAAAGAAATAGCCAAGTACCATTCAACTAAATTGAAAGTTAGTCTGTTAATATAATTTGCTCGTGACTCAATTTTATGGTGCATTGTTAATATATGACAGTCAAAATGTAACATCAAAGGATGGAGGTGAACTCCAAGACTAGAAAAAGGAGGAAAACAAATAGTACAGCGAGGAAGCTCATGCGCATTGCTATCAACTGTGAGATTATCGGTTGGAAACAGCTGAGGAAGAAGAGAAAGTAATTTTGTTAAATGATCATAGGATGGCAATAAATCACTAAGTTTTTTCCTGTAGAGAAAAGAGATTTTTCATATAATTCTACAAGAAACCAAGTTCTCCTCCAGTATCATCCTAATCTCTCCTGTTCAGAAAATACTAATTCAAACTGAAAAAGAAGTAGAGGAGGCCTTTTAAAGTGGTCAATAACTTGGAGAAAAATGAGAATGCTTTGTTTACTCAAACCTGTAAAACAAAACCTCAAAAGATGATATGATTTTTGCATTGAAAATGTTTCTGGAGAATGAGCAGCAGGAGGAGGAAGAGCTGCACAGTCTACAGGACAAAACCGGGGTGCAAATACATAAGTAGAACATAGATACAAGAAAGCGTAGGCAGGTAATTACAGACATTTATGTTCTGCAACAGCTTTTGAATGATAGTAGTAATGGAGACAAAAAAATGTAGGAATTTTGAAGAACAGCTTGATAGATGTATTAGCCAGGCTGTCTGAGGAGGTTATCTTCAACAAGAGCAGGCAAGGCTGATTTGGTGACTGAAGATCTTATTTCTATTTCTATGTTTCTAATCATTACATAACTGTGTCAATTATGCTACTGATTTTGGACCCTTGGTCTGTTTTTGGAATGTGAATGTTTTAGTATACCAGCTGTCCCGAAGATTGCGTATGTGTTTTTAAATATTTTAAACTTTCCCTTGCGGCATCTAGGGAAAACAGAAACACTATTTGCTTTTAAAAGTGGATTTGCTAGTATCAAGACCATGCAAACTGTAGTCTTCACTGTTACTTAAAGGTAAATTTAAAAGCCAGAATCAAAGGTATCTTAACAAATATGAAAAGGAAATTCGGGATGCAAGTTAGAAATGGAATGGCTCATCAGCAGTCTCTTTGCTCTTTTGTGAGGATAAGTACCTTTCAAAAACATTAGCAATTGCCTGAACACACCTGAGAGATTATTTTGAAGCACAGTATACAGAGAGTCTTTCATAAATAATAAGAATAAAAAATCCATCTAAATTGTTGGATGTTCCCAGTGCTTTCTAAAAGCTACCAAATTGATTTAACATCTTTAATCGTGCATTTATTTTGTACCAGTATAACCATCAGCACTTAAGTTATTAATACTATTTTTGGCTACTGGGCTGATACGAAATGTTAGGAAATCTAACCCGAAGAGCTGTATGTTTATAGCTGTTAGGAACTATCAAACATCCCAGCATAAGTCATATCAGACAACTCCACTCCGTGATCACACACGGAGTCATTTTGAATATTTCACTAATTCATTTATCAAGTACTAAGTCCCCAGCAGTAAGAAACTGAGCAATTGTCTAGGCGTCTCTCTGGATGTCTTGTCATTTTGTTTTCTATGCCAAATAAATTATTGCTGTCTTTGATTATGAATTCATGAAAGCTCAGAGAAAACTTAATTATAATCTGTACTTAGGAGGCTGATTTAGTGGAATTGCATACAATATTGATTCCGGAGAATAAAGTCTTTTCACAGGAAGGAGGTATCACTATATTCCATGACATCACTACATTTCTGTTGCCCTTCAGCAATATTGTTTTATTCAGGAAACTTATGGGCTGCCACAGAAACACTCTGTACCGCCTATCCTTTACTATAAATCTATTTTATTCTCTACCACAATTAATCTACTTTTAAGTGATAGCAAAACGCTACTATTCTTTTATTATTTAATAAATGCATTTATTTGGTATCAGTAAATCAGATTTTGAAGCACTGACTGCTGAAGACTTAGAGAAAAGCACATTGCACGCTGTGCTGATTTTTCCTTCGCTCACTACTCCCCGCAATGACTATGGGAACAAAGGAGGTTCAGTAACAATACTTTGCTTTGGTATCTGTTACTGTTTATTGGTATAATTTGCCATTATTGTTTATTAGAAGCAGAAAAGTCAACTCAGCAAAGCCACTTTGCACCAAAGGATGTTTGTCAAGGGCATGCAGAGCACAAGGGAGCATTCAGGTGCAGACAGTCACGCTTAGTCCATGATCCAAGCAGGTGCAACCAGCCACCTCTGGTCCAGAGCCGAACGGTTGTGCTACCACAGTGCTTCAGGGGGCTAAAGAGCCCTAATGAGAGGCCAAGGCTAGTATCTTAGAGCATGAGTGAAGCAGGTACCTGAATTCCTGCATCTGACTGACTGTAGAAGATGAGGAATAGAAACCAGATTAAATTCTGACTCTTTTGCCTGTTTTGCAGGAAGAGCTGCAAGTTACCTTGTATGAAAGGGACTAATTCTCTACTCCATCATGCCAGTGTTATTGAAGTATAATGCTATTAAAATAGATGAAATTACCTTAGATTAAAATGGATGTCATGCACTGGAGAATCAGATCCACAGGAATGAAAGGTTTTCTTTGTGTAAGGGACATGTTCTGAGGCATAACAGATTAGTAAATGCAATTGATGTACTTTCTTGTCACATATTATAATAGCTTCTTATTATTTGTGCTATTTTTAAACAAGCACAGAATTAGACTTGTAATTTTTTCCAATGAACTGAAAATCTCAGTGAGCAAGATGTATTATAAACCTCTAATCCTGTGCATTATAGCCTGGCATATGCTAGACACCGTACAGAAATGTAGCAACAGCATGCTATGGCTGTTCGGCGTTGCTTTTTGTTTCATAAAATTATACTTTTTAAAAAAATCTGTAGATCTCTACAGGCTATTAAAAGTGGTTAGAGTGAAAAACAAAGTACTTCTAAAGGTTTCCTTCTACCTACCATATGTTGTTAGAAAATTGCTTACATATACAGGTAGCACGTATTAGAACTCTGCAAAACTGCCAAATATGCTTCAGGTAATCTTCCTGCATACAACTAAAAAGTGCCAGATTTTGAAAAGGGGTAAATGTAACATACATTAATTTTTCATCTCATAAGCCAGTGGGACTGCCTGAGTGCCTCTAGCAACTATTGTCCAAGAAAGAGAAAGAAAGCATGTGTTTTTGCAGAGTAAGGGCTATATGAACAAATGAGGGAACCACAGGGCAGAAAATATGTTTTAATTTAATACGTATGAAATGTGGTGGGCCTTGGCCAAGCTACTGGAAAACACGTGTGTTATAGATTAGACTAACAACTATGTTCAAGTGACATCTTCAAAAGCACCAAAATATGATGCTTTATTAAGAGCTGATAAGTTTTAAGGTCTTAGCTTACTGAGGATCTTGTACGAATTAAACATTATGCTTGTTAGGGCACCAGCCTGAGCTCAGCAGGAAGATGAAAAACTTTTTAGAGAATGAAAAATGTGGCACATTGGTTGATCTAATCCGTCTTTTCTTCTTTCCCTTTCTCCCAGCATTGCAAATATGGATTGTATTTCTCCCTTCCCCAAGATATCAACTGTTAATAATTCACTACAATGATTTTGGACATTTTATATTTAAAGTCTGCATACAGTCTACTGATTAAATCGCATTTTGAATAGTTGGATGAATATCTTATTTAAAAAATTACTTTCTTCTGCCACCACAAATTGTACTTTTGCAGCAAATGACTGGCCATTTTAATAAGAATGAATGTAATTATTTTACAGTCTGTGCTCTTTACAGGCTGGCGTACTTCATTTTCATGTAAGAAGTCACTGAGTATTATTGGAAAGGAGGATTTTTAACATTGCCATTTGTGTCTATAATTTACAGAAAATGACCTTGCCTGGAAAATAAATAACACATGTAGGGGGCTTCAGTGAAATTACTGAATCCAAAAAGACATCAACCACTGAGTATTTTTCTTCTTTGCCACAAACCCCATAGTGATATTTTCTCTTGTTGTTTTATCAACTAAACCAAGAAAGAAAGAAAAAAACCCAAAAGATAATATGAACAAAGAAATCCTGAAGCAAAGCGAGGAAAGTGGACTTCATTCTTCCTCAAGACATGTGAAATCAGACTAGCAAACCAAGACCTTTATTTTGCAGCTTTTTCTCAGGTTTAGTCTCAGATAAATTTCATCTATTTTATTAGCATTACACTGTGAATTGCTGTCAGTTGTCCAACCTGTGGGGGTTGCCCAGGATGCCATCTTCACCCACTGCAACTGCAAAGAATGAGAATCAATGGAAGTCCATTTCACTTTGCATGCACCATGTAACTGTTATCAATATTTATCAGAACTCATATGATTCATAATAAAACATTACATCAGGGTAATGATAGATGATAATTTAAGTTACAGGTACAGACGTCAAAATTCCAAAGAGCAAAGAGATACAGGGAACTGTCACTGAAGCCCTGGAAAATCTCCTCCTTCAACTACTGTGTGCTGAGACCTTTGTGAAAATGGAATTCAGATTCCAACGTTAGATATTTTTGAAAGAAATAGCTCATATCCGCTTTGACTACAGAACCAGGCAGGTATTATCAACAATCACTAGGCTTTGTATGTACTATGCTAGTGACTCTTGGAAGATCACTGAGAAAAGAAAACATGGTTTAGTTTTGCAGGTCATACTGGCCTCAGCCTATAAACCCCTCAAGCTATAAGGGAGTTACTGTATCCCTGCAAACCCACAAATTGAGAGTGCAAAAGCAAGGAAGCACAGTAACTGCAGTAGTTCCTTGAGAGTCTCTACTTCATCATCATTTAACCTGAACCTGCTATGCCCTAATTTAATTCCTTAATCACATAATCGTGACATATATCCTCAGTCTCTTCTTTTTACCTGCTTCACAATGTACAGTCAAATAAGTACTTCCTGAGACAAAGAACTGATGCCAGAACCCACTAGTTAGATACACATCTAACTTAACATAGGTGTGAGTTTGGAGTCTCCCTGAACGAGAGCAGGGATAGGTTGTGAGAAACCCACATCTTGCATCACTAGTGTAAGGATGTTGACAAGGCTGGGGATGGGGATAGATGGGAGAGGTGGAGCTTCAGCAACTCTGGTTTTGAGTGGGAAATTCACCTTTCTAAAAAGATTTTAATGAAACAGAAACGTCGCAGTTAAATACATATACTTGTGTATGCATGTGTACATGTATTTGTGTATGTATGTGTGTGTGTATATATATGTATGTTTATATAGCACCGTGATTCTGTTTTGCAGCACAATTTGCTTGAAGTGGAAGCAGGTGAAGATCCTTAGATCAGTTTTGCCCGTGATGCTAATCTTGTTCACTAAAAAAAAAAGGAAATACTCTCAGAAAAAAATGGTAGTGTCAGGAAAAGTTAGACAGGCTCCAACCTGAAGGACAACGAGACCTTGGAGACAGAAGCTACTCGACAGGAGCAATGACAGTCACATGTGTGCTGATTTCCAGCTCTTCATCCTCCCTCCCTCCTCCTATACATACTTCAGGCATCCCTTAGCTCAGTGTCCTAAAAAGTACCGATGTGTTTGATGCGGCCTCTTGACAATGATAAGGTGATCTGTGTTAAACGGCTCAGACGAGCCCTGTGAAGGTGCCGATTCCGTCCGTCACAGCAGGTTATCATTTTACACCTCAGTGTTTTGAACATTGACAAAATTCTTGGTACTAGATTTCCAGGTAACTCAGTGTGCTCAGATCAGCTATCTGACTCTTCATCAACCCAGTTTCACTCAGTGTTTCTCTGAAATTGTTCTTAGGTTATGACCTTATTGAATAAATTTCAATCAAGAGTGAATTTCTATGACATTTTGTAAAGCTGTGAAAATGAGTATTTATAATGGGAAGCATGAAACATCTTTAAGTATAACTGCACTGCTAGGAGCTGAAATAATAAAAGAGCATACTCTGTTCCATTTCACATGTATAAGCTGTTAGACTGAGGAGGTGGAAGTACAATTTAATTCCTCTCTCCCAGTACATTAAAGGTATATTTGTTTTTAGCTCCTTTCACTGATGCTGTTTTACATTTTACCCTTTAGCATCCAATAAAAACAAAATAAAAGAGAAAAAGACAGAAGAAGGGAGAAATCAAACTGCTGTAGAAAATAACCTCAGAGAATAAGACAACTTCGTTTACAATCTAATAAAATATTTTTCATGAGTGCGGAGGGGTGGAAACAACTCTGTAATACCAAGTAACTCAAAATTGTTGCGTTGGGAGGAAATGAAAAAGTCAGCAGTCGTCATGCGAGAGGCCACACTTTATGCTACTGAGCCATACCTAGTGACTACAAAACCTAATTAACTGATAATTAGGAGACAAAGGCATGGTAGTCACTATGTTTGATCTGCAAATCAATAAAACTCTATTAGGAGCTTCTGTGTTGACTTTTTATTAGTCTTTCTCTCTCTCTCTTTTTTTTTTTTTTTTTTAACTGACAGCTCTCCTGAGAACTGCAGTTCCTATCCTGCTCTGATCCAAGTCTGATGTCAGTCTGCCTAGCAGCACTGATTCATCCAGGTAGTCCTAAAAGCCAAGAACTGCTTTCCCTGTCCTGTAAAGGTTCTATCATTTTCTCTGCACCCTCAAGAAGTGAACTCCAGTCCACTTATTTACTTCACAGCACTTTCTTGGGTGCAGCTGAATTCTTCTTGGATAATATGATGGTTTTTAATCAAAAAGAAACCTCTAAGAGATGGCAATAGAAATTGTGGAATTTCTGACTGTTTAATCATTTGTGGTGCACTGGAGATGTCATACAAATACATAAGGAGCTTTCAAAGATAATTCAGTAGTTGTGAGTCTACTACTTGAGCCAAAAGTCATCAGTGGAATGGATCGACATGAAGAATATGTCGTTTGTAATGAAGACGGTGGTTACAGATTTTTGCTAATCTTCTCATCTCTAGCAAAGCTGGGGTTTCCCTTTCAGCCTTGTCCTCCAATGCATGCCTCATTCTTTCCATGAAATAGCTTCATGAAAAGGTGAGGGGAAACAGAGAGTGTTATTCTCTTTAAACTGAAGATTTATACTCAAAGAAAAAATGCATTTCATTTTCTGTTGTATTCAGAACTATACATCCCTCTGTCAATGAATGCAGTTGTTAATGGCTTTCTACCTGTGTGAGGGTCTCAGAGACAGTGTACACACAGGTGAGCATACATGCTCCTGCTCAAGCACTGAGAAACCCGAACACAAAATCTTTACTCTTAGCATAGCAACCAGAAGAAATACAGTTTGATTTTCAGAAGCCGATTTTTCAGATTTACCAGCAAATTCTTCTTCCTGTAGACAACGGAGATTTAGTCCAAAGAGTAAAGAAGGCTCTGTGGTGGTTCCAGGCTCATATCTCTTTCAGCAGTTCTGTGGGGCACTAAACTAATTTCCAAAGAAACGGAGCTCAGCTATTCTCCCAGTGTTTATACACTTGCAGATATGTGGACATGCCTTTGCAAAGACCAATATGATGTGACCTTCCCCACTGTGTACAGCCAGTTAGCAATAATGTAGAAGAAATAAGTACTAAGAGTCTGATTGTGTCACACAAGTCTTCAAGGTTTATGTTTCATGCAAAACCATTCCAGTGTGGGAGCTGCTCTTCCTACAACGCCGTTAGCCAGTCCGCTGCTGTTCGAGTGAGCCTGAAGAAATCAGCCTCTTTCCTTATGGGTGGTTTTCCATATCTGGCCAAATTAGAAGAGACAGTCAACAGGCTTTGTCTTCAGTAAGAGACGGACCCCAGTGCCGGGGACCCTGAGCATGGTGGGGCACTCCAGCTGCTTGCTTTCTGTCCGTCCTTGACGCTTTGTTCTCAGCTTGGTGGGATTCAAGTTCAGGGAATTACATTGGGAAAATCAAAGGTGTTTCTTTCCAATCAGTCTTGGGTTGTCTTAAACAAGACAAGGTACAAACAAAGGCTGAGGACTCTGTCAGGAAACCTAGCACACTGAGCTTTCCAGGTGATTTCAGAGCTTGCTATTTTGCAGTTTTTTCTGCTCATGTCTTTACAAGAAAGCAATCTGAGTAGTACAAAGGCTTGCAGCTGAGAACAAGCTGAGACCCACTTCTCACCCACAGTACACACCCATCAGTGAGTGTTGATCACCTGTGGCTATCATTTATCTTTTTCATTTTTCCTTTCCATGTCTTTTTTAGTAGTTACAGCTGTCAGATCTTTCCCACCTCTCCAATGTCCCCAGTAAGTGCAGCGATGGGAACAAGCGGATGTGTGTCTTGCCCCACAGCTTTTGGGAGGCAGAGCATGGCTGCTTCTTGGCAGCTGCAAGAGCCTTGGGGAAAAAGGTCTGAGGCTACCCAGCCAAGCAGATGTGTGGCAGCAGCTGGGGAGTGCCGTGCCCAGCAGCTCCTCCAGCTGCAATCATTACCCATTAGTGAGCAGCAGCAGTGTTGCTCCATCACTGTGGTGGACCCAACCGCAGGCCTTCTGCTCCCTTCCCAGGAACGATTCCTTATCTCCTGCCAGTCAGCCTCATTCTTCTACTTTATTAATTACAAGCTCAGCTGTGAGTCCTTCCACATGCCCGCTCTGGGAGTAATGGTCCGTGAGAAGTGCCATTAGTCTCCAGTGTGGGCTGCCCACACTGCCAGGTCCCTCAGAGGGAAAAGAGCAACTGTCAGCTGAATGCTGCTCTCCTTTCCCATACAGGTGAGCGATGACAGAGTGAGTAAATGTGGAGAAATGGGAAGAACTGACCCCATCTCTTCACAGGGCAGTCTTTGCAGACCCAAGCACACAGGGAGGCAGTAAACCGCAGTAGCACAGCGGCTACTGAAGGGCTCTTGTTTGAGCACCAAGTCTATGTCTTTCCCTGTCTATTTTCCTCCTCAGTATCCTGAGCAGCATCTGAAAGCCCCATTAAGTTCTCCTGGATGTGGTGTGAAGCTACACTCAGTCACAGCTCCCTGTTTCTAACTCTGAGAAGTTTATGAACTCACTCACTAAGCCTGCAGAGGTGCGGACACTGTGTTGCTTTCAGTACATGGAAAATCTATTGAGAGTGTCACTCTACATCAGATAAATTCAGTTCATACTTCTCTGCAAGATCGGGGCCCACAGGTTTGTTCACAACAACACATGGATCTGGGGTGAACGGCAGGCGCAGTAACACTGGTAACAGTACCTGTTTACTTATGTTCTGAAGGTCTGCCATGGGAATTACACCTTTCTTGCCTGGCTCAGTAGCCTTGCTTCTGAAATCACTGCAAATACTTCCAAACATGCACACATAGTACACACACATGCACAATGCCATGGGCAGGAAAATGTGCCAGAATAACACTATGTCAGAACTTCTTTTTTGTTTTTTTCTCCCATGTTTTGTATATCCACACTGAAATTTTTGAATTTCCATTTTAATTATTTTATCTCTCCAGATACGTTCTCACACCCATTCAGGGGTGACATTATCTGAGACTGAAAATGACAATGACAAGCTATACAATCTTGGGGGTGACGATTTGGAGTTATTTTCATGGTATTATGTGAAATCACTCCAATAAAATAGTCCATACAATGCACTCTAATAGCCTCCTTACCACACTATTAAATCTTATAACTGAAATTTCCTTGCATTTCTGCTGAAAATTAATGCAGCATGAAGACTGAATTATCTCATGTCCATTTATGGGTAACACTTTAGGTCACTAAAGTGGGATAAGCCACAATGAAACAGCTGCACCACGTTTAACTTGGAAAGAAACAAACAGAACAATTTGTATTTTGCACATATGGTCCACAACATGGAGATACCCCCTTCCTCCTTCACCCTGAATCGCACAGAGCCATGCACACATAGGGACACACGCACACACGTGCACACCACTGTGCACACATGGAGACATGAACTGAGCCATGAATACATGAAGATGTACATGCATGTGGGGCAGGAGTGCACAGAGCCACGCATGCACACACGCTGAGCCACGTGCACGGAGGTGTGATCTCACACCCGGCCATGCACACACACAGGGCTGCACACACAGCAAAGCACGAAATTAAAAAAGGGTAGCAGTCACTCCTAAATTTAAAATGAATCACCTGTTCTCTTAAATTTGGTAGGAATTCATTTTATGTGTTGGACATAACAGATCTTAATAATTTCTTTCTTTTTTTAAATTGAGGTCAAGCCAGATGGAGAAAAATGACAAGTATCCTGAGCTCACATCAAAGATACAGTGATTGTTGAAAGGGTGAAATTTTGAACTCATTAATTTCAATGAGAATTTAATCTGCAACATCATTGGGTTTAAAATTTTCCTATGGGAAATTATGAGAATAGAATACCTGAGGGCTGGGTCCTATGCCTAAATATTCTCCATTGATCTCTTCCCTTTCCACATTTTGTAAAAGAATAATCACTCTGACATAGCCTCTGCAAGAGGAGCTAAGAGAAGAAGAGCGTGTTAAAAATACTGCCTCTGCCACACAGCATTTCCCTCACTGATCTTGATTTTCTAACAGTGCCAGCCTCCAGCCATTCTTTGTTTATTAGTTGGTGACTTGAAGTCAAATAAGAGTCTTTGAAATACTTCACAGTGAATCTTTCTACTGATGGACAGATCCTTCATGATAAATCTGTTTCATCATATTGCCAATGGTTATATGGAATACATAATTATTAATGCATAATTCCCCTATCTGTATATCTAGATAAAATATAATTGGTTGAATAATTTATAGCAAACAATTTAAAATTTGTGCCCATTTTTATTAGGATATTATGCACAAATACATTCTCTGAGATGAGTTCCTCATTCAGAGTGACTTACTATAATTATGAAAACCTGATATAAAGTCTATTAAGTCAGTGGAAAGTATTTCATTGAATTCTATGAACTCTGGATTAGACCTATAATTATTAGGCTGTAGATAAATCAGAAGAAGTTCAATAAAAGTACCCATGGTCATAATTTTCTTTCTAATTCTTTTGATTGGAAATCTTTCATTGCTCTGATTGGATATGCACCTGGGGAAACAGATATACTCTGGACATCCAGTGTCACATTTAACTTTTCATGACTCAAGTGCTTTTAAAGATCCCATCTGGCAATTATTCCTCTCCTTACACATCTAAATATCTCTCTTACATAATTCTTAAGATAACTCTCTATCCTATCACACTATACATGGGAGCTCCACAGCCAAGTTTCACATGCTCCCAGCTTCTAATGCCTTAAGCATTGAACTGTGTTTTCTTCCCATACTAAGGTAATAAATATCCTGTAATAAAAGATCAAGCAATATAAGATAACTATATAACTAATAAGGACAAAGGGATATTCCTCACAAAAAGTCTCACACACTACGATTTTTAGCTAATTCCAATCCAATCCAAAGCTAGGGCAAAGAGACTAACGGAACAGTCAATTAATAATTGACAATCTACTTCACCTACTATCTACTTCTACTTTCTACTGAAAGTCAAAGCTCTTATCTTGCTAATACAAATTGCTTGTTTCCAAACCAGCAAATGCTGTAAGAAAAAAAAAATTCAAAGTTGCTTTTTCTCTATATGGTTTCTTACCTAGATTGAGTTTCATATTTCTTTGAATTAATAATTGTGCTTTCTTTTTTTATTGTGCCTTAAGCAGTCATCTGGTTTGAAAAAACTGCTGTGTTTGCTTTAACTCCTCTGCAATAGAAAAGGCCTTATTAAAGTAACGATCTAATGATTTTAAAAAGGGCACTTCTAAGCTTAATGGAGGCTCGTTAAGTATTCATTCATTAGACAATGCTGCTTGTGATAAATATACCACTAAGTCACCATAATGCATACTATCAACTACCAGCATGAATCGAAAAGCACGTGGGCCAGTATCCCTATGTACTATATTGTACTGAACATTTATGCCTTCAAATATTGCTGTCCTACAATTTCACATATTAAAATCTATGAGATAATAAGAGTTAGGGCACAGCCTGGCGCTGTGGACCTCATGGCTATAAACAACTCACAAATGGTCAGTTAAACAAATGCCTTCCTGGAGCTGGACAAAAAGGCTATAGTAAATTCAGATGTAACATGGAATTGTAAAATAATGTAGAAAGAACTAGGCGTAAAAATAAGTTAACAAACATAAAAATAACCCAAAATAGATCCTATAGTGAAGGAGAAACACAAACATGAAACATGAACATCTTATTCCTCCTGGTGCAGGAATCCAGCTGCTGACAACTCACCATAACACTCCCACTCCACCCCTGAATGGAATCACGGAGCATAGGACTCAGATGAATATCAGAAAGATGAACGTAACACCAGGAAAAAGGTTGTGTATAAAAGTTTTAATTGATTATTATTATTATTATTGAAACATTTTCTGTATTTTTTCTTGTTCTATAACAGGTGTATCTGAATTTGAACTAATAATCATACTTTGATTAGACTGTTAAGATTTCAGTTTTACTAGCAATAAATTCTTGGCTTATGGTGCATTTCCTCCTTGCCTATAAATAAGAGCTTGAGAATGACCAGGGCATTACCACCAGGAATAACAGTGTCAGTGCCTTGGTTGTCTTTTTCTACTTCACATCTCCCAGCACCTATCACCTAGTTGAGAAGGATCAACTTCTATGCACACAGGTATTTGTACTTTGTAGATCAGTTTTCTTACAGCCGAAGGGTGTGGGACTTTCATAGCTACAGACAATGGCTAAGTCAATATTTCTTTAGTGTCCAATGTGCCAATAAGTTGTGCGTTGCTCTCAAACACCAAATCAGTGTATAACTAACTGTCCACTGGAACACGTCTCAATACTGAGGTCACGCATTATCAAACAAAATCAATCATCTAAGTGAGAATAAGATTGACCTCTGTTTAGCATGAGTTATATAGAGTCTGTCTGCATAGAAAAGTGTATGTTTCTTCTAAGGGCTGTAATATGTTTTTGATTCTGTGTCAGCTTAAAACTGGATCTCATTCTTGATGACTAACTCTCTGATTATCTATCATGCACTCGGGCCAGCTCACACTCTAAATAAAGCCTGCAGTTAGACAGCTGGCTCCCAGAAGAGGAGAGACGTATTTGAACTCAACATACTGCCCTCCTGTCAGTGTGGATACAATTAGCTAGAGCCAGGTGAAGCGGAGAACTTCAACCTTTGCTCGGACACTGCATAGATATAAGTTGGGTTCTTTATACGCAATAGCAAACAGGCGTAACAGCATATTCTCTTGCCTTGCCTTACCTCCACCTTATTCTTAGCCTCTAGTGCACTTAGTCCATCCTTATAGCACATTTCCACCTCTCAGCCTCCTGTCTGAAGGCTCTTGTAAAGCACCGTAACTTGCATAGCCTCTGCTCTCTACTAGAAGGACCCTGGTGGACAGGGCCATGGGGTTGGTATGCATCGCACATGGTCTTTAGCTCAGGCACGGGCAAGATAACGTTTGCGAGATCAAAGGCTCAGAGTTTTATCCCTTCTGTCTTCCTACAGCTCCCAATGGTTTAAACTGAACATATCTGGCAATTCCAGAGGAATCACACTGTTTTAATTTGCATAACATCTATTTCTTTGGAACTGAGACGCAGATTTTCAAAGACACGTATGAAGGATGAAATTGCTGAGTAACAGGGATGAATTTGTTCTAATGCTGCTCAAAATTCTTTGAAGTTCAGGCAAGCCAAAGTCAGACAGGCAAAGCACAATGCTACAGAATTAATCAAAATTAATCTGGAATTCTTTCTTCTTGTTGATTTGTTACAACTTCTTTTTAACTTGGTTGTGTTCTTGGTTCTAAGCTAAATACCTGCTGTTAGGAAATATGCATGAGCTACTTCCATGATTAGCTGAGCTGGTACCTCAGTCTTATTCAGGTGAGCAAACAGATTTCACAAGCAGATGATTTTCTTCTTTTCTTTGCTCCTCCCTCTAGCGCTGTGACATGTTTAACAAGCCCTTGTACTAACACGGAGAGGATTGAGGAAGAGAGTAGATAATGACTTTTGTGTCTTTTCTGGATGATCTGTCATTGAATTTTTATAGGGTCATAGAATCATAGAATGGTTTGGGTTGGAAGGAACCTTCAAGATCATCTACATCCAATCCCCCTGCCTTGGGCAGGGACATCTTCCACTAGATCAGGTTGCTCAAAGTCCCATCCAACCTTGCCTTGAACACTTCCAGATGTAGGGCAGCTACAACTGCTATGAGCAACTTGTTCCAGTGCCTCACCACCCTTACAGTGAAGAAAGCCAGGGGGATCAAGAAGCATTTTCCCAGGGGCAAATTAATTCTTATCTCAGACCTGTTAAGCTTTCCTCTTGGGTGCATTCCAGGCTCTCTAACTTTATCTCCTTCTGTACCTGTCTCTTATTCATCATCCAGCTGTAGACTTAATGAACCCAAACTGCAGAAGCAAATTAATGTATTACAAATTTGTGGTTGTATCCTAAAACACCCTGGGACAACTTAAATGTGTACACTTTTTCCAAGATCAGTTTCTGCAACTCTCTGATGTAACATTTGATCAAAACTAAGGATTTCCGTTAATGCCCGTAACACACAGCCTACCTCATGAGATGAATTACATAGCTGAAACAGTTTTTTTCCACAGATTTCCCTTCTCTTTGTTTTACTATGGTTCATGATTTTACTTGTTTCCTATTTTTTATTTAATATATTATATTCACCCAACAACTTGCAACTGATTGATTTTCCAAGTGTCTGTTCTGTGGATAACATATTGATGTATTTTGAAAATCAATAGAAAGAGAATTAAATAGAAAACAAATCAGGCACCTCAATCATATAAGTCTGCTGCTGCATAATCTTTGCTTCAACCTATATATTTAATGGGCCTAAGGCCCAAACCTCTTTATTTCCCTGTCTTTCATCTCAGTACATGGATTATAGCATGTGTGGAGCCTTCTATTTACATAAAATTATATGATATATGGAGTCTTGTGATAAAGGACTCAAATGAAATAATTAAACCTATGTCAATTATGACTAACGCTGAATCCAAACCAATACCCCAAAAGCACAGGGCTTGCTAAAAATGAAGAGAGAAACTCTTCTCTATGAAACAGCCTTAAGTAAAATCAAATCCAATATAATCCTCTTATTAAGTAATATGACAGTTCAGTCGTGCATTTCTCCTGAAAGAAGACACTTGTTTTTTTAAGCTCCCTGATAGACAATTTGCGTAATGATGATCTTCTCGTGGAACTAGATTGATCTACCGTTCTTAAACAAGTATCTCCATAAGCAGTGTTTGAAACAGGTGTTTACACGCTTGTTTCTAGAGTCTACTGAGACTTACAGCAGTACAAGCTCCTCCCCTGTATAGATTTCTGCCCCCAGTTGTGTGCTCTCAGTCTTGAGTCACGGTTGTGCTCTTTGATAAGTTTTTGGCCAGCTATCAGTCACATATCACATACTTTTGTGGGTCTCTAGACATGAGGACAAGGCTGCAAGATTTTGACTAACCAGAGAGAAATGGTGATTTTTTTATAAAAGAATCACAGAAGTCTTGCTCTACTTCTGCAGGAATATTTGTTCAATCTTAACATAATGGTGGCTATACGCTTTAAATATTACTTAACTGCTACTTCATCCATAAACAAAATGAGATTAAAGAGAAGAGACGGTGGTAGGAAAATAAAAAGTGAAGATTAAAGCTTTGATGACACATTCATAGAAATTATACACGGAAAGACCAATTATGTCTAATTACACATCTTCTTTCCTGTATTTGCTGTAATCATAGAATCATAAAATATTTTGGGTTGGAAAGGACCTTAAGGATTGTCTAGTTCCGACACCCTTGCCATGGGCATGAACACCTTCCACTAGATCCAGTTGCTCAACGCCTCATTCAACTTGGTCTTGCACACTTCCAAGGATGGAGCATCCCTAACTTCTCTGGGCAACCTGTTCCAGTGCCTCATCATCCTCCTGGTGAAGAATTTCTTCCTTATATTTAGCCTAAATCCACCTTTCTTCAGTTTAAAGCCATTACTCCTTGTCCTATCATTATATGCCCTTGTAAAATGTCCCTCTCTGTCTTACTTGCAATTCTTTATTGAGGCTCAGTAGGAGCCTGTGAATATGTTGACTTGTAAACCACATTTAGTTTTAGAGCAACTAACATCAAGGCTTCTCAGCAAGGCTTCCCAGTCTCTGTAGCCATGTGCATTTGAGCACACTGGAGGTGATTCATCATCATATTAGAGCGGCTTTGCATGCCTGTGTCTCAACAAGGGGTGGGAATGCTCTGTGGTTCACACACCTCCTGTCTTCATGCACATGCTAGTTTCGTGCTCTCTACATATTGGTCCTCAAACCAGAAGATATTCTTTGTCAGATAGAGAAGGGAAGGAGAAGAAGCAGAGCTGCTTCAGCTACCAGAAGAGTATTTATAAGAATTATTCTGTGGTCATCTTACTTAGTCTGGTACCACTTTCTTTACGACTTTTCTCCTTTCCTTCAGTTTTCACTGGCATAGACATGAATCATAGAATCATAGAATGGTTAGGGTTGGAAGAGATCTCAAAGATCATCTAGTTTCAACCCCCCTGCCATGGGCAGGGAAATCCTCCACTACACCAGGTTGCCCAAAGCCTCATCCAGCCTGGCCTTGAACACTTCCAGGGATGGGGCATCTACAACTTCTCTGAGCAATCTGTTCCAGTACCTCACCACCCTCAGTGTAAAGAATTTCTTTCTTATATCTAACCTAAATCTGCCCTCTTTCAGTTTAAAGCCATTTCTCCTTGTCCTATCACAACAGGCCCTTGTAAAAACTCCCTCTCCAGCTTTCCTTTAGGCCCCCTTCAGGTACTGGTAAGCTACTGTAAGATCACCCCAGAGCCTTCTCTTCTCCAGGCTGAACAGCCCCAACTCTCTCAGCCTGTCTTCATAGGAGAAGTGCTCCAGCCCTTGCATCATCTTCGTGGCCCTCCTCTGGACTCGTTCCAGTAGCTCCATGTCCTTCTTGTGTTGGGGACTCCAGAGCTGAACACAGTATTCCAAGTGGGGTCTCACGAGAGCAGAGTAGAGGAGCAGAATCACCTCCCTCGACCTGCTGGCCACGCTTCTTTTGATACAGCCCAGGATACGGTTGGCTTTCTGGGCTGCCAGCGCACATTGCCGGCCCATGTTGAGCTTCTTGAAAGGGTCGTCCAACCTGGGATCTAGTTTATTAGACATGCATCAAATGCACTTCAAGCCAGATTTCTTTACCTGGCTTAAATCTTAAATCTTCATCTTCCAATCTCTTCTAAAATCTCTAATCTTTCTTAATAAATATTTCAGAAAATACCTTTCTGCTATAAGAAAGAGTTTCAGCTAAGTGTGCTTCTATGACTGACGTGAGGACATGCTTTCCAGATCTTCTCTGATCTTGCTCTTTACTGTTGCCTTCTCTGGTCAAACATATCTCTTTTGGTGCTGTTGGGATTTTTTATGAACAATTATTCATCCTACAAGTATATCATGATTTCTTGTCCTCAGACTCGTTGCTGGTGAGGCAAACAACTGGTATTATTTCATTAATGCTGAGACTAACTCCAATTCATGTGAAGAGTCTTTTCACCTTCTGATAGGATCTACGACAGCCCTTAAAGCTGCTGAAACCCAAGCAGCTCCCCTTGGCATTGCCATCAGACCCTGTAGCAATGCTGAATGAATTAATTTGCTAGGGTGCCCAAGCCCTGTACTTGCAGTTGCAAGGTTAGACTCCATCTAAAGAAGGGTAGAACTGAGCAGCTGCACAATTGTTCCCATGTCAGATACACAGATTTATGTGGGTTGTAACAGGCAATACTCACTGTAAATCTGTGTCTGGAATCAGATGTCTTTTGTGAGACCTCTAACTGAACAAGGTGCCTGTGTCATCTGTGCTAGTGACTTCCTGTACATCAACGACCATTTCTGGAACTTGGTAGTTACTATGGTAGGCACTTGGGACAGATAAAGGATCATGGAGATTTTTATTTTGCTCCAGAGCATGAAGTAAAAACATTGATACTGTCAATGTGCATGATTTGAGTTATGTGACTTTCTGAGCAATTACAGCAATTTTTGTTGGCTCTGAATTGTGATCATTCTGTCCTGAACTCCTTGTCTCTGTGCTGCTTAACTATGCCACTTCGGGTGACTATTGTTCTACACCATTCATCCCTGTGCTCACGGAAGTTGTTGCCTGTATGATTTTAACAACAACAACAAATGTTTCCAATTGCTTTCATTTGCAGACATTATCATTCAGCATCAGCACGTCTGTATGTGCATGTGTGTGTGCATGATGTTCAGCTGCCTGCATGAGTACAGTGCTTGGATCAATAGTGCCTTTCCACTCTATGTTCTAGAGTTGCTTTAGCGACACTTACGTACCTGAGGAAAAAATTTCAGAAATGAAAATTTGGGAATGAGAAATGTTGTGTCTGTACAGCAAGTTACACTTTCTCTTTCTCGCTCAATACAATGCAGTGGCACTTAACGTAGATAGCCATATACCAAACCTGATGGGAAGAATTAAGACTCTATGGAGACGAGGGCAGTGATGCCTATGTCATTGACGACCTCTGCTGAGAACTCTCAAGCTACCTAAGGGGTTGCCTTACTGCCGGGATATTCTCTTCCCTTGACAATTCAAAACAACTCCAAAGACTTTTTGAAGAAAAAATTGATCCTTATGAATAAGATCTAGTCTAGTTATGTCATACATTCCTTCAGCTTATATTTCATAGAATCATAGAATGGTTAGAGTTGGAAGGGACCTCAAAGATCATCCAGTTCCAACCCCCCTGCCATGGGCAGGGAAACCCTCCACTACACCAGGTTGCCCGAAGCATGGCATGCATGTTAGCAGCAAAGTGAATCTGACAAAATTACTCTACTTGACATGGAAAGAATTATTTGGTTCTGCACGTAAACTACCAGTTTGCTTTAGAATTGTTATTTTGAAAAATAAATATTGCAAAGAAAATTGATTTCTTATTTCTTCTCCTAGAAGAGTACAAGGACATAATCTCTATAGTACTTCATAAAATTGATTTGATTTTTTGAAAGCTCTCTCCAGTGTATACCTCTTAGCTAGCAAAGGAGTTTAGCTCTTTTGATTGCAATATATTCACTGTTTAAAAAACAAAAACAAAAAGAAATATCTAATGTATATCAAGAGATGAGAATGTAATATCTTCTCATCAGAAAAAATATGAAAATATATTGGCAATTTCCAACTTGGAAAAACATTAAAAAATTGTCAGTAGCTTAGCTTGCTTGTTTTAGACAAATTTATATATGGATCCAAAAAAGGCAGAGTAGTTTAAAAAAGTGCCATGCAACGGGGAGAATTAATAAGAGATGTTGAGTTAGAACATTTTTAGTGGAATAGATCTGCCATCAATACATGATATTATGCTAATATAATCTGATCCATGTATTAAAAGCATCTGAAAGTTTCCGCTTGAATTTATATTGCCAGGCAGGGATAAACTATTTAAAACGGCTTACCTATTTTGGAAAGCTTGTCTCTCTGTGTCCTATTCCAGAGTTCCTATCCAGATACTTGAAAAAGATAGGTTTACTTTTTGTTATGACACTGTCAATTTAATTCGTTACTGCTCTGCGCTCAATGCACTCCTTGTCTGGCTATAATAGGAAATCATGATGGCCATCCTGAATGAGACTTTTCATGAGATTATGACTTCTATAATTAGCAATGGATCAGCTCCAACAAAGCACATATAAATCTTAAAACCAGTCAACCTGTATACCCTGTTCATATGATTCTTTAGAAACAGATGAGGTTCATTATACAAACTTTAAGTACCTAAGCAAACCATAAGATTATAGACATTTAGACTTTGGTAAGAACAGCAAGAGTGTGGCACCTTCAGAAGGTGAATCATTCCTCCTAAGACCTCAATTGTTTTCTAATTGTTTTCTGAGTGTACTCGTTTATCTAATATGCACATATCTTGCTCAACTGACTATATAGTGAGCACAGGGCAACTGCTCTCCCGGATTCATCTCCATTAGCCATATAAATGTAATGTGATAAATCCAGGCCTTGATGTTTCAGAAGGCATACCTAAAAAGACTGCCTAAGAAGGCAGGTGTTTAATGGGAAACACTAGAAAAGGTGTGTGAAGTCATCTGAATGTCTCTAACTTACAAACCACGGCTGAAGAAATTCCCTGTAAGAATGTATTGGAAGAGCTGAATAACATTCCTTCCCCTCCAGACACAGGGTGAGAAGTTGTGGGCTCTTTCTGGGTGCTAAAAAGATCTCTTTCTTTTTTGTTTGTTAAGATGTTTCAGAAGAGAAGAGATCATTCACACTGAAGGACTTACAAAGCAAGCAGAGGGCAGAAGTTTTTCTGTATTTTTAACAGAGAAGGTCAGAGGGCATAGTATGCATTATTTACCACACAATAATTGTATGGAAATAATGTGTATATTATGTTCCTGAGTCTTTCTCATTACTGCTTATGAAAATTATTATTATTTAAACATTGAAAATTAAATTGTAATTGAAGTTTCATTAATTATGACAATGACTGAGATCATATATGAACATAAATATACAGAATCACAGAATCATTGAATAGTTGGGTTGAAAGGGATCTTTAAAGGTCATTGAGTCCAACCCCTCTGCATTGAGCAGGGAAGTCATCAACTAGATGATGTCCTACTCGAACTTGAATGTTGCCAGGGATGAGACATCTACCACCTCTGCGGGTAACCTGTGCCAATGTTTCATCACTCATCCTTAGATCTAGTCTAAATCTGCCCTCTTTTAGTTTAAAACTAATTACCCCTTGTACTGTCACAACAGTCCCTGCTAAAAAGTTTGTCCTCTCTTTCTTGACACTGTCCCACATGACATCCTTGTCTCTAAAATGGAGAGACACGGATTTGACAGACGGACCACTCGGTGGATAAAGAACTGGCTGGACAGTCGCACTCAAAGAGTTGTGGTCAATGGTGCGAAGTCTACATGGAGACCAGCGTCAAGCGGTGTCGCTCAGGGGTCTGTTCTGGGTCCAGTACTGTTCAACATCTTTGTCAGCGACATGGATGACGGCATTGAGTGCACCCTCAGTAAGTTTGCCGATGACACCAAGTTGTGTGGTGCCGTGGACTCACTTGAGGGAAGAGATGCTATCCAGAGGGACCTTGATAGGCTTGAGAAATGGGCCAGTGCAAACTACATGAGCTTCAACAAGTCAAAATGCAAGGTCCTTCACCTGGGTCGGGCCAATCCTAGGCAAAAATAAAAACTGGGCACAGAGCGGGTTGAGAGCAGCCCTGACGAGAAGGATTTGGCGGCGTTTATAGATGAGAAGCTCAACATGAGCCGGCAGTGCGCTCATGCGGCCCAGAAGGCCAACTGCATCCTGGGATGTATCAAGAGAAGCGTGGTCAGCAGGTCAAGAGAGGTGATTCTCCCCCTCTGATCTGCTCTTGTGAGACCCCACCTTGAATACTGCGTGCAGTTCTGGTGTCCCCACCATAAGAGAGACATAGATCTGTTGCAGCGTGTTCAGAGGAGAGCCACAAAGATGATCCAGGGGCTGGAGCACCTCTGCTACAAGGACAGGTTGCGGGAGCTGGGATTGTTCAGCCTTGAAAGGAGAAGACTTCGGGGGGACCTAATAGCTGCCTTCCAATACCTGAAGGGAACTTACAGGAAGGCTGGGGAGGGACTTTTTACAAGAGTGTCCACTGATAGGACAAGGGGAAATGGGTTTAAGTTGAAGGAGAACAGATTAAGATTAGATTTTAGGAAGAAATTCTTCAGTAAGAAGAATTCAGTACGAGGGTGGTAAGACTTTGGAATAGATTGCCCAGAGAAGTTGTGGATGCCCCCTCCCTGGAGATGTTCAAGGCCAGGTTGGACAGAGCCTTGAGTAGCCTGGTCTAGTTGAGAGGCGTCCCTGCCCATGCCAGGGAGGTTGGATTAGATGATCTCTGAGGTCCCTTCCAGCCTATGCCATTCTATGATTCTATGATTCTTATAAGACCCCTTTAAGTACTGAAAGGCTTCAATAAGTTTTCCCTGAAGCCTCCTCTTCTCCAGGCTGAACAACCTCGACTCTCTCAGTATTTTTTCGTAGGAGAGATCATAGAATCATAGAATCATAGAATCGTTAGGGCTGGAAGGGACCTTCAAAGGTCATCTAGTCCAACCCCCCTGCAAGGAACAGGGATATCTCCAACTAGATCAGGTTGCTCAGGGCCTCATCCAACCGGGCCTTGAACGTCTCCAGGGATGGAGCATCCACCACCTCTCTGGGCAACCTGTTCCAGTGTTCTACAACTCTCATGGTAAAAAATTTTTTCCTAAAATCTAACCTGAATCTACCTCCCTCTATTTTAAAACCATTACCCCTTGTCCTATCACAACAGGCCCTCCTGAACAGCCTCTCCCCATCTTTCTTGTAGGCCCCCTTGAGGTACTGGAAGACCGCTATAAGGTCACCCCGGAGCCTCCTCTTCTCCAGGCTGAACAGCCCCAACTCTTTCAGCCTGTCCTCATAGGAAAGGTGCTCCAGCCCTCTTATCATCTTCGTGGCCCTCCTCTGGACCCTCTCCAACTGGTCCATGTCCTTCTTATGTTGGGGACTCCAGAACTGGACGCAATACTCCAAGTGAGTTCTCACGAGGGCAGAGTAGAGGGGGAGAATCACCTCCCTCGACCTGCTGGCCACGCTCCTCTTGATGCAGCCCAGGACGCGGTTGGCCTTCTGGGCCGCAAGAGCACATTGCCGGCTCATATTGAGCTCCTCCAGACCTCTGAGGATATACACACTGTTGCATGGCAGAAGTCCTTTCAAAGCTAAGATCAAGAAATTATGTAGCTCTAGGTTTACACAAAATACTACTGAAGTAGAAATAAAAATAATCTGCAGAAACAGATTATATCTGATCTGAAGGAGAATGTGAAGAATTTAGTGTTGATGTGGCAGAGATAAAGAGCGAGAGGAAAAAAATTTAGAAACTCAGAGAAGAGACTCAGAAGGTGATACTAACGTAGTTGTCTAGACAAGTGTCTAGGAAAACATCGAGTAGAGCCAAAGGAGAGATGCACACTTATGGTTCTTCCAGGGTGATTAGGCTGAAATCAGTGATGTCACACAGGAAAAAAGTGATGAAATCTAGTAAAAGGCTCAAAGAGAACAGGCAGAACTAAGATCTGACACAGTATACAAGACAGGGGAGCCAGGATTCAAGGGTTGTCAGTAGTGTTTCATGTCAGAGGAAATCACAACGGTGAGGAAGCAAATCTGAGCTATCACACAGTGGAGTTGTTTACATACAGCTTAATTAGCACAAGGACTTCAATGAATCTGAAGGAAAAACTCCACCTGTAGGCTTGTTCTCACACCAAGGTTATCACACTGTGACGTGCTCCATAAAATTAGCTGGAAAGAGTGAGCTTGCCTGAGGTCCTATTCTGCACTTTCCCAGCGGAGTTTCTGTTACTCTTGTCACAAACTGACTAAATATAGATTATCCTCTTTTCCCCAAGGTTTTCTTTGTCTTTTCTTATGCTGTCCTTTCATAATCCTAGGGTTGTTCAGGTGCCATACATAATCTTCTGTGTTATCAGGAAACAGCACTGCAGGGTTTCATTTAGTCAGCCCAAGCTGTCGTCTTCCATTGCTGCAGTTTTATAACCATAAAAAGACAATTATACATACTGTGAGAATGCTGATGGCTGTGCCTTGCAAGGCTGAAAAAATTAATTGTAACTTCAGTCATGTGGAGTTATCGTAGCTTGAAGGTTAAAGTTTGAAGATCGGTGCCTAAGATGTAGCCATGCTTCCTAAATGGATCATTTTGTTATAGATATATTTTCTTTGATGGTATCACTCAGCATTATATGACAGTAAACCATCATTCACTGCTGGACCTCTTCTAGTATAGTCTTCTGCCCGCAAACTAAGTTCTACAGATGTGTGCCCTTGTTTTGGGGTGCAAGTCAGATGAATGACTATGGTATCTGTCTTGATAATGTGACTGATAAGCAGCTATAGCTAAGGACAAAACCGAAAATATAAGCCAGTAGTTGCATTAGCTGTAAGGACCATTGTTGCTGTTGTTATTGTTATTATAAACTATGCAGCAATACCATAGTTACTCCAATAAAACCACTGGCATACTCAGAAAATAGTGTATCTTCACAACATCGATACATTTACTGTGTGAAGTCTTCAGATCAACTTCACACATACTGCATCATCACCTGAAGCGTATTGTCATAATGCGAAGTGAAAATTTCATATTTGCCAAGGAAATAATGAGACCTCATTCACCCTTCTAATAACTGATCTCTTATACCTTACACATTATTCATATTTTCAAGCAGAAACTGCAGCCAGAGTAAACCAATAAACAAAAAATCACACCAATTAACTGATGATGAAAGCCCCACTTCAAGTCAATGTGCGCTCAGAGGTCATAGGATTGAGTCCTACCCCTTCATTCTTCTAATTTCACTGGAAGTTGTACATACTATTTATCAGATAGTGCCTACCACACTGGCAGTATATGATACCTAGATCATATGTCTCTGACAGGGGATAGGCAGTGGTCCAACATGAACATCCTGATGTTCATTTCAGAAATAATCTAAATGCCTCTTTAGCATCTGCTTCAGGTCTTTATGCTCTAGAGACACTTAGAGGAGAAGGGTCACACACCAGACTTCTTCGGGATAGGATGAAGGAAATCAGTTTCAATCCCCAAAATCTCAAACCAAAGGTGTGAATCAATCATTGTTACCATTTGGATTTTTGGCAATGCAAGTGAAAATCCTACTGAAAGATTTGTGTCTTATGTAATGCAATCCTATACTCCCTTGATACTCTCATATTCTAAAACTAAGGATTTTTATTTTCCTTTCATGGGCTATAACAACCATATATTTGCCCCAGTAAAATACATGCAAGATGTTGAATAGGTACATGGGCACATAAGATTTTTTTTATCAGCATTTCCTCCAGTGTAAGTCACAACAAAATGGATGAAGGGCATCCTTATGTTAATATTGCCTTGTTTCATGCTGGCAAGGTCAGTATTTGTATGGTTTATCTATTTCATGAATGCTATGCATGTCAATTAAAACTGCCTGTAGGCAGCTTTAGCCTGTGCACCTGACAGAAAAGCAGAATTATTTGCATTGTACCCATGAATTGATGCATTTTACTTGATTTTTATTAACTATTTCCTCTTCTGGAAATCTCTCCAGAGCTTACCAAGTAAAAGTTTCCCTGCATCTACCGCATCCCAAAATTATAGAACACTGATTACTGCTGGATTACACATTGCAATCATGCATGTTCAGACCCACCTCTGAAGAAATTAATTCATTTATGGCCTTCTGGAATCTCGATCCTGAGGCTATGCTCATATATATGCAAGCTTTTGCAATCTGGGAAAAGAGCGATTTCACACAGTCTATAGGCATCCAATCACCTTACCTAGAGGAATGGTTATCAACATATTGTCTAAAGTCAGCAGAGAGCAGCACGCTTCGCTAGAGTTCAGAGTACAAATCTAATTTTGATTCATCTTCTAGAAGACCAGTGTCTCCCTGTTGGCAACAGAGGGAACATAGAAAGAGCAGCTTTCTAATTTTGGCACCTAATTTATACACCTAAAATAAGGTGATGTGACTACTCTCTAAAGCCTGAATTCATCTACCATAAATTAGCCATCTGGAGGTTTTAAATGATTAAGTATCAATTCATGATTCATACTGCCTATCCTCAGCCCACAGTCAACATCAGCATCTGCTATTCATCCAGATTTAGGCAAACGAAAGTCCATAGCTGTTTAAACTGCCTACTTTGTTCATCTGTAGAACCCTTCCACCTCTGCCCAAATTAGACATCTAGCCCTTAGTAAAGTCTAGTTGTGATTAACCCCCTTAAGGGCAGCTGTCAAAATCCTAAAACTCTCTGAATGCTTGACAGCTCTTAATTCTTGCTGAATTTCAGACCTACATGTATACCTAGTAACGAATGGTCTCAGACTGAAACGCTCACCCTGTTGTACTAAACTCTGGCCTCCTCCAGCTCATCTTGACCTTGGAGTTAATAAATAGTGAAATCAGTGAGGCAGAAGATAGTGAGACAATAGAGGTGTGTTTTGTTGTGGTTTTTTTTTTCCCTAGGGTCTTTTAAACATTCTCTAGTCATCCTGGCCAACAGTCCTTGTAGTGGATGGCCTTTTTATTTTAATTAGCTCCACAATTTCCCATTCCTCCTGTGGCCATTGAGATATCTGTGTTTTGCTATTGGTAGTTTCAAAGTGCAGTACTCATTTAACTTTGGCAGTGTCAAGTCATTTAGTGATAGACTATGTCAAGTAGCAAGTGACTTGCTTTTTTATATGCCCAGTCTTAGATAACAAGGATGCGGGGAGAGAGATGGGATGTTGCTTGCAATAGCCTTGGCTAAAGAAGGAGAGAGAAACATTGACACTCACAAAAACATTTTGCTGGCCTTCAACCACCATCTGCACAGGTCAGACAAAAAGCCAGATGCATCATTCAGGATGAAATCCTATCAATCCAAAGTATTGCAGTGGCTACAGAGGGGAATTGTCTGTTTGGCCTGGGGAGGTCGCAACACAACAAAAAGCAGCTAGATACCTTCAAAGCTGATTTATTGCCCTTTGGTCATCTGACTTATGAGAAATGAATCTAGCTTTGTGTTCATGTAAAATTTTTTTCTGATGATATCTGGATCAATCAATCCTATCCTAAAAAAAAGTAATCTGATAAGTCTGAGAAATGCATCGTTGTTATATCAGAAAGCCTTTTAGAAGTTTGTGTGACATCAGTTAGAGGGATCCAACTGATGAATAATAAAATGCAGATGAGTGGTAAAGCAGAACACACTCCAGCAGACTTCTGTGAAACTCATTCATATGGAAATGTGAATAGGGAGCTTCATATTTCATCTACAGGAAAAAAAATAATAATTGCTTAAAAAGTATGTAAAAAATGAAGACCCTGGAAAATAACTTTGTTCTTGTGCCATATCCTTAGAGCATATTTATGACAAGGGATTTCGAGTTGTGAGGTGACTGTTTTGAACTTCTTACATTTTGTTTACCATGCAAATAATGTGAGCATAGCTCTGTTGCAAGACAAAGAAACAGATGCATATTGTCAAAACAATACATTTATGAACACTATTATCCCAACGGAAACAAAAAATTGCTCAGAGTACATAAAAATTTTGTGAGATACCTTGATTTTGATGTAAGCAACTATTATTATTTCAGGAAGACATGCAGCCATATGCTATTCCGTCAGTATCATCAAGATGTAAAGGGACAGACGTGGAGAATAAAGGTGTGATTATAACAGCAAAGCTCTTCATGCTGAAGTTAATAATCCTACCTGAATAAATTCTTTCCAAAAAAAATTACTCGGTGGCAAAACACTGCATAGATCTTTCTGAATTCTTGAAACATTTTCTGTGGATATTTCCACTTAAAAAGAAGGTAATATTTAGGTAAAATGCTACTTAAAACTTTGCTTGTACTCCTAATCTCTTTTGTGGGTGTTGGCTTATTGGTTAGATGGTTTTCTTCCATGAGATAAAAAGTCAAGTTAGAGGGCACTATCCTCAGGGGAATCTCAGTAGTATCTTACAGTCAGAACCATCAGGTTTAAGTTGTTCGTTTATGCGATTTGAGTTAAAATATGTTTTTCCTATAAAAATCTTGTGTTTAATTGAAAATCTGATTTTCCCCACATCAGATTTACCTTCATTTCTGTGATTAGCCGGAAGTTATCTCTTTCTAAACAACTTTTTTAAGAAGCACAGTTCCCACTAGTTAAAGTCACATCCTAAGGAGAAGATCAGCAAACTGTTTACTGTGTCTGAGCTCCCACTGAAACAAAATGTTGTAAGAATTGCTATTTTACCTACAAGATACACAACATTTTCTGAAATTAGTATCTGTTTAAGCTTTTACTTTAGCAAATTTAAATTCAATGACCTTCATTTTTTATTATACCCTCATTTGTCTATGAGCAAAAAGAAATATGATAAATTGCTTCTGGGTATTAAACTACCCTAGACAGAATCAAAGTAGTATCTGTGTGTCATAGTTTAGCCTGGCTGGTAAACAAATGCCACACAACTACTCACTCACCCTGCCCCACCCCCAGGGTATGAGGAGGAGAATTAAAGGATAAAAAGGAAGGAGACAAGTGGGTTGAGATAAGAATGATTTAATAAACTAATAATAATAACAACAACAACAACATTAATAAAATGCGTACACATATGTATAATGACAGTAATATATACAAACAAGTGATGCACAGTGTAATCGCTCACTACCTGGTGACCAAGGCCTGTCCCGTCCTGGAAAATGATCCCAAACAAGCAGGAGGCCTGAAAAGAGAATGAGAGAAGGATAGCACTCCAAGAGTCCCAGAAAGAGACCCCTCCCAAGAGAGTTGTCAGAAGAGCAAAGGCCCTTCTTTCCAGTCAAGTCTCATCTTTGTGCTGGGCATGATGTTGCATGACATGGAATACTTCATTGGCTAATTTAGCCCTCAATCTAAGTCTAAGTTCAAATCATAAGGGAAGTTGTGGACCCTTTGCTCCTGCTACGCTCTCCCCCAGCCTGCCATACACCTGCACACTGGCAAAACATGAGAAGCTGAAAATGCCAACTATAAACATCAGTGCGCTATCAATATTCCTCTCATAGTGAATTCCAGACCAAAACCAAAACACAGAGCTCTTCTAGCTACTAAAAAGAAAAACTAACTCTGTCCCAGCTGAAGCCAGGACACTGTGTTCTTCATCTCAAGGGTAAAATAGATACAAAGATGAATTTACCTTTAAGAGAAGAGTTGCTTTCTTCATTTTCTTTGACTCACATGTCATTGTTGTTTATAGGATTAAGGTGATGAGAAAAAGGAAGCGTTTGAACTGTGGTGCACTGTATATAGGGCTAGAAAGTTCTAAAACAGTAGATTAAATTAAAAAATAATATATATACATAAAATAAAGATTGTTTAAGCTCATGTTTGTTCTTATCTGAAGTTCATCAAATCAGGAGCCTTGAAAACTAAATGAAATGCCTTTTCCTGAATACTGGGATACAATAAGAAAGAAGTGCAAACAATACTCAGTGGTCTAGTGAGCGCTAAAACTTCCTTGGGTCAAGTAAAACATGCTTTATGGTAGGAACTAAAATAAATAGTTCCAAAGATAGTTAGACATTTATTAAGACTGAAGAGTATGCAATTCATCCAGACTTAAACAGTTAGTGACAAAAGACTGAAAGGGAACTTCAGAGTTAAAACCCTTTACTTTGCTCTGGCTGCTAGTCAAATTCCTAGAGAATTATGTTGGAGATTTGCAGCCCAGAATCCAGAGTGAAAGCGTAGCCAATTAGATAAGCAATATAAAAATGTTAGCATGACTAAATTATGTCTTGATCATGCTGTGAAACCAGTAACAGTGTTTATTTTTATTTTAAATTATCTACATAGTTCGGCTCCTCTAGTTTTGTTGGACAGAGATACCCAAATTTTAGGGAAATGAGATAAAGAATGGGAGCCTGTACTCTTGGCATGCCAAAGTAGTTGTCTACAGTAAACCTCAAATTTCATCACAAATTTATAGTGTCAACAAGTCATCCAGATGATTAGATCCAAACTTGTACAAGACTGTCTAATAAACAGAGCATTCTTAACACAATACAGTCTCTCAAAGTTATACAATGCAGGTTCTTAACTACATGGCAGCGTGTGTGAAAGGCTTTTCAGTGAGTCAGAAATCTGGCAAGAGTTTTTGATTCCATTAGATGAGAAACAGAAGAGACATAGGAAACCTTGCAAATAGTAGAGGAATAGATTTAAATATAGTCTAAAAATATGAAACGCAAAACCTCAAAAAGTTTATCAATAATAAAATATACTCTGTCTTCTTATGATATTTGTAAACAAAAATATATTTTATTTTGGTTTCTTTCATTCCAACAGGTATTTAAGAAACTAACTAAGCTTTAAATAAGAGGTCTACATTTATATTTATCTAAAAGGGTTGTGAAACAATGCCTCTCTTTTGCTGCTGCCAAGCTCTTAGAAGTTAGGCTTCACAGACCCATTAAGCATTGAAGTCTGTACCCAGTTTCTCCCATTTTCTGCCAAAGATCAATCAGAGATGCCAGATGCCAAGTGCACTAAAATGAGACCATGTGACAATGCAGAACAGATGAGCTCACCAGAGCAGTGGAGAAGTGAACAGACACCAGGTTTTCATTTGCTGTGTCTGGATGGACCAGGGGATTGTGCCAAGTTACAAAACAATTTGTTTTGAGTCCACAAGCTCTGGTTGGTCAGAAAACTTTGCATTTTGCTGATTATCTCATGCTGTATGTTTCTATGCATCTCCAAATCATCATCACTGTTATAGGAATCAACAGTAGGAACAGCTATTACAATGTAGCACTCACATTAACGAGAGCTAGTAACCAATGTCACACCTACATATGGATATGGATAATCCTTCAAGTTTATTGTTTGTGCACTCAGCTAGGAACCAAGTCTAACTGGAGCGGAAGAAGACATGGTACCAGAGAAGTCTGCCCAAGCTAAGACAGGTCTAGACTTGCAGTCTCAAGATCAAGTCTTGAAAAAATGTGGACAAAATCGTGTTCTTTTTTTCCAATATTTAGCACTCTGGAGCTAAGAAGAAGATTCTGTTTTACAAGACGATCAGTCTGGCAGGCCTCACTGACACTTCATAAAGAATTAAGCTTGACACAAGTAAGTAGTGTCTAGACGTGATAAATTGTATATCAACATCTTTAAAAGTGTCCCGAGGGTATGGAAGAAAAGTTAGGAGTTTTATGCCCCTTGAAATTTTTTATGGGGAAGCAAGATCACAGAGCTGAGAGACTCAAAATGAACATTCTCCTAACACATAAGTAGGAAATTGCAAAAAATCCTCCAATAAACATTATCACCTTGCTAGGAATTCAAGAGTACATTTGGGAAAAATTCCTTGATCTAAATTTAGTCAGATGCATAAGCTACAGTTTTTAGTCCGTGCAAAGGTCAGAAAGCAGGCAGAAAATTTTCAACACAGGCCATTTCCATCCAAGCATTGTGTGAGACTGTCTTGATTTAACATTCTCCAAGTATACATCAATAAAGCAATTCACACAATGCATTTTTAACAGAAGAAAATTCCTCCCTCCCTCCCTCCTCCCTCCCTTCCCTCCTTCCCTCTTCCCTCCCTTCCTTCCTTCCTTCCTTGCTGCCTTCCTTCCCTCCTTCCTGCCTTCCTTCCCTTTCCTCCTCCCCTTCCTCTTTCCTTTCCACTTTCTCAATTTACTTTTTTTGGGGGGAATAGTATTCATTTAATATAGCAATCAGAAACAGCTAAAGCCCTCCAATACCTGGTTTAAGGAATGGCTAGCAATGCTGCTAATTAAGCCAGAGGCATCATGGGCAGCTTCCTATTGATCATACAATTGCACGTTGGTTTTGGGCTCAGTGCCATGTCTATGATTTCCATCACTTAAATCCATGAAACAATACTATGAAGAAAAATGACGTAAAGAAAGACAGAAGGTCTCTGTGGTAACTGAAGTTCTGTGTGATCAGAGATCCATGAGGATGAAGTTGCAGAGATGACACAGTATTCTGCCTCCCTCTCCAGTACCTGGTGACAAGCTCACCTGTGGTACCTTTAATCTGAAGACCAGCTGCATCTTTGCTACTTTTCCATTTACAACTTTGTTTCCTTTGTCATTAAGATCTTTCATCCTGAGGAGAGTCTTGGTTCAGAAAAGCATTTTGGTAACAGACTTCAGTACAATTATATGAGAATTTAGTACACACTTAATTTTTAACAGTAATCTTCACTGGTTTACTGACAAGAGCCTTCTGTGGGGTTTTTTTTGTTTGTTGTTTTTGGTGGGGTTTTTTTTCATTTCTTATTGTAATAAGAACAGTTGGATCTCTCATACAAAAAAGGTAGAAACCCCCTGAGCCAGAGATTTATTACTCACACAGTCTGTAGCAGAGCAAGGCTTCCAGCTAAGTCACCAAGCTCTTCAACTTCAAAGGATGCTGAGTGCACTCAGCTCCTTCCAGGAAAGATGTGTGGGCCCAGCTGGAAATACAGCACACACATACACACTCACCCCTTTGAAACAGGCACACACAGTTAGTTATAGAGTTGTTGTGTTAAAAGAGGGAGGGAAGAGGAAGGGAGAGAGCATCTGGCTACCCAGGGGAGTATGGTCCAGCCAGCTACCAGTGGTTTCACCAGCAGGAACATATCCACTCCAGGGACAGTCTCTTTGGGACACAAACTCCTCCACAGAGTCTGGCTAGCTTTTCATGCCCTGTGCTCCCAGTTCACACAGATGTCTCCTGCGTGGTCAAAACCCATGCTGTCACAGTGCTGATATTCAAAAAACAAATGAGCAAAGTAAAGTCTGTAAAAAGAAGCAAGATTTTTATTAGACCAACTAATGTAGTTGGAAAAACAAAAAAACAGAAAGGCTTTGAGGCACATGGAGCCTTGAAAAACAGTTTGTGTGCTCAAAAGTTGTCTACTTTTTTCTAGTTACATTAGTTGATTTGACAATAAGTGTTAGCTCCCGGCACAAAATGGTGCTTCTCTTAGATATGGCAGCAGATAGTCACTGTTGGTTGATATACAGTTTAGGTGAGAAGCTTATCTAACTCAGAGAGATGTTGTCTGAGATCCAGAAATTAACTGATAATCATAGGACAGGATATATTTGTGAGGTAGATCTTTTATTTCATTTGCTTTGTAGAAGAGCATTTGTAATTGCAAGCCTTCTACAACCTCATGATGATGTGAAATCTGATAACAAGGGAAAAAACCCCAACAGTTTCCATTCTGAGTCTCAGAAAAAAAAAGGTGACTAACTTTATAGAAAATTTATTCCATCTATAGCATGCTGTTATTATCAATTTATTTCAGAGAACTTCCTGAAAATTAATGAATATCACTGAAATGATTTTCTTATTGACTCAGTGTCTAGGGGATTACTAGCCTGACAGAAAGAGGAAAAATATATATACATATACTTCTGGGTACAGAAATCATTTTCTTTTTATCATGTATAAACAAAAAGCAGCAATATTTTTTACTCCAGTAATTTATGAGCAAATATCTCCACAGACACAATAATTTTGCAGCTACCCAAACCAGGAATGATTGCATGATGGGATTTTATTTGTGAAGTGTAAATTAGAATTTCATCATAAACCCAGAATATTCAGTAAGGCTCTCTATCTTTACTTGGATTCATTTATATATATTAAAACAAAACAAACCGCCCATAAAGATTTAAAATAATAGGTACATAGAAAAACAAGGATTTTCTAGTATGGTTACGTGGCATTTCAACATAACTAAATTAAATTAAAAATTAGTTCAAGAACAGTATCACATCACTTTGTGCCTTCTAAGTAAAACTATGAGAAGCAAGAACACAGCACATATCTATGGGTTTTTCAAATTATGTCAATGCTGTATGAAGTGCTGAATACATCTTAAAGTGCTGGATTTCGGACCCTAAGTTTACTCATGTAAACCGATACATGCATCTTTGTCCATATTTGTTACACTGCAGAACACAGAGGTCTCAGCCAAGAGATGGATACTGATCAAATGTGGTGAGAAACAGATCTCGACCAAACAAGATTTCAGCTTAAATACATAAAACAAACAACAGAAGTTTCTACCAGCAAGGTCTTGAGATGGAGACAGTTTTTCCCACACTGACAATGGAAAGCTCTCCCAAACATAGAATGGGAACCCAGAGATCTTTAGTTCGACCAATGAATTAACAAGACATAGGCAAATTTCAGATTAGTTTATCTGTTGGACATCAGCAGCATCTTGGGAGGTTTCTGGCCTTAGATTCAATCTGTCTGACTTTCCACTGTAAATATCTACATCTGAACTTGTATTCTCAGCTGTCCATTTTGTCAACAGGGAGGAACGAGCTCTTTTAGATCATGATTCATCTGATCTATTGTAGACATCTGCCTTTGGCTAAATTGAATTGCCCTGGCAATGACTCCATCTCTCTGGGATTGCAAAGGGAGTCCAGGGTGACCAACTCAGGTGAAGGGATTTACAGAGGAGAAATCTAAATTTGGATGAATGAATCTTCCTCTGTGTCAAAGGTATGAAATGACCCCAGTGAAGCAAGAAGCAGAAATAAAGTGGGAAGTGATAATTTGTATCTACAGTTTTTATTTGCATATGTGTCAGTGTAATGTTAATAATGTAAAACATAGTTTAGAGTATAGATTGTGCCTAGATAAATTTCCTCCTGTTTCTTCTGCTAAAGAGTCTTAGCAGTCTATACAATAGCACAAAAATGAGCTTTGGGGAACGAAACAAAGTCAAGATAAAGGCTGTCCTCTTCTTTGTACTCTGGAAAGAAACAGAATTTACTGTACACAAAAAGGACTGGCATTTAATGTGATACTCTTGAATAAATTAGAGGAAGATACTTATTCTTAGAAGAGGGTCTATATTTTTTTCTTGCAGAACAAATGATAAGTTTGTATAAATTATTAACTTGAGGCTAATTGCATAGGTAGATAAATCAGTGAAGAAATTATCTTCTCAAAGAGAAGAAATAAAAGCAGCAGTGAAAATTACGTACAAGGCCATTGGCTAAGCTTTTCTAGTCCATCTTGAGAATAAAATGCTGTTTAACATTTTTGTCAGCGACATGGACAGTGGGATCGAGGGCACCCTCAGCAAGTTTGCAGATGACACCAAGTTGTGTGGTGTTGTGGACACGCTGGAGGGAAGGGATGCCATCCAGAGGGACCTTGACAGGCTGGACAGGTGGGCCTGTGAGAATCTCATGAAGTTCAACAAGGCCAAGTGCAAGGTCCTGCACGTGGGTCGGGGCAATCCCAAGCACAAGTACAGGATGAATAGAGAATGGTTGGAGAGCAGCCCTGAGGAAAAGGACTTGGGAGTGCTGGTGGATGAGAAGCTCAACATGAGCTGGCAATGTGCACTGGCAGCCCAGAAAGCCAACCGTATCCTGGGCTGCATCCAAAGAAGCGTAGCCAGCAGGTCGAGGGAGGTGATTCTGCCCCTCTACTCAGCTCTCGTGAGACCCCACTTGGAATACTGCGTTCAGCTCTGCAGTCCCCAACACAAGAAGGACATGGAGCTGCTGGAGTGGGTCCAGAGGAGGGCCACGAGGATGATGCGAGGGCTGGAGCACTTCTCCTATGAAGACAGGCTGAGAGAGTTGGGGCTGTTCAGCCTGGAGAAGAGAAGGCTCTGGGGTGATCTCATTGCAGCCTTCCAGTACCTGAAGGGGGCCTACAGGAAAGCTGGAGAGGGACTTTTTTACAAGGGTATGTAGTGATAGGACAAGGGACAATGGCTTTAAACTGAAAGAGGGGAGATTTCGATTAGATATAAGGAAGAAATTTTTTACATTGACGTTGGTGAGGCACTGGAACAGGTTGCCCAGAGGAGTTGTGGCTGCCCTATCCTTGGAGGTGTTCAAGGCCAGATTGAATGAGGCTTTGAGCAAGCTGGTATAGTGAAGGGTGTCCCTGCCCATGGTAGAGGGATTGGAACTAGATGATCTTTGAGGTCCCTTCCAATCCTAACCGTTCTATGATTCTATGATTCTAAGAGTAGGACTAAACAAATACATGAAATAGGACGGAACTTGAAAATTAAAGTGAACTTGAAAAACTAGTAAAAATCAATAATGCTGTAATGAAAGATGTTAAAACTTGGGGAAAATACTTGCAGCATGTTACGCTGTGTCTGTTTTCAACTGGTGATTCTTCAGTTATATACTTGCATTAATCTTATGATGACGCCTTTGTTTGTCTTTTTCTTCTTTGAAACTGCTTGTACATTCACCAAGTAAGAGTCTCAGATATAAAATGAAAGTGAAGCTATAGCTTGCACGGTAACAGGCTTCCTAAACCTGTGCAAGAGCACAGAAGGCATGATAACATTCAAAATATGTCACCCTGTGTTTTTCCACATGAAGCATTTATCTATGTCTAGAAGAGATTATTTACAGTCTTCTTAACTACACTAGAGGCCAATTTTACACAGAACAAGTGACTCTTGCTAGTTCAATTCATTTTCATAGTTCTAGCTTCATAGCTATTGCAGTCTTCGGCTACATTGCCGTGGGTTAGGTAGCTCCGGCAACCAAACCCTACACAGTCGCTCACTCCCCCACCCCCAGGGATGAGGGAGAGAATCGAAGAAGAAAAAGAAAAGAGACCCATAGGTTGAGACAAGAACAAGTTACTACTACCGCTACCAATATATATATGTATGGATATGTACAAGGACAAACATATACAAACAAGTGATGTACAGTGTAATTGCTCACCACCCCTTGACCGAGGCCCATCTTGTCCCAAAGCTGCAATCCCGAAACAGATAGATCCCGATACCGCAATCCTGGATGAACGGGAGGCCCCAAGACAGGGAGCGAGAGAGACAGAGAAAGCACTCTGAGAGCCCGAAAATGAGAGTACTGGAAGGGCAAAAGCCCTTCTTTCCTGCTGACCCTCACTTTTGTACTGGGCATGACGCTGCATGATATGGAATACTAATTGGCCAGTTTGACCCTCAATCTTAAATCCAAGTACAAATCGTACGGGGAGTCGTGGACCCCTTGTCCCGGCCATGCTCCCCCCTTATCCTGTTGTGCTCCTGCACACTGGCAAGAACACAGCAAGCTGAAAAGTCCTTGAGACCTCAGTACCAGCTATAAACATCATTGCACTATCAACATTCTTCTCAGAGCGAGCCTCTGAGTAAAACCAAAACATGGAACTCTTTTGGCTGCTAAAAAGAAGAGCTAACTCTGTCCCAGCTAAAACCAGGACATACACCTACCAAAACAGGAAGCAAAAAGCTGTCCAAACAAAATGTTCTAAAGCAGATACCTCCCATGGTGAGAGTTTGTGGGGAGTTGCCTTCATAGCTCCCATATAGGCACACCACAGTCAGTTCTCTTCCTGCTGTGTTCATAAGGGAGAAAATGTTAATAGGAGAAGTGGGATCATTTTAAAAAGTAGATACATAAGATGTGGTGTAAGTCAACACTAAAAGAATAATATTTTTAGTCACAAACATAGCAAAACTATTTGATGGGGTTAAAAGCAGAAATCACATTAACTAGTAGGCATGCCAAGAGGTGATGAAGCACTGGGGATTGGAAATTACAAGAAAATCCGTAGGACTTACAGTTCTGCTTGTGGAGCAGAAGGTCACTGAATGTAACAGCCTGAAGTGCTCAGGAGACAAAGCTGCCCATAAGCTGGCCGTGTCTATGAAAAGATCTGTGAAAGGATCTCATGAAAAGGTCTCATAAGAGACAGAATAGCCATCATGAAGTGCCCTATTGTGCCCATCAAATGCAAGAGTCTTTCCTTGCAATTACAGTCTTACTGCTATTCCAGCCCTCCCCATGGAGCAGAATCATAGGGAGAAAGTGTCGGATGTTAAAAGTCTACTTCAGGTAAGAGGTGAGGCAAAGACGGCAAAAAAATCACAAATGCATGCAAGTCTGTGACTTTTGATCAACCTCTTTAGCAGTTTCTAGAATTGCTACTTTTTTACAGATAGGAAAAATGTAATGAAGAATCATCATTTCCTCAGAAATGCCTTAACCATAGTAGCCATTTTACACTGAAGATATTTCATCTACTTTTGTATTTGCTCTTGCCATGTTCCTTAATGTGTTCCTGAAAAGCATTTAGTAGTATTTCACTGAGGATGAAATAAAAATCTGAATAGAGTAGTATCTGCATTACTTTTCCACCTCTGGAGACCCAGATTCAGGGTCTAATGGGATTTCTGCAGAAAACAGGTACAATATTTGACTACAATGATATTTCAGGTCATGATTAAACAACTTTTTTTGATGTTTTGCAACCTATTCAATATGCTCACTACTCTCTGTTCCATATTTTCATAATGTTGAAATCTTACTTTTAAGGATTTTATTAAACTAGTGCAACATACAACGTCAGACCGAAGTACAATACAATGACTTCGTCATAGATTTTCATCTCTAGAATGGACACACAAAGCAGCCTTTTCCTCCTTTTTTCTTGTGAGATTTAGAATGACTAAAATCCAAGTCATTAGCATTCAGGTTGTTTATGACATTACAAAATGATGAAAGTAGTTTGAAATGAGTAGTAGCTTAAAGTGTGAGACATTTTGTGAAATTATGCATCTGTTTCTTCACTGGAAAATTTGTATGCCAGCCAAGGCACAGCAAGGCAGAGAGACTGTGATTAAATCAGAGAAAATTTTATTACAGTGTCCAGTTCAGGGTCTCAGTACTCCAGGTAAGAAATTTTTAGCTTTCTCAATATGCATAAAATACACTTCAAAAATAAAAATAAAGTATAAAAACTCTACAATAAGATTTCCATACTTTCTTAAAATACCTTGAATTTGTAAATTGACAGAGCTTAAAAGATATTTAGAAAATGACCATATCAATAACTAAATGATTATAAAACTCACAAGACAAATACTTACCTAAGTGTCCATAATAGCTTTTTTAAACACAAAAAGGTGACCATGCAACATAGAAGAAATACGTAGTAAGAGATCCTAGTCACAATCTTGATTAATTAAATACAGACTGCAGTCAAAGAGAGAGCCATTGCAAACTACCTGTAGAATGGTCTGAATTAAAACTGAAATGAACATGTAGTTGCCAGGCTGAGAGCAGTCGTAGCAGTTTGTCATCTTCTTGGGTCTTGGTTCAGAAATTGGTTCCCAATTAAGGGAAATATGCACATACTTAAATCTAATTTCAGAGCTGTGTCTGTATATACCTGAAATTAAACATGTGCTAAGTTAATGAACTTCAATATATCCTCAAGGGCAAGAGTCCAAAGACCTGTTTTGTTGATCAGATCCAGAGTTGCTTAGATACGCTAGTTTTATTAAATATTGCCATTGGATTTTGTTCATCTCGTTTTCATTGCTATATCCACTATTTTTTACATACATTTCAAGTAATTTATTTTGAGGCAGTCATGCATCATGAAAATGCTGGTTTTGCTTCTGATTTTTGTGTGATCTCTGTAAAAATATTAACTAGCTGAACATTGGAAAATGCATAAATTGATATATTAAAATACATAAAAATAGAAGCAGTCCTTAAAGCAGGCTCTTATGATAAATGGAGACATATAGTAAATTTTACGAAGTGTTAGTAGAGACTTCTGGTTTTCTATCAGAAGTCCAAAGGGTATTATTTACTGCTGATAAAAACATATATACTACAGCTGTTTGGAAAAGAGCCTGGAAGGTTCATACAGATGGAGAGAAACATTAATCAATAAAGAGTGAAAGATACTGCTGCATTTTTTGTGTTCAGTGGCCAGAGGGAAATTAAAAGACTGAATTCAGTCATGTTCCCAAAGGACAGGTGACAGTATAAAAAAAATCCCCAAAATCATAATTCAGTCACATTAACTGAGCAAAGAGGTCAATGATAAACCATGCTCACATCCTCAGATAAGGGTTACATCCTATGAGGCAGATCCAACATGTTGCATGCTGTCACTCCATTATGTAGACCTCAAAAGGATTTGAGAGATGTGGTACTCAACTCTGGAATGACTGACAGTACAAATATCCACCTCCAGTAAAGACAGCTCACTTTGCTGAGTTGGTTATTTCCTAAGCATGGGTGTGGGGCGGTGCAGTGCCTCCAAGACTGGGATTCACAGTGGTCAAGATGATGAGTGCTGGAACTTGGAAAACAGATGAGAAACACCAGGTTGTGGCTGCAGTGGTATGTCCTGTATGAGCACAGGTGCCACTGTATGTCTCTGTTGAGACGGACACGACATACACAGGTTCAAGCAGTATTGATTTATTATATAATTAATTCCATCTACTCTTGCAGGTTCCAGCACACTTTTATACTAATTCTAATAGTGCACGCGACAAAAACAATTAGGTGATTGGTTAACTACAGCTGTTCACATGCCTTAGCCTAATACATGATTGGTGATCATGCGCTCTACATAACTCAAGCCAAATTCATTACATCAGACAATTAGTGCAAAAATACAGTCCAGTTTCTTATCATACAGTTCATCCTTATCTTACGGTTCTCTGGCTCTCCCAGCACCTGCAAGTTGTTTTCCACTTCTTCTGTTCAGGGAGTTTTCAGATCTGGAGGGGTACACAGCAATCTCTCCAAGGTCAGTTTCTTCACCTTCTGTCCTGGGATCCACAGACCAGCCGTAGTTCCCACACTCAGGCACCTGTGGGATGCTGCAAATCAAAGCCTGCTGTTTTGTAAGCTGGAGTACAAGAAACACAATAAGAGGGATAGAGTCAGAGTGCCTTGCTGCTTCTTGCGTCATTTCTAAGTTGTAGATGATTTTTCTACAGAAAAATATATAAACATAGCAAATTCACCTCTTCATACCCAGCCAGTAGGCCACAGCTTCTTGTCTTCCCGGCTATGAGCTCATGCAAATTTAGCAGGAGGTAAGTTCCCTGCAGTCTGCTGTCCTGGATACTCATGTCAGACATCAGAGCTATGGGCTCATCTCTTGTTAATCTGAGGTAGGTGGCTGTAAGAACTAAGGGAAAAGGTCTACCACCACTGCTTTTGTTTCCTGCATTACAGTGCAAGCTAGTTAAGACGCAAGATTTTAACTGGACTCTTCCAGAGTCTCAGACCCGTGGATAGCTGTTTTCATAGCCAGCTTTAGGCAAGTTTCTGTTTGTTTATTTCTTTTGGTTTAGGCAGTCAGTTCCATTAAGAATGAAATGCTTGGCAGCATACATTGCAAGGAGGGTAGCTGTTGCTCACCAGCCTGGGCTGCAGCACCAAGGACGCTGTTGCATCCTCTGCAGCCAGGAGGAAATGGCCTGCCTCTTGTAGGCAGGATAGGTACCTTGAGTTGAGTAGTTAATTAGTCATTATCTTCAACTCAGTCCAGCTGGGTAAGAATGATTGGTGCCATAATTCCCCCTTTTAGTTTTACCATTTTTTGTTTTCACAAAGGCTTTATGGGTGAGCAGAGACCCAGCCCATTTATCCAACTCCAGCACACTTCCCTCCCGTGAATACCACATCGGGGCTTGCAGCTTTACCTTCTTCTCCAAAGGACTCTCACTCAAGCTCCCAGCTCCAGCTCTGGCTCCGTCTTTTTTGGCTTGGGCTCCTTTGGCTCAGGCTCTCGGCTCAGCGAGGGAGTCAGGGCTTCCCAGGGCCTCATCGATGTATCACGTCGGGGTCACCAGTTGTTGCTCACCAGCCTGGGCTGCAGCACCAAGGACACTGTTGCATCCTCCACAGCCAGGAGGAAATGGCCTGCCTCTTGTAGGCAGGATAGGTACCTTGAGTTGAGTAGTTAATTAGTCATTATCTTCAGCTCAGTCCAGCTGGGTAAGAATGATTGGTGCCATAGGTAGCTACCTGCCTTGGTAGCACCTTTCAGTGTTCAGAGAAGATTTGGGCTGTACTGCCCACTACTTAGCACATTTCAGCTATCTAACAGTTTAGACAAGTTTACCTGAAGTTATCTCCCATACTTAGGCATTTACATATCACACTGTATATCTAAACTGCCTGTTAAATGTGTGTCTCAAAACCTCTGTGTCTGAGCCTCCACTTCTCCCCGCTGTTTTTACCTCATCTGCATCATAGCTGAGGTTTGTTTAGGTATGAGGAAACTACAAGACACTGGCTTTGCCTTCATGTTCGCATACAATGACACTGTCCTAGGACCTGTTGAAGCCTCACAGTTAATCCCTGAGGTCTCAAGACATACTGGGAACGACACTTCCCTTAGGGAATCGCTGCTGTACACCTTTCCCCATACCAGTCTCAGACAGAAGGCAGCTAAAGCAAATTTACTTCACCCATGCACGGGACAATTCAACCTAAGATATGCAGTGTCCAAAAGGGCTTCACAGATGTTTCCTGAAAGTGGAAGATATTTTTTCTTCAGTGGTATAGGTGGATAGATGTTGTGCTTCAAGTCTCTGCAGGAATCCAGTTCTTTGGGCTTGGCGGGCAACATGCAGCTACCTTTAACTTAGGTTTTGATCTGTAAATGAAAGTAAATTATGATGTAATCACTAGCAATAATGAGAGTTTAGTATCAGCTCTGATGTTTTTACGTTTATCTCCCTAGAACCAGTTAAAAAATTAGGACAGCATGTACCAGTGCCTCCCATTGTAGTACCATCTTCAACAAGTGAAAGACAAGAGGAAAAAAACAAGAGCTCTGTATCTCTTTTTGCAGAGCTATCACATTTGGTTCTTGGGTTCTGCAACATCCTCAAAATTGTCAGAATAAGTCTATAAAATTTGGAAGGAAATTGCCTAGATTTTTTTCTATTTTCCGTCTTCTTTTATCCCTGGTTGAAGAAGAGATTCACAGCACAATGCTTTCTGCATTTTTTACAAGCGTCAACATAAGATCCATTGAAATGTGAAAATCAAATCAAGAGTGTGAAAATCTAATAATGGATTCAATTTTTCCATCTTTTTTTGGTGTTTATTCATTTTAATGGCTGGCCAGTCCCACTAATGGCCTCACCAATCTGTAGGGAAGGGGTGACACCAACAGCCCTGAGCAAAACAGCCTACAGATAAGCTGAGAGAGGAGAACAGGAGCAAGCTCAGCATTAACATTCCCTTCTTTCACAGTCATTATAAAGATGGTAACAAGAAGTGACACAACATAAATACGGTGTTTCCAGAGTGACAGAAATGTCAATGCAAAAATTCCTCACCCTTTCTCATTACATCAACATGGCAACCTCTGTTCTCTCATTCAGTACTTCCTCTCCTTGTGAAAAATTCTCAATTCCTCTCTTCTCTTCTCTTCTCTTCTCTTCTCTCTTCTCTTCTCTTCTCTTCTCTTCTCTTCTCTTCTCTTCTCTTCTCTTCTCTTCTCTTCTCTTCTCTTCTCTTCTCTTCTCTTCTCTTCTCCTCTCCTCTCCTCTCCTCTCCTCTCCTCTCCTCTCCTCTCCTCTCCTCTCCTCTCCTCTCCTCTCCTCTCCTCTTCTCTTCTCTTTCTCTTCTCTTCTCTTCTCTTCTCTTCTCATCCTCTTCCTCACAAAAGGCAGTCTTGTAATACGTAAGTTTTCTAGGCTCTTCCATTTTCATGGAAGCTACTTGAATGTGCCTGACCCCATTTTAATGTGGCATTGAATAGCATGGCATCAAGACCAGAAGAAAAAAAAAGGGCCAACATTGTACAATAAAACCTTAATCATGTAGTTACAAGTTTAAAAAGGGTTTGAAAGTCTCATGCTTTGTCTTTCCCATTTCACATGTTCCTGCTGCTAAAAAAAAAAATTCCCCGAGGTTCCTGCTGCATCTCTCCTATAAATGATTCTCTTTGATCAGAATCCAGTGCAAGCATGGCTTTTTTTCAGTCTTACAGAGGCAATGATTCCATATCACAGCATTGAAACTCTTGACAGCTCAGTGGGGGTGAGAAGAAGAAGCAGGATTATCTAAAAAAGAGAGAAAAAAGAGGAAGCAATTCAAAGTCAGGCCAAAGATGACAGGAGAATCAGGATAGCAGCTGTACAAAATCATACTTGATCTCTGCCAGAGATGTGGTATGTAAGGGTGAATGACAACTTCTAATTAAAATTGTGACTGATTACCATGTAAGAAATGACACAATTTGTTGAAGACCTGGAGTCGAAGACGAATTGCTTTTATTTGCAGAAAATGCTAATTTAAAGTTATGCGTGTTTAGAGGAACATCTGTGGCATAGTTTTGATAAAATTCACTCCATAATTAAATCTTTTTTTTTTTTTTTACTAAAACTTTAAATTGTCTTTTATCCAAGCACTGACTTTACATTACAGCAAATAAAGAGGAAGAAATACTGAAAAACAAAATTTGGAAGACACCCTGACTGTAATTCAGCAGCCCTCATTTGAAATTCCAGGAATGAAGCAGCTTTAAAATACAGTATCTATTGTAATGTAACAGGTTCACAGATCTGCATCAACCAGCTCAGGATATTATTTTGCAGAGTTTTTGGATTGTTTAATTGTCATATGTGCATGTGAACTGGATTCATATCCCTTTTCAAAGGGACACATGAGTATGAGCATTATTCAACCACATGTGCTGACTCAGTTGAAAGCACATTTTGAACCTGGATTCACACTGACATTAGCCAGCTTATGCGCCATTTTCTCTTGAAAGCTGTCTGTCATTATCCAAGTTGACATTTTTCAATACAGAAGACTAAAACATTGTTGCCTTCTGCTAGTTGTTTCACATTTCTCAGGCAGGGCAAACCTGCTGGGAAACTACCTGGTGGAGGGTTTTCTTAGCATGAAGTCTTTGGTTGGTCAGATGTTGGTTTGCCACTTGTTTCCAGAGTTGATTTCACATGGAAATTTGCAGGAACAGCAAGGAAAGGGTAGGACTGCCTGGATGTTGCCGTGTTCTCCCCTCAAGTTTCCATGGGCACAGCCCAGTATGGTGAAAGAAGGCCTGGGTAAAGCTCACATCACAGAATCATAGAATCATAGAATGGTTAGGGTTGGAAGGGACCTCAAACATCATCTAGTTCCAACCCCTCTGCCATGGGCAGGGAAATCCACCACTACACAGGTTGCCCAAAGCCTCATCCAACCTGGCCTTGAAACACCTTCAGGGATGGGCATCCACAACTTCTCTGGGCAACCTGTTCCAGTACCTCACCACCCTCAACATAAAGAATTTCTTTCTTATATCTAACCTAAATCTGCCCTCTTTCAGTTTAAAAGCCTTGCTCCTTGTCCTATCACTACACTCCCTTGTAAAAAGTCCCTCTCCAGCTTTCCTGTAGGCCCCCTTCAGGTACTGGAAAGCTGCTATAAGGTCACCCCGGAGCCTTCTCTTCTCCACGCTGAACAGCCCCAACTCTCTCAGCTGTCTTCATAGCAGAGGTGCTCCAGCCCTCGGATCATTTTCGTGGCCCTCCTCTGGACTTATTCAGTAGCTCCATGTCCTTCTTGTGTTGGGGACTCCAGAGCTGAACACAGTATGAGAGACCACCTTCATGGTTACACAGCATGAATGATCTCTGAACACTGGCCCAACCCAAGCCTCTGTAAGCTTTTTTGGTTATATATGCAATTCTTAAGCCCCAACTGATACCAAGATGATACAGAAGATAATTTAATTCTCCTTACTCCATCCTTTTCCCTACATTTGGTTAGCTAGACTTTCCATGCTGTTCCTGTGGCTCCAAGAAACGTTACATCCATCATACCAACCCTGGTGCTTGTCAGGATAAATACAAGCAAATTCCAAGTAGTAGTGTCACCTAACCATGGAAATAAACATGAAGTCCCCTTTTAGAGTGAGTAATAGTTGTATACAGATCAATGCATGATGTTTTATACAATCAGTTTGAATCTGACTCTCATTTCTTTTTGTCAGAAGAAAGCATCCTGTGGATTTCAGTGAGATCTAGATCATTATTTCTTTTGCCATTTCATTGGTGTGACTGGTACCCGTGCTCCCAGCTGCTGGTAATGTTACGAAAATAAAGTGTTAATTGTAACTGTGATTTAGTGTTATCATCATTCTGCCAAGGATCCCTAAAAGAATCTGTCTGTCCCTTAATGTTGGGTGACAACTGGACAAACCCCATGAGTCACTTTGACCGTTTAGCAGGATGGGTATAGCACAGGCAGAGACTGAAACACTGAACTGAAGCTGATGCGGCACATAAGAGAGTTGAAAGGAAGGACAGCTCGGCTGTTTATAGATTTACATTTCATATGGATCGGTGTTTTGGCTTTGAAAGGAAACCAATTCCTTAACAGACTTTTTTGTTGTTTAGAGAATTTATTGGATTCTCTGATTAAAAAGAATCAGCATGTATGTTTCCATGACATTTTTTCATGTCAAAATATCTAAAATGTTTTTAATATTTTTAATAAAATTAGTATCTTAAAATACAGTCATTTAGATAAATATGTTCCAAATACCTTTCTTCACTGGCTTGCTCCAGAATTCAACTGATCTTTTACACTTAAATCCAAATTCTGAGATGTTAATTATCACATCTTCACATTATACAGGGTTATTTTATAGCTCTAGGCTATTGCCAGATGATTTTAGTTTTAAAAGTGTGAGTGGAGAGCAAAGATATTGGATGTTTGTGTACATTATTGTTTATGTCTACAGTTAACTTTATAGAGCAGAAGGTAAAACTGTGTGCATTTCTTTTGCAACTTTTTATACACTTTCCTTATGCAAATCACATTTTGGGAACAGGCAAACAACAGTCAAAGTCAAATTTTAAGCCTACATTCCTGTTTTCTTTTGAAATTACACATCATTATTATGAATTACTAATTAAGTTACATACATAAGCACCATCTCTTCCTGTGAGAATAAGGAAACATAAGATGAAGATAAAGTTCACTGGCAAACATGAACGCACTTCTGCCCAATGTTTATCTTTCTATCTAACTTAGGAAGCATCAACTTGGAACATTTAGAATCTTTTCTGTAAGAGATCTTGAGCACTGTTCTTAACTCACCAAGAAGATCTCCACTGCAATATATTATCCATGACACTGAAGCAAATTACAGACCAAAAGAAAAAAATCATTTAGAAAAGTGCCCAAAATAAAATAAAAATCCAGTCAGAAAAGTAATATGTATTTTCTTACATATAATTGAAATAATTGGTGGTTTCCATTACAGTCACTGGTGGAAAACAAACAAAGTAAGTTTGGGAATCCCTGGAATATAGAAGTGAATCACCAAATCCATTCCTTATATTTTACGGAGAACCAAGACTTCGTCCTAAACTGTGGTCATACAATCTCTTGTTAAAATTCCTCTTGGTGGGATTTGTACTTTCGAGTGAGATCAAATAATATATATTTTTATATCCATTACTGTTGTGCCAACATCAGTATGAATTTATCTCACAACATTTAGGCACCTTGCTAAGGTGCCTGAATTAACAGCTAGGTCTTTGTTGACTCTCTTTTCTGGAGCTCAGAAGGGATTAATTACCCTCTGGGAATGCTTATCTCTGAGTTTCATAGGTACCAGAAAATATCTTTGAACCATTTTATTTAGCTGTAGAAGATTTTCTCACTTCCTTCTTGTACACTGGTGTACTTAGAAACAAAATTTTGTCTTTATTAACTTTCAGTTTTATTTTGCTAGGTTAAATCAAATTCTTCCAACTTCATTCCATGTAGAGGTTGATAATTGGTCAAGGGGCTGGAAAATAAAACTTATGAGGAGCGGCTGAGGGAGTTGGGGGTTTAGCCTGGAGAAGAGGAGGCTGAGGGGAGACCTGATTACGGCCTATAAATACTTGAGAAAAGATGGTGGGGAGGTGGGGGAAGGGCTCTTTACATTAGTGATGGGTGATAGGACAAGAGGAAATGGGCATAAGCTTAGTCAGGGGAGATTCAGGTTGGATGTTAGAAAGTATTTCTTCTCTGAAAGTGTTGTCAGCCACTGGAATAAGCTGCCCAGGGAGGTGGTTGAGTCCCATCCTGGATGTGTTTAAGAATAGGGTGGATGATCTACTTGAGGATATGGTTTAATGGGGATTAGGGATGGTTGGATTCGATGATCTATAAGGTCTTTTCCAACCTAGAAATCTATGAATTGAGCTGCTTTTCCTGCACCTATTTCAGCTGGAGTTCCTCTTTCTCAGATATGGGTGACTGGAAGAATATACAGTCTTGCAGATTAGTGCTCACCAGGGCCTTGTATATAGGTACTAATATTTCCCACTCTCTCTGTATCTGCATCTTTATATAGCAATGCCTTGCTGGTTTTGGACTTATTTGAGATAATGTTTTTTTGGAATTATGGAATGTCCCCGGGAATCTCCTTCATGCAGCATATAAAATTGACCTAAGTTCACTGCAAGTTTGATTGTGTTTATGATTTTACAGCTCTCATGTATTGGCCTGGTTTTTCTGAATGTATAAAAGCCAAACTGTAAGTGAAACCTACAGAGGAGAGGGCACATGAAATTAACTGACAGCTCTGCTAATTCAACCTGAATCCCAACTGCTGAGTTATACCCTTTTAAATCTCACCACCTATATAGAGGCTTTGCAGTTGATTTAAGATACCAAACCTGCCTCACGTAGTCCCACTTTTCAGTAAGTTTACACAGGTGCCATTGCTTAGTCCTGCATTTTTAACTTTGCCAAGCAGTTCTGGTAATGATGATGACAGCGCATACAAATACAGGTCTAACAGTCCAGTGTTTTGTTGAATACAGACGCTCTTGTGTTCTCTGCATCACACTGTTTGAGTAGATACTATATCGCTCTCAGAAGTAGAAAGCAGTGGAAATGCCATTTCCCAGTAGCCCCAGCAGAGATAGTTCGGAAAGCACAGGGGACAAACTCTACTCAATCCATTGACATAAGTTTTAGAGAAGACCTGCTCTTTAAAGATGACATGTTGTTTTGTTTATTGTTTAGCATTAGACTTGTTATAACACTTTAAAGCTTCAATTAAAGATCAAAAGGCATCACTGTGCAAACAGACATTATTTTAAAAAATAGTGAATATGTTTCTGGATAAATATTGAAAAGATTATTTTTAAAAGGATAATATTCTCTAAAAGCTGTAAAATATTCACTCTTCCAAGCATTATGCTTCTTTTAAGCTTTCCCTGTATCATACATTTAAATAAAATATGTAAAGCTGACATTTTATGTCATCTCTCTATAAAATAGGGCAAACTCATAAACCAGTCTGAATGTAGACGATAACAATATATAACTTTGGTTCAGAGAGCACATACTCATAAATCCAAGTGCCTTTTGAAGTTCAATCCCTTATATTGTCACAGCTGCCTTCTGCCCTTTCAGGATAGAGGTCTCTCCTAAGTTCTACGAAAATAAGAGCTGGTGGGAAGCACAGTTTGA